>NC_136070.1:443544521-444845771 GCF_964261635.1 Lissotriton helveticus
ATAGGTGCCACTGCTGCCCATTTGTCAGTTCCTTTCTTTTCATGACCCTTTATGCAAAGCCAGAACTCTTTTCTCCCAAATTTGTTGGTTTTATCTACCTTATTTGTAACTAAAGAATGTACTAGGGAAATGTCTCCTTCAAAAGCAGAGAGTAAAAGCAGTGCCACGAGTACTGGAAGCACATCATCAACGGATCCACACAATGTTAGCTTGTGATGTTTTTGGTGTGGACACAACTCACTTATGCAATAAATACTTCCTGATGCACCCAAAGGCAATCAGCGAATGGGAGGTGAAGCTATATGTCTTTTGAATACCCAAAGCGTGCTAGGTTATGCTCCTAATAGCAGACCCACTCTGAGCTACACACCCAGTCCTGGTTCAGCTCTGTCCCACTGGTCATGAGGATGACTCAGTGGACATGTCACTGCACCAGTGGAAGAATTCTAAGCTGGACATGTGCCCTTCTCACCACTCTAGTTCTGGGGAAAGGTCGGTGATCCATGTACCTGACTCTGATGCCATTGTTCGAATCTGAGCCTCTTCAATGTCTGGTCTTTTCGTGACCTGAGTTCCTCGGGCCATCGCGAACCCTACAGCTTTATAGACTCTTTTGGGGAGGCCTAGGTTAAACTTTTCATAGAGAATTGAGCTTTCTCTGGAGCTGACGGTTCTGACCATGATTTACCCCTTCGGCGGCTGCCCATTTAACTGCCCACACAGGTTGATTCTGCTGCACTTCTTGCAGGATCTTACTAGCTACCCTTGACCAATTTATGAACACTTTTGCTCAGACAATCCTTGACTAGCAGATGCAACAAGATTTTGAGAGTCGGCCTGGACACCATGTAGTATGTGGCCATGACCACTCATTTTGTGATTATACATAGCTCAGTTCTTGGTCTTACTATCTCTAGACTGTCCATTCCACCAACAATACCGAAACTACTTCGGGGTTCTTGCCTGTTGCCAGAGGTAACCCTTACAGCAACCATTGTTGCCATTTTGTAGTTTAAGAGGCTGTACTGGCGATAGTGGCCATGCACACAACCAGGGACCGCAGTGGTCTTCCTACTCCTCCTTTGCCACAATTGTGGCCAAGCTGCTTTGTTTTCCCGGTTGTGCTTGACCAGTAGAGGGATAAAATGTGATTTTGCCTGGCTGGCTGGTTTGCTATCACTTGAGACTGGTGGGTGCTGCAGATCGTTCAACAAGGTTCTTGCCATTACGTCCAGCCCAATACTCCATCTGTTTATGTGTAGACTTTAACAAATCATGCTTCCTTACTTGTGAAGGATGTGAAGAGGCCATACAGTGTGACCTGAAGCCGGAGAAGGGGAGAGCGTGCTACAATCATTATGTTCCAGTCTCCAAAAAGATAGAAGGCTCAGGCTGATTTGGACCTTTCACCTTCTGAACAACTTTATTTGGAAGGCCAATTTCAAGATGTTTACTTTGGCCCGATTCTTTCCACTCAAGATTGTGGGGATTGGATGGTGACCTTGGACGAGCCAGACTTATACTTTAATGTGCCCATCATGCATTCCCACAGATGCGTCCTGCAGTTTGTGGTGGGACTGTAGCACTTCCAGTTTGCTGCTCCTCCCTTAAGCTTTATCTCTGCCTCTCCGGTGTTAGCGCAGGGGATGGCAGTGGCCCATCTTTACAGTTCAAGGATACATGTTTTTTTACCAAATTCAAGGCACACAACAATGCATTCAAAACTCTATTAGATCATTATTTCATTGCAAAGCGAAAAAAAGTGCTGGAATTCTTGTTTCTCCTATGATATGTTCTTTAATTCTTTTAGCCAACGCGTTTCGTCGCAGTGGGGAAATCACTCTTTGTGACTTCCTCAGGGCTGCTGAGTTCAAATGAGTTCTCACATAGGAACCTCCTAAGATCCGAGTATGACTTTGTAGGATTCAAGCCAGTATTTCTTTTCTGAAGTCCGCCAATAGTTTAAAACTCTGATTCTAAATTAGAATATCCTATGATTAAAATCTTCCTAGCATCCGGGAACGCAATAACTCCTACAAGAGGAGACGCAGTGGGGAGAATATTGAACCACACAGCTATGAAGGAGACTGAATACTTATTTCTGTGTTGTAGCAACATTACAAGATTGGAATAATTGGGACACCCTAGGAAGATTAGGAAGGCTAGCACAAATGTAAATCCCCTCTTTGTTTACCAACCAACAAGGCTCTGCTCTCTTAAATGTCACAGACATTAAACCCTGGTACACAAAAAAACGGAGGAGGTTAAAAAGAACACTGAATAAGAAGGGTCATTTGCTTAAAACGATTAAATCCCACCTTGCTCACTGAGGTCGAATCCCTTCACAGCCAGTACAAAAACCAAATATGGCAAGCCAAACAAAACCACAAGGAACTGCTCCAAACTGAATTGTTTATTGCATGTCGGTACAAAAATGCAAGAAGTTTTTGGATGATTATGAATAGGCCGAACAGGGGCTCATCCTTCATTGCTACAAATGGGAACTACGTCACTGCAGAAAAATGGAAAAAGCACGTTATACAAAGCTTCATTAATAAGGCCAATGAAGTGCCAGCCATAAGCAAACCAAACCCTGCACAGCTGTTGTCAATATCAAGTGTGGCCAGAAACCATCAATATGCAGCATCCCTTGACACTTGCAGAATAGCAACATGAATTCGAAAAAGTAGAGGAGATAGTGCATCAGGCCCCAATGGCCTCCCATCATCAGTCTACAAACAGACTTTTGGTCGAGCATACTTGAAAATGTATTGAAGAGATGCATAGTTCAGCACACAGTGCCACCATCCTGTCAAGGCTCGATTCTTCATCCTATTTACAAAAAAGACCCCACCTCGCTCCCAGACAGTTACAGAAATATCACAATACTGGACATACAGGCAAAATAGTTTGCCTCATTACTACTCGAGGATTTACAAGATTGGGCAACAACTAACAACCTGTTTTCCCTCAACCAAACTGGGTTTAGGACACAGGCCGGCACCATAGATAACATGGTAGCCATAAGGATGCTTGTTACCAGACAAATACAGACAAAATAAGAGCTGTACTGCTGTTTTATAGACTACAGTAAAGCCTTTGACTGAGTCCACTGCCCCTTACTGTGGCCCAAACTTACAGCATGGTAAATCCCAAAGCCATTACTACAAGGCATCAGGTTGCTCTACTCCAACACATGGGCCAGTGTAAAACTAGGATGACAGACCAGATTTGGAAAAAAATCAGCATGGAACAAGGGGTCAGACAGGGGTGCGTATTAGCACCCACCCTTTTTAACCAGTACATGAGCGATTTGGTTCCTGCGTTAAACCAAGTAAATAGTCATGCTCATAAACTAGCCAACCAACACATCTCTTCCATGCTTTACGCGGATGATGTCGTCCTTCTCATCCAAACCCCGGTAGGGCTTCAACGGCTGCTAGATTCCTTAGATACGCACTGCCTGGCAAGTGAGATGAATATTAACTACGAAAAAATATATTTTTATCTTCGGCCGGAAAAAGAAAAAACAACATCATTGGCATCTTGACAACCATCGCCAAACCATCATGAACAAAAAGAACTATTTGGGCTGCTGGTTAGTCAACAAAGGAGGTCACTTACTGTATCGGAACTCATTAAAACCAAAACTTGCTTAGTTGCAATGTGCCTTTCGAACAATTGTCAAGACAACCATCAAGTTTTCTTTTGAGGCACTGCTTATAATAGTCTCTGCCAAATTAGCGCCAACATTATCATACGGTTCAGAGACTTACCCGGGGAAACTGGAGCCCTCCTTAAACAGGGCACAGAGCGCAGTGTTCAGGTCTCTCTTTCAATTACCAGGTAATACTTCTCCAGCTCAGATCAGGATGAAATTTGCACTACAGGACCCGGTTTGTACAGATGAGCAGCGTAATAAAAGATCTGCAAACCATTCAAATGCCTGGTCACATGCGCTCTCTGAAGCATTGGTGCAAACACGCTCAACGGAGCTGTGGAATTTAAAATTACTTTACTTTCAGTTTAAAACCACTCTGAACAGAAAAGTAAAAATTACATATCTCACATCTGGCCAAACCGCTTTTGCCAAAAGAGAACGTGCCCATTTGGTCCTTAGCAGTTACGATAGAAAAGGCCCACAAAATACATCAACAAACCATTCTCCTAATATAAAATGAAATACCTGCAGCTTCGGATGGGCTCTTTTTCATCTTGATCTGTCGCCACCATGGGCGGTTAAACCAGTGTCGACTGTGCGGTCTGTTCCAGGATTCAATAACTCACTAGATCTGCATATGTCCTATACTTCTGGAAGACCGCAGAAGATTGCTCCGGCATCTGTGGACTAAGGAGGGAACATGGATATTACCATCTGCCATTTGCTTCCGACTGAACAACGCTCAGCCACAAGTGATTAGCAAACTGGTAAAATTCTTGGAGAGTATCAATAAGCAACTAAGAATCATTCCAGTAGCCTCAGACGCGTTTCGGACACTAGGCTGTGTCCTTGTTCACTTAAACAAACGGAAGGTAAGGCATACATTTTAAAAACCACATTTGATGTTAAACAGTTGCGTCACTGAGTGTAATAAACATGGAGAAAATAATCTTTTACGAAACAATTTTCTAGCATCTGTTCAACAATGCAAAACATAATATTATTAGTTTGTCAGCCAATATTATGGGCATCGATAAATTCATCTGAAGCTTATTCAATGCTGCATAGTTAAAAACACGTCATGATGTAATTAGTGATACCACGATATTGCCATCATAATACTATTAAAGTGCTGCGTGCAGACTAATTAATATATGTTTTTTTTCAGATACTACAATAAAATAAACCTATGCCTTTAAACAATGCTTAAGATGCCAATTTCTAATAACTGTTATATAATGATATTAACACTTAAAACAGGCATATATATGGGAGGAAATGCTTATGATGCACGTAGTATGCCATGGAGTTGCTTAAAATGGATTGTACGAATACCTTTGGGGAACATACACATACGATTGGATGGTACTAATACCTCTATATATGAATAGACAACCCACTCTTATAGATCCTAGTTGTCTTTCTTTCGTTCTAATACAAACCAATAGGTCATTAATGAGAGTAGGCAATATTCATCTATACAGGGAAGTGTGGTCCAAACAGTGTATTTACCTTCCTTGAATATAATTAATCAAGAAATGCATGTGTATACATCCATAGACTCCTTAGGCTCCCAACGTAATGAAAACCGTGTCTATGCTAATGGCTTCCATAGTGTGTTCCTTAAATAATGTGAAAAAAAGTGCTTAACTAATGTCAAACTACTTAGAAAAAAAGGAAAAGAAAATATAATATGTACCTTAAGGGATTTGCATACTAAAGGGAATATAAGGCAGCAGAGCAACTGTATATAAAAATTATTAAAACCAACGAAAGATGTATAAATCATTATATTCTCTATGGTCATGAGAAAAGACGGAGAGATAATTCAATTATGTCTGGATCAATCCATATATCACATGAATGAAATCGAAAGTTACTCCCAAAACAATTTTTCATGGGAACCTCAGGAGGATCAAAAGCATACCTTCTAACATGTTACATAAAAACATCTGACCCTAGTGAGCTAATGAAGAGAAGCTATTAATCGCTTTCGCATATGTCTTTTAAGAAAATTGTGCACACAATAAGTCATAGTTAGAATCTTACAAATCGTAAAGGAAGGAAAATTGGCTAATACATCAAGGATATAATTCATGGAGCTCAGCAAGTAAAACCCACTCTATTTATAGGAAATTGTAAAGGTCTTCCCCTAAATTAAGTCCCATTGGAGACTTACAGTCGAGCTCTACTATGTACCGTGACTCTAACTGGCGTAAGGTCTTCTCCCTATTGCCTCCCCATTTATTGGGTGCTACGGCATCTGACAAAAGAGTGTAAACAATAAACGTTATTGTCATGAAAGATTTTAAAATGCCGAGCCACAGGATAGGCTTGATCGAAATTAATGATCGCTCTCAGATGTTGTAAAATCCGTACATGGCCTTGTAATTTAGTGCTGCCTACGTAGTGAATATTACAGCTACATTTAAGGACGTAGACAGCAAAGTCTGTGCGGCATGTATAATGAGCTTTCAAGGCGATGGCTTTGCTAGAATAAGGAGTCGTGTACGTGGTGGTATTAATGCCGAACTTACACGTCTGGCATGAGCTACATTTGAAAAAACATTTACGTGGTGATACCCAATTGTCAGTATTGCTAATCTCCGTGCTAATTTTTAACAAATCATTTCGTATAGAATATGCGCGTCTGAAAGTGACAATGGGAGTGGTAGGAATAACCTCTTTCAAGATTGGAACTGTCAGAATAATAGGCCATTCCTTTTTGATGATCTTTTTGATGTGGTTGGCCTGTTTGCTATATCCTGTGATAAGCCTAATTTCTTCTTTACTGCCCTCACCTTTGTTCTCAAGACAGTCCTTTTCTAGTTGGACGTTCCTATTGGGGTCCAAAAGTGTTTTACGGTTCAAAGCATTGGCCTTTCTCATAGCTGCTTCCAACCGAGTAGAAGCATACCCTCTAGCCTCTAACCTTCTTTTGGCCTCCAATTGGTGGTACGGTCTAGCTTCTATGGTGCTACATGCCCTGTGTATTCTTAAAAATTCACCATTCGGGATGCTTGCTATTGTATGGCGAGAAGGGACTCTCCCTGCATGTAGCACCGTATTTCTAGAGGTGGGCTTTCTGTACAGACAAGTTTCGATTTTACCATCCATTATCTGAACTTGAATGTCGAGGAAGTTAGTAACTTTACAGTCTGTATTGGCACTGAATTTCAGATTTAATTCATTCTCATTGACACTATTCACAAATGTCTCTGCCTGATCCTTAGAACCTCGCCATACAATGAATGTCATCTATATAACGCCTGTACTTAACAATATGCTTAGACCATAATGTAACATGTTGTACCTTGAGGACATGCTCCTCCCGCCAACCAACGTGGAGCCCCGCGTAGCTGGGGAGAAGCATGCCCCCATAGCCACCCCTCTCAATTGTTGGAAAACAGTGTTCTTAAACATAAAAACATTATTATGGAGACACCAGTGAATCATCTTAATTAACATCTGATTGTGGCAGTACATTTCCATGGGTCCCTTGCTCAGATAATGTTCTACAGCTCTTATAACATCTGAATGGGCAATACTAGTATACAAGGCAGATATATTCATGGTTTAAAAAAGATATTCCTCAGACCACTCACAGTTATTTAGTTGACATAAAAAGTCAGTTGTGTCCTTGAAATAAGCCTGTAGACTTGTTACAAACTCTTGAAGAAAAAAATCGATATACTTAGACGTGTTTTCAAAAGTACTATTGATGGATGCCACAATCGGTCTCCCTGGGACCGGCATTTCCTTTTTATGAACTTTAGGCACAAAATAGATATTTGGCATGGTAGGAAAATCTTTGCTAAGAAATTTTAGTTCATCCTTAGAAATGAGGCCCTCTCTTTTCCATTTGTGTAACATTCTTTATCATTTAGGTGGTGGTAGGCCTCTTTGATATATTCTTTTCTGTTCCAAAGAACCACGTTGCCCCCTTTGTTGGATTTATTGATCGCAATCGTGTTGTTATTTTTAAGTTTATTCATGAGGGTAAAATACTGTTTCATGTTCACATTGGGTGGCCTGTGTTGAGACTGGGTTTTATGGTCTAATTTTTTCAGTTCCTCAATCACCCGGCCATGATAAATATCGATGGCCTCACGAGGCATGTTGGGAACAAACGTGGATATTGGCTTGAAAGGGCTTTTCCCTGGTTTAGGAATGTTAACTCCTTCGCCATCAGCTGCCTCTTGTGTGTTACTGATCTCGTCGTCATTCTCCCTTAGATTGTGAAGGGTACGTAGTAGAGATACATCCTTGGCTTGTAACTCCCCTTGGGTATTGTCGATAAGGTTTTCCGTATTCCTTTTGTGATGTGCAAGGTTGTTTTTGATGGTAAAATATTTTTTTAATTTTATCTTTCTGATGAATTTAAAAACATCTATACGGGTGCCGCAGTACCCAAAGTTGCTTTCCGGACAAAAGGATAAGCCCAGGGATTAAAGTCCTTAGCAGTTACGATAGAAAAAGCCCACAAAAATACATCAACAAACCATTCTCCTATTATAAAATGAAATATCTGCAGCTTCGGATGGGCTCTTTTTTATCTTGATCTGTCGCCACCATGGGTGGTTAAACCAGAGTCGACTGTGCGGTCTGTTCCAGGATTCAATAACTCACTTGATCTGCATATGTCCTATACTTCTGGAAGACCGCAGAAGATTGGCCCGGCATCTGTGGACTAAGGAGGGGACATGGACATTACCATCTGCCGTTAGCTTCCGACTGAACTACGCTCAGCCACAAGTGATTAGCAAACTGGTAAAATTCTTGGAGAGTATCGATAAGCAACTAAGAATCATTCCAGTAGCCCAAATGAAAAAGGGGAGGAACCTTAAATCCCAGTAGCCTCAAAGACTACCTTTATATATATATATATATATATATATATATATATATATATATATATATATATATATATATATATATATATATATATTCGATTCGATACAGACGGCATCTGAGGAAGGCTATTATGCTGAAATGCATCATGCCGATCGAATTTGTGTACTGAAATTAAAGGACGTTTCAAACCTTACCTGCGTGGGCTGATATCCTTTCTGGCAAAGGGAAGGTTTTCGTTTCATTTGCAGAGCGGGCCACAAGCTCTTTACAGCCCCCTTCCAAAAGAGTTCGGCGGTTAGTGGCAATCGTGAGTGGACTCTCAAGGCTCTTGGGAAAACGCCGAAACACCACACTCCACAGCGAGCTTACTAGCTGCAATGTGCGGGACTGTGACTTCATGGTGGTGCTCACACTCACTGTGGTGGTGAGTGCCTCTGCTCGCTGTGGTGACTTGCGGTTGGGAGAAAGGAGTTTTTGATGCTGTTCCTGCCACTACAAGATCCAGGATTCAGTGGGGCAGCTGCAGACACCGCCCACTTGGACAGGTACTTACGATGGTGTTTCTGCAGCACAGGAGGTTCAGATGTTACTGAGCACCCGCCCCTCAATCTTGTGGGAGTGTCTCCAGTAATTAAGTGAGGCGCTTTTAAAAGTGGACAGTGAATTTCTCGTTCGATACAGACTGCATCTGAGGAAGGCTATTATGCTGAAATGCATCATGCCGATCGAATTTGTGCACTGAAATTAAAGGACGTTTCAAACCTTACCTGCGTGGGCTGATATCCTTTCTGGCAAAGGGAAGGTTTTCGTTTCATATATATATATATATATATATATATCTCTATCTCTATCTATATATATATATATATATATATATATATATATATATATATATATATATATATATGTATATATACATATATATATATATATATATACATATATATATATATATCTCAATATGAAGCAAATCGCATCCAGTAAAGAACGAGAAGGGACACAGCAGGTCAGATTCTGGCCGGTTTATTTGTGAGTGGCATGGCGTGTTTCGGATTCTTTTCCTTCATCAGATGCCACTCCTATTGTGCAGGTGCAAACGGTAGTCCTTCCTGGATGGAACATGGAAGGACTACACGGACCAGCATTCCTGTGGACGGAATGCATGTATTTGCTTTTTAATGTACTGGTTTTTACCCAAGCTGACTGGACAGCAATAGCAAGCTATGCAGGGCGTTATTTATTGTTTATTGCATTTACATTTTTTAACTGTACCACCATTGAGGAAATCTGCTGATGAGCTATGGGTTATCTGAGGAATCACCAACATTTTTTGAAAAATTGTGACATTGTCTATAAGTTTTTAATTCTACTTGGCACTAAAGCACTTTGACAGACGTCATTCTCTAAAGTATTTTGTACTGTTGTATAGATTTGTAAAAATTGGTGTTTTAAATTTGTGTGCAAGATGTAAGTGTTTGTTTACCCATATGTTTTGTCACTGTCTATGCATGATATGAAAACAAACCTAGAGCATTTGCAAATACCTTTTGGTGGCTTAGCCTTTTTCCAAGACTGAAGAGTACTTTTCTGCATATAGTGTGGAATTCAGGTGCCAGCCACCTCCTTTTATTCATGTCTCTCACAGTAAATTATCATCAACTTATAATGGAAGCTATCTTTTATTTTCAGGTTTGGCTGAAATTAATTACATGCATGAACTTTTCACAAACATGGTTCATAAAAGGTAAGTGTGTTGTGATGATGGCACAGCAATACATAGTATTTCCGCAGTCACTACTACATAGTTTCTGTATAGATAAAATATTCTAAAGCAGTTTTGCTTGGTCTTTGTCAATCATATGTTTCCTTAACAACTAAACAAACATTTCTTAAAAATTAAATTTTTCAGACTGCATGTGTATCCCCTCCATTCGAGTATCACCATGGAGGAACAGAATGCTGCATTTACAACACCGGTTTATGGCTACAGAAAGGTAAGTAGCTATTAGACATCAGATTAATGCCAAATCTTGTTAAGGCTTTAAAACCCACAAGGAAGCCTTAATTAAGGAAGCCTCTGAATATTCCTACTAGGTGATGAAACAGGTGTTATGTAGTCGTCGAGTAGATTAAAGCTCTTTCGATGTTAAATAAATATTTTCTAATTTGAATTCGGCAGCATGGCCCATTATACCATGATCTTATAAAGTGCTTAAGGGAAAAAATTGAATGAACGTAGAAATCCCTAATTGTATTGATTCCCTACTAAAATTATCGCTGGTTTTGTTGTGTGGTTAAGAGGAAAGTTACAAAGGCTTTTTGCTTGTGTGTGGTTGTATTCAAAAGAAAAGAGCAACCATGTAACCTCTGCGGATAATGGCACATGCACAAGGAAGGGCATCTCAAGAGGAATTCACTTTGTTCAATTTGGCGTCAGTTGCTCAATGATATGATAGACCGGACAGTAGCTTTTAGCCAAGTGAATTAAATTAGAGGCTTCAACACAGAAGAAGCAGGAAGCAAGTAATAATGTTGTTAGACACCTATATTTAAAAAAGTACCCCTCCTACCCCCCTCAGAATGAACCTATACACAGTATAACAGATCTTCAAAGATTTTCAGGGCAATACAGCTGATAAGTAACACCTCAGTGAAAGTAATGGAATACAGTGTTATAAACAAAAAGTTGATAATGTCGAAGGCATGAAGAAGCACAGATCAGCAGTCGCAGCTTGTATGCAGTAGGTTTGTGTTTGCTAAGTTGATGTAAGACTTTACATTCCATTAGCGGTTTGTGTGCAGGACCTCATCAGGACAAAGAATGCATAGACAAACCAGCATTGGCAAAATTAACTGGTCAGACGCTAGCCCGTTAACGTAAATAGAGTGGCAGATGGAGTGCTGTTTGTATGTGTTAACACGTTACAGACAGGCCTATTGGCTTTGTAAATGGTAGCTGCACTAGTCAGTAAGAGGAAAATGTTTTTTATTGATAGGTCAGTGCTAAACTGCTCCACACAATTTACACAGACTCACTCTAACAGTCGTTTCGCTCTTTCTCTTTGGCATGTTCTCTCTGCTTTGTTTTGGCAGTTGCATTGATTTCTGAACATTTCTGAACCTTGAATAGCACCAAGAGTCTGGGTGGTTTCATCTGAACACATTCCATTGTGCGAGTAGTTATTTGTCACTAGAGACTGTGAAGGGAGCCAGGTAGTGCATGGATTGCAGGGGAACTACAGATACATTTACTTTGTGAGCAGGCAGTACAGAGAAGTTCTTTTAAGGAAGACTGAAAACTGGGAGGGAAAGAGACTTCAGTAGAAACATGTAGCAGTGAAGAACCGGGACCGTAGACAGGGACAAAGGTTGCATGAAGAATGAGTAGATCTGCAGGTGAGACCAGAGAGAGAGAAAAACAATGATGCAGGGGCAGAATGCTGGTGGGGAGATTGGCTCCTATGTGAAAAGGAAAGCAGCGACCTAGATCTGCAGAGATCAAATGTAACAGATGCAAATAATGTAGTGGGAAATTGGGAATTGCAAGAAAGAAAACATTGAAAGAGAAAAACTTAAGTGCAGGGCTGCAAGAACGGAGGCTGCAGAGGATCGTGAAAATGCAGGGAGTGGCTACAGAGATAACACTGAGACGCAAAGATAGCCCGACTGAAGAGAAGAGAAGAGAGAGTTTTGAGGTTTGCCAGATTGAAGTAGTGGTAGATGCAACAATAAATAGAAGATTGCAGCCATGAGACACAGAGGCTCGACAATAGACCGATTGTAGGACAAAAGGGAGAAGCTTCAGGGAAGTGAGAAAGAGAGGAGAGAAACCATAGTACTTAGAAATGACTACAAGTAAAGTCGAACACAGCATCCGATAATTCCACTTATTGTATGCACTCTTTTTAGTATGTAATGCTTCCTTTTTGACAGAACAGTAATGAACACCCTTTACAGCTACTTAGAAACACACCGGAGTCCGTGAGAAATACTTAGTGTAGTTTTATTTATTTCGAGTTTTAATAAGCGCAAACTTGGCCCAAGGGCATCAAAGTGCTTTACAGAGTTTGCACAGACAGCGTTTACAGGGGATACAGTACAAATAAGATGCATACATACAGCAATACGTATACAGGAAATAATGTATGATGGACGGTGGAATAGTTGGTAGATATAGTGCGTAGATAGCTATGATAGAGAGTAACAGGTTGGAGGAATATATAAACAGTCGGTTTAGAGATGAAATGTACGGGCTCTACGATAGAGGGAGGAGGTATATCTGAGTGGGTTGATTATTTTAATAGGGTGGGTTAAAGTGTTTGTTAAGAAGAAATAGTTTAAGGTTTTTACAGAAGTACAGGTATGATTAATTATTCTATAGTTCTTGTGGCAGAGCATTCCAAATTCTAAGAGTATTCACAGAGAAGGAACGGGCGAGTGTTTTTTATTTTGAGCTTTGCAGATGCCTCTTATGGCCAGCTTTAGATGGTTTGTTAGCTGGATTGTTTGGTTTTCCAGAGTAGATAGCTCTGTGGGTTATGCAAGCTGTTTTGAATACGCTTCTTGCTTCAATTGGTAGCCAGTTTAGTTTAAGTTTCAGGAGTGATGTGTCATTTACTTTGTCCACCTCCAATCTTAAAAAACATTCTACTATCTACTTCTACAGCCATCCCTCCTTTCTCTGACCCATCCCATACCTTTCTACCTGCTGTGAACAAACGTCCTTCTCAAAGTTCCCGCCTTTGTTTTACCCATGACACCCAACTAACAGAAGACCACTATTTGAAACAACTTACTACTTCACCTTTCATATCCATTCCGATCATTCTATCTTTACTCTAGACTACTAAACATATGAGAAATCAAGATCACAAACCTAACTCAACTAATGCAGAAAGGAAAAAAAATTATATAACTTCTCTACTCGTCCGGAGTAGTAAGCGCTGTTTAAATGCAATTTACACTCCATTTGCGTTCACTGCCATAGATGTCCAAGTATAATATTTCCTAATGACAGCTATCAGGACACGCTGTTAAAAGAACCACTGCATAGTACTTGACTGCTTGTTTGAATAAGAAAAAGCACCCCTCTGGAACATAACCTTGTTTTGAGTGTCAGTTGTCTGTTGCAAATCATGACCGATACTGGTGTGAATTAAGCAAGATTCAGTGAACCTGAACAAAGAGCACCTTAAAATGCGCCCACAGGAGACTGTTATGCACATAGCCAAAGAATTAATTAGCCAAGCCTTTAGGGCTGGGTTTAATATGCTAATGCATACAGTTACCACGCTAGGTGAAGGCGCACCAGAAAGCCGGCAGGAGCAGGTCAGGTGAGGCACTGGAGTGAAGGTAGAAGGGTACATCCAAACTACCACTAGCTTTGTGTGAGATGAGTACTCGACAGGGATGAGCCAAGAAGTGAATGAAAATGTCTAAATTCAGGGGGTGAAAGAGGGTATTATGTTATGTTAATGGTGTTTTGTAAAGCGCTCGTTCACCGGTTGGTTTTTTGGCACTGGATCTAGAAAGTGCCGGAAAATTAAGCAGATCAGTTGGAAGCCTGCCTGTATAGCCAGGTTTTAAGCAATTTCCTGAATTTCAAAAGATCAGTACTGGACCGAATTTCCAAAGGGATAGAATTCCATAACTTAGGGGCCAGGGTTGCAAACGTGGCTCCTCCTTGTCGCTTTAACTTAAAGGTAGGTGTTGACAGTAGCTGAAGGTGGGACCAGCGAAGGTTCCGTAGGGGATCATACCTGGAAATTAGACTGTCTATGAAACTGGGGATAGAATGAAAGCCAGTGGTTGAAAGGGGCGGACCCAAAGCCCGCTCTTTGTATATTGTAAGCAATAGGTCAGTTTGACAGCTTTTCTGTAAAAACCCCGACCTTAAAATCAAATATTTATTTACAACATAATCTGTTGTGTTCATGTCTGGGCTGGGAATTCTGGAGCTCAGTAGAAAGGTGATTATGACACATATACACAAGTGACAGGCCCTGAAATAAACAATGGCTAACCCAAAGTTCTCTAAAAAGAAACAGTGGTTGACCCAAAGTCCAATATAAAAACAACTAACAAACTCAAAATAAACAAATACTTGAAGTATTGAGTAGATATCAGTGTAAATATACTGTAATACTAGATATGTAAGAATTTTCAATATTTTAGTATAGTATTTTTGCAGACAAATGTGCTCCCTAGCCAGTATTGTGCTCCATTAACACACTTCTCTTGAAGGTACTCTCTTGAAGGTACTTCAAATATGCATTTTGTTAACATGCACTGTGAATTGATTTTAATGGATAACGTCTTTCAAGATGTCTTTTGCCTTCACAAAGTGATCCCAGCCGCCTGCAGAATATAATGCAATTAGAACATTACAATAGAAGCACTCCCCATAAGGTGGGATTTTACACTAAGCAGCCATTATCACACGGTGTGAGAACAGTACTCCTTTAGGTAGAGCCTAAGTCTGCAATGTGTATTTTAATGAATTGATAACAATATGTCCATCAAACAGTTGTAAAAAAAAGTAATCCACTATCTGAAGCAGACAAGCATATATTGTATCTGTAGCATATGAGAATTGGCAAACCCGTTTTCAAAGGTTATGGTACAAGGCTGTGGTAAATGGTTACAAAATCCTGGTATTATCTTGAGTAAAGCAATGGTCACAAATCTAGAGAAATAAGAACATGCTGGGTTTCGGACAGATTGAGCATTGAGGCCGTTCGTGTCACCAGGACTACTAATGTATATGGTGCCACTGTGTGTAGTATATCATTAGCATGCCTTACCTCCTAAAAAGCCAATAAGCACTGTCTGATCTAGAAAACCCTGCACAGATTTCCAGCTCTTGTGTGGAAGCTGGGAAAAGTTCAAATCCATTGCACCAATCCAGGACAGCAGAAGCTGCTTCAGAAACCTTTTGTTTGTAGTTTTGGACATGGTAGGGCTGGCTGCTCAAGCATAAAACTGTACCCCTTTTACGTCCATAACACCTCCAGTGTTGCTCCTTAGTTGCTCAGGCTTTGACAACCTGAAACACTCTCCAAGACCGCACCTCATATCTGGCATGGTGATAAATTGTTCAAAGTTGGCACGTCTGAATCACTTACCTACAGATTATGTTTAGGGATGTAAAATGCACTTTTCGCATTTTCACTCTTTCCCCCCCATAAATAAAAGGACACATAGTAATCAGACTGCTGTATACTTGTACAGAGAAAAACAGGAAAAGATGGTCAATAAACTTGAATTAATCTCAGCCACTGGCAATTACATTAATCGTATCAGGAGGGCCATGAATAAGCCTTGACTGTAATGAAAAGACAAGTTCCACATTGTGCTAATTATGTCTAAAAATGTGATGTATTTGTGAAGCACATGAATTTCCATAGTCAACAAAAAGCTTATTTCACTGACCTGAGATGTCCCTGTTAGACCTGTCAATGAGATGAAGTCTTGAGGCAGTATGTCCCCACGAAAGCTAAAGTAGATGGTGTTTGGAAATGAAAAACTAACTAACCAGCAAGGTGGACAGAACTAGAAAAAAGCCCTTCCGGCTTGGAAATTATTCCATGTCGTAGTGTATCTTTAGTATCCGCACCCAGAATATACTAGTCTAATGTAACTGTTCTACTTGTGGTTATCCATAAAAAAGGAACAATTGTTCTTAAATTGTATTTTATTTTTATTATATAGTGCTTAGTATCCCTGGCTAGACGTCGAAGGTCTTTTTCAGTGAGTAGCTAGTTATTCCGGAACCCATAAAGGATTAGTGGTGGATTATTATAGTGAAATATGAAAGTCATTTGAGTGGTGAATATGTTAGTCCGTTATTTGGATTAAGAAGGATAGTGGAGGGATAGAAGAGGGGAAAAGCTTTGCATTTTTATACTGCTTTCTACCCCTGATGAGGTTTTGAAGCGCTTTTCGGTGAGTAACATGCTACTCCGGAACCCAGAAAGTATTTGTGGTGAATTAGTACAGGGAAATATTTCAATTCATTTGAGTGGTGGACATGTAAGTCTGTTGTTGGGATTGAAAAGGAATAGCTGAGAGATGAAAAAGGGAGGGGTCTAGAATAGTTTTGTTTTTTTAGTATATAGTTGTAGGAGGGGGTTTGGGGTGAGTAAAGGGGGTGGAGGGGAGTTAGTATAGGGAAATATGAAAATTATTGTGAGAGGTTGTCATGTTAGTCTGTTATTTTGATTAAAAAGGTTAAAAAGGAATAGTGGAGGGATGGTCCAGTGTTTTTCTGGGAGTTCATAGCAGTAGGTGGGGCTTTGGGATGAGTAAAGGAGAGATGGAGAAGGAAGAGTCAGGGGGAAGGGTTGTTTGGGCGATCTGAATAGTAAAAGAGGTATGAAGTGATGCAAGGAAGGGTAGATGAGGGAAGAGTCTTGAGAGGGTTATTTTGGGAGTCATAGTAGTGGTATGGGCTTTGGGATGAATGAGAGGTAGAGAATATATTGATAAAGTTACAGGGTGAGAAATATGGTAGCGCATTGGAAAGAGTAGTAGAATGGGGTTTGTGAGGAGTCCGAGAGGTGAGGTAGAGGATATATTGAAAGCGGTATAGGGTGAACCTCAGATGTCTGTGTCTGACTAATGTCCAAGTATGACAATGAAAAACAAGAAAAAGGTAGATAGTCCGAAAACGTAACACTGCCATCTTAGAATGAATGCTATTTGTTGCAACAAAAAAAAAGCTAAAATGATAGTCCCATGGTGAAATATATTAATATTGGAAAGGGCAAAAAAGGAAAGACGGTAGTGGGTTAGTACGAAATGGGTCTTGAAAAACGTTAGTGATCCCCAGATGGAGCCAGATGACAACAGATTATGTGCCATGTATGAAGCATGCATGTCTCAAAAACATTGGAAACTTGCCAATTTTCAGTTGTCTTAGAGCCAAGGATCATTAGATAATGTGGAGCCATCTCAAATTGAATAATTCTAAAACGGAAATACTCATGTGTAGCGATTGGAAAAATGATGATCCTGAAAAAGAAATTATGACCCTGGCCTGATGATCTAGGAACCCCGCCTAACTTATCGAAGGAAGTATGAAACCTCGAAATGACCATGGATTCCAAGCGATCAATGAATGCCCAAGTAGACAAACGAACAAACTCAAGGTTTGTTACTATAAAAAGTCTGTGGCAAATCTTCTCCCATCTGGAATTTCCACACAAGGTCCAAGCTACCATCTCTCTTGTTCTGTCCAAACTCGATTACGCCAATAGCCTCAACAACGGATCACCTTTAACGAATATGAAAGGACTACAATGGATTCAGAACTTGTCTGCCAGACTCCTCTTACATATAAAGCCATAAGACTGCAACTCCCCTGTTTTGAAAGCCTTTCATTGCTTACCAGTTGCCAGAAGATCCGTTTTCAAGTTGCTTTGTACCACCCACAAAGCAATACATGGAACGTGACTGCTCTTCATCAGGAATATATTCACCAAACGCTTTCAGTTCAGTTGGATTAGTTTTTCGATCCAATTAAAATGTAGATCATAAAAGTATAATACAAGATTAACCCCTTCGACGCTCATGACGAGCCCAGCTCGTCATGGAGTTTCCATTGACTTCAATGGAAATTACATTCAAAGCGATAAAACACCTTAGCATCCAAGTGGTTAAACAACAATTCATAAAATGTCAGTTCAGAGTACAGAGTTAAAATGGCATTATGGTAGCCATATGGCGAACGCATCAAGCTTAACAATGTAGAAAAAAGAATAAATTGGTACTACAAATAGGTGGTATGAGTGCTAAAAACCACTCCCAAGGTCCGCCAAGCTATCCAGTTACTCAATTGCTATTTCATGATATATTTATTGCATACATATTCAGGTATTCTTTATTCCACTGTGTTCCCAAAGGATGTATCATTCACAAGATGTCTAAAATCAATTATGAACAATACTACCCTCCCACTAAAATATATTAAAAGGAATACTAATTACCTTATAAAAGAAAATTGTATATCAAACTTATGCAAATTCCCTCTAAGAGTTCCAAGGTGTTAACTTTATAAAGTGCTGAGTGATGGTTGATATGAATAGATGCACCTCTTAGATGGTCTATGGGCTCCCAACTATACACAATTTCGTACAGGACTAGAGGAATGTAGCTACATGGAACATATAAATGGATCATTTAATTTTTTGAGGAATTAAAGAGTAGGACGACATTGACTAAAGTTGTATCGTCGCAGAAGAGGCAAAATATACCTTAATCTTTGTAGAAGTCACAGAAAAAGAATAGATGATCGGTCTGCTCAGAGCTACCGTTAAATGTGCATGCTGTTAATTCACTAAAAGAGCGCCTCTTGGATGGAAAGCCCAACATCAGGTGAATTAGATTTTGTTGAAACCTCATCAAAATGAATCTATGTTGTAGGTTCCTCACCCTTTCTAGTTAAGAATATTCTCTCTCCATAAGGGGCGGGGACATTTGATATAGCATTACTGAAGATTTCAAGTGATTTGTTTCCCTTTCTATTGTAATCTGCCTTGGATAGAAATATGGACTTTAATCTTTTTTGAAAATTTCAGGCAGGTACTTGGATTAGTGAACAGCTCTGCTAGACCTAATGATGTCTGTGTGGATTTTACATACTACAGTCATATGATCTTATGTGCATTATCCAACGATAAGCAGTCTTTTATCATAGTTTGAGTTAAATTCCTTTAAACCCTTCCCTCTGACTCTTCCCCCTCCACCTCCCTTTTACTCATCCCAAGCGCAACCCCATCGTGCTGACATCTGGTCTTTTATTTCCACCGCTAGTCAGTGCATATCCAGAGAAATCTGCCCCTTTAGTCAATTTTTGACAGTTTTTTCAAGTTTTTGTTGAGTGTTTTCGAGAGTTTGTCTTGATGTGGCAGTATCTCCTCTGGGAAGGCCAGCTTCAAAGCCCTGTGGCGCCTGTCATTGATGTCGATGATGGTCCTGCATCTTGTTTGCCTTTGGTGCATCGAGTACTACCTCGACAACAAAACCTGCTTCGAGTGCCACACCATGAACCCAAAGGCCTTGAGGGAGTGGTCTCTCAAGCTCCTAACGGCTTGACTTGCATCACTGCAAAAATCACGTTCCTGGTCGTGTTGAAAGTCCCGGGATCGGCTGCGTAGCCCAAAATGTGTATCGCACTCAGTCGTCGGCCTACTCTGGTACGTCCCGCCATAAGAAGAAGACCAAGAAGTCGAAGAGGTCTTAGACTTCACCTCTTCTGTCGGCTGAGAAGGGAGCATCAGCATTCAAGGACTGACTCTGCTGCAGAGACAGCACTATGGTCGACTCCATGCTTATCAGAGTTTCCAGGAGTTGGAGTGACCCCACTCAACTTTACGAGTTCTATGAGGCCATGTACCTCATATTTGAGCGGCCGGCTTCCATGATCGTGCCTTTGGGCCCTGCAGGCTCAGGAGTGTCTCGGCTCGACCCATGCAATCTGTTCCGGCATCAGTCAGGCTCCATGGATGGATCCAGAACGGTGCTGGTCATACCACCTGAACCGATGCCATGGATCCCGGCAGTGCATCCCCATTCTGATCCTTGACTCTGACATAGCTGGATGGGCATCGCCTGACGCCAGCTGGAGCCATGCCTTCTAGGATGGAGCCTGATCCCTATTCCTATGGGCTAGGAGTCTGGGAGGAATTGGGAGGATTCTTTGGACCCAGAAGAATATCAGTCCTTTGATCCAAACCATGGGCTGCTATGAGGATCTGACAGAAGTCAGCGGACTGGACATCTGTGCAAAAACTGGTATACTTTCTTCCCCCTACTGTGGCTATGGAGGAGGGAGCTTTGTTTGCAATGGTGTTGATGAGTGCGGAAGAGGTCCTGGACCTTGCCAGCCCTCAGCTGCAGTCAAGACTAACGTCTTAATTGAAGTGCATCAGCCAGGCGTGTCCACCTCAGAACCACTTCTTGCATTTAATGAAGCCCTTAAGAACATCCTGTTTGGGGCCTGGTCCTAGCCCAGTGCAGGGGATCCTGTGAACAGGACGATTGCCTGCCTCCACCGCCCGCTCCAGGAGATCCCAACATCCTCATACAACAACCTACCCTGGAGACCTACTTCCCCCATCCCCCCGGAGCTGCAGCCTCCAAGCCCTTCTAGTCTGCCCCCTTACAATCATTTGTAAGTCAACACGTCACACACAAATATTATTCAATAATATGTATTTAATTACATATTTTTAAGTACTCATTTCTTTTGTATATGACTTCGGTGAGGAGGTGTCCGAGGCTGCTGGGCCTGATGGCTCCTGAATTTTGCTGGTGACGCATGCCCAATGGCATATGCAAGCTCTGTGATTAGACCTGAAGTTCCAGTGGGCCCAGATTCAGTAAAAATATCTGACATGGTCCAGATCTCGGAAGGAACTGCACAGGATCTGCAGTGGTGGTTATGAACCATGATTGGGTCAGGAGCAGACTTCTCTCCCTTCCCTAACCAGATCTGACAGTGGTGACAGACGTGTCGCTCCTGGGATGGGGCGGCCATCTGGGAGAGGTGGAGATCAGAGGCTTCTGGTCTCCTGCAGAATGCTGTCCCCAAATTAGCATTCTGCAGCTCTGGGCAATTCAGCTGACATTTAAAGCATTTCTTCCCACCATCAAGGAAAAGCTAGTGCAGGTGTTCATGGAGCACACTGCTGCCATGTGGTACTGCAGTACACAGGGCGGAGTGGTATATGGCCCCTTTGTCAGGAGGCCCTGTTTCTCTGGACACGATTAGAACAGCATCCCTGATTGTTCAAAACCTAGCAGACTCTCGGAATGCCATAGAGGACAAACTCAGCTGAAGATGCCTAGCTGATCACAGATGGCTTCTCCATCTGGAGGTGCTGCACAGTATCTTTCAGTAGTGGGGAGAGCCTTGGTTAGATCTGTTTGCCACCACCGAGAGCACACAGTGTCAGCAGTTTTGCACGCTGGAGTTTCCAAGACGGCTCTCACTTGGAGATGCTTTTCATCTAAAGTGGAGCTCAGGCGTCCTGTAAGCCATTCCGCCCATATCTTCCTTGCCAGAGTTGTCAAAAAGATCACAAATGACCAGGCCCAAGTTGTTCTTGTGGCTCCAGACCTGGCTCGGAGATTTTGGCATCTCAAGATTTTGAGCATGGCCATCGGTCCTCTGATCAGGCTTCCCCTTCGGAGGATCTGCTATTGCACGGGAGAGTTCTCCACCTTTCCTTGTCAATGCTCCCCTTCTTACGTGGAGCTTGATCACTGACAATTGACAGCTTTTGACCTTATGCCTGAAGTCTGTGATGTTATTCTGGTAGCTAGGTGTCCCTCCACCAAAACAGTATACTTGTGACATTGGGACAAGTTTGTGGCATGGTGTGCAGAAAAGCAGTTTGCCCCCATTTCTGCTCCCCCTTCTCCGGTTCGTCTCTTTATTATTTCATTACCCAGCAGGACTCTGCTCTGGGTATCTTAAAAGGGTTATATTTATACTATTTCAGCCTTTCTGCACTTTCCTGACCACCCATTCCTCTTCATTTGCCCTATTGTACATAGGCTTTTTAATGGTTTGTAGTATGTTTACTCCTCCCATCCTCATGCCTTAATCTTGTCCTGACATTCCTGATGTGCACTCACTTTAAACCCTTCCAGAACTGTCCTTTCAGACTCCTTACCATCAAGACTGCCTTTGTGGTGACACTAATATCTGCCTGGAGAGTCAGTGAGCCTCATGCTTTGTCATCCATGCCTCCATACTTGACAAGCTGGTTCTACGAACGCAAGCTTCCTTTCCGCCGAAAGTCATTACTTCCTTTCATGTAAGCCAGTTCATCACCCTGCCTACTTTTACGCTCCGTCAAATCCCTCTAAAGAATAGGAGCAACTCACTCCCTGGACCCAAGAGAGTTCTGGATGGATTACCAACTCTTTGTGGGGTATATCCGAGTGAAGAAGGAAAAGACTGCGCAGAAGTGGACCATCTCCTGATGGATCGTGCTCTGCTTAAAAATCTGCTATGCATTGGCTAAGAAGCAACCCCCGCAGGGCTTGCAAGCTCAATCCACCTGAGCCAAGGCATGGCCACTGCGTTAACACATGGAGTCCCGGTCCTGGACATCTGCCAGGCAGCAACGTGGGCTTCATTGCACACATTCACAAAATACTACTTCCTGTACAGTCAGGTCCGTTGGTACGGGCACTTTGCCCATTCGGTCCTGCAGATTGTTTTGGTATGAAATTGTTTACAGACTCTGTAGGAGAGTAGCATCTGCTTCTTTTAGTTAACCCCACTTTTTGCTGATGTTTCACTGTTTTTTTACTTTAGTCAGGCTAGGGCCCTGCTATACAGGAGCCCAGCCTAGCTGCTTCCTCTCTAAAATGATTGCATGTACTTTAGGTGCACCACAGATTGGATTCTGGGGCACCCTTATGAGTCCCTAATATATGGTATCCTATATATCCAGGGCAGAGATACCCCAGAGGCCTCCCAGACTGCAGCATGTATTATGCCACCCCTGGGAGACCATGCAAAATGACACAACAGGTCTGCTACAGCAGCCTTTGTAAGATGGTGTATGCACCCCTTACTCAGATATAGGTTTCCTATATCTACCTTATCACTACACATATGAACCTGTCAGTCACCCCTATGGCAGGCCTTATCAATCCTGAAGGCAGGGTGCTGGGTTCTGTGTGAGAGGGTGCCCATGCATGAGCAGTGCCCCTCTGCAGCCTTCGGAATCTATCTTCCGGGGTTAGAAGGGATGCAGCCTAGACTATATACTCCTAAGTGCATTATAACCTCCCGGTAAATGCTAACTTTAAAACGGCTGCACAGAACTATGTCGTGTTTGGAGTCAAACACCTTGGAATCATACCTCCACACCAGTAACTGGTGTGGGAGGTATGATTCCTCCATGGTAGAACCACTAGTGTGGGGCACCGGGCTACACGGTACCAGCTTTCCTTAACCCTGGCACCACAAAATGGACCCTGCAGCCACTTACACGAGTCTGGCCTCCTGCTGCTGGACCAATCTCCGGCAGGGGAGGCCTGGACAATAGGTTTCCTTTCACAGGGAGGTGTCACCAACTCCCAGACAGGCTTTAGTGTTTTGTGGCTGGGTGGGTGCACTCCAAGAGTGCTTTGAAGTCTGCACTGGGGGCACATTTGGTGTCCCTGTGCATAGCCCAGTTCAATCCGGTTGCAGGGTCTACCAGCCCCTGCTATAGCACGAAACTGGACAAAGGAAATAGGTATAGCCACCCCTCTTTCCAAACCCTCTCATAGGTGGGTCCCCAGAGTTTGTCCCACCCCTTCCTTGGGTATAAAGTAGGTACCCCTGATTACAGGAGTTTAGATTTACCTGGATGAAACTCTAATACTGAATCCGGGAACTTTGACGATCTACACGACGCTAGATGACTGAAGAATCTCCCTTGGAGTAAAGGAGTTACTCCCCTGCGAGGCAGGCACCAAAGATGCATCTGACCGGTTTGCATCTCCGAAGCTCCCTTCGGATTCCGGAGAATTTGCAACACAGGAGCTGGGTTCCCAGACTTCCCAGAGGCTGACCCGAGCTCCCAGCAAAGCTGAGACCCGTAGCCCTTGTGGAGACCGTAGAACCGGAACCCCTGGACACCGTGCACATTTGCAAGTGCATATACTTCTTGGCGATCCTTGAGGCTGTGCCTTGCGTTACTTGTAGCTCAGACCCCGAGCAGCATTTCCAGCGAAGATTGCTGGCCTACACTCAACGAGTGTTCAGTGAACCGGTCCTTTGTGTTTTCTCTCGAGGTACCTTCGCGATCCCTGTTCTGTCAACCTGTGGGTCCCTGAGAAGGCAACTTTAACTTTCCTTGGGCTTCCCTGGTTGCTCCAGACATGCCCTGACTCTCCATCGCTTGGTGAGTCCCCAGGACCATGCTGGTCCTCTCCGAAGCATCTTTTCTCCCGCGTGGGTTGCTGTTGCCAAGGCTTGTTGTGTTCAATCCAAGCTCTGATGCCGCAGACATCCTTTGTGGGACAACTTGAATCCAGCTCCTGGTCATAGTTAACGCCTCCTAGTCCTCATGTTTGCAGAGTCAAGCTTCACCTCTTAGCACCTGAATCACCCAACATCGGTGGACATTCGCCTATCGTGCCCCTGGTCACTGGCAAGTGACCCAGACTGTCCCCTCTGCTTTCAGGTTCTTCACATCCTTGATCCAGGCTTGGATCACACCGGACACTCTCCTTCTTCACAGCAGCAGTACTTTGCAGCAGGTTGCCATTGAAAACGACGACAATTCCCAACACCATTTGACACCCGGCTTCCCTGGGTGAGATAACTAGAGTACTCCGGTGCTCCCATGGGTATTGGCCCTAGAACCCCTTTAGTCTAAAGGAGTATGCTTAAAGGCCTCTCCTAAGTGTCCTTAAACTTTAAAATTCCAACCACGACTTTCCCCATAGAAGCTAATGGTCCTTGCGGCTGTGTTCTCACATATCTCTCACATTGCATCTAGAAGTCTCAATCAGGTGAACAAGTTACTTACCTTCGACAGTGTCTTAATCTTGAGGAGACTCTGTCTGCAGATTCCTTTCCAAATCTTCTCCGCTCTATTAACGTATTTCTAGGGACAGGGTTTTTTTCTCTTTTCAGGGCCCTAGCTTTCTACACTAGTGGGCCGTGTTCTTTGTGGCTCCTAGCATGAAAAGTAACTGAGGTCAGCGCACTGGGGTGACAGCTATGTAGGCACTGCGCACGTCACATCCGGTGCCGATGCCATGCGAAGCCGATCTGCGCCACCTACTGGCGTGCAAGGGTACTGCTCCCAAAACTGTTTCCGGATCCAGTCAGACGCCTGGGGATAATTTTAAGGTAAGAAATCTGTAGCTAGATTGAGTCTCTACCAGATAAGGCATTTCCAAAGGTAAGTAACTTGTCCTTCAATGAAATCTTGTTAATCGATGTTATCAGTTTAAGCAAAAGATGTGTTAAGCCTATAATGTTGAAACCTTAATTGTTATTGTTCTATCCTTTGTTTTATTTTATCTACGATGTTTTGTTATGATATGTAATAGTTTTTTGCCAAGATGACTCAGAGTTGGTTGTGACAAGCAATAGAGGGGAGTGGTGAGACTTGACTCTTCTGTATTAGGGTCAGCTGAACTGCTGAAAAATAGTGGGCAGATGTGTAACCTTAACATCATTAAAGTGTTGTCCTCTTTCAGTGATTTACTGTCTTCCCTCCCATTTTATCCAGCCTGCTTTCTTTCCCTGTGCTCCATGAAAGACCTTAGAATTGTTTTTTTGTTCCAGATGGTCCTAACTACATATTAGTTGATCAGCTAAATGAGTGTTGTGCTTGTGTGAATCAGGCAATACTTATCCATGACTGTCTACATTTTAAAATATGACGGTTTTACAAGCCATTCCCATTAACTGAATTGTATTCTGTTTGATCCAGATAATTTTGTCTACTAACATCGCAGAGAGCTCGATAACAGTTCCAGATGTGAAGTATGGTAGGTTGATTATGAACTTTGCATTGCATTGTGTTTAGCTTTATCTAATAGGTTGAGGTTATGCTGCTGTCATCCAAGGGCTACACATCTGTCACTGGTTTCCCTAACCCATGTAGCCTTGCAAAAATGTGCTTGGATAAAGGAGCAAAAGAAAACATTCACTCACCTCTACCAAATGTATCCGATTTAAGCCGTATGCAAGTTAGTCTGTTATGCACTATAATCGTACCACACATTTTGTGACTAATGTTGCTAATGAGCAAGATTTTCAACATTTCGTTCAAACAAATTGTCCCCCTGAGTGATCTTTAATGACCATTTCAACTAAACATTTAAAAGCAACCTCTGTCTGCTTGAGCCTTAATATTTAAATTCATGTATACGCCTTAGCCCAAAATATAGGACCGGTATGCTGGAATGATTTGGCAATCTTTAGGGTACACAACTTCAGAAAGATTTATATTGCGATATTTTCGAACTAGGCCAAGAATGATTTTATGTAGAGCACCTATGAGAGGACACGACACATGAGTATACTGCACAGGAAAATAAACCTTGTCAGTCAGAAATGGTGAAAGCAAAAGCAGTGTGGCACATTTTCAACATTACCAGTGATTTCACCCTACACTAGGTTTATGGAACGTATTTCAAAGCACTAATTTTGATATTATGTACATAATAGTATGCCATTAAGATGGATGTGAGGCAGCCTACAAAACCATTTAGTTGTAGAGAAACTGATAGAGCTAAATTTGCATTACTAAGAGTTTTCTTTGCTTTAAGGCAGTATCCTTTATTCCAATTTCATATTTTTTTGTATTTCAAAATGTTATTGAATTTAACAATAGTAATGCAGATAGCGATTAGTAGATTAAAAGAGGTCTTTTTATTCTTTTTAAATTGTCCCAGGATAAAGACAGTGAGAATTCACCATTCCAGAATTTGTTGACCTGTTGCAAATTTGATAAATCTGTATTGGGATTTCTTATATACTTTAAAACAACATGACCAGAAGTATTAAATATGTTTATACAAAGTGATAATTCAGAATTTGCGGTAACTGGCAACAGATTAAAATATGTTTCAGGAGTAGCATTTCAAAACATTTCATATTTCTGGTTTTCAAAAGAGTGCAAACCAAACCTATTTTGTAATTATATAAAAATAAAAACATATCAACTTCTAGATAGTTTGAAATGAAAACTCACACATCAATCTATGATTTTTAAAATGTATTATTTTTCTGAAATTTAAAACAAGAATTGTACCATAGGGATTCTTCAGTATCATGAAACCATAAAAGACCTGGTTGAATTATGAATCATTTATTGTTTTTGTATATAAAAAAACTTGTAATCCCATGCCATGATTAGCTTTAATTTTATTGTAACTAATCCCTGGAGTTTATTTTTTCCAAATTCATTTGGATACATTTCATCCATTTTTTTCTATAGTTTATTAGGAAAATGAATAACATAGAGCAGAAGATGTAATAATTGTGGCGTAATAACAATTGTAATTGTTTCAGTTTCCCTACACAAATTTACATGCAGAGGACCATTTATCAACTTTTGCATTCATTTTGAAAAATGTAGACTCTCTATTGAGTTTGTGTGTTTCCTAATAGAATTGAAGAATAGAATCCCCAAATATTCATTTTTTTAAACTAGAGTATGCCAGTACTGTTAAGCATATGAGGTATACAATGGGCATTATGAGAAATAAAGCAGTTTTAATATTGAGAGTAACGCTAGAAACATTGGAATAATTGCAAATTTGTTCGAGATTAACTAGGCCAAAATCTTTGTGGTCCTTAATGAATAATAAAACATTGTCTTAAACTGAAGCTTTAAGTGTAGTGTTTTATCTAGGAACCCGAATCGATATTCCTATTTTATGCCCTTGTCCGGCTATATTCAATAATATCCATACAACGGCATAATAACCATATCCATAATTCAGTCATAGCACATGCTGTCACATTAAGCAAGGCTACTTCTCCGGCCCCCTAGTAAGCACACCGAGTTCTCTAAACAAAACCAAGCCTCCAGCAACCTGGGAAATCCCCCTTGCTTTTGTTTTGATTTCGTCCTAGAACTCCTGTAAAGCACTGTAAGAACGGCCAGTTCTTAGTGACATCTTTATTGACGTCCTATGTCCAACCTTACGTCAAACCCAGGCACCTTTCAGGTATAAATATACCAACGTTGCCTTAAGCAAACACACGGTGGTGATTCTGGAGCAGAGCAGCTATCTACTTGCCCGAGAGCCCAGCTGATGCGAGAGCCCACGGAAGCTGCCCCTCCTCCTTGACGCACTGAGAGAGACGCTGTTTTTTCTCCTGCCGAGAAATCCAGCTCCGGTGTTTCCAGATACCTTCGCGGGTTACTGGGATATCGAGTCCTGAGAAAGAGATACAAGACCTCCTGCTTTCTAATACCCAGGTACGGAACTGACTAAACCCTTACAGAGAATTCTTGAGTCAGATTCTTGGCAAAAACAAACTTAACTTAAACTGCTACTTACTTACTCCTTCCCACGTATTAGGCTTAGGTCTGGTACACCGGGGTAGGCGTATTTAGAAGCACCAGTTGAGTACGATTAGTCAATCTATATATGTATGTATATATTTTATCTATTTTAAAGTATCATATGGCTAAGAAACCATATCAATGCTTTTACAGTATTATTTTATAATCCTCCTTTTACTGTACGCACTTTACTTTACCATGAGCATTACAATCGTTTCAATTCATTTCTCTTGTATGAGGAAGAAGACTGCTCAATAAATAACACCTTTTGTTGAAAACGCCCGTCTCTCTTTTCTCTGCTTTCTGGTGAAACTAAGTACGCACATTTGACTGAGTGAAATAGCTGTCTATTGTTTTCACACGACTCTAGAGATACACTCTTATTCAGGGAGAGCAAAGTTGTCATGTTGTATGGTTGTCAGAAGCTAATCCCTTCTTGTCTATCCAGGGAGGTTAAACTCCTCGTTTATTCGAGAAACTTTCTAGTGACCTCTGAGCTAGCTGGCAAACCTTAAGTCTAATATAGTCAGTAGAGACCTAGATAACCTCAGTCCTACGTCTACACGGCTGAATAAATTATTCCAATGCGCAGAGCCTATTGGGAATATAGGAACTACACTACATGGCGCCCAACGTTTGGTAAGGCGATAAATCTAACGCAAGACGTTAGAGTAACTCAGTCGTGCTTTTTCACACAGACCCTTTTTCCCGTAAATACTCCAAAAGACGTCTGGAGTGGGTAAAAGGGTAAAATCCGCCGGAACTTAGTAGGAAGAGATTTCTACGTATAGTTTTTGGTTTAGTCAACGTTGAAGGATACAGTGTTCCAAAAATATTGTGCACCTAATCTTTGTTTCCTTGAAACCTGATCTGCAACAAAAACTTTTCTGTTAAGTAAAAATGACAGAAAGTGAAGACGAAAGGGAGGCAGCTAGAATGGCAGCTCAACTCCTAGAGGATGACACTAGTCTCCTGCAGACCGACCCGAATGCAATACTCATTCCGGTCAAAACTATAACTCTTAAACTTATAGAAAATGGACTAACATCGAGAGGTGGTACAGTCATATTTGTAATTGAGGCACATGAATATCGGCAGAGGTATTCTATTCATGGATAAACTTTCCAGCAGCAAACGCTGTAACAAAAGAGTTCCACTATTACAAAATGGAGGAACCACCGGATGAATACACTCCTTTCGAGGAGGTGGAAATCTCATTAAAATACCAAGAGCACCTGCTCTGGTTTAAAGGCGCCCTAAAACATAATGATCACATCACCAGGCTCGGTCCACTAGGTAGACCAGGAGCAACGTGGCCGGTTCTAGCCAGCTACACACCATCCTGACATCGACAAACTGTCAGTACCAGAACTTTTAGTACAGCTAAAACAACTGATTAAAATACATAGACAATTAGTCCAATATGTAATGCGGACTTCAACAGTCCAACCAGCTATTAACATTCCACAGCTGACCCCTCATCAGGGGAACACAAACAAAATTACACCACAGAACATACAATCATGTCTGGGTAAAGCACCTGCAAAACGGGAACAAATTCCATTCTGGTTAGCACAAAAAATCACTCAAATAGAGGCAGTATTTCCGGATACTACCCCTACTGAGAAACTCAGAATTCTGACTATCTGTCTTCCAATGGGGATCGCACCACATGTAGAGGACTGTGACACTTGGGGCACAGTTTTTGCTTCCATTTACACAAAAACACATGGTGTTCCGTCCATGGCGGTAATACCAGATGTGCTAAGACAGATTCAAAACGAATACGGTCCAGAACCTGCTTTAACTCTGGGTATGAAATTACTGAAAGACTTCAAGCTGGTCTCGGCTATATTATTAGCCAACATAAAAGGAGAAGCAGCATCTGTGGCGATCCGCCGGAAATTGAAAGAAACAGATATAGCAGACCAACCTTTTGAACTTGCCAGAATCAGAGAAAAATCCTATGAAGAACTAGGAAGAGATAGTTTGGGTGGGAAACCAATAAAACCCCAACTAACTGAAAATCCGGAAAAAATATTTATTAAAAATAATATAAACACTCCAAAAAAGAGCTGGGATGGAAATAAACAATCCACTCTCAAAGAAAAAAGATTCCAGTCCAGAGGTAGGTCTCCTCGGCGGAGAGAAAGATCTCCAGACCAAGGACACAAGTATTCCCAGAGGGAGCCCTCTGAGAAAAGATACAACCTAAGAAAAAGGGATACTTTAAAGAAACCTGATAGATATCAAGATATTGATACACGTCCCTCTCAATCTTTTCAGACTTCCTCGCAGAAATCGGAAAGAAGAGGACGGTCAGAACAAAGGGAAGAGCACGTCAAGTCCAAAGACAAAGAACCTGCTCATCAAAGTAAAAAATTACAATTTCCAAGAAAGAAGGTAGCCAGCATTAAAATAGTCAAACATGCCGAGGATACTGAGGACACAGCTGAAAAACGGAGAGTGGGCCCAGACAGTGCTAGACAGCACAGCAGAAGTGACCATAGCTCGCAAGATCCTGTTGAATCATCTGGAGACAGTGGACACGAATGAATACATTCAAGTGGAAACTGCAGAGTTAGCAAACCTCATAAAATATACAAGATAACATTACGTATAGAGGGAGATAAGACTAGGAAAGTAAGGGGTCTATTTTGGGATAACCTTTCCAAAGGCTATGACATCCTTTTAGCTGAAAAGGACTGGCCACCAGAGTTTGTCAGGGAGTGCCCTCATGGCGAAGAAATGATTATGCCTGCCTTCTCAAATCACATTCCAATTCATAAAAAATATACACTTGCAAGAAAGTGGGCAGTAGCCCAAGCTCCTGCATTATATAAAAATCATGTAGGATGGGATGAGGACTCTCCTCCTCACAAAATCCAATTAAAATGTCAACCAACTGCATAAAGGCAGTACCCAATTAAGCAAGAGGCTAAAAAACAAGTCAGGGAGGTCTTAGATCAACTTGAATACCAGGGGGTGATTGAAACATGCACCTCACAAATGAACAATCCTTTGTTTCCTGTCTCCAAGCCAGACGATTCATATCGTCTAGTTTTGGACTACAGACACCTTAACTCATGTTGCAAGACATTTGCAGTACAAAACTCACACAGTGCAGCACTAATGAATAACATCGTGCGCAAATAATACAAAACAACATTAGACATCTCTAATGGATTCTTTTGTCAAAACATTGCACCTGAAAGCAGGTATTTGACCGCTTTCTCAATAATGGGCTCGCAGAAAAATTTCTGTCGACTCCCACAGGGGTTCAAGAATAGCCCAGGATTATTCTCAGCAAGAGTAACAGAGTTACTACAAATGTATGATGATGAGGCATTATCTTATGTCGATGACATCTATCTGACAGATGATGACTTGGATACTCACTTGAAAAGAGTGAACACCATAATACTTGGGTTCGCAGTACAGGGTTACAAATTCAACTTTAAAAAGTCACGAATTGCCAATCTGACTGTCCTGTTTTTAGGATATGAATTATCAAGTGAAGGCAAAAGCCTAGCAGACCATTTCTTAGAGAAGTGTGCTGTACTCCAAGCACCAAAAACGCTGAGGAACTTACAATCAATACTAGGTTTCCTGAATTTCGGAAGAACATACATTCTAAATTATGCAGAGAGGGTTAAACCTCTCTATGAATTAATAAAACCTGATTTTAAACCAATCAATTGGACTCAAAAACACACAGAAATTTTGAGATCATTGCAAACAGACATGTTAGCAAAAACAAAATTGCAAACTCGCTATAACACACGCAACCTTGTAATCCGAGTCATCCCAGGAAGATGCGGATTCACGTACCTGACCTCTAATGAGGGAGAAAAGGTACCAATAGCATACAAATCACACTTGTACACACAAGCTGAAAAACATTCAGTATTACAGAAAACATTGTAAATGCGGTTCAAACAGCTGTAGCAAAAGAAAGAGCCCAAGCCAAAGGCAAAAGGATAACTGTTTTAACAGCAGAATCAGCCTTTGAGTCATTAACAAGCCCACGCAATTTAACTACCATGGCATTAGATCCAAAATGGATCGAATGGGAAAATTCTCTTGCTATAGAAAAAGTGAAATACTATTTTGACCCGGAAATGAAAAAATTAAAATATCTAACGTATGAAAGAGAATATCCTCTGCCAATCGAAATTCTGCCCATACAACTTTACGCCTGTGTAATATATACAGACGGATATGCACAACCCTCAGTTTGGGGAAAACAAGCTTATAACGCTACGTGCGAGGTTGTCAAATGCCGGTGGCACGGAGGTAAATTGAGACCACTGGTAACAATGTCACAATCTGTAAAATACAATTCAGGTCAACAAACTGAATTAATAGCTTTAAAAATGGTGCTCGATATTGCCGATCGCGAATTCCCAACACTAATAGTGTGCGATTCGCATTCCTGCGTCAAATCATACAATAACGACTTGCAGAAATGGGTTCAAAACGGTTACAAAGATGACACAGGTGCCACAATAAAGCATAAAAAACTTTGGGAACAAGTAGTTCTTTTGAAGAAAGAACTACAAAAAACTCACGTGATACATACACTGAGTCTTTAGCGTGATGGCGTTCACGCTGCAGGGAATTCATTGGCTGAGACAGTCACAGCGGAAGCAACTAATCCGGCTTCTGTAGCCACAAAAAAGCGTTCAGACAAATACATAGACGTGGAAACCGTGCTGGCGGTAAAAACGTCTTCAAAAGGCGACTGTGCAGCATTACCCGTGAACTATCCACTCAATTATACATACATAATCGATGCAAACTCCGTTCCTTTTGCTCGAATCCCTGGAGTGGGGGATAGAGTAATTCCAAACACGAACAGGAGAATCTTCTTAATACAAGAAGCACATATGGGATTAGGTCTAAGGCATTAGATGATCAAGGAATCTCTGACAGAATTACAATCAGAATACTGGTGGCCGGGAATGAGCTTGGATAATCACAAATTTGCAAAAAATTGTGAAAACTGCAACAGAGATCGCAGTGGCGAACCGGCCGAAGTAGTGCCAGAACACCAAATAGAAAGCATAAGGCGATCTATACGCATGATTAAACAGGAAACATGCGTCCCTATGTATATTATTTAAGACTAGGTTCACTTAAAATGTGGACACCAGCCCTCGGCTGACGCCAGAACTGTTATAAAAGATTTGCGAGTCTATATCGGCACATACGCAATTGGCATGCTACATTCTGACCATGGTCCTGCTTTTAGCTCTCGAGCTTATAAGGAGGCCATGACCAGCATGGGCATTGCATTGCAGTACTCTTGTCCCTTCCATCCTGAGGGAAACGGGATTGTGGAAAGAAAAAACCGAGACATAAAGCAATCTATAACGGCGAGGGTATTAGGTACGGGTACTGGGTGGGTCCAACATTTAACAAGTGTCCAACGTACTCTTAACAATCTGCCAAGAAATTCTCTAAAAGGTTTCAGTCCGTATGAACTATTGTTCGGGACTAGAATGCACATTCAGGACCTCGATAGTCAGACTTCAGTGGTAGAAGAAAAATGCTTTGATATCAAAGATCGTTTGGCTATTTTACAGGACTTAAATGAAACAAGAAAAGACCTGAGCAACGTAAAGCTAAAACACCAGCCAACAGCCACTGAAGAGAAACTACCTGTCCCAGCAAGGCCTTTCTGGATTCCAAAGATTGGGGATCTGGTCAGAGAGAAGATCGCGGTGAAGAAGGAATTTGGGCCTTCTTACAGAAAAGCAGTACCTGTCTTAGCTGTCAACGGAACAAGATCAGTTGTACTACCGCCCCTTGATGGTAAAAAGGAGAACCGAGTTGTATCAATCGACCTGGTCAAACCACAATCATGTGGCCAATAACAAGTAGTAGGCCCAGTGGACTCCCAAAACATAGCAGAACACCAAAGTTTGCTACAATACAAGAGGTTCAAACTGAGAGACTAATCACACTTGATAAACCTGCAGTGATTAAAAAAGGACTATGCAATAATGCCATGGAACTTGTGCCTCTTGAAGCCCAATTTGAAACAGTTCATCAAGAAACACCTGTCTACAACGATGTAGCTACAGACTATGCTAATGAAACAAAGAAAATTGCAAAAGCAAATAAAAATCCGGAAGCGATTCCAACAATTGACAGAACTGCATCTGGCTACTTCATCAATTTCGATGACTTTTCTGAGGATCCAAGCGAGCCTGAAGAACAGCCAACAACTAAATCTTTTATAAATCAAAGTAACAGAACTCCTTCATCAACTCAAAGAAACCTATCTGATTTCTCCATGGATTGAATTTTGGATTGTGTTAAGTGTACTTTTCCTCCTGCTTTGGCTCATCATGGTTCTTTGTTTGGGAAAATTCATTGAGGGAAAATATAGTACAATGGACACAGCAAGTCAGAACATCAACTTGGTCCTAAAACCGCCCAAGTCATCTCACATCGAGAAAAGAGAACTATCATCCGTGAATGTCACAGCCAATCCAATACCCGGTGGGGTAGCTTGGGACAAAACAGATTACGATATTTATGGCCCGGTCGAGCTCTTGAAGTATCCACACCAGTTTAAGATTTCATTGAGTGACTTTGTAAAACCGAGCACATTCTCTGATGATTGGGACTTTGAAAGTATTAATGATATGATGTCAGATTTAGTAATGTCAGCTAAATTTACAGAACATGATTACTTGCAGGGTTCATCTAATTATGAAGAATTGTACTGCTACAACCACTTTGCACATCACTATTTGCATAAATCTGCTCAACCTAGAAATGTTTTAAATTATAATCAATGGGAACATTGTGCAACTCCACCAAAAGGCAGTTCTAAAACATTTTATGAGAAATTCCCATACTTCTCAGGGTTTAACACAAGTGAAGCAGAAGCCTTTTATTTCAAAATGTTCAATAAGACCGGAATGAAAACAATGCTGACAAACACTAAATTAATCTATTCAGAAGCATTTTATGCACAAATGACTACATTCGGTTTTGATTTTTGTAAAAACAATATTGAAACAAAAACGATCTGGGGTACCAAAGATTGGCAGGTACAAGGTATAGAATCATTATTCAGGGCCTGCATGATCCCAGAACAAATTATATTCTTGAATGATACCATTCAACAGACAACCTGTCTTGGCCTAGCCAAAATTAAAGACTTGAACAAACCGTCTATTCCAAAGCCAACACCTGACAGTAATAGCACTACAGATGTTGAGATAGACGTATCCCATATTTTTAACCAAAACAGAACACATCCTGATTGGAAAAAATGGTTGATCTGGCCCACAGACACAAATAACTGTCAAGATAGATTCCTGAACAAAATACATGGGTTAAAATTGACCAGGCCAGACCCTAGATACTCCCAGAGACAACATCCAGGGATAGTTACAACATACAGTGTAGGAAAACTCTGCCTCGAATGGCTACAGAAATCCACACTGGCAGAAATTAAGCAACACTTGACTTTACTTAAAGACGGTGCTGACTTGCGTGATTTCATAATGGGACCACGCAAACAGCGTCAAAAACGTTTCATAGCGGCCGGTATATATGCAGCTTACAACGAAGCTTGGAAAGAAACGCAAATTGAAACAGCAGAAAAAATATGGGAAATTGACCGTATTAATTTGGAAAAATCACTTTCTGTTGTGGACAATGGGTTAATGACTCTGTCCTCCAGAATATATTCACTGGGCAGTATTGTATCATCTGCTATAGATATAATAGAGCAGGACTTGCTTATGTTACAACACGGTCAGTCCCAATTACGTTCTATTGTACAGCTTGGCTGGACGTTACAAAATCTGCGTTCAGGCTACGTGCCTTGGCGTTTAATCAACACAACGCCATTATTCTCTATCTTTAACCTTACTGATACACAAATCAGCTTGGCACAGAAAGGAGCAGAATATAAAATTCTGAGCATTGAAAAACTTGAGAGATTACCATTAACAATGTCAGAACGACCTGTCATTGAATGGATAATACACGGAATAATAACTATTCCGATAACAACTTTCCAATTTAAATTCTGTCAAGAGTATATACCAGCAGGCCAGTATGAAATGTTGGGTAAAGGGTACATTGTCATCATGGAAATTACCTTACACACACACATGTTATAGTGAAAAGGAACAGAATGTATTTCTTAGTGGTAATAATTGTAAAAGGTCACTAAGTGGTATACTTCTGTGTCAAGGTATTAACCTGCATGGGGTCTGTGAGGGGACTTCAAATAACCTTTCATGTCACCAGCATGGCACACCTGCAACTCGGATAGAGCCATTCTTTAGACGGCTTTCTAACGGGAGCTATATTCTAATAGTGGACCACAGATGTTGTGGCATGGTGCCAGGAAAAGCTTATCTAGTTAGCGTTAGTTCCATGGTCACTTGCTGTATGCAAGTATTATTTCCAAACAGCACTCCAGACAGGGAGGAAAACATTTGGCCATTTTTGAATATCTCTTCTATTCAAATTGATACTTTAAGCAGAATGAAGTCTGTCCTTTTGCAGACAACTGTGCCCTTGACGTCATCAAAAGAAACGTATGATCTATAAGTCGCAAGGACAACGGCAGAGATACATAGCCTTTTATCAACAATTTGCCCCCTACATTTCGCAGAAATGTTAAGCCAAATCCTAAACATGTCTGATACTGGCGGTATCCCACATGTATTTAAGACAATTTTTTCGGGACTGTTAACAACCTTCACAACTGTTCTGGGCATTTTTCCTAATTTTGTCCATTCTGTCTTTGGCGGCCTACCACTCCTGTTGCGACTCGTAGCAGGCATTTTATTTGTGATACTTCTGCTTCGTTATGGCAAGCCAAAACGCAGACAAGACTCCAGCAACAATGGAAGAAACGATCCTAGCTATACTCTATTGGGACCGCATAACTAAAGTCCTTGGATTAGCCCGGCTAAGAGATCTAAATATGACCTGGTTTCTTTCATTCAGACCCATCTGGCAGAATTGTATCTTACCTGTGCTTCGATGTATGCTATGCGGAGAAGAATGCGTGTTGTACGTCTGTCTTACACTACAATCAGCAGTACCATTGGATACAGATACTTTGCTACGTCCTGTAACGGCTCGTGCATCGTGTTGTCCCCAGCGGTTACCAATCCTGATGACGGCATTCGTTGAGAATTCACCACTGCGATTAAAGGGTAGTGAAGTACGAGATGAGAGCAACATCACACAGATACGACCTTCTGTGAGCATTGCTGATCCTGACATAGATGATAGCAATCATTCTCACGACTGCACAGTTGCGGCATTTTCCAACTTGGTCGAACTTTCACCTGAAGCGGTAAACCACTTTTTTGAAAGTCTGTCTGAAATGATGTTTTCCCCCGAACAAAAAGAATAACTTTTAAGCAAACTAGTACACAGCGTTCCCTGAACTCTGAATTCGGCCTTCGGCTTTGATAAACAAAAGCTACTGAACATATTTGGAACTATAATTTCTTTTCTCTCTCTCTCCCCTGAAAGCGAAATTATTTTTTTTCCCGATTCCAAAATATTTACCTTTTTTCTGGCACATGTACTCTGCTTGAAGTAGAACTATTCTTAGAGAAAAGAGCTTCTATTTTAGGAACGCTAAAGACAATATATCACGTCAGCCTCTAGCACATTTACAGCAACTGTATTTATATGTGATGGAATGGTCTCGACCCTTTTTTCTGTAAAAAGAGCCATTTCATGTGTAAATTTCGCAAATCATTCATGCCGATATATATATGCATCCTTTTTAATGAATGATTACACTGCTTGAAAAGCGTACAGTACCTATAATCATTTTCATGTATTTCGCATACACCATTTCAAATGCAAAAATGTATGTTGGGGTGGGTTGGTATACACATGCACCTTTCATGTTTACTATTGCTTAAGTTTTAGTAATGATGGACATTAATTTGTGGAGTGGGTGTAGTGTTTTATCTAGGAACCCGAATCGATATTCCTATTTTATGCCCTTGTCCTGCTATAATCAATAATATCCATACAACGGCATAATAACCATATCCATTATTCAGTCGTAGTACATGCTGTCACATTAAGCAAGGCTACTTCTCCGGCCCCCTAGTAAGCACACCGAGTTCTCTAAACAAAACCAAGCCTCCAGCAACCTGGGAAATCCCCCTTGCTTTTGTTTTGATTTCGTCCTAGAACTCCTGTAAAGCACTGTAAGAACGGCCAGTTCTTAGTGACATCTTTATTGACGTCTTATGTCCAACCTTACGTCAAACCCAGGCACCTTTCAGGTATAAATATACCAACGTTGCCTTAAGCAAACACACGGTGGTGATTCTGGAGCAGAGCAGCTATCTACTTGCCCGAGAGCCCAGCTGATGCGAGAGCCCACGGAAGCTGCCCCTCCTCCTTGACGCACTGAGAGAGACGCTGTCTTTTCTCCTGCCGAGAAATCCAGCTCCGGTGTTTCCAGATACCTTCGCGGGTTACTGGGATATCGAGTCCTGAGAAAGAGATACAAGACCTCCTGCTTTCTAATACCCAGGTACGGAACTGACTAAACCCTTACAGAGAATTCTTGAGTCAGATTCTTGGCAAAAACAAACTTAACTTAAACTGCTACTTACTTACTCCTTCCCACGTATTAGGCTTAGGTCAGGTACACCGGGGTAGGCATATTTAGAAGCACCAGTTGAGTACGATTAGTCAATGTATATATGTATGTATATATTTTATCTATTTTAAAGTATCATATGGCTAAGAAACCATATCAATGCTTTTACAGTATTATTTTATAATCCTCCTTTTACTGTACGCACTTTACCATGAGCATTACAATCGTGGCAATTCATTTCTCTTGTATGAGGAAGAAGACTGCTCAATAAATAACACATTTTATTGAAAACGCCCGTCTCTCTTTTCTCTGCATTCTGGTGAAACTAAGTACGCACATTTGACTGAGTGAAATAGCTGTCTATTGTTTTCACACGACCCTAGAGATACACTCTTATTCAGGGAGAGCAAAGTTGTCATGTTGTATGGTTGTCAGAAGCTAATCCCTTCTTGTCTATCCAGGGAGGTTAAACTCCTCCTCGTTTATTCGAGAAAGTTTCTAGTGACCTCTGAGCTAGCTGGCAAACCTTAAATCTAATATAGTCAGTAGAGACCTAGATAACCTCAGTCCTACGTCTACACTGCTGAATATATTATTCCAATGCGCAGAGCCTATTGGGAATATAGGAACTACACTACATAAGTACTACCTGTTTTATAGTTATTAATTTTTTTTTCTTGTGTATTGCTGGTTAAACATGGCAGAGATTAGTATATAAAGAATATGGGTAGGTTTCATCCCTGCCAAGTTTCTTAAATAAATTATAAGAATAGAAAGGAACACCATTAATGGGAATTTAGCAAAGGTTTGTACGTAAAGTGCTCTGATCATGTTTATAACATTGGAGCCAAAATGTCAGAAATTCCTGACTTGTGATAAAAGATTGTCAATTTATCATCAGCTTTTATAGCACTTGGGGCTAATGATCCCATTTGAGATACATGGGAATATTTACAGGGTAAAACATGGCAAAGTGTTAGCAGAAAACCTAACCTTCATAAAAACCAATTTGATCTGGATATATAATATAACTTCATGTTTTTTGTAATCTATTCGCTAAAAATACATCTTGCAGTCCTGAGGCAGACTTTATGATTGCATAATACCTCGATCTCTATTTGGACTTTGTTCTGGGTGTTATCATGGGAAGGCGAGATTTATGTATTTTGTGTTTTTAAACCCTTCCTTTGTAATTCATTTCCCCCTTTTTTGCATAATATCCATTTGTTGCATATGGTAATAAGGAGAGCAGATATAGCCTGTACAGCTTTCCCTTAAACAATGTACTAAGTTTAAATTTCCTCTTCAAGTGGATTCTTGTGTGTTTGTTTATATCCAGTCTCCTAGGGATTTACTGGGTTGCCCTAATGCATTGTGCTCTCTTTCGTATGGTTTTGTAAAGCATTTTAATGGTTTTCGCTAATGGCAAAACCGAATTGTTTCCATATTTTTTTTAATAATTAAGTATTCATCTTTTCCTTTTGTTCTTCCGTTGTTGATTGCCGATTGTTGTTTACCCAAATTCAGGGAGCTGCAGTGGGAGTTAGTGTTGGTATAGAACACAGGTAGAAAGGGTAGGATTAGGTGTTTTTTTCATCTGGTTAGCAATTTCAGGTTCATCCAGTGCAGATGCATCTTTTCTCTTTGTCTCCAAACAATAGAAGTATCAGACTAAAATGTACCCTTTACAGGCTGGATTATGGTCTGTGCTACATAAGTTGGCAGTATGGTTCAGTGAGTTTACTCTTGTTGCAGCCTTATCTTAAGGTTACAGTTTTGAATCCTGTCAAGTTCTGCCTTCCATTCTTGCGAGGTTGATAACTTGAGTAAACTATATTGATTAACAATAATCTGTTATTTACAGAGCTTAGAACCAGTAGATGTGAATACTGAAGCCCTTTATAAAAAGAACAATATATTATTATTCTTGTTATCATAATCATCATTGCCATCATCAAAGGACTGGGCTGGGTGCATCAGTCAGTCAATAATCTTTATTTGGTTGTTAAAAAGACCATAAATAAGATAGATACAATCAACAGGCTTAAGAGAAATGGGGTGGGTCATGTGTGTGAGTTATTGGAATTACCATGAGAACATTGCAGTTGGAACTGTAAAAGAAACCCCCCAACTAACTGCTTGGTTTTAGTGCACCAGCCAGTAAACATCATTTTGATAAACTGCCAAACCATACAGTCTCATAGTGCAGTTCAAAGTACACCCATTAAAATCCATATGTCAAATGTTTAAAACAACTAAACAGATAATAGAATAAAGTTCCTTAATTATAAATTTACATTCATAAATGTAACGGTCCCAAGACTAAACCCACGTTGTCAGGGCCAGTAGGTCTATCTTTCATTTTCAGTTATAAGCCATACCTGTTAGCTTGGCAATGCAGAGGACAGAATATTGTATGCATACAGATTTGAGCAGGTAAAGATGCTGTTAAGCAGAGATACAGGCACAGAGGTGTGGCCAGGCAGAAGTACAACCCTGGAAAGGTTCATGTTCCCTGCAGGCTCAGTGAGGTGTTGGCAGGTAGAAGAACATGCAGGAAGAGAGGTGGAGAGAAAGAGGTTTTGGCCTTGAGTTGTGTAGTTGAGAGAAGTACTGCCTGGAGAAAGGTACAGGTAAGTAACAATGTGTACTGGGAGAGGTGCATTTGGGAAAGGTAATTGTTCATGAGAGATGTGAGCCGGTTGAAGGCTGTGAGAGATGCAAGCATTGAAAGATGTGCGCATGGAGAGGTGTAGGGACTGGGATACATATGAGCAGATAGCAATATTGGCAAGAGGAGGAGTGGCAGTACGAGGTGAAGACAAAGGTAGGAGTTGAAGACGGAGGTAGGGGTTGAGATTATTGTAGGCTGGATAATGTATAGTCAAGGAGAGCTACAAGCTGAGAAGTGTAAGGAGAATTACAGTTGGGGAGAGGTATGGTTTAAAGCAGGTTGGGAGAGATGCATTCAGGTTCAGGTCCAGGCAGAGAGAAGTCGGTCACCGAGCAGTGCATGGAGAAGGGCTGGTACGGCGAAATAGTGGTAGGAAGAGGTCTGCAGGCCAGGAGAAGTTTGAACAGATAGGGGTAATGGCGAGAAGAGAACGAATTTGGGAGAGATGCAGCCAAAGTGAGATACAGGCAGGAAGAGGTGAATTGAGATGTGCAGCAAAAGAAGGATAAGGGAATGAATGGTGTTAACTGTGAGAGACACAGCTAGAGATTGGTGTGGCCTGTAGTTGATAGAAATATATACAGGGAAAGTTACTGGCATGGAGAGGATCGGGCAGGTACAGGCAAGGGTAGGAAAAAGTAAGGGCAGGCACACACCTGTACACCCTGTTTAAGTCCCACTTCCTCATTTTAATTCTTTACTCAAACTCACCCTCCACTCCACCCCCACATGATGTTACTCTGTTCCCAATTTTAGGGCTGGTTTGGGGAGGTTGTCACCTTTAATTGTGCTTTTTTTGTAATCATCTTTTTATGGTTTTTCCTTAGCATACAAGAATATTCAACCAATTTATAGTTCAGGAATAACATTCCACCAACTGTCTGGCTTTCAGTAGGAAAACAGGATAAAGCTTTCAAACAAGTCCATTAAAGACCTAGCCCTAAACTCAGCAGCAGGTATACTCCAGGGTGCTTGTGTCCTTTCTTATTTTTTATAGCGCTTACCAGATTTTCTTAAACGTCTTGGGGCATTCCTCACTTTTTACAACCATCTCTCTGCAGTCATGCAGCTGTCCAGATTTCTGACCAATGGTTCTATAGTTGAATAATGTTTCCCACCCCATTCTTTCACAGTATCCTTCCTAGCACCTATCATTGTCAGGCCGCAAAACATGGATGTGTTCTTGGGTTCTCCAGAGTCCCTCACTCACCAGTCCAAGTCTATTCTGATGGCCTGCTGCATCTGATCTTTGGCCCTTTTCCAGTCAGCTTTCACATGGATGCACTCCTACTAATTATTCATGAATATACCCACTTGTTGGCATCCTCTTAAGCAGTAACTTTGTTTGTATACTCCGATTGTCATCAAGTTATCCTATTTGTAATATGCTCAATTGGAGATTTTGAGTTAATTCCATTTAAAGCCCACTCTGATATCCACCTCCCATGGATATCTGCATGCTTCGTCCTCCTTCTATTTCTCTAATGGCCCTAGGTCCTATTCCCATTTCCCCATGAGTTTTGCTAGTGGGTTTTGTGTATAATCATTTAGGGTTCTATATACTAGTGATTTTGGATGCACGTAACATGGCAAAGGGCACCTTGTATTCTCATGGGGCTTTTTCTGCCTCCCATGCATGTAAGGAGTGCTTTTGTAGTTGGAGTGCTGAGTAGTGCAATTCTTGTTCCTCTTGTAGCTCGGCAAAGAGTTTAAACCCGTACTTCTCCCAGATGTCTCCTAATTTGGAGACGCCTGTTAAATCCCATTTCTGGAAGACCCCATGACTCTGCAGCTTTTTCAGCACTTGAAAGTCCACAATGATGTTTTTAACATGATTTTCTTTGTTCTCACCTCATTCTGTGGTTCACCACCCATCAGACTTTGTCCATTGTTTTTGGTGAGAACCAGCCACGTTTTAGGTATTTTCCTGTGTTTACTCATTAGGTTCCCAAATGGAACCAAAGTCACAGTTCTCATCTGCCTACCATTATGAATGGTACTTGTTGCACACTTCTATTCATCATTGATGACTAGTAGTTGTGAGGCGTAGAAATATTTTTGAAGTCAGAAAATATCTTTCTTGCATCATAGATCTCTCAATGTATTCAGGGCAATTCTGGGTGTTCCAACATCCCATAACAATGTCTGTCCATATTCCTATAGCAGCTGTCTGGGGAACATCCAGAACATCTGGTATTGGGTATGTGGGGTTCTGCAGCACAAAAAACTAATTGAGGTAATGGAATAATTTTAAAGAGCGCAGCTCTGCGCATTAGCGAGGGCAAGATTTTCCTCAGACCACCACATAAGCACCAAAGTCATTCAGAGGTGTCCTCAATTATTTTCTATGAAGTTCTCCCCGTCGTCATCATTTTGATACACAAATATTAGAATCTCTCCACTTGCAACTGTAAGGGGCAGTTCATCGCCTCCGGATGGTGGGAATATAATGAACTTGGCCCAGTTAATGCAAAAGCATGAAAACTCTCCATATATTTTCCACATATCCTTATAATCTTAAGCAAGGGATTGACTGTGTAAGGTTAACCAAATACAGCAGCAGGTCTTCTGCCTATTCTGGCAAAATGTACAATGGTCTGCTTACCAGATGACTTGAAAAAGGAGCTTTCTGAGTTGGCCATAAACATATTTGATACATACAAATAGTTCCTGAAGTGCAGCCTGGACACTGTTGCTTAGTCCATGTTTGGGAATGGAGTTTCATTTGGGGTGGAATTACCTACTGTCCCAGCCTGGTGTTGAGTGGCTTGATTGTTCATTCCACAAGATGCATTTGCACCACCTTTCTGGTACAAAGTAGTAAAGTGGCCTATCCAGGGTTGTGGCCTAATGTTGAACTCTAGATTCTTCGGTTGCCCTTTGCTACCCCTTCTCATGAGCTCAGAATTTGGGGGATTTTCCTGAAGATGTTGCGTCCAGCAAAGTTTGCCAGAGCCTATGCAACTAATGCTTCTTCTTTAACCTTATCAACTGTTTGTACAGTTTCCTGCTTTTCAGGAATAGCTGCTTGCTTGTGTCAGACAGATGTTGATTCTTTAGAGCTATAGCAAGCGACCTCTTTTGCTTTACACATTCCTTGTCAAACCAGTCCAGGTTATCAAGGGAGGTGATATCGAAGGTGGCATAGGATTTACTTTTTCTTGCCACAGCCGTCTGTCCCAGTAGCTCTTCGAATTTTTGCAGCTGCTGCATCTGCAGCTCCCCCTCGTTAGTTGGCAGAGTTAAGGTCTCAGTATAAAATGTTGTTGTGATGTAATGCTTTATGTTGTAGTTATTGTTGATAATATTTTTCCTGTTTGCTTTAAAAGCAATATTAAGGGCTCTTGCATGTCGGCTCGAGCTTAGTGCAAGGAAGCTCCGATTTATATGTAACAGGACCAGAAGTAATAGATCACGGTCGCTTTAGGTTCTGCCGAACACTGTAATATTGACAATAAGATACCATTCTTCAATGTTTAACGCCATATAGGCAATGAAACTTTGTTTGCAGCCTGCTCCAAAAGTGGATTTTGACGGGTTAGCTGATGTTTCTCAACCATTCAGTGGACTCATGCCTCCCACAACGAGAGCTTTAAAGATGATTTTTTTTTATTAGGTTTTTGTAGAGAGCTCAAATACCAATAAGATGTCCTGGCACTAGTTGATTGACAAACCAGAGTGAAAGCATCCGCAGAGAAATAAAATTAGTGAGAAATAATAAGCCAGGTTTTAAGCGCCTTCCGGAAAGCCAAAATATTGGACAAGGATTTAATGGAGAGAGGAAGACCGTTCCAGGCCTTGGAAGTCCCTAGAATGAAACGCAGACATCCCCATATCACTCTTCTAAAAAAAGGAACCAACAGAAGTTTAGATGAGGTGGAAAGTAGTGACCTAGACGGTAGGTAGAAGGAAAAGGTCAACCTCTGAAACGTAGGACCCTGACCATGCAGGGCTTTGTAGACTATACAAAGCAATTTTAAGATGTGTATAGCCCTTACAGGAAGCCAATGAAGCTGTTCGATATTCAGGGAGACAGAATTATATTTAGGAAATTTGCAGGACGCTGGCGGCTACATTATGCACAGTCTGTAACTTTTTTTAGAACGTGTTGCTACACGTTTAAGTAAAGACCATTGCAATATTCGTGTTTCAAGAAGACCAAGGATGTAACCACAGTATACTGCAAGGGAGGAGGCATAAAGTGTAGAATCTTATTAAAAGTTTTGAGGGTATGGAAAGCAGCAGTGTTATGTTAACAACTTCTAAAGCGCACAAATACCTGTAGGTGTCTCCACTATGGCAGTGGTAACAGAAATAACCCGATTAGTGTATGACAAGTCAATGTTGAGAATGACTCCAAGATTTTTGGCAGATTTAGCTGGCGATGGAAGAGGACCAAGTTCAAGCGGCTACCATTCTTGGGACCAGAAGGAGGGTTGAGCTCCAAACAGTAAACACTTTTGTCTTGACAGGGTTCAATTTAAGGCAGTTTGATGACATCCACACAGTAACTGCCATCATACAATCACAAAAGTTGTCTGGAACCCCTTGTTGCTCCACAGATAGCGAGACCACAATTACCGTGTTGACCGCATAAGATGTCAAGGCAAAACCAAAGGAATGAATCAGGTCTGCCAAAGGAGAAACTATGAGATTGAAGAGCGATGGGCTGAGCGATGACCCCTGTGCAACCCCACAAGGAAGGGTGAGACAAAGTCTCCAAGATGCACCAATTCCTCTCGACTAGTGAGAAAAGATTTGAGCAGCTTCCAAGCAGATACAGACATCCCAAGTGTGCCCAGACACTCGAGCTAAAGTCCTTGATGAACCATATCTAAGGCGCAGAGAGATCAAACAAAATCAGATGACTCTTTCACCCCTCTTTGTGCTCACGGTTTGACCTTTGGATGGTAGGGGTATGTATCCAAGTGCTATTTTCATCAATTATTGTCGATCAAGCATTAAAGGGTGAATTTTTTTACTTAAGTTGCCGCAGACCAAGATGCACCTCTCTTTTGAGCGAGTAGGCTCTGCTGGATTGGTATCGGCTAGTGACTTTGGCACCTCTTCCAATCTTTTTACCAGCAGTTATTCTTTAAGGAGTAAAACATCACTTAGCGAGGGCCCATCCTCCTGGTGGAAGACAGACATTCAGAATCTCAAGTGACTATGTCTGATTTCTTAGGTTGATGATTTGTATATTCTTATTTATTATGGTATGAGTCATTTCCGTATTCGCTAGCAATGATGTTCTTGCCCAGGTGGTCACCCCCCACCCCCCTTATCCATCAGTCTTGACTTTAAGTCTGCAATGTTCCCGCTCATGAAGTGCGTTTTTGGTCCGAAATTCGTAATAGTAGGTCAGAGTTTACCCTACATATAGTTTTCACCATGGTCGATAAGTGATTGGCTTAAAGAAGACTGGGAATCCAGTCTCTGAAAATTTGGTGTTTTGCTGTTTGCTATGCACACGTTTATATAGGCCAAATTTGCCCATCAAATAAGAGGTTGGTGGGAGCTGGATGCATCTTGTAGAACTAAATTTGAGCTTTGGCTAGACTTCAGCAGTATATCAGGAGTATTTGCTCTTGGTTGCTCTAGAAAGACGAGTAGGTACAGTTCGAATTTTGGTGGTTCTATTAACATGCCCCAAGCATTCATTAGATTCGCATGGTTGAAAAGTTTGCTTGCTATCCTTGCACTGGATTGTATGTGTGGACTCGCTGCCACCTAGTTTATTTGAGTGAGCAAAACTTACCACCAGCAGATCATTTATTCCTCAATTTTGCAAGACTGGCAGTGAGTTTATAAGTCGCAGGGTGTTGCTTCTATTAAGGATGTGCTGACTCTCACAATGCATATTCTTGGGTAAAAATGATTGTATGATGGTCTTTAATGTCGCTCACAGTATTCTGGGGTTAGTCATGCAGAGTACTTTGCTGCAATGGGCCTTGCCTCAAGGTCCTTTGTAGGTTTTCTGTAAGTATCTGCTATTGATGGTTGGACACTTTCAACAAAATTAATGGGGTTGCACAAGAGTGTAATGTATCGACTTGGACTGGGTGGGTAAATACAATTGGATCTAGTGCGAGCACACCATGGGAGGTTTTGTTGCTAGCTTTTTTAATACTGGTTTCTATCTGTTCCATTGTTGATTCAATCGATTGACAGTATCCTTGCTGATCTGTGACTCCGGGCACCCAAGGCTTTCACTGTCTGTGGCACTTCTGGGATTTTGTGGTTTGATTAATTGTTTAGTAATGCTTAGTTCGACTTGGTTATGGATACATTCTTGGGTCTCCTGTAGCGGATCACTCTTTTGTTGATGATAAGGGGGGGCAATATTATGACCTCTGTAATTGGTATATTTTCCTCATTGCTGGTTCCTAAGTTTGAGGTGGAGGCTTTCCTGAATCATGTTGGGATTCAATTCATATGTGAGTGGAAAGTGCAGGTTTTGCTACACAACATACCTGGATTTTGAATTGAATAATCTTCGGGTTAGTCACCTTGCGTTGTTTTGCTGGCAATCTTTTTTGTGCTCCTTGATCTTGGGTATTTAAATCCACTTGAGATTGTTTGATAGTTTGAGGGGGTTGCAGTGTGTTTAGCTGGGAGAGGGCACTTTTTTTGCAGCCCATTTACATTTGGAGGTGTTTCCATTTTCTTTTAGCTTTAGCTTTAGTTTGTTGTTCCTCTTTTGGACGTTTTATTTGGGGGCGAGTAATGTATCCGCAATACACACAAGAGTGGCTTAGTTCCTCAATTAAGTCTCCTGTACTAATGCAGGATTTGGCTGAGTTGCTGGCTTTAACAAAGACGATGCTGCCTTTAAGTTGATTATCGAACATTTAATATCAAGTTCTTCGCTGTCGATTCAGGCGTTAGTTAGATTTGTCAAATTTTGCCTGCAGTCTTCAATGATTCCATTTATAACCACTGAACTTCCAACAATTTCTCCAACAAAGGAGCCCAACTTAGGGTTTCTAAGGACCCCTGGAAAGTTTGTGACCTTAGTTTGTCCTTGACCGCATCTTCGACTGATTCCATCCTAAAATCTGTTTTCACTATGGAGGAGGTGGAGTGGTTTATAAGCTCCAGTTAGACATCAAGTTTTAGGGATTGTGTTGTGATCGCAATTGAATTCAGTGTTTTACACATGACCTTCATAAGGCTCAATATTGGTTGATTTATTGAATGCTCGTTCTGATCTTGATTCATAAGTTGAGTGCCGGGCACATCGCTTCCATACATTTGTTTTTGTAGAGCACGTCAAGGTAGTTCGATGTTATACTGTCAAGTTGGGCGTCAATCCTACTACTTTCCGAGTTGTCAAAAGTAGGAAGCTCCATGTTGAGTGAAATAGGTGAGTTCAAGAGCTGTATATCTGGGTTGTAACACTAATTTTCCGCTGTGCATAGTGGAGCCAATAGCATTAGTGAGGGGGACATTTTTATGGATAGTACAGACTCACTGTCCATAGGGGACGGGGCAGGGATTACGCTGGTGTATTTGATTTGGCCCAAAACTTAAAAGACCGCAGGCTTTGTGGCTTGTGATTTCTGGAATAGATCCTAGGGTATCCCAGTACTTAAATCTGTTCAAGTCAGAGCCAAAAATAAGGTTTGTGTAACAGGACATTCCTGGAAGTGACCATGAGAGTGCCTGGTCTGGAGTTAGTGTTTCTATTACTTTATTTTGCGCCTTTAGTTCTGGAGAGGATGGAGGCAATACAGGTTGCTGAACCTCGAAGGCATCATCAGCTCCTTGAGCATTTAATGGTATTGTAGCACAGAGTTGCCCAAGCAACAAAAATTCAGATGTAAGAGCTTGTTGAGCTTCATGCAAAATATGCAGTGTATTGGCATTGCTAGTAGTATTACTATGGCTGAAGTATTTTGGTATGGCATTGTTATACATTTATTTGGACATTTGGATATGCAGAATTCCTGGCAATGACAGAGATTGAATGGTTGATTGAGATTTTAGTAGTGATCTGTGAAAACCTTTTGTGCCTGATTTTTTTAGGATGAGCTGAATTAGGATGAGCTGAATTGTTGTATTTCTATCTAGGACCCTAATTCAATATTCCTAATTTATTCCCTTGTATGGCTATAATAAATAATATCCTTATAAAGGCATAAGAATCATATCCATATTTAGTCATAGCCCATGCAGTCCAAATTAAGCAAGGCTACTTCCCCAGACTCCTAGCGAGTACAAACACGTTCTTAAACAAAGCAAACCTCCAGCAACCTGGGAAACCCCCCTGCTTCTGTTTTGATTTGTCCTAGAACTCCTGTGAGCACTGAAAGAACGGCCAGTTCTTAGTGACATCTTTATTGACGTCTTATGTCCAACCTTACGTCAAACCCGGCACCTTTCAGGTATAAATATACCAACGTTGCCTTAAGCAAACACATGGTGGTTTGGAGCAGAGCGGCTATCTACTTGCCCGAGAGCCCAGCTGATGCGAGAGCCCACGGATGCCGCCCCTCCCCTTTAACGCTGTCTTTTTCTCCAGCCGAGAAAATCCAGCTCCGGTGTTTTCAGCCCCCCTTGCGGGTTGCTGGGATATCGAGTCCTGAGAGAGAGATACCAGACCTCCTGCTTTCTATTACCAAAGTACGGAGCTGACTAAACCCTTAAAGAGAATTCTTGACTCAGATTCTTGGCATAACCAACTTAACTTAAACTGCTACTTACTTACTTACTCCTTCCCACGTATTAGGCTTAGGTCAGGTACACCGGGGTAGGCGTAGATTAGAAGCACCAGTTGAGTACGTTAGTTAATGTATTTATATATGTATATATTTTATCTATTTTAAAGTATCATAGGGCTAAGAAACCATATCAATGCTTTTACAGTAATATTTTATAATTCTCCTTTTACTGTACGCATTTTATTTTATTATAAGTATTGCAATTGTGGCAATTCATTTCTCTTGCATGAGAAAGAAGACTGCTCAATAAATAACACCTTTTATTGAAAACGCCCGTCTCTCTATTTCTCTGCTCTCTGGTGAAACTAAGTATGCACAATTGACTGAGTGAAATAGCTGTCTATTGTTTTCAAATGACTCTAGAGATACACTCTTTATTCTGAGGGAGCAAAGTTGTCATGTTTTATGGTTGTCAGAAGCTATTCCCTTCTTGTCTATCCAGGGAAGTTAAACTCCTCCTTGTTTATTCGAGAAAGTTTCTAGTAACCTCTGAGCTAGCTGGCAAAACTAATTAAGTCTAATATAGTCAGTAGAGACCTAGTCGACCTCAGTCCTACGTCTACACTGCTGTTTATATTATTCCAGTGCGCAGAGCCTATTGGGAATATAGGAACTACACTACATGGCGCCCAATGTTTGGTAAGGCGATAAATCTAACGCAAGACGTTCGAGTAACTCAGTCGTGCTTTTTCACACAGACCCCTTTTTTCCCGTAAATACTCCAAAAGACGTCTGGAGTGGGTAAAAGGTTAAAATCCGCCGGAACTTAGGATGAGGAACACAAACAAAATTACACCACAGAACATACAATCATGTCTTGGTAAAATACCCTCAAAACGGGAACATATTTCATTCTGGTTTGCACAAAAAATCACTCAAATAGAGGCAGTATTTCCTGATACTACTCCTACTGAGAAACATAGAATTCTGACTATCTGTCTTCCAATGGGGATCGCACCACATGTGGAGGACTGTGACACTTGGGGCACACTCTTTGCTTCCATCTACACAAAAACACATGGTGTTCTGTCCATGGCGGTAATACCAGATGTGTTCAGACAGATTCAAAATGAATACGGTCCAGAACATGCTTTAACTCTGGGTATGAAATTACTGAAAGACTTCAAGCAGGTCTCGGCTATATTATTAGCCAACATAAAAGGAGAAGCAGCATCTGTGGCGATCCGCCAGAAATTGAAAGAAACAGATATAGCAGAACAACCTTTTGAACTTGCCAGAATCATAAAAAAAATCCTACCTATGAAGAACTAGGAAGAGATAGTTTGGGTGGGAAACCAGTAAAACCCCAACTAACTGAAAATCCTGAAAAAACATTTATTAAAAATAATCTAAATACTCCGAAAAAGAGTTGGGATGGTAATACACAATCCACTCCCAAAGAAAAACGTTTCCAGTCCAGAGGAAGGTCTCCTCAACGGAGAGAAAGATCTCCGGACCAAGGACACAAGTGTCCCCAGAGGGAGCCCTCTGAGAAAAGATACAACCTTAGAGATGGGGATAAATTGAGAAAACCTGACAGATATCAAGATAATGATACACGTCCCTCTTGATCTTTTCAGACTTCCTCACAGAAATCGGAAAGAAGAGGACGGTCCGAACACAAGGAAGAGCACGTCCAGTCCAAAGACAAGGAACCTGCTCATCAAAGTAAAAAATTACAATTTCCAAGAAAGAAGGTAGCCAGTATTAAATAATTAAACATGCCGAGGATACTGAGGACACAACTGAAAAACGGCGAGTGGGCCCAGACAATGCTAGACAGCGCAGCAGGAGTGACCATAGCTCGCAAGATCCTGATGAATCTTCTGGAGACAGTGGACACGAATGAATACATTCAAGTGGAAACTGCAGATACCAGAGTTAGCAAACCTCATAAAATATACGAAATAACATTACATATAGAGGGAGGTAAGACTAGGAAAGTAAGGGGTCTCTTTTGGGATAACCTTTCGAAAGGCTATGACATCATTTTAGCTGAGAAAGACTGGCCACCAGAGTTAGTCAGGGAGTGCCCTCATGGCCAAGAAATGATTATGCCTGCCTTCTCAAATCATATTTCAATTCTTAAAAAATCCATATATGCGAGAAAATGGGCAGTAGCCCAAGCTCCTGCATTACATAAAAATCATGTAGGATGGGATGAGGACTCTCCTCCTCACAAAATCCAGTTAAAAAGTCAACCCACTGCACAAAGGCAGTACCCAGTTGAACAAGAAGCTAAAAAGCAAGTCAGGGAGATCTTAGATCAACTTGAATACCAGGGGGTGAATAAAACATGCACCTCACAAATGAACAATCCTTTGTTTCCTGTCTCCAAGCCAGACGATTCATATCGGTTAGTTTTGGATTACAGACACTTAAACTCCTGTTGCAAAACATTTGCAGTACAAAACTCACACAGTGCAGCACTAATGAATAACATCGTGCGCAAAAAATACAAAACGACATTAGACATCTCTAATGGATTCTTTTGTCAAAACATTGCACCTGAGAGCAGGTATTTGACCGCTTTCTCAATAATGGGGTCACAAAAACACTTCTGTCGACTCCCACAGGGATTCAAGAATAGCCCAAGATTATTCTCAGCAAGAGTAACAGAGTTACTACAAATATATGATGATGAGGCATTATCCTATGTCGGCGACATCTATCTCACAGATGATGACCTGGATACTCACTTGAAAAGAGTGAACACCATAATACTTGGGTTCGCAGCTGAGGGTTACAAATTCAACTTTAAAAAGTCACGAATTGCCCATCTAACTGTCCTATTTTTAGGATATGAATTATCAAGTGAAGGCAAAAGCCTAGCAGACAACTTCTTAGAGAAGTGCGCTGTACTCCAAGCACCAAAAACGCTGAAAAACTTACAATCAATACTAGGTTTCCTGAATTTCGGAAGAACATACATTCTAAATTATGCAGAGAGGGTTAAACCTCTCTATGAATTAATAAAACCTGATTTCAAACCAATCAATTGGACTCCGAAACACACAGAAATTTTAAGATCATTGCAAACAGACATGTTAGCTAAAACAAAATTGCAAACACGCGAAAACATACGCAACCTTGTAATCCGAGTCATCCCAGGAAGATGCGGATTCACGTACCTGACCTCTAATGAGGGAGAAACGGTACCAATAGCTTACAAATCACACTTGTACACACAAGCAGAAATGAAATTCAGTTCAACCGAAAAAATTCTAACTGCGGTTCAGACTGCTATAGCAAAAGAAATAGCCCTAGCACAAGGTAAACGAATAATAATCGTTACCCCAGTACCTGCCCTAGAAGCAGTAACAAAAGCAAGCATTCTAACTGCTAAAGCACTAAATCCGAGATGGATACAATGGGTTAATTCTCTTGCTGCAACAGACGTAGTATACAAATTTGATCCTAATTTAAAAACACAAGAATTTCTACAATATGAATATGAATGTCCTCTGCCGACCGAAATCCTGCCTCTAGAACATTACGGCTGTATAATATATACAGACTGATCAGCACAACCCGCAGTTGGGGGTAAACAAGCTTACAGTGCTGCGTGCGCGATTGTTAAAGGTCGTTTGCACGAAGGAAAATTTAGACCACTGGTCACTAAAACCAATCTCTAGGAGATTGTACAGCTCAGCGAGCTGAACTACTAGTATTTAAGATGGCGCTTGAAAATACTGATCGCAAATTCCCCTCACTAATAGTGTGCGACTCCTATTACTGCGTTCAGTCTTATAATGAATACTTGCAGAACTGGGTTCAAAACGGTTTCAAAGATGCAAAAGGTGGCACAATCAAGCATAAGACGCTCTGGGAACAAGTAGTTCTTTTACAGAAATAACTACAAAAGACTCACGTGATACATACAATGAGTCCTCAACGTGATGGCGTTCACGTTGCGGGGAATTCATTGGCTGATGAAGCCGCGAAGGCAGCTGTGCAAACGGCTTCCGTAGCTGCTATCACCCGGTCAAAAACAAAAATAGACAGCAATATAATGCAAGCTGTCAGTGCTTCAGTAAAAGATGATATAAAAACACTCCCAAAAGGCTTTCCAGTAAAGTACTCATACATAACTGATGCGAATAATGTTCCTTTTGCTCAAATCCCTGGAGTGGGGGATAGGGCAATTCCAAACATGGAACACAGGTTAGGACTAATTATAGCGGCACACGAAGGGCTGGCTTCTGCACATGCTGGTGTTTCCGCCACAATATCGTTATTAAAACAGAGATATTGGTGGCCGCGCATGAGAAAACAAACTAGGAACTATGTTCTAGAATGCGAAATATGCCAAAGAATGAAAGTATCAACAGTGAAACGACCAGCACAGACGCCCCTTCTAATCTCAGATAAACCATTAGCGTGTGTTTACCTGGACCACTGTGGTCCCTTGCAAAGGGATGGTAACTATAAATATATCATGGTCGCAGTGGATTCCTGCACGAGATTCATTTGGATGTAGCCCCAGCACTCGGCTGACGCCAGAACTGTTATAAAAGATTTGCGAGTCTTTATCGGCACATACGCAATTGGCATGCTACATTCTGACCAGGGTCCTGCTTTTAGCTCTCGGGCTTATAAGGAGGCCATGACCAGCATGGGCATTGCATTGCGGTACTCTTGTCCCTTCCATCCTGAGGGAAATGCGGTAGTGGAAAGAAAAAACCGGGACATAAAGCAATCTATAACGGCGAAGGTATTAGGTTCGGGTGATGGGTGGGTCCAACATTTAACAAGTGTCCAACGTAGTCTTAATAATCTGCCAAGAAATTCTCTAAAAGGTCTCAGTCCGTACGAACTATTGTTCGGTACTAGAATGCACATTCAGGACCTTGATAGTCACACTTCAGTGGTAGAAGAAAAATGCTTTGATATCAAAGACTGTTTGGCTGTTTTATAGGACTTAAATGAAACAAGACGAAACCTGAGCAACATAAAGTTAAAGCAACAGCCAACAGCCACTGAAGAAAAACCACCTGTCCCAGCAAGACCTGTCTGGATTCCAAAGATTGGGGATCTGGTCAAAGAGAAGATCGCGGTAAAGAAGGAATTTGGGCCTTCTTACAGAAAAGCAGTACCTGTCTTAGCTGTCACCAGAACAAGATCAGTTGTACTACCGCCCCTTGCTGGTAAAAAGGAGAACCGAGTTGTATCCATCGACCTGGTAAAACCACAATCATGTGGCCAATAATAAGTAGTAGGCCCAGTGGACTCCCAAGAAATAGCAGAGTACCCAAATTTGCTACAATACAAGAGGTTCAAACTGAGAGACTAATCACATTCGATAAACCTGCAGTGAATAAAAAAGGACTATGCAACAAAGCCATGGAACTTATGCCTCTTGAAACCCAAATTGCAACAGTTCGTCAAGAAACACCAGTCTACAACGATGTAGCCTCAGACTATGCTAATGAAACAAAGAAAAATCCAAAAGCAAATGAAAATTCGGAAGCAATTCCAACAATTGACAGAACTGCATCTGGCTACTTCATCAATTTCGATGACTTTTCTGAAGATCCAAGCGAACCTGAAGAAACGCCAGCAACAAAAACTTTCAAAGACAAAGTAACTGAACTCTTTCATCAACTCAAAGAAACCTATCTAATTTCTCCATGGATTGAATTTTGGATTGTGTTAGGTGTACTTTTCCTCCTGCTTTGGCTCATCATGGTTCTTTGTTTGGGAAAATTCATTGAAGGAAAATACAGTACAATGAACACAGCAAGTCAGAACATCAACTTGGTCCTAAAGCCTCACAAGTCATCTCACATCGAGAAAAGTGAACTATCATCAGTGAACGTCACAGCCAATCCAATACCCGGTGGGATAGCATGGGACAGAACTGAATTTGACATATTTGGCCCGATTGAGCTCTTGAAATATCCACATCAGTTCAAGGTTTCATTAAGTGACTTTGTAACACCACTTTTTCTGATGATTGGGACTTTGAAAATATTAATAATATGATGTCAGATTTAGTAATGTCAGCCAAATTCACAGAACATGATTATTTACAGGGTTCATCAAATTATGAAGAAATGTATTGCTACAATCATTTTGGTCATCACTATTTGCATAAATCTGCTAAAACCTAGAAATGTTTTTAATTATAATCAATGGGAACATTGTACAACACCGCCTAAAAGCAGCTCAAAAACGTTTTATGAGAAATTCCCATACTTCTCAGGGTTTAACACAAGTGATGCAGAAACGTTTTATTTCAAAATGTTAAATAAGACAGGAATGAAAACAATGCTGACAAATACTAAATTGATCTATTCTGAAACATTTTATGAAAAAATGATTACATTTGGTTTTGAATTCTGGAAAAACAACATTGAAACAAAAACGATCTGGGGTACAAAAGAATGGCAGGTCCAAGGTTTAGAAGCATTGTTTAGAGCCTGCATGATCCTAGAACAATTAATATTCTTGAATGACCCCATTCAACAGACTACCTGTCTTGGCCTAGCCAAAGTTAAAGACTTAAACAAACCGTCTATTCCAAAGCCCATACCTGATAGTAATACCACTACAGATGTGGAGATAGACGTATTTCATATTTTATACCAAAACAGAACACATCCTGATTGGAAAAAATGGTTGATCTGGCCCACAGACACAAATAACCGTCAAGATAGATTCCTGAACAAAATACAGGGGTTCAAAATGACCAGGCCAGACCCAAGATACTCCCAGAGACAACATCCAGGGATAGTTACAACATACAGTGTAGAGAAACTATGCCTCGAATGGCTACAAAAATCCACACTGGCAGAAATTAATCAACACTTGACTTTACTTAAAGACGGTGCTGACTTGCGTGATTTCATTCTGGGACCACGCAAACAGCGTCAAAAACGTTTCATAGCGGCCGGTATATACGCTGCGTACAACGAAGCTTGAAAAGTAATGCAAATTGAAACAGCAGAAAAAATACGATAAATTGATCGTATTAATTTGGAAAAATCACTTTCTGTTGTGGACAATGGGTTAACTACTCTGTCCTCCAGAATATATTCACTGGACTGTATCGTATCATCTGCTATTGATATAATAGAGCAGGACTTACTAATGTTACAACATGGTCAGTCCCAATTACGTTCTATTGTACAGCTTGGCTGGACGTTGCAAAATCTGCGTTCAGGCTACGTACCATGGCGGTAATCAACACAACGTCAATATTCTCTATCTTTAACCTTACTGATAAACAAATCAGTTTGGCACAAAAAGGAGCAGACTATACGATTCTGAGCATTGAAAAACTTGAGAGATTACCATTGACAATGTCAGAAAGACCGGTCATTGAATGGATAATACACGGAATAATTACAATCCCATTAACAACTTACCAATTTAAATATTGCCAAGAGTATATACCAGCGGGACAGTATGAAAGGTTGGGTAAAGGGTACATCAAGTCAACATGGAAATTACCTTATACACACATGTTACAGTGAAAAGAAAAAGGATGTATTTCTTAGTGGTAAAAATTGTAAAAGATCATTAAGCGGTACACTTCTGTGTCAAGGTATTAACTTGCATGGGGCCTGTGAAGGGTCTTCAAATAACCTTTCATGTCACCTGCACGGCACTCCTACAACACGGATAGAGCCATTCTTTAGACAGCTTTCTAACAGGAGCTATATTCTAATAAATGACCACAGCTGTTGTGGCATGGTGCCAGGAAAAGCCTATCTCGTAAGCATTAGTTCCATGGTCACTTGCTGTATGCAAGTATTGTATCCAAACAGCACTCCAGACATGGAGGTGGCAATATGGCCTTATTTGAATATCTCTTCTATTCGAATTGATACTTTAAGCAGAATGAAGTCTATTCTTTTACAGACAACTGTGCCTTTGACCTCGTCCAAAGAAACGTATGACCTGCAAGTTGCAAGGACAACGGCAGAGATACATTCCCTTTTATCAACATATTGCCCCGTGCATTTCGTAGAAATGCTAAGCCAAATTTTAAACATGTCAGATACCATAGGCATCGCACATGTATTTAAGACTATTTTTTCGGGACTGTTAACACCCTTCGAAACAGTTCTGGGCATTTTTCCCAATTTTGTCCATTCTGTCTTTGGCGGCATAACTCTACTTTTGGGACTCGTGGCAGGAATTTTATTTTTGATCCTTCTGCTCCGATATGGCAAGCCAAGTCGCAGACAAGACTCCAGCAAGGATGGAAGAAACGATCCTAGCTATATGCTATCGGGACCGCATAACTAAAGTCCTCGGATTAGCCCGGCTAAGAGATCTGAATATGACCTGGTTTCTTTCATTCAGACCTATCTGGCAAAATTGCATCTTATCTGTGCTTCGATGTATGCTATGCGGAGAAGAATGCGTGTTGGACATCTGTCTTACACTACCATCAGCAGTACCAATGGATACAGATACCTTGCTAGGTCCTGTAACGGCTCATGCATCGTGTTGTCCCCAGCGGCTACCCATTCTGATGACGGCATTCGTTGAGACTTCACCACTACGTGTATGTGGCAGTGGAGTACCAGATGAGAGCAGCATCACACAGGTACAACCTTCTGTGAGCATTGCTGATCCTGACATCGATGATAGCAATCATTCTCACACATGCACTGTTTTGGCATTTTCAAACTTGGTCGAACTTTCACCTGATGTCGTAGACCAATTTTTGCGAATCTGTCTGAAACGATGTTCTCCCCTGAAAAGAAAGAATAACTTTTTAAGCAACAAGCACACAGCGTTCCCTGAACTCTGAATTCGGCCTTCAGCTTTGATAAACAAAAGCTACTGAAAACATTTGGAACTATTTTTTCCCCCGAAAACGAAATATTTTTTTTCACTTACAAAATATTTACCTTTTTCTGGCACATGTACTCTGCTTAAAGTAGAACTATTCTTAGAGAACAGAGCTTCTATTTTTAGGAACTCTAGGGACAATATTTTACCTCAGCCTCTAGCACATGTACAGCATTTGTATTAATATGTGATGGAATGGTCTCGACCTTCTTTTCTGTATTCAGAGCCATTTCATGTGTAATTTTCACAAATCGTTCAGCTGATATATATTTACATTTTAACTGAATGATACCACTGCTTGAAAAGCTTACAGTACCATTACTCATTTTCATGTATTTACCATATACCATTTCAAATGCAAAGTATGTATTTTGGGGTGGGTTGGAAAACACATGCACCATTATATGTTTACTATTGCTTAGTTTTAGTAATGAGGGACATTAGATCGTGGAGTGGGTGTTGTATTTCTATCTAGGACCCTAATTCAATATTACTAATTTATGCCCTTGTATGGCTATAATAAATAATATCCTTATAAAGGCATAAGAATCATATCCATATTTAGTCGTAGCCCATGCAGTCCAAATTAAGCAAGGCTACTTCCCCAGACTCCTAGAGAGTACAACGCGTTCTTTAAACAAAGCAAACCTCCAGCAACCTGGGAAATCCCCATGCTTCTGTTTTGATTTCGTCCTAGAACTCCTGTAAAGCACTGAAAGAACGGCCAGTTCTTAGTGACATCTTTATTGACGTCTTATGTCCAACCTTACGTCAAACTCGGCACCTTTCAGGTATAAATATACCAACGTTGCCTTAAGCAAACACACAGTGGTTTGGAGCAGAGCGGCTATCTACTTGCCCGAGAGCCCAGCTGATGCGAGAGCCCACGGACGCCGCCCCTCCCCTTTGACGCACTGAGAGAGACGCTGTCTTTTTCTCCAGCCGAGAAAATCCAGCTCCGGTGTTTTCAGCCGCCCTTGCAGGTTGCTGGGATATCAAGTCCTGAGAGAGAGATACCAGACCTCCTGCTTTCTATTACCCAGGTACGGAGCTGACTAAACTCTTAAAGAGAATTCTTGACTCAGATTCCTGGCATAACCAACTTAACTTAAACTGCTACTTACTTACTCCTTCCCACGTATTAGGCTTAGGTCAGGTACACCGGGGTAGGCGTAGATTAGAAGCACCAGTTGAGTACGTTAGTCAATGTATTTATTTATGTATATATTTTATCTATTTTAAAATATCATATGGCTAAGAAACCATATCAATGCTTTTACAGTATTATTTTATAATACTCCTTTTACTGTACGCACTTTACTTTACTATAAGTATTGCAAATGTGGCAATTCATTTCTCTTGCATGAGAAAGAAGACTGCTCAATAAATAACACCTTTTATTGAAAACGCCCGTCTCTCTATTTCTCTGCACTCTGGTGAAACTAAGTATGCACAATTGACTGAGTGAAATAGCTGTCTATTGTTTTCACACGACTCTAGAGATACACTCTTTATTCTGAGGGAGCAAAGTTGTCATGTTTAATGGTTGTCAGAAGCTAATCCCTTCTTGTCTATCCAGGGAAGTTAAACTCCTCCTTGTTTATTCGAGAAAGTTTCTAGTGACCTCTGAGCTAGCTGGCAAAACTAATTAAGTCTAATATAGTCAGTAGAGACCTAGTCGACCTCAGTACTACGTCTACACTGCTGTTTATATTATTCCAATGCGCAGAGCCTATTGGGAATATAGGAACTACACTACAGAATCAAGTAGTGCTGGTTGAGGAAAGATTGCCACGGTTGTGGTGCAGACCACATAGCAGATTGTGCTGGCTTCAGCAGCCTTGGACCTGGCTGCCCTCTGCGGTGGTCATGTCTACATCTAGTTTCTCCTTGATCATGGTAGTGAGCATAGGTAGTGGCGTTAACTCTGGGTTTATATGGGGAGCACTCACTATGGCTGCTGAGTACCCTGCAACCAATGGTTCGGAAGCCTCCGGGCTTGCTGAGCAGACATTTTGACACATTTGGTCAGCTTTGACCTTTTTTGCCTTTGATCTCCCCCCTTGTTTCATACATTAATGTGGTCCTCCTTGGGTAGGCAAACTATAGTATTGGTAATAGGACCTCCTAGTATTCAGTACTTTAATATTTGAATGTTTTTTACTTATTACGTTTACTTTTCTGGCTGTATTTTGCTTGTGGTAGTTACTTTACTTTTTGATACTTGTTGCACCCACACTTTCTTTTGCTCAGTCAGGACGGTGACCGTCCTGACTGGCTCAGAAGCGGTCGCTCCCTGCACTGGTATCGTAGCGCTCCACTCCGTGTGCTCCTCAGACCTCGTAGCGCTTCCCTGCTCCTGAATTGTATTGTTAACCTATCAGTTATTGTAGCCCAGGTTCACCGTAGCGCTTATCTGCTCGTGAATTGAAATATATAATTGCAGCTTGTTTACATCGTAGCGCTTATCTGCTCGTGCATGTAAAATATAATTGTAGCTTGATTTGATCGTAGCGCTGACTACAAAGACTTCATTGTTTATTCCTGCATAGCCCTGCTTGTGTTGTTTTCGTGGTCGAGTTTGTGCTGCCACCATTTTGGTGCTCTGCCTCTCAGCCCCTCTTCCCACTCCGCCCCCGCCTCCCAGCTGACCCCACCTCCCACGGATAGTACTAGCAGGACCCGCCTGACCTCGCGCTGTGACCGTCCTGACTGGCTCAGAAGCGGTCGCTCCCTGCACTGGTATCGTAGCGCTCCACTGCGTGTGCTCCTCAGACCTCGTAGCGCTTCCCTGCTCCTGAATTGTATTGTTAACCTATCAGTTATTGTAGCCCAGTTTCACCGTAGCGCTTATCTGCTCGTTCATTGAAATATATAATTGCAGCTTGTTTACATCGTAGCGCTTATTTGCTTGTGCATGTAAAATATAATTGTAGCATGATTTGATCGTAGCGCTGACTACAAAGACTTCATTGTTTATTCCTGCATAGCCCTGCTTGTGTTGTTGTTTTCGTGGTCGAGTTTGTGCTGCTACCATTTTGGTGCTCTGCCTCTCAGCCCCTCTTCCCACCCCGCCCCCGCCTCCCAGCTGACCCCACCTCGCCCCTCCCCCTTATCCATCATCCTTATATGTCAAACACCTTAACGCGCAGCGTTTACGCGCAGCGATCACGCCCCATGCGCGCCGAAGGTGCGCCAAAGGTAAGCCCGTCTGCGCCCGTCCGCGCCTGGACCGCGGCCAGCGCCTGTCCCCCTGGTCCCCGCCTTTCCCAACCCACTAAAACCACATATGATGCCGCTACTCTCCACGCCCTCAACCCCGGACGCACACCACAATGCAGCCAAGCCACCCCAGGACGTACCCACGGCCCATTCGCCTGCCTCTCCTGCAAGTACAACTGCTTCAGGACCCTCACCAAACACACTCCCTCCACACACAACTCCGACTCCAACCGCCTGAAGTGCATCCTGCTTAACACCCGCTCGGTCCACAAACACGCCACTGAACTCTGGGACCTACTCGACACTGCATCACCGGACATCGCCTTCCTCACAGAAACATGGATGAACACATCATCAGCACCCGACATCGCCATAGCCATACCGGACGCTTACAAGATTATCCGAAAAGACCGCACCAATCAAACAGGAGGAGGCATCGCCATCATCCACAGGAACACCATCAAAATCACGACCAGCTCCGACGATAATCTTGCAACAGCCGAACATCTCCACTTCCAGATCCACACCGACCCCAGGACCACACTTAGAGGCACCCTCATCTACAGGCCTCCAGGCACCCGCACTCAATTCTGCGATGACATCACGGACTTCGTCAGCCCACATGCCCTCGCCTCCGAGAACTACATTCTTTTAGGAGACCTCAACTACCACCTTGAAAACAAACACGACAGCAACACCACCACCCTTCTAGACAACCTGACCAACCTCGGACTCAAACAACTTGTTGACACCCCCACCCATGCTGCCGGACACACACTCGACCCTATCTTCACTTCCAGTAAGCATATCACCTTCGATCGCACCACAGCTCTCCATTGGACGGACCACAGCTGTGTTCACTTCAGCTACAAAACAACCCTGAACAACAACCGCCCACAACCTATCCCTCGAAGAAACTGGAACAAAATCACCTCCGACCAACTCCTCACATCACTCAACCAAAACCCTCCCACCCTCTCACTGGACCCAAACCAAGCGCCCACCAATCTCAAGCAATGGATCACCCTCAGTGCGGACGAATTAGCACCCCTGAAAAAGCACCAGATCAAATCAGCCAACAAAAAGGCTCCCTGGTTCAACGATGACCTTAAAAAATCCAAGAAGCTATGCCGCACCCTGGAGAAAACATGGAGAAAGAACCCAACCACCGGCAATATGGCCACACTCAAGGCAGCCACCTGCAAACACCACCAACTGATTCGATCCGCCAAAAAATCAGCATTCAAGGATCGTCTCGACAACAACTCTCACAACAGCAAGGAACTCTTCAACATCGTCAAAGAATTCACCAACCCCACCGCAGCATCTAACGACATCACGCCCTCCCAAGACCTCTGCGATGCGCTATCCTCCTTCTTCCACAACAAAATAGCCGACATCCACAACAGCTTCGAGAACACCCCCAGCGATCAGCCCTCCCCACACCCCTCAGATCCTAATCCGCCAACTAACATCCTTAGCAATTGGAACCCTATCACCACTGAAGATACCACCCGCCTAATGAACTCAATCCACTCTGGCTCGCCAACCGACCCCTGCCCCCACTACATCTTCAACAAAGCTGACTCCATCATCGCACCCCATCTCCGTGACGTCATCAACTGCTCGTTCAACTCTGCCACCTTTCCAGATAGCTGGAAACACGCCGAACTCAGCGCCCTCCTGAAGAAACCCACAGCAGACCCCTCGGAACTCAAAAACTACCGACCCATATCCCTCCTCCCATTCCCGGCCAAAGTCATTGAGAAAGCCGTCAATAGCCAACTCGCCGCATTCCTTGAATCCAACAACTCCCTCGATCCATCTCAATCTGGGTTTCGAGCCAAACACTGCACCGAAACAGCCCTCATCGCAGCGACCGACGACATCCGAACTCTACTTGACAACGGAGAAACTGTGGCCCTCATTCTACTCGACCTCTCTGCCGCTTTCGACACAGTCTGCCACAGCACCCTTATACAACGCCTCAGCAACATCGGTATACAAGGAAAAGCCCTGGACTGGATGATCTCATTCCTCGCTGGGAGAACTCAAAGAGTTCGACTTCCCCCATTCAACTCAGAGGCCACTGAAGTCATCTGTAGCGTACCACAAGGATCCTCACTCAGTCCCACCCTCTTCAACGTCTACATGAGTCCTCTCGCCTCCATCGCGTGTCAACACAACCTCAACATCATCTCTTATGCCGACGACACCCAATTAATCCTGTCCCTCACCAAAGACCCCAAAACAGCCAAAACCAATCTTCACGAAGGCATGAAAGAAGTAGCCGAATGGATGAAACATAGCCGCCTAAAACTCAACTCAGACAAAACCGAGGTGCTCATCCTAGGTTCTTCCCCCTCTGCCTGGGACGACTCTTGGTGGCCCTCCGCACTGGGCACAGCACCCACTCCCACGGACCATGCACGTAACCTTGGCTTCATCCTAGACTCCTCTCTCTAGATGTCCAGACAAGTCAATGCAGTCTCATCCTCCTGCTTCAACGTACTTCGCATTCTCAAAAAGATCTTCCGCTGGATCCCCCTCGAGACAAGAAAGACTGTCACCCACGCACTGGTCACGAGTCGACTGGATTATGGAAACACCCTCTACGTCGGAATCACAGCAAAATTACAGAAAAAGCTCCAACGCATCAGCGAGACTCATATTAGACGTCCCTCGCCAAGACCACATCTCCGGACACTTAAAAGACCTCCACTGGCTTCCCGTCAACAAAATAATTACTTTCCGCCTTCTCACCCACGCACACAAAGCCCTCTACAATCTAGGACCCGAATGCCTCAACACTCGACTGTCATTCTACAAACCCACCCGCCAACTAAGATCGTCCAATCAAACCCTCGCCGCAGTCCCGCGCATCCGAAGATCCACCCATCGGCGGCAGATCATTCTCATTCCTCGCTGCCAAGACCTGGAACTCACTCCCCACTCACCTCCGCCTTACTCAAAACCACATCTCCTTCAGAAAGGAACTTAAAACATGGCTATTCGACAAATAATGATCCCCTCCCCAAGCGCCTTGAGACCCTCTGGGTGAGTAGTGCGCTATACAAATGCTCGAACTTGAACTTGAACTTATCACTCTGTTGCTCTGCCGTTCTATTGCTTAGTTAAGGGTGGGAATCAAGATGTGCAAGATAATCTGGAAATTTTTTGAGTGATGAGCTTTACAGATTAAGCTTTTAGCTCTGAGTGGGTGACATTGGGCTGAGTTGATAATTGAACGCCAGACTGGGTAACCCACAGGAGAAAAGGAGAGTTGCAGGGGATGGTAGTGGTGAACCCCTGCAACTTGTAGCCGTCTGAGTGCTGAAGTGCTGGAATACCGGAGAGGATGCAACGCTACAGTGCTGAGGGGAGGGTTGGTTCTGGCTTCTGGCCACTGACTCCAATTATGTGTGTGCAAGCCACAATGGCCGGACCTCGGCCTCTTCCCCCACAATGGGGGCGTTGTTGCAAACTAGTGCACAAAGGTCACCCAACCTTCTCCTCCGCACCTATGCGCTCTCAGATGCGGATGCTGGCTATTGCAGGCTATACAGGTTATCCAGGTAATGCAGGTTTTGCCTCTCACCTCTGGGTCCTGGTCACTAGCCCAGAGCCTAGGGCTTGATGGCTCATGGCTTTTCTGGTAGGCATCTGATGACTGGGCTGAGGGGGGTGTGGGAGGGCGGCAGGGGGTTGAGGTGGGTGAGCAGTAGTCCAGCCAGGCGAGTACCAGCTGTTCCTCTGGAGCACGAGCGGTGTCATCCCCGCTGCCGCTTTGTGATCCAATCCATACTCCAGGTCCGACAGCAAGCAGCACCTACCGTTACCCGTCGTTCTCAGTCTCCGCTTTGACAACTAACGAGCCACGGCCAGTGAGGCTGCAAATTTGAGACCGAAAAGCCCAGCCCCTGGGATAGGTAGGTGGGTGGGAAGGCTGGGCAGGACCAGGCGGAGGGCCGAAGACTGTACGCTGTAGTGTAGACCCTGTGGGAGCCCCGGGAAAGCAGGCACCAAGCAGGATCATGATCGAGCAGTCTGATACGCGTGACACCAGTACATTAGACGTCCAATGACAAGAACGCAGCAAGCATAGCACTGTCAATGCCTGCCAGTCTTTCTGCTAGACAGTCTTTCTGTCTGCAGATTCTTCACCGGTCTGACAGCCAGCCTCTCCTTTCTGAGTAGTAGTATTGTACTTCTGGTAATAAGGTTACAAGTTTTCTGTGTTGCATTCCTATCAGTTTCACAATGTCATGTCCACCTCTACGGGCATGAACAAAAGATGCAAACGGATGTCAGTCATTGGTTAGCCCCATATTTGGTTCTATGATGTAATTTGCAGGTAGTTGTTGGAATATGGTCTGAGCTTTGTGCCACCTGTTGGTGTTAAAGTGCTGTTTCAAATTATTCCAGATCCACTTTGGCACCTGGAGGAGATAGAAGGGGGTAGATAAGGATAGGTAACTTGTTCATCTTGTATTTGTATTTGTATTTGTACTGGGTTTTATATCGCGCCAACTCACCGACAGGTCTCAAAGCGCTACTAACCAAGTGCAGCAACAAGAAGCAAGATGACTATAGAGAGATTCTAGAATACCAGATACTAGGAAGTAAATGCGTCTTTGAAGAGTAGAGTCTTCAAAGACTTCCTGAAGTGGAGGAGGTTGGGCTCTCTACGAAGCACCTCCGGTAGCTTATTCCAGATGATCGGAGCCTGAACTGAAAAAGATCTGCCTCCTTTAGTTGCCAGCTTGAAGCGTGGACAGGACAGCAGGAAGGAGCCGGAGGATCGTAGGGCGCGCTTGGGTTTGTATAATTCAAGTCTCTCTTTTATATAGGCTGGCGCCTGTCCATGGATTGCTTTGTGACAGATGCACATGCTCTTAAACTCAACTCTTTGCACCACAGGCAACCAATGAAGCCTGTAGAGCAAGGGGGAAGCATGAGTCCGCCTTGGCACACCAAATATCAGGCGTGCTGCGTCATTCAGAGTAACCTGAAGACGGTTGGATAGATTTTTTGGGAGGCCAAGATATAGCGCATTGCCATAATCGATTCTCGACACTATTGTAGCTGAGACAATGGTTCGCAGCATATTCCATGAGAGTAAAGGAACGAGCTTCCGCAGTTTCCTGATTAGGTTGGTACAAGAACCAACTACAGCGGACACTTGGTTAGCCATCGAGAGTTCCTGATCAATCTTCATGCCGAGGCTCTTAACGCTAGGACACGGTCTTGGAGTGGGTCCGAGTTCTTGTGGCCAAAACAGATCGTTCCAGGGGGAGGTCAAGGTTGAAACTACGAGAACCTCTGTTTTGTCTGGGTTGATTTTCAATAAATTGGACAACATCCAGTTTACTGTAAATCGTAATATGTCTTGTGCCGTGGACTGAGCCGATGATGTATTGTCGATACTCAGCAGCAGCTGAGTATCGTCTGCATAGTTAAAAACTTTGCAGTTCATATTTGCCAGGGACTCTATCAATGGCTGTAAGTACAAATTGAATAGGAGTGGAGAGAGCGCAGAGCCCTGCGGGACTCCGCAAGATAAAACACCCTCACCGGAGACCTGATCTGCTACCTGGATTCTCTGCGTCCTCCCAGATAAAAAGGCTGTTAGCCATTCGAGGGCTCGCTCTCCTATCCCGAACCGAGCCAGTCTGCCCAGAAGCAATGCATGGCTGACAGTATCAAACGCCGCTGAAAGATCTAGTAATATCAGGGCGCTTGGCTTTTTACTGTCAGCCATGCATCTGAGCTCATCCAGTACAGACAGCATTACCAATTCTGTGCTATGGTGGGCACGAAAGCCAGCCTGCCGCTCCTGGAGAAGATGGTGAGATTCCAGGAGGGATGACAAAGATTTTAGCACGTGCTGTTCCAACACTTTTGACAGAAATGGCAACTGAGAAATAGGTCTGTAGTTCTTCAGGCTGGATGGATCTGCCCGGGCTTTTTTAACAGGGGTCTGACGCGTGCCTCTTTAAAGGAGGTAGGTAATGCGCCAGTAGCTAGTGAGGTGTTTAGGAGGTGTAGGATCTGATCCTCTAGGATCGGGATTGCTAGTCGGAGGATATCGGGTGGGCACGGGTCAGCAGGTGAACCTGACTTGATGGATGCTACAAGTTGTCTCAGGATGGTAGGGTCAATTTCAGGGAAGCTGGTAAAGATAAGGTTTGAGGAATTTAAAGGGGGCAGTTGTTCAATGTGTGAGACTGGATTATCCTTCTTAATATCGGACAAGATAATCGCAACTTTTTCGAGGAAATATCCTTGAAAGGTATCACAGTTGATCGAGATGTCGTTCTTTTCCTCCTTCACACTTAGCTCTTTCAGGATTTGAAAGGTTTCTCTCTGGATATTTGTGGCATTGTTTATACGTGTCTCATAATAGTCCTTTTTAGCTAAGACGATAAACTTTTTGTATGTTTGAAACGACATTCTATATAGTTCCCTATCAGTGTCCTTTTTGGATTTCCTCCAGCATCTTTCGAGGCAACGGAGTTTTCTTTTGTGTTCACGTAGATTTTGGGTGAACCAAGGGGCTCCTTTCTCTGCACCCTTTACTCTTTGTACCTTTTCAGGGGCTAACTCATCGATTGATTTCCTAAGAGTAGTCGTAATCGCATCATACATTGAGTCGAGGTCAGAGACACCTTGAGAGACTATGGAAGTCTGTTTGTATTTGGGCAGAATTTTGGCCAAGGTGTCAGAGTTTAAATTTTTCCATTGGCGTACTTTTTTGGTTTTTAAAGGGAGTTTAGCCTGGAGATTAATTAACGGAACGTCGTATAGTATTAGGTGGTGATCCGACCAAATACAGGGTGTAATACTTGCAATGGCCACCTTTGGCATGGAGGACCAAATAAGATCAAGGATGTGGCCTTTTTTGTGGGTTGGAGCTTCCACAAATTGTACTAAACCAAGAGAGGTCATAGTAGTCTGTAATTTCTGGGCTAGCGGATCTTGATCGCTTTTATCCCAGTGGATATTGAAATCGCCAGTTACCAGGATGTTTTTATAGCGTGTGCATAAATCTGATAATATAGGGAGAAAGAGGTCATTGAATTTTGAGGTACTTTGGGGTGGGCAATACACTGTTAAGATGGTAAAACAGGAGTTGTTCATGGTGATTTTTATCCCTAAAATGTCAACGGTACTTATGGTCTCCGATAAGATTTTAGTTACCGTAAACTGCTTTTTAAAGATCGTTGCTACACCCCCACCTCGGGCCCCCTCTGGTCGGTTGTGCCAGATCATATCATATCCACTAGGAAGGGCGGCGATGATATCCGGGGAAGAGGCATCGCTCAGCCAGGTTTCAGTGAGTGTCAGGAAGTCAATGGTCTCGTCTTGTAAAAGAGTGTAGATTTCTAGGTGATGTTTCTGCAATGACCTGGTATTGAGGGTAGCTAGCTTAAGGGGGGGTGAAGGATTAGGATTCTTACCGCTGGGCATGTGCAAGATGTTAAGTTCCTCTAAGGTGGCACATATAGCAGGTGATAATGTATAGCTGTCATATTTCAATACTAGGAGATCCCCTGAGGAATAGCAGGTGCGTGTACCAGAGTCCCTAAGCCCTGTGCCCGGTCGTGCGCGGACGGGCGCTGACGGGCAGGACTCTGGCACGACTCCGGCGCAGATCCGGCACGCCCGCTGATCGCGTCCGCTGCGCGGAGTCATCTCTGCCCGTTTTTATGGCGCCTGAAATCGCGTCACAAATTGCTGCCTGACCTAAGATGGCCGCCAAAACCGGTACTCTGCTCTCGGCGTCAATACTCGGCCGAGAGCAGGTCCGATTCGGAAAAGCAGGGGTTCAGTTACTGTTAAGCGCAAGGGGGGTCAACAGGGGGGTCGCAAGCACCTATTACGGTCAGGTGCACAAAATACAATTTTTCACAGTTTCAAATCATTAAAAGCAAATTAAAATTTTAAGAAGGCAAGAGACCTCCCGGCTTCCGCCTCAGGAGGGTGAGAGATGCGTGCAGGTTAGAAATTCATCGTTTCATGTGCATCGATTCCTTCCTTCCATCTCTATGCTTTTACTTTATTTTGGACTACTCTCTCCCCATCCTCTGAGCACCCCCTTCTGAGCCACATCTGGCTCTTAATTTTTAAAATAAAAAGTGCTGGTGCCTTTCTCAGAGGTCTGTGGTCGAATGGTGCGGTTGCCAGTTACCAAGGATGCTTAACTTTATTCCACTTCATATCTCACAAATCAGTTGCCATACAATCCCTTACCCTTTGTCTCACTCAAGCAGGTTCTGTTTCATCCCTGCTTTTTCCCTTGGTTAATGTTCTTCTGTCATTCTCTAACTCCTCTTTCCACTTTTTTTGCCTCTCTCAAATATTCTAGGTCTGAATCTGATGATAAAAACAAACAGCCTGATTCATCATTCTCCCGTTTTGCGAGCCCCTAATAGCGATTCATAACGAATCGCTATTAAGGACTTGCAAAACGGGATTCATGTAGGAATTGCAATAAATATTGCGATTCCTACAAGTTCCTTATTTGCGATTAGCTAATTGCTAATCGCTAATAAGGAATAACTCCCCATGCATTCCTATGGGCCTACAGGCCCATAGGAATGCATGGGGAGTTATTCCTTATTTGCGATTAGCAATTAGCTAATCGCAAATAAGGATGCGATTTCAAGGGTGCAGGGATGTCCAAAGGACACCCTGTAGCACCCCTGAAATGTAATCTACATTGGTGTTGCGCACACACATGTCCAAAGGACATGTGTGTGTGTAACATGCAACTTAGAAAAATGCATTTAAATGCATTTTGCTAAGTTTTTGCTATTTACCGAGAGGTCTGACCTCTCGGTAAATAGCGGCCAAAAAATTGCAATTTCGCAATTTTAAAATGCTTCATGAATTGCATTTAAGGAATCTCAAATAGAGATTCCTTAAATTCAATTCTTCGCAAATGTGCGAATTCTTAAATAGCGAATTTTGCATTTGGGATGATGAATCCCAAATGCAAAAATTGCACTCGCAAAAGGCAAGATTCTGAGAATCTTGCCCTTTGCGAGTGCAATTTAGCTTGATGAATCAGGCGGTTAGTCTTTCAAACGAGAGCTCTAGTAGAACCCAACTGAGACATCTGGTTCATATCCCTTGTCCTTAAGTTGTTGAACTCTCTCCTTCTGTACTCTCCCTACCTCCTTCCTTTTCCTGCCCTCTTAGAAATCACACCTTTTTATGAATCCTTTCCCCAAAAGATTTTGTAATCTCTTGAGTGAAGCAACTCTGCTGTGCATTCCTTACCTCTCTTATTTTATGTCATGTCAACGATGCTTATATAATTACTCTGTACAGTGCTTGGGCGCAAGTGCTTAATAAATAAAATGAAATTAATTTCTAGAGACAAGTTTAGAAACACCGAGCACACTAACCGATCGAACTCTGGGTAAGAAAGGTTTAAAAATATTACCCTGTCTGGAAAAAAGTAGCTGTGACTTTGATTCACCATTTTTACGCTTCACAATGCTATAAATATATTTTCTTTTCCTTAAGCGCTATTTCAGTGCAGAAAATTGATTATCGTTTGGAATTTTCTGTTTGTCTGGAAAGTTTGAAAAGTGTCATGGTCAAAAATATATTTAAATTAACATGCTTGCCGCACTTATATATGTACTATGTTTGTCTTAGTCATAGATTTTTGTCTGACCAGGACGCTGGTTTCAGATGAGGACACAAATTATCAGAGTCTTCGATTGAGTTGGGCTTCCAAGACTAGCTGTAATCAGCGAAAAGGTAGGTCAAGAAGTACTTAGTCACAAAATATTTAAATAAGCATTTGATGATGCAATCACTTAATTTAACCGCATGCGCGCTAGCGGTTTTCCCGCTGTGCGCTGCGTTTTTTTTAAAACCGCGTTACATGACGAGCTCAGCTCGTCACGAGCGTCGTAACTCATGACGAGCTGAGATCGTCATGAGCGCGGAAGGGGTTAATGTGATCTGGTGCATTTTACGTGTGTTATGATAACACTATCAGGAACTCTACTGTGGTGTAAATTGTGGTATAAATTGCTTCTTTATTTTGTACTCATTTTATTACCTGCTAAATGGTGAAAAACTGCTGTTAAATAAATGAAACTGCGATGCTTTCTAATAGTCTTCTGTCCATATGCTGAACACATCACGCATTCCAAATTTCGTATGTCAGATAAGTAAGAGCCAGTCGCTGGGCTTGGCATAGTACCTTCCTCCTCTTGATCACCCATCTTCTGTGATTCCTCCTATAGGGTCAGCAGGACCGCACTACAGCCAGATGTATTGTTGGCATCTGCTCTGCCCCCATAGTTATAAGCTGATGGTTCCCTCAATATTCATGTAACTTTTCAAGCGTGCCTCGGTTGAGTCCTTCAAGTGTTTCCCATAGCTTGACTTCAGTAAACCTCTCTAGTCTAGCTCCAAAGTTCATAATAGAAGGCCTAATGTAGTGCTGGAACTTGGTCAAAGTTGTATTGGCCTACTGCTGTCAGATTCCAAAGACCTTTACTTCGTCAGTTCTCTTCCCCAACGACTGAATCGCAGTTTGTGCCACCACACTTATGACTGGCAGTGAACCTGCTTTCAACTGCTGTTGCGTTGTTCTCCACATTGTTGAATCTTATTTGTATTTTGTTTAATGATACCATTGCCGTCTTTGCTTCCTTGTTCCCAGGACCCCACCAAGTTAGCGTTTTTGGTGGAAGTAGTCATGCAGAGGAGGATGTTCCCTAGCAGTTGGAATATTTTTTACTCTGTGCATTATTCCATCAATGGGGTTGGCACTCCAAAAAGATTCCAACCCCATGTGTTGACCATTTTTAGTGAGCCCTTTGTAGTTGTGGGAGCTTCACCACCACCAGTGAACATTCCTTGAGATACTTACATTTGTGCCAGCTTTATCTGCCAAGGTTATGGCTTGCTCGAGCCTGCATCCCCAAAAGATAATCCCAGTCCACCTTTTCCACTGCTGAAAACTCACTTCTCTGCCAAGAATAGCACTGCTTTCATCTTGGATCTGTCAGACTACGGGAAAAGACAGCTTGACTGAACAGTTTCTCTGAGTGACCATGTCTCACAATCTCCTGCTCAGCCCTTGAAATGTCATTCGAATTCCATTGCACCTCTGTCTCTGAAGGGTCCAGTAACAGTCCTGTGGGCTGAGAAACACTGGCAGTACAGGAAGCTGTGACACAGAGCTCAAAATGAATTGGTCTTCCCTCTGCTTACGCCGTCAAGCTTCTGGAATGTGAGAACATCCAGAAATCAATAGTTTTATCATTGTTGACGTTACAGTATATTTTCCATAGTTGCAAGAAAGGCGATAGTACCTTGCTCTGGCGCTCAAGGTTAAAAAAATTCATGATGTTGGATAATAGCCTAAAAAAACTATATTTTGGCATTCATCTTTGGAATCAGAATTGTGCATTGAGTATCTTTTGCATTTTATATAGTCAAACCAGTAATAGAGTAGTGATGCTGCCTTAAGTAGATTGTGAATGAAACAAAACTTCCTAGCTATCGTAAAGGAAGTTTTCAGTTCTATGAAGGATATGGAGGTGAGGCTTACGCTGTTCCTTCTCTTTATATTAACAGCCGCCACAAGGAACATTGTATATCAACAAACTACATTTTCCATAAACACCAGGGAAGGTAGAAATTAAAGAGCAATCATCTAACATACAATCACTACACAGTTCATCCAAATAAAGTCGTTTGTCACTGTTTATTCCCCCCTCTTTCTTTTTTTTTATATATGTTTTTATTGAGTTTTAAAAATGTCACATTTCCATTTCTGACTGTTGAAACAGTTTGCTACAACATGTAGTGACAAAAATACAGTGTACCTAAACCTTACATCGAGCTTTAAAAATGTTACTGCAATCAGCGTGGTGATATATTAAAATGCACATTTGACATTTGGCTGGCCACTGCGTGCTCGGCTCATTGTTACATATGTTCTTTACAGGGTTAATACATTGCGAGTATCGCAACGGATCTAGTTCAGCTTAGGTTCCTCTGTCGTAGTGTACATGCGATAATAGAGCGGGGGAAGTAAAACAACGGGGTCGGGGTACAGACCTTGGATGAGAGCTGGGGCATCCCCAGTGGTTGCTGATACTTGTGTATGTGCGTATTGCTTTGTGCGCCCACGCGGTTGCTTCGGACAATGGTGTCTGGCAAGTGGTCATTCCATAGCAAAGTCCAGTGTCTACAAGTGGTTTAAGGTTGCTGGACGCATGCGCATAGTAACCCTACCGTGTCGGTTGTTTGCAAGGGCTGACCTGATTGATCCGCACATTGTTGTAATGTCACCAGAATTGCTTCCCAGCCTGCAGAGATAGATGTCTTCCTGAGGCCCATAGTTTCCTCACGTTGCAGTGCTATTCCCTCGGCTCTGGCCCATGCAAGGGTAGAGTGCCGCCATGGTTGTATATGTGGGGGATAAGGTGCTTTCCAGCGTTTTGTGATTAACCTCTTAGCTGTCACCATGCCCAGGTCTAGGGATCTAGAGGTGGCTTTAGTGTTTTGTGTCCTACGGAATATGTGTAGGAGGTATGTTGGCCAGTCAAAGGGTATCGCTCTTTCGGTGCAGGCGCCAAAATATGCTCTCAAACTGGCGCAGCCCCAGAGCATGTACCAAGCCTGCATCTACAGCAGCACACCTGGGACAGGTAGAGTCAACCCGGTGGAAGTATCGGTTAATGTTGGCTGGTGTGAGGTACGCCCTCTGTGTGATGTAGTATTGGATTTGTCTAAACCTAGAGTTTTTGGGGCTCTGTACTGGGCTGGCCATTGCCCGCTCCCATTCTTTATTCCCCCTCTTTCTTGATGCAGTGATCCATATCTTATATTCTTTTTTAGAGAAATCATTATCTGCAGAGACAAACAGTCCCACCCAATGTTGATATCAATTAATCAGGTTAAGAACATTTCTTTGACATCAAAGAAAAAACAAAACCGTACTTACTCTGAATGAAACATGACATCCCAAATTCAATCCAAAGTAAAGGGTGGGATCTACTGGTCACCAATGAGTGGGTGGAAGTAATTTTCCCCTTCGTGTCTCGGATCGAATTGAAAACTTTTACTTAAGATAGATAGGAGGTTTTGCATTATCCAGTATTTGGGTGTCTTTCATAGATTCACATGCCTGAATCATTCCGCGTCGTCGAGACGGGAGCCTCCGGTATATAAAAAAGTAATGTCCTAGAGACATACATAGAAAAGAATAGGCCTAAGGATCCCACCTTGGTGTCCTATCCACGTCCTTTTGTAAAAAGGACCAAAATAGAGTAGGCCCAAGGGTCCCACCTTAGTGGCCTATTTGTGTCCTTTTGTAAAAAGGACCAAAGTAAAGAAGCCAACCAATCAGCTACTACCTCCTTCTAAAAACGAATTTACCAAATGTATTACATTATGGCTAATGGCCAAAAAAAGGGTCTCTTCATGGATGCCTGTTCTTCGTGTGGAAAGAAAAGGCTCCATGTAGAGGACAAGCATGAAACCTGCCTGTATTGCCTCTACCCTCACCATCAACCCAAGGACTGCAAAATATGTAGGACCTTCTCAAACAAGACCCTCAAAGACAGAGAAGGACGCCTGCTACTCTGGCTGAACAGGCTGAAGAACAGGACAGACGACTTGGTGTCAGAAGACGGTGAGAGTGTCTCTGGTACTTCACAATTTTTCTTGAAGAGGCCAAGGGTTACTTCTCCTAGCCCCTCAGGCACCCCTCTTAAGAAGACTCTCAAGAAGTCCTCAGAGGGCGAAACCTCAGTGTCTGGCAAGGATCTTCCTGTCACCAGGAAGCAACCGCTGACCTTGACGACGACAGCGTCGATTATCTCTTCAGCGCAAAAGACTGTGTCAACGTCGACGACGACAGTGTCGACGACGACAGCATCGTCGGCCACCTCCTCGACGACGAAGACGACGCCTTCATCGACGGCGAGTATGCCAGTGTCGTCGATCATTCCATTCACTCCATCGACGACGAAGACCTTATCGTCGACGACGAGGTCGTCATCGAAGTCGAAGCCGTCGACAATGGTCCCGTCGACGAAGGACACGTCGACAACAGGGAAACCGTCGACGACAGGGAAAATACCGTCGACGAAGGACACGGCGACGAGAACGCCGTCGGCGGGGACACAGTCGACGACGGGGAAAATACCGTCGACGAAGGTAATATCGACGACGACACCGTCGACAAAGTCGTCGACGACCCCTGGTAATGCATCGTCGTCATCGGCGCCGCATCTGGCGAAGCCAACAGGAAAATGGAAAGAGTCTGAGTTGCTATCTCATGCCATGGATACCTTGCCGCCACAGACATCCCATATCGCCATTAAAATCACGAGGAGGCCAATTACGCCAGACCTGACGTCACCCAGTAAGGTGCAAGAGCTGCCTCCAACCTGTCTATTACAAGGCGAGGAGTCGGAGGAAGAGTTATACACACAAGCCACAAGCCCATCAGACCTGGTGGTCAAGTGCCAAAGCACCGATGAGGAACTGGAACATATTGAGCAGTCAGTCCACACTCAAGTCTGCACACAGGTTACACCGATGGTGTGCCTACCAGTAGCCATTGTATCAGACCTGCAATTCTTAATACAGGACTACAAACAGCGGTTTCCGGAGAAACCCACTACGCCTACACCTACAGCTGTACAAGCACCCACTCCTTTGTCCCAACACAAGCCGCCACCACTGGTGCTTAGTAGGGAACAAGAGCCAGTACAAGAAATTCACTCGTCTGATGACGAGGAAAGAGACCAGGAAGAGGGCGAGGTCCGTGACGACGAGTCAGACCCAGATGTAGATCAAGACTATATCGCTCCTTCTCCGGCCTCCTCGGAACCACAGTCCTCAGAATCCCCACCCGCAGACATCGGTGGATTCCATAACCTTGTAGAGCGTGCAGCCAAACGATTCCATATGGCTATGGAAACTCAGGAAACCGAGTGCTTCCTGTACGACTTCAAGGAACCAACTAAAAAGACAACCAGGTCAATTCCCATCATTGACTTTATATGGGAGCAGGGGAAACTACTGATGCAAACACCAGCTTCACTCCCAGTAGTAGTACCCAGGCTCGATAAAAAATACAAGGCGACTACATCGGCGCCAGCATGCCTCACAGGTGTCCCCAAAGCAGACTCTGTGGTAACCCAAGCGGCACAGAAAAACTCACGTAACCCAGCATCGCCTCTGTCAACACCACCTGACAAAGAAGGCAGAAAACTGGATACTATTGGCAAGCGTTTCTCCACCACGTCGGCCATGACAGTGAAGGTGGTGAGTTCAATAGCACTTCTGGGCCGCTACAATCGGCAACTCTGGGCAGATATTGCACCTTACCTATCTAACCTGCCAGAGGATTTAAAAGAGGAGGCTCATTCGCTTCACTTGGAAGGCCAAACATCTGCCTCCGAGCTCATTGACTGCGCAATGGATGTCGCCATGACCGGTTTCAGGCAACTGGCAGGTGCTGCTGTACTCAGAAGACAAGGCTGGCTCAAAGCCACCTCTTTCCGCCAGGAGGTGCAAATGAAAATTATTGATATGCCCTATGACGGCCAGCATCTCTTCGGTGAAAAGATTGATGAGGCCTTAACTGCTATCAAAAAGGACACGGACACTGCCAAAGCCCTTGAAACACTGCAATTCCGAAACCAATCCTTTCGTGGAAACACAAGTAGAGGACAATCTTCTTATAGAGGTACCTACCAGAACAGGTCCTCCTATTCATACAACCAGAACAGAACGCAATACCAACCGCGACAACAGCAGCAAGGGCGTCAGACTTCCTACGGCAAGTCGAACTACAGGGGGAAGAACCAGAAAAGACCGGCTGGCAACCGCCAATGACTTGTGTCAATGGCCAGTCCATCCACCATTGAATTTTTTAGAAATTGGAGGGAAACTCACTCACTTCCTAGACAATTGGAAATTGATAACAGATCGGTGGGTGCTCCAGCTCATTCAATTTGGACATTCTCTAGAATTTGTCACAATTCCCCCGACAACACCACAGCGTCAAACGGTCCCACAGGCACCTACGATTGCTTCTTCAGGAAATCTCTTCCATGCTACAGAAGGGAGCGATAGAGAGAGTTCCACCAACCCACAAAGGAAAAGGTTTCTACTCCCACTTCTTCCTGATCCACAAGAAAGGGAAAAAGTGGAGACCAATCCTTGACCTCAGGGCACTCAACGTGTTCCTAAAGAAACAATCGTTCCGTTTGGTAACACTTCAGGAAATCCTGGGACTACTGGAGGAAGGGGACTACATGACGTCCTTAGACCTGCAGGACGCTTACTACCATATTTCTATCCTCAAAGGGCACAGGAAATACCTCAGGTTTGCTGTAGCGGGGCAGCACTACCAATTTCGTGTCCTCCCGTTTGGCTTCAAATCTGCTGCACGGATATTTACCAAATGCCTCTCCCCTGTGGCAGCCTTCCTTCGTCAACAAGGACACCAGGTCTTCCCATACCTGGACGACTGGCTGGTAAAGGCACCATCTGCGTCAGGCGCAGCCAAATCCTCCAGCGCCTGTCTGGATATTTTCCACCGACTAGGTTTGACCCTCAACCACGAAAAGTCGGCAGTGGTACCCAACAAGGTCATTACATTCCTTGGGGCGACTCTAGACACGGAACACGTCAAAGCTTTCCCCTCTCAAAAAAGAAAAGTCAAACTCATCTCCCTGGCCACGTCAGTGGCATCACGGAAGACTTTACCGGTCCGCACCTTCAAGTCCCTCCTTGACATGATGTCCTCATGCATCATGCTCATTCCCCACTGCCGCCTCAAGATGCGCCCACTCCAGGAGGAACTGACGAAACAATGGACACAGAGTACAGGATCATTCGAGGACCCCATACGAGTCACTCGAACTATAGTCAACCACTTACAGTGGTGGAGATCGCTCAAACACCTGTCACAGGGATTGCCGTTTCTGCTTCCCGCAGAGCCACATGTGATAACAACGGACGCATCCCTAGAAGGCTGGGGAGCGGTCCTCCAAGAACTCCAGATCAATGGCAAGTGGACAAAACAGGAAACCCAGCTCCACATCAACCTATTGGAGTTAAGAGCGGTCTTCCTAGCTCTACAAGCTTTCCTACCACGCATTCGAAACTCCCCAGTGCTCGTCAGGACAGACAACACCACGACGATGCACTACCTGAACAAGCAGGGGGGGACGCGATCGCTCTCACTATCTCGAGAATCGCAAAGAGTCTGGAATATGGGATAACGCTGAAAGCGGGAGTACGTCCCGGGCAAGGACAATGTCTTGGCGGACGCTCTGAGCAGAGAGGGGTCTTCATCCCACGAATGGGAGCTAGATATGGAAGTGCTGGAACGAATCTTCGCGGAATGGGGAACTCCGCGAATAGACCTCTTTGCCACGAGAGAGAACGCCAAATGCCCAAGCTTCGCAAGCAGGCATCACCACTCAGGAACCCTCGGAAATGCATTTTCCATCGCATGGCGCAACGTCTTTGCGTACGCCTTTCTGCCATTTCCACTGATACCCAGGGTTCTCAGGAAGATGAAGTCGGAGCCCTGCACTCTGATTCTGATCGCTCCATTCTGGTCGAGGCAGCACTGGTTCACGGACCTTCACCGCCTCTCTGCCCAGCCACCTATTCGCCTGCGTCAACATCCAGCTCTGCTCACAATGTCCCAAGGACAGGTACATCACCCGAATCTGAGCTCTCTAAAGTTGTCAGCCTGGCTCCTGAATACCGGGAATTCAGCCACCTAAACATCCCGCAGGAGTGCAGAGATGTCCTTGCAAAGGCTAGCGCGGACAGCACTAATAAAACGTACTCACTAAAATGGAAGCGGTTTTGCTCTTGATGTGTGGCCGAAGGCTTGCACCCCTTCCACATCACTCCACAGCAGCTGCTACCATACTTACTACATCTGGCGCAATCGGGCCTTGCACACGCATCGATCAAAGTGCATCTGGCGGCGATCTCGAGATTCACCAGGACTTCTAAGGGTCCATCCCTGTGGGCAAAAAGACTAATAAAGCAGTTCCTTAAAGGTCTCTTCAGGTCCTTCCCACGTCCAAGACCGATCCCTCCGTTGTGGCACCTCAATGTGGTCCTTCACCAATTAATGAAGCACCCCTTTGAACCCATCCATAGGGCAGACATCAAATTTATTTCATGGAAAACGGCCCTCCTCCTGGCTTTGACTTCTGCCAGAAGGGTCAGTGAGTTGCAGGCTCTCTCAATTCAAGATCCTTTTATGCAGTTCAGGGAGGACAGAGTCATTTTACGAACTAATCCTCGGTTTATTCCGAAAGTCCCCTCGGACTTCCACCTCAACGAACCAGTGGTACTCAGGTCATTATTTCCAAATCCTACCACTGTAGCCGAGAAAACTCTACATTCGCTGGATCTGAAGAGATGTCTTAAGTTCTACATTGATAAGACAAAACACTTCCGAAAATCATCTCAACTCTTTATTGCATTTAGTAGACCACGGAAAGGCATGCCCTTATAAAAAAAAAAGCATTTCAAGGTGGATTTCCTTGGCGATCACCTTTTTTGCCATGACAATGCCGGACGACCTTTGGACTCAAGAGTTAAAGCTCATTCGACAAGAGCCATGTCCACGTCTGCGGCACTGTTTGCTGGAGTGCCGGTATTGGACATCTGCAGAGCGGCGACCTGGAAGTCCCGGCATACCTTCACCAGGCACTATTGCCTGGATACTGAGCTGATGAAGGATGCAGCAGTGGGCCGAGCAGTGCTTCGCCATCTATTCCAGTGAGGTGAGCCTTCCGACATCCCTCCATCCTTTACTGGTATGCACATTACTAATATTTACATGACAATGCATTTTGGTGGTTTGCAGTCGCGTGATATGTATTATCTACAGACTCATATATGATGTTCCATCAAAAATGTGCATAATATATTGCTTGCTACTCTGATTCAGGCATGTGAATCTATGAAAGACACCCAAATACTGGATAAGAAATGCGTTACCTGTAACTGCAGTTATCCAGTATTAGTGTCTTTCATAGATTCACATGCACCCTCCCGCCTCCCCTGGAAGGACTCACCTATCTCTCTAACAAGTTTACGCCTACCTAGCTTGGTGCGTACGAAAATCTGAGAGACCTAGGCTCCTGACAGGTAGTAGCTGATTGGTTGGCTTCTTTACTTTGGTCCTTTTTACAAAAGGACACAGATAGGCCACTAAGGTGGGACCCTTGGGCCTACTCTATTTTGGTCCTTTTTACAAAAGAACGTGGATAGGACACTAAGGTGGGATCCTTAGGCCTATTCTTTTCTATGTATGTCTCTAGGACATTACTTTTTAAATACTGGAGGCTCCCGTCTTGACGACGGGGAATGATTCAGGCATGTGAATCTATGAAAGACACTAATACTGGATAACTGCAGTTACAGGTAAGTAACGCATTTCTTCTATGTCGGGACTGGAGGCAGGTTTTATGCTAGTTTAAAGGTTACTTACCAACAATTGAGCCATATCTAATACTGGCTTAAATAGAAGGTCTTAAAGGTGGAATTGGAAGACCAGTCAGCGTCATTGATGATATCCTCCAGACCTGCACCCAGGTCAAATACTTTAGAAGCCATGGCAACTATTGCAGAATGTGCACCAAAAAGACAGGTGGTAATACCTGCTTTCTGCATCACCCGTCTGACCCAACGGGCTATGGTTGGAGAAGTAGCTGCCTTGAAAGGCTGCCTGAGGGAGATAACTAGTTATGTCTCCTGGGGGGTCTTAGCTCATCTGTTATTGTCTCATTGGCTTTAATGCATCTTACAACAGAAAGGTTCGGACTGTAAGGAAAGGATGGATAAGAATTTACACTGGAGCGTGTCTTTGTGAATTTTGAAACATGAAATGTAACCCTTTCTAGGGTGTAAACTACCTGTAATTCCCAGTGCCCGGACATCCGAAACTCTGCAACAGGAAACTAAGCAGAGTAACATAGTTTACTTACCAAAAAACTCTTTCCTAGAGAGGTATATTTAATATTCTGCCATGAGAGAAAAACGGTAAGCACTTGATTAATATCCCATCAAAATAAATATCTGGGTTCCGGGGCAACAGATAATCGAATTACCCTCAACAACCTCCGCACCAGCAGATGTTCCACAACAGGAAGACCTTCAATAGGGTAATGACTAGTAGAGAACGCAGACCGAAAGGAGTTTACTGAACTTTAAGCCATTCCTTTACCCACCATATCAGAAAGAAAGTTCGGCACTGAGACAACACCAGAGCCCATGGGATCCAGGTCCCATTACATTCACCAATTTGTCCATCTGGACCAGGAAAACTCGGCGGTATCGACGTACCGTAGAGGACGCCCATGCCTTTGCGAGGAGGTTTTAAGCCTGTTGTAAAAGGCCCAGGACTTGCCATCATCTCCGATAATCCGCCACGCCATAAGACAGAGAGACAGATTAATCACTGGGCTATGGTGATTCCCTGAGGGATCTTTCAGGAGATCTGGATAACGGGATAGAGGCATTGGAGAATCCCCCAAAAAGTTTCGTCAGAGCTGTATACCAAGTTTGAGATTCCCATATGGACGTCAGTTAAACTAGATTCACCTATTATTGCCACCGTACTTGTACCGAAAAGCAAGGTATCATTGAAAATGGGGGAAATGCGTACCCCTGCTCCAGGCTCCAATCCTGCAGAAATGCATCTTTTGCTACCAGCAGATCCGCAGTCAAACCGAGGAACCAATTCAGCTGGTGGTCCAGATGAGACGCTAAGATCCACCATAAACTGGCCCAGTCTGTGAACCATAGACCTGAAGAGTTTGGGATCAAGTTTCCACATGCTCGAATCTTGGAGGTATCTGGCGCTCCAGCCTGCCACCATATTGAAAGTGCCTGGACGGATGTTCCACCGTCACAGAGACCATGTGGGCAAGGTAGTATTCCTAGAATTCTCTGACCAGGTCCGACAGAGCTTTTGATCTCATCCCCTAAATGATTGATGTAACAGACCGCAGAAACATTGGATTTTGTCTTTGGTCCAACACCGGACTGCAAAAGAGCCACCGAGAAGCTCCAGGTAATAGATGTGAAGGGTTCTTTCATGAGAAGCCCAACTTATGCCTATGGGTAACTTCCCACAGAGGGCGTTCCAGCCGAATATGAGACTGCCGTTCCATGAGTCCATGTAGGAGAGCCACCACAGCATCTCCTCTTTGGCTTCCGGGGTGAGCTGCACCAGCTCCGCATAAAACAGTCCGTGCTGACGGTGGAAGGCTTTCAGATGTAATAGGGTGCGATAATATAAGCGTCCCGGAAAGATCACCTGGATGGGGGAAGACAAAAGGCCCACGATCTGTGCCACTTGACAAAGAGATGTCTTGGGTTTTGCCAACGTTTTTGTAACATCTGTCTGATCTTTGCCAATTTCCTGGAGGGATGGCTGAGGGACGACTCCACTGAGTTGATGACAAACCCTAGAAGCTTGGGGACTAAGTTGTGAGGAGATGTCACTTCTCTGTATTTATGATGGAGCACAGGGATTCATGCTGAGACTCCGCCATCTGCAGGTGTTAGGAAAGATGTTAAGGACCTTGGTCCATCAACAGAATGTCATCCAAGGAAATGATCATTCCCTGGGCCCACAAGTGTTTAACTACTGATTTGAGCACCTTGGTAAAGCACCAGCGAGCTGAAAATAGACCAAAAAGGAGGGCAGTGAACTCAAACACCTGACTCATCTACTGGAACTGTAGGGATCTGCGATGTGGAGGATAAATTGGAATCTAAAAGTATGCGTCCTCAAGATCAAGGCATATCATTTGGTGGCCAAGATGCACCAAGTTCCTAAAGATGTGAATCTCCTCCATCTTGAAATGGCTATATACTAACCACCTGTTGAACTCTTTGAGATTGTTAACCGGTTGTTGAACCCCAATAGCATTTCTCCATCAGAAAAAGGTTGCTTAGAAATCCACGAGGATGAAGGTGGAAGGGAGTGATGGTTTGCTTTGCTAGCAATTGTGAAATCTCCAGATCCATAGGACGGAGTCTGTCTGAGAAAAAACTAAGGGGCGTGGATGATGATGATGATGATGATGAGGTGGTGAAGTGAAGCCGTAAAATTCTATTTGGAAACCTTGGACGGTTTGCAGTCGCACATGAATCTGAGATAACCTCCATCCAATTGTCCAAGATCAGTCTGCCCCCCCCCCCCCCTCACCTCCATGTGAGAGGGAAATGTTGGACTCAACGTTAGCACATCCTTGGCTGGACTACCCTCTGCGAGCATCACTGGAACCGTGGAGGGCGGCCGGAGTCTGGAGGGGTAGAGGACTCTGAATTGACTGGAGTCTTGCCACTGCATCCATCTGCCTTGACCTCTGAAAGATGTCCATGCTGCGGGGCAGCGGTCATGAATCCCCGACCAGGACTGTCCCTGATGGTTAAAGATGTACCTGATAGAGGCTAGCGCCTTGTCTAGGGAATTAGAGGTGGACACAAACTACCTTAGTTTTTTAATGAAGGGACCCCTGAACAGACCCCCCTGGGCTACTGCCCCAGCCTTGGAGGCTGCTTGGTTACCCAGCTTGGGGTCAACCTTGATTAGAAAGGACCAACAGTGCTACAGGGGTGCAGTTGACATTGCCTAATAGAATTATCGTCCTTTGGGTCTACGCGGACAGCACATCACGAGAAATAAGAGACGCTGATGCCATGGCGTTTTCCGCCATGTCTAACGTTTTTTTTGAGGGGCCTAATTACGTTAAGGAGCTTGTCCTGGCAAGCGTGCCATGACTGATCGATGCCCTATTTAGGATCTCACATATATTTGGCGAGGAAGGTCACCGCTTGGTCAAGATGTTTTATAAGTGTGGCGACCATGTAAGAGGCCACTTTCGGTGCGGGACCCACTTGGAAGACCAAAGATGAATCAGGTTGTCAGGGTCCAGCATCTCACTGTCCGGTAAAGCTGGGGAATTAGAGGCAGGATGAGAAACCTTGTATGAGGGATGCCAGGGCAAGGATTACTTGCCGTCCGCGTCTGACCCTGCCTATGAGTCCTCAGCGTCTGGGTTTACAAAGGAAGGGATACATTTATCTTTGTTCTTGGCTGCAGAGCGGAAGTGTGGGGTTATAAGGATGTGGTGCGTCCCTGGCCAGGAAGGCCCGTTTAAGACTGTCAAACGCGTCAGTATCTAGATTTTTGCATTTGTTTGGGCCTTGCCAGGCAGAGGGATGAGAAGATTGTGTGCCCATGGGGGTGCCAAAGTCTTCCCTCTCAAAGAGGGGTAGAGGGCAGGCCGCAGACAACCACTGAAGTCTCCTCTCGAACCACTCCATAGCATATGGCACCGCTTTGTGGATGGATTTATCCACTGCACCGCAGAATTCGTCGTTCAGTGGGTAGTATTAGACTTGTTCTACCTCCATAAAGGAGGTCTCTTCGCCTTGCATGGCAGGGTGTTTGTGCGCTAAATGAAGTGCAGGTACAGCGGTGTTAAGTAGTGAAAACACAAGGGGATCTCCCTTGGGACACCTACTCACCCTTGGGATACCTGGGTAGGGTTCCTGGGTGTGTGTCCTCAGAAGCACGTAACCATGCTGCAATATGTACTGTATTACTGACCGTGTAACAGATGACGTAATGAGCTCTGTGCAATGAGCACTTTACAGACCCTGCACTGGCAGGGCGTCTCACTCCAGGCCAGACTGGTTGGAAATGTTCCATGATAGGCTTCAGCAATGCGCTCAGTTGCTCCCTTAAATGCAGGCGCTGAACTCTGAGTAGACATGGAGCACCAGACTCTGTGGCGGTGCGCCGCTCCATCTAGCGGTTGACGGCCTATGCCGCGACCGTCACTGAATGTCTCGCGAAAGGACAGAAGACATTCCAGCGAGCCAAATACCAAGGATTCCTGCAAACTAAATAAATAAAATTGACAGCACTTGAGAGCCCGGAGAGTGATCGTGGAGGGCGGAGGCTCTGGTGCCTTACAAGTGTAATCCTGCAGCTCATGGGAGCACCGCACCCTGCAAAACTCATGGAAAACTTGGAAAAAAATGGGGCCCAGTAAACATGATATTAACAAATTGCCATTAATCCAGACAGAAGACCATTAAAACCATACAGTTAAGGCAAAAAACTTGTCTGTGTCAAGAGTAGAAACTGAAGACCTGACCTTATGACTGTGCAGCAGCAAAGAAAGAGGGGGAGTAAACTGTGACAAGGTACTTTATTTTGATGAATTGTGTACTGATTGGATGTTAGATGATTGTTCTTGTATTTCTACGTTCCCTGGTGTTTATGGGAAAGGTAGTTTGTTGATATGCAATGTTCCTTGTATCTGCTGTTAATAAAAGTGAATAAGGAACAGCATAATCCTCACCTCCGAATTAGTTAAACACACACCACAGTGATTTGACTTAAATTGAGGGATATTTCCTGATATTACCTTCATATCTTTCAGCAATTTGTACTTTTATTGTGCTTCTTTACAGCTTGAAGAAAAAAACCTACTTTTTCTGATATATGAATAAATATATCACAAGTAGTGATATGTTTAAAGTAGAAATGTTGTTTCAAGCTTGAATTTACTATGTGTACTTTAATACTAAAGTTGTGTTTAGTTTCTTGGAAGATGTAAATAAATACAACCATGGAAATCAAAACATTAAATTTGATAACTTTACGTTGAAGTGAGGTAACTAAAAGAATTTCGTAACGCCGTAAAATTTGACTTCACATGATTACACTTAATTTTATGTTTTCTGAATATATATTTTGAATAATTTATTAATATAACTATTATAACATGCAATTGTGCATTAAAGCTTTCAAATTCCCTGCACACAATCAAGTATCCGAGCGACTCATTGTTTTTTTACAGTTCATGGATGCCATTACACGTGTGAACATCAGTTATTGATACATATCTTTAGTCCCAAATATTTAGTGAGGAAACAATGTTTGGATTCATTTTAAATATTTTTGGGATTTTTGTTTATGTACATGTATACAGCGGGCACTCCAAATCAGGAAAGTTGTTTACAGGTGTAGTATGCCAACCGACTCGGAAAATATTAACAGTTTATATTTAATTTCAAAATATTAACTTTGAAAATGTTTGAAAAGTAGACATTTTAAAAAGTCTTTATTTTTGTATTGAACTCTGAGCACTGTCGCATTGCTAACCAGTGCTAAAGTACATGAGCTCTCTACTCTAAACCTGGTAATATTGGCTCATGCCAAATTTGCATATTTAATTCACTTACAAGTCCCTAATACAGTGCACTACATGTGCCCAGGGCCAGTTAATTAAATGCTACTAATGGGCCTGCAGCACTGATTGTGCCACCCACTCAAGTTGCCCTTTAAACATACCTCAGGTCTGCTATTGCAGTTCAGACTAGACTGTTCCCATTGGGAACAGGGTCAAGACTGATTTGCTTATAGCTGGGTCTGAATTGGGGCTGCGAAGTGAGATAAAGAATGATGATGGATTCATCCCAGATATGTGACTGAGGGTGAGTGTCTGAAAAGTGTCAGTGCTCCGTCCATCATCTCCTTGTGTTTGCTTTGTTCGCCCTAAATTGGCAGGGTATGCCCAGATGTGGGTCCCCACTTTGCCACTGGATTCAAGCTAGCCTGGCTGATGAAACCGGTCCCAGGATGCCTGTTTCCGGTCCAGGGAAGACCTGGCTTGGTAGTTAGGGCTGGGCTGTCCCCATAAGGAACAGGGTGAAGACTGATTTGCTTATGTTGTACCAAACTTTGAAAAGCACCGCCAACAAATTTTAGATCTCCACCATGTGTTGGTAACAAAGTCTAGAATCAAGAATGTTTCAAAATAAAAGACGCTGTATTCGTGAATGCAAAAAAGTTCAAGGTTCCTTTAATAGTCCATTTAAAGTGCCAGCCAACGCGTTTCGTTCCATCAAGCGGAACTTCTTCAGGGCTGTAAATCAAAAAATAAAACATACAAAAAAACCCTAGTGAATTCTTTCAAAATGACATAAATACACACGTGAAATGTTATACAAAAAACATAAAACATTATATATACCAAACAAAACCCAAGTTAAAAACATCCTTTTCTCATAAAAATGCAGCATATATGAATACATTATTTTATCAATTTCTTTGGGTTTTTATGCTGCACAATTAGATACATTGACAATATCATTATACACTCTCGAGTAGTCCAAAAACAGATAACTCATTCATTAGGTCACATATTAAAAATTAAGAAACAGATCCACAGGGATTTCTGCATTTTGTTTTCAATTGTCAGAAACAGCGTCATTGTTATTGTAATCATCCATATCTAAGCATAGAACTGCAATCGTGACTTTGCACCAAACATTTGCATATCCAGACAAGTTTTATCAATTTCGAGTATCAGAGATATTTATTTAATTAAACCATATGGTCCCAGGATACCATTCCTAGTTTTATCCCCATCTTAAGCAATGCTTGAAATCTATTTCCTGAGGTCCCCCTATTTGGGATAGCTCATTTTCACAGCCACCACTGAAGCCAGCCCCGGCCACACGAAAAGAACAGCAAATCTCTCCATATATATTTCACATGATTACGGAGTAAAACACATAAAAGTCACACAAAAGGAAACATATGTTCTTCCTACCGCAATGAATGTCATCAGCCGTATTTGTCTTCCAAATCACAATATCGAAATGGGATACAGATCACTTCCCTCAATGCGGGTGATTGATGAGCGGGATAGGTCCAAGATCAAAGATTTGCCTGGATGCCTGTTTCCGGTCCAGGGAAGATCTGGCTTGGTAGTTAGGGCTGGGCTGTCCCCATAAGGAACAGGGTGAAGACTGATTTGCTTATAGCTGGGTCTGAACTGGGGTGGCGAAGTGATGTAAAGAACGATGATGGATTCAACCCAGACCTGTGACTGGGTGTGAGGGTCTGGAAAGTTTAAGCGCTCCGTCCATCATCTCCTTTTGTTTGCTCTGCACAGCCGTAGGGCACAGTTCAATGGTTTGAAAAATGTGGACTTGTACTGACGAGCTTTACTTGTCATAGTTGGGAAAACCTCTTAAAATGCGCTTTTCACTACTGCAAGTCCTATCTCTTCCATAGGATAACATGAGGATTAACTTGTTACATTTTAGAAATTTAATTTCCAAATGGGAAGAGATGATTGGTTCAAGTTTCGTGTCTCTGGAATCCTAGTCTACAATCCCGACCTATGGTGAAGTCGGATTTTAATTTACAATACTAAAAATGTCACTTTAGGAAAGTTGGCATTTTCTTGCCTTAGCCATTTGGTGCCTGCAGCCTGTCTCTGGTCACATGACTGAGGGTAGGTGGCAGTTTGGCTTTGTGTATTCATTGGACACACACATTGGAGGCTTAGGTGTTTCTGACCGGGCCATCGCTGGCAGGATGGGAGGGATGAGCTGGGGCCAGCTTCACACCCAAAAAGGCTGTCTTGTTTACACACAAAGGGCTGCATACCCCCTGTAGTTAGTCCGGTGCCCAGGCAGAGAAGACCAGGCATCTGTGCACATCAAAGGCATGCCTCTAGAAGCTTCTCCCCACTACAAAGGCACAACTGTCTGTAAAAGAAGGACCTCAGACACTACCGCTTCATTACACTTCTGTACCTGTGGATACACTGCCAGGAAGGACTGCTGGACTGCCAAAGGACTTCCACAGTGCTGCACTCCTACTTTGCTGTGCTGATCTACTGCCCTCTTGTCTGCATGAGAAGGACTGGACCTGCATCTCTTGAACTCAGAACCCAGAGTGACTCCAAGGGCTAGTTGGCTGGCCTCCCGATCTGAAGCCTCAGGGACATAACAGATTTCCAACAAACTTGCACCTGCACTCTGTCATCCAAGAGTCTACCCTGCCAAGCGGTGCCACCCTAGTCTTGGACTAATGTGCTTTCCAGCAGAACAGACGCTTCTTTTCTGCTGAGCAACTCATCCCCAAGTAGAATCGACTCATGTACCTGTTTAAGGTACTCTGTTCAGCAGCCCTAACTGGGTCCCTGTTGCCGGCCTGCACTCCATCGTGGTCGGCCTAAGCTTGTGACTAGGTCCGATCCTGCATGACCAGATATTTTGGCGCCATTTTCACTACAAAATTTGTTTTTCCTGTGTGGACTTGCTTTACTAGGCACAACCAGTGTTAATGTCACTGGTAAGTTGTCAGACAGTGTACAGGGTAAATCACCTGTCACCTGCGGATTTATCGGAAGGTCTGGAGTTAAATACCAGTGATGTATGCAGGACCATGTACTGTGTGGCGCTGAGTAGAAGGAGAATCATGTGTCAGTCGGGTGTCGATGCCGCCAGCCATCAGCGAGCAGGTGATGGTGCAGTAGGTGACGGAGTTCTTCCGAGGAGTGCGGTTTGGTAACGCGGCCAGCACCTGTGGTGTTGGAAGAAGGCTGTAAGGTCAGGTTGAAATCTCCCCCTAATATGATAGTCAATGGGAATGCCAGAAATGTGATAAGATAGACCAGGGAAAAAAACGGGTGCCTCCGCATTAGAGGCGTATATATTGATTGAGCATTCACTTTGCACCAAGGCTACCCGCTACTAGTATATGAATGGCAGTGTTTTGTGCATTAGGATGCATACACCACAGAAGTAAGTGCTGTAACTGGCCAAAAAAATCGGTTGGTGCCCCAATTAGCTGCAAAACAATTGTTAGAGGGTGGTGCATAGTGAGTTTCCTGCAGCAGAGCTTTATGCGTCTTGTGCCGTGTAAGATAGGCTAAGACTTGCCTCCCCTCCCGAGGATTCGATGGACCCCTCACATTCCCCCTCACATTCCATGTCCATTGCCCCCTTCTCTCAACTTGACCGTGTTACAGGAGCTATATTATCGGACCTATGAAAGTGTCAATGCATACAGTATAAGGCAGCCGTCTATTGCGTAACATGATATCCTGCATATTACAATCAAACTTTAAAACACAGAAAAACATTCCCCCCCACCCACATCAGATAACCACCCAACTTGTATACGGTGACTCCCCATACCCCACAATATACAATGTATGAGATCTCCTAGTGGGAAGGCAATTCCCCAGCGGGCCACTTAAAGTACACAAACATTGCACAAATTATACGTAACTGCAATTTGAGAAAAGTAGATAACAAAGTTATACTGATAAAGGATATGCCATCCCATCGATTTTTCATAAGACCGGAGAGCGCAGGTATACGAGGGACTCCAATATCACTGTGTAGTGCGATTGTCCGTCACACAGACATTAATTACAAGCGGGGAGATAAACGATCATTTCCCAGGGGGAGGAGTTGTGTTCAACTTGTGCTGCTTCCAATAATTCATGGCCTCTGTGGGAGTCTGAAAAATATGAGTATTTGTCTACTTGTACACAAAGACGTGCTGGGTACAGCATGGCATAGCAGATATTCGCTCCTTTCAGAACATGCTTAATGTCTTGGAATTTGCGTCGAGCTTCCTGCACTATTGGTGGGAAGTCGAGATAAAGTGACAGGACATGCCTTGATAGTGTAGATCCTCAATCTCCCTGGCTTTGCGGAGCGCCACAACCCGGTTTTGATAATTAAGAAGTCCCGATATTGTTAGACGGGTAGGAGGACCGGGGGCAGACCTGGGAGCAAGCGATGGATGTGCCGGCTAGACTGCGAATGTCCCTGAGAAGGAGTCTCTTCCAAATAGATCTGTGAGTAGTCGCTCCACATATGTCTCTATGGAGCCTGTGTTGGTGTATTCAGCCACCCCGGCTTTTTGCAGGTTATTGCGAAGCGACCTTGCGCCAGGTCATCTGTTTTGGAGGCTGTCGTTTTGAGGAGTTGGTCTAGACGTTAGGCCATAGCTGATTGCGCATCCTCTGTGTCGGAAATTCGCTTTTCGGAGGATTTAATCGTGCCTCGTGGTGTTCTAGGCAACCATGCTAGGTGTGAAAGTGCACCGCCAGATTGTCAAAACGCACGTCAATGGCCAAAAAACCAGTGCGCAGCTCCGCATTATGGCTGCCGTCAGGGGGCTGCTTACCATCAGGTGAATCAGTGTGATCTGGGAGATCACCACGCGACGTGGGCTCGCCGCGTTGTCCCCGCCCTCCCACCTGGGAGTTTTGGTGAGTTCGAATGGCAACTGCCACTGCCTGGGGTCCCCCCGACCCATAATAACGGAGAAGAGATTTGGTAGCGGCCGTGGGTAACACCCAACGAATAAAATGCAAGGTATGCTGAGCGGGTTCGTCACCAGTGAAAGGACTGTGATGTAGGCCACTGAACGTATAAAGTGAACAGAGCCTAACCACTTCTGGACCGCAAGGCAGGATTGTTGGTTTTTAAACTATGATTCTGAGACCCCCGCAGCCGGGGCGCGTCGTTAATTGGCCAGGCCATTAGTGAGAGCTATGCAATAAGTCCTCCCGGTGCAAGTGATGGCAAAAAAGTGCTTAGGTCAGTGTTTCGATGTGCCTCATGAGCGTAGTGTAGGCGCATGGTGCTGTAAGCCCTTTGTATGGGCCACAGTAGAGTGGTCTTTGCCGGGGCGCACCATTGTGCAGGAATCGGATAATGGCACTGGTGTGTCCGCGTCACCTTAAGACTGTGAAGGGTATGGTGCCGCTGTCCAAGGGCAGAGTGAGTGACTCGCTACCTTGTAGCTTCCTTGGGGGTCAGGAGGAAATGGCTTGTCTCCGTGTCTCGCAGGGCCAGGAAACCCCGGTCTTAGTTAGTGGAAGATGCACCACGCAGCCAAAGCCCCGCCTCCATGCTTGCCCGCTACCCATGTCGTCGCGGACCTCTGGAGCCCGTGTCAGGCTGCTGCCATTACTGGGCTCCCCACTGTCAACAATGCCGTCTTCAGTCCTCTCATGGATCTCCGCGCATGCCACTTGGTACTAGCGACTCTCGCTGTCATTAATGATCGAGATTAACGCCTTGGGGTGGAGTCAGCCAGTTATTTGAAAATGGCCGCTCCAGAGCTCCAAGATCAAGCCGCCATCTCTGTTCCCCTTCACTACACAATCTCAAATTCAATATCTCCATTAATACTAATTGGATTTTTGGTAATTTGACCTAGTTTTATCAATTCAAAATAACTCTATTTTTCTAATTCTGTGATGGGATCCTTTGGGATGTTGTCACTGTTTTACTGTTTCACAAATACTTAAAACATTGCCTCTAAGTTAAAGCTAACTGCTCTGTGCAAATCTGCCAAGGGGTGGGCACAGATTAGTTTGGGGTTTGCTTGTGCCTTACCCTGACAACGATTGTTGTGGTTGTCCAGAGCTTACACTCAAGTCAACCAATTAACTCAATTTCTTACACTGTGTTCAGTGGTGAGGATTGGACTTGCATTTGTGCAGTTTCATACTGTAATTCTGTGTCTCACTGCCACCCTACAAAAATAGTAAAGGATCAATTCATTTTTTATTCACTTCTTCTTGATTAGCTTCTTTAAGTTTTTCTAAATCCAAATCTACCCTAATTCCTACTATTGAACTGTCTAAGACCTTACTGGCAACAATTGTGTTAGAGCTGACCAAATTGGAAAGCTACACAGTGGCTGAGCCTACAGTCCACGTAGGGGACTAAAATTGACGAAGGGCACCAAAAAGGTGGAGCTTCAGAAAGCTGTGATTGCCAAAGCAAAAGGATGAGGATAATATCGAGGATCAAGATCAAGACCAGGACCACAGCCATGGAATGCAGTCTTCAGGGGATAGGGAAGATTCATACACTGAATTGGATCCCCCTGCCAAGAGCAGGAAGCAGTGTGTTTCATCACATGGCCTGTCCCCAGAGAAGCTGGCGGACAGAAAGGCAGAGAGGGAGTTCCAGCTGCAAAGTGCCAAATTAAAAATGGTGGAGAAACTTGCTTTGGCACAGTTGGTACACGAAAGGAACCTGAATGAGCTGGAACAGAGGCAGCAAAACAAGCAGATTACAAAAATGGTGGAAGCAATTCTACAGTGTCTGAAGGAGGCAAAAAGGTCTGCATCCCCTAGAATTTGGTGCCTAATTATCTCATTTGAGATTACATTGACAAGTGGTTTTCTGCCTATAAAGTTGCCCTGAAGGTGCACAAGATCCCAGAAGAGCATTGTCGGGGGTTTGAAGCACATGCCTATCATGGAGCTGTACACACTTACTTTAGAGTTGGGGACCAAACAAGATGCTCTCCCAAGAAGGCCATCTTGATAGTTATATTTGAACTGACCTCAGAACAGTACCAGCAAAAGCTTCAGGGACAGCAAGGCACTGAATGGTTGTTTTTTAGGCAGCAAAGTTAGTGATTACAATGAGCTTTACAATCTGATTATGAGAGACCACATGCTCAGTGTTTTTTTCTCAGAGCTCTGCCAGCACCTAGTCGACAGCAGGCTGACTGACCCTAGAAAGCTTGCTTAGGATACAGATCTCTGGGCTAGCACCAGAGTGTCAAATGGTATCTGGGAGGGACTCCCACAAGGGTGGTCAGGGGTTGCACCGGAGGAAAGAGGGGTAGGGGGATACAATCTTAGAAGTAAGGTGTTCTCAAAAAGCCCCCAAAATAAGGCCCACGGGAACAGTGGTTCCCAGTCTGGGCCTAAAAAGAAGGGGTTCTTTGACAAGCAGACAGGGTGGTTTGTACTCCAGTTCACTGAGTGCTACTAGTATGGCCACTCCAGGGGTGACTCCAAATGTCCCAAGAGGGCACAGCTCCCACTGGTGGGCAGATACCTGGATTGGCGAGTGTAACGCTTGGGGAGGAGGTAGTCCCAGTTAGCTTTATGGAGCAAACAGAGGTGACCCTGGTTTCCTTGGGAATAAAGAGATGGTGCCAAAAGTCCATATGCCTGCCAGTGCTTCTAAGTTCAGGTAGCGGGTCACCATTCGTGGGCAGCGGGTAGAGGGTCTAAGGGAAACAGGAGCCAGCATGACTACTGTAAAGTGTTAGCTGATGTCCTTGGAGCAGGTCCTCCCTAACACAATCCACCAAGTCATAGTTGCCTACAATTGTGAGGGACATCTACCAAGTGGCTCTGATTTCCTTTGAGTGGGGGGAGGGATGGAGGGGGTCTCAGGTTCCCTAATAGTACCTGTGAGCCCGTCCATGCCTGTAGATTGTCTGTTGGGCAATTACCTGAAGCACACTATCTGAAGGGAGGTAGTGCTCAGGTCACACTTGAAGATGTTGGGATTGCCTGAATGAGTCTGTGTTGGGAGTGGGGGTCTCTAGTTGGCAATGGTTGGCACCTTTGTCCAAGTAGGGACCCTTCTTCCTAGTCCCCTAATAACCCCTGCTCACCCGCTTGGTAGCTTGGCACGAACAGTCAGGCTTATCTCACAAGCAGTGTGAAAAGCATTTGCACATAACCAACAGTAATATAGTGAAAACACTACAAAGGGACACTATACCAGTTTAGAAAAATGTCCATTCTTTTTCATATCCAAAACAAGACCAAAACGACAAAAATCCAACATACGGTACTTAATAATATACACCTTGCAAGAATAACTTTAAAAAATGCAGTTCCTTGAAGTCGCTAGCTCCGTCTGGTGGAGCCGTGATACAGAAATCACCAGAATCCAACAGTTCCTGCTGACTGCGTCGGAGCAGTTCGGCGGAAGGGTCGACAGAGTTATAAACAGAACCTTTTTCGTTGTGGCTGATGTGGCCGGATTTGACAACCGTCGTGGTTGCGATTCATAGCGTAGCGGTGCGCCCTGCGATGTCCTCAGGTCACGGTGCAGGCTTCGGTTCGATGACAGGCGTCCAGCGGCGTCCGTGTGAAGCGGGGTGGTGCTCAATGCGATGCTGACAGATCGTGGTGCATGCAACAGAGGCAGTTGAAGAGCAGGGACAGCGTCGGTGAGACCAGGGTGGCGAGGCGGTGTGGAGTGCGGAGTCCACAGGTCACAGTGCAAGCAGCGGCTTGGTGGTGACCGCGTTGGTCGTAGTCATTGGTGAGATTAGGGTTGAGGTGCATGGTGCAGTGGTGTCTTCAGGACAGGGAGCCAGCGATAAAGACTTTTTACAGAGTTGGCTGCTTTTCCTCCTCTGTGGCAACTGAAACACATGGTTCCTGAGGCAGTGTCCAGAAGTGAGTGTAGTCTTTGCTCTCCCTGAGATTTCATGAACAGGAGACAAGCTTGGTTACAAGCCCTTGGAGATACTCAGCAACTAGTTAGGGAAAGTTCAGTCCAGTCCTTTCACTGCCCAAGGCAGAAGCGGCAACTGCAGGCCAATCCAACAAAGCGACAACGCAGCAAAAGAGCAGTTCTTCCGGCTCTTCTTCTTGGCATGTTCCTTGATTCCAGTGAGTTTTAAAGTTCTGAGGTCTGGGCCCCAATATTTATTCTTAAAACAGTTATATCCTCTGGCCCAGCTTCCCTGCTGGAGGTGGAGACAGCATTGTCCAAGGCAGACTAGGCCCATTCAGGTGTTAGGAAATCTCCTCCCACTACTCTAAATGCATCCAAGGTCTATTCAGCCCACACCTGACTCATCCAGAACCGACAGGACACACCTCAACAGCCGTGACTGTCTGAAGAGAATGCACATACCCAGACCCTGTCACTCCAAAGCCAATCCACAAACCCAGCAGAAACGCACAGGATGGCTAAGCAAGAAAATACCTACTTTCTAAAAGTGATATTTTCAAACACATAAACTGTTCGAGGCATATGAGCTGCAGATTGCACACTGTGCATAGATCGCCACCTAGTGTTGGGCCCGGATGTTTGCAGTTTGTTGTTGTCCCGATAAGTTCTTTGGAAGTCACGAGATAGGTGACTCCTCCTTTGGACCACATAGCGCATGGGCATCGGCTCCATCCCCAGATTGTTTTTTTCCGCCATCGGGCTCGGATGTGTTTCCTGCGCTCAGGTTAGGAACCGAATTTTCTTCGGCACACAATCCTCACCCAGCCGACGGTATTGTTTCGATTGCACTCCACATCGACGCGATTCTTCACCTTCGAAGTCTTCGATTCCGGTCGTTGACGAAGGCCTTAGGGCCTACCTAGGCCTTACTTCTGCCTCATGGAAAGGACGCCATTCAAGTAGTGTCCTATGTGGGTCAAAGTTTCCCCACACCGACCTACATGAGGTGTGCAACATTTGCCTCTTACCGGAGCACGAGGCTAAAGACTGTTCCGCTTGTGCCTCCTTCCGCTCCAAGAAGACGATCCGGGACCGACGAGCTCAAAGAACAATGGCCCGCTCGTCAGCTTCGATCCCCGACGACATCTTCGTAGAGGACGTCGACGTGCCAGAACACCAGCACGCCGAAGAGAGTACCAGCTCCTCAGACGCCGAAGACTCCGACGTCGAGGAAGTCACTCCAGCTCAACAGGTAGTAGGTAAGATCGTCGACCCCAACCCTTCCTCGACACTCTCCAAAAAGGCTTCGGGCCCAACCTTCCCTTCGGTCCCGGGTGCACACCGAGAGACTGCTTCCCATGCCCCGCCTTCGGGCCCGGCAAAGAAGCCCATTAAGCCTTCAGACTGCTCAGGCTCGAGCCAGCCTATCCACGGTGCAGATTCTACACCGACACAGAAGAAAAAGCCATTTTCGTCAACCACGCCGACCGTTGCTCCGACACTGAAGCACACGGCACCGAAGACTGGCAGCGGCTCATCAATGCCGAAACCGCATTCGGAGCTAACTCAAAAACCAACTAAAGCTCCAGATTCACAGCTTCGGAACCAAAAAAACACCCAGAACCGAAGAAACAGGTTCCGGTAAAGGACACTTCAAAAGGGCACACTTCCAAATCGAAATCAGCTACCGACTCGGTGCCGAAAAAACCTACGGAGCCGAAAACCTCGACACGAAAGGATCTGCCCTGTTCAGAGGAACTTTTCACACCTGATCCTAACCAAAAAACTCTTGTCAAGGATCCTAAGACTGGTCAATTGACTCCAAAAAGAGACCAATTGATGCGCCGGCACCTCCTCCTCCTCCAAAGAAGAGAGACATTGCAACCTCTCCATTAAGGGTGCCTTCTCCTCCACCTCCCCATACTGTTCCCCTTCCTACACCTACTCCACCTCACCATTCACCTACACCATCCCCTGATCCACAAGATGATGTGAACACAGACTCTGATGACACAGATGGAGGTGCACATGACCCAGCAGGGACCAATAGTCCCCCTCAGTCACCTAATCCATGGGATGATTACAACACCCCTGATGTGCCTTATGTCCCACAAGACGACATATACCCTTCTACACCATCCCCACCAGAGGACACGATAGGTTTTAACCTACTAGTCCAAAGAGCTGCCCAATATCATGGGGTGGACTTGCATACAAATGTGGTGGAGAAAGATTTCCTACTAGACACTTTTGATAACACACAAAGGTCTACTGCCATTTTACCAACGCTTAAGGGTGTAATCAAACATGCAACAGAGGTTTTTAAAGACCCCGTCAGGGCTAGGGTCCTCAATCCTAGAATTGAGAAAAAATATAAAGCTTCCCCTACAGATCCAGTCTATATTAAAGGTCCAGCACCATTAGACTCTTTATTAGTGTCTAATGCAGGTAAACGTGCTAATTCTCAGACATCAGGTGAGGCCTCACCACCAGAGAAGGAATCTAAGCTACTTGACGCCTCAGGCAAAAGAACAGCGTCTCAAGCAATTAATATCTGGCGCATCGCCAACACCCAAGCGTTGTTGGCCAGATATGACAGAGCTCATTATGATGAACTAGAGTCCATAATGCAGCATCTACCTGACAAATACAAAAATAGGGCCAATGAACTTATACAGGAAGGTAAAAATATTATCAACACTTCCATTCGCTGTGCCCTAGATGCGGCAGATACCGCCTCAAGAGCAATTAATACCAGCACCCTCCTACGTAGACATGCTTGGCTACGTATCTCAGGTTTTAAACCTGAGGTACAAAACTCCATCCTTAATCAGCCATTTGATGGGACACATTAATTTGGCCCAAATGTTGATGTGTCTTTAGAAAAGATGAAAAAAGACACAGATACAGCAAAATCTATGGGAGCTTTGCAATAGCAAGCTCCCAGACGTTCTTTTCGTTGCTCATCATACAAAGGCAACACTAGAGGCTACTCCTCCGGAAGTCCCTCCACCTCTTACAAAATCCCTAGCCAATCCACATTCACTAAGGGCTACCAAAGAGGGGGTTACAGGGGTAACGACAACAAAGGCAGAGGCAAAACCAACAACTCCCGCTCTGCCTCTACCCCTACCCAATGACTTTCCTCCCCTCTCCCCCCAACATTCCACTCCTGTGGGGGGAAGACTGCAAAAATTCCTTCCTGCCTGGACCAACATCACATCAGACAGGTGGGTGCGACAAATTATTCAATCAAGTTACTGTATAGAACTAACATCTACCCCCCCCCAAAATACCACCCAAACAGCGTCCAATGTCACAAGAACATCTAGCACTGTTAAAGCAAGAAGTAGAATCCCTGACACAAAAAAGTGCAATAGAACCAGTTCCTCTGCACCAACAAAACAAAGGGGTTTACTCTCTATTCTTTCTAATTCCAAAAAAGGACGGCTCTCTAAGGCCTATTTTAGACCTCAGACCGCTAGACATGTACATACAGTCAGACCATTTTCACATGGTCACACTGCAACAAGTCCTTACGCTTGTGTCGCAAAACGACTTCCTTGCTACTTTAGATCTCAAGGACGCATACTTCCACATTCCCATTCACAAGGCTCACAGGAAGTATCTCAGATTTTTAATAGACGGACAGCACTATCAATTCAAAGTACTCCCATTCGGAGTCACAACAGCACCAAGAGTATTCACCAAGTGCTTAGCAGTGGTGGCAGCGCATTTACGAAGACAACACGTCCATGTCTTCCCGTACCTCGACGACTGGCTCATAAAAGCCAGCTCATACAACCAATGCGTGGATCACACTCATGCCACAATATAACTACTTCACGACTTGGGGTTCACAATAAACCACGCCAAGTCCCATCTACAACCATCCAAAGTACAACAGTGCCTCGGTGCCACAATAAACACCTCAAAAGCGCTTGCCTATCCGACTCCATCAAGGATAGCCAGCATACAAACTCTTCTAACAAGGTTTCAGCTCCAAAACTCCCTTCCAGCAAGAGTGTTCATGCAACTCATAGGGATGATGGCCTCTTACATTTTCATAGTACCCCAGGCAAGACTTCAAATGCGTCCGCTACAAGAATGCTAATCACGTCGGTGGAACCAGGCTCAAGGTCAATTGACAGACCTAGTGTTGGTAGACGGTCTGACTCATCGCTCTCTGCAGTGGTGGAACACCAAAAACCGTTCCAAGGGACGACCGTTCCTAGAGCCAGTTCCTCATATAATCTTAACTGCTGACCTTTCGCTCTACGGCTGGCGAGCCCACCTACTGCAACACACCATGCAATGCAGGTGGACACCACAACAAAAGTTACTCCACATCAATCATCTGGAGTTACTAGCAATATTCCTAACACTAAAAGCTTTCCAAAAGCAAGTAACAAACAAAGCTGTGTTAGTCCGCACAGACAACATGACAGCCATGTATTACATACAGAAGCAGGGAGGCACACACTCCCTACAGCTATCTCAACTAGCACAGGACATATGGCGATGGGCTATACCTCAAAACATATTCCTTCTAGCCCAGCATGTTCCAGGAGTACAAAATACCATAGCGGATCTGTTAAGTCGACAAACACAACAGACCCACAAGTGGGAACTTCATATGCAAGTTCTTCAGCCATTCTTTCAGATGTGGGGACAACCTCAGATAGACCTATTTGCCACCCACGAAAACGCCAAATGCCCAAGCTTCGCCGCCAGATATCCACACCCACTGTCCAAAGGCAATGCGATATGGATGAACTGGTCAAACAGATTTGCCTACGCTTTTCCACCTCTACCACTCATGCCACTAGTAGTACGCAAACTACAGCAGCATTTTCTGACCCTCATCCTAGTTGCCCCAACGTGGGCCAGACAGCAGTGGTACACCACACTGCTACAACTGTCAGTAGTACCGCACCAAAAATTACACCTGTCTCCACACAGAACCGTGGAGAGATCAGACACCCGGACCCAGCTCAGCCCAACCTTGCAATCTGGCTCCTGAAATCCTAGAATTTGGATGTTTGAACCTTCCTCCAGACTGCATGAATGTCATAAAAGAAGCTAGACGTCCACCCACTAGGGCATGTTATGCAGCCAAGTGGAAACGATTTGTAATATATAGTCACAACAACAATATTAATCCTCTAGATTGGGACTGCCCGCTAGTTAGGTGCTTTTGGATAAGCGTTGTGGAACACATCACTGCCACTTCTGGCCTCCACATTACACTCACGCCCTTGCACTGCCTGCTGGCGCTGGTCCCTAAGCCGAGAAAACGGAAGCTTTCCTATAGGTTACTGCAATTGATGTTAGTGTTGGCTAGGCGCAGGGTAGCCATTACCTGGGTGGGACAGATGGCCCCAGAGATACCCCAGTGGCTTAGAGACGTGGGAGAATGGGCCCTAGCCGAAGAAACACATATGCAGCGCGTTAGGAGAGATGAGAAATTGCAAGAGAACCTACTTGCCTGGAGAACCATGTGTATTTCGGGGTTGGCTATGAGAGGGCAATCTTCCCAAAGTGATTTTGAAGGGATGAGTGGAGAGCTATTTTCGCCGCAGGGGTCTGGATCTGATGAGGAAGTCGGGGGAGTTTCCTAAGGGGTGGTTGGAACACTGTATGGTGCAGGGTCTGGTCATTTTCTCACGACATTATTTGATTATCTATATGTTATTTTGCCATGCCATAAGGGTCCATGTAGCTCCGGGTGAAGCTTATGTTCAGGATGAACAAAGTGCCATAATGAGTCTGTCGATATGTATACATGTACTGTTCTGATGTCATTTGGGGGGGTTCCTCAATGTTATTTTGCAAAACCGAAAAATAAAGTTTAAAAAAAAAATCCTCTAGATGTGTCTATTCAGCACATCGTAGGATACTTACTGCATCTCCAAAGATGCAACTTAGCCTATACGTCTACTAGACTACATCTTGCTGCAATAGCAGCATATCTGCAAAACAGACAACAACTATCTCTATTCTGAGTGCCTGCCATTAAAGCCTTTATGGAAGGCCTTAAAAGAATGATTCCTCCCAGAGTTCACCTGTGTGGAATTTAAACGTTGTTCTTACACGGTTAATGGGACCTCCCTTCGAACCCTTACACAAATGTGAACTACAATTTTTAACATGGAAAGTTGCGTTCCTAGTAGCTATTACCTCTCTGCGGATAGTTAGTGAACTACAAGCGCTAACCATTCAAGAACCCTTTTTGCAAATGCATTACAATAAGGTAGTTCTGCGTACCAATCCAAAATTCTTACCCAAAGTCACTTCTCCCTTCCATCTCAATCAATCTGTGGAACTGCCCGTTTTCTTCTCGCAACCACAGACAGTACCAGAAAGAGCTGTTCACACATTAGATGTCAAAAGAGCATTGCTATACTACATAGAGAGGACACAACCCTATCGTAAGACAAAACAACTTTTTGTGTCTTTCTCACCACCACACAAACGTAATCCCATTTCAAAATCTGGGATAGCTAGATGGATTGTCAAATGCATACAGATTTGTTACCATAAAGCTAAACGTACGGTTCGAGGCATATGAGCTGCAGATTGCACACTATGCATAGATGGCCACCTAGTGTTGGGCCCGGATGTTTGCAGTTTGTTTTTGTTGTAGAAAGTCTTTGGAAGTCACGGGATAGGTGACTCCTCCTTTGGGTGATACTGCGCATTGGCATCGGCTCCATCCCCAGATTGTTTTTTTCCGCCACCGGGCTCGGATGTGGTTCCAGCGCTCCGTGATCGGCTTCAAGAAACTACTCTAGAAAGCGTTTTCCTGTCGACACTACTCTTGGAGACCAAGAACGTCCATTCCGGTCGTCGACTACGGCCTTCGGGCCCAACTAGGCCTCGACTCCAGCTAATGGAAAGGACGCCATTTAAAAGGTCTCCTCAATGTGGGTCGAAGTTTCCCCACACTGAGCTCCACGAGGTCTGTAACCTCTGCCTCTCTCCGGAGCACGAGGCCAAGGACTGTTCAGCCTGTGCCTCCTTCCGCTCCAAAAAGACTATCCGGGACCGGAGAGCCAGACGAACAATGGCTCAAAGAGCTTCAGCTTTGATTCCGGCCGACATTTTCCAGGAAGGCGTCGACGTCCCAGAAGAACACGATGTCGACAGCAACTCGGATTCTGATGTCGAGGACGTGACTCCAGCTCAGCGGGTCGTAAGTAAGACCGTTGACCGCAGCCATCCCTCGTCACACACATAAAAGGCTATGGTCACACCCTCGCCCTCGGGTGCGCACCGAGACACTACTTCGACGGCCCCACCTTCGGGCTCGGCCAAGAAGTCAATAAGGCCTTCGGGCGACTCGGCCTCGAGTCGACCCCCACTCGGTGCCGGCACACACTCACCGGCACCAAAGAAACCGCCTGGTACTGCTCCGAAGCCATCGGCGCCGAAACACTCAGTCCCCTCGGCACCCAAAACAACTTCAGAGCTGACGAAAGCTTCCGGCACCAAGAAAGCACCGGAGCCGAAGTACGCACCGTAGACGAAAAAAGTATCGGACCCAAAATAACACCCGGGACCGAAAAAGACTTCGGAGCCGAAAAATACCCCAGCTTCCCCCATTAATGATAATGGGGACGACATATCAGATACAGGGGCTGATCCACATTAGCCATATTATCCCCCAGCCTCGCCAGACCCATGGGAAGACTATACTACACCAGATGTCTCAAATGTACCACAGGATGACATATACCCCTCTAGGCCCTCACCGCCAGAGGACACAATAGGGTTTAACCATTTACTGCTTAGAGCAGCACAATACCATGGGATGAACATGCACTCTGATGCAGTAGAGGAGGACTTCATGCTAGACACATTTGACACCGCACAAAGGTCTTTAGCAACTTTGCCTATGCTCAAAGGCGTGGTTAAACACGCCTCTCATGTCTTTAAAGACCCAGTCAGGACACAGGTTATAAACCCAAGGGTGGAAAAAAAGTATAAAGCTGCGCCATCTGCCCCAGCATATATAAAGGGACCAGTTCCCCTAGACTCTCTAGTCGTATCTAACGCACGTAAGAGAGCTAACTCTTAAACATCAGGAGAAGCTCCCCCACCAGACAAGGAATCTAAACTCCTTGATGTGTCGGGGAAAAGAACGGCCTTACAAGCAGCAAACATGTGGCGCATTACTAACACGCAAGCCTTACTAGCACGCTATGATAGGGCACATTATGATGAGCTCGAGGAAATAATACAACATCTCCCTGATAAGTTTAAAGATAGAGCTAGTGAGCTAATTTAAGAAGGAAAAATGATCACTTAACACATCTATCCGCTGCGCGCTAGACGCAGCAGGCACAGCCTCCAGAGCCGTCAAGACTAGCGCCCTGCTATGGAGGCATGCTTGGCTACGTATATCTGGATTCAAGCCAGAGGTCCAAAGTGCTATACTCAATCAACCGTTTGATGAGCAACGCTTATTTGGACCCGAGGTTGATGTCTCCCTCGAAAAAATGAAAAAAGACACCGACACAGCAAAATCTATGGGAGCCCTGTAGTCGCAGGCTCCCAAACGTACATTTCGTCGCTCCACATATAGAGGTACAAACAGAGGATACTCATCCGATACACCTTCCACCGCATACAAAAGCCACACTCAGTCTACCTACAGTAAGGGCTACCAAAGGGGAGGTTACCGCAGTAACAATAACAAAGGCAGAGGCAAGAATAACAATACCCGTTCTGCCTCCACCCCTACCCAATGATTCCCCTCCCCTTCCCCCGCCCCATTCCACTCCTGTGGGGGGAAGGATACAGCAATACCTGTCAGCCTGGAAAGACATCACATCAGACAGGTGGGTGCTTCAAATAATTCAGTCAGGTTACTCTCTAGAACTAACATCTACCCCCCCCAAACATACCACCCAAACAGCGCCCAATGTCACAAGATCATTTAATGCTGCTCAAACAAGAAGTACTTTCTCTCCTGCAGAAAAATGCAATAGAGGTAGTTCCAAAACATCAAAGGAACAAAGGAGTATATTTCCTGTACTTCTTAATTCCAAAGAAGGACGGATCTCTGAGACCTATTCTAGACCTCAGACCTCTAAACGCTTACATACAATCAGATCATTTCCATATGGTCACACTTCAGCAAGTCCTGCCACTCCTGTTGCAGACGGCTTTCTTGTCACACTAGATCTCAAAGACGCCCACTTCCATATTCCAATTCACCAGGCTCACAGAAAGTATCTAAGATTTGTGCTAGAAGGACAGCACTACCAATTCAAGGTACTCCCATTCGGAGTAACAACAGCGCCAACAGTGTTCACCGAATGTCTAGCTGTGGTAGCAGCACACTTAAGAAGACAGCACATCCACATCTTCCCATATCTAGACGACTGGCTCATAAAAACACAATCGTACAACCAGTGTGTACAACACACTCACAATACAATGCTGTTACTCCACAACTTAGGCTTCACAGTAAATTACACCAAGTCACATCTGCTACCATCGCACACACAACAGTACGTAGGAGCGACAATCAATACTAAACTAGCACGAGCTTATCCCTCTCCAGCAAGGATAACAAGTGTGCAAACGCTCCTAACAAAATTCAAATCACAACACTCGCTTCCAGCTCGAGTGTTTATGCAACTCATAGGGATGATGCATCTTGCATATTCATAGTACCTCACCCAAGACTGCAAATGCGTCCCCTTCAAGAATGTCTAGCACGCCAATGGAACCAGGCTCAGGGTCAGTTAACAGACCTAGTGTTGGTAGACAGTCGGACTCATCGCTCTCTGCAATGGTGGAACACAAAAAACATGTCAAAAGGCCGACTATTCCTAGAGCCAGTTCCACAAACAGTCGGACTCATCGCTCTCTGCAATGGTGGAACACAAAAAACATGTCAAAAGGCCGACTATTCCTAGAGCCAGTTCCACAAATCATACTAACAGCAGACACATCTCTCTCCGGCTGGGGAGCCCGCCTACTGCATAACACCACGCAGGGAGGGTGGACACCAATGCAAAAACTACTCCACATCAATCATCTGGAGTTATTAGCTGTGTTTCTAGCTCTGAAAGCATTCCAAACACAAGTTGCAAACAAGACTGTCTTAGTCCGCACAGACAATATGACAGCCATGTATTACGTAAACAAACAGTGGGGACACACACTTTCTGCAGCTCTCTCAACTAGCTCAGCAGATATGGAGGTGAGCTATACCTCAGAACATCTTCTTAATAGCCCAACACGTCCCAGGGGTTCAAAACACCATAGCAGATCTGCTAAGTCGGCAGACTCAGCAGATGCACGAGCGGGAACTGCATCCACAAATTCTTCATCCGTTCTTGCAAATGTGGGGACAACCTCAGATTGACCTCTTCGCCACCCACGATAAACGCAAAATGCCCACACTTCGCCGCCAGATACCCACACCCATTGGCCAAAGGCAATGCGATATAGATGAACTGGTCAGGTCTATTTGCATACGCTTTTCCTCCTCTACTAATGATTCCTTTACTAGTACGCAAGATGCAACAACACTCGCTAACGCTTATACTAGTAGCTCCAACGTGGGCCAGACAACCGTGGTACACCACACTGCTACAGCTATCTGTGGTACCACATCAAAAACTAAACCTATCTCTTCATCTTTTAACTCCGAACCATGGAGAGATCAGACACCCGGACCCAGCTCAGCTCAACCTTGGGATCTGGCTCCTGAAGTCATAGAGTTTGGTTATCTTAAACTCCCTCAAGAATGCATGAATGTTATCAAGGAGGCAAGGCGTCCCACCACTAGAGCATGCTACGCTGCTAATTAGAAACGTTTTGTAATATACTCTCAAAACAACAACATAAATCCCCTAGATGTATCCATCCAACACATTACAGGCTATTTACTGCACCTTCAAAAGTGTAATTTAGCCTACACATCTATCCGGTTACGCTGCTATTGCAGCTTACTTACAAAATAGACAGCATCTGTCTCTTTTTAGAGTGCCAGCCATTAAAGATTTTATGGAGGGTCTCAAAAGAATAATATCTCCAAGGCTACCACCTTCACCTGTGTGGAACTTAAACATAGTGCTCACACGTCTCATGGGACCTCCATTGGAACCTTTACATAAATGCGAATTGCAATTTCTCACATGGAAAGTGGCTTTCCTAGTAGCCATTACTTCTTTAAGAAGAGTTAGTGAAATGCAAGCATTTACTATTCAAGAACCTTTTCTGCAAATGCACCACAATAAGGTTGTTCTTCGTACAAACCCTAAATTCCTGCCAAAGGTAATTTCACCTTTCCATCTAAACCAATCTGTGGAACTGCCAGTTTTCATCTTGCAGCCACAAACAGTAGCAGAAAGAGCTCTGCGCTCCTTAGATGTCAGAAGAGCATTGCTATATTACATAGAAAGAACGCAAAGCTTTAGGAAAACAAAACGGCTTTTTGTATCCTTGTCACCTCATAAAGGCAACCCAATATCAAAATCTGGTATTGCCAGGTGGATCGTTAAGTGTATCCAAATATGTTACCATAAAGCTAAGCGTACACTAACAATTCCTCCAAAAGTCCCTTCTACAAGGAAAATAGGGGCTTCTATGGCATTCTTAGGGAACATTCCCTTAGAAGACATCTGCAAAGCAGCTACATGGTCTACACTGCACACATTCACAAAACACTATTGAGTAGATGTGCAAACAAAGCAACAAGCCACTGTAGGCCAGGCTGTACTTAAAACACTATTTCAAACAACTGCAACAGATACGGGTGGTTGCCGCTAGTGTGGGTACTGCTATACAATCTATGCATAGTGTGCAATCTGAAGCTCATATGCCTCGAACGGAAAATGCTACTTATGTGTATGCATCTGTTCTTGGCATGTAGAGCTGCAGAATTGCACACGCCCACCCACCTCCCCGGCTAACTTTATCTGTACCAGTATTATTGTCATTAGATACAAACACATGGTCATCACTATCTCTTAGCTCCATCACTTCCCTAATGGCGAAAAACAATCGGGGGATGGAGACGATGCCCATGCGCATTATCACCCAAAGGAGGAGTCACCTATCCCGTGACTTCCAAAGACTTTCTACAACAAAAACAAACTGCAAACATGCGGGTCCAATTCTAGGTGGCCATCTATGCATAGTGTGCAATTCTGCAGCTCTACATGCCAAGAACAGAAGCTTACTGGTAAGTAGCATTTCCCTTATCTGTTCCTCCTAAAGCCCACTCTACAAGAACAATAGGGGCTTCAATGGCATTTTTAGGGAACATTCCCCTAGATGACATCTGCAGAGCAGCTATATGGTCTACACCGAAAAACATTCACAAAACACTATTGTGTAGATGTGCAAACCAAGCAACAAGCTAATGTGGGCCAGGCTGTTATCAAAACATTATTCCAAACTACTGCAACAGATATGGGTGGTCGCCGCTAGGGATGGGTACTGCTTTACAATCTGTGCACAGTGTGCAATCTGCAGCTCATATGCCTCGAACGGAAAATGCTACTTACCAGTGTGCATCTGTTCTTGGCATGTAGAGCTGCAGAGTTGCACACTCCCACCCGCCTCCCCGGCTACCCTTGCCTGTTCCAGTATTATCTTAATTAGATGCAAATTACATGGTCATCCTTCCTTTTTTTTGCAAAGCTCCATCGTTTCCCTAATGGCGAAAAACAATCTGGGGATGGAGCCGATGCCCATGTGCAATGTGGTCCAAAGGAGAAGTCACCTATCTCGTGAGTTCCGAAGAACTTTTCAGGACAACAACAAACTGCAAACATCCGGGCCCAACACTAGGTGGCGCTCTATGCACAGTGTGCAACTCTGCAGCTCTACATGCCAAGAACAGATGCATACTGGTAAGTAGCATTTTCCTTTACTAAAGGTGCATTTTTTTATTCGGAGTCCAGGCATACTCCACTCCATTTTCCTATCTGGTCCCATGGGAAGTTAAAAGATGTTAGAAGTAAACAATCATTCTATCCTATGGGACAGATAGCCTCTCCATAGTGAAAAACTAAATACACTGTAATTCACTACCAGGACATGTCGCATACACCACTACATGTCCTACCTTTAACTTACACAGCACCCTACCCACAGGGGTACCTTGGGCCTACCCCAGGGGTTACTTGTATGAAAGAAAAGAGAATGCTAAGGCCCGGCAAGTGGGTGCACTATGAACAAAAAGATGTGATCTCATGAATGTCGGATTTATGCATGCAAACAGCTATTCGCACAGTTTAAATATGTGATTATTTTTTCGCTTTTGTTTATATTTTGCACATTGTCTGGGGGATATGATAATGAGGGAAGCATTGTATTTGTGGGTAGGCTGAATTCACGTTTATTAGTTGAAGAGGGAATGTACGAGGTAGCTAAAGCTGGGTGAGTATTTCTTTAATTGTCATGGTTGAACCGTTATTCGGTCATGGGGTCAGGATTACACTTCAGTGGGAGCTTCTTAAAGATGGTGATCATGTGAGGCATTGTAGATAGGAAGGTGTAGGGGAAGGAGGACGCTGCAATGGTGATTGGAGTGTAGGTGGAGGCGATGGCATTGCCACTTGTGGCTTAAAAGGTAGAGATGTATTGTGTTTAATGGTCATGGAATGAAGATACTGGTAGAAGGCATTAGGAACCAGTGAGGGTTTGTAAAAGATATAGGGCTTCATGAATATTTCGCCATGGTCAGTTATGTAAAGGGCCACAAGCCCGAAAAGCATTGGGTTTAAAAAGGATGGGGCAACCCAGGAGGTTAAGGTTAATTCCCATGTCCTACTGATATGGCCCGGATGGGCATGCCAGTGGCATTTGAAAATAATGTGAATTAACGCTACCTTTGAAGTGAATGGATAAAGAAGGGACGGAGTTTGGAACTACAATGAAGGAATACAAATGTGGTTGAAACTTGGAAAACATGACGAATTTTGGGCTTATTTTGAAAAACAAGGATCTTTTTGAGTCTGTGCAACTGTGTGGCGCTTGAATGTGTGCCACATTATCTGTCCCATACACCTGTGGATTTTGAGAGAGACCACGGTCTCAGTCTGCACGCTAAAAACACAACCAGGAGCAAACAGAAGAATTATAAAAACGGGTGTGCATTCTACCATTTTGTTCAAAGTATACTTTATCAATCTGTCCCGACGACAGTTTTTTCCCAGAAAAGAAACATTTTGAAAAAGGAATAAGGGAGAAAAAAAATTGATTAGTTCCAAAGGCAAATAGAAGCGCATCAAATTCTTGAAAGTTAGCCCAAGTGGATAAGCATGAATACTGTACCTGTGGAATTCTATACATTCTGCGAAGAACATATAAGAGGTGATCTCATGAATGTGGGATTTATGCATGCAAACAGCTATTGCACAGTTTAAATATGTGATTATTTTTTCGCTTTTGTTTATTTTTTTTGCATATTGTCTGGGGTAGATGATAATGAGGGAAGCATTGTATTTGTGGGTACGCTGAATTTGTTTATAGGCTGAATTCACGTTTATTAGTTGAACAGGGAATGAACGAGGTAGCTAAAGCGCAGTGAGTATTTCTTTGTGTCATGGTTGAACCGGTATGGGGTCAGGATTACACTTCCGTGGGAGCTTGTTAAAGATGGTGATCACGTGAGGCATTGTAGATAGGAAGGTGTAGGGGAAGAAGGACGCAGCAATGGCGATTGGAGTGTAGGTGGAGGAGGCGATGGTGTTGCCACTTATCGCTTATAATGTAGAGATTTATTTTGTTTAATTGCTGGTCACGGAATATAGATACTGGTAGAAGGTAATAGGAACGAGTGAGGGTTTGTAGAAGATATGGGGCTTCATGACTATTTCGGCACGATCAGTTATGTAAATGTTTTATGATTGAAACAGGCACGGAAAATAGAGTGTGAATCGGGGGGAAGTGACTTTTTGTCTTTTTGGGTTTAAACTGCTGGTCACGGAGTGTAGATATTATTAGAAGGCACTAGTAATTAATTAGGGCTTATAGAAGATCTGGGGTTTCAGTAAAAAATATTTTGGCACGATTAGCAATGTAAATGATTCATGTTGCAAATAGGTTCAGAAAATATGAGGGAAATCCGTTTTATAATAGAATGTTTTTGAATAGCAAGATTTATAATCAGAGGAACAGGACAGTTGAATACTTACATGTTTTAATTATTTATCATTCCAGTGAACCCCTGTCGAAGGGCCACGAGCCAGAAATGCATTGGGTTTTAAAAGGATGGGGCAACCCAGGAGGAACAGTTAATTCCCACGTGCTACTGATAAGACCCGGATGGGCATGCCTGTGGCATTTGGAAATAATGTGAATTAACGCTACCTTTGAAGTTAATGGATAACAAGGGCTGGAGTTTGGAATTACAATGAAGGAATACAAATTTGGTTGAAACTTGGAAAACATGATGAAGTTTGGGCTATGGTGAAAAACCAGGATCTTTCCGAGGCTGCGCGACTGTGTGGCACGTTAATATGTGCCATATTATCTGTCAAGTGGGTGCACTAGCCAGGTCAACATGGCAGTTATAAACTGCGTGCCGACACTGCAGTGGCAGGTCTTAGAACCCTTTTCTGGACTGCTTGTGTGGGTGGCACAATCAGTGCTGAAGGTCCACTAGCAGCATTTGATTTACTGGCCCTGGCACCCTCAGTGCACTTTACTAGGGACTTACTAGTCAATCAAATATGCCAATCATGGAACCACCGATCCATATCACAATTTGCAACAGGAGCACCTGCACTTTAGCACTGAGAAAATGTGGTGAGACATTAAACCAGCAAAAACAGAGTTAAAACTGGAAGGTCAGAAAGCAAAAAGACTGGGGAAACACGCCAAAAGATCTAACAGTCTCTATGACCACAAGGTCCACGGCTGCCTGGGAAGGGAGTCAAGGGCATCTGAAGACTGGAACAGTGGCCCAGACAGCTGCCAAGAAGGAAAGGGGCAAAGGGCGCAAGAAACCAGCCACTGAAGTTTCTACAGTCAACGTTTACTGAGCACCTGAGGAGGATGCACCCTAGCCAACCGGGGAGGACATTACCACCCAGAGCAACCTTCCTACTGGGTTTGGCTCATGACATACCCCTGGCAGGCCTTCTGGGGCACAACAAGACATTTGCAAGGCTTGTTGTCCACTTTAATTGGCCTCAGATGAAGACGACCTCAGATGCATTCTGTAGGGCTTGTCTCACTTGCCAGGCTAGTGGGAAGTTGGGGAAATAGCTCAAGGCTCCCCATTACGTGTCGTTGGCACTCCCTTTGAGAGGGTAGGCATCAATATTATTGGACCCTTGGACCTCAAGACAGCTTTAGGAAACAGGTTAACCTGGTCTTGTTGGACTATGCTACTCGTTACCCAGAGGCCATCCCTCTGAGTTTTCTAAATGCACTTGCCACGGCTTGGGCCCTGTTGTGGATTTGTACCTGTGTAGTGTACCCCAAAGAAGGAGTGTCTGACATAAGCACTATCTTCATGTCTGCATACATGAAATCCACGTGGGATGAGTGTGGGTGAACTTACAAGTTCTCCACACCCTCTCACCCCCAAATCAACGGTCTTGTGGAGAGATTCAACAAGATCTTGAAGGGCAAAATAATACGCCTCCCTCCTTCTGTGTCTTCTATTTGCCTACAAGGAGTGGCCTCAGAAGGGAGTTGGGTGTAGCCCCTTTGAACTTCTCTATAACCACCCTGTCAGGGGACCTCTTTGCCTCATAAAAAAGGGGTGGGAGCAAAGTCCCATGAAACCCCAGCAGAATATGGTCAGCTACATGCTGGTCTTCAGCAACCAGATGCACCATTTCTGGAAAAAGGCAAATAGCAATCTTGAGGCCAGTCAAGAAGTTATGATTCTTCTGGTATGGCCAGAAGCCCTTTCTGGTAGATTTTCTGACTGGCCAGAGTGTTTGCGTAATACAGCCTGTTGATGCCAGTGATCTCCAGGATTGCTGGACAAGCCCATATGAGTTGAAGGAGCTGGAGGGCGAGTCCACCTACTTCGTGCATCTCAAGACTACTAGAAAGCCCTTAAGTGTGCTCTACGTGAACCACCTCAAACCCCTCTTTCGGAGTTCTAAAGTAAACCTGCTCCTGGTGACAGATCAGAGATTGGTAGTGGAGAGCAAGCCTCTCCCTGACCTCCTGTGAAGCAAGAGAAAAAAAAAACACTGAACCTGTATTTCATTTTTTATGTCTGAATAGTACTGTGTTTTCTGACCCTGAAGAAGCACTACACAATATACATGATTGTAGAAAAGATGTTTTATTTAACATAGCTTATACATTTTTTGGTTAAACATAGTATCATCAATAAATGTATTACTCTCATATATTCATTGATTTTACAATATTTGTCTTCTCGTTGTATCAACATGTAGAACTTGTTTAGCACAACATGTTTATGGAACATACTATACAAAACAAAGAAAAGATGATACTTAGAACCCCCATCTTCCACTCACTCATACATACTACAAAGATACCTGCTATACCATCCTTGCGTAACGCATTCAAGCACAAACTCACATACACAAATAATAAAACAGGAAATGTTTCTCTTTCAACCGTTGAGATGTTGTAGGCTTAGACCACTTCTAAAAACGGTCAACACACGTTTTGGTGTGAAAATTGCTTTTTTTTGGTCACCTTCTTCAGGACCACACTAATTGAGGATACTTCTAATGGTGGCCGCGGAGTAATCTATAAAAGATTATAAAATCGACCGAACACACATAAAAATACTTTTTAAATTACCTCAGTAAGTCTAGGGTGTTCCATATTTGATTCAGATGGTGTAAGCTGTATTACAAGAGAAAACAACATTGTGCCATTGCATATGAAATTGTGATACCAAGAAAGGAAGGGAAGAATAAAATAAAAATAATGGAGAAATATAGCCGCTAACATCCAATATTGCCACCTCTGTGAAACATACAAAACCTATTGTGAACCAAGATGCCACAGATCAAATATTCGATAAGTGAGGTATTATTGTGTAAAAAACATACAGAGAAGACAAGTAACAACAAAAGACCAAATCCCAATCATACATGCAAATATCTTGTCTTTGCAGTGTGAGCACCTTTAGACTTCTGAAAAACTCACTCACACTGAAATGTTATTCTATGGAGGCATAAATAAGATGAAGATTCTTATTTATGGCCACAGTCAAGTATTCCTCCATTACACAAGAAGTGCATGAGCCGATTCTGAGTGTTCTTGTATGGCCCACCGAGCAAGGAAAGCAATAGAGCCTGCTTTAAAGTCACTTGAGCTAAACACTTCAAACATAGAAGTATGATGCTAGAAAAAAGAAAGATTGTACTATATATTGAAGCTTCCCTCCGTACAAAGATGAAATATCTTTATTTAATGTTTTAATGAGTTATCCTGACTTGTGTTGACTGTTTCCTTCTTCACTGGGATCAAAGTTCTTCAGTTACAAGCAAGGGGGAAATAAGAGGTAAGGTATATAAAGCCTTTCAGTGAGAAAAACAGTACTTGTAATATACAAAACTAAGCTATCCTCGCTTCTTATTATTGGCTAAAACAAATGTCTGAGCCGTGAGGGCCCTGCAAAGAAACAACATGGCTGGGAACTAGAGCCTGGTAGGGAAACATGACGGGGATACCATCGTCCACATCTGAACAGACTCTGTCCAGAAGCGGTCATAAATGAGAAAGTGGGATTAGATGGTGTGAGAATATAACGAATAAAGAACAGAATTAAACAGAAATAGAATTAAATAATTTCAGTAAAGAGGATGCACCAATATGTTACCTAGTAGACTGAAAACCCAAACTGGAAAGAATTCCAAGTGGGAAAATTCCCAGCAAGCACAGTGCCCTCATCTTAAGAGGATGTAAAATACACGTCCAAGATTGCTTAACAGGGCTAGCCTTTGTAGACACATGCTCAAGGTGGCAAGGATGGAATTGCCCCTTTTGATGACGTCGCCAGGAACACATGCACTGGATAACATGTGGGAAAGTCAAATAAAAACAAAAAACTGTGTTCCTGCCAAGGAACACGATGCATCAATGGAGGGTGTCAACCTCTCCCCTATACTGACTCCAGATCAGCAGAGTGACTGTTGCCAGATACTGGGACAGTTCACTTCTCTGTTCTCCCTCAACCCTGAACTCACACACCTGTGCATCCATGACAGAGATACTGGAAACAGCCCACCGGTTACAAAACAAACTTTTCAGGTTGTCAGATAAGGTGAGGGCATTAGAGGTGAGTGAGCCTTCCAACAGTCCCTGGTCCAGCCCTATAGTGCTGGTACCCAAGGCTGCCCCACTGGGCGGCACTCCAGAACTTACGTTCTGTGTAGACTTCTCACCTCAGTCACGAAAACTGACTCCAACCCCATCTCCTGAGTTGATGAGCTGCCACGTTCCTCAGTACTTTTGATTGAACATCAGGGTACTGGTAGATAGCTCTGATTGAAGGGGCAAAAGAGATCTGCATTCTCATTCTTACAGACCACTTTCAGTCTCGGGTAATGCTTTTTAATTTGAAGAATGCCCCTGCCACCTTTCAGAGTTTGGTCAACAGGATCCTGGTTGGGAAGGATGCATTCTGTGCTGTGTACGTGGACTACATAGGTGTCTACAGCTCCAGCTAGGAGGAACACCTTTACCACATCCAGGAAATGCTTCAGGTCCTGCAGCCGGTGGCCCTAACTATCAACGCCAGTAAATGCCAGATAGGGCAGGGTTCCATTCCATTGAGGCTATCCTGACCTGGCAACCCCTTAAAACCCATACAGAAGTGAGGGCCTTCCTGGGGCTCACCGGATACTATGACAAGTTTTATAAGTGATATTGCACCATTGCTTGCCCCCTTACATAGCTTACTTCAACGAAGCAGCCCAGACAGGTGATCTGGACAAAGGCCTGACAGAAAGCTTTTGATACCCTCAAGGAGTCAATGTGTACAGCACCTGTACTCAGGGCTCCTCACTCCTCAAACAAAGTTCATAGTGCAGACCGCTGCCTCAGAGCATGGCAGAGAGCTGGTCTAAGCACAGTTAAATGAGGGCCAAGACCAACTGGTAGCCTTCATTAGTAGGATATTACTGGCACTGGAATAGAGGTAGGGTGTGATTGAGAAACATGGCCTTTGCTGTTGTCTGGGCACTGAAAAAGCTGATACCATACCCATTTGGGACTCACTTCTGGGTTTAGACACCCCTCAGACTCCTCGTGTAAATGTGGAGTGAACATCCCGAGTTGTTGAGGAGGTCCATCTTCCTACATGGAATGCACTTTACAGTGGAACACTGTCCTGGGTCATATCAAGCAGATGGTCTATCAGGGATGTGGAATATTTTAAAAAATCTACTTGTTCAAGGGACAACAGGCTACCGAAATCTACTTGCCCTGCAAATAAATAAACTTGTCCAGACTTAATTTAATTATTTGATGTTCATGCACTGGAAAAAACGAGATAACTATATACATTTTGCATTCTGTATTGGCAAATAAAATACAGTAAAAAAAAGTTTATACCCAAGCTGATCTCTACAAAACATCTGTGCTCCAGCCCTAAGTCAGAGATGGACATAAATGTTATTCTTTATATGCCTTAACTATGTTTTCTTCAGCAGAGCAAAGGATGTTTTTTTTCTGATTCATCGGTAAAGGGCAAGAGTCAGAACTCTTTTCTTCTTAGGAGACAGTTCTGTATATTTCAGTCCAATTAACATCAAAGCATCATCTCACATTATGTGAAAGATTTTCATTCGGGTGACTGTAACATTGCAACATGTAATGGTAATAAAAAAAACTCATGGGGCTGGACCCATGGTTGAGCAAGCAGCCGGAAGGAGAGGCTCAGGTTTATGCCTAAGGTATGGCAGTCTTACCAGCAGTCCCAAAGAGAGAGTACCATTAAACTTGGTGATGAGTCCGTAGGATCTTCAACAGAACCCAATTTGTGTTACAGATTTGCAAAAAGGATTTCTAAGACTTCCCATAGGAAAAAGCTGCTTGAAAGTCTTGGAAGGCTTCAGTAGATTCCAGAACCATTTACCTTGCCTGTGGTAGATAGGTAAAACTAGCACAATAACCGGTTGTGCAGCAGCAGTGGTGACCTCTGAAATGACTAAACTCATGCAATTAGCTGGAATCGGGTTCAAGGATCTGAAAATCCTTCTCTTGCGAATCTTGTCAGTCCCAGCAGGATTTTGATGTGGTATGATACAAACTGAAATGAATAAGGTCTATGAAAATGCATTGGTATGCTCATGATGAGCTGCTGAATAAATCCTGTGTTAAAACTATGGACAACATATCGGAAAAATGAATTGTGTGTTATCAGTATGGACAACATATCGGAAGAAATCACAGTGTTTTCAAAACAGTTGTGGCTGGAGCTGTGAGGTTCCGCCACTAATAGCTACCAATGGTGCAGTGGCTGAATTAGACTTCTGCAGCAAATTTAACACAAACATTCCACCTGAGGGAGAGCTGCAAAATTAGTCTGCATGGATTAGTCAGTCATTTTCGGTAAGCTCCTTGAAGGAGGGCATTCACCCCAACCGTTATTCTCCAGTGAAGGTAGTCTGCCCTGTAAGAAAATACAGATCACTGTCTCCAGGTCCAGTGTATCCTCGTCGGACATAAGACAAAGAACTATTGCTATTTGCCTGATATACTTTTAAAAGAATCCAACAGGGATCATGTCTGCAGCGTGGCAGGCCCAAACACCACTTGCTTACCTTGAGATTGTCAAGAAATGGACCCTGAGTCTGGTATTTCTTAAATCAGATACACTATGGTTTAGGCAGGAGCCCAGGAGGAAGCATACAGAAGGCGGCTGGTAGGAGAAATCTCTAAGCAAAAAGCATAAATGAAGCTATATTCTTAAAATATTTCTCAGCTGTTGAGTGGAGAGTGATTGAGTGGATGCTCGGGCATGTTGTAGGCCTGGATTTAGATTTGGCAAAGGAGAGACCAACCATACCAAGAGGCTTGTGAACTGGGTTTACATTGAGCATACATGTCAGGAGACAGGATTACTCAGATGGAAGATTGATACCATTTTGCAAATGCAAGACACCACCTCCAGCTTTAAGAAAGAGTAGTGTGGTGGAGGGTAGGAATATAAAATGGGTAGAAGTAGAGTTGGGGAGAGTGAATGTTTTAGGGCATTTACTGGAAAACGAATGACACAGTAAAGTAGCTGTGCTGGAGTTAACAGTAATTGCCACACACATTAGTCCTCAGGTTTGTATGAAGAGGTTACACCAGTTTTCAACATCCAAAAGCTGACAGCATCCTCAGCCTTTCAAACTGTGGCGATGTCTTCTTGAAGACAGCAGCTAAAGAACAAGTACAAGAGACTACAGAAATTGGAGTAGACCCTGTGCCCTAAAGTAGGGAGGGTAAATGTAAGTGATTGGTTCTCTCAGTACAACATATAATCCAGGCACGCCCTGACACACAATCATGTGACACTCATGTCATTAAATGTATGACAGAACCAAAAACCCTTAGACATTCACAGCAAAATTAGTCAAGGGAGGCTGCTTTGAGGGGGATCTATAGATGGCCATGGAGATCCATGATGAGCCAACTGTGACTGAGGGGTTACACAGGGAGCCCGGGATGTCTTAGAGTTACATCGAGAGCCTATGGTATCATGGGATTTATAAATAGAGACAGTAGTAGCCCAGGGATTTTTAGCTAGAAATGTCTTAAGTGTCACGGGCATGTCGCTGATGGCTTTTGGTTACATGGGGTGTTGGGCTGGTGGACGGAGAAGAGTGAGGGATGATTGAGAGGTTAACCATGGAGTTAGAGAAGGGAGGGGCGTTAGACAGGGAACTAAAAGATATCAGTAGGCTTTGGACAAGGAAAAAGAGAAGAGTTGGAGGCATGGTTAAGAGTTACACTGGAGACTAGACATGAGAGAAAGGTTGGGGTGAATTGGGTGCAGGAGAATGTAAAGGGTCAGAAGTGGATAGAGATGGTTCAGGAACTTGCTATCGTGTATGAGAAGATAGGTGTGTTAGACAAGGATAGATATAGTGGAAGTGTTAGGCAGGGCACGGGCTAGTTTTGGTGCCTTTGTTGTTGTTTTTTTACCAGAGCTGGTAGTTGCTGTGAAGAATGCTACGTAAATGCATAATTTTATTTCTCTCACTGTTATCCTACTAAATTCCTCTGAGAGTATTGAAATGTTGATTCCTCCTAGATTTAAATTCTTTTAACAGGACCTTCAGCTTGTAGTTACTGTCTTTGTGTGCAACGTATTTAAGGCACAATAGCTTCTGTGCTGCCTGTCTGGGGGTTAAAGCCTGTGCTCTGTGATTCTTTTTAAAGGTTAACCCTATTACAAGGTGTAGGTTAGAGCACATTAAAAACACCTGGAAGAGAAGCCAAATGAAAGTCAAAAGACAGACTGCAAGACATAGAAGTATTTTACTGCCTGGCAGATAGGCACTTCCAACTGATGTGAAGGAACGCCTGTGCCTCATTAATATATACACTACAAGCAAGAGACTGAGTAGGACATTTCAGACCCATCACACTCCCTCCACAACTCAAGCCACTACAGGGCCATTTTTAAGAAGCTCCTTTTTATTATACACTGCATTAACACATTGTCAGGCCTTTTACCGGGCTCTATTTGTCTGAAAAAAACGCCCCAGGTGTTTGCCCTCTGATTGCACACAATATGTCATGTTTGTTAAGATGTAGCCTAGTTGCTAGATTAGTAGTGATCAAACGAGGGAACCAAATTTCTAATGCTGCTCCACTTTACAACAATATGTGATCTTGTGCAAATGTTCTATTTTCTTGGGACTCTACTCCTTTACCTGCCAAAACTGCTTGCACTTGGCTAAAGGCTAACTCCTATGCGTTATGCCAAATAGCTTGGCTTTTACACAAGTATATATAAGAACTTGAGAACACAACAACACCATTTTTATAACATTATTTAAATAGTTTTCACACTGAGAACTAAAGTTACCCAACTTAAGACCCTGTGAGAATCGGGAGGCATCAATCCTGTAATAGGAACAACTATAGCAGATATTGACAACAGCTATTTGTTGCTGTCCTGCCTCCGCAAAGGCATGCTTGGCACTTCATTGAAACTCTACAAAGCTCCTCAATGTGTTGAATAAATGCCGGCATTTATGGAAAATACACTATCAGAAAACTTGCGAGCAAACCTGCAAAAGTATGCGCTGCCTTTTCCTGTTTTCTTTAGCAATCCTTTTGTTTATAGATGCTGTTGAAGTGAGAAGTACTGCAGAGCAAAGCGTTTTCACAAAGCCCCGGATTTTGTGCAGATTGCACTTACTGTGCATAAAACGCAGGCAAGCAGGAAGCACAAGAGATTAATGGGGGGCATACCGCTGCTCATATGTGACCTCCACAGAAAGTAAAAGGTAACGGAAATGCCCACTACGAGCAGACTTGAGTGGACTCCAAGAGGCCCAGGCAGAAAAATGCAAGAGACAGACCCGACGGGCAGACAAGATAATTCTGTTCCTCTCCTCCCCCACCACCCAGTCTCTGTACCTGGCAGTCTGATGGCAGCTGTGCTATCCTGCTCCATGACGTGCGTTTCAACCTATGCAAAAAAAGCAGCTTGACTTCGCATTTTTCATGTATCGCTATTTCACAAATATCAGCTGCCTCGATCTCGTCCTGAGGCCCAACCCCCGGCTGAGTTCACCAATCAAAAGCAACGCTTTGGATGCATTGCTGATCGAGCCAATCACAATAGTGACTACAGGCACAGGCTTAAAGAATCATACCCTCGAGCGAACATTTAATCAAGAAATCGGAAGCAGATGCCTTCAATAACTGAAATGTTTATTAGCTTATGATTCATAAGCCAGAAACATTTCAGTTATTGAAGGCATCTGCTTACGATTTCTTGATTAAATGTTTGCTCGAGGGAGCAGCAGTTCTTTGTTCCTTTGGACAAAAATTACTTTAAAACTCCTTGCCCTGGTACTACAGCTAGATGTCTCGGGCGTCGGGCGATACAAATTCCCCATCCCTGTGTCTATGCGGGTTCGTCCACCTTAGTTCTGCCCACTTTCAGCTGGGGGGGGGGGCATGTTAAACCTGTCAGCATTAGGGTAACCCCCCCTCCAACATTTTGCTGGCCTTAGGACTGAGCACTTAAACACTGGTAATCAATGCTAAAGTGCACGTGCTTGCTCTTCTAAACATGGTAATATTGGCTCATACCCAATTGGCTTCTTTAATTTACTTTTAAGTCTTTAGTACAGTGGAATACATGTGCCCAGGGCCTGTAAAATGATGCTATTAGTTAGTGGCTCAGTGGCACTGATTGCACCACCCACTCAAGCAGCCCTTTAAACATGTCTCATGCCTGCCATTGCTAAGCCTGTGTGTGCAGTTTAAACTACATACATATTTTGTCAGGCTCAAATCTTCCTTTTTAATACAGCTGTCAGCCCTCGAATAGGCCCTGGTTAGCTGGAAGGCAGGGTGCAATGTATTTAAAATTTGAGCATTGTATCTGTGGGTTTTACATGTCCTAGTAGGAAAAAAATCTTTAATTCTTTTTTCATTACTATAAGTCCTTTCTCTTCTATACGACATGATGAGGATTATCTAATTACATTTTATACATGTCATTTCCAATTGGGAAGAGATAATTGGTTCTCGTTTGGGGTCTCTAGAGTCCTAATTTAAAATCCTAACATAAGTCTGATTTTAAATTACAAATCTGAAAATGCCACTTTTAGAAAGTTATTCACAAAAGGGTGCCTCCCAGACCATAGAGTTATACATTTATGAACGACAATAGGAACAATTTATAGGTCCCTGTTTTGGAAATTCACTTAAATCCATGGTCTGGTATGCACCCTTTTGTGAATAGTTTACATTTAGTCCAGCCTCCACAGCCCAGAACTGAATCACTCCCCTATCTAGGAGACACTTTTAGAAAGATGACATTTTCTTGCCTTAGCCTTTTGGTGGCTGCAGCTTGTCTCTAGACACATGACTTGGGGTAGTTGGCAGTTGGGCTATGTGTATTACTCCTAGACAGCCACAAACAATGTAAGCTTGGGTGTTTCTGAATGGGCCATCACTGGCAGGGTGGGAGGGAGGAGCTGGGGCCAGTTTCACTTACTACTGAATAGGCTGTATCTTGTCTCCACAAAAATGGGCTGCATACTTCCGGTAGTTAGTCTGGAGCCAGTGTACGGAAAGCAGGTTGTGTGCACTTCAGAAGCATGCCTCTAGAAGCTCTCTCAAAAGAAAATCTGACACCACCACTTTGGTATACTTCTGAACCTGTGGATACACTGCCTGGAAGGACTGCTGTCCCGCTAAAGTACTGCTACTCAGCTGTGCTACACTCTGCCGGACTCCTCCTTTCCTGTGCTGAACTACTTCCTGTTGCCCTCTTGCCAGGCTTTTAACAACCTTGCACCTGCACCTAGGCTCTGCCATCTGCGAGTCTACCCTGCTAAGTGGTGCCTTCCCGTGTTCTAGATCCTTGCAAGTTGGACTAAGGTCCTTGTCCGAAGAACCATCACTTCATCTCTACTGAGCGGCGCATCCCTGAGTAGAACCGACACATCTAATCGGCTGACTTGCGCATCCGCAAGCAGATCCAAGGCATCACTGCTGCTGGATGGATTGGACCTGTCGCAAGGACCTGCTTCACCCCTGCAGTACTCTGAACTGATGCAGCACCCTGACGGCACGGCACATCCACAGCCCAGGTCCTCACATCTCTCGTCAACTGCAGCCTTGATGACCATGAACTCTGCATCATAGCGTTGCAACTTATCTGAACTGACGCATAGCCATCTGCTTTGCCGGAATTCGCATCACATGCCCCGTCGATGGGTTCCTCGACAACGCCACAGGACCTTGCGCAACAGCCTTGCCGCATCTCAGAACCTACCTATAGCTTCTGCCACGCATTGCATCTTCAACACGGATCCACGCAGCGTTCTGCAACCAGTATTTAAGGTACTCTGTTCAGCGGCCTAACTGGCTTCATCACGGTCAGCCTGAGCTTGTGATTCTGCTCCTGTCCGGCGCTACCAGACATCCTTAGTTGCGCCTTGTGCTTTTTGTCGCAATGTTCTTTAAAAAACCTAAAATTCAATATCTCCAGTTCTACTAATTGGATGTTTGTCATTTTGTTCTGGTTTTATTTATTAAAAACTTCTTTATATTTCTAAATCTGTGTCTTCTCCTTTCGTGGTTTGTTTTCACTATTTTACTGTTTGAAGTGTTGGACAAATACTGTGCACATTGGCTCTAAGTTCAGCCTGACTGCTCTGTGCAAAACTGCAAAGAGGGTGAGCACCAGTTAATTTGGGGCTTGCTTGTACCATACCCTGACAAGGGTTATGGTTGCTGCTTGACCAGAGCTTACACCCCAGTCAACCAACAACTCAATTTCTTACAGTGACAAATTGTGAAAAGTGCAAAGTAGGTGATAGGAGTTCAGAAAAAGCTGTTCATATGCAATTTAAATTAAAAATAACTGGGGAAACCAGAATTATTTAGGTTTTCTCATAAAAGCCATTTGACCAAAATGAAGTTCGGCCAGCATAGTTATCTAAAGTGCGAGGATTGGCATTGTACCATAAGCGCACCTTTCTGATCACGGGCTCAATTCTAATTGGCTGTCAAGTGGTTGCAAACATTCGAAACCAGGAACTGTTGGCAACGATTTTGTGTCTCGGTAGAAGCGAGGGTGAAGAAGTCTGTGAAATGTGTGCAAAACGTGAACAGGGGCAGGGTAAACACACCGGGGCCCCCTAGGCCTGCTCAGGGGGTCCCATAAGGACCTGTAGGGCAAAAAAGTAAGAAAATATATATATTTTAAAAAGTCGCAGGATGCGCGTAGGATCCGCTCATTTCGCCGCCAAAAAAACCAAAGCATGTCTTTTTGAGATATACATCAAGCTTATGTGTTTAGATCTTGGGTGGCTCTAAAAAGAGCCCTTGTGTTTATTGAGAGATTTTACTACCTACAAGTACGTACCAATGCAGAGTCTAAAGTTCATGAGGAAGACTCTGTTCCTTTCATCTGTGAAATGTACAGCATCTCTCCTATAGTTGCCATGCATATTGAAACGCAGATTGTTGTGGTAAATGGACCCCATTCTATAGTCTCTTTGGCTCAAGAAAATATAGTTGTGTTCCACAATTCACACTCTAAGCATCTTGAAAGGAGGTCTCGATGCACTCAGATGGTCTCTGTAAATGAAATGGCAGTTTGAAAACTAAGATTTTTCTAAAATGGTGGATAAGATGCAGTGTTGAGAAAACAGAAAAGAAATGATTGGTTGTTTGACAACATTCTACACTGAAAACTAGGATGCATGTTTGTTTTTTAAAAGCATGATTCTTATTGGTTATTAGAACGTGATTGAAAATAACATTACATATGATAAGCTGGTATATTGAGAAGTCAAGCACACTTGCTGTTTTATTTAGCAACATTGTGTGATGTACTTTTGCGTTCTTCGGGAGCCGGCATTTCTTTTTCGCATGGGCAGATGCTAATTTGTATGTGGAAATGCAATCTGCTTTGGATTTTGAAAGTGAGAACAGATTTCACTGCTCTGTCTTTCAAAATATAAACTAAGTTTGCTAATGGAGGGCGGGAGCCGTGAGAGTCCCGCCCTGTCAAAGCAAACAGCAGTGTCCCGGAGGTAGTCACCCCCGTGACACTGTAGGAGCCGACTGTCTGGCGTGGCGGTACCCAGGGCGATCGAGGGCAGCAGGCGGAGGGCCACGCAGTCTGCCTCCCGTGATACACAAATTCCCGGGGATGGTGGTTCCCTGGGCTTGAGGGCGGTCATTGAGGCCCTCACACTTCTAATTTTGTAGGGGGGGTTGGACGCAAATGTGGTGCAAGGGGGTTGTAACTCTGCATACACAGTGTTCTGTTGTACTTTGCTTTTCTTTCTGTCATGTAGAGGATCCTGGGTAAATATAACGGTTTCTGTACAGCAGTATCTTTCAACCCTACCCCCAAACGGCTTTCTGCCTGTTACCATAGTAACAGTTCATGGAGCACTTAAATTAGCACAGATGTTAGAAGTTCACCACACTACGTTGCTAATGGTGTTGTAGTTTTAAAACGTTTCCATAGGAACCGTTAGTTGTAGCAATAGACTCTTGTAAAGATCTGGTAAAGAGTTAGGCTCAGAATTATACTTAAAATTATAAATATAATTTCTATTGGGACTGCTACCCCCACAAAAAAAAGATGTATATACATTTTTTTTAAAACTTTTATTAAAACAATAAATAACTGGAAACATAACTAAAAGATAACAATACAATAAATAACTAGAACCATAACTTTAACAAAACAATATAATAAACAACATGTGATATGGACTCCCAATAGAAGTACGGTAGGTAATCTAATACAAAAACGAAAATTAGTGTTCAAAATTAGATCGATGTGACTAAATGAGGTGAAACATTACAAGTCAAAGTAACACTTGACGATATTTACTTTTTTTTATTTACGTGTGCAGTGTGCCCGTTACATTTCACTTGTCTTCTAGGCTTGCGTTCAAGTGGTGTCTGTATAGAAGTGCCTACTGCGTTGTATTTACATTACAGATCAACAGGTCTTTAAAATGATTCAGAGATGAGACAGAATTAGGTGAGAGATCAAGTCATTATGCAGGACAATATTTTTTAGGGCTCATTTGCAAAACTCTTGCGCCACTTTTGTGTTACTTTCCTCATGTTGAAAGTGACGCAAAAGTGGCGCAAGGGGTTTGTAAATAAAGCTCTTTTATTTCTAATGCATTTATTCGCTGGTATTGTATATCTAGACCGCTCTGCTTACTTTGTGTAAACACTGTGACCAACAGAGTTCACAACTTCAACTCAGCTTTGGGTCTACACGTCAGAGTGGCCAGCAGCGTCCGTAACTTTAAAAGAGAAAGAGAAACGATGTGAGAGAGGAAGTAATAGAGAGAAAGATAGAGAAAACGACATTAAAACTGTGAGAGAGATAAAGTTATAGATGGAGCAGATTTACAAACCCAGCCTCCACCACCCATGAACCTTCCTCCCCGTTGTTGCCACTTCCTTTGCTATGCCTTATCAATCAAATCTCTTCACTTGACCTTGGGTGTACCCGCTCTCAAAACGCTTCCACTGGCCATTGTACATGCAGACTTTGGTCCACCCTTTTAATCTATTTTTGCACTTTGAAATATAACATCCTACCTCTGTTCTTCATCTCCTACTTTCTCCTTTCAAATTTTCTTGGAAAGACCTTATCAAGCCTTCAAGAAAAAAGTAAGAAGGCTGGGAAATCACTTTATATGTGAGTTCTGTATGCCATCCTAATACCCAATCATCTCATTTCATGCTTGCTACCTTTCTGTAATGCTCTTAAGTTTCAGTGTTCATTCTTGTCTGGCTGTGTGCGTTACGACAATATTGAATGTTTTAAAATTAATTTCCACAATTCTTAAAAAAGGTGAATGCAAGAAAAGTGTCTTGCCAGATAGGCAAGACTGCTTTCAAGAGGAGACCCCAATAAAAAGTACTGGTGTGGAACTGCAAGTATGCAGAAGCACTTGCAGATCAAGCATCCGGGCGACTTTGCATGGGAAGAGTTAAGGAGATTGAGAAAGGCTCCTCCTGCTTCATGAGAAGGCCCAAGTACCAGTGGAGCAACACCGTCAACCTCTACTGCACAGCCTAATATTCGTCTCCAATTTGGAACCCTTTAAGAGAAAAAGTAAGAAGGGTGGGAGCTCTGTATGCCATCCTAATACCTAATCATCCATTAGTTATACAGATATCCACCCTGTATCAGACCCTTCCGTACAAGTGTGAATTGCAGATTATCTGCCACCAAAAACCCCTCAAGTACTTATATCCATTACTTTTTAACTTTGTCGACTAGTCATATTGAGAGTATTCACCTCAATGTTATCTGCTAAAAATGTGAGTATCTTTTTACGGTAGAGAAAGACTCTAAATGTAAAAAAAGAAGTACATTAGAACATCATAACAGCAATGGTAAAAATTGTAGTAACTAATTTACAATATTTTCTACATGTTTGCAGGGGTTTACCGATCGAGTACATAGGACAGTCACAACTGTTCAAAACAAGTTGTAATGGCAGGATAAGAAACATAATTTTAAATTTACAAACAGAATGGAAATATCTTACTATTCTATGTTAAAATTTTAAGCTGTGCCTTTTCATTAAAAAAAATTCAAATACAAAACAAAGTCCATTGCAATTTTCATTGAGCTTCTCACAACTAGAACGTTCCATGTTTGAGACATCGGTGTAATGTGCTAGAACAGGAGGATATATTTTCTTCAATCTCGGCAATTGGCTGCTGACTTATGTAACATTCTGCAAACTGAAAAAGAGGTAAAAAGGTATATGTTGTACAAATGTCCAAGCTTAATTTTAATTTACATAAAAACAATTGTTCTCAATAGGATGAGGGGGGGAAAGCAATAATCGGAGGTTTCAAGCAACCGCGTTAGGACCATACTAGTGGTTAGTCAAAATCATATGCGAATACCAATATGCTTTCGATGGGCACTATGACGCGCTTGGTAGGCGTTTATCAGTGTCATCCCTAAAAGCCCTCTTTCCTATTTACAACTATTCTAACGAAAACAGTTATTAACACAAAATAACATAAAGTAATGTATCTTCAACAAATTAATGTTTTTGGAAGTATCATTACCAGCATGCAAAAAACAACACAATTGTAGCTGTCCTGTTATCTTTGGTTAGATTCTATCAATAACTGCCATTGGTCATATTCGGGACGCTTCAATATCTGTAGGAAAACCTTTTAGAGACATAAGAATGGTTATGTTAAATATTTCGCTTTGATTCAACATGTCGAGATTATAAGTTGTAGGTAAAGACATTTTGCTAGCATTATTGACTAATTTGACAAGCTTTTCTTGCATATCGGCAATACGGTACGGTCCAGTAAACTTATGCTCCAAAATGCCGCCTTTTCTTGTTGTTCGCTTGCAATTTGTCAGAAGTCCTAACACTCCTTCTCTGAAGGTGTACAGCTTATATATTAGTGTGGTCATCTAAATCATTTGTCTGTGGGTGATAGGTTGTACTTGCAGAACGTTCTATTTGTAAAAGCTTAGATAACTCTCAATTAACCTAAAAAAATTGGTATAATTATATTTGGCAAGCAAAATAGGAAATAGTATTGCATTATACAAATGTTAGGCCAAGATTGTTCACTCACTTCATTCACAAAATCCAGGCTTGATCTGATAGAACCCTTTTTGGACTTCTATGATCTCTTCAAATAAAAAAATTCAAAACAATATTTTCACTTTGTATCTCAAGTGCAGGCTGAAAACGTGTAACGAACATTTAAATGAGAAACATATGGGTTTCAGAAACAAACTTCTATAAGACTATCACAATGGAGATTTACATTTAAAAAAAATATTTATAGAAGCAAGAAAAAGTATAACTCACACATTGTTCAATTTCAAATGACATATTTGGCCAATAAATTCGGGAGGACATGCTTTTTTTTTTTTCGTTTTGTTGATACTAGAATGCCAACTAATTTTACCAAAACATGACAACAGCACAGTTATCTGTCTGCAAACACATGAAATATACAAATGCTTATCTCAGAATGCTTTTCTATAATGAAATGTTAAAGTCAAACCTGATAACTCCATTAGGTCCATTGTAATTTTCGGCTAATAGCATATGGAGAGCAGTGGATCTGGTGTGTCGAGTTGTTGACCACCACCTGGGATAGTGCATGGGCAGGACTAAACAGCTTGTGGTGACCAGTACGTCCCATGGTTGAGACATCTGTATAATGAGCTAGAACAGGGGGCAAATCAACTTTAACGTTATTAAAAAACATGGAGAGCGTGCTAAAATACAACATTGACCAATCAATTAACTACTTAAAAAATGAAAGGCGGCAGGATTAAGTGATTTGCCCAGAAACATCGGCTACCAAGGCAAGTTATTCAACGTATAAGAGCTGGAAACCGTGCTAAAATACACTATTGCCAAAAACATTACTTTTGCAATGCATGGGGCACGTGACGCACTACTTACATGAGAAAAACGACATCGCATTAACTTGAACAGCACTTAGCACACTGCTGCGGGAACGGCCACGTGGCGCTTGGCAAATTAAAGAAACGCAGCAGGATTAAGTTATTTGCAAAGAACAAAGGATAAGAAATCAAGTTTAACGTTATTAAAAAACATGGAGAGCATGCTAAAATACAACATTGACTAATCGATTACATATACAGTACATAGGGAGGAAGCGACACGTGGCGCACTACTTAAAAAATGAAAGGCGGCAGAATTAAGCGATTTGCCCAGAAACATCGGCTACCAAGGTAAGTTATTCGACGTACAAAAGCTGGAAACCGTGCTAAAATACACAATTGACGAAAACATGACTTTTGCAATGCATGGGTCATGTGACGCACTACTTACACGCAAAAAACTACATCATATTAACTTGAACAGCACTTAGCACACTGCTGCGGGAACAGCCGCGTGGCGCTTGGCAAATTAAAGAAACGCAGCAGGATTAAGTGATTTGCACAGAAACAAAGGTTACGTCAACTTTAACGATATAAAAAAGCAGGAAAGCGTGCTTAAAAACAACATTGCCAAATCGAACAAAAATTTACATTACGCGGTACTTAAAGATTGTTCAGATTAATTAATTTAATTATCCTTAAAAAAAAAAGTGCTCACCTATGAAGAAGTGGATACGAACACTATCAATGGCTGTGACTGCGGAATGGGAAAAGTTTGAGAAAGTTGAAAGGTTATAAATTTTTTGCAGAACAATGATTGGTTGAGCATGATGTCACTGGGTGTGAGCAGTGATTGGGCATGTTGTAATTGAGCATGCACAAATAAAATGAAATACGTTGGGGGTATATGCCCAGATGGTGGGACATATTTGTGCATGCACAACATTAACTCGCATGCGCTACCACAAACATGCATACGCAAAGTGAAGGCAACTCCGAGGGGGTACACACACACAGATGGGGATCGGATATTGATAGAACACCGGCTCCCGCAGGAGGCGGGGAGCCGGCGGGACCGTGGGGGGGGGGATTGGCGACCCCCCACGGTCCCCAACAGTTAAGGTCAGCCCTAGGGGATGGGCTCCCCGGGGTACAAGTGGCGCGGGAGGAGGGCCACCCGGCCCCCTCCCCATTAACAAAATTAAATTTTAAAAAATGGCCGGCCCTGGGGAATGGGCTTTACGGGGCCTTGAAGAGGCCTCAGGAGGGGGGCTATGCTGCCCTCCTCCATAAAAGTCAAAAAAAATAATTGGCGATCCCCTGGGGCATGGGGTCCCCGGTGCCCGGAATTGGCCACGGGAGGGGGCCACGCGGGTCTCTTCCCATAAAAAAAATGAATATGTATACTGCGCGCATTGTCATTGTACCATAAGCGCACCCTTCCTATCACGCACTGAATGCTAATTGGCTGTCAATATCTTGTCAACATTCGAAACTAGAAACTGTTGGCAGTTATTTTATGCCTCGGTAGAAGGGAGGCTGAAGAAGTTTGTGAAATGTGTGTTTAAAACGTGAAAAGGGGGAGGGTAGACCCACCCTGACCCTCTAGGTCTCCTCAGGGGGTCCCAAAATTATAATTTGTTTTGTGAAAAATCGCGGGGTGCGCGTATGATCCACACATTCTAGCGATATTTTTAAAAAAAAGAAACGTGGGCTTCCGCGCGTCTTTCATAATTTGCATTTATTCAACTGTTTAGAGGAGATGCAGCAGTGCTGGATCCAGGATCCCCCACTGAGTAAGAAAAGGTAACGATAATACTACTTATCTCCTAAGTGATTTTCCTTCCATAGGCTAACATTGACTGGTTTAACTTAGAAATTCTTCTAAGTGTGGAGTTTTGGACCTTTAAAATATTCACCTAAAAATGTCTGAACAGCGAATTCCAATTTACTCACCTGTTATCAGGAGAGAACCCAGTGCTGCATCTATGCCCAGACGTGGGTCCCTTGCTCACTAAGCCACTGAAGTCAAGCTATCCTGGCTGAAGACGGCTGATAGCCAGAAACCGGTCCTAGGAAGCTTGATTCCAGTCCAGGAAAGACATGGTTTGGCAGTTCGGTCTGGACTGTTCCCATGAGGCACAGGGTCAAGACTGATTTCCCTATGGCCATGTCTGAACTGGGGTGGCTTGGTGAGCAAAATAACGATGGATTAAACTCAGATCTGTGACTGGGGGTGAATGTTTAGCCATGATGCAACATTCCGTCCATTATCTTGTGTGTTTTGCTGTTCACCCTATGGTGGAAGGGTATGCCCAGACGTGGGTCCCTTGCTCACTAAGCCACTGGAGTCAAGCTATCCTGGCTGAAGACGGCTGATAGCCAGAAACCGATCCTAGGATGCTTAATTCCGGTCCAGGAAAGACATGGCTTGGCAGTTCGGTCTGGACTGTTCCCATGAGGCACAGGGTCAAGACTGATTTGCATATGGCCATGTCTTAACTGGGGTGGCTTGGTGAGCAAAATAACGATGGATTAAACCCACATCTGTGACTGGGGGATGAATGTTTAGCCATTGTGCAATATTCCGTCCATCATCTTGTGTGTTTTGCTGTTCACCCTATGTGGGAAGGGTTTGCCCAGACGTGGGTCCCTTGCTCACTAAGCCACTGGAGTCAAGCTATCCTGGCTGAAGACGGCTGATAGCCAGAAACTGGTCCTAGGATGCTTGATTCCGGTCCAGGAAAGACATGGCTTGGCAGTTCGGTCTGGACTGTTCCCATGAGGCACAGGGTCAAGACTGATTTGCATATGGCCATGTCTGAACTGGGGTGGCTTGGTGAGCAAAATAACGATGGATTAAACCCACATCTGTGACTGGGGGATGAATGTTTAGCCATTGTGCAATATTCCGTCCATCATCTTGTGTGTTTTGCTGTTCACCCTATGTGGGAAGGGTTTGCCCAGACGTGGGTCCCTTGCTCACTAAGCCACTGGAGTCAAGCTATCCTGGCTGAAGACGGCTGATAGCCAGAAACTGGTCCTAGGATGCTTGATTCCGGTCCAGGAAAGACATGGCTTGGCAGTTCGGTCTGGACTGTTCCCATGAGGCACAGGGTCAAGACTGATTTGCATATGGCCATGTCTGAACTGGGGTGGCTTGGTGAGCAAACTAACGATGGATTAAACCCATATCTGTGACTGGGGGTGAATGTTTAGCCATTGTGCAACATTCCGTCCATCATCTTGTGTGTTTTGCATTTTTAAGCCCAGCACTGACCTTGAAAAGTAATTCTATGCATACTTACAAGTAACTTGTATTTCTTTCCATAGGAATCCCATTCCTATGAGAAAAAAAAGAATACATTTAGAGTTGCGGGTCAGGTCCTGGGGGATGGGATCCCCAGGGCCCAAAAAAAGTAAATGGAAGGGGGGCGACACAATGTAATGTAATTTAAAAAATATTATATCTAAAAATAAATAGTTTAAAAAATGTAATAAATCCGAATTAAATCATTTGAAATTTTCTATAAAAATCATAGGTTTCAGACATGTTTTAGTTAGGAATTAGCATTTAAAAAACCTTTAAAATTCACCGAAAAAACCATAGGTTTTAGACAAGTTATAGTTAGGAATTAGCAATAAAAAAAACTCAGAAATTCACTGAAAAAACCACAGGTTTCAGGAGTGTTATAGTTAGTTCGACATTTCACTTGTACAAAACCATTGAAATTCCCCTGTTATAGTTATTCTAACTATAACTCGCGCGCCCGCAATCCACTGCTGATGTCACATATTACATCATTCATGACATGGTCAGTGACATCACTGACGACATCACCGATGACATCGCAAATGACTTTACCGATGACATCCCTTGAATGTGGTTTGATTCGATATTTAAATAAGTATTATATATATATATATATATCTATATATATCTATATATATATATTCACAGAAACTCCACAACACCTCCGGCAAGCAGTCCTGCAACGCCAGCGAGAAAGGAGACGGAGCCACAGGATCAGGTGCAGTGATTTTATTTCGGCACAGAGAAAAACAGCTACGCGTTTCAGGCTACACGAGCCCTTGGTCACGCTGCAAGTCAATAAAGTTTTTGTTGCTTTTTTTACATGTATACATAAAGGTGCTCGCCCATATTAGTGACATCATGCATCACATGGTCATAGAAAGAAAAGACATACTATTAAAGGTATGTTTTCTTATAAAACAACAGGTAGAAGTGATTCCATGATTATTTCAGCATAAATGCAAAACCTAATAAATGTACTTAGGTCCATAAGAACATAATATTGATGGATAAATCCAATATTAACCTTGTCAAACAATTACATTGTATCTGTGTAAACACAAGACAAGTTTCCTCAGAACCTAGTTACTGAAAATCATTCCTACCCTCCATGATTATTCTGTACATGGGTGACTAAAGTATGCTATATTCAGCATGACCGTAATGAAATGCAAAATTTGGCAAAGCAGCAAAGAATTTAAAGTGCAGATAGTTGTGCAAAGAAGACATCTTAAATATAAAGTGCAAATGACTGTTTGATTTAAGAAGTGTATCAATATTAATAACTGAAGTCCATTACAGAGCCCTGTAACGGATTTGTTAAAATCATATGAATTACCTTCTAAAATTCATCAAAACAGTAAAAATAGTGCTTTAGAAAATGAAATGAAGGGGGGTAGGGCCAAAGGGAAATGAGAAATGGAAAAATGAGAATATATTAATATATATACAAATATACACATAACAATTATTTAATTAAAATATTTCATAAAAATATTTCATATAACAAGACAAGAGATACAAAGAGATGTTCAAATTGATACTATATACACACATAAATTAATATCCAAGATATCAAAATAGTGCAAAAATAGTATAAATTTAAATTGATGGAGATATTAATTCAGCTTAAAAAACCATACTGGTGTGATGTATTGCATTACCCTCCCATTATGAATCTTCAATATTAGGGAACCTATTTATTGAGAGTTTATGGTACAATAAGAATGGGGGAAAGCAATAAATAAAATAAAACATGATATGTGTATGTAAGCTAGCTGTAAACATAATAATCATCAATTTTCAATTTATACAAAGCTGTGCATTTCCTCAATATTATTCAGTCCATTTGGCCACTTACTATCAAATTCTTAAATCATTTTAGTTTCCAGTTGTCTCAGTAAGCGCTCATGATTGCCTCCTCTTTTGAGTTTAGGAATAGCTCCCACCACATAATATCTAAGACAGTCCAAATCCTTATTATGGACGTCTTTGAAGTGGCGGGCCACCGGGTAGGCTTGATCGTTATGAAGTATAGCCCTTAAATGTTGCAGTATTCTCACGTGCACCTGTAGCTTTGTACTTCCTACATAATTTAAGCCACAAGTGCACGTGAGAACATATACCGCAAATTCTGTTTTGCAATTAAAATTGCCTCTAATGGGTACTTCATTTAGGCCTAAAGGGGTTGAATAGGTAGTTTTATTGAGACCAAATTTGCATGCACGCCAACTAGTACATTTCCTAAAACTTCTATTAGTTTGTAGCCAGGACAATTTTTGTTTTGTTTCCGGTGCTGCCTTATCCAAGGTAGACCGCATGTTTCTGGCTCGTCTAAAGGTGATGTTTGGAGTGTCAGGGAGTTTACCATTGAGGATTGTATCAGTTAAGACAATTGGCCAATTTTTATTAATGATGGCTCTTAATTTCCTATCTTCACTACTAAAGGTTGTAATGAGACGTGGACATATGTTAACATTGCCTGTTTTAGGTGTCACTCCAGAAATCACGTTACTAGGTTCTGTTTCCACATTAATCACATCAGTCTTTTTAAATAGACTGTCTCTAGATCGTAATTTGGCTTTTTGAATAGCTGTTTGCAGAATAACGTCAGTGTAGCCACGTGCCTTAAAGCGCTTGACCATTTCTTCCACGCATATATCAAAGTCGTGGGGTGAACTACAAATTCTTTTCAATCTTAATATCTCACCGTAGGGGATGCTAGATATAAGATGTCTCGGGTGCATGCTGGAAGCATGCAAAGTAGCATTCCCAGCGGTGGATTTTCTATGTAGAGTTGATTTAATGGTTTCATTTTCTACATATATTTCAACATCCAAAAATTCTATTTTGCTGTTATTTATGTGGGATGTGAAATGTAGATTCAGGGAGTTTTGGTTGATGTCTTCTACAAACTTGATGGCTTGCTGCTACTCACCTCTCCACAAAATAAAAATGTCATCTATGTAACGTAGGAACAGCAGACATGACTATCTACCCAATGCTTGTGTTCCATCAATAGGACCTGTTTCTCCCACCAGCCAACGTGTAAGCACGCGTAGCTGGGGGAGAAACAGGACCCTATTGCTACTCCTCTTAATTGTCTAAATAGATCAGAACCAAATGCAAAGAAATTGTTGTTCAGGTACCAGTCAATTAAATGAATAATCATTTTGTTATGTTCATAGTATTCAATACTCCTGCTAGATAAATAATATTTGATAGCTTCTAGTCCTTGCGAGTGATTGATACTCGTATAGAGTGATTCTACGTCTAACGTTATTAATAACATGTTCGCACTCCATGTTAAATTTTGAATTTTACATAAAAAATCACTTGTATCACGTACATAGCTAGGTAAATTTTAACAAAATCCTGTAGGAAATAATCTATGTATTGCCTCACGTGCTCTCCCATACTATTGATGGCAGAGATGATAGGTCTGCCTGGGATAGGATTTGTTACCTTATGTACTTTAGGAATTAGGTACAGGGAAGGTAATACAGGAAATTCGATGTTCATGAATTTATACTCTTCCAAAGAGATTAAACCTTCCCTGCGCCATTGACCCAGCATTTTTTGCAGATTTTCTTTTGCTCTGGCATATTCCTTTTGATTAGTCTTTTCATAACAATTAATGTCACTCAATTGTCTGTTAGCCTTCAGGATGTAGTCTTTTTGTTGGCCAAATGACCAAGTTCCCACCTTTGTCCGAGTTTTTGACTACAATTTCGTTATTTTCTGCAAGTTTTTTCATCAATTTGTCGTACTCTCTTGTCATGTGTAAGTTTTTCTTCCTCTTTTTGTTGTTAGTTGATCAATACAACTTCTTAATATCATTTGTAATGCACTCGTGAAATACATCGATGCAGTCTTTAGGCATCATAGGTGTAAAATTAGATTTTGATTTAAAGGGACTTAATCCAGCTCCTTTCTGAAAAATATCAATCTTATTCAATCTGGCTTGTGTGGCTTGGTCAATATCAGAATCTAATGGTTCTGTGGCGTCTTTCAGGTCATGCATTGTAAGAACAATTTCCACATCAGAAGATTGAAAAGGAACTGGAATAGCTTTCCCACAATTATCTGTATCCGTTTCCATTGTGACTTTGGCATCTTTTGAAGCAAAATATTTCTTTAATTTGAGTTTGCGGATGAAGCAAAACACGTCTACTCGTGTCATCGCATAATTGTAGCTTTGTACAGGGCAATAGTTAAGGCCAAGTGACAATAGTTGTTCTTCTGCTTTACTCAAAGTTATCGTGGATAAATTGATTATCGTTTTATCCTCTACTGTCTGTTGCTCCAATTACTTTTTTTCTTCTTTTTTTGCTGATTTTTGTTTGCATCTGCGTCTCCTTTATTGTCGCCTTTTGTTTCTTCTTTTTTTGTTTGCTGCCTCGTCAACATTGGTCGTGACATTTGAAGTCTTTCTTCGACTAAAAAATCAAGTTCCTCCGCTAAGTCTAATCTGGTTGTTGGAAACTGGTTAGAGAGGACTGATTCACAGCTTGATCCACTTGTTAGGGAAATTGTATCAATACTGGTCGTGTCCTCATTATCCATATTTTCCACATTTGTCGTATTAGATATTCTGCTGGTGGTCCATTGAATTTACTTTTTTTGTTACTATATTCTTGTCTTTTTTTCGCGTTGTATTTGCGAGCAAAAGTAAATATTTGACTGTTGTTGTAGTCTTCTTCATCTCGGGCAAATTTATGCGCCTTTCTGAATTTTATTTTTCCCTCGTATTTCTGCAATCTGTCATTCATGGCATCACACATTCTTTTAATTTCATCACTGGCTCCTTTTTTGTTGATTTCATTTGTTAGACTCTCAATCTCCTCCAGGATTTTGTCTCGGTCAATAGCCGCATATTTAATTAAAATATGTACTAAGTTCATTGAGGCTGACAAGTTACTTTCACCCCACTCTTTCAGCATGGCAGGGTTTGGCTTGTCAAAACTAGGAGCCAGCAGAATCCGTAACCCCCGAGGTATTCTTCCTACTTCGGCGTATTTGCTTAGCGATTTATGCTCCCACCATTTGGTTATTTCTATTTTTTTATTCCTTTCCAGATTTTTAAATAGAGTTTTGATGTTTGTTGTGCCTGCATCGTTTGAATTTTCACTTGGCATTTTATTTTTTCTAGCAGTCCTTGACGTGCTGCTAAACATTTCCTCGGCTGCTTCTTCGCGTATTTTCATAGCTTCTGCTGACATTTTGCTGACATTTTACTGTGCAATTGTGTTCAACGACCCGGCGTTGAACGTGCCGGATCTGAATTACTTCCTGTCAGTTACCTCCCCAACCTGAACGTGTATTTCCAAATCACTCACCGCGCATCATGAGTCTACCAACCTTAGGTCCTCCGACCCGCCTAGTCTAAAGATTCCTTTGTTGGCTTCAGCGATATGTCGAAAAGTCAGGGGGCAGCCGTTTTAATTTTCCATATAGCAATCTGCCTTGAAGACTGAGTGCATGTATAAGTGTCTGAATGGAAGATTTAGTAGCAATGTGATTGACTGTCTAAGTGACGAATTTAAAGTGTCTCACTAAATATATGGAATAGTAATTAAACTTTGTGAATACCTGTATCACTCTATCTCTTGTAAACTACTACATAAGTTGGTTACTAGCTATGTGAAAGTCTATATTAGTTAAGTGAGTATTTGTATGGGATAGTGAATGAATGTGTGTATGGTTGTTTGGGAGGTGTGTGACTGTCCAAAGATGTGTAAATAGTTGATTTAGTAGGTATATGAGGTTAAGACTGTATGTGGAAACAGTTGTTTTGGGGAGTGAATCTCTTTATGGGTGTTGTGATAAGTAAATATATTTCTCAATGATACATGTCCAAGAAACTAGAAATATAAAAAGCAGTGTATGTGACAGTTGAATATAAATAACTATACACAAGACTCAGTGATTGTATGAGTGACGTATGGATAACTGTATACTTGTAATACTTATGTTATAACACACTAAGTATGAGTTACTATCTATATCAATAAATAAAGTGCTGTTTGTGTAAGTGTAGCTTAGTAAATATAGTATGATCAAGTATGATCAATTGTATGCATAAGTGAGTAGGATGACTGCATAAGTGAATAGGATGTGTGCTGGTGTGTAATGTTGATGTAGGTGTATATTTAATAGTGTTCTATTGATCTTTGTCAGCATGTATGAGTGAATCTATAGGTAAGTGTTTAGATGTGTGTAGATGTAGGAATCACTAAGTGGGTTTTTATAAACTTGTATTGGTGTGTCAATCGTTTCAAGTATAGTACTTCATATTTTACAATGAGTGTTGAAAAGTTATACTAGTGTATGATAAGATGTATCAGATTGTTACGTGTATGATGTCATCAGTGATGTCATCAGTGATGTCACTGACCATGTCATGAGTGATGTAATATGTGACATCATCAGCAGTGGATTGAGTGTGTGCGAGTTATAGTTAGTACGGAATTTCAATGGTTTTGTACGAGTGAAATGTCCAACTAAGTAGAACACTCCTGAAACCTGTGTTTTTTTCAGTGAATTTCTGAGGTTTTTTAAATGCTAATTCCCATCTATAACTTGTCTGAAACCCTATGTTTTTTTTCAGTGACAAAAAAAATAAATATATATATATATATAGTGGGTTTATTCTGGAAAGGTCGTAAATAACTTTGTTGCTCAATCAATGGGCACTTTTCAATTCTGTTTCATTTGCTATTTCGCTTTTAGCCACTTGTTTTAGCGTCGGGACTAAAATATTTGAATCATTCTCTCAAGTTCTGAAGTTCTGTGTCTTCTTAAATGTCTTTGCTCTGAAATCTGGAGTTCGACCTTATCTCTGCAACTTCACATAGGGAATTCTATTGAATACTAACATAGAATAAGAGACTTCTAACTAAGCATATAAATATGTAGCTATTTGTTTTTTGAAAATATATAACAGTAGCTGTTCAGTTTTTTTAAAGCATACTTGCTTGAAATGCAGCTCTGTGCTTCAGCTGCTAAATAACTTCAAATGGGCATAGAATGGACATAAAAGTGAGAAATGGTAATATATACAAATCCCTTTCTTATCAAGTCCCTTTGTTTTGCACAGTGATTACTTGGGGGTAGGCTGCAGTAAGGTGACAAATGTGTTCTCATGTGACAGTTTTACAATATATGCACACATTTTATTTATAGTGTTTGTATTACAGATAAAAAAAATTGTTATGTATTTTTTTTATTTTCCTATACATGTTCTTGTATAATATTTCAGTTTTGATGTGTTGCTTACTTATTCAATATATATTGTGTTTACATGATATTTTTGTATGTGTTTACGCAGCCTAGTATTATTACTGAATGCTATACCTTTATTTGGTTACAGTGTAATATTTTGTTACTATTTACTCTTTCCTGTTCGCAGATAAACTTCAGGTCTATCAAATTCCGACTGTATTGGCCAAGTATAGTCCAAATTTTTATAACATCGTACGAATTTAGATGGAAAATAGGTTTTAGGAAGGCATGGCCTGGTGTCCACCATATCCAGATTCCCATTCTGCTGCAAGCAATCCATACTGGAGGATCACCTCAGTAGATTCTGCAGGCAGAGGCTTTCCATGAATGTTCATTGTCTGTAAGAAAGAAAGGTGGAGGTGAAAGTTGTTCACGGCATCCGCCCCTGCTCTGAAATCCCTGTCTTACATTTTTCCCTGCCTCACACCAGCTACAGTAAATCATCAGTCATCTCTTCCATTCCACCAGTTATCACTCCCCTTTCGAGGTCTGGGTTATAGAACTCCAGCTAAAGTCTCTATCTCCACTGGAATTAAACATGATGCACCAATGTGCCTCACTTACTGTGGGGCTGCGGGGCATGTTGGGTCAAGTGCCCCAAGGGCTAACATCTTAATTGGAACATAGACTGAAAGGTTGGATAACAAATGTATAGTTTTTATGTATAGTTGTTTTTTGAGTATGCTTCGCTGGAATTAGGGCACCAACATTTCATATTGCTCTGTGCGTTTGTGTGACTTGCTATAATGCCAATAAAAATAAAGTTAACTTGATACCCAAAATAACTTCTTATTGTTTTATGAGCCCCTTTAGCATAGCACATTTGGAAATTATCTTGTGCATCAATTTGGATTTTGTAAATGTTTGACTTTTAGTAGCATATTTTCCTTTCAATAGGACGTGCTGGACGTGTTTCGAAGGGGTACTGCTACAGGCTTGTATGTAAGGATTTCTGGAACAACTTTATACCGGAAAATGTTGTCCCCGAGATGTTGGTAAGATAAAATTAATTGCTGACATTTTACAAATGTTGAATTTAATTTTAGTTTAAGAAGACTTTGTTGAAGTTCTGCATGGATGCAAAGATGTATTCATGAGAGCCTTACATGAAGTTCCAGTTTCTGGTTGATGTGAAATTACATATGTGCACTCATGTTGGGGCACATAGTGTGTCTTGTGGTCTTTAACCACCTTTGTTAAAGATCTTTTGATTCTTGCTGAAAGTGTCTAGGAATTGCTGGCATTGGAATGTGAGGAACACATTACAGTTGCTGCCATCATATGCCCCTATTACTGTTGCAGGGATTCTGGTCAGATACAGAACTGTGCACAGAGACTCAGGACCTCAGTGAATTAGGGTGTGCCAAAAACTCACCTTAGTACCCAAAACCCCCTACCAGACTAGCATCAGTGTCTCATTAGCTCTTCGTCCTATAGCAAAGTAACCAATGATTAGACAACCCAGAACATGCGACTTCGGATACCTCCGGTAAGGTGGGAAAAATGAGCACTCTTTCGTTATACTCTCATACCAGTCCAGAACAGGGAGTAAAGGGAGACATGTGCAAGTATAAAATATTTATTTTAACCCGTGATCTCAGGTGCAGCATCTTAGCTAATACAAGCAGACATATTATAAGAAATAAGATTGTCAGCATTGTTACAATTCATTAAATACAAAGGGAGAAAGCATGTTATAATGCTAAATGAAAACAGGTTAAATGTATACCTATATTTCACCCTCCCTTGCTAGTAGTTTATTTTATAACTAAAGAAGGTCTCTTAGGCTTGCATAGGCGACCCCATACCTCAAAGATTAGCAGGAGTGAATCACATCGAGTTCTGCACAAGCTCTCAGCATACGAATGTTCTCCAAGTGTGTTCAAGCATGCCTACACAGAGCATTGTTAAAGGCGCCAGTATCTGAGTTGGCCACAGCTGCAAATTTGTTATGTCTAGAACGTGCGCTGATTAGCTCGAACAACCGCTACAGTGTTGATATAACCTTGAAGGCCTCTGCACTCACTGTTCAGACTAAGCTTACGAAGCAAGTCTAGCAATGTAGAAAAACAAGTTATTCTGATGTGAAGCAAAATACTCAGCCTAACTCTAAACAATAGCTAACGTGTGTGCCGTGTGCAAAAGAAAGCAAAAGGTAAAATGGCGTTTAAACTTCTAATAAGCTCATGCTAACTTAACACTGTATGAATGCAAGGCTCAGCCCCACTACACCCTCCCTTGATCGGAGCACGGACAAGTAATGGAGGCTAAATTTGGAGAGATATAATCAAGTTCAAATTTGCCATAATGGAAAAACTGGAGCAAACTCCGAATTTTGAAAATACTCCAATTTAGTGATCACTTGTGGGCACAGTAAAGCCAATGGGCCAGCAAAAAAAAAAAAATCTGATGTTAAGCATGTGACGTCGGTCGTGAAAAAGAGAGAGAGAAGGACATGCACCTCACTCCAACAGTGTATATTCACAGTACGTTGCAATAACCTCGAACTGGAAGTCATTGTTCTCATCTGAAAACATTTCAGCCATCCAATTTAGTAATGGGAATTAACATACATATTCCTTAATAACCGGAGCCTCTAGTACCATCAGAGGACAACTCGGGTTTACTTCAATATAACTGCGTGCAAAGAAATCATGCACCACTGCTAAAATATTCCAACGTCCCAGGACTCCATGCATCGCTGCAAAGGCCATAATCCCGCCGCCAGAACAAAGCAATTCATGAGCAATAAAGGGACTCATCAGTTGATCATAATCTGCGTTGGGAGACACCGTACTGCAGAGACACAAATCCAGAGCCCAATCGAAAACGCAGCTCAGGCAATGAAAGACAGGCTGGACGCATGTGAAAAAGGAAAATCGAAACGATAATCCATAAACTGCACTCAATGTAGCCAGAGGCAGCGCTTCATAGTAATCAAGCATTCGGTTGTGGAGCAGCAACAGCCGGGGCAAAATGTCTCGCCGGGGCAAAATTCTGAAATAAACAAAGCTGTAGAAGCACTCCGGCAACCAGAGCGAGAATCAAGGGAAATCCACCAAAGAGGCTCGAGAAAATCGAATGAAAAAATGCCGGGAACACACCGAATATAGTTTGGAAGAAAGTCACAAGGCCACTACTAACAACTTTAAAAAAGTGAGCCATCCCTCTGTTCGAGAAGGTATTAAAGATGGTGTGAATTAACTCCCCGAAATGCAGGGGAAGATCCATATTTAATAAGGCATGCACTTCTGTGCGGGTGTTTGCCACATGAAGGACAAATGTCTCTCGTGCAGATGTAAGGGCGACTTATTTCTTGGACAAAAGAGCTCCTATTCTACTCATCTTGTTGAACTCTGTTTTCAAGGTCGGATTCGACGGCCAGATGGAAACATCCAGCTTCCCATGTTGAGGAGAAAACATTACGTTTTTACAACAAACTACACGTTGGGAGACCGTAACAGTGTAAGGAATTCCATCCAGCATCCCACAACAATCTTCATTATTTAAAAGTAAATAGCTACCGTTTGCCATTAATGTGAATTTGGGTGTGATAGCAGGCGTCGGTGTACCTTTTAAGACACAGGCCACATTAGGTGCATGTTGATTACAAGAGCCATACAATTGAATGTTCCTATACACTAAAGAGTGATCAGGTGTTGTGCAATCTTCATCATTCAAGTAAACCTCTTTTCCCTCCCTAAAGCACCTATAGGTATATGGTAGTGACCAAGCTTCATGGAGATAAGCGGTGCCCAGAGGTTCATACCTGCCAATTGCATAATACTTCATGCAAACTTCGAATTTGAACAAAGGAAAAGGTAATGTTATTAACCCATGGATGAGCCACACAGCAGAATTTGTCTCGGCCTCAGAAAACGTCAAAGGTTCTAACTTTTCAATATGTAACATAGAAAAAGTTGCATCTTTCATAGACATAAATTGCTGTTTGTCAGTCAAATTAAAAGGGGCAAACAATGAGGACGTGTTCATGTAGTACAAAGGCAACTTCGCAGCCTTTAACGTTTGTAAAGTCCATGCAAACTGCATAATGGAACGCAATTGGTTTTGACCATGGTACAAAACATCTTGCCCAATATCAACAACAGACAAAACAATATTATCTAATGTGTAAATGCGGGAAGAAAGCGTGTTAATGCTGTTATCTACAATTGCTAACACATTTTCTAAATTAGCTTGATCTATAGCTCTTAAGCGGGAAGCAGCCTCAATCTGGGACAGTTTCCAAACTTTATTGTAAATAGCATATATTCACCTTTTGGATCTGCTGGAAGCAGGGCCCTTGACAAAGTCATTCAGATCAACATCGTCAGTCAATTTAGACAAATGAAGCTTAACTGACCCTAAAGTGGAATGTTTGAGCCAATTCTGACAGAGATTGCCTACGGAATAGGTAGTTACAGAATGGTCACTCTCAAAACGGGGATCCACACTAACCTGTGTGTAGCCAGGGGCTAAACCCAGAAAACGATGTTGGCAAGAATCAGCACTTCTGTGCCACAACAACCAACCCTTAGGATCCAAACTGGTTATGTAAAAAGTAGAATTCAGCAACAGGATATGTAATTCTCTGACAGAAATACTGGTATTATTATCCCAACAGGGGTACTCTTCCAATTCCGGAAGAGGAGGAGCATGTAATGTTTTAGTAGTAGCCAATCCAAAGTAGGTGGTTTGTGAAATAGTCTAATTCAAATCAACATATGGTTCGGGATGAGACATGCACGATGCAAAGCCTATGTGCTTTGCACTTGCCAACTTTTAGAAATTTATCAGCATCCCATACAATCCCATCTAAGACGGGCCAAGCAGTAATATTTACAAAAGTCAGGTCCCTCTTCAGTCTGTGTGATGAGGTGCCAATGTTCCATTAATTAGTCGAATAGCAGTCCTCTCTTCAACATAGTGTCCATTCACAAGACAGAAAAAATACACCACAAAGCCAATTGACATAAACAAAAAAATTGAAAAAAGCACCAACCAAATGTAAGTCCAAGGAGGGATCAAAAATTGTTTTTTAAACCATGTTGCAAAAACAGAAAGTTTTGAAGGGGACTTCGATGTGGTAGAGTTAGTGTGAAATGAAAATCTGGACTCAGTTGCACACATATTTGTAAATCGGGCATCGACAAGTCTGTGGGGTAAGTATACTCAGTATCATCAAGATGAGCATCAGGTGGGGTATTCAATAAAGGACTTGAAACTGCAGGCATCTCCAAGGAAACGTCAGGCCTGTTAGGAGCCGGAGCCAAAAGAGAATTTCTCAGTATCGATGGACAAGAGACCGCAGGTGTCATACTAAGAAGAGTCGGCCACTCTGTGTAATTTGACATTGTCAATGGAGATGTACCTTTTTTCCTTACGACCTGGAAGTGGAGGTAATACGACTGTTCTTGTGCCCTACACGCCAAGTACAGGAACAGGAGCTTGATTTGAGGGGCCAAACTCTTTCTTGTTCTCGACCTTCTCTCGGACCAGTTCTCCGACTCGGGTAGCCAGCCAACTACCGGAATCTGCAACGCAGCATCAGATGTGGAGGGCTTGTGTTCCTTTGCAAGACTGTCTCTTGTAGAGTCTGTAACACATTACAATGTTCATCTACGTCAAAGGGGCCAGCTGCTGCTGCCTGGGCTAGACCTTCAAGCTCTGGGACAAACATTTTGATACCAAAGTGCATCTCGTATGGGGTCAGCCCACCCAGAGACCTTCTAGGGAGATTATTAAGTGCACGCTGTATGCCATTGAGATGGACTAGCCAGTTCCAGCCGGTACCTATAACCCTAGCTGTCAAGGATTGCTTTAAGTCACGGTACATCCGCTCCACAACACTATTACCCTCAGGCTGGTATGGAGACGAAAATTTGACTTGGACCCCCAATGAACTCATGGCATCCTTGTATGCCTTAGAGGCGAATGCTGGACCCTGGTCTGAATGGAAGGTGCCACACGCAAAAATTCTCACAAAGACACGCAAATCCCTTATGACCGTGCGTGAATTAGCACTTCGGTGGGGCCACACCCATAAAAAGCGCATGCAAGAATCAACTGAAACTAAGATGTACTTATACGCAATATCTGAAGAAAAAAGACCGCAGTGATCCAAATAAACACAACCAAGTGCTTTATTGGAAATGTACAACGGTGTCTGGGGCTGACGTGTAGCAGTCGAAGGCTTGATCTGCTGACAAATGTCACATTGAAGGACATAATCACGCGTCTGTTTATACAGTCCCCGCCACCAAAAACGCTGTGGTAGCTGAGATACAGTAGCCGAAACGCCCGCATGAGCGGACGCACCACCCTCGAGGGCAGCTGTAATCCACACTGACCTGCGGTCCGCGTGGGGAATCAATCTGTCACCAACGTCTGGTATTTTCACATAAGGAACTTTGTCAGGACTTAAATGATAAGAATACTTTGAAGGAAATCCAGTAGGATATTTACTTCCCTTCTCAGTAGCGGCAATAGCTGCCAAGATGTCATCATCAATCTTACGTTTGGAACGTGTAACTGCTGCAACCACATATGTCGAAACTGCTGTCTTCGCGGCCTCATCGGCCAGATTATTGCCAACAGCGTGAACTCCCACACGCTTATGACAAGAGTATGAATTACATACACGAGTGACAGTTGCTCTTTAAGTTCAGCCACTCAAACCCACATCATTTTATGTTTTATTGTGCTACCTTTGGAGTCACGATAGTCGTTCTGAGTCCAAAAGAACAGATTGTCATTGTAAGACTGGACACAGTAGTAAGAGTCACTCACAAGAAGAGTTGTCACACCAGGATCTGCGTCCTCCAATGCAAGCATCAGAGCACGGAGCTCTGCCAACTGGGCGGTACAGTCCCCTAATGCCTGTGTATGTACGACATCGGATTTGAATTCTCCATTCACCATGGTACCAACCACAATTGCACAAGCTGAGGCGTGCTTAGACCCATGCGCAACTTGCGCTGAACTATCAGTGTAAATGATACAATGGAAATCCTCCAAAGGGCGCATAGTCCATGGGGCAGGATGAACAAATTCATACTGCAAGAACTCCTGCGCCCGTAAGGAGGCATCAAAAATGAACGTGATATCCGGAGACGTCAATGATGTTGCCCATTTTCTCCACCGTGGGTGCAAAGCTTTAGATTTGGGTACACTGGCTTTCGTCACTGCCTCCAAGGCAGGATACGGAGTAACAACCAACATGTGTTTTCCCTGCGACAGTACACGTTCCTTTCGAATCGCCATTTGCACTGCTGTCAAAACGTTTTCCACAGTGGAAAACCGCATTTCAGCCGAAGTGTACAAGTGTGACTTGTAAGCGGTAGGTACTGTGTCACCTTCGCTAAAAGTAAGGTATGTAAAACCCACCGCCCCAGGGACGATTCTTATCACCAGGTTGGTGTGGTTATCACGAGTCAGTAAGAATTTAGATTCTAGCAGATCAGCCTGCAAGGATTGCAAAATGGCTGAATGTTCGGGCAGCCATCACGATTTGGTAAAAAGTTTGTTATATCAAAGCTTGTAATGGTTTGATACGCTGGGCATATTCGGGAATATAAGTACGCCCGAAATTCAAAAATCCCAGCAAGGATTGCAATTTTTTCAGTGTTGTTGGAGCGCGCACTTGTGCGCATTTCTCCAAGAAGTGAGGAGCCAACCCTCAACCTTTGTTGTTGAGCTCATAGCCTAGTAACAACACTGTGTACTCTGCAATGTGAGACTTTGCAAAGTTACATTTGTAACCGAAGTCCGCAAAATTACAAATTATGCGGTCAACGCGGCACAGATGCGCCCATATCTCGTGGTCTGTGAGATAAATGTCATCCACATACGAACACGCATCTGGGTCGATTCCCTCTAAAAGAGAAACTATATGGGCAGCAAACACACCTGGACTATTCTTGTAGCCCATAGCAAAACTTTTAAATTTTTTCTGTGTGCCACCACTGGTAAAAGCGGTCCATTGATTACTTAAATCAGAAAGATTGTGGGCAAAAAAAACATTGGATATGTCAAGTGTGGTTTTAAACCTTTTACGCACAAGACCATCCACCAGGGCAGAGGTGTGGGTATTCTGTACTGCACAGGTACGGCAATGCGAGTTTAGCTGCCGGTAATCCAATACCAAACAGTAAGAACCATCAGCCTTGGTAACAGTAAAAAGTTGGTTATTTATCGGAGACAGACCAGTTTCAATCACACCTTGATATTCCAATTGTCCAAGGATTTCTGCGAACAAAGCTTTCGCTTCACGCTGCATTGGATATTGAGGTTGAGGCTGTGGCATAGACCGCAAGGGAATCTCATGTTTGGGGGAGAATTCATCCCAACCACAGTGAGTATGGTGCAAAGCAGGCGCAAGGGCCTTAGCCCACTCTTCTGCAAAATTCAGCGCATGCTCCTTTGACACTGTGTGCGCGAAACTAGGGAGGATTAACTCCTCCCCTCTCGGAAAGCGAGAACAAAAAGTGGGGGCCAGTCAGCCTCTGCTAACAAAATGTCATACGTAGTTGTCAGATTTTCCCAAAATACCCCTTTTATGGTACGTTGTATGTCACCTTCAAATAAAAGGTCAATTTAAAAAAGCATGTCAGGGGGAGCTACTCTAGTATCAGCTGTCTCAACAACAACAAATTTGTCAGTCGCTGTCACCTTCAGTAGTGGACGCAGGGCCTCTCGAACAATGGTAATCTCCGCCGCGCTGTCCAACAGGAAGTGCCCACGTCTGATTCGGAATCTGCGTTCTCACTATCTGTGGCATATCTCGCTGTTAAAGCGGCAACATTCTTTTTCTGAAACTGGGGTCTTTTCTGTGAAGAATTGTCCTGCTTGCCTTTTCCGTCTTTCGGGCATGGTTGGTCGGGAGTCTGCTGGCCACCCCGTCCTCTGCCACCGCCTCCACCCCCGGACGATGAGGCCGATGTGTCCTGTGAAGAACGAGGAGAAAGTTGATCAGGAACCTGAAAACGATCAAGCGACTTAATCGTAGAGCGGTCTCGCAAGTCATAAGAGCGCTCAGTAGACGGGACTCCTGTTTCTGTTGTTGTTTTCCCTGTCTCTTGTTGTTGTTCCAATTTTGCTTTGTAGCCTTGGGTTGATCGTCTTTCTCAGACTTCGACCCCTGAGTTTGTCTTTTATCTTTAGCAGAAAAGGGCTTGACACCTAAACTATTACGGCCTATGGTCTTATAAGCCGCCGTAATAATTCTCTGTAACTGTTGGGGTTTATCGGCAACAGGGACTTTGCGCAAAGCATTAGACACTTGGAAGTTTACTGCATCTCCCTTTAGATTAGAATGAGCCAACGAGTCTCATTCCCAATTCAACCGCATTCTCAGGTCCGTGTTCATCTTGAACACGTTTAATGACAGTCGGAAGGACAATCATTGAAGGAGTACCAAATCACCTCCTTTATACTGCCGCAAAGATTCTACCCCATGACTCGCAGTCACCGGCTTCCGGTACCAAGTCCTGGGGCAAACTAAATGTAAGAAACCTGTGTTATTCTACAGGACTCGAATTAGGAAAAACTGCCTCCAGCTGGTCAAATTCCTCGGCAAGCCAGAAAGGCATATCATCCTTATCCTGGGGACGCTTGCCCATAACCGCATTAACCATGTCTGGACTAAGCTTCATCCCGCTCGGTCCAGCTGGAAGTGCCGCAACACCAGGGGCCCGCCCTGGAAATTGCGGGTAACATATTGAACCAAGGCCCTTATAACTCCAATTGCGGAGGTATATAAGAGCCTCAACTCAGCAACGGGGACTGCTCCAGCCAAAACAGACTAAGAAGCGCCTGGAATGGACAAAGGACCTAATCTAATCGCCGTTAAACTGTGGGGAAGGGCGCCATTAAACCAAACACGGTGCTGCCATGCAGAAATCGGAATTTCCTGTGTCCTATAGGGAACATATTCCACGGGCACGGCTGTGTGAGAATAAGTGTGAAACACCGGAGAAGCCGCATACACAGCAGGAAATGTCACCGATGAATAAAAAATCTCAAACGGGTAAGCTATCTCAGCACTCACTACCAAAATAACCGCCATACCCTTCAAGGCGACGTTATAAGCCTGCAAATGATCGGGGACCGCAATGTGACTCTGCTGCGGTATGTCAACGTCACCCATAAGGACACAGACAGGAGAGGTACAATACAAAACAATGTAGCACAACTGGCTAGTAATTCAAAAGAAAACAGTTTTGAAAGATACAAGCTTGTAATGACCTATGTAACTATAGGTAGGTTTATCCGTCACCACTGTTAACCGGAAACAATAGTGAAGGGGTTCAGGACTGATATAAGCACTACTCAAGCGTCATGAAATAAGACCACCACTGTTAGGGCTCCATGTTGCAAGGATTCTGCTCAGACACAGAACTGTGCACAGAGACTCAAGACCTCAGTGAATTAGGGTGTGCCAAAAACTCACCTTAGTACCCAAAATCCCCTACCAGACTAGAATCAGTGTCTCATTAACTCTTCGTCCTATAGCAAAGTAACCAATGATTAGACAACCCAGAACATGCGACTTAGGATACCTCCGGTAAGGTGGGAAACATGAGCACTCTCTCGTTATACTCTCATACCGTACCAAAACAGGGAGTAAAGGGAGACACGTGCAAGTTTAAAATATTTATTTTAACGCCTGATCTCAGGGGCAGCATCTTAGCTAATACAAGCAGACATATTATAAGAAATAAGATTGTCAGCATAGTTACAATTCCATAAAATACAAAGGGAGGCAGCATGTTCTAATGCTAAATGGAAACAGGTTAAATATATACCTATATTTCACCCTCCCTTGCTAGTAGGTTATTTTATAACTCAAGAAGGTCTCCTAGGCTTGCATAGGCAACCCCATACCTCAAAGATTAGCAGGAGTGAATCACATCGAGTTCTGCACAAGCTCTCAGCGTATGAATGTTCTCCAAGTGTGTTCAATCATGCCTACACAGTGCATTGTTAAAGGGGCCAGTATCTGAGTTGGCCACAGCTGCATATATGTTATGGCTAGAACGTGCTCTGATCAGTTTGAACAACAGCTACAGTGTTGATATAACCTTGAAGGCTTCGGCACTCACTGTTCAGTCTAAACTTACAAAGCAAGTCAGCAATGTAGAAAAACAAGTTATTCTCATGTGAAGCTAAACACTCAGCCTAACTCTAAACAATAGCTAGTGTGTGTGCCGTGTGCAAAAGAAAGCAAAAGGTAAAATGGTGTTTAAACTTCTAATAAGCTCATGCTAACTTAACACTATATGAATGCAAGGCTCAGCCCTACTACATTACTTGATGGGCATATTAATTAATATCTGTTTCTTTGGAGAAGAGTTGTGGTTGTTTTAATTGCACGTTGCACTCTTTAGTATTTTTTTTATTTATTGCACTGTGTATTTCATTTTTTGTTAATTTAAGCCTGACAAAGTATGTTATATTGTATGGTGCATATTACTATACTGTAGTTTTACATTATTTGCTTTGCAGCCCCTAAGTGTTGGCCTTTGCTCAGTGTTTCAGAATTTGGGCCAGTGGGGTGGAAAAAGGAGCTTTTGGGAACTTTGATCCAGTTTAAAGTTTTGTTTACAATTATATTTGTAAAATCAGTCTCAGGCAGAAGACGTGATTGAAGTCACATGCCATTAGACTGGTGTACGCTACTGCATTGAATATTTAAATTTGCTTACCTGTTAGGGGTCTTGAACTTACGTGCTTTCCTGTTAAGTAGGGAAGTGTGACGGGAATGGAAAGAGGAAGAAGCCATTCTGAGATGTGCTCAATTCATGGTATGCAATGAACTATTCTATGAAAGCAGACTTAATCAGATGCAGAATTTTAAATTGTTCCGTTACCCTATTGCATGCTATTGTAGTGTACCTATCTGAAAAAGACTATTAGTTATAGATTCCTTACCTTAGAATTACCCCTAGGCGTCAGACTGGGTCTGGAGATTTTTTCTTTAGCAGTACCCCTGCGCGTCTGTATGTGGCGTCAGTCGACTCTGTTGGTGTCATGGTCACCGGAATGATGTTGTGGTGTCTACTTAGACGCTACCTCTGCGCTCTGACATCAGTTCTTTCTTTTTCCATGCCAACCAGCGCAGATCCTGAGAGAGCGGTAACCTTAGTCGACTTTTGTCGACCTCTTTTGTAGAGTAGTTCAACTCCTTGTGCACATAGGGATGTCCCATCGTCTGACCGGCTTCAAGCCTTGACTCCTGTTACAAGTTGATGTCAGTCACGGACCCACACCTCGTGTGCCCCTGGTGTGCGACCATGTCCCAAAGTAGTGCTCCGACTGTCGGGCCATGAACTTGAAGTCTTTGCGGGAGTGGTCCCGAAATCTTCTGGCAGTCAGCTCCGCGCCGCTCAAGGTCCCGATCGAGAGGGAGGACGCAGGACGGGTCATGGAGTCACCACCATTATTCCTCCTCGAAGTCTTTGTCATCGGGTACGTCGAAGCACAAGAAGAAGGCGAAGAAGCACCGTCGCTCTTTGCCTTCGTCCCGTCCATTGGCCCATGGGACGCAGAAGGTCGTCTTCCTTAGTCTCCACCCGCGGAGCCTGCTGGGACGGGTCCGAGCTTCCCTCCCTTCCTGGGAGCCATAGTGTCCTCTGCATTTTACGAAGCGCTCCACTCCATCTTTGGGCAGCCCGACTCGGGTTTTAGGTGTGTTCTAGGCTGGGTGTTCTAGGCTTTGATGCCGGCGGCTCTGGCCTTGGCGCCGCAGGGCCCACAAGGATTCAGATCTGGATCGGTGCCAGTCGATCTGACAACACCTCGCCCAGCACCGATTCCTCGGACGACGCCTCCGCAACCTCTGACGCCGGTTGTGTCTCCGACCGGCGTCGACCCCGCCCTCCCCCTCGACTTGGACACGGAGTGGGACTGGCGTCAGTTGATGCTGGTACCGTCGCCAGAGTGTACTTTTGTACCATTGTTCTACCCTGGTGTTACTTATCGCCCTGAGTGGCGGCCACAAGAGGGTGAGGAGGACTGGGAGGGGTTTGTTGACCCTCTGGCAGACCAGCTTGAAGAGCAGACGGACTGGAGAGAAGAGTTGGGTGATGCCAGTGGCCTGGATACTTCCCCAGAACTTGGTCTGCTTTCTCCCCCTACTGTGGCTAGGGAGGCGGGAGCTTCCTACGCTGTGGTGTTGCATAGGGCGGTTGAGGCCTTGGGCCTCGCGCTTCCTAAGGTGGTTATCAGGACTAACCTCCTGACTGAGGTGCTTCAGCCAACAGCAGCCTCTTTGGAGCCCTTGTTGCCTTTCAATGAGGCCCTCACTGACGTCCTTCTGGGTTCCTGGTCCAAGCACAGCAAAGGGGCTCATGTGGAGAGGATGATTGCCTGACGCCACTTCCCGGCACCGGGCTCTCACATCAATCTACCCCTGAGAGCATGGTGGTCCAAGCCTCATCTACAAAAGCAATCACTTTCCCTACAGCCCCTCAAGATAAGGAATCCAAGAAGCTGGACTATTTTGGAAAGTTGTTTTCTTCCACCAGCATATGACTGTGGTCAGTTAACATAGCATGTCTCTTGGGCCGTTACACACATTCTGTGTGGGACACGGTTACGCGTGTGCTGCCACAGTGCCCGGAGGAGTCCCGGGCTATGCTCACCCGCACGGTTGCTGAGGGTCGAGACGCAGCGAAGGTCACCATCCGGTGTGGGCTGGACACTGCCGACTCGCTGGGTAGGGCGATTTCCACGTTGGTAGCCCTGAGATGCTGCGCCTCGCTGAGGACCTCTGACTTCTCTGGGGATGCCCAATCTACCCATTTGGACATGCCCTTTGATGGCCGTCACCTGTTTGGCGACAAGGCAGACAACGCGCTCGAGCACTTCAAGAACTCTAGAGCTACAGCCAGGTCCTTGTGCCTTGCAGCAATTTCTCGCCCCATGCATTCTGCCTTTTGCCCCTTTCGCGGCCGTGGCGGGGGAGCCCCACCACATCCCACAAAGTGCAGCACAAGCCACCCAGCCTCTGCGCTGCTTGTGACGTCGGACCCAGCGTCGTAGGTCCGGTGGCCAGAGGGCGGACCAGTTGACCAATGCCCCCTCTGCAGGTGCCTCCAAACCTTCCTAGTACGACCTTTTAATGGCCACCAGTTGCCAGTGGGCGGCAGGATCCGCCATCACCTCTTCCACTGGCACAACATCAAATCAGACAGGTGGGTTTTGCATGTAGGCTGAAGGGGCTACTCCCTCCCCTTCTAAACTACTCCTCCCGCCATACCACCACCACTCCATCGCATGTCAGATGATGACTTGGCCCTTCTGCGTCAAGAAGTTGCGGCTCTCTTGGCCAAAGGAGCTATCAAGTGAGTGACTGTGCCAGAAGTAGGTTGTTATTCTCACTACTTCCTGATACCCAACAAGGACATAGACCTGCATCCTAGCTTTGATCTCAGGGACGTCAACCGCTTCCTCTAGAAGGAGAAGTTAAAAATATTGACATTAGCTCAGGTCCCGTCTGCCCTCGACCCTGGAGACTGGATGGTAGCGTTGGACTTGCAGGACGCTTACTTCCACTTCCCCGTCCTGCCAGCGCTGAGATTCCGTGTTTTCTGCTTCGTATATCGGATGGTGCATTTGGTACGGTTCCCCAGTACGCGAAGAGTGCCGGTCTGGCGTTTTCCACCGCTCTTGCCTAGAACACACCTAGGCATAATCCGCGGTGCTGGAGCAGCAGCTACTCGGAAAAGGATGCCTCCGAAGCCGCCGGTCACGAGGAGCGGGAAAGCAAAAGTTCAACCTGCACTGAATGAAGGTACGGACTCCGATAATTTTGGAGCTGCGAGTGCACTGGGGGAGACGGGAGGAGGCGAAAAAACAATGGCCCAAGTTCAAAAGAAAGGAGGTGAGCGCCTAACTAAAGCCGGTTTGGCAGCCCGTTCTGCTAATCAGGGTTCACAAACTTTACCAGCGCTTTTTGAGAAGCAGGTTTCTAAAAATTCACAGACTCCACGTACAGATATTTCATCAGATATCTCATTAAAAGGGGTTATTGATATAAATAGGGATACTTGTGTTCAGGGGACACTTTTGTCTTCGTCTCAAGAACCTTTTGTAACAGTTTCACCGAGTGTTCCTGCAGAGACACCATCTGCTGCTCCAGAAAACGCTGCTAGAGCAAGCCCAACTAACGGCATTATGGGAGCTGGAGTCCTCTCAAATACCTTAGAAGAAGGGAACATTGGTACCCCGGGTAATCTCATTGATGAGATAGATTCTTTTGCGCTAACTGAGGGCGTTTGTCTACAGGATATGACTGGCTCTCAATATCTTGCCGATAATTTTTATTCCATGTCCGATCACTCTTCGGATGAAAGTCTGAATAAAGACTGGGCTGACTATTCAGATGATGGTAACCGTATCGAAGACGACTTGAGAATGAGTGAGACCTCTACTGGTACAAATACAACTGTTACAACAGTCAAGAAACTTAGAGCTAAAAAAGACCCAGGTTGTAACGCACAAATCTCTGGATACTGGCGTAGCTTCTCCAGTACTTAATACTCAGGGGGTTCCCTTCGAAGCAGCTACGAGGTCAGATGAAAGTGCATTGAACAGGAAGTGATATTATCTATGATTTATCAGACTATGATGGAACATAGAGCGGAGATAAAGCTGGAAAATTCCCGTACACAAGCCACGTGCCGTAAGGTGCAGAATGCTGTCAGACGGGTCACCAAAATATGCTCAGATATCTCGTTGAGAGTAACAAAAGCTGAAACAAGGATTTCAACATTGGAGGACGACTTGGCCGCACAGCAGTTAGAGATTAACTCTATATCAGTTATAAGCTTTCAATCTGTAATCACACACGGCTGTGAGAGGGAGGAGCAGCACGGAGCGGAGCAGGAAGCGGCTCGGAGCAGCAGAGTAGGGCGGGTAAGGAGAAGGCGCCGGAAAAACTGCTGAGAAACCCGGCCGGGCCTCTCCTGAGAGCCCGATTGCCTGATTACCTGATTACTACGGGCCCGCGAAATCCGAACCTCAGCAGGAGCTCAGCAGGATCAGGAGCTGCGGGAGTGAGCCGTGAGCGCTCTGGGTGACGCGGGAGCCGCAGGAGGCTGACGCGGGAGCCGCAGGAGGCAGCCGCGGGAGCCACAGGGGGAGCCGCGAGAGCCATGAAAGCCGCGAGAGCCGCAGAGGCACCCCAGCAGGAGAGGAGTGGGGGAAAAGAGGTCGTACCCCCCTCACCTCAGCTTCCGTCCGTTCGCTTGTCACCTGGACTAGGTGAGGCGAGGCTGTGCCTGAGGCGAGGGAGGGGGGGGAGAGGCACACGACACACAAAACGCGAACGTGGCTGCCGATAGAGGCAGCTGCGAAGGAAGAGCCCGGTGGGTTGACTGGTAGGCAGCTCGACTAGGTCCAGCCAGCCTGAGGTCTTCCCCGAGAGCGCCGCTCGCTGCCTTTCATATTCTCTTGTGTGCCCCCTCGACAACTAGCAGACAACTAGCAGCCAGCCACCAAAAGAAGTCACGGGAGCTGCTGGAGTCGAGCTTCCCAGTCCAGCCTAGAAATTATCCTGTCTCAGTGGCACTGCTGCAATTTGTTCAGCTGACAATAATTTGTTCCACCCACCTAGGAGCTACTCGGGTGGAGGGGTGGGGGGGGGGGGACTAAGGGAAACCATAGAAAATGTAACATCAGGCAGAACTGGATAAAACACCATCGGGTCGCTGAGTTACTACTACTGAGTAACGTACGGTAGGAGCAGTGGAGCACTCCTTCAAGACTACGGACTGTGTGCAGGGAAGCTAGGAGCTAGGACAAAGAGGGGTACTGGAGGCCCAATAGGTCGATAAGCCGACAAGTTCTAAGCCACTAAAAGCTACCAAAACTTATTAAAAACCTCTCCATACACAGCTGGACATTATACATTACATTACACAGTAATTAATTAAATATTAAAAACTGGAAAAGCCGAGGACCTGTTTAAGCAAGAAACAAGAACTTCTGCAGCAGACCCCACCTGGAAGGCTTCGTCAGAGGGGGGAAAGATTCCGTGTGTCTAATTCTCAAAATTATCGACGAATCGATATAACAAGGAAAAAGCAGAGCAATAAGATCAGGCAGAGTAAGGCAAATACCGTTCAAATCAAAATCCAACTCCAACTCTAAGCCTAAATCTTGGAAAAGAAAACTGGAGCCAGCACCATCATTGCATCTAAATCATTCCCAGGAAATCAATCCGAACGCTGATAATAAAAACAAAGAAGGTCCAACTATGGAAATTAAGGAAACTATGGAAACTTCGATGTCCGCAACAGCCCAAAATTTTGCCTCGACTCAAACCCCCCAAATAAGTGGCCATGTTAAGGACTCTGCCGCATCACCTACCCTAAATATAGCTCTTCAGCAACCACAGAGATCCACACAAATCTCATCATCCCTGGCATTAAAGTCGTCATCAAAGTTCTCATGTTACCTTATAATCATTGAAGGAATGCCAGCGAAGAAAAAGATATGTTCCCATCAACCGAAGATATACACACAGTTTTCTTTTTTTAAAAGACCCCGGGACAGCTAATTTTTTCCAAGACAGGGAACATCAAAGGTCTCCACACACCGCTTTTATCAGGCGAAGCTGGTTGCAGTCGCACTAATAGCAGCCTAGCAGGCTCACCGCGGTCAGTAGGGGTCCTCAATTTATCCAGCACTAAGGCAGCTGCTGCAACATCAACATTAACACTGCCTGAAACAAGAAAAGTGGCAGCACTCACCCACTTAGTAGGCCAAGAATTTCCCTATCCCAATCGTAAAACTCCGGAAACAGTGTCTACAAGTAAAATTACCATCAAAGATTGGAGCCCATCAAAGAAAACTGAGCCCACAGAGGCAATAACTCACCCACAGTCAGCCAGTCTGGCTGAGACCCATCCTAAAAAACCTAGTTTACCACATTTTGGGGACCAAGATGCATTAGTGAAAATCAGGGTTCAGATTAATAATGAGGAAGAAAGAGAAGATCCACTTTCTCCTCAATTATTTAGCAGTTCGCCAAATTTAACGAAGGCAATCCGAGACGCACAAATAGAACTACCAACAGCAACTGAAGAGAAGGAAAGCAGAATGCAACTTCTCCAATCGTCTAATACTTTTTCGACTCAAACTAAGACATCTCAAATAAATCTCAATAGCATTTGTGAACAAAAAGCGTCAAATAACAGGCCAGCATTGCAAACGTCACCTCAGTCGCATCTTATTACCGTATAACGACCCCAATCGATAAACAGCTTCACAAACAATGACATGTCTTCCATAGCAGCACAGGAATGGGAAGAACTAGTTGCCACTTATAATCTGAAACCATCCGAAGATAACTCACTTATTGATTTATCTCCAAGAATGGATAGGAGCAGCAACATTGAAAAACTGGTCCCTGAATCCATATCGGTAACAATTTTAAACACTCTACGACACTCGGCACAGCCCTAGACTTCCAATCTCAAAAGATGGATCTGCAGCTTACTGTCCTGCAGACAATGGCCGATTCTATTTCAGGAATAGACTGGAAAATCTCAGAATTGAACGGTCTCATAAAGAGGGGCCAAGACCCCGTCTCCGTGGCTCAAATAATTCCATCACAATCGAGACCCTGCGATCCGATCCTAGACAAATTATCATCTTTACCATCTATGCTAGGGGACCTGATAAGTGACCTAAAATCAACAGTTTCACAAATCTCGATCCCACAAATTTCGGATCCACCTCCAGAACTTTCAGTGGTACAACAAGGCTCAGTGACTGAGCAGTCGGACAAACAGAGCTTAGCTATCACCTTACCCCCAGCTCAAACACCACTGTCTGGATCGCTGGAAACTGAGCCTATGATCATTACTGCAAACTCAATTGAATCAACCTCAACAAACATCCAGGCATCGAACAGGACCCGCAGGAAGAAAAAAAGGAAAGGAAGAAATCGGCTGCTAACAGATGCAAGAAATAACATGGAAGTACAATCAAACTCTTCTCTTCCAGCAGTGATCCGTGGTCTGAGAACAAAAGACAAGGATCAATCACCACTTCGGTATAAGGCCTCAGATAGTACTCTTTCATCATCTCCAGTACGTTGCGCAAAACTGACAACCAGTACCGTTCAGAAATCTGTACTGAGAGAACATAAACAGACACTTCCTCAATCTAAACCAACTCAATCAGCACATAATACTCATAACGCTGACTTAACACAAATTTAACATATTTCAACACAGAAAGTGAGGACAACACTACGGCTATCAACGCAGAGTCACCTCAGCATCCAAAACGAAAATCGAATAGTAACACAAGGGAACTGAGGACAGATAACAATCCCAGTGATGTACCAAATAATTTAGACACAGTGCGCCTAACTCGTTCCCCTCAGACCACTCAACACGACTATGTGGGATCACTAGCTAATTCAATATCTCTCCATCATTTAAATAGTCTGACATCAATCCTCTTCATTCCTGAATATACATCTCGAGGTAGGGACGACATACTGAACAGGGGAAACATATTAAGACTCTTGCACTCGGTTGCAAGCCTGGTAAACATCAGTTCCACTGACCTCATGCAAATAGAGTTTCAGCCAAACACCGAGTCGCATTGCCCAGATACAACAAAAGCAACCTGGAAGTCCTTTGAGACAGCAAATAAAATTATGGAAGAAGCAACTTTCCAACAATGGGGGATCGAGTTGAGACTTGAAAAAACGACCTCGCTATCCGACACCCTTATTACCTCTCATCAGGTCCACAGTACAAAAAAGCACCAACTCAATATTAAAAGGAGCAAGGAGTAACTCCCCAAGGATGTACCCCCAAGACTCAAAAAGATCTTCACCTGGACTAAATCAAAGTCACAGAAGTCCCCCTACGCCAGATACCCTCCTCAACTGGAAATCGATTCAACATAACAAATAGCGCAAATTGACAGAGAGGGGAAGACATTCTTAAGCCCTTAGATAGGATCAGGGAAATTAAAATTTGCTCCTGGAACATCAATGGTTTAGCCAGTAAAATCAATTATCCCGAGTTTCTACAATACCTAAATACATTCAACCTTTTACTGCTCCAAGAAACTTGGGAAGAAAAGGCATTGGAGCTGCAAGGGTTCTCTTCTTGTTGCATCCCGGCAAACAAAATCTCAACCTTCGGCCGAAGATCAGGAGGTCTGATGTTCTTAGCTTCAATTCCAACAATAGGCTAAATTAAGACAATAGATTCTCACATACCTCCCCCAAGTGCTATACAGGTGGTAAAGATTTCACTCTGGCTACAGAAACTGCCCCAAGAAGTAATAATAATCAACACATACATTCATCCTAAGCAGAAACAAAAAGCAGCCAAAGATTTGGCGAAAGCCCTGGAAAAAATAATGGAAGAAAAGGACTCCGATTTTATCATCTTGGCCGGGGACTTTAATATGCTCCTCTTCAGCAAAGACCTAGACAACGACCTCATTCAAGAACTGAATGCAGTGTGGGGTGTGCCAACACAAGGCCTGACAAAATATATAACAAAACAACGAAGTGTTCAAAAAACTTACTTCGACACCTGGAACAACTTAACTTAAGGGCCCTGAATGGGCGCTATGCCGAAGATGATCCACCAGTTGCCACCTTCCATTCTAAGAATCAATCCTCCCACCTTGATAACATGTTCATATCCTTAAACATGTTTTGTTGGATAACAACATTTAGAATAGGGATGAGTGACTTCAGTGACCACCTGCCTCAAGAGGCTTTAATAAGAGTCAACTCGCAACCGGGAACCGAACCACATATAGTTCTTGATACAGAAGCTACGTCAAATCTAAGGCGGCTACGGTGTAATATCGACAACATCGACTTCATAAGTTCCGTAGCAAAAACTTTATTAACCCAAATTGCAAGCTCCTCAACTAAGCAGTCGGAAGTCTGGCAAAATTTCATCCAAACCATTAGCGAGAAACTGATAAACACTTCGTCAAATTACCTATGTCAAGTGAAGGGAATTTCAAGCAAAAATCAACTAACACCAGAAATGAAAACTCAAAAATGGTTAATAAATCAGACACTAAGACAGATGCGAAAGAACCAAACAAACCATAGCCTACATATTGTTTTACAGGAAGCAAAAAAGCAGCTAAAACAGATGAAATGGCAAAAACAGAAGCTAAGTAACGAAGACCTTTGGGCAAAACATCTTTATGAAGGGAAGCAGAAAAATAGCTCCAAGTTCTGGCAAATGGTCAAAAGAATAAAAAATCCAGAACATCTAGGCCAAAATTCCAACATATCAGAGGAGGTATGGACAAAATACCTATTGAAGCATTTTAACAATAAGGATACTACAGAGGACGTGGTAACAAATAAACCCTGCACAGAACTCATGAGGTCTAAAACAGAAGGGAAAGATAACGGCCACAAGAATCCAAGAAATGCGCGAGTGCGGGGCAACAACCCCATCTAAACTCAATAAATCAGTGCCGAAAGTAAGCGCCCCAAAGTCTGTCGAGCCCGGGCGAGAGACAACTGTGCCAGCGGATATCAAACGGCAAATAAAAAGGGGGAGGCCCGGGACCTAATGGCATTCCACCCATGCTGTACAAATCGGATGTGGAGTTTTGGAGTGTATCACGAACACCACTATTAAATAGTTTAAGGTATACCCAGACTCTCCCTGAGTCTTGGCATGGGTCAGACATCAGCCAGATTTATAAACCTGGTAGCAAGTAGCAACCAAACAACTATCGGCTTATTGCCCTATTAGATGTGGAGGCCAAATATTTCGCAGGAACCATCTTGGAGGAGTTAACGTCATGGGCATCCGAAAACTCCATTATCCCGATCAACCAAACGGGATTCTGCAGAGGCCAAGGGACCACAACCAACATCATGGCATTGTCCTTGTTGATGGAAGCAGCAAAAGAGACTAAGTCACCTCTGTATCTCTCATTTATTGACTACACTGCTGCATTTGATCATGTGGACCGTAACAAACTCTGGCAGAAACTGGACAACTGGGGAATACCGAAACACCTCCTGGATGTCCTAATACTACTCCACTCAAACACCTGGATTAAAATCAAACTTGGAGCAGGCACACATCTTTCGAAGCCCATTAGGACAACAAAAGGGTTAAAGCAGGGGTGTGTATTAGCACCTACCTTATTCAACCTTTTTCTAGCCGATCTACCTGGGGAACTTGACAAATGCTCTAATCATGCACCCAAACTAGGGACAATCACCCTCTCCAACCTGCTATATGCGGACGACTTGGTGCTGATAAGTCGGACGCCAACGGGCCTACAGCACCTCCTGAATGTAGCTCATACCTTTTCAGTAAAGAACGCTCTCCAAATAAACTTCAACAAATCAAAGGTCATGGCTGCGAATTATAGGAAAAAAGGAGACTTTGCTGGCACCTGAACAGAGAAAAACTGGAGTTGGTAACCACTTGCAAGTACCTGGGAGTAATTCTGGATTAAAAAAATACATCTAAGGCACAACTTGGACTCCTTACGAGAGAAGGAGACTACGACCTACTTGGCCATAAAACCATTAAAGGCCAAACTCCCCGATCTCACACTTAAACCTCTTCTGCAAATCTTACGTGCAAAGTTACAGCCGACCCTTACATATGGGAGTGAATCACTCCACAGGAAGGATGCCTCATTATTGGACATAGTTATAGCCAATTCATACAGGGCTATTTTTAACCTCCCAAAATACGTCTCTCCTGCCCAGATCCGGCTAGAATTCGGCATCCTTAAGCAAACAATAGAAAGGCGGTGTGCATATGTAGCGAGCTGGCATAAGATTCGCACTGCAGAGACTGGCTCTTTAAGTTTTAACGTATGGGAAGAGCTACTTTGGCATCATAAATTCTCGCCCAGAGATTACTTACTTGAATCACTTCAAGTTTTAGGCTTGTCCGACATCTGGGAAACCTCAATAGACCTCTTGTCCTTCAAAAAAGTTGCTAAAAAATCAGCACGCATCATCTCAGCAATTGAAGACAAGAAGGAACTAGCAAACAGATCGCATGGCTGGATAACGCTGGGTGATTATGGAAGAATACAATCGCAAGCATACCTCAATATTGGTATGAAAATAAAAATCAAAGAAAAGTTTCTAAAATTATGCCTCGGAGTTATCCCTATACTCCCACACCTGCCGCCCTGGGAGAGAAACAACATTTCACTGCAGTGTCGCCTGTGTAAAATCGGCAAGGCGGACATTATCCATGCGATCTGCATTTGTCCAAAACTAAAGGACTTGAGGTATAACTTTTTACGTCCATTCTTCAAATTACATGGCGTTCGGACTTGCAGGCAGGCTGTTAAACTGTGCTTCAACCCCAACAACACTAAATTGAACTGCCAGGTTGTAAAGTTTTTTGATTTAGCAGGAAAAAGTTTAGAGAGTCTGAAATCAAACTCAGGCAATGCACCCCGCCTAACTAGTTTTGAACCACTCTCTGAAGATGAGGTCTTAACAGTCCTGAACACAGTCAAATCTAGATCCCCCTCGGACCCCTGCCCCCACTTCGTGTTCTCAAAAATCGCACCCAAGCTTTGCCCCCAGATCACCCAACTTTTCAACAAATCGTTAGTCACTGCCACCTTCCCTGAGGCCTGGAAGCATGCCTCCGTGACCCCCCTCCTGAAAAAAGCGGGATCCGATATTCTCAATCCAGAGAACTACAGACCTATCTCCCAGCTCCCTTACCTCTCCAAAGCCTTGGAAAAATTGGTCAACGTACAACTGACTAAGTATCTGGAAAACAACTCTCTTCTGGATCCCTCCCAGACTGGTTTTAGAGCTAACAGTACAGAGGCAACGTTGCTGGCAGTGTCGGACAGTATCAGATCCTCCACCGATCAAGGTGGAGCAGTGGCACTGATACTGCTTGACCTGTCAGCAGCGTTTGACACGGTATCCTACGATTGCCTGCTGAATACACTCCTGAACAAGGGAGTTCAATCCACTGCATTGAACTGGATTCAATCCTTTTTGAGCAATCGCACTCAGGCAGTGCATATGGGCCAATTCCACTCAAAACCCAACCCCATCGGCTGCGGGGTCCCTCAGGGGGCCTCACTGAGCCCCACTCTTTTCAATGTCTATATTTCATCTCTTGCTGACATTGGAAGGAAGTGGGGCATTGGCATCTGCTCCTACGCAGATGATACACAGCTGATGGTGGCCATGGACGAAGGGCCTGAGATAACCAAAAAAAAGCTACATGACTGCCTCTCCGAGATGGCCCAATGGATGCACAACCACTGTCTAAAACTGAACGCAGGCAAACCGGAGATTCTCCTGTTCGGTAGAGCCAAACGTGTGTGGGACGCCACTTGGTGGCCACCCTCACTGGGACTGGCCCCCACTCCCAAACAACACGCCAGGAACCTGGGAATCATCATGGATGATGCCCTGTCCATGAAGGATCACGTCCGTTCCCTCTGGGGCAAGGGCTTCGCCATACTAAAACTTCTCGCCAGGATATTTCCCTGGATACCCCTGGACTGCAGACGCTCAGTTACACAGGCCCTACTGGTCAGCCGCCTAGACTATGGCAACGCACTATTCGAAGGGATGAATGAACAGTTATTCTCCCGCCTACAGGTACTGCAAAACCAAGCGGCAAAACTGGTCCGTAATAAAGGCAAACGAGACTTGGCATCGGAATGCCTAAAGAAACTCCACTGGCTCCCGATGCGCCAGAGGGCCGCTTTCAAACTGCTGAGCCATGCGCACAGAGCTCTACATAAAACCAGCCCCACAATTCTTCAAGGGAAGATCGATTTCTATGTTCCCAATAGGAATCTACGGTCAAGTCAATCAGCCCTGGCCAAAACTAAACGAATCCACAAAGTCAGAACAGGTGGTCGCTCCTTTTCTTACCTGGCAGCTAAAAGGTGGAATGACCTGTCTACCGACCTAAGACACACCACGAACTACCTTCAGTTTCGAAAAAACTGAAAACACACCTCTTCCCCAAAGCGTAATCTCTCAGCATACGCTTTCAGTAGTCCCTCCTGGTTCATAGCGCCGTGATATCCCTAGGGATGAGTGTCGCGCTCTACAAATGCCGCAAATAAATAAATAAATAAAATGAACACTACAAGGTTTTAAGGACAACCATGAACTGATCTTAACCCACTTTTTTAATCTGATAATATCACGTACAAACAATTTTTTTATACAATCTTACTGATGTTTTATAATTTTGTAAAGATTTTAATTAATCATGTACAAATAAACGATTACCTTTCCTTACCAGTTATAAGCTTTCGGATTTGGAAAACCAAGCTCGAAGGAACAACTTACGAATTTTGGAGGTTCCAGAGGGGAGAGAAGAGTCCGATGTCTGCAAATTTGTCTGCGAACTTTTTTCAGAAGCATTTCCAGAATTGACACTATGGGATTGGTCCATTGAGATTCAGCGGGCGCATCGGTTTCCGTTTACAATTAAAAAAGGAGGACAAAGAGAAAATGATCTCCCAAGAGCTATTCTGGTTCGATTTAATAATTTCTTAGCTAGAGAAGCTGTTTTTGGACTGGCCAGGCCTGATAAGAAAAGACAGGCAAAATGTAATTTTTTTGCTCGGCCAGATTTCTGTCAAGCTACTGTATCCAAACGATGGCATTTACGGCAGTATATCCCTGAGTTTCAAGAAAAGGGAGCAGTAGTTTATTTGCAGTACCCAGCCAAGTTAAAGGTTATTGTAAAAGGGCAAACCAGGTTTTTGTTTTCTGACATCTTGGCCAAAGAATATATGCAATCCTTATGATGTGATAAGTATTATATGTGTGCTCTATTCGTGAACACCAAGCCTAAGGGGATTGTAAATTTAGTCTAATTAATTATATTCTTTTCCCAACCTAGGAAAGGGGGGAAGGGGGTGGCACTCTACATTCTCAGGGACTTCCAGTCCTTGTGCCTCATATGGTGGTTTGGGTGGGTAGCAGGGTGAAGGAGGTGGGAAGATGAGAAGGGGGAAGGTAGGGTGATGGTGGGGGGGTTATAAGTCCGCAGCAGTCTTTAATGTTTGTAAACCTGGTTCAGTTCTTTTCAAATTGAACTCTTATGCAAATAATCGAAAGTGGTACGATATGTTGGTAACATTCTTTATCTTTAAATATGGATCAGAAACTGAGAATCTGCACGTTAAATATCAATGGGCTCAATGATTCTAAGAAAAGAAATGCTTTATCTAAAATAATTCAACTGCTAGGCATTGATTTATTCGAAAGAAACAGGTTAGTATTAGATTCCTTACCTTAGAATATTCCCAGGCGTCAGACTGGATCCGGAAATTTTTGCGTAGCAGTACCCTTGCGCGTCGGTATGCGTCGTCTGCAGCTCGAGTCCGTCGTGGGTGCCGGAATGACGTCGCCGGAGTACTTAGACGCCGCCCTCGTGCGCTGACGTCAGTTCTTCTTTTTTTTCGCGCCAGCAGGCGCCGATCCGGAAAAAGGTGGTACCCTTAGTCAATTTTTGACTAAATGTTTTTTGATAATTTTTGATCTACTTCGAAGTCTGTACGACTCCGACGGTGCCGGTAGGGATGCCCGGGTTCAAACCCTGCGCCGACTGCGACCGACTGATGTTGGTTACTGACCCCCATCGCCGGTGTCTTCATTACCTAGGCCTCGACCACGACAACAAGGCCTGTTCCGACTGTCGAGCCCTGACGTCTAAGGCTAGGCGGGTGCGGTCCCGCAAGCGGCTCGAGCTCTGGCAGTCGGCCCCGTGCCACTCGAGGTCCCGGTCCGCGAGGAGGTCGAGGGACCGGTCCTGGGATCGGAGCCATCAGGAGTCGTCCACGGTCTTCAGGCTCCTCAGGTAAGCACAAGAAGTCGAAGAGACGTCATCGCTCTTCCGACTCCCCCCGATGCGGCCGGGGGTTCGGCGACACCGCCGGCGCGGCATTGTGGCCTGCTCCATACCCGACGGTCCCTGGGCAGCACGCGACGTCGGAGGAGATCGAGGCCTTCTCACGCCATGAGGTCGCTCACTCCTCCGTCGGGCTCCGTGGCCCCGACTGGGAGTCCCAGCGGGTCGGGTGCTTCTGCCCCGACGCCATCGGGTGCTTCGGTCCAACCGCCGCCGGTGACTTCAGTCCCGGCGCCGCAGGCGCCCGCATGATCCGGGTAGCCGCAGGTCGACCGCACGACCTCGCCGGCCCCTAGAGTGTCGCCCCCGGCGCCGCCTTCGGGCAGCGCCGTCCTTGATCCCTCCCTCGATTCGGGTCCGGCGCCGTATTTGCGCCGTATCCGAAGCCGGTGGGAGACTTCTACTTCTATGACCCGGCACCATCCTTTGGTCCTGAGTATCAGGAGATGGGTGGTGAGGGGGATTGGGAGGGGTCTGAGGACCCTCTTGCATGGGAGTGTCAGTCTTACCAGGACTGGTCAGGGGAGCTAGGGGACGCTAGTGGTCTGGATACCTCACCAGACACTGGTTTTGTCTCCCCTCCTACCGTGTCTACGGAGGAGGGGGCTGCTTCTAGTGTGGTGTTGACGCGGGCAGGCCAAGGCCTTACATCTTGAGCTCCCCGTCGCGGCCGTGAGGACTAACCTCCTCACTGAGGTCCTTAAACCGCAGGCAAGCTCGGCCGAGCCTCTGCTGCCGTTTAATGAGGCCTTGTCTGACGTTCTTCTGGGCACCTGGTCCAGGCCCGCTACAGGTCAGCCTGTAGATAGGAACGTGGCCAGACGCCACCGCACGGCTCCGGGCGACCCTGCTTTCCTGTCCACCCACCCCACCCCGAGAGCCTGGTCATCCAGGCCTCTAACTCCCAGACCGCATTCCCGTCTGCTCCCCCCGATCGGGAATCCAAGAGGTATGTACAGTCTGGAAAGAAAGTATTCTCATCCTTGAGTTTGGGATTGTGGTCAGTCAACACCGCATGCCTCTTGGGCGGCTACACCCACTCTCTATGGGACACGGTTGCGGACGTGCTGCCACAATGTCCGGACTAAACTCACCCCAGCCCTTGCGGAGGGTCGAGATGTGGCACGGTACTCCATCAGGTGTGGGCTGGATACCACGGACTCACTGGGCAGAGCGATGGCAACGACGGTGGTGATTCGTCGCCACGCCTGGTTGAGGTCCGCCAACTTCTCAGCTGATGTCCAGAACACTCTTATGGACATGCCATTTGATGGGCGTCGCCTTTTTGGCGACAAGGCAGACCATGCGCTTGTGCGCTTTAAGGACTCCAGGGCTAAGGCCAAGTCCTTGGGCCTCTCGGCTCCGCGCCAGCAAACGGGTGCCTTTCGCTCCTTTCGTGGCCAAGGAAGGGGCGCCCACACGTGCTGCCGGCCACCTGTGAGAAGTTGGCCTGGTATATGATGTTCACTATTCTAGTGATCACCTTGCACCAGTCCAAACAACCCTTATGGTGATGGTTGTAAGTCAACCTTATAGACCAGCTATCCTAGAGGTAGCGTGGACAGAACTGTCTTAGGCTAAAAGACTCTTGAGGGCGTGTAAAGCCAGCTGTTTTACCATATGTAACCCCTTAAATATCAAATGAAAGGACACCACACAGGATATATATAAAATATATATGTATTTATTCACTAACACACTCCTCTGAACTCTTTATGAGATTAGAGGCAAAAGCTCGTAACAAGTTATACTCAGAAATACTTTAAATAGCACAATTTACAGTTAGGCCCTAGGGGCGTGTAAAACCATATACTAAGTAAGTGGTATAAGAACCACGCCTTTAGAAAGGGAAAGGCCTAGGGCCCGGAGGATCGCTGGGGCTACACTATCTGACCCTTAGGTTAGGAGTATGAGGCCAACAGGCGGCGCGTGCAGAGTCAGTACTCTCACGCGGGAGTCAATAGAAAGTCAATAGGAACGTAAAAAGGTAAGTAATGAAGTTTTAGGACACTTCCGGTCTAACTAGGATTACACAACTAGCAAAACTGGACACTAGGATAGTTAATCCCTACAGGAGCACCGAAGTACTCGCGTTACCTCACCCACGGTCTGCGGTTGCATAGGTGTCAAAGTGTGTCGGGCTTTCTCGTCGTTTCCTATGGAGCCTTGGAAGAAGATGCTGCAGGCGACCAGGAGGAAGATGTCCGGGTGGATCCAAGGATGGATCGGAGTCGAAGAAGACCTGAAAGCAGAGGGGACAGAGTCTAGGTCACTTGCCAGTGACCGGGTGGAACCAGGAAGGAACCAGATGTCGTCGAGGAGCAATCAGGTGCAGATGTGAAGCTTGTCGTTGCAGCCACGCTGACCAGGAGGCGTCGAGGAAGACCAGGTGCTGGAGAGGAGCTGTCCCTCGAAGGTTCTTGCAGATGGAGGGGTCGGCTTCAAGATCGGAGCCAACAAGCCTAAGCAAAGGCAACCCACGCAGGATACACAAAAGGCTTCTGGTGCAGACCTGGAGGGTCTGAGGTACTTCACCCTTTCAGGGAAGCGAGGGCCAGTCTGGAGCAATCAGACCAGCGATGGATTTTCTCAAGGATCGTCGTCAGAGGGCTACTAGCCAACGGGCCAGCAACCGGACAATGCGTCGAGCAGAACACAAGCAGAAGGGCCCCAAGCAGATCTCGTGGAGTGTGGAGAGCTGGTCTTCGGTGCAGGTGGAGCTCGGTGTCGGGGTGTCTCAGTCCCCAGTGCACAGCTTCGAGGATGCCTCAGGAGCTGCGCTGTTAGCAAGTTGAAGACTTTCCAATTCCGACGCCTTCCACGGAGCTCAGCCTTGCTGGAGTCGTGCAGTGGGGTGAGAGGAGCCCGGGAGTCGAGGTCTTGTCAGGCTCTGTGCTCGGGTTCCGGCGGGAATGGGGACAAAGCAAGCCGCCGAGTTGCTGGATGGTGCCTGGTTGCCCAGGGTGGTCACTCCTTGGCCACAAGGGAGATTCTTCAGTCTTCAGCTTCAGTTGAATGTCGAAGGGTCCAGAGTTTCGTCTCCAGTTCGATTCCAGGATTAATCTAAAGTCTCCTGGGTCAGCTCCTACCTTTATACAACTAAAGGGGGCTGGTTTACTCACTAGGTCCCTCCTATGGGTGGGACCAAGAAGGGGGGTGGTTACACCCCCTTTCCTTTGTGCAGTTTCGCGCCAGAGCTGGGGCTGGAGTACCCCAGCAACCGGTTCAAACTGGGGTATGCATGGAGCACCTAGTGTGCCCCAGGTATGTCCCAATACACAAAATCCTGTCTGGGGTGGTGCTCGCACCTCTCCAGGCAGGAAACCTATTGTCCAGGCCTCCCTCGATAGAAGGACTCCCAGCAGCAGGAGGTCAGACTTGTGTCTGAGGCAGCAGCATCCATTTTGTGACGCTGGGGCTCTGGTTCACTTTAACCGGATAGTCAGAACTAACATGTCTTCTCCCTCTAGAAGGGTGGTATGCTACCCCCGTCGCCAGAATTTGCGAGGGGGTAGTATTCCAAAGCGTATGACACCTCACACAACATGTTTAGATAAAGGCAAACCAAAGTTAGCATTCAACCGCGAGGATTAAAATGCACTTAAGAGTATATGGTATGGCAATATCATAGAACAGCTATAAGGACATGGTTCCGAAAGCTGCAGACAGGCTCAGCTCATGCTAGAGCACCATCTCACACATAACCAAGCACTCTGCCTCCAGGATTGTTAAGGCCTGCCATAAGAGTGACTTAAAGGTTACTGTGTGTCTATATTTAAGGGTAGATATAGGAATCCTATACCTAAGCAAGGGCTGATTACACGACCTTGCCCCAGCTGAGTGATCAGCCAGTTGTGTCAGTTTGAGTGGCCAGCCAGGGGTGGCATAATACATGCTGCAGCCCCTGGTAGGCCTTGATTACACCTATGCCCTGAGTACCTAGGGTACACTTCTACAGGGTCTGATAAGGTGAGCCAATGCCCAATTTTGGATGTACCTAGAGTACATGGTGTGAAATTAGAGAGAGTGCATCTGGGCTGTGGGTCTGATTAGCAGGCCCACAGCCACATCTAAGTCGAAAACCAGTAAAGCAAAGCAAAAAGTGGGGGTGACCATACCAGCAGACCCTACTCTCTTACACAACCCTCCCAAACTTAAGGACATTAAACTAACCTTGACCAGTTGAGTCTTCATGTTCTAAGTGGAAATATCTGGAGAGTCCATCTGCATTGGCATGGTCAGTCCCAGGTCTATGTTCCACTGTAAAGTCCATCCCCTGTAGGGAAATGGACCACCAAAGAAGTTTGGGATTTTCACCCTTCATCTGATTTAACCATAGGAGGGGCTTGTGGTCTGTCTGAATCTTGAAGTGAGTGCCAAACGAGTATGGCCTCAGCTTCTTCAGGGCCCAAACCACAGCAAAGGCCTCCCTCTCTATAGCTGACCAACGTTTCTCTCTAGTGGTCAGCCTTCTGCTTATGAAAGCAATGGGCTGGTCTTGACCATCTATATTCAGTTGTGAAAGTACAGCTCCCACACCCAACTCAGAAGCATCTGTATGGCCTTTGAACTCTTTGGAGTAATCTGGACTTTTCAGAATAGGTGCAGTACACATGGCCTGCTTCACGTCATCAAATGCCTTTTGACAGCTAACTGTCCACTGAACTTTCTTTGGCATCTTTTTGGAAGTTAAATCATTCAGTGGTGTCACAATGGACCCATAGTTTTTCACAAACTTCCTGTAGTATCCAGACAGGCCCAAGAAAGCTCTGACCTGTGTCTCGGTGATTGGAGGAGTCCTGTCTCTGATGGTCTGGATCTTGCTCTCCAGTGGTTGAACCTGACCCCCACCTACCAGGTGGCCCAGGTACACAACCTTGCTCTGCCCTATCTGGCACTTTGTAGCCTTGATAGTGAGGCCTGCCTTTTGCAGAGCCTCTAAAACATTTCTCAGGTGGACCAGGTGATCCTCCCAGGTGGAGCTAAAGACAGCAATATCATCTAGATAAGCTGCACAATAGTCATCCAGTCCTGAGAGAACTTGATTCGCCAACCTTTGGAAAGTGGCAGGTGCATTTTTCAAACCAAGGGGCATACCACAAATTGATAATGTCCTCCTGGGGTTGAAAATACTGTCTTGGCTTTTGCATCCTCAGCGAACCTGATTTGCCAGTAGCCTGCTGTCAGGTCAAATGTGCTCAAGAATTTGGCAGATGCCAATCTATCAATGAGCTCATCTGCCCTGGGGATGGGGTGGGCATCTGTCCTAGTGACAGCATTGAGACCTCTGTAGTCCACACAAAACCTTATCTCTCTCTTACCATCTTGGGTGTGAGGTTTTGGCACCGTGACTACTGGACTGGCCCAAGGGCTCTCTGAGGGCTCAATAACTCCCAGCTCCAACATATTTTCGACCTCTGTCCTAATGCAGTCCCTGACATGGTCAGGTTGCCTGTAGATTTTACTCTTGACAGGCAGACTGTCACCAGTGTCCACCTCATGGGTGCACCAGCTTGTCTGACTTGGGGTCAGAGAAAACAGATGTCTGAAGGACTGAAGAACTTGTCTGCAGTCCTGTTGCTGATGTTCAGAGAGGCTGTCAGCAAAGACAACACCATCCACTGACCCATCATCAGGGTTCTGAGTAAGCAGGTCTGGGAGAGGGTCACTCCCTTCCTCCTGCCCCTCATCTGTAGCCAGGAGCAAGCCCATGTCTGCCCTGTCGACAAATGCTTTTAGTCAGTTGACATGATTCACCGTGTGGGGGCTTCTGGGAGTCCCAAGGTCCACCAAGTAGGTGACATCTCCCTTCTGTTCAACTATTGTGTGGGGCCCAGACCATTTGTCCTGGAGTGCTTCTGGGGCCACTGGCTCCAACACCCATACTTTCTGTCCTGGCTGGTACACAGTCAGCACAGCCTTTTGGTCATGCCAAGCTTTCTGAAGTTCTTGGCTGGCCTCAAGGTTTTTGGAAGCCTTCTCCATATACTCAGCCATCCTGGAGCGGAGACCAAGTACATAGTCCACTATGTCAAGTTTAGGCTTTTTGAAAGTTAACTCCCATCCTTCCATCACAAGACATAGGGGTCCTCTTACAGAAGACTTTGGACGCACCGCAGTCTAACATCCAGCACGGTGGCGGCAGTGGAATCCGCCGTGGCGGCGGGCGGGGACAACGGCGCAGCCAGTCCACACCTGCCCCTGCAGCATCCGCCTCGAAACCTTCCGAGTTTTCAGGCCCATGTGACGCCAGTGGGAGGCAGGGTTCGCGATCACCACCTCCACTGGCGCACTGTTACATCTGACAGGTGGGTTCTGCAAATCGTCCGAAGGGGCTACTCCCTCCCCTTCGAGGCGACCCCTCCAGCCATGCCACCGCAGTACTACCGCGTGTCGGGGGATCACTTGACACTTCTCAGAGAGGAAGTTACGGCCCTCTTGGCCAAGGGGGCCATCTAGCGCGTTCCTTGGCCAGATGTAGGGTGTGGTTGTTAATCCCACTACTTTCTGGTTCCCAAGAAGGGCAAAGGGGGCCTACGCCCTATCTTGGACCTGCGAACGTCAACGGCTTCCTCCAGCAAGAGAAGTTCAAGATGCAGACGCTAGCTCAGGTCCTAGCTGCCCTGGACCCGGGAGTCTGGATGGTAGTGTTGGACTTGCAGGACGCTTATTTTCATATCCCCGTCCTGCTGGCCCACCGGCGTTACCTACGGTTCACGGTAGGCCAAGAGCACTTTCAGTTTACCGTGCTCCCCTTCCGCCTTTCTAGCGCCCCACGGGTGTTCACGAAAGTGATGGCGGTGGTCGCAGCTCATCTGTGCCGGTTAGGGGTTTCAGTCTTCCCCTATCTCGACGACTGGTTGTTGAACGCGGGCTCGCCCCAGACAGTCGTCAGCCAACTCCAGACTACGGCCGACCTCCTGCACCTGCTGGGGTTCTCCATCAATGTGCCGAAGTCACACCTGTGTCCCTCTCAGAAGCTCCTCTTCATCGGAGCGGTTCTAGACTCAGAGCGGTTTTGGTTTTAAATCCCGAACAGCGGGTTCGCGATATTCAGGATATGATTCCCATCTTTCAGCCGTTATCCCGAGTCTCTGTCAGGTTGACGCTGCGGCTTCTGGGGCTGATGGCCTCCTTCCTCCTTCTGGTGCATCACGCCAGGTGACGGATGCGGCTCTGCAGTGGGACCTGAAGTTTCGGTGGGCCCAGCATCAGGGCATCTTGTCCGACCACGTCTTGATCTCGGAGGGCACTGCAAAACAGTTGCAGTGGTGGCTCACGGACCGCGATTGGGTCAGCAGCAGATCCCTCTCCCTACCCCAACTGGAGCACGTAGTTGTGACGGACGCGTCCCTCCAGGGTTGGGGGGGCCACATGGGAGAGGCGGAGATCAGAGGACTCTGGTCTCCGGTGGAGTCCCAGTTCCACATCAACCTTCTGGAGCTGCGGGAGATCCGGCTTGCACTGAAGGCATTCCTCCCCTCTGTCCGGGGGAGTGTAGTGCAGGTGTTCACGGACAACTCCACCGCCATGTGGTACTGCAACAAACAGGGCGCGGTTGGGTCGTGGACCCTATGCCAGGAGGCCCTGCGCCTCTGGCAGCGGCTGGAACATCAGGGCATGACCCTGGTGGTTCAACGCCTGGCAGGTTCTCTGAACGCCAGGGCGGACAAACTCAGTCGTCGGTGCATGATGGATCACGAATGGCGTCGACACTCGGACGTGGCGCAAGGCCTCTTTCAGCAATGGGGAGAGCCTTGGTTAGATCTATTCGCCACAGAAGAGAACGCTCAATGTCATCAGTTCTGCGCGTTGGAATTCCCACGGCGTCACTCGCTCGGCGACGCTTTTCGTCGCGAGTGGAGCTGCGGTCTGTTGTACACCTTTCCGCCTATACCACTTTTGCCCAGAGTGCTGAAGAAGATCAGGCGCGATTGGGCCCAAGTTATCCTTGTGGCTCCGGACTGGGCACGAAGGTACTGGTATCCCGAGCTACTCAGCCTTTCTGTCGATCCCCCGATTTGTCTGCCTCTTCAGGAGGACCTTCTGTCGCAGCAGCAGGGGACGGTCCTCCACCCGAACCTGTCCAGTCTCCACCTCCATGACAGTTGAGGCCATTTGAATTGCCTCCTGAAGTTTGTACTGTGATTCTGGCAGACAGGCGTCCCTCCACAAAGTCGGTATACGCCTGCAGGTGGAACAGATTTGTGGCATGGTGTACAGCAAAGGCTGTGGATCCTCTCTCTGCACCCCTTTCTGAGGTTCTTCTCTTCCTTCTTTCTCTTGCCCAGCAGGGCTGTGCTCTGGGCACTATCAAGGGCTACCTTTCTGCCCTTTCAGCCTTCTTGAGGCTTCCTGATCAGCCATCTTTGTTCAAGTCCCCCATTGTAAATAGGATTTTGAAGGGTATCAAACACATGTTTCCTCCTGTTCCATTTGTGATGCCTCAGTGGGACTTGAACCTTGTACTTACTTTTTTGATGTGCGCTCCCTTTGAGCCACTTCATAACTGTCCTCTCCGCCTTCTTACACTGAAGACTGCTTTCCTGGTTGCCATCACCTCTGCCAGGAGGGTGAGTGAGCTCCAGGCTCTTTCCTCTAAACCCCCTTTCCTTTCTGTCCATCCAGTTGTGTTGCGGACAAGACCCTCTTTCCTGCCCAAGGTAGTCACAGCCTTCCACATCGAGCAGTCCATCACTTTGCCCACCTTCTTTCCGCCTTCGCATACCTCGAAAGAGGAAGAGAGGCTCCACCGTCTGGACCCAAAACGTGCGCTCTCCTATCTGGATCGCACTTGCCAGTTCCGGGTGGATGACCAACTCTTTGTTGGTTACGTGGGTGCTAAGAAAGGTCGGGCGGTGCACAAGCGGACCATCTCTCGGTGGGTCGTCTTGTGCATCAAAGTATGCTGCTCCTTGGCTAAAAAGGAGCCTCCTGTTGGGCTGAGGGCCCATTCGACTCGTGCCACGGCGACTGCCCTGGGCCGGGGAGTACCCTTGCAGGACATATGTCAGGCTGCTACCTGGGCCTCACTGCACACGTTTGCAAGACACTACTGCCTGGACAGCCAAGTCCGGAGGGATGGCTTCTTTGGCCGTTCCGTCCTCCAGGACTTTCTGGTGTGATTATTGGTTCGCATACCCTCCACCGGGGTTGGTATTGCTGGGGTATCTATTCTAAGGTAAGGAATCTAATACTAACCTGTTTCTTTCAGATGCACAAGTTACTTACCTTCGGTAACGATATATCTGTAAGAAACAGTAGTTAGTATTAGATTCCTAACCGACCCACCCATCCTCCCCGTTCTGCGAACCGATATCTAGGGTTAAGGTCATCCCCTTTCAGGGCCCTAGTTTCATGGCACCAGTGTTGGTTTTTATCATGGCTTTGCGTTTCTGGCGCGGAAAAGCTGTGTATAAGAACCGACGTACGCGCGTGAGGCGGCGTCTAAGTACCCCGGCGATGTCATTCCGGCGCCTACGACGAGGACGATGGACGCGGAGCCGCACACGACGCCTACCGACGCGCAAGGGTACTGCTACGCAAAAATTTTCGGATCCAGTCTGACGCCTGGGGATATTCTAAGGTAATGAATCTAATACTAACTACTGTTTCTTACAGATATATCGTTACCGAAGGTAAGTAAGTTATGCATATGTCTACAAGAGACGCACATCGCTTGGGCAAAGAGAGTCTGGCTGAAAAAGTTCGGTTTAGATTTGGTCGCATGCTCAAAACAAACAGGGATTAAGAGAGGTGTAGCTATTCTTATGAAACGGGGTTTAGGGGTCTGTTTAAACATTTCGGAAGATAAATGGGGGAGGTGGGTTATGGGAGAGTTTAAGATTGATGAAAACAGATTTACTATTTGTACTTTATATGGTCCTAACTTGAATGATTCTGAGCTCATGAATTTTATTAGCACAGAATTAGCTTTATGGACTCAACCAGTAATTTTGTGCAGGGACTTGAATATTCATATGGATGCGGATTTTGATATCCGGAAAGATGGGAGGTATCCTGGTCGAAAATATCGTACTTTTAGGGGTCTTCGCGCATTTGTCTTAGAAAATGGGCTCATTGATGTTTGGAATATGCTCCGTCCGAAAGAAGCAGGATATACTTTCTTTTCAGCTCCATACAAAAAATGTGTTCGATTGGATTACTTCTTCATTCCCCAACAACTTCTAGGAAAAGTCAATATCGAGATTTTGCCAAAACTTATATCAGACCACAACCCATTAATACTTGAATTAATTTTGGATTCATACACTAGAATAAAAAGAGGAACTTGGTCTTTTCAAAGAAATGTATTACTAGAGGATGATTATTGTAAACACATGGTCAAAGTTATAGAGGATTTTTTTAGAATTAATAAAAATACTGCATCTAATAAAATCGTTTGGGACGCCTTTAAGGCAAATGTTAGGGGCGAAACTGTTATTCGAATTTTCAGCGTAAAACAAGACGTACTAAATTTAAGATAGAATCGGACTTGGTTATGCAGGCAGAAATTAAGTTAGCTGAGAACATTTGATTGGGTCAAGATAGCGAAGCGGCACAACAAGATTTAACTATTAAAAGGGCTACAGCCTACTCTAATATAGCTGATCAAATCGCTCTTAAATACAGACAACACAAGGCTGAATGCTATGAATTTAGTGAACAAACTGGTAGGCTTCTGGCAAAAAGACTATGGCAAAAAGCAGTTTCTAATGATATTCTATAGATTCTTGACTTGAATGGGGTTGTGCAAGATTCTCTAAAGGGGGTGTAAAAAAAAAATCTAGATTTTTATCAATTATTTTATACCGAATCAACTGATGGGGCGAGCACTGAGCATGATGTTTTGGAGTACTTTGTGAATCTAGATACTCAAGAAATTACAGAACTGCAGAAAACATTGTTAGCTGCCCCAATAACGTTGGAAGAAATTGAAACAGCCCTTCTAGGTTTAGCTTCTGGGAAAGCTATGGGGCCTGATAATATACCTCTTGAATTCTACCGTACCTTCCGTAACATATTAAAAATAGAATTGATAGAGCTATGTCAACAAGCTTTTCATGGAAATCCTCAAGATTCTTGGTCTATGGCAACTATTGTAATCTTTAAAAAAAAAAAAAAGGGCAAGGCTGGTATTGAACTGGGTTCGTATAGACCCATTTCGCTTATTAATGCGGATAGTAAGATCTTTTCAGAAATATTGGCCAACAGATTGAATGGTTTAATGTCGAGTTTATTCTCAACAAGGCAGCATGGATTTATTCTAAATCGAGACACAACAGACCATTCGAAGAGGATTATTTCTCTTCTGAATTGGGCACAAGCCACAAGATCCCCTGTTGTGGTAGCCCTGTAAGATGCTGAAAAAGCATTTGACAGGGTTTCCTGGAAGATTTTATGGTCTACCTTATTTTGGAAGGGATTTCCCAAAGAATTCCTCAATGCAATACAGGCACTATATAGTCATCCGAAGGCTGCAATTCGTATTTCTGGGGATCTTTCTGACAACTTGGCAATATCACGGGGGACCAGATAAGGTTGTCCTTGTTCCCCCCCCCTTGTTATTTGCTTTGTATATCGAGCCTTTTTTAAATAGACTAGAAAAAGAAATAGGTATCATCCCGGTTAGGATAGACCAGGTCACATATAAAGTATTCGCTTACGCCGACGATATCGCTATCGTAACTTCAGATGTCAAGCGCGCCTTACCGAAGATAGTGGAATCTGCGGAAAAGTTTGGGAGATATTCGGGCTATAAATTGAACCTTTCTAAATCCCAGTTACTCCATTCGGAAACGGTTTGTCCAGAAGACATTAATATCTCCTCAGATGCTCTCTATCTGGGTATAAAAATATCAGCAAAAATAGATGACATAGTACGGCTGAATGTAGACCCCATGTTAGATACAGTAAATAGAATGCTAGAGAGGTTAAATAATCTGCATTTATCTTTATACGGTCGTAGTAATGTATTAAAAATGTAAATTTTTCCGAAATTCTTGTATTTATTTCGTACAATCCCTTTGTTTTTTCAAACCTCTCTTTTTGTTAGAATTGATAGAGTGTGCTCCAGGTTTCTTTGGGGTTATCATAGATCTAGAAGAGCATTGAAGTGATGTATACTCCCTAAAGCTCAGGGAGGTTGGGGGATCCCAAATTTTTGGCTATAATATTGGGCTGTATTACTGAAATATATGGGTGTCTTAATTTTTCAGGATTTAAGTATAGATGAATCTGCTAGCCCTTCAATTTATGAAATGATATTGGGTAAAGAGGCCAGACAATGCCTAGTGAGAATAATCGAGCCCAGTTATTATAAAAAGACAACATTTAAAATTCTGATAACGGTTTTTCAAATCTGGAAACAATTAAAAAGGACTTCTGGTTTGAAATGAAAAGAATCTTATAATGCGCAACTAAGCCCGAAGGCATCAAGGCGCCTAACAACAAAACCATAAAAATAAATATAAAGCAACTACGGGTACGCCCTAGCGAAAAGCCAAGTTTTCAAGGCCTTTCGAAACAGCAAAGCAGAGGGACTTGATTTAATTTCGCCAGGGAGAGTGTTCCATAGCTTAGGAGCGATTGTGGAAAAGGCCCTACCACCCCACTTAATCCTGCGGAAACGAGGTACCACAAGCAGATTCTTTGAGGAGGAGCGGAGCTCTCTCCCCAGTACATATGGTAGAAGCAACTTCTTAACGCCCCCAGCACCTTTACCAGAGAGAGCGTTGTAGGTAAGGCAAAGAATTTTAAAAGTAATCCTTGAAATCAATCGGAAGCCAGTGTAGGGCCTTCCTGGCTGCTGACGCTGATCTGGTAGCGTCCAAAACAAATTTGGCATGCCAATGTATAGCACATTACAGTAGTCAAGTCGCGAAGCGACAAGAGCTACCACCACTTGCTTCCGCGTCTGAGGGGATAAATAGTGTTTTATTTTTCTGAGTATTTTAATAATACCCCAGCAGGTCACAACCGTTCTGTTTACCTGCAAGGACATGGAGAGAGCGGGGTCAATCAGCACTCCCAGGTTCCGCGCCGACTCCGTAGGCGTGGGACAGGCTCCCAGAGAGGGCGGCCACCAATCAGGCGACCAGATGTTCTGGTTAGGGCCAAACACCAAGATCTCAGTCTTCTCGCCGTTCAGTTTAAGTGAATTGTGAATCATCCACAAGGAAACTGCTTCCATGCAGCTCCTAAAAGTGAACGGCGACAAGGTCCCCAGATGGGAAAGGGACACCAAGATCTGTGTGTCGTCGGCATAGGAGACTACCTCCATCCCGAAAGATCTTACAAGCCTAGCAAGCGGGGTCACATAGATGTTGAATAGGGTCGGACTTAATGCCGACCCCTGTGGGACCCCGCATTGCACCGGAAGGGATGGAGATAGGAACTCTCCCAACTTGACCCTCTGCACTCTCTGGTCCAGGAAGGTGGCCAGCAGACTCAGAGCCATCCCTTCGACCCCTATCTCCCTCAGGCGGGATGTTAAAACCGAAGGAGACAGGGTATCGAAGGCAGCTGTCAGGTCCAAAAGGACCAGAATGGTAGTGTGTCCCTGGTCTACCTCCATGCGGATATTATTCAAATCCACCGTAAGGGCCGACTCAGTACTATGGTACCTCCTGAATCCATGCTGGGAATGATCCAGGAGACCCGAGGAGTCCAGAAAAGCCGCCAGATGTTGATTGAGATAGGTCTCCATCATCTATGCCGGTGCTGGGAGCAAAGAGATGGGGCGGTAGTTCCATTGAGATGGAAAAATGCCCTCACTCCTAGCCCTGTTCATGATATCCAACAGAGGGGGCAATAGACAGTCTCTGCACTCCTTCAGGACTTTAAGGGGGCAAGGGTCAAGTGGAGACCCCGACTTTATCTTATTCAAAAGCAGATCAAGCTCCAAATAAGAGATAGGCGGAAACTCAGGCAAAGTCTTAGAGATGATGGGAAGAGCCTCGTTCGCGAGTAGAACAGAAGAGACGGGTGGGAGAGGAATAGCAGATCTTTGTATCTCAAGATCAGAGTAAATATCCGCGATCTTTGAGTGAAAGAAACCTGCGATTTCATCGCAGAATTCCTGGGAGCTTACAACGGTATCCGGCATCTGTAACATACAGAGCGTGTCCACTATTTTGAAAAGATCCCTCGGAGAAGAAAGAGCGACTGTCAGGTTAGCAAAGTATTCTTGCTTCACCCTGACAGTCTCCCTCTTATACTCCTTAAGGAGATTCTTGTGCTTGTCCCTCTCCTTCATACTCCAGCTCTTCCACCACACCCTTTCCTGCTTCCTGCAACCCTGTCTCATGAGCCTAAGAGGCTCCGAGAACCAGGGTGCCAAAGGTTTTTTCCTAGCAGAATAGCAAGAAGACAGGGGAGCCAACACATCAACTGCAGCTCTTATACTATTGGACAGTTCCGACGCGGCATGATTAACATCCTCAAAGAGATCAGCCTTATAGTTGTGCATCAATGGGGCCAGTGAGGTACTCGTGATTTTTCTGAAATTTCTCCTAGATGTAAATTTACTGGGAGCCCCAATCTTTGCCGGAGACGGGGCGATGTACAACTCCAAAGGGACCGCAAAGTGGTCGGACCAGGCCAATGGCAAGGGCACCTCTATTTTAAGCCTGTCATCATTGGAGAATACCGCATCCAATATATGACCTGCCTGGTGTGTAGGATGTTTGACCAATTGAACAAGGTCACATGCAGATAGTGACTCCAGCAGGGCTGAGGAATCTTTAGAGTCAAAATCATCCAGGTGAAAGTTTAAATCGCCCAGGACAGTCAAACTAGCAGATCTGGCTCCATGATTTCAAGAAGAGACTTGCAGAAATCTGTCCTAGGCCCAGGGGGTCTGTACACCAAGATGCCAACAAAAGGAGCAGCCTCTAGGGATTTAATAAGGTAATAAAGGGCTTGAAATGAATCAGAGGGCCTGGAAAGTTGGATAGTGTGGCAGGAATGCGAGGTTTTGAAAAGAATACCAAGACCACCTCCTCTACGCCCCACTCTATCCATTCTAGCTAGAGAGTACCCGCCAGGAACAGCTTCCACCAGATCCGGTCCCGAAGACTCAGTAGCCCAAGTTTCGGTAAGAAACACCCATGTGGGTTTCCTTGCTGTAATAAAATCCCGAAAGGTGATGTTGTTCTTCACCAAAGATCTAGTGTTGATCAAGAAACCCCATTCCTTCCTGGGAGGCACCATAGAGGAGGAGGCAGCAGGAAAGGGAGGTCTGAAAGAAGCTGACGGAGGCTTGTCATGAGTGCTGAAACAATTGCAATAGAAGGCTTCTCGAAGAGTGTCCGGGGAGCAAGAAAAGTGGCATGGAAGCCAGTCGGGTCTCGGACGAATAAGATTCTGATGGGAGTATAGAGGGTCTACCCTGGGAAACATAACAAAAACGAGCCAGGTCCAGTATAACTCAGCCCTTTAGCCCGTCCTTAGCGCGGACGGGCGCAGACGGGCTGGACTCTGGCGTGACTCCGGCATCACTACGGCGAAAACGCGGCGCGTAGAATGGTCGCTTTATATGCAGGTCAGCGTGTCCTTGTGACAGCTGGTCTGCTAGCCCAAATGGCGCCGCCAGGCGTCCAAAAACTTCCCCCAAGATGGCGGCCAAAGTCAGAAGTGAATCCGGGGACCCGCCAAAGCGCGGTGCTAAACAATTATAGTGCAAGTGAGAGGACGACACGCAACCTAAAAGCAAGGTACATACACAAATTAGATTTAAATGAGATAAAAAACTGGAGTTATTAAAAACGCTGTCGCATGAATAGCTGGTCTGCCCTGTAGCGCGCTGTTGCAGTCAGGTCCGGCGCACGAGTAGTTGTTAAGAGGAGAGCCCACCTAGAATGCCCTCCTTATATGCAGGTCGGCGTGTCCTTGTGACAGCTGGTCTGCTAGCCCAAATGGTGCCGCCAGGCGTCCAAAAACTTCCCCCAAGATGGCGGCCAAAGTCAGAAGTGAATCCGGGGACCCGCCAAAGCGCGGTGCTAAACAATTATAGTGCAAGTGAGAGGACGACGCGCAACCTAAAAACAAGGTAAATACACAAATTAGATTTAAATGAGACAAAAAACGGGAGGTATTAAAAACGCTGTCGCGTGAATAGCTAGTCTGCCCTGTAGCGCGCTGTTGCAGTCAGGTCAGGCGCACGAGTAGTTGTTAAAAGGAGAGCCCACCTAGAATGCCCTCCTTATATGCAGGTCGGCGTGTCCTTGTGACAGCTGGTCTGCTAGCCCAAACGGTGCCGCCAGGCGTCCAAAAACTTCCCCCAAGATGGCGGCCAAAGTCAGAAGTGAATCCGGGGACCCGCCAAAGCGCGGTGCTAAACAATTATAGTGCAAGTGAGAGGACGACGCGCAACCTAAAAGCAAGGTAAATACACAAATTAGATTTGAATGAGATAAAAAACGGGAGGTATTAAAAACGCTGTCGCGTGAATAGCTGGTCTGCCCTGTAGCGCGCTGTTGCAGTCAGGTCAGGCGCACGAGTAGTTGTTAAAAGGAGAGCCCGCCTAGAATGCCCTCCTTATATGCAGGTCAGCGTGTCCTTGTGACAGCTGGTCTGCTAGCCCAAATGGCGCCGCCAGGCGTCCAAAAACTTCCCTCAAGATGGCGGCCAAAGTCAGAAGTGAATCCGGGGACCCGCCAAAGCGCGGTGCTTAACAATTATAGTGCAAGTGAGAGGACGACGAGCAACCTTGTGCTTTGGGTTTGTGCTTTGATTTGAATTATTATACACCTATAAATAATTGTAGGTTATTACCAGATGTTTTTAGGGATCAGGTAATGAATAAATGGCACTCTGCCGGGATATGCATATTAGGAGACCTATATCAGGGGGACCAAATTGCCTCTTTTACTTATTTGCAGCAGAAATACAATTTGCCTAGGACAGATTTTTTTAAGTATCTCCAAATACAAAGCTTTCTGGATCAAAGAAGGACACAAAACCAGTTAACAATTGGTAGAATCGATATACTAGAAGCAATAAGTAATAATTCAAAGATCGGCCCAGTTTGCCAACTCTTGTAAAATAGATTACTAGATTATTTATGTATTTTTGAAGACAAATGGCAAAGAAAGTTTGAAATTGACAAAATAGACATGACCAGAGTAATTGATCTGTCAATCAAAGTTTTGTTTAATGGCTCCCTGAAAAGTCAACATTTTATGGCTATATTTGATTTATATTATACCCCTGCCACGCTGGAAAAATGGAAATCAAAAAAAGGGGACAAATGTAATCGATGTGGCTGTATTGCTGTCGATTCCACTCTTATGTTTTTTTATTGTCCTAAACTGTCGCAATTTATTACTGATATTCAATTTTTTTTAAATGCTAGTTTAAGAATTCGCTTAAAACTGTCTGCAGAAATGGTAATTCTGGGCATGCAGACAGTTCAAGCCGGATCCAGATCTGAAGTTGAGGAAGGGTTTTTATTTATTTGTATGTCGATCTATCGATCATGTATTACTGCCCAATGGCTTGATCCAGATCCACCAGTTTTCAATAATTGGCAATCTAGATTATCAACTTATTATTTGGAGATTGCTGCATATAAATCAAAGGGGGCAAGGAAAAAATTGTTAGGGTTGAATTTATGGGCTCCTTTATCAAAATGGATATGATCTGTTTGACTAATGCTTTAATTGATGTGATTGAAATTATGTTGCTTTATGATATGTAAATAGATAATGTTTAGTGTTTTTTGAATAAGCGGTATAGTCGTATCTGTTAAAAAGACACTGTGCTGATATAAAGCAATAAAAAAAAGAAGAGTCCATTGTTCATCGATAATCGTCGAATTGAGACGACCTGCGACTACAAATATTTGGGAGCATTCTTTGACTGCAGAGGATCTTTCTAAGCACATAAGTAGCCAATTAATGCCAAAGCATGAACTTTGTCCCTAGGTTTTAACACTGTATATAAAACACCTAACTGGCCCTTCACTTGACCCAGTGTTGAAAATCATGGATGTAAATGATAACGGACAATCAGCTACGGTGGCGAATCTATTGGATAAAATTATCGTAAGAGCAATAAAATATTTATTTTGGACCAAGATCATCATCTTTTGATCATGTTTGTTTAGAGTTCGGCCTTGTTAATCATGTAGTAGCAAGGCAAGGGCCTTTGTTAAAATGCTGCTATAAATTCAAGTCTACAAAAGATAATTCCGTAACTCATTACCTATTGTTTGGATTCTCCAGTTGTGAGAAGAAAACCCCTGTTAGATCGTATATGGTCACTTTATCTGTTTTTAAGAAATATATAAATTAAACCAAGTGGCCATTGTTGCATAAGTGTCATCCCAAAGTATTAACAAAACAAATTCACAGTTGGATGGTTTTAAACAGTCACACGCTGATGTACAGACAAGCTTATTTCTCAACTGGCTTAAAGCTTAAGTCTTACCGCTAAGACAGCCTACTACCTTTGGAACATGCCTTGACCCGAGATAAAGAAGGGGATGGTAATCCGTGCAGATTGTACCAACAAGTAACTGAAACATTAATCCATTTTATCACACTTTGTCTGTAACCATCGGGAATACTCTTTAGATGTGCGGATTTGAGATAGGTAAGTACATTGAGGTTTGCAGTGATAGATTTGGTATATATTGATATTGTTCCATGTGAGAGGCAGACTGACATTTGTGCCGTATTTTGTTCACCGCAGATTTAGCGTATGTGAAATTTGTTTGGCTCTAAGGAAGCAGCGCACCATACATAGACAGCTGGGCAGTGCATTCATATAGTAGAGCGAAGTAATGTTACCCGTCAGCGGTTTGTGCATAGTTTTACCATGACAATTCTTCTATTATCAATTACAGCGAGAGCGGACGAATCACTCAAGTGGTTTCGCTGGATTTGTTGGTCTTTGTGAGTCGAATATTAGTACATTTCGAATATAGGTGAATTGAAGCACTTGGGGCATTTTTAAGCAAGAATGAGTATGCTAGAGAGGGAAGTTTTGGCATTTTATTCCACTTTTTCGTACCATTTTCACAGCCTCACTTTCCTTTTATTCTTCACCATGGTTTCACTATTTCTGTTCTCTGTGTACTTCTAGCACGGGTAATTCAAATAGACTGAGCAGCACCAATTGGAGAGTGTTAAAATGAAAAACCTATGTCCCTGCGCAGTGCAAACATTTTGATTTTGAAATTAGTTTCATTTATAGATAGAATCCCCTGAAGAAGGGCCAAGGGGCCCGAAATGCATTGGGCATGCTACATCTTTGTATCATCCACATCATAAAGAAGTTTCTATGTTGACAACAAATGAAAAAGTTTCATTGAAATAATTGTATTTGTGAATAATAATCATGATTGTTTACATGATTCATTGATGTTTTATGTGTCATGTGGTATATGTTTTATTAACAGTTTGATAAAACTTGAAAATTGTATGCAGTTTTGTCAGTACGACAAGCAATAACACGGTGTTATAGTGTACAGTGGTCATGTGCAAACACTTGAATCAAGGTGGTTTCTATGTTTGACATGCAGTGACAGCATGTCTACCATTGTAGCTCGCTAGATTAGTTTTATTATAATATGGAACTAAAATTCAATAAAATGAGGGAGTGCTGCACTCTTCCAACATAGTTAGTGCCAGTGGTTGTATCAGAAAACGAAGAGGGGAGGAAGAGGATAGACTGGGTTCGTTGTCCTCAATCAGATGCGGTCCCCAGGGTAGGCCCACAGTGGGTGCATCCAGCCAGGGGTTGTCTTGATGTGAGTGTGGCAACAGGCCACCCTCTCCCCAGAGGAACAATGATGCAATATAAATGCATCTAATATGGGGGCAAATAAAGAACATCAATCAGGTGGATGTTCACTATGCGGCACGGCATGGAAGTAGTGTGTTTTCAGTGAGTCGCATACAGGAATGGTACCAAGGAACTAATTTCCCATGGTCCTGAAGAAGAGCCAATAGCCTCCGGCAGGGCCCTGAGAAGGTAGATAGCCACACTGTGCTTTGACACGTTTGACGATACGCTAATTCAGCATATGCCTTGTCCGGTCCGATTTGGGCCGATTTCTTAATCACTGGGTTTAACCCCAGGAGATATCCTGAAAGTCTATTTAACGTATACAGGGCATGGTGCCTGCACTCTTCACTCACCCATCCCTGTGAGAGTAGAATAAGGACCTCTTGGTCCTGACCAAATGCCATGATCCGCTAGGGACTCTTATAGACATGAAACATGTTGACCTTTGTACTTGCACCTATTGCAGCTACAAAGACCATTAGATCTATTTTATGCTCAAACCATGTTTTTATCCTTGACAAAGGGATCCTACCATTAAAATGTAGTTCTTGCTTGGATCCCCTTAGTCATTTTGTAACCCACATAACTCACCCATTCTACTCACATCTTGTCACTCACACATGCATATAACATTGGCTGAAAAGAAAAGATCTCCGGCAAAGAGCCCTATCGAGGGGCCTGTTCATTATTGCAGCGCCGGCCCAACGAGGAGCTGCCCGATGATGAAGCATGACACGCCTCCGGGGGTGTGAGGGCCCTAGCTCGTAAAAGGAGCACTCCCCTCCACTGACCATTCTCCTGACCTAGACATTTACATAGGAACAGTACACTCCTTGTTCATACAATTGTAAGGGGCCCGTGTGCTGTACCTTCAAGAAAGCCCCAGTCCTCCCACCTCTTTGAAGAGCCAACAGGGGGCATGTCTCGAAACATGTTGACCCATAGAATCGCAAGCACATTATAACTTCGTCTTCCTAATAACCCCATAGTTTTTAACCATGCCGACTAGAGACAGGAATAAAATTGATGTAGCTGCTAGCCAGGTAATTTGAAACTTCACCATAGCACAGTACTATCCTCCACACCCCCACTCATAACATCTCCTTTATTATCATATAAAGACCAGTATTAGTGCTCCTACACAGGTTGCAGCATGCACCGATCCGCTTCATATCGGCATGGACCCGATGATGAAGCATGCCATCAAGGGGTTAACCCTGGTGGTCAGGGTTTTACAAAAAAAGAAAATGTTTTTCCTTACATGGAGAGCTATCAGGTGTAACACTACCGAGTTCTCTGTTTGGTATAACCGTACCAATGGTCGTCCATGTGTGTGGCTGAACTTGCTTTGACTTTAAGCTGGTGTCATTTACTACTGTTGTGGGCCCCTCTTTGGCTGTCATAACGTTAGAAATGCAGTTAGTGGATAGCAGTGGATTTACTCTTCTTTGGCTGGGCACATGCCCCTTACTAAACTTCTCCCTACTGCTCCCTAAACCCCCTCCAATTCAGTAGTAAGTATGTCTCTTTTTTCAGCCATTCCCTTGGTCCTTCTCCCTTTTACTACTAAGTAGTAAACTTATGTGTTGGAGGATCTCCCATAGAAAAGATACGAGATGTGGAGATTTACAACCGTTGGTTTGTATTTGTATTTGTAGTTGAATTTATAAGGCGCGCAGCTACCCACAAGGGGTCTCCCGGCGCCGGTTGAAATAGCGCTACAAATAACAGTTGTTATTGAGGAAAGAGCCAGGTTTTAAGGTCTCTGCGAAATTTCAGGGATGGTTCAAGTTTCAGTGTAACCGGAAGAGAGTTCCACAGCCTAGGAGCAACACAAGAGAAGGAACGTCAACCCATTCTCATCAGTTTGAAACGCGGAATCAAAAGGTTTCCTTGAGATGAGGATCTGAGAAGGCGAGATGGAGAATATTGTTGGACGAGAGACTGTAGGTAGGCCGGAGCCAACCCTTGCTTGATCTTATGCATAAAGCAGAGGGCTGTAAATTTGACTCTGCTTTCAATACGGAGCCAGTGAAGGTCCTTAAGAAAGGGGGAAATAGGGAATCTCCACGGGACCTTATAGAGGAGGCGAGCAGCCGAGTTCTGGACAAGTTGAGGTTTCCTCTGAATCTCCAAGGTAACTCCAAGATAAAGCACATTACCGTAGTTCAGGCGAAAAGTGATCAAAGACTGGACCACAGTGCGCCTTGTCGAGACTGGGAGCATCCAGAGGATTTTCCGGAGCCACCCTAAGATGGAAAAGCAGGTGGCTGCCACCTTGACCACTTGTTGCCGCATGGAGAGCGAGTCATCCAGAACAAAGCCAAGATTGCGTACCTGCATAACTGGAAGGGGTGGAGAACCCATTTCCGACGGCCAATGTTGGGGGCTCCAGAGGTGCTTATGCTTGCCCAGAATGACCACCTCTGTCTTGTCTCCGTTCAATTTCAGGAGGTTCGCCTGCATCCACTCTGCCACTCGGCTGAGTCCTTTTTTAAGAACAGATGGAGTATTTGATTCAGACGAGGAGAGGGAGAAAATAATCTGAGTATCATCTGCGTATGAGTAAAGGGAAAGACCAGCGTCTTCCACAATGGTTGCCAGGGGCCTAACGTAGATGTTAAAGAGCATAGGGCTCAGTGAGGTCCCCTGCGGCACCCCATGCGCAGATGAACGGACAGAGGAAGAAGAACCGGAAGAAACAACCTGAAATGTGCGGCCGCTTTCAATGCTCTCAGAAGGATAGGGTGCGAGACCGTATCAAATGCGGCGCTTAAGTCTAAAAGAATAAGCGCTGAGGTTTCACCCTGATCGAGGCGAGAGCGTAAATTCTCAGTGACCCCCAGGTGGGTTATCTCTGTGGAGAAGTGGGAGCGAAACCCCGACTGGGACGGATGTAAAAGTCCTGTAGTCTCCACATGAGAAGTGACGTGTATATTAATATGCCTCTCCAGGATATTTGAGAACATAGGCAGCAAGGAGATGGGCCGGAAGTTAGCAAGCGTCTTGGGGTCTGCACCAGGTTTTTTTAAGAGTGGAACCACCATGGCTCTTTTCCATTCATCCGGGACAGTAGATTCCCGCAGTGAAGAGTTCAAGAGCTCTTGAATGACTAGAAGTACATCAGGAAATAGCTGTCGAAGGATATCCATAGGAATTGGATCATGGGGAGAGCCTGAATTTACCTTAGCCATACAGGCGAGAAACGAGTTTGGATCTAACAGGGGCCACTCCGAGATCTGTACTTCCGGGGATGGAGAACCCAATATGTCCAAGGTAGGGGAGTCAGGAGGAATCCTAGGGGAGGCCAAAGAAAGGGCGTTATAGATAGTTTCGACTTCGGATATAAAAAAGTTTGCAATTTCATTGCATTCCAATTTCCCAAGAGCAGGTGGAATGGGGGAAGTGTTTGAACCTGCTAACTTCTTAACCATTGAGAAGAGAGCTTTCGGCCGATTGATGGCCCTTTCGATAGACTCCGAGACATAGAAGGCTTTCGCCTTTCTACAAGCTCGGTGGATTTGCCTGAGTACTGATCGATATGTCAGTTTGTCACTGAGAGCATAAGTTTTCCGCCAGGATCTCTGCAGATGTTTGCATTCGGACTTCAGTACTTTCAGGTCGTCCGTAAACCATGGGGCTGGAGCAAGATGCGGAATAGGTCGTCTGGGACGTGGCGGCAGATGGCGATTGATGTTAGAAGTTAGCCAGTGGGATACTTCCTGATTCAGGGAAGTGCACATTAGTTTTGTATCAGGGCAGCTGGCAGTAAGTGAGGCGTTAAATGCCGAGATATTCTACCTAGTCCAGGCTCTATGGTTGCCCATGGTGCCGAAGGAAGGCATTTCCTTAGCAGTTTCAACGAGCAGAGTAAAGTAAATTGCGAAATGATCGGACCAATCAAGGGGGAGGGCAGGAGAGGTGCAGTCAAACAGAATGCTAGATATAACAGGATCGAGTAGATGGCCAGCCTGATGGGTAGGACCTAAATTGCATAATGTTAAATTAATGGCCTCACAATCAGATAAAAACATTCTACTTAAGCCATTATGGGTGTCTTCTAAATGGAGGTTCAGATCTCCCAGAATGGTGAAGTTGGCTGACTTCATGACATAAGGGGCTACTTGTTCAGCAAACGATGATAGCCACTGAGTTGATTTGTCGGGGGGCGATAGATGAGTATTCCCAATAGCGTCAGTTGAGGGGTGACCACCAATTTGAACAGTGCGGCTTCGCAGTCCGGAAATGAAAGAGCTTCCAGATGACAGGAATGAATATCCTTAAAAATTATCGCTATCCCACCACCTTTGTCAGTGACTCTGTCTTGTCTGACTATGACATATCCAGGCGGCAAGGCACTGGCCACATCTGGCCCGGAGCTGGCATGAAGCCAGGTTTCCGTTAAAAATAAAGCATCTGGCTGGGTGGAGGTTAGTAAGTCAAATATATGGTCTCTGTTTTTTGGCAGAGATCGACAATTAATACTCCAGAACTTATAAGATGGGGTTGATGTCACTGAAGGCAGAATGTTACAAGAAAATTCAAAATTACAGTGTGAACATTTTACCGGTTCTTTGGTCGAGCAATCGAGGGGTACACAAAAGGGAAGGCTGCTACCAAGGCGACGTAACTCCTCAGATGAATACGAGGCTGGGCAACGGATTTCGGGCTCATTTTGGGCAGAGTTCCTGGACGCTTCAGGGCGAGGACGGGCGCGGACGGGCTTGCCTTTGGCCCGCCTTAGGCGCGCCCGCTGCTCGTTCGGGAGCTGGTGATCATTTTATAGGCAAAGAGGAAGGATAGGAGGCAGCCAGCAGCTGATCCGCTACCTTGCCGTACACCCAAGATGGCGTTACCCTGTCTCCTGCCGCGTCAGCGCCTAGTCGGCTGCGTGGGGAGCAAGGTTCTAGATACGGCAAAGGAAGGTAGGTAAGGTGGCTGAAAGAATTTAAAATACGAAATGCAACAGAGATAATTGCAGCAGGTTTAAAACCCCCGGCTTTCCGCCTCAGGGGAGAGTGAGAGCACTAAATCATGTGCGCGCGCGCGCTACTGCGCGATTTAAATAACCTGACGAGCGGGAGGCAGCCAGCAGCTGGTCTGCTACCTTGCCGTACACCCAAGATGGCGTTCACCCTGTCTCCTGCCGCGTCAGCGCCTAGTCGGCTGCGCGGGGAGCAGGGTTCTAGATACGGCAAAGGAAGGTAGGTAAGGTGGCTGAAAGAATTTAAAATTCGAAATGCAACAGAGATAAATAATACAAATGAAAATTGCAGCAGGTTTAAAACCCCCGGCTTTCCGCCTCAGGGTGGAGTGAGAGCACTAAATCATGTGAATATTATTTTGTAGTACAGTACTACTAAATGTACTGTAGAATGCAGTTTGTGAATACATCCTTCTGTATTTCCATGTGTTAGCACATTAAACTCGGGTCTCTAGACTTACCCTGTTCTTGTTGCGCTTCAGCTCTCAAAGGTTAACAAAGTTGAGTAGTTCTACCATATTGTTGGCTGATGAAGGTTTAAAAACTCTTTTACAGTTAACACTGAAATAACACGCAATTGTATAAAGATCCAGTCATCATTATTACTTTGAATTAGAAAATTGACTTTCATATACTTTGAAATCAATAATTACAATAAATGTGTAAAAGCTCTGCTGTAAAAGATTTCAACTCCAATTGTGAAATATCTAAAATTTTATCAGGTTATAACTCTGTTCTTTATGTGTGTGTATTGGCAAAAAAAGGCAAACAACTGGAAGTATTACTGATGCATCTAGGTACTGTGTTTGGATGCAAACTGATCATAATCTGTGCGTCGAAGTTCAGCCTTGTTAATGGGGCACACGTGAACCACGGCTCCATATGAAATTTGTTTCCAACCAGGTAATTTGCACCGAAAGATGTTTGGTGTACATGGTCTTGGGAGGCAGACTAGGTGATAGCGTTAATCAGCACGAAAGTACTTTATCATCTGGTAAGAAGTAAAGGATTATGAGACTGCCAAAAGGGTCAGCAAGAGGCATGGTGTCTAGGTGATAAGATGACAGTTGCTGTGGAATGCTACAATATTGGGGAAAAAAGAACAGTAAGGAGCTTCCAGGCACCACAGGTACAGTTGACGTCAATACCTCATTTGCGAAAGAGCCCCTCTGGCCAGTTGCCATGGTTTGTTCTGGAGGCTGCTCCTCTTCTTTCAGCCACTCAGTTGCTGGGCAACGTTAAAAAGGTCAACAGGAGCCCCATTGTATACTTTGTTGTGTACAGTCCTCTTCATTGGTAACAAGGTGTACCCACTGTATTTGTTATGTCTCAGCAACTACAGCAATGGTAGGCATCCTTTAATAGTTACAGGGAATGTGATTTCAAACCACATGAGCCTGAGTCAACTAGAGACAGCTGCTAATTCTGTATCTCTGCCAGCCTCGATCACAGAATAAAGGGTTTGGACACAGAACATCTCCTTTTGTCTCCAGTGTGAAGAGGTGGCCTTTTGTCCATTCTTCTAGTATCTCTTCTTGCAGAATGCAGACTAACCTGCCGAATTATTCTCAAATAAGTGTAAATTCAAAAGTTTTCTCTCTGGTCCATTGTAGCATTTGTGGATCCAAGCCTTATGCACAACAACTTTAGCCTCACAAATAGGCACACGTTGGGCAAGCACTGGACCGTGCAGAGGCTTGCAGGGAGACCCTTACTGTCAAGCAATATGATAGGTAGATGACCAGCATGTTCAAAGTTAGTTACCTAGAAATCTGGTTAAGCAGCTTGGTATCTATAAATGTGTCCTGTCCAGCATTCTTTTTGAAGGCAAAGTGGAAGAGCCAATTTGTTGTTTTTAAGGCGTCTTATACTGACAAAATATTGTGTACGTGACTAGAACCCTTATTCTGTTTCTGGGTTCCTTTCATTTTTATTGGGGTCCGATAAATGCTCTTCTTATCTTTGGCACACTGTTTTGAAAAGGTTTCAGTCTGTTCTGGTTGATCCATTAGATGTGAGCCTGCTTTGCATGCACAGATGTAACTGACATGAAGGTTTGAAACCAGTGCTGCTGGTAAATACTTTTATTTCCTTTTAAATGTAGTCATAAACAAGGTTTTATAAAACAATTATGTAATGTACAATCTATAGTCTGTGCAGTTGCATGTCTTTTAAAAACTGCACCAATGCGCCAATTTTTGTTTTTATACATTTTGTATTATATTTTCTTGTCCTCATGTTTACTTATGCTTACTTTCCCACATAGCGCTGCCCATTAGGAACCACAATCTTGAAAGTAAAACTGCTTGACATGGGAGAACCAAGAGCCCTGCTAGCAACTGCTCTTTCTGCTCCCAGTATTGATGACATTGAGCGCACGATTCTAGTGCTGAAAGAGGTAAAATTGTAATGGTATAAATTCAAATGTTTAATTTAGTTAGAACATTATTTATGTTAATACTATAAGTGACTAATTGGGCAGGAGGAAGTGATTTTGATTGCAAGATAGAATTTGCCCTAGTTGCTTCTCAAATGTACAATTCTACGTATTTTCCTCACATTTATGTATGTTGGGAACATTAATCTTACGTTTTTTCATTGCATTTCAGCTTGTCAGTACACTACATTTTGTTTGGCTGTTTGCAGTTTTTAATATTTGTGGATTACTGACCATTATAAGGGGCTTATAACCACTTTTCATGTCGTCTGTAGTAATTCTCATAACGACCTTTTTTTGCCCCATCATGGCTTTTTCAATCCTGAACTGAATAATATTCTAAATGCGTAATCCGGTTATGGGAATCAATGATGTGAGAACTACAACATTAGAGTATCCAACCACTGCTTACATCCCTTCTTATTATGACCAACACGGGACAAACCTTTTCTTTTGAGACTGGATACAGTTCTTTATATTGTGTATTTTGTATTGAAGGAGAATATCTTCTCTTTTAGGAGAGCAACTGTTGTATTGTTTCACACTAAATCTAAGGGTGTTCTGTTCACGTATACATTTTGTTTTATTTGTAAACATGTTTTTATTGAGCTTTAAGTTTGTGATGTAGTTGTGGATGTAGAGCAAACATTTATTACTGTAATAAAATCATTAAGAGAAGCGCATTTGCTTAACATGAGGTTTGTAGTGCATGTGTAGCTTTTATCTAATTTCAGTTATACAAAAGGTAATGGGAGAAATGGAACTCACAATCATCAGGGGTAGGATTCCAATCCATACTTTTTCAACCACTATGCCACTGTTAACAAAGGTCCACCTTATGCAAATCGGTACTGACACTCATGGGAACAGTCCATCACGAACTGCCAGATGAGGCCCCTTCTAGAAGCGATCTTAAAGCACCCCAGACTGGTTTCAGCCTTGTTAGGCCTCATCAGGGAGATTTAGCTTGGATCCTATGGCACAATGTGCAAGGAACCTATGTCAGGGCATACTTTTGCCCACTCAGGGTATAACATCAATCACACAACAAATAATGGGAGAACATTGTCTGGCAGTTCAGGCTGGACTGTTATTTTTGAGGCAGGACTAAGACTGATTTGCATATGGCCAGGTATAATTTGAGGTGGCATGCTGCGCAAAAGAGAAATGGATTAGAATGCTACCCCGAGAAATTGTCTGTGGTTAGACATATTGCCAGCATTCCTCCCTTCACTTTTTGTGTGCTAGCTTTTTTTAATTACACTAAAAGCATTATCTTTCACACCCCTGTCTCAAAAAACACAAATTCATATGTAAAACTTTAACATTTTAAGCATGTCTCTCCATGAGAAGCTGTTGTAACTATTTTATGCGACTAGCTCAATAAACCATCCAGAAGTGTTCTAAATTTTCTCAGCCACCCTGGGACTGAGATGGTATATCTTGAGCTAAATCCTAGTAACTAAACAGAGTTAGCATGAGACGTTCAGGAGACTCCCTAGCAGGTTGCTCAACAGTTTTCTCCAGTGATCGTCCATGGATAGACAGGTTGTGACGGTACATTGACCTGCTCTGTGAGTGGGTGTTGTTTTCTGGGAAGGCGGGGCAAAGAGCCTTTCACCCCCCATCATCTGGGTAGCATGCTATCAGACCATACACAATCAGACTCCATCATCGAGCAGAAACTTCAAGTTTGCATGGAGCATAGTGTGGTCTAACAGTTTCCTTGATTTGCCCTGTTCTTCCATCTCCCTTCTGTTTAGACTTAACGTTGGACTTTAACCGCTTCCGTGCGGCGCGAATTCCCCGCCCATGCTGACTCCGCCTTGCGCGGGCGGAGTCATGACGGAACGGTTCCGTCATAAGCACAGCTCAACCGACGCTCATGGCGGAACCGTTCCGTCATGAGCATGGAAGGGGTTAATGGTATTCAATTGTCCTTGTTGAGCCCTTATCCCAGGTGCATCAGAAGAGTCATGCATCGATGTGTTCCCTTCCCATTGTGTTGAATGCCCAGGATATGCTGAAAGTATAGGTCTGGTGATATATTCTGTAGTTTCTCAGTGATTGGTTAGAAATATAGCCTTCTCAGTAGCATACCGGGAGCCATTTTTTGGTATAAGCTGTTACTCTAAATCATCCAAACAAGAATACATCGTAGGATTTTCACTGGTAGTCCTAAATGCCAAATGTTTTGACTGCCTGCGTGGACCATAGGAACCTTCGAATAGAATGTCCTAAATCCAAGTTAATTTCTTATCGATCTTCAGTATTAGACTGTCAAAGATTCCAATTTCTTTCTGAATGTTGGAAAATAGTGTAATTTCAAGTTTATTTAAACAATTGTGAAGTTACTTAAAACCATTGCAGTAAGAATATTACAATGTAAATACACTATTACATGGTATAAATAAAGTTAATCAATCGAAAGGTAAAATCTTTACAATCCAATTTAAAAAGGTTTTCAAATGATAAAATGAGAGTAAGAATCGGAGGTTTAAAAACTGGAGGTACTATTATAGAGGACAGTTGTTTTTCTCATGGGATAATGTCACGTAAAAGGAAAAACTGAGGGGGGCGGAACTTGCCGCAGCGCTAGATGGCTGCAAAGTAGGAGAGCTCTGTGAGCCACCAGCACCACACACAGAATATTCCCTCAATCGGTGATGCCTACATATTTACTATGGCTCTGAAAAGCGCAGTTCATTACCTCTTCGCTGACACCTATCTTGGGGTGGAGGCTGCTCCGGCCCCCCTGCAACACGACGTGAGGCCCCCTTGCTGTAAAGGAGAGGCGTGGTCACTTCTCCGGCGCACCACGGCCTGGGTTCGCTGCTTGGGTTACCGTTTCCTCCTGGCGCCTGCCGCTCTGCCTGCGACCGTGCCCCCTCAGGGCGACTGCCAAGACCTGCGGCCAGAGACCACTCCGGAGGCGGCTCAGAGCTGAGACATGCCAGGCAGCCTGGTGTGGTGGCCTGGGATGGATCTGTGTGCTGAGGGCTGCTGAGTCCTGGTCTCGAGAGCCGCTGCTGGTTTGATGCTCACGGCTGCGCGTCGGACACTGGTGGGCTGCGGCGGGGGAGTCGGCTTCCTCCCTGCGCAGTGTCATATGGCGGTGCGCGGCTCCCATTGCTCTGCCGCGTCCAATCCCCGGCCTGCCCTGGTTGCGTTCTGCAGCTGTAGGGCCGGAGTTCCCTGGCTTTGGGATTTCTCCTTCGTCTCCGGCCTGCTGTGACCGGTGAGCCCCTGTGACCCCCTGTGCTGGGAGACTGGATAAATACCCTTGCTGCTAAGTGTGGGGTGCGACCCCACGACTGAAGAGGACTGTCTTGGCAGGAGCCTGCTGCCCTGCTGGGGAGGCTTGACTGGAGGACAAAGGGCACTGAAACACCCGTAAGCCTGGAATTAACCACGTGTTGTTGTGGTGAGTGAGCCTGGGAACTCATACTTGTGGGACCAACACGTTCGCTGTCGCGGCGCTTCATGCAAATACACCCTCTGCATCGTGGGCCTGTGGTTGGGTCCTGGTGGGGACCATCGCTCCCTTAGGGCCGGGCACCTGGGATGGCTGCGCCTCAAAGTGCTTTCTCTCACAGATCGCTCTCTAACGACGAAGCCTCCACCCTCCTCACCAATACACCCGCGCGGGGCAGTGAGATCCCACTCTCCTTGACCACGTCTCCATCTTCCCCGTGTGGGCCTCCATAACACAACACACCTCCAGGAACGGAGTATCCCAGGGGGAGCTTGTACAGTTTATTTACTACAGCCTGACGCCTCACGAATCGCGAACTGGGAGACTGTAACTAATTACTGCTCCAGCTTCCTACACCCAGCTGACAATCCTATGGTGGTGTTGCCCCCCACCCCCTCTCTAGCGGACGACACCATGGAGAGAGTGGACAAGATGCAAACAAAGCTCCTGTTTGATCCAAAACGCACTAGAACGAAAGAGGCGGAGGGGGCCGGTTCTGCAGACTCCCAGGCAGAGACCCTGGAGGAGGAGCAGAGTGAGGTCAAACAAATGTTTGCGGCTTTGCAAAAAAGCCTGTCGGCAATTGATGGGAAGGTTGATTTTCTGGTCTTCCGCATGGACAGGATGACGGAGCGGTTGGGCAAACAGACGGAAGGAATAGACATGTCAGTGTGCAGGATCACCGAGGTCGAGGAGGCTCAGTTCGAAACAGATGTGGTGCAGAAACATATGGCAAGGTCACTCACATTGCTCCAGGACTAGGCTGAGGATTTGGAGGCTCCCTCCAGTCAGAGCAATATTCGCATTCCAGGCCTTCCAGAGTCAACCTCAATGGACAATGTGTAACAGTTAATAGAGAAACTCCTCATCACCCTGCTTAGTCGAGACACCTTCTCGGAAATATTCGTGGTCGAGAGAGCCTACCGATCACTGGGTCTGCGCCCACCCCCGGGCGCACCTCCATACCCGATGATAGCCAAATTGCTGAACTATTGGGATAGAAGCTCCACCCTGCGCCGAGCCAGAGAACTGGGAGAGCTTCAATACGAGGGCTTTAGGATCTCGCTTTATCCAGACTTTACGATCAAGGTACAAGAAGAGAGGCGACAATTCACTACACTCAAGCGACAAGTTTGAGATCAAAACATTGCCTACGCAATGCTATACCCGGCCAGGCTTCGCGTTACGATCGGCGGCTCGTCTCAAATCTTCTCAGACCTGAAGACACTACAGAAGGCCCTCAAAGAGCTCCCCAAACACCTGAAACGAGACGCTGTGGTAGAGGGGGCACCTGAGGTGGCGGACAGCCAACCAGAGGGCCACCTAGATGACAATGACTAGCTTGTAGGTCTTGAAGAGGCCCTCTCAATTCACAATACGTAGTTATTCGTTAAATTTCTTTTAGTTCAACTGCCATCCATGTTGGTGATGCCCTCGTTGCAAGAACACCCTTGGAACCCTGCGGCCTGGAGCAACTGCTCGAAACTCATGCATGTACTTGTGGACGCTATGTACTTGAAGGAGGGTTTGCTCTATGTATATCGACTTAGCATGGTCTTCAGGGTGTGGCTAGGCCCTGTTTTTCTTCATTTAGTTATGGTCAACGACATTACTTAGTTTAATTACGTGTCAGTGCCGTTATTCCTATATGCCAAGCCAATTGTAATATCAAGTACATTATAGTGTGGGCAAATGCTGATAGTTGTAGTACTTAGGTAATATCTGCCCCCACATGTTACAGACTACCTAGCTGTATGCCACTCTTTCTTCTAAGGGGAGGAGAGTCTTTGGGGGAGGAGGGAATATGGCCTGTGCTAAAATTGGGATAGCATGGTGTGTTGACTGGGGGTGAGTGTTTGATTTGCTCAAACGCTCCGTCCATCATCCCCTTTTGTATCGCTTTGTTCGCCCTAAGTGTGGCAGGGTATGCTCAGACGTGAGTCCCTTGCTCACTTGGCCACTGGATTCAAGATAGCCTGGCTGATGAGGATTATGAATCCGAAACCGGTCCCAGGATGCTTGTTTCCCCAGGGAAGACATGGCTTGGCAGTTCGGGCTGGACTGTTCCCATGAGGCACAGGGTCAGACTGATTTGCATATAGCCATGTCTGAACTGGGGTGGCCGAGTGAGATAAAGAATGGTGATGGATTAAACCCAGATCAGTTGACTGGGGGTGAGTGTTTGATTTGCTCAAACGCTCCGTCCATCATCCCCTTTCGTATCGCATAATGGTAGGTGCAACCACAAGCGTACCTGTTCCTTGGTTTGTGTCCATAGTTGGGCCAGATTTTTGTCCTATCAAATGGACTGGGAAGCTGACAGAAACACCCCAAGATATTTAAACCCATCAGGGACCACCGTCACCTCCTCTGTCCATCAACCCAGTTGGTCGCCCCCACGTAGGGGCCACAGGAAGGATTTACCCGTATTCATATATAAGCCGTAGCTCTTGCCAAATATTTGCATTGCCGTGGCCCGACATGGCCGCTGAGTCCGAGGTAGAGGTATTAATAGGGTTGTGGGCCCCACGTCTCTAGACGCCGCAACAGATAGTCTCTCCTCTTGGGGCACAGGCCGCCACTTCGACCTCCCGCCGGGCGAATGCGAGATTCTGTCGGCAATGCATCTCCCTCTTCGGCGTGTCGTCCATGAGTCGACGGAGCCCCGCAGGTCGCAGCCGCACTGCAGCCGCCGGCCGTATGCTGCTCACCTGTGGGACCTCCAAATGGCAGCAGTGGGACAGCACAAGGAGCCGCAGAGTCTTATTTAATAAGACAGCCCGATGGGCCAGGATTAATTGAGGATTCTGTAAGGGCTACACGAACCTCACTAAGGCGCGTCCGCCATTTTGGACCGCCAGGCCACGGCCTATCTCCTTTGCTCCATCTTCAACAAAAATTTGACAAAACGGCAATTTAAACGAGTATCGCCTGGATCATCTTAAAGTCTTTATTTCGACGTACACATCATAAAAGACAAACATATTAAAAAGGCGTAAACATTCCATAATTTCATATCAATACAATGTAGACAGTAGGAGATTTGATTGCCAAGTCAGTCCATCCATTACAAAATAATTTAGCTTAAAAACATCCAAAATAACATTGCTATTAAAAGCGTAAAAAAGGATTCCAGAATCAAAACACATTTAGCATCACAGAATTGATTATAACTACAACAAATATTAATGTTTTGTAAAAACTCCAGATCTTAATGTAGGCTTAGTTTGCGCGTGCGAATAACCCACATCCAATGTAAAAATTTGGCGACCGCAATAGCCACAGGTTCAGAACAATCGGTTTTTAGTATACTAAGGGCCTCCGAACCAGTGGTGATGCCCATCTGCAGACAAATAGGCTTCAAACATGTGTGCCTGGGTTACTTATACTCTGGGCAAATAAACAAAATATGTGCTATACTTTCACGCTGTGTTGGGCAGAACGGACAACTTGGGTTATTATTAGCATGCCATTTAGCGATAAAGGAATTTACAGGAAGCGTTTCCACCCTAAATTGGTGGTACCGTTTCCGGTCTTCTGGAAGCATAATATAATCCCAGTATTATTCGTAGGCAGCTTCATGTTTAAGCTCCATGCAGTCTCTTGAAAGTGAAAGGCCTATACAGTTCCTAAACCTTCGCATAGAGACCATTGTCCAATACAACTATCTACAAACCTATTCTAGGTGGGTCAGAATTAGCAATAGGGTTCTCCCACAGGAAGCTCAAGCCCATGGAAGTATAGACTGCCCTAGCCTCACTCATCCAGGGGATTTTACGGGCACTATCAGCATCTCTAACTTCGAGGAATGCCCGGGCATACTGGGAGAGCTCTGGGGTTACCCACAGTCTCCTCCAGTATGCAACTGGTCTGTAGCGAGCTATATCCTCAAGGGCGTTGGCATCCCAAATCATAAAAGAGGGGCAATATTGGGGTCGAGGATGGAAGACCAGTTATACCCCTGAAGAACTTATTTTGGGCACACGTTAGTAATGCTAGATTACTAAACCCCCACAACTCAGCCCCATAAAGTACTGACGCGCTAATCTTGATACCATGGATTTTCAGCGCTGGGGCAATAGGTTGAGATGATGAAGAGTGGAGCTCCTTAATTAGGGCTCCTGCGAGTTGTGCATGTTTGGTAACCAGCTCGTTGATGTGGGGTTTCCAATCCAATTTTAAGCCCAGAGTAATGCCAAGGTATGAGAAGACTTGGGTCTGCTCTAGCAAAGCACCATTCATGACCACCCTCCCCCTTACTAGCTTGTGCTTATGAAGCACCATAAACTTAGTCTTACTCACATTGATGGAAAAGCCATAATCCTTGCAGAATACCTCAAAACGATCTACGGCCTTTTGAAGGCCTGGCTGAGATTTAGAGATTAACAAGGTATCATCTGAAAACATTAGCAGAGGGATCAGTTTACCATCCAACTTAGGGGCATCAGTAGGATGGTTCTCAAAGTACTGGATCACCCTGTTAATGTACAGCGAAAAGAGTGTTGGTGCTAATACGCATCCTTGGCGTACCCCCCTAGAGATAGGAAACCTGTCTGTTACTTTCCCTTGCTGTCCCCAACGAACTTGGGCGAAATTGGCTTCATGGAGTTTGATTAAAAAGGCTAGTGCATCCAGCGGCATACCCTGACCTGCAAACACACTCCACATTTTAGCGCGTGGCACTAAATCGAAAGCCTACTTAAGGTCGATAAATGCCGCAAAGAGCGTGCCTTCACTCAATATAACCACCTGCCAATAAATTGAAACAAATCTAAAAACTTGATCTATAGTACTCGTATGAGTACCGAACCCTGCCTGGAGAGGTGACAAAATACTTTCCTCCTCAATCCATGCTTGGATCCTAATCAAAACGAGTCTAGCTATTACCTTTTGGATGCAACCTATTAAACTTATCGGCCTATAATTTCCTGGATCAGAGCGATTCCCCCTTATTAAAGATCGTAATTATTTCCGCGCCCTTCCAGGTACTGGTGAGCCATTGGCAATGGCATTGGCAAGGGACTGCATATAAGGGCACCCACACTCCCTTCTCATGTAAAAACAAATCGGCTGGTACTTGGTCCAACCCGGGCGCTCTACCCTTTGGTATGGTGTTCAGTATTCTTTCAACCTCTTCTTTACTGACGTGTAGTGGTGTAATATCTATAGGGATGATCAGAGGGTCTTGGTCCGACTCAATATCTGAAACCGGTAGAGCGAACTGGGTCTTAAAATGTGACACCCAGAGATCAGGGGAAACATAATTGATGGGTTGTCCCCTAGGGAGCCCCTTACCCCATTTGACCAGATCCCAGAATGTACTCCTATTCCTTTCTCCACTAGCATAGTACAACTCTCTCCAGTGCTCTTCATCCCAGGAACGTTTAGCATCCTCTTGCGCTTTTATACACCGTCTGTGCATTTTTAATACTGTCCCTATTTTTGGATCTTATGGCCTTTGCCAGAGCTTTATACGCATCCCTGCACGATTTACCATACCAGGTTTCCACCCTAGTTATAGGCCGCTTTTGCCGATTGAATACCTTTGTAATAAAAAAGGCCCTAAGTTGATTAAAAAGGTTTGTATGGATAGGAATAACTTTAGCAACCATATCGTCCTGTGTGATACATTTCTGGAGATCCATTGTCGCCTCTACTGTCAGCTCCCTCATCGCTACTAGGTGGTACTCTCTCAAGAGACAACTTGCCCATTTTACTCCTCTGGTATCATTTGAGAGAAGAGTTTCTGTCCCTTCTAAACAAACTTCAGGGGGATCACATGCAGTCAACTGGAAGGATAGTACTAGCGGATCATGGTCGCTTTCCACTCTTTATACTACGGCCATGTCCCTAATGGAAGACAAGTTATCTTTGTTAAGAAGGATATAGTCTATACGGCTCCTTCGCAGTCCATTATTAAAGGTAGGAGCCCCCTGTTTGTCGGATTCCGTTCGACCATTTGCTGCCCTTAGCCCTTGTTCGAGGCATAAAACTTTAAGCTGAAGTGCAGCCTCTGTCCACTTTTTGATTGGGGGTAAGGACAATTGTGGAATATTCCAAGAGCGGTCTTCCTCTAGGGTACGATTTATATCATTACCATCTAGAGATTCAAACCAACAATTAAAATCTCCAGCTGCTAGAATTTTCCTCTTCCCATAATAAAAATCGAGAAGCGATTCTAACAGAGCAATGGTGTCCGAGGCTTTACCCCCGGCTTACCCCTTGCATAAATGTTAAAAATAAAAAGGTCCTTAATCTCTGCGCTCTGGATTTGGATTAATAATATATCATCGCTCTTAGAATCCAGCTGTTTGATCTTATAACAATCATCCTGTCTAATCCAGGTTGTAAGACCCCTCTTTGGTCTGCCCCGCAAACTTGGAGTAGCTGGCCTAAAAAAAATTAAATAGCCTTGTCTATACTCTGGTTTGGTTGAACACGTTTCCTGAAACAATAGGAAGTTATTACTGTCTATAAAGGTAAACCAATCGTAAGACATTAGTTTGTTTCTCAGCCCTGCAATGTTCCATGAAATTAGGGATGTAACACTACAACCAAGGCTGGAAGTGGAGCATACCAAATGCCCACTAGCCCCTGGAATTGGATTTGTAGCAGTTTTCCCTATTTCAATGGGTACTGGAGGAGGACTTGAGACTATATTTAGACTATTTACTGACCCCAGATTGTCTATTGTCTTGTTAATATTAACACTGCCTTGTGGGTAATCCTCATGATGGGTCATATGGCTATATTCTCCTGACAGCTTTGGGGTATACTTACCCTTGGACTTTTCAAGTCTATTCTTTTTTTTTTAATTTTTAATTTTTTTTTAAATTCGTCTATTCTTGAGTGCAGTCAATCATTGACATCCAACCCACTCAGCACCTCAAATCTATTGATCAGCGGGATTCGACTATTAGTGGAGCCTTGCCGGGTCCAATTTTGCCACCCTTCATTGCCCCTTTGGAACATATCGGGTCAATAAAAATATCCTAGCGGTAAGACATTGATGCCCTCAGTACTAGTCCTGAGCGCACCTGCCTGGTCCAAAATACCACCGACCATGTTCGGGGACCTGAAGCTTAGCACAACACAATCTCCATCTCAACCTTTACGAGAGTGGCCAACCCATGCAACCCTTCTCACCATTTTAAATTCCCTGAATAGATGTTCCCTAAGCCCTGTTTTACCATTCAGGAAGTGCAGCGCCTTATTCTTAAGTGAAGACCAATGCTCCTCTTCTTGACTTGGGAGTTTCGGTACATTTGCTAAAATGATGGTGTAAGGGCTCGCCTCAGGTGGTAGATGAAGGAATACTCCCTTTGACATATGGTTTCCCAATCCCTGAATTTTTCCTGTTGGACCCTGGGGCCCTATCCTTCCGCTATGGCCAGGATGTAAAGGGGGGTTTGGGTATGATGCCGGTGATGATAATGGAGGGCGCATTGTCTCTGTAATGGATGTTCTAGGTACAGTATCTTGCTCCCTAGGGACTTGCTCAACTACAGGTCTATCCCCCACAGGGGTGGATCGTTCTTTACATAGGTGCTTTTCTAATTTACTTAATCTGTGATCGATTGATTCAAGTTTTGCCTGGACCGGATTAATCAGAGCTAATAGCTTTTCCTCCAGCTGTCTTATGAAGTCAAATTTATCACAGGGAAAACTATGGCCAAACGTATTTGCGAAGTGGGTATCACTACCCTCTGTCCCCTTATTGTTTTCTAGAGTAATCGAGGTGTCCACAGTCACCCCCGACCCATGTGCAGGATTCTTATTCTTAGCCTGTGTAGAAATGTTATAACTTGTTTTGGGAGCACTACGAGCTTTCCTTTTCGTGGGTTGATCTCTCCCCTTAGGGGCCCCTTAACTGCCTGGTGCAAGTAGTTGGTAGATCAATAGGGGGAGTTGGGCAGGGTGTCTTAGCCATCTGTGAAGATAGTAAAGGACTCTGCTGTGGTATAGATGTAAATGAAGTCCTTTGGGAGCTTAAGGGGCTTGCTGTCACAATCGTGGTAGGCTCCGGCATAAATGCAGGATTTACAAACTGATTTAGTGGGTATAGTGAAGGCCTCCACTCAGTGAGCTCTATCTCTTGTATAAGCACGGATTCGGCCCGAATGAGGAAGGCATCTAAAGTCCCCACTACCCCTGCCCCGGTTCCCCCTTTGCGTGTATTTTTACTCATAGCAGCAGATATGCTTGAAAATGTGATAAATTTACAATACCGCAGTGGGGTCCCACAAGCTAAAACCACTAAACTTTAAACTAAAGTGCACTTTTTCAATAGGAGTAATTCAAACAGACAGCAACACCCCCCTTGTATTCCTAAACATAAAAAAATAACTCCTCCTTAGTTTAAATTAGCTTTAGTCCCAGTACAAAGTTGGAAAAAGTTAGAGGACTGGCCCAGCCCAGCCTCTACCAGCTGCTGACGGGCGCGGACGGGCCAGCCCCGGGCACTCCCGCGCTGCGTGGGGCCTTGTGGAGTTTTAAGCGCCTCCTGGGGCAGGTCTGTGACGCGTTGCGCTGCCGGGGATTCTGGGTAACGCAGTTCCCCCGATGTGGCGGTATGTGCACTGGCGATAGCAATAGAGGACCTCTGCCGCCAGGAAAGAGCGGCAGGCCCCGCAGGAGAAAGGCAACAGTCCCCGCAGAAGAGCAATGGGCAGGTCCACCCACAAAGTCAGGGCAGTCAGCAGCGAGGAGCTTACAGGTAGCGCGTCCCGCGCTGCGTGGGGCCTTGTGGAGTGTTAAGCGCCTCCTGGCGCAGGTCCGTGACTCGTTGCGCCGCCGGGGATTCTGGGTAATGTAGTTCCCCCAACGCGGCGGTATGGGCACTGGCGATAGCAATAGAGGACCTCAGCCGCCAGGAAAGAGCAGCAGGCCCCGCAGGAGAAAGGTAACAGTCCCCGCAGCAGAGCAATGGGCAGGTCCACCAACAAAGTCAGGGCAGCCAGCAGCAAGGAGCTTACAGGTAGCGCGTCCCGCGCTGCGTTGGGCCTAGCGATAGCAATAGAGGACCTCAGCCGTCAGGAAAGAGCGGCAGGCCCCGTAGCAGAAAGGCAACAGTCCCGCAGCAGAGCAATGGGCAGGTCCACCAACAAAGTCAGGGCAGCCAGCAGCAAGGAGCTTACAGGTAGCGTGTCGCCTGGCAAAAAATTGCCTGCCTTCTTGTTCAAATTCCCCTTTGGTTAAAGGCCCTAATTAATAGTTGTTTTCTTGCTGCCTGTACAGTGATACAGGAACAAACTAAGTGCAACACATCTTCCTTATCAGTCCCACAGAGTCGACAAGTAGCCGGGAGATTTCCATATAGCCAAGGTGCCATGTGCTCTTTAACCGGTAGTAGCCCCACCTGGTATTTTATAAACTGATGCTTGATAAAAGCTGGGTAACCTGAGGCAAAATAATCCTGAAGGGCAATAGTCTTATAATTATTTAATGTCTTTCAACCGTGTGCCCTTTTTTGCTAATATAGCTTTATCCTCTATGTCGGATTGAATTTTAAGTAACTTCTTAACCAAACGCTTAAAAATCTGTAGGTTGGGTGGAGTTTCCCAGAGTTGTGCAAGACCTGTAAGGACAAAGGACTCTGTCAGTTACGCTCTTGCCGGTGACTTGTTGCGGTGCTGTAGCTCGTCTCATAACATATGATGTAGTGAGTTGGGTTCGGCTTTCCTTTGAAGTTTCAGACATAAGTTTATTCAAGAAAAAGAACAAAAAAACAATAACATATAGTTACATAATGTAAGAGAAGAACATATAATCATACATGAGGTTGTGCTTACAATATCGATACAAAGGAGGATGGGTGAAGAAATATTTAAGGATATAAGCAAGGTCTGGTAACAAATCTAAAATTTTCAACGATATACTTATAATAAGCATGCACAAATATTCATGAGTTCTGAGACATTGTGTGCACAGGAGAGTCTAACTTGGAGGCCAATAAACTTTGTGATTGGGTACTGTTAGACCTGGCATCATTGTGTGAGTCTCCCTTCCATTTTGACGGATTGCCTCCTCTGTTTTGATATAATTTTGCTGGATTAATGCTTTGGGCACTGTGCCACTGCTAATCAGGGCCACAGTGCAAGTGCTCCCAATGTTAAATTTATGTACTAATTGGTTACTCCATGATTGGGTTATTTGATTTATCTGTCCACCCCTAGTACAGTGCACCATGGGTGCCCAGGGCTTGTAAATGAAATGCTGCTGGTGGGCTTGCAGCACTGCTTGTGCCACCCACAGATGCAGCTTGTAAAGTGTTTCTCAGGCCTGCCATTGCAAGGCCTGTCTGCAGTCTAGCACTCGCATGTCGACTTGGTCACGTGCACCCAGTTACCAGTCCCTACACCTTCTCTTTACTTCATATTAGACACCCCTATGGTAGGCCCAAGTGCAGGGTGCAATGTAAGTATAAGGTAGGACATGCTCTGATGTGTGTAGCATGTTCTAATAGTGAATTACAGCCATTTTCGTTTTTCACTATTGAAGGCTACCTGTTCTCATAGGCCAGAATGGGCAGTTAGATTATTACATTCTTATAATCCTAAATGACTCAGGGAACATGATAGAAATTCGGATTTAGTATGCCTGGACTCAGAATAATAAAGTACATCTTTTAGTAAAGTTTTTTATTATTCTGTGTTTGCAAATACCACTTTTAGAAAGCAGTATTTGCTTGCCTAACCATTTGAGCCTGCCTCAGCTGGGTTGTGTATTCCTTGTCTGGGTTTGTGAGTGACAGGGCTGGGGGATTTCAGGAGACATGCTGGGGCAGCCCAGTGGTGAATAGAGAGATCTGCATCTAGATGGGAGGGAGGAGTTGCACCTGTGACCTGAATAGGGCTGGGCCTTCCCTCTACAATGCTGGCTCCACCCCCTGTGGCTTGTCTGATGTCTCTGCCCTGCACTGTGAAAGGAGAGGAGGAATCATGTCAACAGAGTGCTCCAAAGCTGTATCTTCCCTCCTGTCGTGTTCTATACCGTCAGGAAGTATGCAGGACACAAGGTTTCATTTAAGGTACACTTTATTGGCTTCATCAATACAGCTCTGCAGTCCCCTGACCTCTCGCCCCGAGGTCCTCCCTGGAATGTCCCTTGTCCCCTCTTGCCCCTCCCCTGCACCGGAAGCGGTGTCCGGTGTCCTTTGGCCTCTGCCCTCTGTCCAGGGTCCTAGTGCCCGTGTCCAGGGCATGACATCTCCCCCTTTGTTGCAAAACAAACATTTTGCCTGGATGCTTCCTGTGATCATTGAGAGATGTGTTAGAGATGGATTGATATATATGATTATGCTTGGGAAGAAGATTACAGCTTTGTTACCTTAGATGTCCAGAGCTTATACACAAGCATCAGACACAGGGACGGCTTGAAAGCAATGCAGCACTTTCTTGGTAACAGAAACATAGCCCTTTTCCAACACACTCTGATGCTGTTACACATGGCAGAATGGTGCCTGGAGAACAACACCTTTGCATACAACAAGCTCCTGTACAAACAAATTCAAGGGACGGCCATGGGTACTTGCTTCGCCCCCAGCTATGCTAATTTGTATATGGGCTGGTGGGAGGAGCAAGTACTCATGTACCAATACCATCACATAATTACCAACAACGTGGTTTTGTACAGGCGCTACATAGATGATATTTTCATCTTATGGCGTGGCACGGAAGAAAGCGCCCTCCAATTCTCCAGGGACATGAATAACAACAACCTAAATCTGAAATTTACATGTACGGCGAGCAGAGAAAGTATCACATTTTTAGACCTTGAGGTGTTTAATGAGGGAGGAAAAATACAGACTCGCACCCATAGAAAAGAAACTGCAGGGAACACCATTTTGCACTCATCTAGCTTTCACCCCACAAGTCTCAAAGAAAGTATTCCTTATGCTGAATGCATAAGGATGAAGAGAAATTGCAGCCTACAGAAAGACCTCACCTCAAGCACAGACAGTCTCTGTGCCAGACTAAAGGAGAGAGGATACAGCCCTAATACCTTGAAGAAAGCGAGACAAAAGAGCGACCGCCTGGACAGGTCGGTTTTGCTCCAAAAAAAGCCCAAAGCAGCAAATGACACCAGAACAACCAACACAAACACAACACCTAGATTGATCACAGGATACATCTTATATCATAAGAACATTAGGAAAATCCTGTATAGGCACTGGCCACTGATTAAAAATGACAGTCATAGGCCAGAGTTGTGCTAAACTACCCCAGCTTACGATCAGGAGAGCAACTTCAATGACCCAAGAATTGGTCAATTATGCACCTTCTGCTCCACCCAAGAAAATCTGGTTGCATTCCCAACCGGGTTTCTACAAATGCACGAAGTGCAAAGCATGCCAGCATGGGGTCAACACTAAAACAGTCAAGTTCCCTTTCAGAAAATCCCCCTTTAAAATCAGACAACACTACACGTGCAAAACAGACTTTGCGGTGTACGTTCTCAAATGCTCCTGTGACTTAATCTATGTGGGGAGCACTATACACCCAGCTCATGTAAGGATCCTCCAACACATTAGAGCCATCAACAATGACGACCCAGCATATCCTGTGGCTCGCCATATTAATGCCAAACACATCGGCAAAACGGAGGAACTCACCTATTTTGTATTGGACAGTGTAGCACCAAACCCCAGGGGAGTGAATAGACAATAGAAATTGAGGCGACTTGAATCAAAATATATCATAGAGCTCAACAGCAAGATCCCATTTGGTCTCCATGCTGACGAGGCACTGAGTGTACACTTATAATACGGCACTCAGAACAACGCATGACATCTTCTCTCACGATTTCTTGAAAAATACCTATTCTACTGAGAACATCTAGTTTTACCATCTAGGACTCAGTCCTTTTTAAACCACTTAGTGCACTTTCATTTAAGTATATTTCCTTTGAAACCCCCCTTTTTTCACACACTTATAACCACTACCCATCAGAACAACCCTGAACTCAAACTTACGTTGCAAGCCACTTCTAAATTATGGTTCCTTCTTGAACGATAATAGCTGCTACCCTACATGACAGTCGGTACTAGAAACAGTCACAGGGAGAATGTAAAGAGAGGCAAGCAGGGCCTTCTCCTACGAGACACATGTCCAATGCCCACTTGGGCGGGACCCCTTGCCCCCGTATGGCTACCCCCTTCACGCACTTGCGTTTTATCCCAGCCATTGGGTCTCACTATATTAACCGTGACACGCAAACATAACTTCTAACTCACTTGAGTAAACCTCTGCCCATCGAACGCGCAAAAGCCAGATACAGCGGCCCCTCCACCACTTGTTTCCGAGACATTTACCCGCGATAACACAGCGCTTTCTATCCTGGAGAAAGTCTTGCCCGTCCGACTTTCCTTTCACATCGTGATGTTTCCGACTCCATCATGACATGCCTGCCTCTAGATTAGCCCACCCTGAACTTACTTGCAGAACACACCCAGACAGGGATGCGATGCACTTACGACTTGTCTTGAATAGGCTCCACGAGGTTACAGACTGCAGAGCAGCTGGGGATTTATACACGCAGTAAAGGAACTCTTCCATGTCTAAAGCAGCACGTAACAGGCAGCAGCCATTAGTGCTACACAAGGTCACAATTCACAAACCAAACAGCTACAAATCGCAAATAACAGTAATTTGTACACACTATCATTATCTACCAATTGTAAAGATGTATTTACATGGTTTTGAATAAATTTTTTGCTTTATGTGGAACAATGACTTGCATGTTTTGCGCGCATCAACTTTTCTATGTTTACAGTCACATGGTTACCTATGACACTGGGTTGTTCTATCACATGTCAAATATGCACTAATATAAATGATGCTCACTAACATGGTGCAAGCAGATGTAGTGAACAAGGCGGACTTGTCTGCCGAAACGCGTCTGATCGTCTATATTGGTGAATAAAAACCTTTGATCTTCATCCACGGAGTCGGTGCCTGTTCTTTTCAAAGCCAGGATTGGGAATATATATATATATATATATATATATATATATATATATATATATATATATATATATATGAACAAACAATCCAGCTTCCACAGAAAACTCCATGGACGAAGGCACGGACACGAGGTAATCAAGATGTGGCAAATATTTATTTCTCAGGTCCACCCTCAACCCCTGAGATAAGAGATACGCGTTTTGGCTTTCAGGAAACCTTTTTCAATCCATATATATATAATATATCCCCGACCCTTCAGGGCGGCCTCTGACAACCGGGCACGGAGAGCCCCGGCTAAATTCCACGCAGAGAAACACCAAAACAGAGGCCCTCTTCGGATTTCAGACAGCATTTAATGAAGCAAAAGGCACAAAATTCCTGTGTCCCAACTAGTTTCGGCCAGATAGCCTTGGTCACGGGCAGGAAGTGACATACATAGTGTTAGTGCCTGCATTTATCGGCGTTTCCGTGGTCACCTGCTAGGTGTAATCATCAAAGTCCCAGAATGCACCATTGAATACGAGTAAGTAATGGAAAGTTCCTTGTGTTTGCTGATAGTGTATTACACAGTTCAGCACTCTGGTGCATGCAAAGTGGTTGATATTCCTTAGTCCAATTGGCGAACAAGCAGGATTCCAAATCAAAGGCAAGTGCTCGCATAACATCCTGCTCAATGAAATGCCTCTGTCCCCCGAAGGATTGGAAGGGGAGTCGTCCCCCACCCAAATCCCTTCCAGCGCTGCCGTTCGTGATTCATAGTGACACCTCAGTGGGTCGAATGGCAGGGTGTGGGTCATGCTCCTTCCATAAATATTCCAAAAGCACCTCCGTTTGGGGAGCCCCCGACCCTTCAGGGCAGCCTCTGACAACCCCGCATGGAGAGCCCCGGCTAAATTCCACGCAGAGAAACACCAAAACAGAGGCCCTCTTCGGATTTCAGACAGCATTTAATGAAGCAAAAGGCACAAAATTCCTGTGTCCCAACTAGTTTTGCCGGATAGCCTTGGTCATGGGCAGGAAGTGACATACATAGTGTTAGTGCCTGCATTTATCGGCGTTTCCGTGGTCACCTGCTAGGTGTAATCATCAAAGTCCCAGAATGCACCATTGAATACGAGTAAGTAATGGAAAGTTCCTTGTGTTTGCTGATAGTGTAATACACAGTTCAGCATATATATATATATATATATATAATATAGAGAGAGAGATAGAGAGAGATATTGATATACAGAGATAGAGAGTGTGTCCACAGGTCTCCGTCTCTTTACATCTCCTCAATCAGTCTCTTGGTCTTCTTGCATTCTCTTTTTGGTCTTTGTTCTCTTAGGTCCTCTTGTGCTGCTTCCGCTTGGGCGTCTTCCTTCAGCCCATGTTTCGGCAGCTCCTCTTCTTTTGTCTTCTCTAAAGTGCGAGCTATTTCTGGTGATGTGGTATTGTCCTGCTGACGCCGTTATCATTGGCCCTTTCACTTCCGTCACCGTCAGTGGGTCTTTTGAGAAAGTACTGTCTGACTTCCGTAGTTGTCTTTTCCGGACTAACACAGTATCTCCTTTCACTTTCGCGTCTGTTGCATGTCTCCTCCGATCAGCATACGCCTTCATTTTTGTTTTCGCTTCTTTGTCTCTTTCAGCTATGTCTTTTTGTTCCACCCTTCCCAGTTCTTTCTCTTGGGGCAACCTCGTTCTAAGTGATCGCCCCAACACCAGCTGCGCAGGGCATCTTCCTGTGGAGCTGTGAGGGGTGTTTCGATAGTCTCTCAGCACCTGGCATAGTGCTTGTCCAATTGAGATCTGTGTTAGCTTGGCCCTCTGTATTGCCTTTTTGATTGTTTCCATAAATCGTTCGGCCATTCCATTTGCTTGCGGCCACAGAGGCATTATTCGTCGTTGGTGGATCCCAAGGTACTCCATGAACCTTTTGAATTCTTCACCAGAGAATAGTGGGCCATTGTCTGTTTTTAGTGTCTGCGGTGAGCCCCATGCTGCGAATATGTCATCCAGAACTGGCAAAGTTGCGTTTACTGATGTTGATGCCACTTGTCTCACTATGGGTAATCTGGAGAATTCATCTATTATTACCAGTAGGTAATTTCCTGTTTCCAAAGGCCCATAGATATCAGCTGCCAGCTCTGTCCACACTGCTTTTGGAAGTGTGGACATTTGCAGTGGTTTCGGCTTTGATGTGGGCCCCGTTATTTGGCAGATGTGACAGTGTATCACAGTTTCTTCTACCATGTTGTCAAGTCCCGGGAACCATACTTTTTCTCGCAGCATTTTTTCTGTTGCCACAATTCCTCGATGTGACTCATGTGCTAATTCTACTGTCCTTCTTCCCAGCGTCCGGGGTATTACTATCCTGGTGCCTCTCATCACTATTCCGTTCTCGCTTTCTGATAGCTCTTCGCTAATCTTTTTGAACGCCAACAGCTCTATCTTCAGTATTCCTTCTTCCCAGTTGCTGTTGTTGTTTACGTGCCTCCACCTTTGCTGTTTGGTCACTTTCATTATGGTGTGCATGGTGAGGTCTTGCTTTGTCTCCTGTTCTAGCTCTTTCATTGTTATTGTTGCCAGTGTGTTGTGTTTGAGTGCAAACTTGTGGTAGGGGGTGCCTTGATACATAGTCTGCTGGATTGTGTTCCCTCCCGGGCTTGTGTATTATTTTGAAGTTATAATCCATCAGCCTTATCCACTACCTCTCTATCCTGGGCGGTATCTTTGCGTTTGGGTTTCCGTATATCGTGATCAGTGCTTAGTGATCTGTTATGATTGTGAACGGCTTTCCGTAGATGAACATGTGGTAGTGTTCACACGCCCACACTACTGCCAAACTCTCTTTTTCCGGCTGGGAGTATCCTTTTTCTACGTATGATAGACTTTTGCTCCCATATGCCACTATGTGTCTTGGGGAATCTTTTCCTAGTTGGTGTTGTGCCAATATTGCTCCCAGTCCCACTGGGCTGGCATCTACAGTTCAGTGCACAGTCTCGGATCAAAATACACTAGGTGATCTACTGCCGTCACAGCATGTCTGATCTCTTTGAACGCTTTTCTGCATTCTTTGGTCCATGTGAAATCTTTTCCTTGCTTTGTCAACTCCGTCAGTGGTGCGCTTACAGTGGCAAAATCTTGGATGTATCTTGCACAGTAGCTTGCAAGGCCGAGGAATGACCTTACTTCTGCCACATCGCTCGGTTCATTCGCCTTTTCCAGTGTTCTGACTTTGTTGCGATCTGGCCGCATTCCTTTCTTGGAGAAGATGTGGCCAAAGAAAACTAGTTCGTCCCGCTCCAGCTCACATTTGTCTTCATTTAGTGTCAGACCGGCCTGCTCTAGGTGTGAGCATACATCCCTCAATGCTTTGTCATGTTCCTCGTCTGATTTTCAAAAAAACAGAATGTCGTCGCTGTAGTTTAGACTGTTTTTCACTGGTCTTATTATCTGTCTTATGGTTTCCTGAAATATCTCTGCGGCAGACGATATTCCAAAACTCAACCGTTTGTACCTGAAGAGACTTAGGTGTGTAGAAAACGTCGTGATGTATCGTGACTAAGGATCTAGTTCTAGCTGGTGGTATCCCTTGCACAAATCTAGTTTCAAGAAACGTCTTGTGCCTGTTAGGCAGATGACCATATCATCAAGATGTGGCCCGGGATGCCTCTCACATTCAATAGCCTTGTTTGGTATCCTCATGTCGACACATATTCTTATCTTTGACGTGTCTTTCTTTGGCACAGCCCCGATTGGTGAAACCCATGGTGTTGGTCCTTCTGCTGGTTCTATGATGTCTTGGTTGAGGAGTGCTTCCAGTTCCTCCTCCACTTGTGGCTGCAGGTGTATGGGCACTCTCCAATGGTGTTGTGCTATCAGCCTGACTGTTTCGTCAATGTGCAGCGTTATTTTCCGCCCTTTCAATTTTCCTAGTCCCTGCAGCAGTTTGGGGTATTCTTTTAGGATGCTTCTTTTCTCTGACATGTTGTATGTCATGGCCATGAGACCCATTATCTGAGCTGTGATGTTGCTTAACAAACATGGCGCCGGGATGTCGCCCTTCAGCACATGAATGTCCTCTTTGATCTTTTGGTCTTTGTATGTCAGTTCTTCTGTAAATTTCCCCATGTTTGTCACTGGTTTCCGTGACCCCAAAGTGAAGACCTCAACTCGTGACGGTCTCAACGTCGGCTTTATCTTCATCTTTTCGTATTCCGATACACACATGATGTTACATGTTGCACCGCTGTCCAGGACAAACTTTGTTTTGTGTGATCCTACTCCTATGGTCACAGACTGTCTTTTTCATTTTGCTTTTGTCTACCAGGCATATTCTTTCTTCTTTTTCATCTTCATCCGTTGACTCTGTGGTAACATCTGTCATAAGATAGTCGTTCAGTCTTTTCTTCTTCTTCTTCTCCTGATTCTAGTGATGAGATCCTTGTTCCTTTTTCAACATGTCTGACATGTCTGCTTGTTGACACTCGTGGTCTCCCTGTTCTTCCTCTGTCGTTCCTGAATTGCACTCCTTGGCACACGCTGGCATAGTGATTCCTCCCATTGCATTTCCTGCACGTTTGGCCAAATGCTGGGCATGGGCCTCGATGTGGAAATTCAAGTACGCACCTGTAGCATGTTCCTTCAGGTTGTTTCCTTGTGGCCTGTTCATTCCTGTCTTTTTTCCAGCTGCCTGCGCGATTGGTATTTGTTTATGCGGAGTGCTTGTTCCACTCGTTTGTCTATTCCTCGCTCCATTTCCTTAGCGTGTGCTGTTGCTCTTGCCTCAGCTCTTGCTAGCGACAAGATATTATCTCGTGACGTTGGTACTTTCAGGATCCTTGCACGGAACTCTGTCGCGCCAGCCCTCAATAATACGCAGCCTGGTTGTTTGTTCATTATCAAATTTGTCGAACTCAGTGTGTCACAAGCTTTCTTAGTCTCGTTGCAAAGTCATCTAACGTTTCGTCCAGCTGTTGAAACGCGATTGTGAAGGTGTATCGTTCAAAATCGACATTTCTCTGCGGGTCAAATTTGGTTGTAAAACACTTTTTTAGTCTGTCATAGGTGGCAGTTTCCTCATGTGGCAGTGTCACTAAAAGGTCTTCAATGTCATCACCTACGAGTTTTAGGAATAATCCTAGTCGCTTCGCGTCTATCACATCGGTCGTTTCCATGTATCTCTCGAAACGTCTGATCTACTTCTCCCATCTAATTCCTACTTGTGGCTCAGACAAGTTGAATGGTAGTGGTCTTCTGTATTGTGCACTTTGTCTTTCTGGTTTAGTTTCTGGCATCTCTTCTTTTCTGTGTTCTTCCTGGCAATCTTTTGTTGTTTCCTGTGCTCTTCCTGGCACTCTTCTATTGTTTCCTTTGTTTTCTATTTCTTTTGGCCTTCTTTTCTTTGTTGTTTCTCTTTTGTATCACTTTTTCATCCTTTTATTGCATCTGCCTGTGCTTTATTACTTCTTTGGTGCTTAAATCGGCACTTTTTAACTTTTTTTTGATTTTTCCTGACTTTAAAATGACCGACGCGCTGTTCTTTCTTCTCATTGGCTCTAGCCGCCTGATTCTAAAATGGCTGCCGCTCTTCTCGCGATATCTCGCGTTCTAATCTTCTGATGCTGGCCTCGCGCTTGTTTTTCATGTATTAGTCTGCTTACAGGGTGATGCAGACGGTCGTTTCTTTGCTCGACGACGGTCGGGGTGGGCTCCCACACCGTTTCCTCTTCAATCCATGAGACCGGGTGGGCTCCTGATCTCGATGATGTCGGCGATGCAGCAGCTCTTCTTTTCTTTGGTCCTGGTCACACGACAGCACACCTTCGTCGCCAGTTGTCGTGTTCTATACCGTCAGGAAGTATGCAGGGCACGAAGTTTCATTTAAGGTACACTTTATTGGCTTCATCAATACAGCTCTGCAGTCCCCTGACCTCTCGCCCCGAGGTCCTCCCTGGAATGTCCCTTGTCCCCTCTTGCCCCTCCCCTGCACCCGAAGCGGTGTCCGGTGTCCTTTGTCCTCTGCCCTCTGTCCAGGGTCCTAGTGCCCCTGTCCAGGGCATGACCCCTCCCCTGTGCTGGTTCCACCTCCTGTGGGGCTGCTGATGTCTCTGCCCTGCACAGTGAAAGGAAGAAGAGTCATGTAAACAAAGTGCTCAGGATCTGGTTTGGACTAGGCAGAGGCCTCTCTGCCTTCAGAGAACAAAGGAGTTTGGGGTACAAATATTGGGACGCTGATCCCAAGAAATTAGATCGCTTATGGAACAAGAAACCTTTCTGCCAAGGAGAAGAACCAAGGAAGCTGCAGGAGTTGTACTGCCCCTCTGCCATGTGCTGTTTGCTGGGTTGGCCTGCAGTGGTTGCTTCTTTGCCAAGGGAAAGGAGAAGGAACTTTGTAAGGAATTTCATCTACAGAATATTCTCCAAGGGCTTGAACTGTACTTGCCTCCTGCTGAAGTCTCAGGGACAAAAGACTTCACCTCCAGCTCCCTCCTGAATTTCCTTGCTGGGAATTCTGACTCCAGTCACTTGCGTGCAGCTGGGAGCTGGAAGCGCGACGCATCAAGAAGAAGCGTGTCGCCGCCGCAGCTGAAATCATCGCAACGCCGGAGAAGCGAGCCATAGTCGCATCTCCCTGGAAGCGTGTGTTCATCGAAGTTGCCTGCTGTCGCATCACCGGAGAAGCGTGTCGCAGTACCTGTCGCGGCTCCAAAGTACAGAGTCGTCGCAAGGCTGCCAGGGCGTCATCGTCATCGCATCGCCGCATCAAGGGCGCAATCTTCTTGCATCGCAACCGGATCATCGCATCGCATCAAGGCGCCATCTTGCACACTGCTAAGAGCCCGCAGGCCGAGAATCTACGCATCACCTCCGCACAGGTATGGCTCACGACGAGCCCCCTACTTTGCGCAAGCATTGAGGAAGGACGCAACCGTTCCCCTGGGTCACTGAACCGACGCATCTCCCCTTTTGCAAGCCTTTTTTTCACATTGCGTTACGCATCCAGGTACTTTGTTGAGAACTTTGTCGCCTTTACCAACAACTGGAACTAAGAGACTTTGATCATCTTTTAAGTAATCTTAAGTGTAGTATTGTGGATTTTTGTTGTTTGTGGTCTTGTGTTTAAGTCTATCTAAAGAATACTTATTTTTTATAAAACCTATGTTGTGTCCATCAGTAGTGTTTTCATTGTATTACTTTGTATATTCACAAATGCTTAACACACTGCCTCTGAGATAAGCCTGTCTGCTCGTGCCAAGCTACCAAGGGGGTGAGGAGGGGTTATTTAGGAGTGTAATTCCCTTATCCTGACTTAGAAGTAAGGGTCCCTATTTGGACAAAGGTGAATACCATGGCCAACTAGAGACCCCCAGTTTTAACAGGGACCATAACTAAGCTGTTTGTGGCAAGGGAAACAGGATATACATAAGCTGTATCTAATCTGTGATTATGGCAAACTGCATACCACCAAGCTTGAAACGATAATTTAGAAGAGTCTTTCCAGTATTTAGTAATTTTTTGGAAAGCCACCCCTAAAAGGAAATTCAGGATTTGTATATTTAATGAACAATTGTTCCAATCTTCAGATAAAGCTCCTAAAAAAATATTGGCGGATGTAAAAGGTATATTAGAGCCAAATATGAGCTTAATTTGATCCCATACGTTCTTCGAACATAAGTAAAGGTAAAAAGTAAGTGTTTCAAATCAGCATGTATTCGGGAACAGGACCAGCAAATATCAGATATATCAGCATTCATCTTATGTAGGATTGAGGGGGAATTAAGTAATCTATTGTATATAAAGAAAAGCGTCTGTGTAGTTTTCGCTGTTCTAGAAGATTTTCTAATTTTGGTCCAGATTTTATTCCTTAAGTAGATGGGCCAGTCTGTTTCTAAATCTTGCTCCCAGGCCAACTGTATCTTAGTCTTGTCTCTAGTAACATTCAATTTTCGTAAGTGGGGGTATATGGTGGAAGCTTTGGGACAAGTGCTGAGAAATGTACATGTTTGATTGGCAATAGTGTGAGAGGAAATAGGAGTGGGGTTAATCTGATCAAAAGCAGGACTTGGAGCATTATGTAATAATTGCTACTTATTCCGAAAGGTGGGAGGGAAATTAAACAAGGGGAGAGCATGAGAAGAAGATATGACCTTATTATTGTCAAATAGTTGATTGACCCATATTAAGCCTTTTGTCACCATGTTTTCCAATAAAAGGGTTTACCCTTGATCAGTATGAAATTATTATTCCTTATAGTGGAATTCCGGAGTGCTTCACTACCTTTTGATTGATCCAATAGGATTGTATCTGATAATTTGCTCGTGTGTTTAACAGTGGGAGTGGATAATTGTTGGGCTTTTCGAGTAAATGACAGATATTTGTGAAAGGAGAAAGGCATAAGGCATGATTGTTCAAGCGCAACCCAGAATGGAGACTCCGGTAAGGATTCTAGTATCCACCTAGAGGATTGACATAATAAAAATGCTTTGTGATAAATAGGGAAGTCAGGAAAATTATTGTTGATCATCAATGATAGATTCAATGTTGAGTTTTTATTTTTTATCTTGAGATAGGTTGCTAATATTTTGCCAGGCTTATTCTGTCCACCATAAAACTTTGCAGTGGGTTTCAGCAGGCATAATGAAGCATTATCAGTAGACTCTTTATTGAACTTAGTTTGGTTGTTATGAGTTCCGATAAACATTCTTTTGATTTGGTAGCATAATAGGAATGTTCCAATCTCTTTATTTTTGCAAATAAGTCTGTGGCGCGTTTACGGACAGTATGTTGTTTCCTAATATCGTAATTATTAATAAAATCGAAGGCAGCTGCTTTAAAAGCTTCCCATATTGTATGAAAAGCTAGGTTTTCTGTTTGGGTAAAGATTAAATATGAATTTAAAAAAGAATTAAAAGAGGAGGTAAATATAGGATCCAATAGCAACAAGGTATTAAAGCGCCATCCCCTAGAGACATTGGGCTTGTTAAGAATATCCAATGAGATATAGACAGAGGCATGGTCCGATAATAATATAGAGCCAATTTCTGCAGATTGCAGGGATTGAGAAATATTGTGAGCAATAAAAATATGATCATTCCGTGATTGTGTTTGATGAGCCAGGGAGAAGTATGTATATTCTATTAGAGTGGGATTGCATACTCTCCAGGCGTCTATTAATTTTCTTTGCTGGGTAAATTGCTCTGGGGGCAACTTTTTTGAATTTTTATGAATTTTTATGAAATTCCAGCAAAAAGGACACTGAAAACCCTTTTTGCTTGGGCAACGTGATCACAAGGCGAGAGTGCTGAGCACAGTGACCACAGCGTTAAACGCAAAGCAGGCAGCAAGCTCTCACCGTCCATCACTGAAGGGAGAGAGGGAGAATCAGCTCGGCTCGCCGAGACCCCTGCCACTCATCACCTCTCACCAACGTTCACCACCTCATCTCACGCGGAGCCGGCAGAGCTCGATCTTGAGAGCTGCGCCCACACTCGCGGAGGCGATCGGTGTTAGGCCGGTGCAGCCTGCGAGGTGGGCGCTGTTTAGGTTGAGAAGCCTCTACAGGCTGCGAGCCTCAGTCTTTGCTTCCTCAGTTGGTGTGCCCTCTTGCCTCATTCGAGCTGAGGAGCTGGGGCCTGCAAACCAGCGTGTGGCGCTGCCTACTTAGGACCTGGAGGCCCGGCCCCACTGTTGTGTGTCCATGGGACGGCAGGATGGTGTTTGGGTCAGGCTGTATAATACCAGCTTCAGCTCCGCCCCAGCACCATACACCCGGTCCGACAACCGGGAGAATGCCTGCCATTAATCAGTCAATGACGCATCAATAGGTGAGCTGCAGTCAGGGGTGAGGCAGCGGCATCACAGCAGTACATTTTCAGCAGTCTAGATACTTAGCTGCCAACCAACAACCTAGCTATTCAGCAAATTCATCAGGATTCAAGCAGGTGAGGCTCAGAGCTAATGGGGCTACTGGGGTGGAGGGGGCGGTAGCGACCAGCGTGCTCTCTCGTGGCGACCCCCGCCCTGCTTAAAGTACATATGACTGGGTCCAAACTGGAATGGCCTGGTGAGCAAAAAAAGGTGGATTTAGGCCCAGATCTCCGTACTGGGGTGAATGTAGAACATTCTTCTGCATTCTGTCCATCAATTGTTCTTTTTGCATTTGTCACCCCAGAGTGGGACTAGTAAACCCAGATGTGGGTCCCATGCCCTTCATGTCATTCGAATCAAGCTATCCTGGCTGATGAGGGGTGAATCCCCGAAACCGGTCCTAGGATGCTTAGTTCCAGACCAGGGAGTACCTGCCCTGGCAGTTCGGGCTGGACTGTTCCCATTGAGCACAGGGTCAAGACTGATTTGCATATGGCTGGGCCCAAACTTGAATGGCATGGTGAGCCAAACAAATAATGGATTTAGGCCCAAAACTCTGTACTGGGGCGACTGTATGACATTGTTCTGCATTCTGTCCATCAATTGTTCTTTTTGCATCTGTTTAAAGTCCAGGTGACTTGTGCGGCGGAAGGAGCAAGCCAGATCCCAGATTCTTTCTAACTTTTTAACTTTTCAAGGAATATCTTTATATCTCCTAATAGCTGACAAGAGTTCTTGTATATCATTCAAAGCCGAAAATGCAGTCCTGACAACAGAAAAAGGCCATGACCTACTGCTGATAAAAGCACAGGTGCATATTCCTAGCATCTCAACAGGAATGCTTCAGCAAAGAAGTGCATCCAGCAGCCATGCAGGAGTAACAAAGCCTGTTCCCTTATCGACATTTGGGCAGGGGACAAAATCTGTGATAGACCAAAACGAGGATATAGGTGTCAGAATAAATCAGGACACTAACCTAAATCTGAACAATTCTGTGATTAATATATCATCTGGTCTAGATCAAAATACAAGTGACAAGGTATTTTTATCATCTACTATCCGGGTACCTGCCCTTGTTTTGTTAAATGCAGATAGTCAGTAGAGGCCAAAACATGATACCAGAGGCTTCTTCAAGCCCAAAGGACTGTATGCCCATTAATGAAACCGACCCGTTTAGTTTAACCTTGGAAACGTGTATCACCACCCAGGATCATATATCAATTTTAATCCTGAGGAAATTCTCCATAGAGAACGTGCTCATTTCAATTGGACAAAGTGAGCTAGAGCAAGCCAATTCAATGATTAATCCTCTTAACTCAGCAGACCTCTCATTATTAACTAAATGCATCGAAAAGATCTGGGAAGGCGCTATGTTCCAGAGGGCAAAAAAGAATATGAAAATGGAATTTGGAGTAGTCTTCTTAACACCTTTGATACCATTACTAATGCTCTTAAATTTCATTCTGACTAACTGATCATTCAAGTGGACTTATTAAACATGCTAGCGGTCTATGTCGCCAGGATAGCCTCCAAGCTACTCAACCTATGCAATTTAGTAGCAAAGGCACAATCTGATAAAGACAATCAAATGAGTACATGTACCTGCGCTCACATGGTACGCAACATTTTAGAGCTACATATCATTGTGGGGTCAATGGTGACGGAGGTCAAGTCAATGTCGGATAGAATTGCTAAAGACCAAACTGGCACAACTGTTTGCTAAAGACCATGGCCACTGCCCAGACACTAAAACACTAGCAAAGGGATCCCCTATTGAACCTACGACCGCACAGGATAAAAACGGGACTGGAAAAAACACAAACGAGCTATACAAAAGGTTCTTATAGGCTCAAAGATCAACCACAGAATCCAATACCATCAATAAGGAATGGGGAAAAAAAGGGAAAATCAATCAATAATAGAAGATAGTTTACAAAGCAGCCCACTAAAATCCCCTGACCTTTGTAAAGAATCCACTGAGCTACCACCAATACAAGAAGCAAGCGTTACTCAAGTCACTGATAACTCGGCATCAGCTTATATTCCAATACAAGAAAGGCTAACTAAAAGAGCAAGGAAAAGACTAACTAAAGCTCATAACAAATCATGGAAAATAAAAAAAGCAATGATTACCAGCCCACTCTCCAAACCAAAAGAAATGTATCCAATATTCAAATTTTTGGATTCTCATCAGTGCGAAATAACGGATCGGTAGATTTCTCACCAAAACAGACCAGCTGCGGCACCTCCCACCGTGGACGATGCCAACAAGTCAATAATACCATACCCAATAGAAGCATTAACCTCCCAGGTGCCTGTAAGTGGTCTAGTTGAATTGCCCACCCAAGGAAGCGATAACCTGCAGACAGCAATGCAAAATACGGTAAGAGGAAAGCGAGACAACAATACAGCTAGATCGGAAACGATTCCACTCTACATACAGCTTTCCCACAATCCTGTAATTATGCTGGTCTATCTAACGCAGAAGATACGACAACCAGAGATGGGAAGACCCAAGGCTTGCGGCTATCATCTAAGAATGGTGGACAGCAAAAAAAAGTAATGCCAGTGGGCATGAAACATTCTGTCTCCTCCATAAAAGTAATATTCAAACCACAGTACGCCTCCAGGGGTACTCATGATATTTTAAATCCTGGTAACATTTTGAAACTGTTGAATTAAATCCCAGAGCTCAAGTCCTATCAGCGAATGACTTAGATTGGCTCTAATTCAAACAAGATCCTAATAATCCCAATAAAGAGGTGTCCTATACAACCTTGCATTGAGAAGAGATTGCTAAATTTTTTTTAGAAAATAGTCCCCAATTTGAAAAATGGGGTATTGAGCTACAGAAATGTACCGATAATCAATATCCAACCTTATTAATTCCAAATCAAAAGGCAACAAGCCCTACTTTGTCAAATCTCGAGATGAGGCAATCATCCGGGGGCCATAAGTTTTTAAAGGAAGCCACAGACCCTCTATCTACTCTGACATTGTCTTATGGGATCAAAGTTACAAGTTGTGTCTCGGGCTTACGAGTTTGTGTGGAACTTAAGAAAAATCCAGTACCAAGTGATGATTGGGGTTGGCTCCCGAAGATTCTCACTACAGGGATAGTTGGCGTGAACAACGGATGCTCAAACAGTTGTATCAATACAATTAAACCTTTTTGTATTTGCTCATGGAATACCCACAGCCTAACAACCTTACTCGAGGACATAGACATGGCAACCTTCATAACGAACTTCGAAATACAAATGTTCCAGGAAACATGCAATATTTCTAAAGCTCCGCTTATTGCATATTATGAGTACGTGAACCTTGCATCTCGCTCGTCTGTCTATGGTTGTGCTTGGGAAAGGTGCCTGCATGCGCGCTGTGCTGGCTATCATTTAAGCGTGTCGCGCTTAATACTATAATTTTAAATGCTCGTTTTGACATTTGTATAATTTTTTCTTGTGAGCCTTGGTTTTAATTGTATTATTGTCTTGCCCACATACTTGCATTTTAAAAAGTGCCCCCACCGCGCTTAGCGCGGAGCTTACCGTTTTTTTGCAGCTTCCTCGTGGCGCTTGGTCGCCATCTTGGGGTGGTCTCTGCCTCCTTCCGCCACTTGCCTGAGCGCTCTAGCGCTTCCTGTAGCCCAGGTGAGCTGCTACTTAAGGCGAGCTCTCCCGCTGCTCATTCTTGGGAAAGGTGCCTGCATGCGCGCTGTGCTGGCTATCATTTAAGCGTGTCGCGCTTAATACTATAATTTTAAATGCTCGTTTTGACATTTGTATAATTTTTTCTTGTGAGCCTTGGTTTTAATTGTATTATTGTCTTGCCCACATACTTGCATTTTAAAAAGTGCCCCCACCGCGCTTAGCGCGGAGCTTACCGTTTTTTTGCAGCTTCCTCGTGGCGCTTGGTCGCCATCTTGGGGTGGTCTCTGCCTCCTTCCGCCACTTGCCTGAGCGCTCTAGCGCTTCCTGTAGCCCAGGTGAGCTGCTACTTAAGGCGAGCTCTCCCGCTGCTCATTCTTGGGAAAGGTGCCTGCATGCGCGCTGTGCTGGCTATCATTTAAGCGTGTCGCGCTTAATACTATAATTTTAAATGCTCGTTTTGACATTTGTATAATTTTTTCTTGTGAGCCTTGGTTTTAATTGTATTATTGTCTTGCCCACATACTTGCATTTTAAAAAGTGCCCCCACCGCGCTTAGCGCGGAGCTTACCGTTTTTTTGCAGCTTCCTCGTGGCGCTTGGTCGCCATCTTGGGGTGGTCTCTGCCTCCTTCCGCCACTTGCCTGAGCGCTCTAGCGCTTCCTGTAGCCCAGGTGAGCTGCTACTTAAAGCTCACTCTGTTCGCGCAGCGGTGACGCGCAGCGGTCGCGCCTAACTCGCGCCGGAGTCGAGCCAGAGTCTGCCCGTCTGCGCCCGTCCGCGCTAAGTACGCGCGGGACGCGGGATTTACTCTGTTAGTAAATCGTTGTATGCCTTCATCCTTTGATTTGATAGGATGATTGTTTATTCCAGTGCCTCGCTTCGAGCCATCAGGGATTCTCTCCCACGCTGCTCGGCCGCATCATACCATCCGCTATGTGGCCCGTGTCAGTGTGACTGTAATATGTGGTCGCTCGACCGGCCTGTAGGTATTCGCGAGCTTGCTACTTCTCCCGCTCTACGAGCTCGTCCCGGTGTCTTTCCTGCGCCTGGTAGCCTGGGACCTGGTCTACGATTTTTAAATCTTAATACCAGATCTCTAGTAAAGCACCACTTATCTGTGGCAGATCTTATTCTGGATGAGACACCAGATCTGCTGGCTTTAACTGAAACCTGGCTTCAAGACACTGATGACGCCATAGTTAATCTTGCCTGTCCCCCGGGCTATCTATGTTTTAGATCTAATCGCCAGTCTAGAGGTGGAGGTATTGCTTTATTTATTAAATCTGCTTATACATGTACCTGGACGGTCTTGCAGATTGCTGGTTGCGAGAGTGCGCTGTTTAAGGTTACCATCAGCCCCCAGTTCTCGCTGTCGGGGATGGTTGTTTACCGCCCCCCAGGCAGCGACGTAGCTTTTAGAGGAGCTTTTCCGGAGGCTGTGAGCCTATTGGCTAGTGGTTGCGCTAATTTTTCGATCTTAGGCGACCTCAACCTCCACTTCGATAGGTTGGAGTCTCTGGCCATCAGTGGTTTTCTGGCCGACTTAGAGGCTCTGCAGCTGATCCAGCTTGTCTCTCAGCCTACACATGTGGCCGGCCACATCCTTGACCCGTTTTTCACGACTCTCTCGGATGTCCAGATTGTGGCGGTTGATCCTGTGGCATGGTCTGACCACTACTTGGTGTCTGCTTGGCTTCCCCTCCCTGCCAACCCTATTATTCCACCTCCTTTGCGGATACCTCGGCGCCACTGGAACAAACTTAGGCTGGAGGACCTCCACTCCATTATGGGTGCTGAGCCTCTGGGTCCTCTGCTGAATGCTACCTCGGGCTATGATCGGTTCTGTAACTGGATTACCAGGGCGCTTGATGCCCTGGTACCTATCATCTCCAGTAAGTCCAGTCCTCGGCAGGCTAGCCCCTGGTATGACAGTGCGCTGCGTGCCATGAAGTCCTCTTGTAGACGGGCAGAAAGGGAGTGGCGCAAGACGTATGACGCTGACAGGAAATTCGCCTACCTGGCCTCAGTTAAGCTCTACCATCGAGCTATATGTAGGGCCCGGGCGGCGTTTTACGCAGCCGAATTCCGAAATAGCCTTAATCCCTCTAAAACCATCTTTAAAACCATAAAAGACCTGATGGCAAAGAGAGTTCCTCCGCAGTTGGACAGTTCCATCTCCCACTGCGAAGTCCTAGCCACTTTCTTTCTGGACAAAGTTAAGAAAATCTACCAGGCGTTTCCGAGCCCACTGCCACCTGTGATTCCCTGGAGCGGCTCCAGTAACTGTCCATCGCTGCATTCCCTTCCAACTCTTTCTAATGAGGAGTTTGCGAAATGGGCCTTGCGAGTCAAATCTGGCTCGCCTGCAGACCCGGTAAGATCGGCCCTTTTCAGGGATGCTGCCTTTCAGGGGCGCACAATAGTGTGTTCTCTGATTAACCTCTCCCTGACTTCTGGCCTTGTTCCTGCCAAGTGGAAGCAAGCGGTGGTTTCCCCGATCCTGAAAAAACCATCTTTGGATCCGTTGAAACCAGAAAACTACCGCCCAATATCTTTGCTCCCTTGGCCGGCCAAGGTCATGGAGGCCCATGTAAACCTGGCCCTCACAGAGCATATGACCCAAGTTAATGTCCTGGATCCCGTGCAGAATGGGTTCCGTGCTGGTCACAGCACTGAGACGGCCCTTCTGGCAATGGTTGAGCACTTGCGGACTGTATTGGATGCAGGTCAAACGGCAGCGCTTATTTTATTAGACCTGAGCGCTGCCTTTGACACTGTTTCCCATCGCATCCTTTTACACCGCCTGCAGGACATTGGCCTCTGTGGTTCAGCTCTGCAGTGGTTCCGCTCCTTCCTCAGTGATCGCTCCTTCTGCGTTGCCACCCCTCCCTTTCAGTCCAAATACCATCCGTTGGACCTGGGGGTGCCTCAGGGCTCCTCGCTGAGTCCCACGCTTTTTAATCTGTACGTGCAGCCGCTGGCTGAAGTCGCCAGGCAATGGGGCCTAACCATGGTTTCCTATGCCGACGACACTCAGCTGGCGGTTACGATCAGCGGGGATGCCAAGAAGGATGCCCTCAGGTTCCGCAGTGGACTGAGAGAGGTGGCCAGCTGGATGAATAACAACTGTCTCCAGTTGAACGCATCAAAAACGGAGGTGATGATCGTTGGAAGGGATGCGGACCTCTGGGGAGATGGATGGTGGCCTCCTGAGCTGGGAACAGCTCCAGCCCCTGTCCTGGAACTCAGGAATCTGGGAGTATGGCTTGACCACACGTTAAGCTTTGTGACTCACACGAAGAGAGTGGCGGCCTGCTGTTTTGGAGTATTACGCGGGCTAAGACCCCTGCTCAAATTTTTTGATGCTCCTACAAGACAGCTGGTCATTCAAGCAATGATTATTTCTCGCCTGGACTATGCTAGTTCACTCCTTTTAGGAGCGAACCAAGCTGAGATACTCCGTTTACAGCGAGTCCAGAACGCTGCGGCTAGGGCGGTGGTCGGCCTGCCCCGGACCTGCCCTACCTCCAATACTCTGCGGTCCTTACACTGGCTCCCGATGAATAAGCGAATTCAATTTAAAGCCCTCAGCCTGGTTTTTAAAATTCTTCGAGAGTCGGCACCTGTGTTACTTAATAAATTGATTTCTCCCTATGTGCCAACTCGCTCACTTCGTTCCCTGGGACAATCCTTGGTGGTTGTTCCCCGGTTCAGACTTAGTCGGATGGGGGGACGCTCTTTTCGAGTGAAAGCTGCAACCCTCTGGAATGCGCTCCCTTTGGAAATCCGCCTCTTGGATGATTTAATATCCTTCCGTAGGGCCTTGAAAACTTTTCTGTTTTAAACTTCCCCTGTTTTAAGTGTTCTGCTTTTCTGTTGCTGGTTTTAGTGTTGTGTTGTGTCTGCCTTTCCCTGCGCCAGGACGCTCCTTCGCTGGAGCTTCTGTGCGCATTAAAAATGTTACATAACATAACATAACATAACATGTGGTGGACTATCCACCTAAGTGTCATTGGCCCTGGATATTAAGCACCATGACATTGATTTTCAGCTCGCATGGTTTCTATGGATTAAAATGGATCTAAAATAAGCAATCATATTTTTAAATATTTACTTAAGCACAAAAAGTTCTGTTAGGATTTGCTGCGCTCTGGGAAGTAGTCAACATTTTGAAATATCAATATCCGGCAATTATGTTAATCATCTCAGGAGACTTTAACCTGCATTTGCTCTCCAAACACAGAGCCGACAAACCAAGCAGAGCTTTAATGCAGATATGCCGTTCCATGCTTAACAAATATATTCTAATGTTAATACAAGAAGACGTACAAATTAGTACTGAGAGCTTTCCAACATTTAAACATTCATGGCAACACTCCACTATCGACAATACCATCATCTCAAATTATCTTGCACCGTCTATTCATGACTATCAGGTGATCCCAAGAGTAGAAAGTGACTATAACCCAAAAGTAATGTCACTGGTCATATCGGTTCATCATCTGCCTGAGGCAAGGTCTATGGTAATCAGGCCAACAGCCTACAATTTGAAAAGGCTAGTGTGGGATTTGTCAAAACAGATGGTAATACGGGGCATTCATAAAACATGCAATTGCCAAAGAGCTAACCAAGCAATGTAAAGGGAAGACAATGGTTGCAATCTGGCAGTGTTTCTGTGCGTCCCTATTAGATAATTTCCTCTCCACAAAAAAAATCAAGAGGATACCCTACAAGGCCAAAAATGTCAGGATGGTACACAAGTAGGTTACACCGGGAAAAAAAGGGAACTTTATAAAGCTACACATGCAATCCTCAGGTGACTGAATTGTGGCCAAAAATCCTCTCAATTGTGCAGTTTAAAACGCCTGAGAAGAACATTTAAAAAATGAAATATGGAATGCCAAACATACACATTATGAGGGAATATGGGTTAAGATTCACTTTGCAAGTAAAACAAAAAATCCGAAAACATTTTGGGGACTAATCACCTTGAAAACGGTAGTAGAATAGCCAACAACGCCAATATTCCTGACCAACGCTGGGCAACCCTTATCCACAATTTATATGGGGCCCCTACAGACATAGCTCTGAGCAATACCATAATTTACCCCATGCTAAGTACATTGAGCAATGGAAATAGCAGAGCTATAAGAAGTGACTGAAAGCTCAATGAAGCCAAAGCGTTAGCTATGGAAACATCGAAGGTACATCAGCCAAAAGGCAATAAGCAGGATTAGAACAAATGGTGCACCAGGGCCCAACGGGATTCCGAACTCTGTCTTCAAGGCTAAGACAGATATCTGGTCAGAAATCCTGACACCTCTATTCAATGACGTCGTAAAATTCAAGATGGTCCTGAATTCATGGCAGGGAAGTATAATCCAGCCAATTATAAAAGTGGCCCTCTAGACGATCCAGCTAACTACAGGCTGATTGCCCTAACAGTCGTGGAGGCAAAAATTTACCCGGGCTGTCTGCTCAACGATCTTGAAGAATAGGCCGCTAAAGAAGAAATCATTCCAATATTTAAAACTGGTTTTAGAAGGGGCGAATCAACGATTTCTAACTTGACCTTACTGACTTTATTATCTATAAAAACAAAGGATAAAAAACAAAAGCTATATATTTTTTTTGTTTCTCTTAAGGCCACTTTTGATTCTGTCGCCCGCAATTTACCTTGGACGCACCTATCTGCATGGGGCGTTCCAAACCAATTGTTAAATATGATTATACTGCTGTATTCCAATACGTGGGTCATGGTTAAGGTAGGGAATGGTAGCTGTACAACTCACCGATTTAAAACGTTTAGTGGTCTTAAACAAGGTTGTATCTTAGCACCTTGTATTTTTAAACTTTTTATGGCTGATCTACATTCTCACATTAAATGTTAATGCTTAGTCACCAAATCTATCTGGACATGATATCAAATATCTACAGGACGCAGATGATACCATATTGTTAATCCCTACTCCCATAAGTTTACGATGATTAATAGATTCTTTTAATAACTGTATATTAGGCAACAGCTTACAGATGAACACCAAAAAAACTAAAATAATAACAATTGGTTCAACTAAATCAGACATGAAAGTTTAGAACATCAATGGTTCAAAGATTGAAACCTTAAAATGTTATAAATATTTAGGTATTCATTTGACGACAAATTGTCTTTTAAACAGCATTTTCTTAATTTAAAAGCGAAAGCTACGGTGCTATCTTTGATTTTAGAAAACTGAGAGACATGTTGGGATGTCCGAATTATGAGAACTTAAAGTAATGAAAGCTAAGCTGATTCCCTCTCTGGACTATGTGTCAGTAATCTTTCAAGGGAAAGACTCAGAACTGCTCTATAATCAGCAGATATATTTTGGATTCCATCTTTAGAGTTCCAAAGAACATCGGGCATGCCAACGTTAGATTGGAATTCGGATTGAAAAGATAGTATTAAATAAGACCATCTGTATTTTTAAAATCTTTATACTCCTTCTTTTGTTCAGACCCAGGCACAACGGCAAATTTTTGCTGGCTGAAAATAATGGGGTATGAGCATGCTGAGGGTTTGAGATCGTATTTAACGGAGAGTCTAAACAATTTTAAGCTGACGCCTTTCGAAGATGTATCTAGAAATAAAGCCATGTTCAGACAGACACTAAACCAATCTGCTAATTTCCTAACTATTTTATCAGAGAAGGACGACTTTGCCAAAAAAAAGTCATGCATGGTCGGTTATCAATTCATTTACTAAATTGGAGCCACAATTTTATCTTATTTTCCACTCAAAAGCATTTATAAGAGACACATTTTTTATGCTACAACTTGGGCGATATCGCACAAAGGATGGAACCCCTCCATGGGTACAACAATGACCCTCAAATAGTTGTAGGGTATGCGGTGTTCATAATTAATCACTATTGCTTATTTTATCTATGTGTCCTTAACTGTTAGAATAGAGAGAAAGCACTATTAAAATCCATCCTTAAAGAAAATGTGGTGAGGATACATTGTCAAGCAATTATAACCTGCCTCTCTGGGAAATTGGCTCATCTCACCACACAGTTTGTAAAGTTTATTCTCCTTGCAGAAAAAGTGTGCCACCTGAGGTTAGGGGCTTGTGATCACCAATAATTGGCTCGTTCAACGATGCTGTCCCAAAGATGCTGTTGTCAACTCAAACTTAATCTAACTGTTTAGTTTGTTGACTGACGTAAGAAAGGATTCTTTTAAAGGATTTGCACAGTGTCACTTTAACTACAGCATTTATTTATGGCATTTTATTAACTGATATTAAAAAAGAGGGCAGTGTTTGCAAATCTTAGAAGACTTTGTGAAAGGCTCCTTTTGAAAAGGAATTGTACAATGGCACTTAATTATGGCATTTTAATTGTTTTTCTAATCTTCATATTTATTAGTTTTATATATAATGTAGCGTAGGTATTTGTGTGAAACATCTGATTTCTAAGATTAGAAATAGAACGTCAACCCAAGAAGGTTAGCACTTTCGCAATGTTTACATACATGAGCACCTTAGTAATGTCACTTTAAATTAGGAACTGGAGGAAAAATACTCAATATGCTGTTAAAATATGTTGTGATTACTGTACTGAAACGTGGTGTATCTTCGAAATTAGTTTTCAAGTTACAAGGTATTGTTGTGTCCATGCACAATTTAGTTTTTTTTATATACCTCCTGTTTGTAATGATTTTAATTAATCAATAATAAAGGCTATCATCTTCTAGATTGCAAAAATAATTTATGAGCTTTAATTGGTATGTAGGAAGTCATGTAATTGCCATCAATGAAGGGATCTATGATTTAGTTGCAATCTAAAATGAGATTGTCTTGGGAGCATTGTAACAATTTTTCTCTAAGGTGAGACCTTAGATCTCCAGTGGTTGCTGCGTAAATATTGAATAAAGAGAGTGGAACCTTTCCAATCAGCAATTCAGTAAACAGCTAGCGACCTACATCATCAGTTTCTTGAGACACAAGTTTAACACAAAGAGATTTATGACATGAGTAACAATGCCATTTATTTTACCATCACCTCTGGAAAAGACTACTACACCTACCCAATCTCTTCTCAATTTTAAGGCTTCAGTTTCTGTAAGGTGTGATTCTTGGATCAATGTTATGTCAGTTCTTAACTTAGCTAAATGTGTTAGAACATGCTGTCTTTTAATCAGAGAATTTAAGACTCGTACATTCCAAGAAATAATATTCAATGACATATATTTATCATTATAAAGAAAAAATGAAGTAAACTAGACATGGTATAAGATTGATAAAATGTAAACCACAACATTACGTGTAATGAAAAAAAGCACAACAAAAAACAGCATGGAAGAAGAAGGAATAAGAAAAACAGGAAAGGAAAAGTGAAGGTCGAATAAGAAAGGAAGATAGTAGGAAGAGGAAATAAAGTGGGAACCCAGAGAGAAAAACAAAGAGTGAAAGACGAAGAAAACGCAGGGGAAATAACACATACCTATAAAATTCCCCAAAAAACGAAGGTGAAACCACATGGAAGGCTGGAGCATCCAGATCCAGCAGGAGGGGTATACGGACGACTGTACTTGACAAGATGCAAGACAATGACAAGCACACAAAATGAGATGCCTAGAAATGAGAAGCAAAAGGAAGCGGGGTTATTTGCTAAAAGTTCACATCAACATTAGAATCTTCATGTCAAAGCAGGAGGTGCATATAAAAAAAATAAGTACACAACAATATTTGAAAAAACAAGCAAAAATGCTGAAATCAACATGCGTTAGGAATTTTTAACCAGAATGAGAAGATGATGCGTCAGAAGTGTCCATAGTTTCTAATTTATAAGAACTAATTAAACTTTTCAATTTAATTGGATCTTTGTAGGTGATCGTCTTATTGCTGTAGGTAACCTTAAAGAGAAGGGTGGGGGTGCTAGAGGGTGCATGGCAAGATGGCCGCACTGCTGTGAGGCTCTGCCTGACCGAGTCACTATCCGCCAAACATCTGCTGCATCCGCTGATCCCTGAGCCTGTTAACGGACGGAATGGTCATCTACTTGCCAGCTGAACTGACACACATTGTTTTCAAATTTCCAGGGCCCCGGCAACCGGCCTACTGAACTTCATTGCCCCGGCCGCGAGGCTGTGTGTAATGGCGGCCATTGGATGGTAATAGGCCCCTCTCCCGACCAGAGCCTGCTTGTGCTGGTTCCTGCTGTGCCTACTTTCTCTCAGAGTGCTGTGACTTGCGGACCTTGGGAGGTGGAGATTAGACGTTGGGACCCTCGCTGCGAGAGAACGGAGAGTGCCGCGCAGAGCCTGCATGCTGCTGGGTAGCTGCCCAGCTGGATTGTGGCGGCGAGCGGAGGGCCCAAGAGAGAGAGGATCCGCAATCTGAGGCCTCAGCTGCGGAATCCCTGGGAGGCGCCGGAGCCCCTGAGCGCCCGCCGGTGCTGGTGGCGGTAAGTGGGGTCAGAGCCTAGCGAGAGCTGGGGCCATGGAGGCGGGACGGTGCCTGGGCCTTGCGCTGGGTTGCGCCCTGCGAGTTGCGGCTGGTGCGGGCATTTGGAGCGCGGCGGCGGGGGACTGAGAGATCTGCCTGGGGACACACGGAGGCCGCCCATGGATCCTCGCTCAGTGTGCTGCATAGTTTCCTCAGCGTCTCCACTACACGGGGCCAAGGCCGCAACTCCCCGACCTAGATTAGTTGGACATTGACCCTGGGGATGGAGACTGAACCGCGAAAATCGCTGGCTACGTGATATTTGGAGAGAGTCATAGTGCCCTATATTTGGACTGACTGGTGCGTGTTTCTTTAATCCTGCTCTACCACGCATTCTCCCTGGGCTGCGTGGCTGGTTATGGGTGCTGAGCGTGAAGATATTTATGCTGATTGACTACCGCACAACAGGAGGGCTGCAAGTAAGGGCTTCTTACACGCTGCATATCATTGGAGCTTGCACCATATAACATTTGTGCTGTGGTGGTTTAGCCCGGCTTGCTGCAGGCATTTAGACTGTGTGGGTTGGACACTGTCATGGGCCTCACGTGCTCCTTCATTTGGGCGAACTGCGGCCCACTGCGCATTGTGCACTACATGAATACGTGGCCCTGGGACCAGGGATGATTGCTGGATCAGCTAGTATATTGTGCATCCTGGTATCGTGAGACAGGTCTGTTTGCGCTTTGATGAGAGTTCAGTGCCACTTCTACTTAGGCTCTGGGTCCTTGTAGGGATCTGTGGGAACCCCACTGGTCTTGAGGTGCGAGGTACTACCTTGGTTGGGGCCTGTGTACTGCTTTTCTCTGGACATCTGCTGTCTCCTACTCCAGCAATTGCGGCGAGGCCCACAGTTATGGGGCGGACGGAGAAAAGCCAATCTCGACTCACGTTTGAGTCACGGAGGGCTCCTAAGACTCCGCAGAAAGCTGCCTCGGACTCTGAGGCGGATGCCCAATTGGACGGGCCCCCCACATAGAAGTCTACTTGGTGGCTATGCAGAGTAACTTGCTGTCTATTGAAGGGGCGATGGCCGCTGTCAATCACCGGCTTGACCATATGTCATCCCAGCTGGAGGAGCAGAACGCATGGATGGGGGAGGTGGAGCAGAGGGTCTCTGCCGCGGAGGATGGCCTCTCAACAGTCTCAGATAAGACTTTGAACATGGAAAAGGTACTCTCCCTTATCCAGGCGAAAAACGAGGACTTAGAGGCTCGGCCCCGGCGCAATAATATACGCATTACGGGGCTGCCGGAATCAACAAATGTGGGCAGGATGGAAACCTATATTGAGCGCCTTATTATAGACATATTTGGCACTGAGCATCTGTCCAACATGTTTATTGTGGAACGGGCACACCGGTCTTTGGCGGCTCGACCTGTCCCGGGGCCCCCCTGCCACGTTATAGCTAGGTTCCTGAATTACAGAGACCGGGACACAATTTTACGCCTGGCCGGGGAGAAGGAGACTGTTGAGCATCAGGGAAACACGCTGGCCTTCTTCCCAGACTTCACGGTGGCGGTCCAGGCTGCGAGAAGGGAGTTCAACACGGTGAAGCAGTTCCTGCGGAATGAAGGGGTCCCATACGGCATGCTGTATCCAGCTCGACTTCTTATAGGCGCTGCAGCCGATAATAATCTTCTCCTCCCCAAAGGCCACAATGGAACACGCTAAAAAACTGAAACGCAGGAAGCGGGATTCTGCGGAGGCTCCAGATGAGGATGAGTGAGTAGTGAGGGGCTGTGAGCGCTCGTGGCTTCACTTGCAGATGAACTGTGGCTAGTTCTGTTGACTTTTCAGTTCTTGGTTGGACTGTATGTGGTTTCAGGTCGTAATGACCATTCACAGTCTGTGCATATAGGGTCTCTATGCTGCATGATTACTAAGGAAGGGGGTTAGTCCTTTTATTTTTTTTTTTATTTTTTTATTGACAGATTTTTCCCATATTTTTACATACATACAGGGCACGACAATAGCATTTACCTTACAAATATCTAGGCATATTGACAAAAAAGAAAAAGAAAAGAAAAAGGAAAAGATACAGAGAAAAGATACAATATTTTGTATTCTCAATGCATATCAAACAATATTCACATTTCATATCCGAATCCTCCTAAACCAATAAATACTTTAATCACATATTTCAATCCAACCTCTCTTCCTTCCACCGGATAATAGGTCCCCAGATCTGCCTACCAGTTTTCCTACCCTTTTTCCCCTTTCTTGCGTAAATCTCTATCTCCAAATTATAAATTGAAAGCAATTTAGCCAGCCATTGGTAATATGATGGTGCTTTAGGGTCCAACCATGCCGATGCAATAGTGAGTCTTAGTACTGCCATAGCCATAAACAAAAAATATTCCCATCGCTCACCTGCCCTGAAGTTACTCTGTTGCTGTTCATTTCCTTCTTCTTTTACCCCCAAGAGAATAATTGACGCTGTGAGAGTCACATCTATTGCTATGCTTTGAAAAAACCCCTCAATATTTTTTATCAATGGCTGCAAATGAGGGCATGTTGCCAAAATATGTGCTAAGTCTGCTTCAGAGTCCCCACATCTGAAGCAATTAGTTCCAGTTATGCCACCCCATTGAGCTATTTTGGCAGGCGTATGGTATAAGTGATATAATGTTTTGTAATGTTGTGCCTGTAAGGACGCCGAGCATAACAATGTATATCCCATTTCTAAGGAGATGTCAAATGTTTCCTCACTAATATTCAAGCTATGTTTCCACTTACTTGCCCATTTCTCTATGTCATCCTCCCTTGAGGCCAGCAATTCTGCATAAAATCTCTTAATGGTGCAATCCTCCCCAGCTTGTATCACTTCCATGATTACATTTTTGTTGAACCCTAATGGACCACCCTTCTTATTATATAAAAAACTCCTAATTTGTAAATACTTAAAAAATTGTCTTTTATCTAGTGCAAATTTAGTTTGTAATTCAGAGAACTGGTAAACTCCCTGCTGCCCCAAGATGTCTCCAACCTTTCTGAGCCCTTTTCTTTCCCATTCTCCCAATATAGTCCCCGAAGTGATTTCCTCGGATAGATTCGGATTTCCTTTCAATCTTGTATATACATTATATCGCCCTAAGCCAAACTTTTTCGTAAAAGCTTTCCATACAGTATATGCGGCAATGAGTGTCTTAAACCGTGTCCTTTTGTAATAACTGGGTTCAGTGAACTTCAAAAAAACATTTTCTGCTTCTGGCCCTAATAACAAACCAAATATTGCCAATGAGCCTAACTCATTCCCTCCTTCATCTTCTCCCCCACCCACCAGACCCACCATATTCTGTAGAACTGCTGCCCAATAATAAAACCTTATATCTGGCAGTGCCCACCCACCCCTTTCCCTCGGTAACACCATGAACCTAAATGCTCTCCTAGTTTTTCCCTTTGCCCATATAAACCTATTAATCATATTTTCTATCTTCTTAAATAAATTATTCTCAAATAATAAAGGGATCGCTCTAAACAAATATAAAAACTTTGGCAAGACCAGCATTTTTATCACATTAGTCCGCCCCAAAATTGTTAAATGCAAATTGTCTATTCTATCTAAATCCTTTTGAACTTTCTTTATTAAAGGAGTTATGTTTATTTCCACTAAGTTATCTAACTCAGCTGATATGCTCACCCCCAAATATGTTCCAGATTTAATTACTCGGCCATCTATACAGGGGGTGTGGTGGTTCTTAATAATCTGCGTCTTAGCAGTATTAAGTTTGTAACCCGAGATTATTCCAAACTTCAGGGCTTCAGCTTCTACTTGAGGAATAGCCTCCGTTGGGTCTGGTGTAATAACTGCAACATCGTCGGCATATGCCAATATTTTACAGTGTCCCATCCGGGTAAATAATGGTTTTATTAAAGGACTCGCTTCTATTCCTCTAATTAATGGGTCCATATACATTGCGAATAGCAATGGGGAGCAAGGACAACCCTGCCTTGTACCTCTCATTATCGCCAATTGAGTAGTAACCCCCGCATTCACCCTAACCGAGGCCATGGGATTTAGATATAGCGCTTGAACTGCCTTAATAAAGCCCTTTTTGACTCCTGCCCTTTCCAATGTATACCACAGATAGCCCCAGGAGACCCGATCAAATGCTTTTTCTGCATCTAATAACATAATTGCTATCGGATCCCCTGAGACTGCTGCGGCATCGAGCAATAAAGTCCACATTTGTAAAGCGCACAATCACCCGTAAGGGTCTCTAGGCGCTGGGGGCCGTCGGGAAGATTAAGCGAGCTATTGCCCAGAGTCACATGGTGCTGGGCTGACCTGCCGCCGGATCCGGGGATCGAACCGTGGTCCCCAGATTCCAGCGTCAGTCGCCCTGGCCGCGGCGCCACACCTCTTCCACGGATGAATGTAATCACTTTACGCGTATGATGGGTAGTACCCCTCCCTGGTATGAAGCCGTGTTGATTTTTGCTCACCACCCTATCTATTATCCTAGCGTATCTTATCGCCAATACCGTAGAAAAGATTTTTGTGTCCGTATTCATTAGCGTGATAGGCCTGTATGAGCCAGGTTCTTCTGGTGGTTTCCCTTTTTTTAAAATTATAACTATCTCGGCACCTCCCCAGGTCTTTGGTATTGAATCCCCTTTTTGTGCCTTTATCATTGTCCTAAGCATATCTATTTTTAAAACCTCCCAGAATATCTTATAGAACTCTATTGGGATTGTGTCCGGGCCAGCTGCTTTTCCAGATGGTAGATTTAATATAGCATTTTTTATTTCTTCCTCCACAAAAATCTCCTCTAACCCATCCGCTTCCTCATCCGAGAATCTTACCACCGGAATATCTTGTAAATAATCCCTGATTTTCCCCAAATCAGTCCTTACAGGCTCCTCGTATAGCTCTTCATAAAAGGATCTAAAAACTTCCCTGATTTTCTCAGTCTCTGTATGTATTGTGCCAGAGGAGTCCTTGATCTCCCTTACATTACATAGTGCTTCTTGCTGTCTTGTGCGGACTGCTAAAGTTCTTCCTACTGTCTCACTAAACTCGTGACATTTTTCTCTTTTACTAATATAAAGTTTTGCAGCTTTTCTAGCGATGTCACCTTCAGCTTCACCTTTCACTTTTAACAATTTCACATATGCATTTTCTACAGGGGTTCCACTCAAAATACATTCCTCTAAACCCTCCTCAGCCTTTAGTACTGCCTCGGCTATTTCCACATTTTTCATTTGTTCCTGCTTTCTCCTATACGAACTAAAACTTAAAGTCTCTCCCCGTACCCTCGACTTAAATGCGTCCCATATTATCCCCACAGAAGTACTATCCCTATTGTTCTCAAAGAATTCTTTAATCCATAACTTCATGTGCTCCACGTATTTATCTTCCGATAACAATGCTCTTTCAAAGGTCCATTGCCTTATCTGTTTGGTAGTTCTTAATTTTCTCACCGTAAGAGTTAGCGGATTATGATCGCTTAAAATTCGCGGTAGCCTATCTATCCTGGATTCTATTAGAACTTCATTTGAAACAAAAAAATAATCCAATCTCACGCATATTTTATGTGGGGCAGAGTAGTATGTATAGCCCTTATTCCCTGGCATTTTTTTCCCCCATACATCATATAAAACATTATTTATTACTAATTCTTGTAAAGCACGGCACATTCGTTTTTTTCTGCCACAATAATTGCCAAATGAGTCTAAACCCAAACCATCAGCACCATTAATATTCAAATCTCCTGCCATTATAATTCTCGGAGCCCAAGTAGCCAATTCCACATCCAGATATTGAAAAACCTCTGGGTCATCCTCAGTTGATCCATATACACTTATTAACGTTGTCCAGTCCCCATCAATCCTACATTCCACCATTGCCCATCTTCCCCATTGATCATGTGCCTTTTTCCTCACACAGATATTTTTATCTCTGGATAATATAGCAACCCCCCTTTTTTTTACATTTTGCTGTGAAGCTACCAAAACCTGAAAACCCAATTGCTTCAAAAGAAACTCTTGTGAACTCATGACATGCGTTTCCTGAATAAAAATAAAGTCTACATTTATTTGTCTCAATAACAGTGATACCTTAAGTCTTTTTTGGGCCTCATTTAGCCCACATACATTCCATGTTACGTATTTCGTTCCCATAAATGATTCTTTGTGTATCTAGTATGTACCCAGCTATACTTATATTCATACTCAAATTTTATCACTCTATATCTTTTTATCTTTCCACTTATGCTTCTCCTTCTTTGCAACCTACTGACTCTCATCTTATATCTTTTTTTATCTCCTTTTCCTCTCACTCCTGCCTCTACTTTCATAAACAATTTTGTCTTTTTCTGCCTTTTCTGCCTTTTTTGCCTTGTCGTGCCCTGTCCCTCCCCACCCTCCCCCTCCCCTAGGGAAGGGGGTTAGTCCTTTTGTGGCCCTGAAACGAGATGGGGGGGTCTCAACCGTCCGGACTTCCTGGTCAATGTAGTGAATTTGTGAGTGGTCTCCCACTCTCCTCTAGTCAACTTCTATGCATAAGCCTAGCTAATCTTAGGGCCAGGGACAGTTAATGATTTCAGTGACCCATTCCTTTTTCTTCCAAACTCTTACTGTCAGCAGGTTTGGGCAGTGATTTCTTTCGTATTGCTTGCTTGGTCGACTCCTGCTCTGTGGGAGGATTGCCCATCTGTGCCCCCCAGGTATGGGAGTACCCCGTATACTGTTCTCTGTTGTTGGGGGGAGGGGGAGAGAGGGCTGGGTGTTGGGGTGGCTTTGGCATGGTTGGGGTGCTGAAGTGGGTGGGGGGTTGGAGGAGATGGGTTCGGGTAATGTTTCTTGTTCAGCCTCAGGTGCCAGGGGGTGGGTTTCATATTGACTGCTGCTTGTTGTTACACTGCTCTGAATCCATCATTCAATGTCTCAATTTCTTGCAACCAGGTAATGAATAGTAGTATTAAATTTCTCACATGGAACGTACGTGGCCTTAATACGCCACGGAAAATTAGGATGGTTTTCGCAGGTGTAGACCGCTTGGGAGTGAGTGTTGCTTTCCCACAGGAAACTCATTTAACTGCTACTTTGTCAAAAAGCATAGGTGCGCGTTGGGCCAGCGTGAGAGCGTCATCCTCCTATTCCTCGGACGCGAGGGGAGTGTTGACCTTAGTGAAGACAGGGGTCCCTTTTACTGAGATTAGAACGGAGATAGATGATGGTTGACGGCTTGTGATTGTGCATGGCAGGCTGTGCGGAGCAAGTGTGCTGCTAGTGAATATTTATGGGCCTAATGTGGATGACCCGGCGTTCTTCCCAGATGTGTGGCGTAGGATACTGTCATTTCCCCGGCTGAAATTATCTGGGGTGGGACTTTAATTTATATCTGGATGCTATCAAAGACAGGCATGGAATTGGCGAGGCTAGGCCCAAACGAGCGTCGGATATGTTATGGGGGCTTATAGATGCGGGAGATGTGCATGATATATGGTGTATACGACACCCCGATGCTCGAGAGAGTGCCTCCGCGTCATCGGTTCATGGTCCCGCATTGACTTTTGGTTGCTCTCAGGAGAGGTTTAACATTGGGTCAAGAAGGTCTCCCACGAGGCTCGATCTCTTTCAGACCACTCCCTGGTGCTCCTGGAGATGACATTACCGGAATATCAAGCGCCACAATTTGCGTGGAGGCTTCAGCCGTCGGAGCTAAAAGACACGGTGTTTAAGCAATCTATAGCGGAGGCGATTGAGAATTATTTTAAAGAAAATGAGGGCACGTGGACAGTGCGGGGTCCTCTGGGAGGCCTTTAAGGTCACCATTCGAGGGGCCTGCTTAGGGGTGCAGTCTGGAGTCTTACGTGATATCCGGCAGCGAGCAGCTGATATATCACTCCTGGAGCGGGCCTTTGATGCAGATCCTACTACAGATAAACTAGCACGGATAAGAGAACTGGTCACAGAGCACGACGACACAGTGGACCAGGAGCTCCGGCACTGCTCACGGCAGCGAATAGCTAGGTAATATGGGGAAAGTGGGTGGCCCGGTCGTTTCCTTGCCCAGAAATTGGCGAAGCCCCGCAGCCAGGAACCTATGAATGAGTTTACAGATGAAACTGGTACGCCTTGTCATTCAACAGAGGCGATCTGCGCTGTCGTATTGAACTTCTATAAGGATCTATATGCTGCTAGGGAGTCCCCACCATCTGGGGAGACGCATGATTATCTCGATGATGTAGCGCTGGGGTGGCTGTCTGATACTCACTGTAAGTATTTGGTGCAGCCCTTCGATGAGGAGGATGTGAAGGAAGCCATAATGGCCTTGCCGACCTGTAAGGCTGCTGGCCCGGATGGACTGCCCAGTGAATTCTATAAGACATACGAGGAGACCTTTGCACTGCGGTTACTGGAGGTCTATGCTGAGGCCTATAACAATGGGATTTTGCCACCTTCGCTCCGGGAGACCCTGCTGGTCACTCTGCTAAAACCAGATAAGCCGCCTAATCAGTGTGGATCTTATAGACCACTTTCAATTATCAACATTGACACAAAGATATTAGCAAAGATGATAGCCACTAGACTTCAGCCTCTGATCCCTTTACTAGTACTGCCGGATCAGTCTGGCTTCGTTACGGGGCGCTCTACTGCGCACAACTTGCGCACGTTATTTTCCACGCTGCACTACTTTGAACCAGATTTCCAGGCGGTCGCTGTGCTGCTTGATGCAGCCAAAGCATTTGATTCTGTGCACTGGTCATATATACTCACGGTTCTGAGCAGGATGGGGTTCCCTCCATTTTTTGTGCAATGGCTTTGAGTTATTTATAATGGGCTGGTTGCCAGGGAGCGGGTTAATGTTGAAGTCTCGCCCTTATTCCCTATAGAGAGGGGTACGAGGCAGGGTTGCCCCTGTCACCAATGCTTTTCGCTTTGGCACTAGAACCCCTAGCGTGTAAACTCCGTCAGAAGCATTCTGCCACCACGTTACGGTTTCGGCAACGACCGCTGATTGTTTCGCCCTACGCGGATGATATGTTACTCTATTTCCGGGAGCCTGCTATATACCTATCGCCACTGCTAAGGGAATATGTCCAATTTGAGAGGTTTTCTGGACTCTGCATCAATTGGTCCAAGTCCGTAGTTTTTCCATTAACGGGGCACACGTTGGAAATTGACCTAGACTTTCCATTGGCCTGGACGTCTGAGCCTGTGAAGTACCTAGGGGTGTAAATCCACAGGGATCCAGCTGTAGTGATCACGGAGAGCTATGGGTGCTCCATCACGCGTATCACAGAGCAAGCGGAGCGCTGGTCACGTCTCCCCTTATGGTTGGCAGATAGAATCGCGGTGATAAAAATGGTATTCCTGCCCAAGATGCTGTACTTCTTTCTCAACATAGCTATAAAACTATATATATCGTTCTTCCGTACATTGCAGTCGGCGCTGCTTACCTTTGTCTGAGGTGGCGGAATCAACCCTGATGTCGATGGGATCTGCTAGTACAACCCTATGATGGGGGGGGCTTTGAGGCTCCTGATCTTCGCCTTTATTACCTCTGTGCGCAGGCACATTTCGCCCATTACTGGCATTTCCCACAATGCTTTCAACCACACGTGGCTATTGAAGCTGACGCTGTTCTTCCCATTCCGGTACAGGCGATTTTTCTGTCGGGAGGCTCGGTTGGGCCCAGGACGGAAATAAACCCCCCGATGTGCATGTCCTGGGCTTGGAGGGTTCTGGCTGCTAGGCCACAGCTCCCATATTTGTATGCTCCTCTTTTGCCCATTGTATCTCATCCGGGAGTGTCGGCGCCACGAGATCCCTTCGCTTTGAAGGAGCTTGCGACGGCAGGTATAATCAGGGTAGGGGATCTGTACAAGAGGGCCGCTTTAAAACCATTGGTGAGGCTCAGGAGGAGTAAAGCGAAGCTTCATGTTCAATTTCACATATGTTCGGGTCCGCCTAACTGTTCGAGATGCGTATCCGGACTTTCCCGCGGAACCTATGGTTCTCAGGGTACTGCAGGCGGTGCTCATGGGGGAGAGCCGTAAAGGGCTTATCGCTAGACTCTGTAACGCCTCCCAACGAGAACGTGAGTTGGAGGATCACCCATCATGCCAGCGCTGGCAGGCCGCGATAAGTAATCCCATCACAACGGAGGTATGAACGGCATGTTGCCAGCTCACAGGCCTGCTTACAGCCAACTGCAACCTCAGAATCATTCATTTTAAATACCTATATCAGGTATATTATTCGCCGTTGAGACTCCACAAGAATAGCCTGAGAGAGACAGTAAATTGTGTGCAATGTGGTGCTGCGAATGCTGATTTTTATCATGTTGCATGGCTGTGTGGAAATGTGCTAGCCTTTTGGATTGGTGCGACTCACATGCTGTTGGAAGTGGTGTTGGAACCTGTGGACTGTACGCCCGAGTTGTGTCTTCTGGGTTATGTGAAACGTCTAAAGCCAGCCAGTAGACGCATTGTCGCGATCTCCACTTTGTTTGCAAAGAGGGGGGTAGCGCAGAGATGGGGATCGAGGTCTGCCCCCCACCATCAAGCAGTGGCTCAGGGATTTGGTTTACTGTAGAGAACAGTTACAAACATGTGAGGAGGAGTTGCCGGCGTCCTCCTGCCCTAAAGACTTCTGGAGTCCACTAACAGCATATCTGATGGCTCACCCTGATTTGTTCTGAACGGCACTGTCGCAAGTGCTGAAAGCGCGGCACTGATACTTGATATACACTCATTGGGCGAGATCTAGACCACTGATGGGACTGACTTTTGCATTACTCAATCCATGTAACGAACTTCACTGGTTGCATTTCAACTATTATGTAGAAATTGTGGTCATAGCGTCACTGCAGAGTGGTGCGCATATATGTTTCTGCTTCCTGGAATGAGGCTCAGGGCGGGTTGGGGGGGGGGAATTCTTGGGGTTACTCAATTCGTATTATACTGCTTGAGAAAAATAAGGAATGACCTAACCAAGATATACTTGTACTCTAAGAAGTAATGAAATGACACCTCTTGGACGATTTGAACCAGGGGCATTGACTTGTTGACCGCCCAATCTGTGAGCATGTTGAATGTTTAAGTAGGTACCTTCAGGCAGGTTTAGCACCTTAGGGAGAAAGTATCTTGAAGAAGGTAAGAGGTTCTGGGCCTTCCGTGTTCTCCGATAGACCATATATGCACAAGTTGTTCCTTCTATGCCTGTTATCCAAATCTTCAACTTGCTTCTCTAAATAAGAGACCTGTGATTGGAGCGTGCTCACTTTGCTGTCAGTTTTACCATAGGAAGAGACATTCTGCTCCGCTGCCTGCAGATGTTCATCTATTTGAGACCACTTGCCAGTAAGAAATTGTATTTTGGTATTTGTTTCTGCCATAAAAGGTCGCAAGGCACGAATTTCCTTCAGTAATACGTCCAGCGAAAAAGGAGGCAGGTATTTTGCTGGAGATGGCGGGTCTTTTTTCAGACTCTTCGTAGATGCCTTTCCAGATTTCGCCGGAGTAATAGTCGCGGTTGCCGTAATTGAAGTCGTACCATTTTTTGACCGAGGAGTTACCATTTTGGTCAACTTTGAGAAGACTGTGGAATTCTTGATGACCATGCACACTGGGATGAAGGTGGCAGGGCTTTGACGTCTTATTCTTCCCATAGGCAGTCGAAGAAATCAATAAAGTAAAACCAACTCTTCTGAGGGAACAATAAGTTAAGCCAATGTTTAAAGTAGCAGGAAAAGTGTGGTCAAATAAGGTAAGCAGGTAACTGAAATAAAGCCTGAACCCAGAAGGCTACCAAAATAGAACGCCAGAAAAAGAAAACAAGCGAGAGAGAAGAGATCATTTAAAATGATATGAGCATGTACCTTTAAGAAAATTGGTGTTTCCAGGCATCTTCCTCCATGATGAATCTGGTCTGGGTAAATAGAAGCACGACTCCTTCGCGCTTTAATGATGCGATATGAAGCGACCACAACAAAAAATGGCAGTCGCTCCCAAGTGTGACGAAAACAACGAAGAAAAACACAATTTCCTCACTTGCAGTGGGTTGGAAAGATTATCAGCTGGGTGTTGTGCTTCCCCATGCAGACCTACGTGTCAGCTCTTCTATGGTCACGAGATCCTTGTGAGAGGAACGTCGACCTGCACCGCCTGGTCGCGGATCACGGGAACACCGCCATCTTTGTTGGCCGTTAAGCCACACCCCCTGGATTCGGGTTTCCTAATCTTATTCTGGCTATTATATATGCTCTGCGTCTAGCTAATGACTGCTTGAGCAACCCGAATTATAACCTTCTTTTGGCAAGGAGAATAGCTTCTATAAGATCAAGAGATTGCCTTTTCTAGGGTTCCAGGGTGCTTCACTTCCATATGAGATTGTGGGAAGAAGCTTTGCTGTTACGATGGTCAGGATTGGCTTCAAAGAGGGACTGGCTAACTTTTTCTTCAAATCTTTAAATGCTATAGCAAGGACCAAGCCTTTCTTTTATATTGCAGCCACCTGTGTTAGAAAATTCCCTTTATTATCAATAATTACCCAAAGATACTTATATTCATTTCCACTTTCCAGCCATGTTTTACCCAAAAACAAGCCTATATTTGTGCGCTCTTGATGTTAAAACACATGGTTTTAGTTTTACCCAAATTGATTGCAGGCCATTGGCTTGTAAGTCATCATTGTAACAAGGAGTCGTTGAAGCCCCACCCAGGTACAGCTAACCAGTACCACGTCATCGGCATATTAAAGACTTGATATTGTTTTTCCACCTAATTTAGGAACATAAGGATTACATGATTGTAATGTTTCCTTCAAATCTGCCAAAAAAAGTTTAAATAAAGTTGGTGCCAAGACGCAACCTTTAAACCTTGAGTAGTTTTATTTTTTCAAGAGCGATGCATACCTGGTTCTATTTTTATTTGAACGCATGTATTGCATGCAACATTATCTACAGGTTTAAAAGATATTGTGGTATATTCTAGTTTGCTAACTTCCACCATCATTTCCCTCGGTCCACACAGTCCAAAGCTGATTTGAAATCAATGTAACAAAAGTATAGTGGTGTTTTGGAGGCAGAGGCAGCATCCATAGGTAAAGCAATTGCTAAAATATTTGTAATTGTGCCGGAAGACTTTAAAAAATTGGCCTGATTGTATGGAATAATGGTGTTACTAGAGGACCATGATGTTAGCTCATCAAGTACAATTCTGGCAAAGTATTTGATGTCCACGTCCTTTAATGTTATGAGGCGATAGTTTGCTGGAAGCGATCTATCCCCGCCTTTAAAAATTGGAGCTGTAATCTACACTTTCCAGGCGGCAGGAAGAATTTGTGTGCTCCTGACCTCCACGAATACTGATGCCAAGGTTTCGACCCAGCGATCCGGGTCATGTTTATATACTGCTGGAGGTTTTCTGTTTGGCCCCGGGGCTCCTTCTTTCAGTCCTTTCATTATTTGCTTTTTAATAATATATGTGTTTACCTTGGGCAAAACCATGTGTCGTGTGTTTGTTAGAGTGTCTCAAATTCCCATCTGGAAGTTTTCAACTGATTCTTCATTAAAATGATTTTTTAGGTAGTGAGCCCATGAAACCTCAGTAATATGTGAGTTTAGACCTCTATTGTCAGGGTTAAGAATTTGATTCACAGTAGTCCAGAATCTAGTGCTGTTGTTTTATTTTATATCAGTATGTAATTTAGCCCATCATTTGTTGTCCTTGTATCTTTCAATTCTGCGTTTTAACTTCATTATTAATTTTTTATTTGACCTTAGTGTTGCGAAGGCTGTTAAGTCTCCTGGCTTTTTCCTTAGTATTCTAAGGGCTTTATGTCGTCTGGTTTTATACTCCCTGAATCTGGCATCGTCTGTTACATTAGTGACCTCCCTGTAAACTTTATTATCACATTTGGGGATGTTTGATTTGGAGTGTTTTTCCTGTAGTATTCTAATGAGAGTTTCTCACATATTTACCGCAGCAGTAGTTTCATTACTTAAAATATCTTGATGTGTGTCCTTTACAGTTACATGTAGTTGAATGAGCCCAACTGGAGTGCTCTTAATACTTTTACGGTTTGTAAGGTAAGTTTGGTCTGTTGTCTCCCTTATATGGTTTGGACTTCTTGGGGAAGATGGCCACTATCGGATCTATCTGTAATTTGAAATGAACAGACATGTTGAAATATGGACAGGGATACAAAGGTATAGTCCAAACAAGTACTAGTTTTATTGGAATGGAATGTGGCATTTGGCGGATTATCTGTTTGGAACATTCTGTTTAGGGCCCTAAGAATTAAATGCTCGAGGTCCTCCAATAGTCAACACCCAATTTTTGTCTGGTTCCCCAATGTATTACTGCCCTGGTGGGGTATTTTCCAAAGTGCTGTTTGAAATATTGATAAATCGCTTGCCAAGTACCCATTAAGTGTAGATTAAAGTACCTGGATATAACAAAGTGGGTCGAGTTTTCCTCCTCCAGCAATCTTGTTAATTCTTGCACTACCTTTTTACTGCAGTTAAGTTTGTTTTTAGGATGAATATAGATATTAATAAATATTACATCAGTAGTGATATCTGTAATGTTAATGGTGCATTTTGTTGCATTATTTCCTGTGGCCTCAATTTCAAGGGCTGTAGCTGAGGCTACGCTGGCTATTGAAATATAGTTTGCCAGCCCTCCTGAGGGATGCCCGTATTTTGCTTGTTTTACAGCAGAAGCAAAAAAAAAGCATATATAGCCTTGGAAACAGCCACGTTTCCAGGAGAAAATGATGTCAAAGGGCAGCAGCTCTGGATCTGTTAATTTTGCATTCAGGCCATTTATATTCCAGGAACACATACTCAGTGGTCTGGGGTTAAGTCCTATTTAATTTTCCCAGACTGTATTTTGTTGTGGTGGAGTTAGTGAATCTTGCTGTTCTAACTATATCTTGTATGCCTCTTTGAGAACTTTCTCGGGCGACTCGCTCTGTCTCTTCATGAGATTTGTATAATAAGCAATATTTTCCGTGGATCCCTTTGCACCCTTTAACACCGGATGTCCGGATGTCTGATTTCACATTTTTACCTTGTGGTAGAAGGGGCAAAGGGTATACTATCATTTGCCCTGGAATAACCTTTATTCCCCATTTTTTAAGAGCTGGATGCTCAGAAAGAATTCTTTTTGTGATTTTGGTTTTTGACCCCGTGGTGCTATGTCTGAGCTTTCAAATTGTATTGCAATAAGTTTTTTTTTTTCACAACAACATTTTTATTTTGATTGATCAGGTAAGGCATGTACGCAGTTCTCCACAGTCAGGAGGGCCTGCCAAATGTCAACAGTGGTATGAGCAGCACAGAAACCCAATCAAAGAAACAACCCCACGTAACCCCTCCCACATCCACCCCATGGCCCACCTACCCACCCCTTATCCCTCCCTAACCCTGTGCACGTGATCCCAATGAGCCTCCAAGAATGTTTGTGTCCAGCCAGGAAACTCGTGTTCCCTCGGGCCTATACTCCATCTTCCACATCTAGACCATCCTCAGGTTCCGCTGGAGGCACCAGAGTCAGGCCCCGATACTCCGCCCACCGCTTCCAAATTTTGTAATGTTTCCGGGGGCATCCTCTGGCCTCAAACACCGGGCGGTCTAGCCCCATAAAATAGTCCAGCCCTGCTTTCCACGCGTTCAACGGGGGGGGCACGATCACTCTTCCATGCTTGTGCCAAATCCCGTTTCGCCACGATAAGACCTAACAATAAAAGGTGGCGCTTCTAGGTATTCCCCCCCACGCCCTCCAGTACATATAGAAGGCCCAGTCTAGGGGTACGGGGAAGATCCCACCCCAGCACCTCCGACAGGCAGCCCCACACTCCCCTCCAGAATCTGGTCAGACCAACACACGACCATACAGTATGCAACAGGGTACCCACTTCAGCCCCGCATCGCAGACACTCCGGGGATCCAATCTAGCCTGCCTTCCACAGTCGCTCCCTCGTGTAATAGGCCCTATGCAAATATTTAAATTGAACCAGCCTGAGACGCACCGCGATAGCGGTCCCTCGCGGGGACTCCAAGGCCTCCCTCCAATCGTCCTCATCTAGGGGTCGAACGTCCCCTTCCCAGGCTTCCTTTAAGGCGCTTAGAGTAGAGGAACAATGGGTGACAAGTGTTTGATAAATACGCAACACCTTCTTGTCTCCAAGATCCCCCATGAAGACTTTCGCTTCCAGGGGGCTGAACTCCAGTAGCGATTCCAGACCCACCAAGCTGGGCTCAAGCGCGTGGCGGAACTGCAGGTATTTGAAAAATTGGGTATTGGACATATGGTACTCGTCCCTCAGCTCCTGAAACGATTTGAGGATTACTCCGGACACAACATTTCCCAGCGAAGAGATCCCTATAGAATCCCATCCGCCAAACCCTGCCAGCGTGGCCAAAGCGGGGAGCCGCCCATTACTCCACAGAGGAGTCTCCGCCGTCAATCTGCCCCACCAGCGGCGCAGCGCCTGTCGCCATATCACAAAAACCACTTGCGTGGCACGAGGCAACTGCCTCATCAGTCTAGCCGAGTACAAGAGCGTATGCAACGTGTTAACTCCCATCAATGAGCGCTCTAAAGCATAAGCCGGATCTCCCCTATCTCCGTACCACCATTCATTCTTCACTAACAAGTGGGAGGCTTGGTAATAAGACAGCACGTCGGACGTTGCAAGGCCACCACAGTAGGTGGACAGGAAGCAGGTACGCAGTGCCACTCTGGCTGCACCTCCCGCCCACAAGAAGCGTCCCAGCACGGAATTAACTTGCCGGAACCACTGAGGTGCGACAAGGTGCGAATGGTTCTGCAGCTGATACAGAAGGCGCGGGAGTGCAACCATATTAAAGATCGCCGACCTGCCATATATGGTAAGGGGCATTCGGGACCACGTTTTAATGTCCGACTGGACCTTTTCCCACACCTGCAGCACGTTGCACTCCCAAGAGATCGCCATAGACTCAGACAGGAACACACCAAGATACAGCAAGCCTCCAACTGCTACCTGCAAAGCCAATGCCCAGGAGCCCGCATACGCCCCGTCACCCAACACCCACAGGGTGGACTTACGAGGGTTAAGATAGAGACCCGATACCTCGCCAAATACGCGCATAATTTCCAATACCGAGGGCCCGATCTATCGAAGTCCGTGAGGAAAAAGAGGATGTCATCTTCATAAAGTGCGATCCAGTCTGTGAGTCCCCCGCCCCACCGAAAGCCTCGCAGCTGTGTGTCGATTCGCACCCAGGAGGCCAGGGGCTCCATAGCCAGCGCAAATAGGTATGGAGATAGCGGGCAATCCTGGCGGGTCCCCCGACCGATGGGGAACCTCTCGGAGACCGCCCCGGAGACTCGCACAGATGCCGTGATGTCGGTGTATAGCAGCTTGAGATAGGAAATAAAAACCGGGCCCAGGTTAAGATGGGGCAGGAGCGCAAACAAGTAGGTCCAGCTCACGGAGTCAAATGCCCTATCAATATCCGCCAACAGTAGGGCTGCCCTCTCTCCCGTGGCCCCCATCGCGTCCACTGCCGTCTGTGCCCGCCGAATATTGTGTCGCGTTGCCCTGTGCGGCATAAACCCTGCCTGGTCCGGGTGGACCAGATCCGCTACGTAGGGGAGAAGACGGTTCGCCACGCCTTTGCCAACAGCTTAGCTTCGATGTTAAGCAAAGATATAGGGCGGTAGGAGTCATGGCGGTCCGTCGGCCTACCCGGTTTTTGAAACACCACCACTTCAGGGTGACGCCAGTCAGCTGGCAACTTCCCTATCTCCCGCGCCGCTTCCAACACGGCCCTGTGTTGGGACCCTAGTTGGAGATGGAATTTCTTCTAAAACTCGCACGGGAAGCCACTCGGCCAAGGAGCTTTCCCGGGGTTGAGCTGACCTAGCGCATCACCCAATTCCTCCGCTGTAAGAGGGAGGTCCAATGCCGCTCGCGTGTCGTCAGAGACGGTTTTCGGGGGCAAATCAGCAATAAATGTATCGACTTCAGCAGCCGGAAGACAGTCCCGCGGCGCATATTGCCTTGTGTAATACCAAGCAATGCTAGCCGCCAACTCCACCGGATCCGTCAGTGTGACCCCGGCATCATCTGTGAGTCCCGGCAGCGTCAGTGGCTGCAGGGTACGCTGACACAGCCTATGGAGCATAGTGCAGGACTTATCCCCCCATTGGTAAACCCTACTTCGCGTGGCCAGCCACGCCTGCCAGGCCTCGTCCAGCAACACGGGCGCATAGAACTGCTGTGCCTGCAGGAGTAGCTGCACCGCTACATCGTCCCCCCCCTCCTTGACACCGCCGCTCAAGAACCTCCACGCGCGCTGCAGCAGCAACTATGGCTTCCTTACGTCGGCGATGGGCCGCCGCACACCACGCTATGTCAACCCCCGCAATGTGGGCTTCATGGCCTCCCAGACCACCGTCACGTCCACGTCCGCCCCCAGGTTTTCTTGCCAATAATGGGCGATCGCCCCCCGCATATGGTGTACATAATCAGCCTGCTGGAGATGCCATGAAGACATCTGCCACCTAAATGATTGTCTCCTCCTGTGCAACTCAACATCCACAGCCACTGGGGAGTGGTCAGACAGCCCCCTAGGCAGAATGTCTGCCCCACGCACTCTACTCAGGAACGCACCGGGCACAAATACACAGTCCAGTCGCGAGAAGGACCCATGTACAGCTGAAACGTAGGTATACTCACGGACTTTAGCATGCAAGTGTCGCCAAACATCAATCCAACCCAGCCCGTCCACCATCGCACTCAGCTGGGTGGGGGCAACCACAGTCGGTGTCTCCTGCAGTCTCCGACGATCCAAACTCACATCCATCACATCATTCCAATCCCCTCCCAGGACAGCTAGGGACTCCGGGATTTCCGCCCACACCTCAAACAGCCTCTCAGCCAGGGACCACTGCAACGGGGGAGGCGCATATACACTCCCAAACACAACACGTTCTGAACCCACCATTCCCTTCACAAAGACAAAGCGACCCTGCGGGTCAAGCCATTGCCTCTCATGCATATACGCCAGCCTGCGGTGGACCAAGATGGCGAACCCCTGGTAAATCCAGCATGAAAGACCTGCTGGTAGCCAAAGCGTTGTAGACTAAGCACTTTCATCCCCATCATATGCGTCTCTTGTAGCAGTAGGACATCTGCTGCTTCCCTCTTCCCCCATCGCAGAATTGCCCCTCTCTTAATTTTATCTAGCATCCCCCTGACATTCCAACTCAGTATACGCATGGACGCCCTAGGGAGTCCCGGAGTTGATGCATCAGCCATAATCCCAGGGAACACAAAACCAGAGCAACCAGCAACAGGCCCGAGTAAACCACACAATCCGAAATGAAGCAGTAGAAATCACGTGCATCCCCACCAACCCTTCCCGCCCCACCCCACCCACTCCCCCCCAGAACGCCCCCCTCAACCTCCAGTCCCCCTTCCTCCACCACCCACCCCTATACCTCATAGAACACTGAAGTATTTTTCGCGGCATGGGTAACATCGGGCCCAAAACAGAGCGCCCAAGGCCAACCATACCAATGGATCTCAGCTACCCACTTAACCAAAAAGAACCCCCCCCTCGCCAACTCCCACCCACGTAGGAGACAAGAAGCCCCTGCATATCGGCTCCCCGAACCCCACCCCGTAGCCCCAAACAATCATGGATATGCAAAGCGAACAGTCATCATATACTCAGTCCTCAGCAGTCCGATCAGCAGATCGCAGCCCTCCGATCACCCCCGGCAGTGGCCCATGACGCCAGCAGATAATCTCACACCCCAGCGTCCGTCAGTGTTCCTTTCCGGAGTGGTCTGAGTCGGCAGGTGTCCCATCCCGTGCTCCACTGCGAGAGGAAGAGCGCTTCTGTGACCTGGATCTCCTGTGCCGCTTGCTCCGGACATTTTGGTCGCCTCGCTCCTGTGACGAGCCCCGTGACGAGCCCGGATTCAGGCCCGGTTGGGCATGTGGCCGGACTCTTACCGTCTTATCGGTCCACCTGAAAACCTCCTCTGGGGTATCAAAGAAGTGGGTCCTTGACTGGAAAACCACTCGAAGGCGGGCCGGATAAAGTAAGGAATACTGGAGTTTCAGGCCTAACAGTTTCGCCTTAGCAGCGATGAAGGAGTTGCGTTGCTGTTGTACCATTTTAATATAGTCCGGAAAGATCATGATCTTCTGGTTCTCGAATGTGAGCTTATCCTTAGCCCTCGCCTCCCGTAAGATGGTGTCTTTGTCGTGGAAGTTCAGAATCCTAGCAATCACTGGCCGGGGCCGTTCCCCAGCAGGCGGCTTCTGCGTTAGGGCTCTGTGTGCACGTTCTATTACAAAGCATTGCGATAGGACATCCAGGGGGAGCCAGCTCTCCAGCCACTGGGATAAGAAGCGTTCCATGTTCCCTTTCTCGCAGCCTTCCGGAAAGCCCACGAAACGAAGGTTATTCCTGCGCGCCCGCCCTTCGGCGTCCTCCACCCGGAGCGCAAGGCCTCTTTGAATTTTCTCCATCGCAGCCACCTTCTGCTTTAGGGTCCCCACATCGTCTTCCACACACGAGATTCTGGACTCGGCCTCCGTGATGCGAGTCTCTGCATTGCGAAGATCTTGACGATGCAGAGTCACATTAGAAAGATTATCGTGCAGGCCTTGATAGGCTCGCGTTTGGATTACGCGAATGTTCTCTATCTTGGCCTACCGAAATATCTTCTGACGCGACTGCAGATTGTGCAAAACTCTGCGGCCAGAGCCATCTTTGTTCTCCAGCGCAGAGCCGGAGCCACAGATTTGCTAAAAAAACTGCACTGGCTCCCAGTCGCAAAAAGGAGTGTCTTTAAGGCGCTTACTTTTGCCTTCAAGGCCCTTCATCTGATTGGCCCTAAATATCTTCAGAAGCGTTTGGCTTTTTATGTGCCTCGTAGGACGTTACGTTCCGCGACTTTATCCAAAGCCTTGATTCCCCCCATCTGCCGGGCTAGAATCGGAGGACGCTCTTTCCGTTTCCTAGCGTCTCAAAGTTGGAATGACTTGCCTGTCTCGCTCAGGAAACTGAGGATCTGCTCGCTTTTAGGAAAGGACTAAAAACCTGGCTTTTTACACAGTAACTGTTCTTCTGCTTTTCTCTATTTTCGCAGTGTTATGTTTTTCTTACATTGAGGGCTCTTTGTCAAAGCGCCGGGACACTCCTAGGAGTAGCCGTGCGCTATAAAAGAGCATTTTTAACATAACATAACATCAGCCCCTACCGCTCCTATCTTGGCGTCCAACATATCTCTGGATTGAGTTATCGCCGCCATAAGCGCTGCTTTGTCCGGCCCTGTGCCCTGGCCACCTCCAGATGCCCCGGGCCCCCCACTCGGCCCGGTGAATTTGTCAATGGGCCCCTGTTTGGCGGACCCACTGCCCCCTCCGCCTCTGGTCATGTTGGGGATGTATAGGGGGGGCAGCTCCCAGCAATCTATCCGCGAAACGTCTCAGGTCGGACGCACTGCGCCACTAGGATCAACAAGGGCCACTCCACCCTATGGGCTCCGCTGCCAAGGCGCACGGTTCCACTACGCAGTCTTCCACAAATGTTCAGGGATACCTCAGGCCTCCATGCAATTTCGGCCGTCTGTTCGGGAGTATAATGTGGCTCCGGTCCGGCTATGCCTCCCTGCTCTCGTGGCACCAGTCCAGACCCCTCAGCTGCACACCTCGGGCCGCCGGGCCCCCCCACACCACAGCCCAAAGTCTCGGGTGGTCTACTGGCACACCAGCAGCGGGCCTCAGCTCCTCCGCCTCTCGTCCACGCACATGGGGGCCCCGGGGACACTCACTGTTCACGGCTCGTCTCCGCCGCTTACAGGCGCACTCGGATCCCGGGCATCACACCCGTGTAGGCCTCAGTGAGTCCACTGGTCAGGAATCCAGGCAAGCACGGCAGCGCCAGGCCATGCAGACCGGGCAGGATCTCGCCCCGGGGCCACAGCGCCGTCGGCCCCTCCGCTTCACCGCTTAGGCCTCCACCACGCACCACCACAAGCCGCCGGGGGCCTCCAAAACAGCTGTGACGGCTGGCCAGCTCCGGGAGCTCCCGACCGGGAGTCGCCAAAATCTAGGCCCCGGCTGCACACGCCGGGACCTGGCCTCAGGCCGCAGCCGCTGCTATCTCCCCCGCCGAGGGTCCGGGAGCGCAAATCTCCGCACCGGAAGGCACCCCCCGCCGAACGCTACCACCGCAGCAATTGTGGGCTACAGTGCGGGTCCGGGGGCCAGGATAAATCGTCGGATCAGGATCGGGCTGGTGGGAGCTCTAGCAGGCTGCGTCCACCATCTTCGCCCGCGAAGCCACGCCCCCGCAATATGTTTTTTTGATGTTACATTGCTTAGACTTGGCGGAACTAGCAGTAGTTTGAGCATGTTTCTCCCGGTTAAAGACATCATGTCTACCTCTGGAGACATATTCCCGATTAAGGATCAGAACCGAGGTATTGTCCGTATCATCCTTTGCATCACTCTGAAAGTTTTCCAGATTAGGACTGGCTTTAACATGGTCTAATGAACTTTAAGTGCCAATCAAACTTGGCACAGTAATATTCACGGGTCCACCGGGGAGTACATTAGGTTGAATAGTAATAGAAGATGTCAAAGCTGAGACCACAGTTAGGTTTGCAGAAAATTATTTATGGATTTGAGTTGTATTATTTGTCTGTGTTGAAGCATTATTGCCTGTTCTCACTGTAGGTAACCGTTCCCCTATGCTGTTTCTGTGACTTAAGGCCTCAACTGTTGAAGATGCCGTTATGAGGTCGTCTAAGACCGCTGTTTGGGAGATGGTGTTCGATGCCTGTAATATATCTTGGAGTTCCCAGTGTATGCTCGCAATTGTTAAAGTTTGACTGGACTCAGTGAACTGTTTGCAAGATCCTTGGTGATTCAGGTCTAGATGGCGCTGTGCACGCTTTTCCTCGTCCCCCTGTGTGGCCACAGTTACAATTTCCATTGCTTTTTGCTCTGATCTTAATGATGCGAGAAAGAGAGAATTGCACTTTGCTGGCAGTTTTTTTATTCCATCTCTTTATTTTTTTGTGCCTGTCTATATTTAGCATTTCCTTTTTTATTTTTTGATCCACCTTCCCCAGCGTTGGGGGTTTCAAAAGCTGGCTGTGTATTGTAATGTGAATTTTCTTTGGTTCCCTTGTGTTGGGTTTTGGCTGAATGCCTGCTTTAAGCACTTACTAGATTACTAGAACTGCTGGACTCATCCACTGAGTTTTTAAATACGAGAATGTCTCACTATCTTTTTCTTCTTGGATTCATGAGGGTTTTGTTGGTGATGTACTTCCCCGTCATGGACTAGATTTCGGGGTACTATTTGAGTTCCATGCACTAACAGTGGGTGTTGGACATCACTCGGGCACCTTATTTGGGTGAGGGGTACCCTGCGTTCTGCTGCTTATCTGTGAGCAGGGAATGCTCCTGTTTAGTTGTCCTTGGCAGGTTGGCGAGAGGTCTAACTTAAGCTCTTCCGCCCTTAGACGTATTGATGAATTTATCAGATTCCCACTTCCCCCATTTTTACTTTGTTCTGGATTTAGGAGGAAACTTGGTGATAGAACCGGAGTAGAAGGTTGCTGGAGATTTTGGTGTGTAGGTGGAGGAGGTTATACCGACTTGGTTGGAGTCATGTAAAGTAATGGAGTTTGTAGGCCAGTACGTTTTTCGTTACTTGAAAACAGCGCTGCTCCCCCAGGGGCCATACAGCCTGCTCAGTCTTTGAGCCGCTGCCTCGCGCGGCTATAGCCAAGTGAACCTACCTAGTGGCTATTCTCTACCATAGGATCCATAGTAGATAGTGCTAAAAGCAACGGGTGGATAACGCCAAAAGAGGCTGACTTTTTGATTACTGAGGAATCCATCACTCCATACCTTTACGTCCTCCCGAAGATCCTCAAGACACAAAGACCACCACCTGGGAGACCCATCATCTCTGGAATTGGTTTGATCCTAGAACCGCTGTCTCAATGTGTGGATCATTTCCTGAGACCTTTGGCCTTTCAGATGCCTACCTATCTGCAGGATACAAAAGATTCACTCTGACAACTCAAGGATTTAACCTTTGTAGTTGAAAGAGACTACTTGGTATCATTCGATGTTGAATCACTTTATACCTGCATCCCACGGGACCAAACACTGACCACAGTTGAAGCCCTTCTCCGGAGGAGTGATTTGGGCATCATCACTCCGGTATCAGTTATCATGAAGTATGACACGTTGGCAATGAAAAAACTTTTTCCAGTTTGAGGAACGCTTATGTCTCCAGACGTCCGGGACTTCGAATGGCAGCACCTTGGCCCCTAGCCAGGCCAATCACTTTATGCATGTTTTTGAAAATGAGCAGGTGTTGTTAGCAGGGAAACTGTACCGTGCCAAGATAATTCTATGGGAGCGTTATATAGATGATTTCCTGGTGATCTGGCGCGGTGATGCCGCCTCCATTGAAGGCTTTAATGCATGGCTCAATACTCAGAATCCTTTCCTGAGATTTACCTGAGAATACAGCGAAGAAAGCTTCCCTTTTCTGGATTTACTCATCTTTCCATCTGTTGGGCACCTAGAAACTGAGCTGTATAGGAAACCAATGGCCCACAATCCTCCACTCCCCTACAACAACTACCATCCAAAAGCTTTGCGTGATAACTTGGCGTTCAGCCAGTTTCTACGACTTAGAAATAACTGTTCCAGTATTCACAAGTACAAAGAACATGCTGCGAGCTTGACGTGCAATCTTCTTGAAAGACACTACCTAGCATTTCAAGTGAAAAAGTCCGCCAAGAGAGCACGGAATAACAACAGAGATGCTCTATTAGACATCTCGTCAAACAAAGCATCTGTAGACAGATTAATATGTGTACACACTTTAATTTCAATGTCAAATGAGATCAAAAAAGTGATCTGTTAAAACTGGTACATTTTGAACAAAGGAGAACAATCTTTACAACACCCTTTGTTTGCTTTTAAAAGGTGCAACAACTTGAAAGACAGCCTGATTCATACTAGACCTAAACCCATGTTGAACATCAGACAAGATACCATTTGGCGCCTTCCACCAGTCCAAGAGCATTACCCGTGTGGGTCATGTGGGGTATGTGCCCAGACTAGTTCCACACAGACCATCGATATAGGGACCGAGAAGCCGTGACTGTTGAAACAACATAGCAATTACAATAGTGAGAGATTATTATAGATCATTATTTGCCCCTGCAACCTAAGATACGTGGGGATGACCACGTGTAAAGTGAAAACTTGTATTATGGAACACAAAAGCACCATCAGGTGCAAGAAACCAGCTACGAGCTCACAAATCATTTCTTGGAAAAAGCTTACCTTCTGCAGGATTTAAGATGGGCGGTATTGGACAAACCCAATCTGGTACCTACTGATATTCTAATAGCTATCCTTGAGGTGCCACAAATGTCTTCCACCAAACCAGATCTCCTATCCAGGCTACAGGGCCAAATTTTACATCCAAACCTTCAATCCTTGAATTTGGCAACATGGATACTGAAATCACGCAACATGGTTACTTAAATTTACCAACTAAATGTATGAATATTCTCAGGGAGCCAAATCATTCTTTTTTTCCTAAGATCATGCTACACACTTAAAAGGAAGATATTTTGCATCTAGTGTCAAAACAATAGACATAATGCTATTACTGGTCAAAAAAAGGACATTTTTCCATATTTGCTTCAGTTTAGCAAATCCAAGCTGCAATTCTCATTGATAAAGGTTCACTTGGCAGCCATTACAGCATGTAACAAACCACCACAGCAACCATCTTTTTCCAGAATTCCTGTTATAAGATATTTCCTTGAAGGACTCAAGAAATGTTTTGCTCCAATTAAAAGACCATCACCTCCCTTGTAGCTAAACTTAGTTCTTTCAAAATTAATGGATCCACCCTTTGAGCCAATTCACAAAGCATCTTTACAACATCTGTAATGGAAGACTTCTTTTTTATTAGCAACTATCTCAGCATGTAGAGTTAGTGAATTTCAAGCACTTTCAGCAGTAGAACCCTTTACTGTTTTTCATCATGATAGAGTAGTGTTGCAAACTCATCCCTATTAGTTGCCAAAAGTAGTTTCTTATTTTCACATTAAGTAACCAATTATTTAGCCTACCTTTGTTCCTAATCCTTCTACGGTGATCGAAAGATCTTTACATTACCTAGATTTAAAAAACGCTCCTTTTTTTTTTTTTTTTTTTAGATAAGTCAAAAAGTGTCGGAAAGATACATCAACTCTTTGTAAACTATGGTTCTTTAAGGCAAGGTTTAGCAACTTCAAAACAATTGCAAGATGGATTGTTTTATGTATTTCTTTATCCTACCAAATAGCCAACAAACCTTTCCCAGGTAAACCTAGATCTCACTCAACAAGAGATAAAGCAGCAACCAGAGCCTGGCTTAGAGATGTCATAATTTTGGAAATGTATAAAGCAGGCACCTTGAAGTCAATACATACTTTTACAAGGCATTACTGTTTAGACACAGATATGCAAGGAGAAGTAAGGGTTAGACATGGAACACTTAGAAACATGTTTAAGTAAGAACTTGAACACAATTTTGGCTCCCCTCCTACAATTTGATACGTTTACTGTCTCTCACAAATGACAATCATGGAATTTGTTTATCTTTAACTTCCTATTGTATTCAACGTTTGACTATCAATGAAGATACTTTGATGTAGAAGTAAAGATTAGATTCTTGTGGTCCTAGTCCTGCCTAATAGAAATCTTGATTTAAAGTAGTATTTCATGTGCCTGGTTAATTTTGATTCATATTAGCTCCTTCAACAGTTCCAGAAGAACTGCTTCGGGAGTTGTCTTTTAGGGACCTGTTAGTTCTGGGGTTTAGATTGCAAACAATCAACAACAAGATCCCTATACCTGGGGTGATTATTAAATTACATAGACATGAGTACACATTACTCAGGTTGTATTCTTCTTTTTTTATACATACCGAGGTAAACCCCTGCTATCTTGCGCAGTGCGGTTTCACTCCTCTAATGTCTGATAATCCCCACACATTATATTGTTCCACACAATTAATTAAATACTGCAGTCTCAATTCAAAAAATGTCCGGCAGTGATGTTCAACGGATGTCTTCTTTCTAAACTGAAAGAACATCTATCCACACTTCACCACATGTGTACAATCTTACAGAGGAAAAAATGTGTGGTGGAAAGGAAGGCACCTCACGGGCGAACACCCTCGGGGATGTTGGCTGATGTTACCAACTCAATGCCCCTTTCTCATCATCGGTTGCCTTCCAATCCGGAAAAGAAAAAAGAATAGGTACAACACATAAACTGAAATACGTGTAAAGGTGCAACATAAAGAGTATCGACGTTAACTCAAAAAGGACAGAGTATCAAGGAACTGGTAGGCGATACTAAGCTACCATCCTTTGTTTTAACTCTTCAGCTCACACTGAAACGAAGAATAAAGTGATTGAGTGGGTGTGGCTGTGGATTTTATGTCACTCTGTCCTTTTTGAGTTAACGTCGATACTCTTTATGTTGCACCTTTACACGTATTTCTTGGGATTCTCCAATCCTTCTACCCATGTTTTAGATTCTCCTCCTCGATCCAAACCAAGTCCCACACCGATCGGTTATAGAGGGTTCCCTACACCTGTTGCTGTGGAGGAATACGGGCAACCGTTACAAAATTTGGACTTTTGAGACAAGCTGAGATCCTCTTGTCCAAGGTCTGGGCAAACAGCACAGTTAAACAGTATAGATCGGCCTGGATGAGATGGATGGGTTGATGTATGTGGGGGGGCCTGGATCCTGTGGTGGCAGATGTAGTCTAGATACAAATTCTTTTATCTGACTTATCGTTTGAGGGTCTGACTTGTCATTTGAGGGTCTGGCCTACAGTTCCAATAATGCCTTTTTCTCCGCTAAATCGGCAGGCCATGCTCCGATTAATGGCTCCCTGGTGTGAAAGCGTCCTTTTGTGTGTAGATTGCTGTGGGGCATCCACCTCTCCTTGCAGCCGAAGACTTATTACTCATCTCTTTGTGATGTTAATCATGTTCTCAATGTATTTCCCCCATGGCAATCTAATAGGTTTCTGTCTAGGTAAGAACTCTCTGCCAAATTGGCCATGTTGCTGTGCCTGGTATCATGAAGAAGGGTCTCCTACGAAAAGGCTCTTGATCTTACAGTTGAGAGTATATTCCCCACAAAGGGTCTCCTTTACAGCTAACAGCGAAGTCCAATACTAGAATCATCTCAAATGCAGCGTTCAACAAATCTCTCAAACTGTGTGTAGTGCAGAGTTTGAAGGCCTAGGAGGAGATGACTGAGAAATGCCACATGCCAGGCAAGCGGCAACTCCTCATTGCCCTGCAGAAACTGTATGAAACAGTCTCTTCACCCACGATTACCCTTTGGGTGTGTTAGATCATGCAGTTATAAATGTCAGAGTGTTCAAAGCACTAACTGCAAAAGTGGCAATGGCCTCAAAGGCATTCAGCTGGGTGCATGTCTGTAAGATATTATGAATGAGGCAAACTGGTCCTCGTACTCCACATTTAAGAGATTCTATTTCAAGCTGGTGGTGGATCTGCCAAACTTGGTAATAAGCAATCTTTGAACTAGCCTAACCTCTGGTTCCAATATACAATGAAACATTTCCCCGGCTGTCGTAACAGAAACATTCCACTTCTGATAATAGGCCTTTTCCCTCTCCATGAGGAAAAAAAATTAAGACCTGGGGACCTGCAGTATGGAGTCCTGTTGATCCTCATACTCGTCACTGTAGAAGTGAGTCCTAATTGTCACAGTAATCCTTCTGCACCTCCTTTGTATTTATTGCCTATTGAATCCCAAGAATGTTCTGTCAGAACTAGGAACCAAACTTGAGCCCTCCAAAAAGGTGTCACCAGGATCACATCCGCCAGTTGCCTCCACACCTGGTCCGAAACCCTCATGATCATTGAGAATTTGGGAAATGCATAGCCCCTCTCTTGAGTTCAGTCCTGGAGGAATGCTTCTGATGGTGTCACCAGGGGGTCCGGCCTCCAGATGAAAAAACTGACCACCTGATGGCCAGGATGTGAGACTGACCGGTCTACTGAGAAAGGGCCCCACCTGTCTGACAACATTCGGATGACCCCCGGGTCCAGTATCCAGAGACTCGAATCGTGGAGATGGAAGGAGTACCAGTCTGCCGCCTGGTTCGCTTGACCCAGGAGATACTTGGCCGTGACCAATAAGTGGTAGTCCAGTCAATTCCATCAGATATCTTTCGCTAGGTCTAACAGGGCTTTCGACTTGGTCTGCTCAAGGTGGTTGATGTAATGCACTGCTGGCACGTTGTCCATCTTTAGGAAAACGCAAGACTGAATTCTGTGTTTGGTCCAACAACGAACCTCAACAGAACCTGCAAGGAGTTCCAAGCAGTTCTGTTCTGCTGTCACCATGCCTCCTTCTGTGGAGTTCCCAATGCGTGCGCCCCGTCTTAATCAGCTGGCATCGGACTCTGACCAATTCTGGATTGAAACCTAAAATTACTTTCACATTCTAGGCCTCCATGTGAAAAAGCCACCACTGAATCTCCTCTTTTGCATCTTCTGACAAGGCTCCGGCTTGGCGTGCGTAAGGCCGTTCCACAAGTGGGCTGCCTTGAGACATTGTAATGATAATGCAAGGGCCCTGGAAAAACACCCTGAATGGAGGATGACAGTAGCACCAACAGGATACAAGCTGCTAAAGAGAAGTGAACTGTCTGGCGAGGGATTGCTGTAACTTGTGCTGGATGTTTGCCATCTTCCACGATGGCAGACGTCGTGGAGTCCATCATGAACTCCAGGAATACTTTTGTCTGGGTGGGTGTCAGAAGGGATTTCTCGTTGATCATGAATCCCAGACCCTCCAGGAGGTTCAATGCAGTTGCAGAGACAATTTCTTAGGACATTGGCTCATATGGAGCATATCATCAAGGTAAACGATGATCTTCATCTGCTCTACCACGGATTTGAGGACCTTCATGAACACGACAGGGCTGAAGATGGCCCACAAGGGAGAGTGGTGAATTTGAAGGTTTGGCTTCCCTGGACTGTCTGAAGGACCCATGCATCCCTTGTGAGGGACACCCAGGTCAGGATCAAGTTCACCAGACGACCCCCTACGTTTAGCTGGGAAGAAGGGAGAATGTTCACTGTTGGTGGAGGAGTTGGAGGCCTGTCCTCTGGAGCAGTCTCTGCTGTGGAATCGCTGGCCTCTGGTCGGGTAGAATTTTGTGAAGCTGGACTGATCTTGCCATTGACCACGCCTGGAGCCTTGTCCCTTGTAGAAGTTGAAAAGGGAAACAGCCGGCAGAGTGGCCCCTACCATGGCCGGCTCCTTTTAAAACCTGAAGATTAAAAATCCTCTTGATGGAAGTTAACGCTTTGTCAAGGGACGAGAAGGTTGTCACAAACTTCCTCAACTCCTTGATGAAAGGGTCGCCAAAAAGATCTCCCTGGGCTACTGTCCCCACCTCGGATCACCTAATTTAGTGGTTTAGTTTAATGGGTCACCCAGTTTAGTGTCCACCTTAATTTTTGTGTTTAAACCGGTTTTTATTACTTTTAAAAGGGTTATATCTGCATGAAAGACAACATACATAAAAGTCGACCATAATTAGAACCTTCTATCGTTACCGATTAGACATGAGCCGAGAGTTTTTGAATGTGCATGTTGGTGATATTATTGTCTCATTTCCATATAAAAACTCATCAGGCGGGTCATGTCAACGAAGATAAAAGCCATCCTACATTAGTAACGTGGTTCCAATGGTACATTGTACAAAATTTTACAGGTCATTCATCTCGGGCAAGTGCACAGATGTTATAGATAAGACAAACAATAACTCAAAACCCAACAACAACAGCTCAAACCGTTGTCTGTTTGTACGCTCCACGTAGCTCTCCATAGGTCCGCAGCTCCACCTGTCGCACACATTGGTGCCCATCCTGAGTGTCAGTTGGTGTATGTGTACCTAAGTGGTGTAGCAGGGATTCACTGACAGGCTACCTTTCACCTTCTATGGGGCTGACTCTCCCGCCTTCAGGTCGCCACTCGGGGCCGTCCCCCTCAATGTGCATCAAGGCCTGAAGCAGATCCTCCCATTGTGCATCTATAGGTATCTTCCGTAGGCCCAGCGTTTCCTCCTGCAGGATGGCAATTCCCTCTGCTTTGGCCCATGCTAGGAGCGAGCACCCCATGCCCTTATGTGCGGCGAGTCCTGCGCCTACCATCCCTTCGTTAGGACGTTAGGAGCCGCTTAGCAACCGCCAACCCCAGGTCAAGTAAACGAGAGGAGACTTTTATGGCCGGGGTCCTGCGGAAGTGATGTAACAAGTGAGTAGGCCATTCAAAGGGTATGTTGCGGCCTGTGCATGTATATAACGCCTCATCGACAGCCTGCCAATAGGTATGTAGCTTGTAACAGCTCCACAGCATGTGTACCAGCCCAACCCCTAGCTCCACACAGCGGGGACACATCACGTCTGCACAATGGAAATACCTATTGAGCTTCTCGGTGTGAGGTATGCTCTGTAGACTATGAACAATTGTATTTGACGGAACCGCATGTTTCTGGGAATGCGTGTTGGGCTTTTTAGTATCTTTTCCCACTCCCTGTCCTCCAGCTGCCGTTCCAAGTCTGCCTCCCATCTGCAGCGAAGTGGGTCCAGACTTATAATCTCGAAATACGCCTCCCAGGATCTGTATGTCCGCTTCGTGCCATTCCGTGAGTTTGAGAGGTGTGAGCACCCCAGGCCCGCTGGGGGAGCACACTAGTGGTATGGCCGGCGCGTAGGGGACTATTTCTCTAGTGTGGTATAGACAGCGGAGGTAGCAATTGTGAGCCACTGCCAGATGGAGCGGGCCGGTGTTGGAGCCTTACAGGCTGGGTGAAAGAGTCTGGTAATATAGTCCAGAGAGAGGGAGGGCTATGGTCGCCGTGTCTTCGCGGCCTCTATCTGCGAGCCAGCGGGCTATCCACTGCAATTGTGCAGCCAAATAGTAGTGTCCGAAACAAGGCGCAATGAGGCCCCCCTGATCTCTGGGCAGGTATAACTTTGCCAACGCGCTCCTGTGACGCGCAGTACCCCAGATGAAGTCTCTAAGCAGTTTAGTGAGTGTGTTAAAGAAGGCCGCCCGGACATACAGTGGTAGGTTAGCGAAGTAGTACATGAGATGAGAAAGGATCACCATCTTGGATAGTGCCACCCTGTCAGTAACCGTAAGCGGGAGCGTTTTCCAAAAATGCATTTGATACTTGATGGCTGTCACCGCCCGTCCCAGGTTGCCATCAAAGAGGTCAGCCGGCTGGCGGTATATCCGGTTTCCTAGGTAGCGGAACATAGTAGCCTGCCACTGCACCCTTGTACCCTTCAGAACATTGCCCGGATCTTGAGTATCCTCCCCAATTGCGAAAAGACAGGATTTATTGGCGTTCACCCGAAGTCCCGAGAGGGCAGCAAAGTCACGTAATATATGCGCTAGTTGAGCTGGTATATTTTCTACTTCTCTCGCGAAAACGAGGTCGTCCGCGTACAAGGATACCTGGTGTGTTGCATCCCCTAGGGGTATTCCGTCTCCTAGCATTGCACGCAGAGTCGCCTCCAGGGGTTCAATTGCAAGCGCGAACAGGAGGGGCGACAGTGGGCATCCCTGCCTAGTTCCCCTGCGTATTGGAATGGCGTCAGAGATGTATGGCCCTAGCCGCACCCGGACTGTGGGATTTTTGTATAATAGGTCAACCATCTGGAGAAATCCTCAACCCAGCTTATAACGCAGCATTACTGCTGCAAGGTAACTCCACTTCAGACAGTCAAAAGCCTTCTGGAGGTCCCACTCAAGGCATCCCGCCCTAGGCCACTCCCTCCGACGGTCCGACGCCATCTGAAGAACCTCCGTAAATTCAGCGATGTACTGCGCTTTGGTACAAATCCATTTTGGTCGTTGTGGACCAGTTCGGGGACCACCGGCGCCAGGCGCTCCGCCAGTAACTTAGCAAATATTTTGTAATCCACTTTAAGGAGTGCCAGGGGTCTGTATGAACCAAAGTTTTCGGGGTCCCTATCAGGTTTGAGCAGGGACACCAGGTAGGCCTTGCGCATTGACGGGGGCAGTGTGTGGTCTGTTAGGGCTGTCGAGTAGTGTGTGTGCAGGCGTTGCGTCAGAGAGGTAGGCCTTGTAGTATTCAGCTGGCAGGCCATCCGGTCCCGGCGTTTTCTCGGACGCCATGGACCCAATCGCCTCCCAGATTTCCTCCAGAGTGAGGGGACCATTGAGTGCCTCTTGATTTGCTCCCGAGGCCATGGGCAGCTGAATAGGTGCTAAAAATCTCTCCAGATTGGGTTCGGAGCAATGCCCCTTGGATTGGTACAGTTGGGCATAATGATCTGACATCACTTTGTGTATCTCTCACTGTGTATATACAGGATCTCCTCTGGTGTGCGTCTGGATCCGATTGGGGTGTGTTTATTCTCTTGTTTCAGCAGCCAGGCCAGTAGTCGGCCCGCTCTGTCTGCTTTAGCGGGTGTGCGAGCCGTATGGGCAGTGTAGTTGTGGCATCTCAATCGTTCCTTGAGGTCTGCATGTTGCGTCCTAAGGAACTCTAGTTGGCCTGATTGTCCACCCCCACCCTCTCCCTCGTACTGGAGTAATTGCGATTCTAGGTGAGTGAGCGCCAAAGTCAGTTGTTTAAGTATATTCCACGTGGCACCAAGGCAGTGCTCCCTGACAGCGATTTTGTGAACCTCACATTCCACCAGTGCGGAACTCGCGTCCCCTCGTTATGCTCAAAATACTCCTGACTCCAGGGATGCACAGAATTCTGGGTCTTCCATTACGGATGGCTGGAGGCGCCAGGTGGGTGTGGGAGGGTGACCAGGTTCCCAATTCAGCTGTAGCCTTACGGGGTTATGGTCGGAATGTGTCCTTCCCAGGTATTCCGCCACCTCAACCAGGGGGATTAGTGACTGTGAGTCCACCACCCTATCCAGTCGCACATGCAAGTCATGTACTGCCGAGTAATAAGAGTAGATACGGTCAGTAGGATGTAAGACACGCTATATGTCCCGTACTGCCCAGTGTGATAGCCAGTCTGCGAGCGAGGGGCGGGAAAGATCTGTCTGTGTGCACATCGAGTACCGAGTTGAAATCTCCTCCCAGTAGCTAGGGAAGCCCAACGTAGGGGGTCGGCATTACGGACAACCGCGCCAGGAAAGAGGGTTGATCTGTATTTGGGGCATATAGGGAGCCTAGCGATATCTGTTGGCCATTAAGTGTCGTCCTTACTCAGGTGTATCTGCCTTCGGGGTCTATCGCCATGCCCTCACAAATGAGCGGGGTCCCCTCCAGCACCTGCGCAATCTGTCCAGTTCCGTCTGGGTCATATGTGTTTCCTGTAATAGGGCAATTGCGGCCGAGTGCCTCTGGAGGTTTGCAAAGATAGAGTAGCAGCGAGCAGGTGTGAACATTCCACGTATGTTCCATGTGATTATGTCAACCCGTGTCATCGCTGATGATGTTGAACGGCGGGGGCGACAAGGACGGGGCGCCTCGCCGGGCATGGAGGCCAGGGACATGTATGAGTGTATCGGAGTGCTGCATCGGAAACAACAACAGTAAACGAACTGTGAACATCATAACATCTGGGGTGGGCATTTCGCAATGGCCGTCCAAACTTCTGTAACAGTTGATTATTACGAAGTAGGTCACTGTGTTGCCTATTGGGGTGTGCGTACTAGTGGTGTTGTATTATAGCCATCCCCTTATTTCCAGTGTGCATAGTGTGCCATCAATATAATCACCAGAATTATCCTGTGGGGCCAGCGGTGCGCGTACCCGGATGCCGAAGCAGGCCTGTATGTGCCCTTTTTTAATATACATATTGTGGCCAGCAGCGGGCACATCGCTACTGTACTGTCTCAGTGTGAGGTGTGTGTGATGTCTAACCCAAAGGGCACACTCGCAAAGGCAGCAGCAAGCAATATTATAGACTTCAACAAACAGTGTTCTACTTGCGTGAGCTGCTTATATTAGAGTACATCTCGTCGTCGCTCCGTCATCTTATGCCATCAGCAGTTTGTGGGGTAATCACTGGCAGACCAAGATCTGCAGAGATTTCTCTGGATGGTGACGAAGAGCCCCTCGTCACCATCGTGTCTTGTTCGAAGTAGTCTGATCGTTCATTGAGATGTGGAGATTCAAGGGTCACAACTGCTTCCAAGGCGTCTTGTCTTTACTTCCTTATGTTTTCTGGGGTCGGTGCTGCAGTCCCGGGTTCGTTTTCCTCATGGACCCCTGCCTCCGTCGTCGTCTGGTTCTCCTGCTCGGTGCATTGTCGCCATCTGGGCCCGAGGGTCGCACACCCGACCACAACCCCGACTCCTCCAGCCAATCCCATGCCTCTTCAGGAGAGTCAAATAAGCGTGTCCTGTCTTTTGTGGCCACACGTAGCCGGGCTGGGAACAGCAACGAATATGGTTGTTCCAGGGTTCGGAGTGGGTGCTTCACAGCTGTATAGTTGCTCCTGCGTCTCTGCACCAGAGCGGTGTAGTCTGGGAAGAGCATAACTTGACTGCCGCTACCCTTGAGAGAGTCCACCTTGCGTGTTTCATGGAGCACCGCATCTCTGTCCCTGAAGTTGAGTAATTTAAAAATTAATGGTTGTGGTCTGGCTCCTGGTTGGGGTTTCTGTGCCGTATGCGTTGAGCTCGCTCAACTGCAAACTTTATGGACAATGCTCCCTGGGGTAGAAGATCGCGTTACCACCGTTCTATGAATTGTTAAGAGTTTCTACCTTCCTCGCCTTCCGGCAGGCCCACCACACGAATGTTGTTGCGGCGTGAGCATTCTTCCGCATCTTCTGCTCGGTCTTCCAGGATGTGAACTCTGTCTATCAGATCTTGCAGTGCAGCTGTATGACTTTGCGTCACAGGTTGGAGCACTTTCAGCGTTTGGCCTTGGGTAGTGACTTTGTCGGCCAGCTTTCGGTGTCTGCATGGAGCAAGGTGAAGTCCGAGGTGACTTTATCGATCCGGGTCTCCAGGGAGGTCCTGGTGTGGTCCAGCGCAGCACAGATTCGCTCCACTGCTGCAAGGACAGAGTCCATTTTGGCCGCTAGGGCTGTGGCCGTTGGTTCCGCCATACCCCCGTATTCACGTGTATAGGATCGAGGCTGGTTGCTCGTAGGGGTCCCTGCTGTGTCTCGGCTCTCATCCGTCCCATTACAAGCTGCTGCGCCATGGGCATTCGCGAGCGGCGAGAAGAAGGGGCGATGCACTGGCAGTGATATCACTATTAGAGAGGTCCGCTTCCGAGAGGGTTGCCCACGAGGTGTGATCAGGCGGTTGTTGTTTGAGGCAGCCTCGCCACCCTGCGCTCCCTGCGTGTAATATCACTGGCACTGACCCACAGGAACCGTGGATCGTCTCCGCCTGGATTATTTGTTGGTGGGAGGATACTCCACATCTTATTGACGCACCTGAACCCAGCGATGTACCTATGGCAGAGTGATGGACAACTGGCTTCACAGTTGCATGGCGGCTCAGCCGATATTAAGCCTTCCGAGCGCAATCCCTCACCAGCTGCAGCGACCTACGGACGTGGGACCGGGGAATTACAGCAGTTTCTCACCTTCAGTGTCTCTACCATATACCCTTCCATTGGTGCAATGTTTATCTGTTTCTCAGGTTCCTGCTGGTGGTTTTGGAGCCCTGTAATTATCGTGGCTTCCCGCAAGTACCAGCCTATTACCTCTTAGACCTCACTGAGTGAGCGCTGCTTGTATGTCTGTTACTTCCTCCTCGCCGGTGTTCCAGATGTTGCCACCTACGGTGTCGCTTGGTCTAGTCGCCTGTGTACCACGGACCACTCCAGCAGGGGGCCGCGTCAACCGCCACCTCGCGTTGTCCATGCCTCAGTGGTGGTCTAGGCCCAGACTCTTCTCACCAGGACCCCTTATGGCCGCCACCTCGCCTCCAGACACATTCAGCAATAGCGGCGGTGTTTCAGGGATTCCGACCTACAAAAGGCTGGCTACGCCGAGACCAGTGCGGGTGTTTGGCACGTTCCGCTGCGGCTCTTTTCGTCTCAGGGGTCCCCCGTGATGTTTCCGACCGTCATTCACGCTGCTAACCCTGTCTCAGTCTGCTGCTTCTCGGTCGATTGCCGACACAGCGCAACCCCCAGCTCATGGGCTCTTTGGTGGGGGCGTCTGGCGCGGTCTGCTGTGCCTCTGTGCGCCTCAGGGCGCCTGCGATAGTCCTGATCCTCACTCCCGGCACTCACTGAGGTCCTGACAGTCCCTCCTCACGCAGCTGCCGACACCACGCAGCCCCCAGCTCTTGGGCCCCTAGGCGGCGTGTCCGCAGCACCTGCTGTCCCAGGCGGCCAGGGAGTGTGATTGTAGGTGTTCAGCGGTCACCGCAGCATCTCTATGTGCAGGCACACTTAACTCCGGCTTGGGGGTTTATTACCACTCTCTTCTGCCCCCCCCCCCCAGCATGGACGAGCCCTCCTTAAGTCCGATGGGTGGCCGGCTTCTGCAGCAGCGGCTGTCCAGAGAGACGAGGCATCACGGTGCCTGTCCTCCGGGTGTGCAGGGACGTTCCCGCCACCCGGCTCCTACAGCGTCTGGTGCAGATGAGATTCCGTTGAGGTTACGGAGGCAGACTCTTAACTGCGGGCGGCCATCTTCTGACTCAAAATGTCTACGCGCGGCCACACAGCAAGCAGGACCGTGCGCTTGTCACTCACACCGTCCCGATCTCGGTGGGTCAAACGACTCTGCGCAAGGCTCCTCAGGTGCAGCGAACCTTCCGGCGTCTGGTCCCAGTCAATGGTACCAGTCAATGGTACCATAGATGTCACTTGCAGGATGATCATACCGGATTAAAGGGGATTGATGGACGGAGCACTAGGGATTTGTGTCAGCCATGATGGCTGGCTATCCACGCCACCTCTTTAGTGTCCACAATAATCAGAAGAGAGCAGTGACGCTCTGTGGAAAGGGTGCAGTTGGCGTTCTCTAAAATTATGATGGCTCTCTGTGCCCATTCTGAGAGAATTTTGGAAAAGATCTTAGAGTCAAAGACCTTGACTTCCTCAGCCATATCTAAAATCGTTGTCACAGGATCTACTTCATCCCAGAGTTTATCCTGGCATGAGCGCTAAGAACGCCCATCCCCTTCTTTGGAACCCTTATGATCTCAGCCAGGAAAGTGGCATTCCTGGTATCATTTTCAGGGGTAAGGGCTACCTTTCCCTCAAGAAAGAGTGCCTGGGGCATTCCGTCCGCAGGCAGCTGCGTGCCTCCTTCTCTTGGGGCTTCCCCAGGCGATCTGCAAACTATTTGGCCACTTTGTCTGCTGAAGCCCAGTCCCCACACCTAGGTTGCACGATGTCTGCTATAGTGTCGGATGGGGATGTTCGGGGGTGGCAGGTACAGATGCAGGTCACCAACGCATTGAGGGGCCTACCTCCATGTCTGAGTCCCCATGAGATTCCTCGCCGTCCACCATGACTGGGGAATTATGTTGAGGAACTCGCAAAGCCCTTCCAGTTGCCCCAAGCCCTGCCTCAGGAATTGGTTTGGACTAAGAAGGCATGCTTAAGGTGAGGCGTCGTGAAGCACCGCTGTTAGCTTTTCTTTTATTTTTTGCACGTGGCCCCAACTACTGGGGATCTGGAGGAGAAGGTGTCCTCTCACATTCTACAGCGATCTTCTTGTAGAGGTGTTGTTCAGTGGGGGCTATGGCTTCTGAAACCACCCTATATATGGAGGCATTGACGTACTTGTAAAAATCATCATCCCAGGAGAGGAAGGATAGAGCCTCTTCCTCTACATAAGTACTCTCAGACGTCTTCATCACTTCCAGGTTGAGAGGTATAGTAGCAACATGCAGCGCTGTCAGTGTGATACTGGGCGTTTCCAGTGAGGGTTGGACAAACTGAAGACCTCAATAAGTAGTGGGGGCTAAGACCCTGGGGACATCACCCCCAAAATAATACACTGGGCAAGTCTGGGACTGTCCCCACGGAGACCTACATGTATGCAACCGTTACAGACCCCACAGGCTGTCTCAAGGTAGTTTGCATTATAGACCCTTTAGTGTGTCAAAATCAAGTATTCTCTCAGACATTACAGACCCCAGCGCTGGGACATCAATCTCCAGGCTTTTCAAGGTACCAGGCAGCTCTCCCTGCGCGTCTCCCCCGAACCGCTTCAGGAAACTGACAGACCAACGTCTCGGAGCCCAGGGGGCTGCTCTAACCAGGCGCCACAGTGTCACCTAGCCGTCGGACAACTGCACTTTCGCTTGAGCATTCCCGCAGCCTCGCCAGAGCGACACGCAAGGGGATGGAAACTATAGCCATACACATGTAAAACCACAATAAACGTGCATAAAACTTCAGGCCTAAATGAAGCAAAACTTACCTGTGACTGCTGAGGAGCGAAGAAAAGAGGCAGCATGGACCGAGACAAGGGACTATATATAGACTGCCTTGACCTGATTGGTTCTTAATGTTATAGTGTCCCAAGAACTTATCGGAATGTTAGTTTTTTCTACCAAAGCTGATGTTAAATGAGTGCTGTTGTTTAAAATTGTAATGAAGCGAAGTAAGGATAAAAGCATAATCCTCGCCTCTGGTCCTGACATAGAATTTCAGTGCTTTTATGTGTTTAAGCCATACCTTGTGCAAACTGCTATTTTGCTCTCTTAAAAGCTATTGTCTTTGTTTCCATACTTTTGGCAAAATGGTGTTTTGAGCTTGGCAGATGGCGCAAGTTATGCAATAGAAGTGCGTCTGTAACCATTGTGTGTATTTTAACTCTTTGGAGGGTAGGAATTGACTACTGTTAGGTTTCAGTCCTTTCATTTCTGAATGTCCTTGCTGCATAAATGTTACTTCAGACGGGGTATTCAATATGTCACAATTCTGCCAAAGGTTGAAGACTTACAAACAATGCATATTAGATAAATATGCTAATTGGACGCGTGAGGACCCCTTTTGTGGTGTTTACTGAAAATGGCTGAGATGCACTGAGTAGGAGGTGAATAGAGCTGCGGACAGATGCAGATGTGCATAGGTTAGGAGAGGTATCTCGGAGACTGGTGAGGATTTCATATCTAGAGATTTTAATATATTGACCAGCAGATCCAAGTTAAATGAAGAACTCCAAATGTGGAAGGAGAATGTTTCAGGTAGCAGAAAGTGTTTGTGCTATAAAGAAAATATACTGAACCAAAAGATGGAAGCTGAGAGTGTCAAGGAGAGAAGGCAGGAACAGATGATTTACTTAGTAAGGCAGCAGGACAAGGTAAATAAGAATCTGCTCATAAGAAGAAAATGCAATAGGAACTGGGTAGAAAGGTAAGGAAAATTAACGGTTCTACTCTGAGGCAAGGAAGAAACGCAGTAAAACGGAATGATGCACAAGGCAGCCACAAGAATGAAGGCCAGACTGCAAAAACAGTGGTTCATCACAGTTCATCTGGGATCTCCAGCGAGTAGCTCGGGAGCTACTGGTAGCTCACCAGCACCCTCAAAGGCTCTCATGGGTAACGTCAAGCCCAGTATCTCTTTCTGAGAATATGTGTTTTTAAAGTAGTCAGCAATGCTCATTTAAACACCCTTAAAGTGAGATACAGAAAGTCCAAAGCAGAGCATTATGATTGCATTCCATAACACACTCTGTGGGTCAATGGGGTCTGCCACATGACCATCCGCATCCACTCTGTGACAAGGAGATTGACCATGTTGTAGACCCTGCTCTGTGAGTCGCATGGCATGTGAATGAACAATGGGCCATAAGAAAAGAGTGCTAGCAGTAGCCAGTGCTGACCCATAAAATTGTGCGACTGCAGGAGCCAAATTGAACATGTTAGTTGGGTGCATAATCAGCCCAAGAGCTGAGGAGAGCATGGTATGGATCCAGAGGAGAGAAAAGTAAGTAGTGTGTATGGGTGTGAGTGTGTGTATCTGTCAATATGTCCCTCTGTAATAAAGTGTTGCTTCCTGGAACCTGTCAAAAAGGTTTCTCCTCTGGCACACTTGTCTGTTCATAGCATATTAGTACCAATTGCATATTATTGTCATTGTTGATATTACTGGCATTCTTGATCGAGTTGAGGCAGTTGAGGCAGTATAATGATAATGATGTATTAAGAGTATGTCTGGCCTGCTTTATGTCATCCATGACACAATGGTGGCTGCCCTTTGCATAATAATGGCCATCAATGTTACATGGTCGGCATACTGATCTTTATGGTGTCCACCGTTGCCAGAGTGTTGGCCTTGGTATAGTGGTGGGCATTTTTAGCACAATACAGCCATCCTCAGTGTTATGATGAGCATACATGACCTATGATTGTAATCCCTGAGCACCTACGGTCCATGTGAGCATTGTGTGCATGTGAATACTTGAAAATTGCAAACTGATTTTTGGGGACTGTGCATTTCCTATAAATGAAAACTGTAATTTCAAAAGCAAAAATTTAGGTCTATTTTCAGGAAATGTTTTTCTTCTGGGAAATGTAGTTTGTTTGCCCAAAATGGAAAGTGGTTGACAAATATCTGTATTTTCAGAAACTGGTATGCTGATGAAGACAAAAGGTTGCAATTATCTAAAACATTTCAAGTTGATAGCTGAATGGTAATTGAGCTGAGTTAGGGAGACTTATTGCTGTGGTTATATAATTTGTGCCAGAGGGCATGTGATGATTTGAATGTTACTTCATTAGTCATGTGGAGTTATTCAATATTGATAAGCTTTTTCCTGGTATTTCTTCCGGTAATCTTGCCTGGAATGCCAGTATGGTCACTACTGACAATTCTGTTTACTGTGGTTATATTGTAACATTTACATATGTGGTCACTATTTTACAGTGAATTTTTTTATTAGCTCAAGAGGACTTTTAGTCAGCAGAAGTAGCTCTCACTACAGAAAAGGTTGGCGACCGCTGATCTAGCACGATTCTTCTCACTTTCTCAAGGAGAGGAGCAACAGTGCAGGCACCTTGAGTAAAATACATGAGCTCCCAGTAGTGGCAGCTGATAGCTCAAATTCTGAAGAAAGAAGCCAGTCTGAATTCCCTTTATACTCCAACAGAGTGGGATTGATCACAACAAGGAATTGGTCAGAGTTAGCAGTAGCACAATGCAGAAGAGATCAGTTAACGCCCCTCCCTGGATCTACCTTAAGAATTGCATGGAGATTTCTGGAAGCAACAAATGGACAGAACTGAACTCAAGAATGGAACATGTAGTGGATCCTGTTTCAGAACTTGTCTGGAAGGCAGTTAAGGGAACCAGGCTTGAGGTGATAGCACAGTGATTAAAGTATCATACAATTCCCTAACAATCATCCCTCCAAGTCTGTCAGAGGGATGGCATTCCAGGGCCACAATATATCAGCAGTCCAAGAGTATTAGGAAGCTTGTGAATGAAAACTGGAATATGATAAAGGTTCCAAACTAGGGTTCATGATGGAGGCAGGGTCACTGAAGGTCTTATGGTAGCGCCACCTGATCATATGATTGGAGGATCCTGACGGAGAAATGAGCTCTGTCTTGATGTGTAATAAGTAGCATTGTGAAGCGTTGTCATTTTACTTGATATGCAGCTTAGTTCTTTCCAGTAAGAGATGTTGGTTTTGAGCCAGGTGGTAAAACCACAGTGGTTTAGAGTGAGTTAACACATTTTAAGTATTGTTGCTGAAAACATTTAGACAAAACCTTTAAGTGTATTTGCTATAACAATTGTTATAATAGATGAAGCAATATTTCTTCCATAGGATGTCCCGAGGCTGGATTTAGGGATATTGTGAATCTGGGGAGTGTGTGTGAAATTCTAAATAAACAATTATTCAGTCAACCTATTGAATGAAAGAGAAATGACTTCTCATACTACTATTTCAAAAACTGTATTTAGTCTGTCATTTTTTAAAGTCTGTAATGACGCACTTTCGTTTTGATCAATTTAGATTGGAGCCCTGGCTGTAAGCACCAATGCTGAGGAAGAGAATCCTCACGATGGAGAGCTGACGTTCCTGGGAATGGTGCTAGCACACTTACCAGTGGATCTGCTACTTGGTAAATTGATCGTCTTCGGTCATGTCTTTGGATGTCTAGAAGAATGTCTTATTATAGGTATGTTAAAAGAAAGAAGAAAAGAAGCGAGCTGAAATACATCATCATAAAATGGCCAAAGTAACGTTAAAAACATACTTCTGTTTACATTCCAGCGGCAGGTCTCTCTTTGAAGAGCTTCTTTGCAATGCCCTACAGACAGCATCTTGATGGATATAGGTATGGAGTAAGCTTTATTTCTTCAAGCGAGTGTTCTAAGAAAGAGGAAAACAAATTCTGAAGTGGTTTGGAGTACTTGCATATGTGTTGATAATTTATTGGAATGGACAAAGTTGAGAAAAATACTCACAAAAAGCAATTAGAATCCATCCCCTCCTATTATCCTGTCCTACCTGGCCCTGTGCCATTGATATTATCTATATGTGTTCACTGGCATGCAAGTTTCTAGCATGGCACACCCCTTCCCTACTGTATGTTTGTATCTCTACCTTCTCCTTCCTGACTCCTTGGGACCCAAAAATCAAACCACACGTTTCTTCAAAAATAGGCCATAACACATGCACCCTCTTGTGGCCGTGGCCCATTGGAATGTACTTTCACAATTTTAAAGTGCTCTGTTTCCTATTGGAGCTGAACGCCACTATATAAATGCGACCAATGCTGTAAATAAATATTACGTTTCTGTGGCCTTTGGGAACTTTGAATTATCAGGGAGTAGACCGGTCTTAGACAAAGGTGTTTTCTACCAACACCTAGTGAAGAGTGAGATGGTAGGCCAGTGTTACTCTTGGTAGCTCCACTAACAAAGCTGCTCCTGCCTTCATTCCTGCTGCCTGTTGGCAAACTGCTCTAACGAGCATTATAAGGCATGTGTTATTTCATACAATAAATGACTAAGGCTTTTAAAATAGTACTAATTAAAAAAAATCCATTCCAGTTATGTGTTACTGGGCATTGCATCGATGAGGGCCTGTAATACTGCAATGATAAGAAACTAGTCGAGATCAACCTAATAGCAGAATGATGGAAAAGGAAATATGAGATTAGTGTTTTCAGGTTTGGGGTGTTCACTTTTGTGGTCAGCTCACTAAAATTATGAAGATTTTGACAAATCTCAGTGTTTTTGAACAAACAATAAAATAAAGTGTGTGGTTGTAGCTGGAGTCTTCCAAAATATACTTCTAAAAATTGAGTCATTGTCACATTGTGATTATGCAAAGTCAGTGCGTTCTCCATCAAAGCAAAAAAAAGCAGCCATTGAGTCTTGTAGGGGGAAACCAAGGTCTTAAGTGCTTTTTTCAGTGTATGATCTATTTCAGAAGGAATGGCTGATTGGTACCTCATGAAATCATCTAACACATGCACTTTTATGAAGCAGCCCTAATGTATTATTTTTTTCTTCTGCTGGAAAACCTATTAAATCCTGTTCCATTGTGTTTCAAGTTGGGGCCACTGGACTATAGAAAACTGATCATGCGATGGCTAATGAGATTTTCAACACTAAGGATCCACTTAAATCATAGATATATTGTTAGCAGGAACATTTCTAGAAAGGATTTTGTGTTATGATTAAATGTGGTGAAATCATCATAAGGAGTTATATACTAGACCTCAAAGTCTATAGGAAATAATGTGAACCAATAGATATAATGACCCATAGAAGTATAGCCCAATGCACCTCAGACTGCTTTGCTCTTGCGCAAACCTTCCCACAGTATTAAATTCAGACCTTGCCTACAGTTTACTGGGCCATAAAATAATGCCCTCAGTTTTTGAGCGGTAGTTTAAAGTCATTGCGACACATTTGTATTCAGATAAGTGCATAAGTTGTATTAAAAATCAATGGAGGCCATTCTTGTTACCAGGAAGCAGTAGAGTAAAACTGAAGACTGTCTTATTCTGTAAGGATGTTCAGACATTTCCATTTTTTTTATACGTTGTATCTGTGTACATTCAAGGAAAATGGACGCTGTGTGTCCAAATACTAGAACCAGTAGAGCTATTTTGCATGGCACATGATGGAGGATGAGGATAGTTTCCCCAGAGATTGGAAGTGTATTGCCTGCATTCGTACATCTGAAGGATGGACTTTGGAACACTGAGGCAAGGAGGATGGAGACAAGGCTGTCTTTTTAAATTCCAGGAAGACTTTGTTAGCAAGGGGCTGCTGATTATTTCCTCCTCAGCACTACCATTTGGTTGATGGTAGGGATGAGGAGCGGGACTGCAGTTTCTTCTGTGCAAAGTTAGGAAGTTTCAAGGCCAGGTCTGTCCTTTTGTCTGTACATATTTGGCTCAGGATTTTTTATGACGGCCGTGTGCAGATCTCAACAGAAACCTCACATCTCATTCTGCCCATGCTGTGAGTGCTGCAGCTTGGAGACAGCCCCACTGCTACCTGCTCTGAGAAGCAGCCTGAGAAGGACCCTCGAAAGAGAAGCACTCAGGTTCTGATGTGTAAGGCAATGGATTCATATCCCCTGTCTAGAAAGTGTGTATAAAAGGGGTCCAAAATCACCCAAAATTGTTTCAGTTCCCAGCTCTTCATTACCCAGAAAGGGATTGCTCAGCAGAGTATTCAAATGACGGCTTTGTGACCAGGCCTGGTGTCTGTCTGACAGCCAAAGGCACGTCTAGTGCATTGAAATAATGTTGACTGGGTGTTGAAGTGCTTTACAGCAGGTAGCATGCCACTCTGTAACCCAATATCTGAAAGAGACACGTTAGTGATAGATTCCTTACCTTAGAATGTCCCCAGGCGTCAGACTGGATCCGGAAAGTTTTTCTGCTTAGCAGTACCTCTGCGCGCTAGTAGGTGGTGCCCTGCGGCTTTGCGTCCGTCACTGGCATCATAGGCGCCGAGATGACATCACAGAGAGTACTTAGGTGCAGTCCATGCGCGCTGACGCCAGTTCTCTTTTTCCGTGCCGAAAGCGCAGATCCGGATTGAGCATGTACCTCGGTCAATTTTTTGAGACTTTTTGTCTCCTTCTCTTGCCTCCTGGTGCACGTAGGAAGGCCCGGCTTTAAGTCTTGTGGGTCGTGCCACCGTAATATGTTGGTGGCACGACCCCCATGATGTCTGCCTCTACTGCCTGGAGCATGACCGCGACTCCCGGGATTGTCGGGACTGCCGTGCCATGGCCCCGAAGGTGTTACGAGAGCGGCGCCGGTAGTTGCTGGAGGTTCGGCACTCCTCTCACCTCCGCTCTGGGTCTAAAGGCCGTTCGCACGACTGCTCGCGGGACCAGTGCCTTCGCTCCTCGGACTCGAAGTCTTCACCTTTGGATTCCGGTAAGCGATGCCATAAGAAGAAGTCGAAGAAGCGCGTTCGCTCTCCGACGTCCCCCTGTCGCTCCCTGGAGGCGGGCGTGGAGAACAGGGGCTCCGCTCCTGCGGCTCTTCCGGCACCTCGGGAACCTGGGAGTCTCACGGCCTACCTGCTTTACCCAGGTCCGTCGGCGACTCCCAAACCGGTTGCAAGAATTTTCTTGCTGCCATGGACCGCCTGATTAGGCCTTGGTCTCCCGCCGGCGCGCTTGCGGGCCCGGCGTCCAGATCCTGTTGGCCCGGCGGCACCACCTCTGGTGCCAGCACCGGAGCCACTGGATATAGTGCCCTCGGCTCCGGCCCCGGCGGCACAAGGTGCGGCACCGCTGGCTCCGGCCCTGGCGCCGCCCTTGGTTCTTGCCCCAGCACCGCCGCAAGCGCCGCACTGGGTGCTGTTTCTCCCGCCACTGCCCCGGTTCTCGGACCATTTCGTTCCGACCTGGGATCCGCATTGGAATGTGGCTCCGGTTCGGCCCTGGCCTGGGCCGCTCCTGGCACCCCTCCCAGCACCACTGGCCCCTTCTCCGGCTCCAGCCCTGCTGCCTGCTCCAGTTCCTCCGGAGCTGGATGAGGATTGGGACGGCTCCAAGGACCCCCTTGCCTGGCAGTGTGACTCCGAGCAGGATTGGGTGGATGACCTTCAAGATGCGGGTGAACTTGATGTGTCTTCTGACCCGGGGTTTGCCTCCCCTCCGCCTACTATGGAGGAAGGAGCTTCCTATACTATGGTGCTGCGTCGAGCCGCAGAGGCTCTCCATCTTGACCTCCCTATGGTGGCCCTTAAGACCAACCTCCTTACCGAAGTGCACCAGACGGCGTCTACGTCGTCTGAGCCGCTGCTCCCTTTTAATGAGGCCCTTACCGAAGTCCTCTTGGGTACTTGGTTGCAGCCAGCCTCGGGGGCACCGGTTGCTCTGCGTCATCGCCTGGTGATCCCGCCTTCTTGACCACTCACCCCACGCCTGAGAGCCTGGTCATTCAGGCCTGGACATCGCAGAGTGCCGTTCCCTCGGCTCCGCTGGATAAGGACTCTTAAGAGGCTGGACCAATACGGCAAGAGGTTGTTCTCATCAGCCAGTTTGGGGTTGAGGTCAGTTAATACTGCCTCTTTATTGGGCCGTTACTCCTACGCGGTGTGGGATTCAGTGGCAAAGGTTCTGCTTCAGTGCTCTGAGGAGGTCCAGGCTGTCTTTTCCCAAGCGATTGCAGGGGGTAAGGATACGGCGAAGTTTGCCATCAAGTGTGGTCTGGACACCGCTGATTCGCTGGGTAGGGCAATTTCCACGACTGTGGCGTTGTGGCGCCATGACTGGTTGCGGTCTACCGGGTTTCCGCCCGATGTCCAGAGCTCGCTCATGGACATGCCTTTTGATTGCTCCCCCCTATTTGGCGTCAAGGCTGACAATGTCCTGGAGCGCTTTAAAGACTCACGGAACACAGCCAAGTCTTTGGGTCTTTCCACGAAGAACCCTGCCACGTCTGGGTTTCGTTCCTTTCGTGGCCAGGGTAAGAACACCCACGCTCGCTCCTCCACTAAGCCTGTGCAGAACGAGCCCCAGCGTGGCAGTGGCTTCTTCAGGGGCGGGTCTGGTAACCAGCGAGCAGGTCAGTCCACCTCCACCCCGGCTGCTTCCGCCTCTAAGCCTTCCTAATCCGAGCTTCAGGGAGCACCCCACACCGGTGGGTGGCAGGGTAGGACACCACCTCCACCACTGGCGTGAAATGACCTCGGACGAGTGGGTGCTGCAGATAATCTGCCACGGTTACTCGCTCCCTTTTCTGCCCTCCCTTCCAGCCATGCCACCTCGGTGCCACCGCATTTGGCTCTACTCCGTCCGGAAGTCACAGCCCTCCTGGCCAAGGGGGCCATCGAGTGCGTTCCTGGTCAGGAAGTAGGGAGTGGTTGTTATTCCCACTACTTCCTGGTCTCCAAGAAGGACGAGGGGGTCTTTCGCCCCATTTTGGACCTCCAGGACGTAAATCACTTCCTCTGGAAGGAGAAGTTCAAGATACTGACTCTGGCTCAGTTCCTGACTGCCCTGGAGACTGGATGGTGGCGTTAGACTTGCAGGACGCCTATTTTCATATCCCTGTCGTACCGGCCCACCGGCGCTACCTGCGATTCACGGTAGGCCAGGAGCATTTTCAGTTTGCCGTGCTCCCCTTCGGCTTTACCAGTGCCCCTCGGGTGTTCATGAAGGTGATGGCGGTGGTCGCGGCTCATCTGCGCAGGTCAGGGGTGTCAGTCTTCCCCTACCTCAATGACTGGCTGTTGAAGGCTGGCTCGCCCCAGGCAGTCTTCACCCACCTCCAGACTACGGCCGACCTCCTGCATTTACTGGGGTTCTCCATCAACTTGCCGTAGTCGCACCCGAGTCCCTCTCAGAAGCTCCCTTTCATCGGAGCAGTTCTGGATTCAACACTGTTTCGGGTTTATCCTCCCGAGCAGGGAGTCCGGGATATTCAGTCTATGATTCCGCTCTTTCAGCCTCTATCCCGGGTTTCAGTCGGGATGACCCTCCGGTTTCTGGGCCTGATGGCCTCCTGCATCCTGCTGGTGACATATGCAAGGTGGCATATGAGGGCTCTGCAGTGGGACCTGAAGTTCCAGTGGGCACAGCATCCGGGCAACCTGTCCGATCACTTCCAGATCTGGGAGGGCGCTGCACGAGAGTTGCAGTAGGGGCTCACGAATCGCAATTGGGTCAGTGACCGATCCCTCTCCCTTCCCCAACCGGAGTACACAGTGGTGACCGATGTGTCCCTCCTGGGATGGGGAGGCCACGTGGGAGAGGCGGAGATCAGAGGCCTCTGGTCTCCGGCGGAATCCCGGCTCCATATCAACCTTCTGGAGCCGCGGGCGATCAGACTTGCACTGAAGGCATTCCTTCCCTCTGTCCCGGGAAGTGTAGTGCAGGTGTTCACGGACAACACCACCTCCATGTGGTATTGCAACAAGTAGGGCGGGGTGGGGTCCTGGACCCTTTGTCATGAGGCTCTGCGCCTCTGGACATGGCTGGAACGTCAAGGCATTACTTTGGCGGTTCAACACCTGGCAGGTTCTCTGAACGCCAGGGCGGACAAACTCCGCTTCCGGTGCTTGATGGATCACGAATGGCGTCTGAGCTCGGACGTGGTGCAAGGTCTCTTTCTGCAGTGGGAAGAGCCTTGGTTAGATCTATTCGCCACCGAAGAGAACGCGCAATTCCATCAGTTCTGCGAGTTGGAATTTCCAAGGCGCCACTCGCTAGGAGACGCTTTTCGCCGGGAGTGGAGCTGCGGTCTGTTGTACGCCTTTCCGCCTGTATCACTTCTGCCAAGAGTGCTTAAGAAGATCAGACGCGACCGGGCACAAGTGATTCTTGTGGCTCCGGACTGGGCTTTGAAGAGTTTGGTATCCTGACCTACTCAGTATGAGCATCGTTCCCCCGATCAGTCTGCCTCTTCGGGAGGATCTTCTGTCGCAGCAGCAGTGGACGGTCCTCCACCCGAACCTGTCCAGCCTCCAACTCCATGCTTGGCGATTGAGCGGTGACAGTTGACACCTTTCGATATTCCTCCCGAAGTCTGTGATGTCATTCTGGCAGCCAGGCGTCCCTCCACCAAAACGGTATACACCTGTAGGTGGAACAGGTTTGTCGCATGGTGCACAGCAAAGACTGTGGATCCCCTTTCTGCCCCTCTTTCTGAGGTTCTTCTGTTCCTTCTCTCCTTGGCCCAGCAGGGCTCTGCTCAGGGCACTATCAAAGGTTATCTTTCGGCCATCTCTGCCTTTCTACGACTTCCATATCTGCCTTCTCTTTTTACGTCCCCGGTTGTTAACAGTTTCCTTAAAAGCATTAGGCATACGTTTCCACCGGTGCCCTTCATAATGCCTCAGTGGGACTTGAATCTTGTCTTGACTTTTCTGATGTGCGCTCCCTTTGAGCCCCTTCATAACTGTCCCTTACTTCTTCTTACTCTCAAGACGGCTTTTCTGGTAGCTATCACCTTTGCCAGAAGAGTAAGTGAGCTCCAGGCTCTTTCCTCTAAACCTCCTTTCCTTTCTGTCCATCCAGACAAGGTGGTTCTGAGGACCCGTGCTTCTTTCTTACCAAAGGTAGTCATGCCCTTCCACATCGGGCAGACCATCACTTTGCCCACCTTCTTTCCGCCTCCGCATCCTTCAAGGGAAGAGGATAGGCTCCACCTTCTGGACCCAAAACGTGCGCTCGCATTCTAGCTGCAGCGTACATAGCAGTTCCTGGTGGATGATCAGCTGTTTGTTGGTTATGTGTGTGCCAAAGAAAGTCGGTCCGTGCACAAACGGACCATCTCCCGCTGGGTCGTTCTGTGCATCAGAGCGTGTTACTCCTTGGCCAAGAAGGAGCCTCCTGTGGGGCTGCGTGCCCATTCGACCAGGGCAACTGCAGCCACTACTGCCTTGGGACGCGGTGGCCCCTTGCAGGATATTTGTCAGACAGCTACGTGGGCCTCGCTGCACCCGTTTACCAAGCACTACTGCCTTGACAGTCCGGTCCGGAGAGATGGCTTCTTTGGCCGTTCTGTGCTCTGTGATTTTCTGGTGTAATCCTGTTCGCAGACCCTCCACCGGGGTTGGTATTGCTGGGGTATCTATTCTAAGGTAAGGAATCTATCACGAACGAGTCTCTTTCAGATGCACAAGTTACTTACTTGTGTAACGATATATCTATAAGAGACATTAGTTAGTGATCGATTCCTTACCGCCCCGCCCATGCTTCCCGTTCTGCTAACTGTTTACTAGGGTTAAGGTCATCCCCTTTCAGGGCCCTAGTTTTATGCAGCAATTGTTAGTCTTTTGCACGGCTCTGCGTTTCGGCACCAAATAGTTGTGTACAGAACTGACGTCTGCGTGCATGGGTGGTGCCAAAGTACTCTCCGTGACGTCATCTCGGCGCCTACGACGCCAGTGACGGACGCGGAGCCGCAGGACACCACCTACTGGCGTGTAGAGGTACTGCTAAGCAGAAAAACTTTCCGAATCCAGTCTGACGCATGGGGATATTCTAAGGTAAGGAATCTATCACTAACTAATGTCTTTTACAGATATTTTGTTACACAAGTAAGTAACTTGTGCGTTAGTAGTTTATCCAGTAGTTATTAATTATTATTATTATGTATATGTTGTTTATTGGTTTAGTCTTGTGTTGAGAAAACTGAAGCATTTTCTCCAGTTTCTATTAGGGGATTGAGTTAATAGAAGTTAGATGTGATTATTAGATTCACACAACTGAAAAAATGAGATAAGTAAATAGGGTGAATGAGGCTTGATATTGTGAGGTTACAAGAAGAGGTTTTTCTGAAGAGGGAATCTTGATTTAGCGGAGCGGGATGAGTAGATAGGTTAGGAAACGTTTGGTAATGTTGGAACGGTTACTCTGCAGTAGAGTTTATTATTTGGTAGGAGGGGTATGGTTAGTTTACTGAAGTATAATGGTGAGTAAGGTGGCCAGCATGTGCTAGAGTAGGGTACACTCAGAAGTACTAATGCAGGCAGAGGAGGGAATGTAGGAATTATCATTCAGATAGATGGGTAGGAGAAAGACTAATCCCTAGCTCGAAATCAGGTTAATTTTCATGCAAGGTGTTTTGAATATTTAGCTAGGATGCAATCTGGGAAAATATCAGTAGTAGAAAAGAAAGGTTAAACGTTGATTACCACTGATCAGGTGATACGTTGCTGGTTAAGTTCTGCTTGGCTGTTGATGGTGGTAATACTGTTGCTCCATCATTCTACTTAGATACTGTACATTATTGAAATTGTTTCACTTTGTACTTGATTTTTAAATATGGGTTACTGAGTTATGGGGTATGTCCAGATAGCCAATCATTTAGGTTTGTCAGCCGCAGTTTTGAAGAATGGAAAATCCCTGTGGTTTTCATTGGGCATTCTGTTTTGTGCTTGTTTGAGACCGATGCATGGGTCATAAGTTTGTAGGAGCGTGTGGCTCCCTCTGATAAGAGGGCTTGCTTGTAAAAGGATTCTGCTGAATTAGCATTTTCTTTATCTTGGAGGGTCCTGGGTTACTGGTTGTACTGGATGAGAGGTCTGCACAAGTATTATTTCTACTATTGTCTACACACACTGCACCCATCCACCATATATTACAAATATATATCTGGCAGATTGAATTGCCTGTCCTTGGTGATATTCTAAAATCCCATCTGACCCATATGGGGTCATGCTCTCCAAAATAACAGTAGCGCGCGTTCAACCCCACCCGCTCCCCAAGCTTCGTAAGATTTTCAGGTGGATCCCTGGCAGCACCATGAAAATAGTAACTCAAGCCCTCGTCACCAGCAGACTGAACTACAGAAATGCACTGTATACCGGATCCACCGGCCATCTCTTCAAACGTCTACAGATGATACCGAATGCCTCAGCTATACTCATCCTCGACCTCCCCAAATGGAGCAGCATCACCCCACTTGTCTGAAGCCTCCACTGGCTCTTTGTCCAGCAGAGATGCCAATTGAAATTGTTGATTCCCTACAGCCCTCCACATTGCTGGACCCTCCTACATCAACCGCCGTCTGACCTTCCACCAGCCATCCAAACAACTCTGATCTGCCTCACTGCAGAGTCCTGAAACTACCTCCCACTTCACCTCCATACCTCCCCTTCACTCGCTGACTTAAGAAAGGGACTGAAGACCTGGCTCTTTGACTGAGGATACCCACTCCCCAGCACCTGGATACTCACCCGAGTTGATAAGCTGCACTGTATAAAGACCGATTGATTGATAGATCATTAGTACGGGATTGTTGGCTTTGTCAGGTGGTCACCACTTCAGTGGTTAAAGCAAGCCTATTGTCTTGCATTTACCATCTTAAGATGTAAGGCAATCCTATTGGCTTTGTCAAGGGGTCCCCATATTCTAAGAACAGTCATATCTTTAAGAAATCACCATCAAATCACTGAAATCAGTAGCCCTGTTTGAATGGAATCCGTATTGTCAGTAAAGCCTTGCACTTATCAAAAATCTCTGTGAGATATATGTGGTCAATAAAACACTTAAAATCAACACAGCATGCGCCAGAGTCTTTCTTTAACATGTTACTGAAAAAGGTAGCCATAGGAGCCAATATCTATAGTTCCCAACACTCCCCGGCTGAAAAACAAAAGTACCAGCCGAAAGTACTTAAAAAACTATGAAAGGTTTTCCAGGTCATGTTTCCTGGAACCTGGGTGACATGGGGTTATTTCTTAATCTAGCAAGAGGTAGACTGTTGCACTCTGCAGCGCTCCCGAACACCTACTTAAAAATATTAGAGGTGCCCCCGCTCCTCTATAGGGCACGACAAGGAAGAAAACCATAGGGAAATTAAGCCATGAAGGGCATCATGGAGCACTCAAGTTGGGAGCGTGAATACTAGACCAGCGTGTTCTCCTGCTGCTCGGCTCCACGCCTTGATTCTGTTCTCTTTTGGTCTCTTTTTTTTGTATGTTTGGTGCCCCGGTCCTACCAGGGGCACCCAGCGTTTTTTACGTTGTTGGGGCAGCACAGGGAGCCCACTCCTGCGCTTCACGGGTCGTCTCTACTGTGTCTTTCAATGTTGCAGGAGCAATCATTGTTCTTAAATCCTGCCTGCAGCAGAAGCGGTCTTGGTTCTCCTGGGCTCTGTGACCCATTCGTTGTCTTCGGGCTTGGGGATGGGGTCCCCTAAGTGAGTAGGAGCCTGGGCATAACTAAGTATGCCTGCACTGACACCAGGTCACTGACCCACCCTGGGGTATTTTAGAAAATGTAGTGAATGACTGCATGGTTTGCATTTCGCAGGGCGTTGGGCCATAGGAAGCACTTTAAACAGGCCTCTTGGCCTCAAAAGGGACGCACTGTGTGGAGAGCTGGTTTCACTGGCTCCCTGCACCAACTTTATTCTTTTGCATGGCTCCTAGTGCCCTCTTCTCCTGCTGGGGGCACAGAAGTCCAGGTCTTCCACCAGGTCTTTTTCAGGGTGTACATGGGTTCCAGAGTAAGTGCCCTGGAGAGACGTATCTAGCCCTGGGGATCAGCTGTAGACAGAGTCTTTAGTCCATCAGGGGGTTGTCCTTCTAGCTGTCCAAGGTGTTGCCGCCATCACCGTCCAGGTACACAGTCTTGCTCTCCTTCAGATTGTAGGGATGTGTCTTTTATGCCCAGTGCCTGCCTTTGGTGGTGGGCACTCCCGTGTCTAGCCTTAAAATTGGTTCAGGTCGGTTCCCCCCTTTGCCATGGGTTTGGCTTCAGTCTAGCTAGTGAAACAAAGGTAGAGGTAGTACTGATGTTAGGTTCATTTGTGTGTGCTGGAGTTAGGTTCCTTTAAAGTGTAATCGGGACAGGGCACAGCTTCTCCATGGCCATCCTTTCAGTAGGACCTACTCCCCTCTACACCCAGGCCTTTTGTCTCCTGTTTGACCCCATTATATATTTCCTAGTGGGAGAGCCATTACAAGCCAGGTTTAATGGCCACTCGCCGAAATGCCCCAGTAACTTTAGGCAGGGAAAGGCCAACTTTCTAAATGTGGCATTTCCAAAATAAAAAAGCTAAATCTGACTTTATCATTAAAGAGGATTTTAAATTGACAATTACAATCAGTGGTACAAGTATTTATCTAGCTGATATCAGTTCAAATGAAACATTTAATGTAACAAAGTGGCCCAGTGATTCTAAATTGCACCAGTCAGCCTTGCTACAGTGAAAATAGGTTTTGGGGCTATTCGGCTGTAAGGACATGCGAAATATTAATTCTACATTCACTACTTTTGTATATCATGCATCCTGCCTTTTTGGTCAATAAGGCCTAGATATGGGTGACGTACTGATACTTTAAAGGAATGTTTAGGTCTATCAAAAGGGGTATTTTGACAGGTCCAATTTGCAGTTTAAAACTGCCATAAGAAGCTTACCTGTGTGCAGTTCCAAGGCTGCGCAAGCCTGTAGTCTCTCACATGTAGCATGCACATATGTTCATGTGTAACCACTCCAGTGTTTTTTACTCTAGCTGGGTTACAACGGCCTTATCTTCAAAGGCGGAATCTGGCAGTAAACACACGCAGTCTAGTTTCCATACAGTTACCGGGAGTGAACTTCACGTGATTTTCATTGGCATACAGGGAATTCTGTAGCTTTGTGGTGTAAACTGAGAAAGTAGTGCCACCAATGGTCTTATTCCTGTAAACAGGAATTCAACATGGTGCCAGTCTGGAACATACGTTCCTGGGTTAGGAGTTTTTTGTGATATTTGCTTGCATTAATTTTGATCCCTTTCCATTGATAGCTCTGTGTGATGCACTGTAGTTTTAAAGAGAGTAGCTCTGTGTGTGATGTACTGTAGTTTGAAAGAGGATCATCTTGCTTTAGCAAGAGATGTGGGCTCTTACATTGATATATAGAAGAATTGTTTCATCTGAATTATGGATTCTTTGTAGCCTTTTGGTAGTTGAGAGCGGAATGGTGTGGTACAGTCCATTACCATAGTCCACTTTGGGGAGCGCAAGTAATGCTGTTTCTTGTACCGTTTGAGGAAATCTGAGATGTGGTAAGATGTGTCCAAGTGTTTTCATTGTGTAGAGAATTCATTGAGACAGCCTGTCCACTTGAGTATTAATGGAGAGAGTACAGCCAAAGAGGATCCTAAGATTGTTGTTCCCATTAGCCACATGCAGTATTTCAGTTTTTGAAACATTCAGCTTGAGTTGCTATGGGATCTTGAAGGAGTAGGTGATGATATGATCGGTCCTTTGTAACAGGTGAGTTTTGTTGAATGATGGTTAGTCCTGGATTGGACAAAATGATATCCAATGTATGTCCTGCTATGTTGGGGGTTCCAGAGGTGATCTGTTGCAACTTGTGTGTATTTAGACCTGATGATATTGCACTGGGATAAGGCATATTTGGTTTATCAAGTAAGAGGAAGTAATACGTGAAAATGAGCCTGGGTTGCCATCTAGACAGAATGACTAAACAACCTTGTACAGGCACCTGTTAGGAATTGGTGGTGGTTTAGGGTGTCATTAAATTCTGTGCCTAGTCTGCCTCCTTTTTTTCTTGGTTATGTTTAATGACTTGATATCCACGGGGGATATCTTCATGCCCTGCTGGGGCCATGTCTTTTCCCATATATTCCGTTATTATAGGTCGGGTTCTGTATCAGTACATCAAATGTGTGGTATATATTTTTGCACATTAAACAGACCTTCATAAGGAAATATTTTAGATGTAGCTTTTTTTGCATAAGGAAAGGCCGTCTGTTTATTATTGGTGTTATCCATTGAACTCTGTGTGGATATGTAGCCATTATTGGTTGGGATTTGTTTTTTGCCATTATGGGAAGGTGAGGATGCCGGAAGTGCTTCTGAAGTGATGGTGTTGGATTGTGACATTCCTTGCCTCTACTGTCCTGCTCAAATGTTTGTTTATGGTTTGTATAGAGCATGACTATCCAAACACGGCTTCCCACTGCAAGGACTATGAAAGCACCACAGCTAAGCCTGTCTGCATATGTTTTTAGCAATTTTCTAAAATTAATTTTGTTAGGTCTGTGGTGACGGAGAGGAAGAACATTCCTTAGTTCTGCAGCCACGTATTTGATTGAGCTATACCCTTTTTTGTTTTGCTAAACCTAGGGAAAATAGTTGTTAGAACTGCTAATACATAATAATCTGGAATGATAGTAAATCTGGACCAAATGTCTGAGATACATCGGGCCAGATCCAGAAAAGGCCAGGCATGTGATACAGAAAGCCTTGAATTGAATCATTTTTTTCCAACTAGGTTTACTAGAGATTTGATTGACTTTTTTGAGACGGAGAGAGTTAATCTGATTGCATGGGTGAAATTATTGATAATGTAGGATTATCTTTAGATTTTTTGTTAAAACGACGTTGAGTTACTTTGTAATGTGAAATGGGTGATGCAGTTTAAGTGATTGGTGGCATTGGTCTTTTTAGATAGTTGAAAGTGGAAGGGATATGACTAAGGGTTGTTGAGGTAGTGTGGTGGTCTAGATTTAGGTCTCTAAAAATAGCTAACAAGTTGTTTAAGGGTAGTTGTGGGAGTTTCGGATGAATGGCTTTGTGTGCCTTCAAGTAGTGTAGAGTTATGCTGAGCGATAAAGGTCTAGAAGAAAAAGGAACTTGTGAGGATAAGGTTTGTGATATGTGACGATGGGAAGATCTGTGATCTTTTTTGGTGGTGATGCTGGGTTTGGTATTAGATAAGGGTTGTTGTTCAGTGGTGGTATGGGTGGAATGTGTTTGTGGATTGGAAATCGTTTGGGTGGTTAGGAGTTCAGAATTGTGTTAGTATTGTATAACAGATACGTTATAAGAGATGTTAGTGGCAAATGGAGGTAGAGTTTAGATGAGCTGGGATGGGAGTTGTGAGTGGAGGTATGTTAGGATAGGTGAGATATATGTGAGGGGAATGTGGGTGTCTAGGGGTGGAGTGAGAAATGCTATGTTGGGAATAAGTTTGTTTGAGGGAGTAGGAAGGGGTGGAAGTGGAGTGTGGTCGATTTGATAGGGAAGATGGACAGGGGAATTGATAGGTGGTAATGATGTATGGGTGGGCTAGAGGTGCAGGTCGGTGGAAAGGTGCTGACCTGGCTGGAAGGGATGGAGCAAGGCCTGTTTTGTTGACTCTGGGCCTAGCACAACAACATAGCGTGTAACTGGTGCACTGAGGGATCTTTGGTTGCAGGCTGGCTCCACACACTTTTCAATTCCTATTTGACACTGCAGGTAAGACTCGATTTAAGACACGTGAAAATATTCTATCACACAGTTTGAAATCCTTCTTGAACAACCCCAAAAAATGAGTGCTAAGCAGACTTCCTAATAGCCTTTAACAAAAACAAGACAGACTGAGATGCCTCTTCACACTTTAGCTAGGATATGAAGTAAAGTTTTTGGGAGTGTTTGGTCTTTTTGACCGATAAGTACAGTTTTAAAAAAGGAAAAAAACTAAGCAAAAGCCCCCATTCGACCAACCGATTCCAATTTAATATTGCACAGTGAAACGCTGCCTGCTCCTGAAGTCTTGTGGACTTGAAGTCTTCTACGCATTTTGTGCTTGAAGAGCTGAGGTTTTGCCCATTGCTCAGAAGCCTACCTGCCTGTTGAGAGAGAGGAGGAGTTTGACTTGCCAAGTAGGTGGAGAAACTGCCCAGGAGAGTCCCAGCGAGTTCCTGGTCAAGGAACACCCTGAGAAAGCAAATCGCCTGAGAAATGAAAACCAGGGCCACTTGTGCGCAGTGGGTCTCACGGTTGCTCTCTGTGGTTCCTGTCAAGAACCACATGTGCCCAGGTTAGACTGCAACTGCCTACTGTCTGAAACCTGTACTGGTGAGGTGTGAATCCTGCATTAGCCTCTATTTGGCTGCAACTGCTGTGTTGCACAATTCTGTACCAGCCTATGTTGGTATGCACCTGCCATAATGTGTGATTCCATCAAATACCAGAATATGAAATAAGGGGTGTGCCCATCTAACCCCACATATTCCTGGGCCACTAAGGTATAGGGCTGGAAACAGACGAATGCTATAGGGATTAATTCACATACCATGTACAGCAATGACACTGAAACCATTTTCACTAGAAATAGATTTTAATCTCTCATATCATTTCTTGCAAGCATTCATTATGCACAGCCAGCCTCTGTAGCTGCAAGCATTCTGAGCCAAAACATTTAAATGGGTATCTGGCAACAGAAAAAGAGGATAGACTATTACAAGCATTTGACAACAAAGAAAAGAAGTGCAATATATTAGAAATGCCCGCTAGGGGTAAAAGAGCTTATTGTCCATCTCCCTTGTATCTTCTTAATAAATGTGGCTATGAAATCAGTACAAAGCTCAATCCACTCTGACGACATCTTACAAGCTCAAGGGAAATCCCCCTTTACTTGCTCTAAGAGTGAATTAATTAAACGCTGATAAATATAATGGAATGTTGTGCAGTTCCTACGCATTTAGTAGGTCTGTGTATTAGAGGAACAAATCTTCATAATGCAGAAACTGTCTTCTTCTATCAGTAAATGTTGGGTTGGCTAGATCAGTCCTGTGTCTAAACTCCTAAGTCTTAGAAGTTGTAGATGTTGTCTGTAACCCCCGAACATGACCACTCTCATTCCCTAGTACTTTGTGGAAACAGATCTGACCCTTTTGGTTGTCACTTTTGCATACCCAAAGTTTCACAAAGAAAAGGAACAATAATACATTTTCAACTGTTTATTGAAAAGATCTGATCCTTGTAAATAAAACATGAACAGAGATTATTAGACAGATGAGACACATCATTGTTATAAGCATTAGAATGGTGAAATCACAAACCATTAAACCATGTTAATTGTTCCTAATGTTACTTCTACCTATCACTAATACGCCTACACTAGCAATAGCATGTTGGGAGTACCCTTCTGCCAGACCCTTTTGGAATGATCTAACCCCATACCTCGGTGTACTGTCACAAGAAACATGCCTCATGGCATTAACAAATTCACTCTGTCTGAGTGTGAAAGCCTGCACACTTCTGCCTGAATAGTTGGGGCCTGCGGAGCTGCATCTCAGTCACACCTCTCAGCAGCTTTCATGATGACTCCGATGTGAAGTGCTTCTCGCCTAATTCAAATTAGACTCTGTTTTTAAATTTTAAAACACCAACCTTATTTCATTATGTTAGAGACGCAGAATAGCCTCTTTAGTTAGTCTGGAGGAAAAGAGTCTTCTCCTACGAGCACATATTAAAGTAAGGACATTGCATTCTAGTATATGTGGCCCAGGTACTAACAGTACAACATAACATCTAACAAAAATAAATGCATGCAACACGTTTTCTTTAGTTAAAAAAAACCTGTTCAAATAACCATCTTAAAAAGATGCTAAATCAAAAATTTAAACTAAATATAATCCCTCTAACATCCTCCCTGTGGTCAGAGGAGCCAACTATATGAAACAAGCATTTGCAATCAATAGGCCTCGCATTTGCGAGAGTTTAAGCTATTGGCATTGTAAATGACAATGCCTTTTATTTATCTGTTTTCATAACTAACACATGTATGAAAGCATTGCCCTTCACAATGTCATTAGCTCAAACTCTTCTAAATGCGAGACCCATTTATTTAAAAGAAGCAGCTATCATTGTCCCGGGCTACTTGGAAAGTAAAAGTGCGCATGGCGCGCTGAATGTTACAGGAAACCATGTTGTGCCTACAGTAGGAGAAACTCGTCTAAGAAAATGGTGCTTACAGAATTAATAAGACATACTGTGTAACAGAATTAAAGGGCCAACCCTCCTCGGAGGTTACAAATGAAGACAAACCGGTACTAAGGAGTGACTAACTAGCCTGTTAATGAATCCGAAGCCAGCATTTACAAAGGTTAATGGCACAAGCCAATGAAAATTATGAGCATGCACTGCCCAGGTTCAACCTAAAAAGCGATAGCAGCAAGTTTATGTAAAAAGCCTTGTGTTTCTTATAAACACTTTAACAGCACAAACAGACGCAAAGCACATAAAAAATGGCAATTAAAAAAACATGTTTACTACGAAAAAACAGAAAAACGAATTTAAAAAATGCCAATACATGAAGAGGAATCCGAAATGTAGGATGGCATCTTCGAGTGTCCACAATATCCATGTCCAGAGTGTTGTTAGGACTGCGACGGGATCCTGCATCCACAGACAGCACATCGAAAGAAGCCTGAAGAGCAAGATCCAAGTGATGAAGATAATCATCACCAGCCCATTCAGCCGTTGCCAAAGGCAACAGTGCCTGGAGTTCAGCATCAGAAGAGTACCCAGATACTAGGAAACCTGAAGTCAAAGGAGCATCTTGCATTGGCGAGGGGGGCTCATAATAATTAATCATCTTACCACAAAGGAAGCAGTATTATTTGAAAACACAGCTGATGAACTGCAAAGGACTCGCAAGCAGATTTTTATTGGGAGACTGCAACAGTTGCTTAGCAAGGCATAAGTAGATCTCAAACTTAAAAGAGACAGTGAAACATAGGTTGCACTCTCTGAAACCATACGGGATGGAAGGACTGAGAACAGTGTTCCTTCAGTTCCAGTAATATCGACTCTCTGGAATACTGTATCATGCGTTGACGACACAGAAGGATGTGTGGTACTTCCATTTCCGTTTGGCGTTGTTGTGGGACACCCGTTTCTGTGCAACAAAAATAGACCAAGGCAGCAACTATGAGCAATAATGGAAACTGAATGCCTCAAAAAATACTTGAGAATAAAGAATGCAAAAAAGACGAAATACCTCCAAACACAGTCTGGAATGCAGGAACAAGTCCTGACCCAATCACTTTTATAAAAAGTGTGCCACTCCAGCAGTGTTAGAAGCATTGAAAATACAGCATACAAGCTCATCAAAATGTTGTGGCAATTGATTTGTAAAAACAATTGCACTTCTGACGAGGAACGGGCCACTTGGAGATCAATAGCTTCTTGGGCAGATGTAAGAGCCATATCTTTTTATAACAATAAAGCTTTCGGTCTGCTCAATCGGTCACAGCGTATTTTAGCTACAGAGACCTTGGACCGCAAATTATTTTCCCCAGTAGAATGTGTAGGGGGCTATAATATATCTAAAAAGCAAGTCACACTTTTGGAAACAGTGACCACATGAGGAATGCCTGGTTTCATCTTGCAACCACTTTATTCATTTAAAATTAAACAGCTCCCTTTGGAAAGAAACAAAAATTCAGTCTTGATCAATTGTACATGAGCACCCTACAAATAACGTGCTAAGTTAGCCATAGATACATTGCAAAACCTATGAAGTGTAATTTCCCTGCAAACCGAAAAGAGGGACTTAAAGAAAGTCCAATTTCACACAAATTAGCGGAAGTCTCTTTGTTCTTGTGTATGCATCTTTACTGAAAAGGAAGAAATCAAGCTTACTGTAAAAAAAAAAAAAGATTTTTTTAATGTACACCTATCTTCTCAAATATGCGTACAGGAAAATGCCTAAGACATGATGTGAAATGAACTATGGAATTCGAAAGAGAAATGAAACTGAGTGGGTTTTCAGGAACTGAAAAAGGCAACTTTTCTAAACGTTTAATATGAAGCATAGCGTAGGTGGCTTCTTTTTTAGCCAAGAACTCCTTTGCATTCAAATAATTCCAAGTCACACTATTCAATTTTAAAACCTTCAAAGTCCAACTACATACCAAAATAGATCTCAACTGACTCTGGCCACGCTGAAGCATAGCCATGTCATTTTGCAGGTGAAACAAGGAATGAATGAATAAATGCAAGTTAACAATGTTGTCATCCCATTATCGACAACAGCCAAAGCTTTTTACACATTTTCATTATCAATTTGTCTCAAACGTTCAGCTATTTCTTTGTAACGGACACATATACATTGTTTAGATCGAGGAGATCTTAAACCTAACCAAAAATCCTGTAAATTCATATTATCTGAAAGGAGGGATAAGTGGTATTTAACTGCTGACAAGGTTGAATGTTCTAACCATTGCTGGCACAGTTTCCCAATACTATATGTAGTGCCAACCCCTGTGTTGTGACTGTATATACCAGGAGGATCTGATCTGTTTGCCTTAAATCCCATTGAAGAGTTAAAAAAACAAGCATTAAATTCATTGGTATCAACTGGCCACAATAACCATCCATCTGAACCAGAAAGTCAAGAATTGTAAGTTACATTTTGCACCATTTCATTAGACTGTTCTGTGAAAATTACAGACCGTTGCTAGTTATCAAACCTCAAAACAGAGGAATGCTTGGCGTATTTAAATGTTTCACATTAGCTAAACCGAGACATGTAGTGTGTTGAACTGTTTTGTTCCAAAAAGATCATATGATGAGGGATCCTACACGCCCTAAATAAAGCATCAGTGCCCTGGATCTGCCAGTGATGTTTCCCAAACACATTTGAGCTCATAATTATCTTTCCTGTACTCATAATCTTGTAGGGATAGTTTTGAAATAAAATAATCCAAATAAATCAGTCTTGTTTGCTTTAACATGTTTTTTCGAAGGCAGAGGTGTAAGGTTTAAAACAAATAATTCACCTTATCTGTAGGGACATAACTGGAAAAATAAGGACACTTCTTCAAATATGTATTTGAACTCCCTACAGAAGGTGTTAAACAGTGTTCCCACATTGAATAATAAACAAAAACAGCTAATGGAGTACTACCACTGTGTAAAAAGTGGTAGAAGATGGTAGCAAAACATTTTTCAATTTACAGAATTCTAAAACAGATTCTTGTTCTCAAATACTGTGCATCATTCTAATTCAAATAGCGTATTAGTAACAGTCGTAACATTCTATTTATCAGAAATGGAATCTGGGGTAATATTGTCATCCGTAGCAACTTTAAATACATACAGAATTTCCAGTGTCTCCGATGGATCAAAAGTGTCATAGGGAACCTTATCCCATACAATACCTTCTTGACCAGGGAATGCAGTAATGTTTACAAGGGGCAAGTCTCTCCAGACCTTATGTGATGAAGAATGTGGAGGAATCACCTCCGCTACTAGTTATAGAGAAGTACAATCTGGGAGATAATATCCATTTAACAGTAGAAAGAAGACTGTAACTAATCAAAATCCAAAGGATGAGAAAAAATTGATGAAAGAGAAATCCAACTGTAAGGACATGGCGTGACCACTCACCTGAAATCTCATGATGTCTGCAGGGGCGATGAAAGATGTATGCTCCCAATACCTCTTGGAACACCTCTTAGTGCTGTGATAAAAAACAATCCACTGGCAGGGCTTCCCAAAGGGAAGGGGAAGTGGATGAGCAATAAGAGAAGAAAAATAAATACTGCTTGTTCACACAACCTGGTTCAGGCGGGTACCACGTCTTGGGTCTCTGAGAAATCTACAGCTTTTATCGTGCGATACTCTGGCAAAGAAACAATGGGGATGAGTGCTGATGCACTTCTCCGTACTCAAACACATGCACAAAATGGTACAGAACGTAGAATATTTAAAGATTAATAAAATGTAATCGCCTATTGCAGGGATAACTACAAACCCTTAATATGTCTGTCCACAGGATTTTTGTTGAGTTCTCTATGCGCACTTAAGAAAGAACAGTTTGTGCTAACTTAAATTGTACTGATTCATTGGTGCTACATGACGCCTGTTTTTCAAATACCACTGTCTAATGTTCAGAAACAATGCAGTTTTGAAGAGAAATGTAAATGAAGGCTAAACAAAATTAAAAAGGAACTCATAACACTATGGCACCATTCATCCGCACACTCAGAAAACCAGAGACAATATTATCAATAACACTTTGTATCAGAGTTGCCAAAATCCTAATAGCGTACCATCATACAATCTATAAATACTAAAGAGTTCAATTCAACATGTCAATAGTAAAAGCTCAATAAAGTATCCAAGCTTCTTAGTTGTCAGGTGTTGAGATTCTTGAAGTGAAGAGTTAAATAAACTAGGGAAACAGTATAACATGTCGCACCATTAAATATTCAGGCTTATTAGTTTTCAGTTTTTGAAAGTCTTGTGAGCAAAGAGTTAAATAAACTAAGGAAATATTCTCCTTAAGCACTGTTTGTCTCTTTTTAAATGTCACAGAATAATTAAAAGGAAACTTCAAGTTTGAGTTCAAAAGGTCAATGGCATGAAGACATGCAGGGCACTTAGCTTGTCCGAGGCTCTGCGGCTGACTCATTCCTTGAGGCCACTCTGCAGCTGAAGAGAGGAATTTCCTTCCTGACCTTTTGACAGCTGGTGGAACAGGAACTTCTTGGAATGCTGAAAGAAAGCCAAGCACCAGCATGTGCAAGGCTTGTCCATTTATAGGCAAAGGGACAGGTATTTGCAAACACGAGGCAAATCCCGCCCCTCCACATGCTGGAACACGAGGTTTGTCACAAGGAAAGCGCAATGCAGAAAATAACAAGCATGGCTACCTACAATAAACAAGCACTGCTAAAACCAAGGACATTTAGGCTGTGCATAAACACTGATCCTGAAAGCATATGAAGCAGCAGCATGTATGGGGCGGGGAAATACACATGGGCAGCCAAGGAGCCAAATGGATGGGCACAAATAAAGCATGGCGGAGTCTGGGACCGGCGTACTTCCCAGACACTAACAATAGAACCAAGGAGGAATCCGGTAAGTCTATTTTTGCCAAAGAAAAAGTGCAAGCACACCGCACACGGATGTATGCAAAGAGTCAGAAGAAAAATCATCAATGTTGCCAAAATAACCAGAGGCATTCTTGAGTAAAAACAGGGACCTCATCAAGCAAAGGTGAGCAGATAGGCACCTCCAAAGGCGGTTGATAATACACAATATCTTTGCCAGGAGCAGCAGCTGAAAAAGGCAAACTCGCTTCTGAAACACATCCTGGAAAGTTCAGCATCTGACACGCCAGTCTGTGAGTAGCAAGATCGGGACTGTTTATATCATCAACAGGGACTTCCTGCAGAGTAGGGAGAGGTGATAAGGAACTATACTGAAACCTTTGTGGCCTTCAAATGAGAACCAGCCACATGGTGTCATTTGATCAAATCAATGGAGACTTGTGTCTCTGTTTACAACCAGCAAGCGGTGGCAAAATCAGTTAGAGTACATTAGAAGGCAAGGACATTATGGGACGGGCCAAACTTTTTTTTTTAACTGCAATCTTTTTTCTGACTAGTTTCCCGACTTAAGGAGTCCAGCCAGAAACCGCTGGTTGCTCCTTCACTTAGTCAGTGGCAGAACTTTTAGGAATTTAAATTCGAGTATTCATCTCTGAAGTCTTGTAATTTCTGTAAGGTAGTGAAACGTTCATTGCTGTTAAGGAGTGCTTCTTAAGCCACTGCACCAGAGTTATCAAGATCTAATTCAAAAATTGGTACCCCAAATAAAATCTCACTTGGAGTAAAACCTCCAAACATGTGTCTAGGCACATTTTTCAAAGCTCTCTGGACTCCACACAGGTGATGGCTCAAACTACGATCTGAACCGAATACTTGAGCTGTTAAGAACAGCTTTAAGTCACAGTTCTTTCGTTCTGCTATCAAATTTCTCTCAGAATGAAATAATGCACAGCAACACCCAGGGTGCCCATATAGCCCCGGTATGCCTTAGAGGCGAAAGCCGGGCCCTTGTTTGAGTGGAATTCTGCCACTGCGTATATGCAGATAAAGTCTTGCAAATCTTTAATAACAGTTCGAGTGCCAGCGAGTCGCTGTGGCCACACCAATAGAAATTGAGACCAAGAATCAACTCCCACTAAGATATATTTAAAGGCACCATCCGTATGGAATTGACAGTAATGATCTATATAGACACATTGTAATGGCTTATTTGAAACTAAAAGTGCTGGGTGTGGAACAGTAGAAATTTTAATTTGTTGACACATGTCGCAGTAAAGGACACATTTTTTGGTCTCTTGATAAAGACCCTGCCACTCTGCTATAAAGAAACATTAGCTGCCACACCAGCATAAGCAAACACCAAAATCTCATGAGCAGCTATTATTAACTCTAACTTATGGTCCCAGTGGGTATCACTCGAACACCCACCTCAGGACTGCGGGCAAAGGGAACATTTTGAGCATTCAATAGATAGGAGTTCTTTGCTAAATAGCCTCTAGTTAAGGGCTCCCCACTAGCCGAGGCAGTGGCCCCTGCCACAATGTCATTATCTATTCCTGGATGTGAACGAGTATCGCAGCCACAAACACAGTAAGAACAGCCGCCTTGGCAGCTTCATGAGATAACTTTCCTGCAATATGTATACCAACACACTGATGACTCAATGTGTGGATCACAGGAACCTGTAGCAAAGCATTTTTCAGTGCCAGCACTTTTCCCAAAAGAAGCTTATGCTTAATAGCTTTTCTTTTATAATCTCTAAATCCATTCAAGTGCCAATAAGGTAATTTATCATTAAAGGCCGGGATGCAGAAATAGTAATTACACACTATAAGCGGAAAATATTAGAACCAAACCTTTAAATTCAGCCAGCTGGGCGATACAGTTACCAATTGTTTCTGTATGTTATTTTTGCCTGAAAAACTCCATCCTTTGACACCCGTAACTGCAGCACAGGCAGCTGAGTACTTGAACCAACCACAGGCTGGGCTGAACCATCAGTCTAGATTAAGAACGCATACTCCACTTTAGGCAAAATTTCCCTAGACATCAGGTAATCCTGTTCATACTGGAGATATTTCTGTGTTCTGAAATGAAGGCCAAAAACATAGTCCAAGTTGGTAGCTGTCAAGGAAGAGGCCCACTGGATCCATCTCGAATGTAAGGCGTTCGCGTTAGGAATGCTGGCTTTGGTGGGCCTCTAGGGCTGGAGCAGGAGACACCACCATTTTACATTTACTCCGTGCCAACGAACGTTCCTTCAGTACAGCCTTCTGACCTGCAGTCAACTTTTTTTCAGTGGAAACAAAGCACATTTCCGCGTTGGAATATAAATGCGATTTATAAGCAATGGGCACTGTTTTTCCTTCATTAAATAAAGTAAATGTGGTACTCCCAATTATGCGTATCACTAAATTAGTAGTGCTAGCACAAGCATGCAAGTGTTTAGACTCAAGCATGTCTGCCTGACAATCCCTGAAAATATTTGTATGTTCAGCAGTCCAATGTTTATTAGAAATGGGAAGCAAACAGACCTAGACGGTTCTTATGGCCATGTGGGAGTCTGCACAGCCGTCGTTGCTGAGAAAACTGTCAAAATCTGGCTTCCTGGTGCTATATTGTGACAGAAAAAACTTTGGAAATGTCCAATGCAGTTTTGTAATTTGTACAAACTATATTATTTATCAACCATTTGTGGACCTTGTGTACAAAAAGAGTCTGTGTAAATGTTGATAGTCAAAGATTATACGTTAAGAATGATCAGGTGGAAGCGCAAGAAATAATGGACTATTCATAGAGGAGACACAAGGCTCAATTACTGCTTGATATTCTAATTGTGATAGAATCTCCTTAACAGGGCATTTAGGATATAGTACTTGCCCCTGTGGGCTGGACTTTGTAGATATTGGGTTTCTGGTTAGCAGAGGAATGTACCATATACAAGCAGGAACCTCAATTCTAGTTATGGTAAGTCAGTAACACACTTTAAATTAACCTGTGCTCACCCTCTGGTGGCTTGACACAGAGCAGTCAGGCTTACCTTTTTTTAGCAGCTTTTTTCTCAATTTCTGCAAGCAAAGTGAACACAGACATCGAGAACCACACAACAGGGCACATCACATAGCGAAGGTTATGACCGCAAATTAATACGGTAAAGACTGCAACAATCGCAATAGATGCGACTATGCACAGATCGGAGCCCCCTCAGACATGGCATAAAAAGTTACAACTGAGGCTATACAGTGAAACTTCAGTTTATGAAATAGGGCTATGGCCAGCTGGCTATGGGGAGTGTCCAGGGGAAAGTGGTAGAGAATCCTGGCTTCTGGTGAAATTTTCTAAAGATAGCAGATAGTCACGAAGAGATTGCCAGATGTCTTTAGTTTTTGCAGTGGGGGGCTGCAATGTGGCATACACCTTGCTCGATGTATCACAGTATGGCATGCTTTGAAGCCAGGCTTTCATTCTGAGGGATATGGGAGTAAATCTGTGGGCACTCCTTGGGACATCAACTACATATCCCAAAGGGCCACCAAAAGGGGGATGGTTCAATAGTTATTTAAATCATGCAGGAGAGACTGTCAAACATGCCAGTTGAGAATGATTAGATTAGGGGGCTGGTCCCACGTCAGGTGATGGAGGTCTGCCACTTGGTGATATGCATTTAGGACAGAAGGAGGATCTGGAGGAGTCCAGCTTAGCCAGTCCACTAGAGGTTGTACGGGTCCTGTGTAGGAGCCTAAAAGGAAGCCGTTTGTGATGGTGGTTTAATGAGGCCAATTTTGTCTGGAAACAATATTAAAACGTTTCTTTGTCAGAAATATGGCAGCCTAGTCCATGTTCCCCTTTTGCCCTGACCTTGTCATCATGTGCAAGTTTGAGGGCCATTCTTGCCTGGTAAGAGTTCAGAGATCAATTGGTTCCCCCCCCCATGTCTGTTATGAGCAATGTCAGGGGAGTTAAGTCTCTTGGGGCCAGTGGGTATGAGTGGATATATGCTCTTAAGATTCCATACATACAACAAAGAATAAAATGGCCCATACATGTGGCGTTAATCAACTGGGTGTCATCTGCGTGGGCAAGAACATGTCCATCTGGAAATAGGTCACTCACATTGTGGAGTTCGTACCAGTGTAATGTACGTTGGACCACTTTTTCCAATGTCAGAGGGAGCAATGGGTTCTGTGCAAGGGAGAGTGCAGGGGAGTACAGTTAGTCACTACCCAGCATGCGACAGAGTCTCCTCCAGACCCAGCACGTGGTAGATAATCTGAATTTCAGACGGGGTCTACTTTAAGGCCTTGCAGTAACAGATGCCTGGGGAGTTGTCCCCGCTAGATCACATTCGGATTTAGCAGATAATAAGCGGGCATCCAGATGGACCTAATGCAAACTGGCACTGTGCCACATGAAAGGAAGTCTAGAAGTTAGGGACTGCGAAGTCCAGGGATAAGGATAGGACTAGTGTGTTCCACTTTATCTGGGAATCATACACCAGAAGGGGGGAGGGGTAACATCCCTACTCTGACCTCCCCAATCTGAAAGAAACAGGTTAGTGTTAGATTCCTTACCTTGGAATATCCCCAGGCATCAGACTGGATCCGAAAAGTTTTGCGTAGCAGTACCCCTGCGCGTCGGTAGGCGTCGTCTGTGGCTCCGTGTCCGTCGTTGGCGCCGGGATGACGTCGTCGGAGTACTTAGACGCCACCCTCGCGCGCTGACGTCAGTTCTTCTTTTTTCCGCGCCAGCAATCGCAGATCCGGAAAAAGCAGTACTCCTTAGTCACTTTTTGACTAACTTTTTTGATCTTTTCTGTTTTCGAGTCGTAAGACTATCTGTGCCGGTAGGGATGCCCGGGTTCAAGCCCTGTGCCGATTGCAACCGACTGATGTCAGTTACCACCCCCCATCGCCGGTGCCTGTCTTGCCTTGGGGCCGACCATGATGGCAAGTTGTGTTCCGAATGCCGGGCCTTGACGTCGAAGGCTAGGCGGGCGTGGTCCCGTAAGCGCCTCGAGCTCCCTCAGTCGGTCGCGCGTCGTTTCAGGTCGAGGAGGAGGTCGAAGGACTGGTCGCTGGGCCACAGTTATTGAAGCTCAGCGAGTCCACACCATTCGTCGGGCTCCAAGTCCTCAGTTAAGAGGCACAAGAAGTCGAAGAGACGACATCGCTCTTCCGACTCCCCCCAACGCTCGCGCGATGCGGCCGGGGGTTCGGGCGAAACCGGCCATTTGGCTCCGCTGCCAGCCCCATACCCGGCGGTCCCTAGGCTGAACGCGACACCAGAAGAGATCGATACATTCCTCATGGCCATGAGGTCGCTCTCTCCTCCGTCTGGTCCCGCTGTGGCGCCTTCGGGCCCGCGGTCCCTGCTGGGAGCTCGGACGGCCCGGGAGCTTAGGTCCCTGCGCCGTCTGGTAATTCGGCCACGGCGACGACTTCGGTCATGACGCCGCAGGTCCCCGCCGGGTCCGGTTCTGGATCCGGGTCGCCGCTGGTCGACCTCACGACCCCTCCGCCGGCGCCGACTCCAAGGTTGTCGCCTCCGATGCTGTCCACGGACGACGTCGTCCCCGATCCCCCCCTCAATCCGGTTCCAGCGTCGGAACGGCGTCGCTCGACGTTGCATTCGACGCGGAGAGAAGAGCAATTCTTCTACGATCTGGCCCCATCCTTTGTACACTACCAGGAGATGGAGGACGAGGGCGATTGGGAGGGGTCTGAGGACCCTCTGGCACGAGAGTGGCAGTCATTTCAGGACTGGGCAGGTGAGCTAGGGGAGGCCAGTGGTTTGGACACTTCGCCCGACACTGGATTTGTCTCCCCTCCTACCGTGGCTACGGAGGAGGGGGCTCCCTACAGTGTGTTGTTGACGAGGGCAGCCAAGGCCTTGGCTCGTGAGCTCCCCGTCGCGGCCGTGAGGACTAACCTCCTCACTGAGGTATTCAAACCACAGGCAAGCTCTTCGGAGCCTCTACTGCCGGTCAATGAGGCCCTTACTGGCGTTCTGTTGGGCACTTGGTCCAGGCCCGCTACAGGTCCCCCTGTAGATAGGTGTGAGAAATTGGCCTGGTATATGATGTTCACTATTCTAGTGAACACCTTGCACCAGTCTAAACAACCCTTATGGTGATGGTTGTAAGTCAACCTTATAGACCAGCTATCCTAGTGGTCGCGTGGACAGAACAGTCTTAGGCTAAAAGACTCTTGAGGGCGTGTAAAGCCAGCTGTTTTACCATATGTAACCCCTTGAATATCAAATGAAAGGACACCACACAGGATATATATAAAATATATATGTATTTATTTACTAACACACTCCTCTGAACTCTTTATGAGGTCAGAAGCCAAAGCACATAACAAGTTACTCTTAGAAATACTTTAAATAGCACAATTTACAGTTAGGCCCTAGGGGCGCGTAAGACCATATACTAAGTAAGTGGTATAAGAACCACGACTGGAGAAAAGGAAAGGCCTAGGGCCTGGAGAATCGCTGGGGCTACACTATCTGACCCTTAGGTTAGGAGTAGGAGGCCCACAGGCGGCGCGTGCAGTGTCTTTACACACACACGAAAGTCAATGTTAAGTCAATAGGAACTTAGAGTTTAGAAAAAGAAGGATTCAGGACACTTCCGGTCTAGCTAGAAGGAAACAACAAAAAACCTAGACACTTGGATAGTTAATACCTTTGGGAGCACCGAAGTACTCGCGTTACCTCACCCACAGGAAGCGGGTGCATAGGTGTGAAGATGTCGGGTTTCGCTGTTGAAGTCTATGGAGCCTGTGAAGAAAGATGCTGCAGGCGACCAGGAGGAAGATGTCCGGGTGGATCCAAGGGTGGATCGAGGATGAAGGAGACCTGAAAGCAAAGGGGACAGAGTCTGGGTCACTAGCTAGTGACCGGGTGGAACCAGGAAGGAACCAGACGATGTCGAGGAGCAATCAGGTGCTGTCGTGAAGCTTGTCTCTTCAGCCACGCAGACCAGGAGGCGTCGAGGACGACCAGATGCTGGAGAGGAGCTGTCCCACGAAGGTTCTCGCAGATGGAGGGGTCGACCGCCGGATTGGAGTCAACAAGCCTTGGCAAAGGCAACCCACGCAGGATACAAAGAAGGCTTCTAATGCAGACCAGCAAGGTCTGAGGTGCCTCACCTTTGCAGGAAGGCAACGGCCAGTCTGGAGCAACCAGACCAGCGTGCTGATTCAAAAGGATTCAAAAGGATTGTCGTCACAGCGGCTACTAGCCACCGGGCCAGCAATCGTCAAGCAGAATACAAACAGAAGGGCCCCACGCAGAACTCGTGGAGTGTGGAGGGCTGATCTTCGGAGCAGCTCGGATTCGGATTCGGGGCTTCTCAATCCCCAGTGCACAGCTTCGAGGATGCCTCAGGAGCTGCACAGTTAGCAAGTCGTGGACTTTTCAAGATGGCCGGTCCCACGTGTCTCGTCGCCTCCACGGATGTCAGCTATGCTGCAGACGTGAAGAGAGGGTCAGAGAGGTCTGGAAGTCTGGGTCTTGTCAGGCTCTGTGCTCGGGTCCCGGCAGGAGCGTTGACAAAGCAAGCTGTTGATTTGCTGGATGGTGCCTGGTTGCCCAGGGTGGTCACTCCTTGGCCACAAGGGCCACAAGGGCTTCAGTCTTCAGCTTCAGCAGAATGTTGAAGGTCCAGAGTTTCGTTCAAGTTTCGGTTCAGGATCAAATCTAAAGTCTAGGGACACAGCTCCTACCTTTATACAGCTAAAAGGGGCTGGATTCGTTCCTAGGTCCCTCCTATGGGTGGGATCAGGAAGGGGGGTGGTTACACTCCCTTTACTTTGTCCAGTTTCACGCCAGAGCTGGGGCTGGAGTTCCCCAGCACCGGTTTGAACTGGACTATGCATGGAGCACCTAGTGTGCCCCAGGCAGTGTCTCATTCTATTCAGCCCTCCATGTCACAATACACAAAGTCCTGTCTGGGGTGGTGCTCGCACCTCTCCAGTCAGGAAACCTATTGTCCAAACCTCCGTGACTGGAAGGACCCCCAGCAGCAGGAGGTCAGACTTGTGTCTGTGGCAGCAGCGTCCATTTTGTGACGCTGGGGCTCTGGTTAACTTTAACCGGGATAGTCAGCAACAACATGTCTTCTCCCTCTAGAAGGGTGGAATGCTACCCCCGTCGCCAGAATTGGCGAGGGGGTAGTATTCCAAAGCGTATGACACCTACACGACATGTTTAGATAAAGCCAAACCAAAGTTAGCATTCAACCGCGAGGATTATAATGCACTTAAGAGTATATGGTATGGCGATATCATAGAACAGCTATAAGGACATAGTTCCGAAAGCTGCAGACAGGCTCAGCTCATGCTAGAGCACCATCTCACATATAACCAAGCACTCTGCCTCCAGGATTGTTAAGGCCTGCCATAGGAGTGACTTATAGGTTACTGTGTGTCTATATATAAGGGTAGATATAGGAATACTATACCTAAGCAAGGGGTGATTACACGACCTTGCCCCAGCTGAGTGATCAGCCAGTTGTGTTAGTTTGAGTGGCCAGCCAGGGGTGGCATAATACATGCTGCAGCCCCTGGTAGGCCTTGGTTGCACCTACGCCCTGAGTACCTAGGGTACACTTCTACAGGGGCTGACAAGGTGAACCAATTCCCAATTGTGGATGTACCTAGACTTCATGGTGTGAATTTAGAGAGAGTGCATCTGGGCTGTGGGTCTGATTAGCAAGCCCACAGCCACATCTCAGTCGAAAACCAGTAAAGCAAAAGCAAAAAGTGGGGGTGACCATAGGAAGCAAACCCTACTCTCCTACAATAGGAACTTAGCCAGACGCCACCGCCTGACCCCGGGTGACCCTTGCTTCCTGTCCACCCACCCCACCCCGAGAGTCTGGTTATCCACGCCTCTAACTCCCATACCGCATTCCTGACAGCTCCTCCAGATCGGCAAACCAAAAGGTATGAACAGTTCGGAAAGAAGATGTTCTCCTCTCTCAGTTTGGGGTTGCTGTCGGTCAACACCGCTTGCCTTTTGGGCCATTATACCCACTCTTTGTGGGACACGGTCGTGGATGTGCTGCCAGCTTGCCCGGAGGAGGCCCGGGTGAAGCTCGCCCAAGCCCTTGCGGAGGGGCTGGATACTACGGACTCGCTAGGCAGGGCGATTGCAACGGCGGTGGTGGTTCGCCGCCACGCCTCGCTGAGGTCCGCCAACTTTTCGTCTGATGTCCAGAATTCCCTCATGGACATGCCGTTTGATGGCCGTCGTCTCTTTGGCGACAAGGCAGACAGTGCGCTTGAGCGTTTTAAGGACTCCAGGGCTACGGCCAAGTCCTTGGGCCTATCTGGCCAGAGCCAGCAAACTTCTGCCTTTCGCTCCTTTCGTGGCCAAGGAAGGGGCGCCACCTCACGTCCTGCCAGCCACGGGCCGCAGACTAACTTCCAGCACGGCGGCGGACGTGGTACCCGCCGTGGCTGTGCCAGGGGACAGCGGTGAGGCCAGTCCACATCCACCCCCGCAGCATCCACCTCAAAGCCTTCCTAGTCCGAGCTTTCAGGCCCATTCGACGCCAGTGGGAGGCAGAGTTCGCCATCACCTCCTCCACTGGCGCTCCATCACATCGGACAGGTGGGTGCTGCAAATCGTCCGAAGGTACTCCCTCCCCTTTGAGGCGACCCCTCCACCCATGCCACCGCAGTACCACCGCGTGTCGAGGGATCACTTGTAACTTCTGCAAGAGGAAGTTACAACCCTCTTGGCCAAGGGGGGCATAAAGCGCGTTCCTGGGCCAGAAGTAGGGTGTGGTTGCTATTCCCACTACTTTCTGGTTCCCAAGAAGGGCAAAGGGGGCCTACGCCCTATCTTGGACCTGCGGAACGGCAACGGCTTCCTCTGGAAGGAGAAGTTCAAGATGCTGACTCTGGCTCAGGTCTTAGCTGCTCTAGACCCTGGAGACTGGATGGTAGCGTTGGACTTGCAGGACGCTTATTTTCACATCCACGTCCTGCCGGCCCACAGGCGCTACCTGCGGTACACGGTAGGCCACGAGCACTTTCAGTTTACCGTGCTCCCCTTCGGCCTTACCAGCGCCCCTCGGGTGTTCACGAAAGTGATGGCGGTGGTCGCAGCTCATCTGCGCAGGTTAGGAGTTTCAGTCTTCCCCTACCTCAACGACTGGTTGTTGAAGGCGGGCTCGCCCCAGACAGTTGTCAGCCACCTCCAGACTATGGACGACCTCCTGCACCTGCTGGCGTTCTGCATCAATGTGCTCAAGTCACACCTGTGTCCCTCTCAGAAGTTCCTCCTCATTGGAGCGCTTCTGAACTCGGCGCGATTTCGGGTTTATCCTCCCGAGATAGTCAGGCTCTGATTCCGATCTTTCAGCCTCTATCCCGGGTCTCGGTCAGGTTGACGCTGCGGTATCTGGTACTGATGGCCTTCTGCATCCTTCTGGTGCATCTCCCCCGGTGGCGGATGCGGGCTCTGCAGTGGGACCTGAAGGTTCAGTGGACCCAGCATCATGGCAACCTGTCCGACCACGTCCTGATCTCGGAGGGCAGTGCTAGACAGTTGCAGTGGTGGCTCACGGACCGCGACTGGGCCAGTGGCAGATCCCTCTCCCTACCCCAACCGGAGCACGTAGTCGTGACGGATGTGTCCCTCCTGGGCTTGGGGGGGCCACATGGGAGAGGCGGAGATTAGAGGCCTCTGGTCTCCGGCGGAGTCCCGGCTCCACATCAACCTTCTGGAGCTGCGGGCAATCCGGCTTGCACTGAAAGCATTCATCCCCTCTGTCAGGGGGAGTGTAGTGCAGGTGTTCACGGACAACACCACCGCCATGTGGTACTCCAACAAACAGGGCGGGGTGTGGTCGTGGACCCTGTGTCAGGAGGCTCTGCGCCTCTGGCAATGGCTGGAACATCAGGGCGTGTCCCTGGTGGTTCAACACTTGGCAGGTTCTCTGAACGCCAGGGCGGACAAACTCAGCCGTCAGTGCATGATGGATCACGAATGGCGTCTGATCTCGTACATGGCGCAAGGCCTGTTTCAGAAGTGGGGAGAGCTTTGGTTAGATCTATTTGCCACCGAAGAGAACGCGCAATGTCATCAGTTCTGCGCTTTGGAATTTCCAAGGCGGCACTCACTCGGCGACGCTTTTCGTTACAAGTTTAGCTGCGGTTTGTTGTACGTCTTTCCGCCTATACCACTTCTGCCCAGAGTGCTGAAGAAGATTAGGCGCGGCCGGGCCCAAGTCATCCTTGTGGCTCCGGACTGGGCACGAAGATACTGGTATCCTGAGCTACTCAGCATGTCAGTCGATCCCCCGATTCGTCTGCCTCTTCATGAGGAATTTCTGTCACAGAAGCAGGGGACGGTCCTCCACCCGAACCTGTCCAGCCTCCACCTCCATGCGTGGAGATTGAGCGGCGGCAGTTGAGGCCATTTGACTTGCCTCCTGAAGTCTGTACTGTGATTCTGGCAACCAGACTTCCTCCACAAAATCGACATACGCCTGCAGGTGGAATAAATTTGTGGCATGGTGCACAGCAAAGGCTGTGGATCCCCTTTCTGCCCCCCTTTCAGAGGTTCTGCTCTTTCTTCTTTCTCTTGCCCAGCAGGGCTCTGCTCTGGGCACTATCAAGGGCTACCTCTCTGCCATTTCAGCCTTCTTAAGGCTACCTGATCAGCCTTCTCTTTTCAAGTCCCCTGTTGTAAATAGATTCTTGAAGGGCATCACTCACATGTTTCCTCCTGTTCCTTTTGTGATGCCTCAGTTGGACTTGAACCTTGCTTTTACTTATTTGATGTGCGCTCCTTTCGAGCCTCTCCACATTTGCCCTCTTCGCCTTCTCTCTCTTAAGACTGCGTTCCTGGTTGCCATCACCTCTGCCGGCTTTTTCGGCCGTTCTATACTCCAGGACTTTCTGGTGTGATCATTGGTTCGCAGACCCACCACCGGGGTTGGTATTGCTGGGGTATCTATTCTAAGGTAAGGAATATAACACTAACCTGTTTCTTTCAGATGCACAAGTTACTTATCTTCGGTAACGATATATATGTAAGAAACAGTAGTTAGTGTTAGATTCCTTACCGCCCACCTATCCTCCCCATTCTGCGAACAGATATCTAGGGTTAAGGTTCATCCCTTTTAGGGCCCTAGTTTCATGGCACCTGTGTTGGTTTTTATCATGGCTCTGCGTTTCTGGCGTGGAAAAGCTGTGTATAAGAACTGACGTCAGCGCGCGAGGGCGGCGTCTGAGTACTCCGACATCATCCCTGCGCCGACGACGGACGCGGAACCGCAGACGCCACCTACCGACGCGCAGGGGTACTGCTACGCAAACCTTTCCGGATCCAGTCTGATGCCTGGGGATATTCTAAGGTAAGGAATCTAACACTAACTACTGTTTCTTACATATATATAGTTACCGAAGGTAAGTAACTTGTGCATCAGTAACTATAACACACCGAAAGGAGTAGGAAAGTGTATGTTCAAGGCATATGATCTGCAGATCACACACTGTGCATAGATCGCCATCTTGTGTTGGGCACGGATGTTTGCACTTTGTTGTTGTCCTGGAAAAGTCTTTGGAAGTCACGAGATAGGTGACTCCTCCTTTGGACCATAGTGCGCATGGGCATCGGCTCATCTTCAGATTGATTTTTTCCACCATCGCGCTCGGATGTGTTTCTCGCGCTCCAGTTCAGAACCATCATGCTTCTACTTTCGGCGCGCAATTCTTCACCATTTCTACGGTATTGTTTTCAATCGCGATCCCCAGTCGTCACACATCTCTCCAACTTCGATGTCCTCGATTCCGATTGTCGACGAGGGCCTTCGGGCCCATTTGGGCCTTGGCATCTGGCTCATGGAAAGGACTAAATTCAAAAAGTGTCCTCAATGTGGGTCGAAGTTTCCCCACACCGATCTGCATGAGGTGTATAACCTCTGCCTTTCGCCGGAGCACGAGGCCAGAGACTGTGCAGCTTGTGCTTCTTTCCGCTCCAAGAAGACCATTCGGGATCGTCGAGCTGGTAGAACAATGGCTCGCTCATCGACATCCATTCGCGACGACATCTTGCAAGAGGGCGTCAACGTACCAGAACAGGAGCAGGTCGAAGGACGCAGCGGCTCCGAAGCAGAGGACTTCAACGTCGAAGAACTCACTCCTGCGCAGTGGGTCATAAGTAAAGACGTTAAGGGCGACCCCCTCCATTCACCATCAAAAAAGGGTTCGGTGGCACCTTCAACTTTGGGCCCAGGTGCACACTGAGACACTGCTTCCCATGCCCCGCCCTCTGGCTCAGCAAAGCAGCCTATTAAGCCTTCAGGCGACTCGGGCTCGAGTCACTGTACCATCGGTAACGAAACCCAGTCACCGGCACCGAAAAAGAAACCGGCCTCCTCCTCCATGCCGATCGCTGCTTCCACATCCAAGCACTCGGCACCAAAATCCACAAGCACCGACCCATCGACTCCGAAAAAACACTCGGAGCCGAGCAAAACGCTGCTTCCTAAAAGTTGGGATCCACATCCTTGGGAGCCGAAAAAAGCCTCGGAACCGAAAAAGGTCCAACTCTCAGACATCAGGGGACTCTCCACTCCCCATAAAGAGTCCAAACAATTAGACGCCTCTGGCAAAAGAACAGCGTCACAAGCAACTAACATGTGGCGTATCGCCAACACTCAAGCTTTGTAATCCAGGTTTGATAGGGCACATTATGACGAATTAGAGACCCTATTGCAGCACCTACCAGACAAATATAAAAACAGGGCAAATGACCTCATACAGGAGTGAAAGATCATCACTAACCCCTCCATTTGTTGCACTCTGGATGCAGCAGATACTGCCTCCAGAGCTGTCAACACAAGTGTACTTCTGCGTGGACATGCTTGGCTATGCATTTCAGGTTTTAAACCGGAAGTACAAACTTCAATTTTAAACCAGCCATTTGATTAGGAACACTTATTAGGACCTAATGTAGATTCATCACTTGAAAAGATGAAAAAAGACACACACAGCCAAATCTATGGGATCCTTGCAATCACAAGCTCCCAGATGTTCTTTTCGTCACTCCTTCTACAAAGGCACCTCCAGAGGCTACTCGTCTGACAACCCTTCCACCTCTCACCAGGCTCCCACCCAGTCTACTTTCACCAGAGGTTACCAAAGAGGAGGCTACAGAGTCAACAATAACAAAGGTAGAGGCAAGACCAACAATACCCGATCTGCCTCCACCCCTACCCAATGACTTCCTTTCGCTCCCCCCGGACCGTTCCACTCCTGTGGGGTGAGAATACAATAGTTCCTTCCTGTCTGGAGCAACATCACCACAGATAGGTGGGTGAGACAAATCGTTCAAACAGGTTGCTGTCTAGAATTCACTTCTCCCTCCCCCCCCCCCACCCCCCAAAGCATTCCACCCAGACAGCACCCAATGTCACTAGAAAACTTATCACTGTTAAAACAGGAGATCATTGCCCTCCTGCAAAAACATGCAATGAACTGGTACCCCTGCATCAGCAAAATACAGGGGTTTACTCCCTTTACTTCCTCATTCCAAAGAAAGACGGCTCTCTGAGGCCCATCCTGGACCTCAGACCCTTAAACCTGTACATACAATCAGACCACTTTTACATGGTCACCCTTCAACAGGTCCTTCCTTTTCTCGCACAAGGCGATTTCCTTGTCACTCTAGATCTAAAGGATGCCTGCTTTCATATTCCCTTTCACACCTCCCACAGGAAATATCTCAGGTTGGCAGTGGACGGTCAGCATTATCAATTCAAGGTTCTCCCATTCGGAGTCACCACAGCACCCAGAGTCTTCACCAAGTGTTTAGCAGTAGTGGCGGCTCCCATAAGAAGGCAGCATATTCATGTCTACCCCTACCTAGACGACTGGCTCATAAAAGCCAAGTCATACAACCAGTGTGTACACCACACTCACGCCACTATCCAACTGCTGCATGACTTAGGGTTTACCATAAACCACCCAAAGTCGCACCTACGTCCGTCCCACATTCAACAATACCTCAGGGCTACAATAAATACCTCAAAGGCACTTGCATATCCCAGTCCAACCAGGATAGCAAGCATACAAAGCCTCGTCACAACGTTTCAACCACAACACTCTCTTCCAGCTCGAGTGTTCATGTAACTAATTGGGATGATGGCCTCTTGCATATTCATAGTACCTCACGCAAGACTCCAGATGCGTCCCTACAGGAATGTCTAGCACATCAGTGGAACCAAGCTCAAGGTCAGCTGGCAGATCTGGTGTTGGTGGACGGTCGCACGCATCGCTCTCTGCAGTGGTGGAACACCAAAAACCTTTCCAAGGGGTAACCGTTCATCGAGCCAGTTCCACAGATTGTGCTAACAGCGGATGCATCGCTCTCCGGCTGGGGAGCTCATCTTTTACATCATACCATACAGGGCATGTGGACACCCCAGTAAAGGGTGCTCCACATCAATCACCTAGAGTTACTAGCCATATTCATAGCACTAAAATCTTTCCAGAAATACCTTCTGGGTAAAACTGTCCTAGTCCGAACGGACAATGACAGCAATGTATTCCATACAAAAACAGGGCATGACACACTCCCTGCAACTCTCCAAACTAGCACAAAGCATATGGAGATGGGCTATTCCTCAAAACATTTTTCTCCTAGCCCAACATGTTCCAGGAGTCCAGAACAGTATAGCAGATCTGTTAAGTCGTCAAACGCAACAGACTCACGAGAGGTAACTTCATCCGCAAGTTCTTCAACCATTTTTCCAGTTGTGGCGGCACCCAGAGATAGATCTCTTCCACACACAAAAATGCCAAATGCCCAAGCTTCGCCGCCCGGTATCTACACCCATTGTCCAAAGGCAATGCAATATGGATAAATTGGTCAGGCAGATTTGGGTACGCTTTTCCGCCTCTCCCACTCATTCCACTTGTTGTGCGCAAACTTCAGCAACACTCACTCACTCTCAAGCTAGTTTCTCCAACATGTGCCAGACAACCGTGGTATACCACATTACTGGAACTATCTGTAGCACCAAAAACACCTCTCCACACCTCCTAACCCAGAGCTATGGAGAGATCAGACCCCCAGATCCGGCACAGCTCAACCTAGTGATCTGGCTCCTGAAGTCCTAGAGTTTGGTTATCTTAATCTTTCCCCTGATTGCATGAATGCTATCAGAGAAGCTAGACGCCCCACCACTAGAGCTTGCTGTGCAGCCAAGTGGAAATGATTTGTTATATACTGAACAATAACATCAATCCATTAGATGTGTTAATCCAACACATCATAGGTTACCTGCTACATCTCCAAAGGTCTAACCTAGCATACACATCTATCAGCTTACACCTTGCTGCTATAGCAGCCTATTTACAAAACAGACAACATTTGTCACTATTCAGAGAACCTGCCATCAAAGCCTTTATGGGAGGACTCAAAAGAATAATTTCACCCAGAGTACCACCCTCACCTGTGTGGAACTTAAATATTGTGCTCACAAGACTAATGGGTCCTCCATTCGAACCCCTGCACAAATGCGAATTGCAGTTTCTCACATGGAAAGTCGCTTTCCTAGTGGCCATCACTTCCCTTAGAAGAGTCAGTGAGCTTCAAGCACTTACTATTCAATAACCATGTTTACAACTCCATCATAACAAAGTGGTTCTCAGGACAAAACGCAAAATTCCTTCACAAAGCTATTTCTCCCTTTCATCTCAACCAGTCTGTAGAGTTGCCAATATTCTTCTCGCAACCACAAACAGTCGCAGAAAGAGCTCTTCATACGCTAGACGTAAAAAGAGCACTCCTTTATTATATTGACAGAACAAAACCTTTTCGTAAAACTACAATTTTTTGTATCCTTCTCACTACCACATTAAGGCAATCCTATATCAAAAGCTGGAATTGCAAGGTGGATTGTCAAATGCATAAAAATTTACTATCAAAAAACAAAACGTACGTTATCTATTCCCCCTAAAGCCCACTCTACCAGAAAAATAGGCGCTTCAATGGCTTTCTTAGGGAACATTCCCTTAGATGACATCTGCAAAGCGGCTTAATGGTCTACACCGCATACATTCACAAAACACTGTTGTGTAGATGTGCAAGCAAAGGAACAAGCTAGTGTGGCCAGGCTGTACTCAAAACACTATTTCAAAGTACTGCAACAGATACTGGTGGTCGCCGCTAGGGTGGAGTGCTGCTATATAATCTATGCACAGTGTGTATTCAGCAGCTCATATGCCTTTAACGGAAAATGCTACTTACCAGTATGCATCTGTTCTTGGCATGTAGAGCTGCAGATTAACACCCGCCTTCCAGGCTACCTTTATCTGTTCCAGTATTATCTTAATTAGATACAGCATACATGCTGTATCTTCTGTTTCTCACAAAACTCCATCATTTCCCTAACTTGCGAAAAAACTATCTGAAGATGGAGCCGATGCCCATGCGCATTATGGTCCAAAGGAGGAGTCACCTATCTCGTGACTTCCAAAGACTTTTCCAGGACAACAACAAAGTGCAAACATCCGTGTCCAACACCAGATGGCGATCTATGCACAGTGTGTGAATCTGCAGCTGTACATGCCAAGAACAGATGCATACTGGTAAGTAGCATTTTCCTTTTAGAAAGTGGCACATGCTCAGTGGGAAAAACCTGCCCGCACTCACACAATTGTGAAATGCTTCATCATTGGGCTTGCTTACTAACACCCCTGCGCAGACCAACGCCTGGGGTGGAGCAACAGGGACGGGAAAACAATATAAACAATAAGATTTGGGATCACCAAAGAAAAAGTGCAGACAGTGAAGGTTAAAAGTAGCTCGGATGTGTTGAACCTCGAAATGTTATTCCTGGGCCATCCGGCTAGGTTTAAAAACGTGAAGGATGGTGTTGATAGTAAGTAAATATAAGAGGTGTGGCGCAGCGGCCAGGGCAGCTGACTCAGGAACCCAGGGTCTCCCGGTTCAGTCCCCGGTGCCGGTGGCAGATCAGCCCAGTACCATGCTACTCTGGGCAATAGCTAGCTTAATCTTCCCGATGGCTCCCAGCGCCTTGACACCCTTGGGTAATTATTTGCACTTTACAAATACTGGAGATTTACATTTAAATTAGGATTTCTTCACTACTCCTTACTGCCAAGTTGTCAACATGTTTCTGCTGTTTCAGTTGTGCCCACAGTATCAGGTCGCTCTGGCATTCGCCAGGACCCTCCGGATCCCATATTGTACCATCCTTTGATCCTCATTCAGGTTTCCCACTGAGCACGTGCCATTTTCTAAAAATACACTTTCCTACTCCTTTCGGTGTGTTCTAGTCACTTTATCTGGGACCTACGTCTGGCCCAAATCAGTTTCAACAGCAGTGTTTAACACAGCGTTGGAATTTGTCATGGGTATAGGTATGTTTTGAAACAAATGCAAAAAACAAGGAAGTGCGCCCATTTTAATAATAGCCATCTGGCCTGCCACGGAAAGGGGAGCCTAATCCATCGATCAATTTGAACTTTAAGCTTGTATATGGTGTGGCCATAATTGAGGCCTATCACTTGTACTTCATCTCTGTGTAGTATTATGTCCAAGTATTTCATAGACTCTTCATGCCATTTGAGAGGGTATTCACAAGATGAGGGCTTTGTACCTTCTGTAGGAAAAAAATAACTCTGAGTTTGTCCTGTTAATATGCAAACCAGAGCAACTGACACATTTGGTAATGTCCCGCACAAGAGGGGCCAGGCTGTTTGATGGATGACGAATAAACTGTAGGATGTCATCCGCATTCATAGAAAGAAGTAATGGGCCAGGGCCAAGGCTAAATTGAAGGCCGCAATGCGTATTTTTTTCATGTAAATGATGGTCCAGGGGATCCATGGCGATAATGAATGAAAAGAGGGATAAAGACATCTGTCTTGTACCTCTGGGGACGGCAAAAGGTTAGTCAGGCTTAACTTAAGAGGCAATGTGTACAACATTTGTGCAACATATCAAACAGTAACAAAGTGAAACCCCACAAAAAGCCTCCACATCAGTTGTAAAGAACAGAGTAAAAACTCTGCCCACACAAGCTCTGCAATGGCAGGCCTATTTCATCTTTAAAGGTCAACTTAAGTGGCTGACACAGTCAGTGCTGTAGTCCCACTAACAGCATTTCATTTACAGGCTTTGGGTACATGTAGTACACTTTAACAGGAACTCCTCCAGATGAAAGTGGAATTGTTTCGGCTATATTCATTTAAGTTCTCCTCAGGATTAAGAGACAAGTGAACTCAAGCCTTGAATATTCCCAAGCCTATTTTTCAGAAAGAATACATAGAAGGTTAATTTACCAAGACAGCTCTGTGGAGACCTGCAAAGTGCGCATGTCCGTGTGGCCGGCTCAATACAGATGGCCAAACTGACTGGCGTACTTTCTTAGTGTCTGGCCAGCCACCTCAACAGTCCTCTGTGCAGTCCCCTCCTTTATGCCGGCTGCTGGACAGGCTGACGGGTTATGGCACGCATTCTGAATAATAAAAAATGGTAATGAAATAATTTCATTGCCATTGTATTCACATTGATTTTGCACGGACCGCAGTGGGTGGTGGGGTGATGGCCCCTGTCCTCACAAAGAAACTACAGCTGTGTGAAGGGAGTCTCTGTGAGCTCTGCTCAGTTTCCTTCAAATCAGTTTCCTGAAACTACTACTACTTTTACCATTTCGGAGTGAGTCAAGAAAGGGCTCTTCGGGCCCTGCTAGACATCTGGAAAGGAAATGCTTCATTTGGAATGAATGTCTGTACTGCCTCTACCCTGAGCACAAGGTAAACAACTGTGAAGTATGTGGCGCTTTTTCCATTAAAATATTGAAGGGCAAGAGGGGAGGCTTCTTCTGTAGCTTCAGAAGGCCAAGACAATGGGATCTCCATCTTCTGATGAGGATAGTGACACCTCTTCCACATCTCAGAATAGATCTCACAAGAGGGAAAGATCCCATGACCAGGGCACGCCAGAGGAAGGCAGAGAGGCCCTTAAGAAATTCCACCATCTATCAAAGACAGCTCAAAAAAGAAGAAATCAAAATAAATCTCCTCAGAGACTGCCATATTTGAGCACAGCACTCCATCTGTAAAAACTGATGCTCATCCTCCAAAACCCTCTTCAGAACTGTTGACGACAAAGCATAAACCTGCTTTAAAACTCCAGTCAATGGTAGCCTCACCGTCGAGAGCAGCACCGTCGACAAAGCCTTCCATCTCTGTGTCAGCGTCGATCCCGCCAATGAAGATTTCATCGCCGACTAACACTTTGTCGATGACGACCCTACCGACGAGAATAAAACGGACGTCGCTTAAAGCCACTCGGCCACTATCTACGTCCACCGGTACAGTCAACAACACTAAAAGTTAAAGACTTTACTCTTGCCTGAACATTCCTCACCCATCTCGGTATCTTCTGTTTCTCCAAGCCATCTGCTAAACATGGAGAAGTCGGAGGATAATGGCCCTTTTAGGATAGCCCATCCGAACTCCATGTGAAATATGAGGATGAAGAGGATGATGAAGAACAGTATTATGGGGAATAATACAGCCCGCAGGCAAGATATCCGGACAGGCCTAAACATGGCGAGCACTAACAGCATTATGCAGAATCACCTTCTCGTGAGGGAGCGGTTCAAGTGCCTATGAATCTGTTTCATTACCTACAGGCAATCCTAGAGGAGCTCCCGGAGCAGCTCTGTTCAGAGACGAGGTACCGACGGACAGAGCGGGGCCTCATCCCCTGAGCTGTAGCCAGGTGGAGGTGAGGTGACTTATCCTACATAGGAGGATTGTCCCAGTAAATCGAGGATTACTGGTGTTGTATCTATCTTTTTATATATATATAATTTGAGCACTTGATCACTATTGGCAGCAGCGAATATCATCTCTTCATTTGGTCCTGAAGAAAGCTACCTATATATTCTATTGATCATTTGGCTGAAACATGTTGACCGTACTTAGAGAGCAGTTTTAAATCCATACTGTTCCATGCATTGCATTTTTAACTCTGCCAGTGAGAGCTACCTAATAAAGAGAGTATTTTGGCATCTTCCTAGGCAGTTTTATGTTCACTATTAGTCCCATCTTTTCTATTAATTTTTGCACTGCGCCCTCACTACACTACATTTTCACATATGGGAGTTTAGCATCCTAGTTACATCAGGAAACATCTTGAAAAACATCCCTGAGCTCCTCCCTCACAGTGAGGGGGTTGTAGCCTTCAGCAGGACCAGGTTATCCTGCTGGGAGGAGGAACCCATATGATGACGCATGTCACCTACGGGTGAATGAGGGTTCTAGTCCTCAAGGGATAATCCCCCCCTTTATTGATTGTATTTCCTTTACAATAGTATATGAGGGTATATATATCTATATCACACACAATTCACGTGCTAAGTATATAGACCCGAGGTAGTATAGTGTTCATGATTACGTATTGGGGAAGCTCTCCTCGCTGGTCTTTAAAAGTGATTCCCTGGGACCCTACCCCACCTTTCTGTTGTTACAATCCTAGAGGACTACCATAAGAGGTTACCTGACCCTCCAAGAGACCAGCCTAATACTATGCCTCCACCTCCGTCTTCCAGAACGCTAAGACCTATCCCTCCACTGATAACACCCGGGATTATGCCTACATTGAATATAGTAGCACCCTTTAGGGGTGACCCTTCATCATCAGATGATAAGGAGAAGGGAGAACCTCCTCACATCCAGCCTGCCAATGACAAATGGGATGATTATCTGGTTCTCACTCATTCACCTCCTGCATCGCAGCATGTGGATTCCCCTCCAGAGGACATAGGAGGATTTCACAATTTAATAAAGAGGGCTGCGACAAGTTTCAAACGCCCAAAATCAGTCAAGCAGTCAGTGCTTTTTCTACGATTTCAAAGAGAAAACAAGGATATTGGTATAAGCCATCCCCATTATAGACTATGCACGGGCAGAAAGCAAAAAGAATGAGGAATCCGGCGACTGTAGCTGCAGTCTTGCCACGTATTGTTAAAAAGTACAAAGCTCCTGAGGACTCTCCTGCTTGCTTCATAGGTCCTCCCAAGCCAGACTCCGTAATTTGACAAGCTGCTCAACGCCGTTCTAAAAACCCCTCCACTCCTATCTCTGCTCCATCAGAGAAGGAGGGCAGGCACATGAACTGGATCGACAAGAGGTTCTCCACCATGTCGGCCATCATTGTTCGTGCAGCCAATTCACTGGCCATCTTAAGTCGCTACGACAGACAAATGTGGTTTGACATAGGTGCCCTTATTGATCTAGTGCTGGAAGACAAAAAATCAAGGGCAGGGAGATGTCAAGGCTGGCTCTAAGTGACAACTTTCTGGCCAGAGGTGCACTTTAAAAATATTGGATATGTCCTACGATGGAGAAAACCTTTCTGGCAAGCACATAGATAATGCTTTGTTAGCCATCAAAACGGACATGGACACACCTACATCTCTTGACTCCTTGCAGTTTCAAAAGCTGCCCTTTTGAGGAGCACGTGGAAGTGTATTCTCAACATACAGAGGTGTATACCAGCACTTCCAACAGTAGCAGCTCTTCCAGTCACAATATAGGTCCTTTTACCAGCAACAGCCCTATTGCCAATCACCCACAGTGGCATACAACTAGCAAGGGCTTAGAAGAAATCAAACGCCCCAGGGTCAAGGTAACGGCTATAAACAGTGTCCTTGACCAGGCGCAGTAGGTTATCCCCACCCCTCCAAAAGGTCTGGACGCAAACATTTCCAACTACCTCCACCAATGGCAGCAAATAACATCAGACAGATGGATATTAGACCGTGTCACCTATGGTCATACCTTGACGTTTGTCGAGAGGCCGCCAATCACTCCACCATGGGGAGCTCACCCACCTCACCTTCACTTTATCAGGTAAGAAGCCCTCACCATGCTAGCCAAAGGATCAGTAGAAAAAATGCCCCATCCTCAGAAGCTCATGGGTTTCTACGTTTTTTTCTAATCAAAACAGAGGAATGGCGACACCTCCTAGATCTCTTAAAATTAATTTGTATCTACACAAGTAGTCCATTTGCATGGTCACCCTCTCCGACATCCTGCATCTCCTGAACCACGCAGACTACATGACCTTCCTAGATTTACAGGATGCATACTTCCATATCTCCATACATCCCAAACATCTCAGATACCTATGTTTCACTCTAGCCAGTCCTTATTACCACTTCAAGGGCCTCCCATTTGGCCTCGAACCGGCTTACCACATGTTTACCAAATGCCTAGCCCTTGTGGCAGCCTCTCTCAGAAAGGGCAATCATCCAGTATTCCCATACCTAGGCAACTGGTTTGTAAAAGCACCAGCAGCCTCTCAAGCGTTCAAAGCCCCCGAGGGTTCCCTAAAGTTGTTTCACAAACTAGGTCTCACTGTATATTATCAAAAGTAATCGACTACTCCATCCAAGAAAATAATGTTACTGGGCACAGCCTTAGATACTGTCCAGAACAAAGCCTATCAGTTCAGTTCAGTACAAGAAAAACTTTATTTGATTATCACAACCATAAAGCATAGTACTAAAGATAAATTATTTTTTTTTAAATCAATTTCCATGATTTAAAACTAAAGTACATTAAAAACCCTTTAAAATAAAAAAGGTTTTACAATTCATCCATATTGCCAACTCATTTATAGCCTAGTTCATTTTGTTTTGTCTTCTTTACATAAGAGGTTATTGATCAAGGTAAGAAATTTAACCCCTCAACAGATAAGAATATTTGATGCACCCCCCAACCAACAAGTCACAGTGTGTCTACAGGTGCGAATGTTAAGATCTTTTAAAATTGGTTTTAAGAGTCTCATTCTTGCTTCTTTCAAAGTAGGGCAAACGCACATCAGGTGACATAAAGATTTGGTGTGGAATCCACATAAACTGCAGTTTTCATTTGGGAATTTTCCTTTCCAGGATTGTCGCAAATCCTTTGTTTCATATTCTCCAAAGCGATGCATCATAAAACTCTTTTTTAAAAACAATCGAAAATGAGCCTCCAAATAAGCTTGCGGTTTTGGTTTAACATAAGAGTTTATAACTGACCAGGAGTGTTTACGTTTTACCAAAGCTCTTTTATCTTCGAGAAGGGACAGATTTTTTTCAGCTCAATTGCAAGCTTTATTAAATGCTGCCCTTTCCATCTTACTATCCCATGCCTCTTGTATGTCTAGAGTAGTTAGTGCTGATTGTAAATATTCGCCCCATCAGTGCGATTTTTGCAAAACCAACTGAGCCTTTATTTCGGACCAGCAAAGGCTATTCAGAGAGCCAGGCTCTGCTGCACGGAGTTTCCAGCATAATTTTATAAAAACCAATTGACGCTGGAATTCCTGGTTTTGTAGACCGAATACCAGACGGATCTGTGCAGGTGATGCACTTTTCGGAAGGTTAAAACGGCTTTATACACCTTTGTCAGAAGATTGTTTAAAACTTCACATTCCCGGCCGTGCCATATTTTCAAACCACATGCAAATGCAGGGATTAATTGTGAGGCCATTACTTTCAAAAGATGACTATATGATTGGTAACTCAGTTTTTGTTTCAGGTGTTTGTAATCAAAGATTAGTGAGTGTGCTCTTGCTACTATTGCGCTTACTGTTTAGTGAATGACATTCCTCAACCCAAATTTTTCCCCAAATACTTATATGAACTGACTTCCTCTATTTGTTCCTTTTTGGCAAGCCACCTGCGTTTTCCTGGGCTAGGACCTGCTAATTGCACAAGTTTTGTTTTTTTCTTATGCATCGCTAGCCCTTGCTCATCAAAGTATGTTATCAGGTGGTTAATAACTCTTTGTAAGCCGATCGGGGTTTTGCTTAAGACCACAATATCATCTGCATATTGCAGATACTGTATATGGTCTTCTGCCAACTGTTGAGGAAGCCCATTTATATTTGACAAAGAAAGTTGGCAAAATACAAGTTAAAAAGACTTGGGGCCAAAACGCAACCCTGTTTCCGGCCATTATGAATGTTTATTTTGAAAGATAAGATGCTACCATCTCCCAACTTCACCCTTGCCCAAGTTTCGGTATGAAGGGCTACTATGGCGTCGAGTAATTGTTGCGGAAGGCCCCATTCTTTTAGTTTCATCCAAAGTCGTTCTCTAGGAAGTTCGTGATCGTGCCAATTCCTTGTCTGAAGCCAGTTTGATTTTTGGGGATTATAGCTTTTGCCTCCGCCCATGCTTATAGATCTGACAGAATGCATGATGCGTAGAGTTTTGCCTCCACATCCATCAAGGCGACAAGCCTGTAATTCCCAGGCTCATTATGACTTCCGTTCTTGTAAATGGGGTGGAATATACTATCTTTCCACGATTTTAGGGTCTTATTTTGGGAGAAGAAATGATTAAATAACGGCATAAGATAATTGGCCCAGAAGTCTGGCTCTTGCTTGAAAAGCGCGTTTGGAAGGCCGTTAGGCCCAGCTGCACCCTCCGTTTTCAGTTTTCTTATTACTTCCTTTAATAATGTGCTGTTAGTTAAGGGGTTTGATCTGATGGGGCATAATTCCTTAAAGTCTTTTTCGATATGCTCATTTTCCAAGGTAGGTAGACACTTAGTAAATGCATACTGCTTTTGCTCACGTGCTGTTTTCAGGTCACTTTCCAGACTAGGTTGCTTATCATTTGTTATATGGTTATACAGATTTTGAATATGTCGTCCCGAATTTACCAAACTTATTCCTGCCATTTGATACATTCTTGTTCCCTTTATTAATTTGTTTAGAATGCCCCAAAATTCGCTGCTGGTTGGCAGTTTACTGGCCCATAGTAATTTCTCCCAGAGATTAACCATATGTTCTTTTTTTGCATCCCAGTACTTCTCCTTGTATATCTTCCTCATGTCTTTGATGTGGCACTTATTTATTATTTTCCTGCTCTTACTTCGCCAGTTCTTTTTCTCACCTCCCTTGCTATTTCGCTTTTTGGTCACGAAGCTGGATATTGTACCATGGTTCATGTATTCTTCTTTGCAAGCCTGGGCATCCTGGGAGTACTGAAAATTTATTTACTAGGGGTTTCCCCATTATTCCCAAGCCTCTTCTAAATTTTGAGCCCTCTGCATACTACTGTCATTTACATGTTTATGCACTGCCTCCATGATAAATTCAATGTTTTTACCACACCATTTTAACTTCTTTAAATTATATATTACTGGCATTTCTGTTAGAGTTTTGGTGACTTTTTTCTGACTCAGGTTCGCATGTACGGCGAGAACTTGCGGGAAATGGTCACTTTCAGGGCGGAATTGAATGTGGAATGATTGAACTGAATGGAGTAAATTGTTGCTTACCATTGTGTAATCAACTGTGGATTGTTTTTTCCCACTTAAGTAGGTAATGCCGGCAGGTTGGTCTCCCTGCCGGCATTACCTACTTAAGTGGGAACAAAGCCTGTCTTTCCCAAGACAGACAACAAAGGCTCAAGGCACTGGCTCTCAACCTATCCAGAAAGGGTCTGTTTCAGGGTGTCCCAAGGTGCTGCTGGGCATGATCTCTTCAGCGATCAATCCGGTCCTTCTGGTCTTGAAAATGGGACTATTACCGTAAGAACTATAGACACAATGGATTCAAACGGAAGGTTCATTATGAAGCAAGTACTAGCCTTGTGGTCCCAGGTCTCCCATCTGTTAAAGGGTCTTCTCATGTTCCTACCTCAAATACCCGACTTCTTAATAACTACGAATACCTCCCTACAGGGCTGGGCAAGACCTGCAGATTCTAAGAAAGTGGTCTCCACTCCAGAAACGCATGTATAACAATCGCCTGGAGCTCAAGGCCATTTATCTCAGTCTCTAAGCGTTCCGACCAAGGATATCAGGGATTTCAGTGGTAGTGCGCACAGACTATACCACCAGCATACACTATCTGAACAGGCAAGGGAGCAAGAGGTCTTTCACACTTTACAAAGAATCTCACAAACGTTGGAGCTGGCCCACGCCTCACAAGATAACTCTGTGGGCTCAACACCTACCTGGAACAAGAAATATCGTAGGAGGCATTCTCAGCAGAGCCAAGGACAGCTGCCATGAGAGAGGAGCTGGGTCAGTCATAGTTGGACAGGATCTTTACTCTCTGGGGCAAACCAGCAATGGATCTCTTCACAACAAATGAGAACAAATGGCAGTTCTATGCAAGTTGGTGTCCTCACCCAGGATTGTGGGGGAAGGCCTTTTGGATGCGATGGTCTCGGATGTATGCATCCACCTTTTCCCCAAACCTCTCATGACTCAGCAAAATTAAAGCAGAGCTTTGTCGCCTCTTCCTAATAGCCCCTAGGTTGCCCTGACAGCATTGGTAAACAGAGCTTCTCTTACTATCTGACTCCATTCAAATTCGCCTCCAAATGTCCCCAAAACTATTGACGATGAGCCAAGGCCAGATACTTCATCCGACTTCTCTCCACTTATGCACATGGCTCCTGAATGCCAGGAATTCATAGAGCTGAATATTACTCAAAACTGCAGGGTCATTCTCTCAAAAGCAAGAGCTGATTCCACCATAAAAACGAATAAATGTGAAAATGTTTGTTATGGTGCCAGAAATCAAATCTGCGTCCTCTATTAGCATCACCTGAGCAGATACTACCCTACCACTTCTCGCTAGCTCAATCTGATTTGATGGATGCCTCCATCAAGGTTCATCTCGGTGCAATACCTAGATGTAGGTGTTCCTTGTATTTACTCTGTACTGAAGCAGAATCATCAGAGTGAATGAAAGGATTGTTCAGGGTTTTCCCTCCTGTAAGGGCTCCTCCTCTTGACTGGCACGTGAATGTAGTTTTAGCTCAACTCATAAAAAGTTCATTTGAACCCATACACAGAGCAGGACTCAAATTTCACACTTGGAAGGTGGCACTGTTGCTAGGGCTCACTTCAGCCGCAAGGGCGATTGAGATACAGGCTTTCACAACTCAAGAACCTTTGTTGCGCTTCACTGACTATTCTGTTGTTCTCAGAACCAATTCAAAATGTATTCCTGAAAATCTCTACTGACTTTCACCTCAATGAGCCCATAATATTATGAACTTTCTTCCTGAATCCAACCACAGCAGCGGAAAGGTCTCTCCATACACTAGATATCTAAAGATTTCTAAAGTTCTACCTACATATCACTAAACAGCTGAGGGGAACTGACCGGCTGTTGGTCTCATATGGACACACACATAAGGGTGCTGTGGTCACAAAAACTACCATAGCTCGATGGATCCAAGCCACAATCCAAGGTTGCCACTTGAAGAACAACCAGGGAACATTCAATTAGAGCAGTTTCTGCCTGAACTGCTTTGTTTATGGGAGTGCCTCTTGAAAGTATGTCGTGCTGCGACCTGGAACAGTGTGCAACCATTCATGCAGAATTATTACCTGGAATCGGCACAGCACAGTGATGCAGCTTTGGGTAGGCTGTATTACACGATTTATTTCTAAAGGGGAGCCTCTTTGGATTACATGCGTTTGACTCTGTATTTCTGCAAAATTTAATGACTTTTGTAGATCTGTTTATAGGTAATTCTATATTGAGATGGATACATGGGGCATATGCACATGTTTATTTTAAATTGCATAGGAATATGTTTTTATATATACTTTTTCTGCATTGGTTGAGATATACAAATCAAGCCTTTTTTCAAGAGGGTATCTTTGTTATAGGTCTTTGTCTTAACTCCTATAATTAAATCATTACATTTTATAAATGGGACTAGGTGTATCAGATTTAATTTACTAGTGATTCAATCACTTGCCTTTACAATGAAAGCACAACTCAGGAAGAGGCGTGCTACCCATGTTATGCAATTTCGAATCAGAAAAGTGATTGTTGATCTCTGGATCACAAGCCTCACGTAGCTTGTCTTAGAGGTTGTTTAACACACGTCTTTATGTTGTGAAGCCCCTGTGTTGACTAATATTTTTGTGAGGCTAGAGGTCTCTTGTTGATGCCCCAAATTAAATGTTCTACTCAATTTTGTATACACTTTTTCCCCCCCATCATCCATCCACACATTACCCATAATGGGTAGGAATCTAAACAGTGTACTATTCTGTTTTCTTTTTTATTGTGTGTAGTCTGTGCTAAATGCCCTGCCCTCATTGAGCAGCTTACTGGTTGATATCATTGAATTTTTATTTTCTTTTTTTGATTCAGATATTCCAATACCTAATTGTATTTCAGATTTATATGAACTTTGTACAAACATGGGGGGGCACAAACTGATTTGCATTGAAGGAAGAAAATAAACTGTATATGGTAGGCTTGCACCCTAACTTGTTCAACTTAAACCCCTCCTTTGAATGAATGAAGATGAATAACTGTTTTGTTAGTGTGTTATTTGCCCTCAATACTCAAGGCTAAGTGAAATTGCAAAAACGTGTCAAATTAAGACTTTTTTCTCCTGATAATCACATAGCTGCAATCAATGGCTATCACTTAGACTATTATATTTGCCTTTATCTTGGGGCCTCCAAAACTGAAGATTTCAAACAATTTAGAATCATGATGCAAGAACAGAAGTTCCAATCCATCACAAATTCATTACTCTTACACCAGTTTATGAACCCATTCATTAAGTGTTCCCCTACCTTTGCATACCAAAATTTCACGTGTACTCTCCTGTGAGAGCTCTAAGATCTAATACTTGAAAACTTCTGATGGCCAATGATTTTATAATTTTAGAGGAGTTCTGCAGGTGGTTGACTTCTGCATGTTTTATAATAAAAATTTGCAAAATCTAGGTCTACTAAGGAACATTTTAAAAACTTGACTGTTTATCAATACTTGATGTACTTTCCACATGGAGCACCACAGAGTGACTTGATACATTTGGCTTAGACACTTTGAACATTTTATGGACTTTAATGGACAGTATAATAATAAAGGGCACTCTGGTTTGGTACCCAGCTTTAAATATAAATGATATATGGTTGACTGGGGAACTTGTCTGCACTATGAACATAATCAAAGTATTTCATTCTTTAAGACTCTTGAATTATCTTATTTCTAAACCAAATTTAAGATTTTTGCCAGAGAATGATACTGTGTAGAATGTTCTTATCACACACAGCCAAAACAAATGGTGAAGGCTAGTTACACTAATATTATACTCATGTTTTTTTCAATATGCTCTATCCACTCGTGGTTCTGTAGAATGCAGGCTACCGGCTGAACGCGTCGTAAGCCACACCCCCCTCCACTTCTAGGACGCTCGCAGAAACACTACGTTCACGGGCGGAATGGCTGGGGTTGATGTTGTGAGTGAGAGCTGGTGAGGCTCCGGCGCTCGCTACAACCCGGAGCATCATTATGGGGGATTTATCTCTCGCCCTTTCCTGGCCAGCAGCCTGTAGGAGATCGGATGTTTGATGTGAAGAAGACTGCAGTCCAGCGCAGCACAGCCGGTTGGGCGTCTTAGCCTCATATAAATACAGCTGAAAAGATTGGATAAGACTGGTCAAGCCCTCTGCGCCTTTACAACTTTACAGACTGCAGTCATAGAACAGCTAGTGGGAGCCTTAATACTAACCAAGCTCCTGGCTCTTTGTCTCCAGCTGTGCTGCTCCGGAATATCTGCTGAGGACATCAAGGACGCATTAAGAAATTTCTGTTCGGGCAGCACTACATCCCAGAATTCTAGCAGGTTTGCTACATATGAGACTCGCTTTTGCCATGTCATAGGGCACCACCAGGTTTCATGCCAAGAGGGTAAGTGCATGTGCTCTGCTTCCTGTCTGTGCATTGATCTTTCGTACTACTTGTTAGAGGGTAGCTGAGGGAGTACTTTGCGCAAAAGCCTTCTTTTTCCTCTACCTGTAACACCTGGTAATTCACGAGAACAGCTATAGAAACTTTTTGGAACTTTCAATATGCAAAATCTTTCCAGAAATACTGCTGCAACCCATCTCGATTCCCCAGTTCTGGTTCAGAGGGTCACAAAATGAGTAGGACAAGCAGCAGCCGGAATAATCGCGCTGCAGCCTTGAGGTAAGATCTGGGACTGCCCACAGAAAATTCCCCGATGGCCACCACAGAGCTGTCCCAGAAAGACTATCCTGGGGGCTCTGCTGATCTGAACACGAGTACTAGCCCCGTTATTTCTCCTGGGGCCGGTGCCCTCAACTACACACATTTTGGAGGAACCAGAGGCGATGACTTCTGGGGCAATGCTGAGGGTGGGAAATCAAAGGAACTTAAAAAATACTCTCTATTCTTGAAAGCTAAATCTGGATTAATATCTGGCGCAGAGGGGGTGGAGAGTGCCCCACCAACAGCTGAACAGCCTTCTGACTCCATTGAGGGTATGTCTCTCTGCGCTGGCAGTGGTGTCCTTTCACACCCTCTTGTTCAACCCTTGCCATTTCCAGAACGGAGCCTGTCTGGATTACCCACTCCTGAAGACGTTGGACAGGCAGTACCTGATAACACCGTATCTTCTGTAGCATCTGCAGTGCAATCTAAATCTGGGCCCGATTGACTCAGGAAAGCTCCTCTCAGGATGATAGACGCTTTACTTTGCAATGGGATGCTAAGAGCCTGCTCAACTTAATTCTGGAGATTAGAGAGCTCAAAGTCTCTCAATCCACGGAAATTGCTGCCATCCACGCCCGCCTCACTAAAATCAAGGACAACATGGCTCGTGTCCCGGCGCGATTTCTTGAGGCGGAGACTAGGATTTCTCAGTAGGAGGATCAAGTTTCTATAATGATTGATAAAGTCGCTGCTTATCATAGCCAAAAATCTGCAGCGGAGTACAAATTGGAGGAGTTGGAGAATCACTCTAGACGCTCTAATCTTTGTATCCTCTGTATTCCGGAAAGGCTCGAGGGGCAGCAGACACAACAATAAGTCAACTCTTTCATTAAAAAAAATGTCCTCCCAGAACATAATGGGGATCAGACTCTTATGAGGGCCCTACAGGTGCCTGCGCATCTTCCTCCTAGCTGATGTAACTAGTTGTATATTTTCTTTTTTGTCAGTTTTTTTTTCTCTCAGTTTTTGGGGGCTTATCTTTTCTTCTTCTTTTTTCTCTTTCTGAGTCCTTCTCTTTCTTTTCTTCACACCCTGGGTGAGGTGGGGAGGGGTATGTAGGCCGGTAGCACCTGGCACAAGGTCAAGGTGCCAGTTTTGGGGTGTTGGGTAAGCCTGTCGGGCGTGAGCAGAGACAGCGGACTGCTCACCCAGGCTTTTTGGGGAGGGGGTGCACAGGGGTGGATTGGGAAGCAAGAGGAAAAAAAGAGATCAATTTGTAAAATCTAGATTCATCAAAATTCTACCCTACAAATCTATACCCTGTCGGAGCAAGTGGGGGAATAATGATAGAACCTGTTTCCCTCCAGCAAACCATTGCCTACTTCGTGACCCCTTTAGGATTATACCGTGCAGTGTGCTAATGGATAAAAAGGAAATCCTAAAGGTGGTCTCTTTTGATGTCAACGGTCTCAACAATAAAAAGAAAATGCGGGCCATTGAATCATGGATTACGACAGAAACTATCTAGCCGTCATCCTAATTCAAGAGATCCCATATATCGGAGGGGAATCTAGCATATTTTTCTGTGTTTAGGTCCTGGGCAACATACCGGTGCTTCTCCTTCTCCTCCTCCGCATCACATCACGGCACGGCGATCTTTTCTTGGGCAAAAACTTCAAGCAGAGGTAGTTAACTTCGTAAGTGATCAGAGAGGAAGGTGGTGTTGGGCGACCTGTAACCTGGGGAACAGATACCTAAACTTTGCTAGTATTTATGCCCCAGTAGAGGATAATCCTGTACCATACGAAGAGTTTTTTCAATCCCTAATAGAAATTCCTGGTGGAGTGATTATAGGGGGAGATCATTTTCTACTCAACCCAAAAATTGATTCCTCAGTCATTTCTAAAATAAATAATTGAAACCTAAAACTTTTAGAATTATTCAAAATTATAGGATATAATCGAACCCGGATGGCAGTATTACTGACTATTACCGAGATTGCATATTACCTGTTTTTCGGGCAGATTTCGCACCTCAATTTTTTTCTTATATCGAATACCCTGATTTTTAGTCCGCTGAAAATCCTTCCAAACGGATTTTCGGATCATGCTATGATCATCTTAGAGCTTCAGTTAGGTAAAATCTTGGCTCATTCTAATGGATGGACTTTAAATAGGCAATATCTATCGGAAGAAAGATGGGTGCTACTCTGAAAACATAGATAAAGGAGTTTCGCGCGAGAAACTACGGGACGGCTCCTCCCCATATTGTCTGGAACTCTCTTAAGGCATATATTCGAGGACTAGCTAAAGGGAAAGATGCTGAAAGTTCTAGAAAAGAGAAGGAAAAAAGTGAAACCTAGAACAGAAGGTGCAAAGGTGCTATGGTACCTTTTTACTAGCCCCCTTGGCCCCCAAACCAACGAAAACTTGACTAGGCCAAACGGGATCTTAGCAAAGCCTATCATGTAGAATGTGAAACTATTAATAGTAACCATTGGAAAAAGGTATATGAAGAAAGTAATTATACCAGGAGGTTTTTGCAGGGCACGCCCGGGAATAGGCCCCAGGTAACCAGATTAGTACATTGAGATGTCCTGTAACTGGTACCCGAAGTGAAGATCCCGCTGTTATAGTGGACATAATGTTCCAAATCTACAGGAGTATTTATGGTCAACCACAATCCATTGATAATGCATCCCTGGACAAGTTCCTTCAGGAACAGGAATTTCCGATACTCTCCGAGTTCGATAAAATTAGAATGATGCGCCCTTTCTCTAAAGAAGAACTGGGGGATGTTATAAAAAACTCCCGAATGGTAAAGCCTGTGGACGGTCTCCCGGCTGAGTTTTTAAAAACATTTTCTGGGGCTGTCTTAAAATATTTTTTGCTGATCGCTAATTCAATTTTAGGGCGAGGCTTGATACCACCTTCATTCCGAAGAAGGATTGTAGTTAGTTTTTAAAAAAAGGGAAAAGACTGTGAAGACCCCAATTCATATCGCCCAATCACACTTTTAAACTCTGACTATAAGATCATCACTAAACTTTTATCCAACAGATTCAATGTAATAGCCTTGAACCTGATCCATTCCGATCAAAATGGTTTTATTGCAGGGAGACAGCTTGGGACCAACACGCATTATTTAGCAGAAGCACTGGATTATTTTGAGACCAAGAAAATACCAGCCTTTGTCCTGTTAGACGCCGAGAAGGCATTTGACCACATGGTCTGGGAGACTTTATTTCATATGCTCTCTAGTTTTGGTATATTCCCCAAGATTACGGCGTTGATTCAGAGAATTTACCATGACGCAGAAGCCAATATTATCGTTAACGCCTCTGAGGCAGAACAAATTAGTGTCAAACGGGGGACCAGACAAGGCTGTCCACTGGTCGTTTTATTAGCTTTATTTATTGAACCTTTGGTTATCGCTATTCGAGATAATACAGATATTCTTCCCCCTTTACCTACTATGGGGAAACTAAAATTATATGCAGACAATCTCATGCTCATAAAGGTGATAAGGGGGCCCAAGTAAAAGTCTTTGAATTTTTTGAGCAGTTTGAAATGCTCTGCGTGTATAAAATGAACAAAAGGAAAACAGAAATAATCTAGTGTGGATCAAGCCCAATGTTTTACACTGATATTTTGTCCTGTTTATATTCTAAACCAAAAAAATATCTGCTGGTTTATTTTTCGTCACAGATCTCTGACTCGTATGAATTAAATTTTGCCCTGCTTCTGCTGAAAGTACAGGAATTACTGCATCCATGGAACTCACTCCCGTTAACTATTATGGGGAGGGTCTCACTGATCAAGATGTCTGTTTTCCCGTTATTTAATTTTTTATTTTCGCAATTCCGTGTGTTTTAACAGCAACCTTTCTTTGTCAAATTAGAGTCCATGTTTACATCCTTTATTTGGGGAAAGAAAACCCCCTAAGTACTTTATATGAGGAGTTGGAGAATGGTGGGTTAGCTCTCCCTAACCTCAGGAATTAATATTTTGCATACTTTGCACAAAATATGTCTAGGTTTAAGTTGGAATCGAATACAAGACTATTAGTAAATTATTTTATAAATTTAATTTGCAAGGAGTACCATATACGCTGTCCGTTAACATTTTTGAAATCCCCTGTATCAGTGCGCAATAAGTGTTTGTATTGGTTCTTTCATAAAGGTCAGGACTTTTATAAAAGATATAAAGTCCCAGTAATCAATTCCTCAACCCCGTTATCCGAATTCACTTCAGTATTTGGGATTAGATAATCGTCTGAAATTATTAAAAAATGGGCTAAAGCCAGCTTTCGGAAAATGTCAGATTTTATAAGGCTAAACATTTCCGGAATGTATGATTTAATCCCAAATGATTTCTTACTTCTCGGGTCATGTAATATTCTTATCAAGTTCCTTAGTAATTCGGATCTGATACAGATTAATGAAAGTAAAAATCTGGCAAACATACTATTTCAAGAAATCACAGTTAGGAAACCCGGGGAGTGGAAAAAACTTTTAGCCCCTATCAATGGTCTGGATCTCGCTGAGAAAGCAATAACAAAATGGAAAAAACACGAATGTTTGAAGATTACTGCAAGTATGTGATCCGAATTAAATAACCTTAAATTTAGTAGGTTAAGGGGGGCTAACTGGTGGCGGATGCTATTCTTCAGCAAATGGCTTCTATTTAGAACGCCACATTTTTTATCTAAGGTCTTCATCAGCCAATCCGGTCAGTGTTTTCGCTGCTTGAATCATCCAACAGCCCGCGTAATGTATCACAGTGCCCTCCAATTCAGGGGTTCTGGTACGATATTTTTCGACATTTGGAGTCGGAATGTTTTATCACAATAGACTCCAACAATTGGCTCAAAGTCCTTGGCTATGACCCTACTCAACATCTTTCTGATAAGTTGGTTACATTATTATATATTGCGATGGCGGTTGCCAGGTCACTCCTGCTTCAGAGATGACGATCAGACCTGGTACCAACAAAATGCAAGTGGGTTCGGAAAATGAAGCAGGTTAGAAATAGTGAGCACTTGAATGCATTGCGAATTGGGGGGGATTAAGAAGTTTTAAAAAGTCTGGGCGGCCCATTTCTATTACATTTTAAATAAAAGCTTACATTTTAAAGGTACTCCTAATATGCTGAAATTGTACCTGATGTTTCATGTGTTGACATATTTATATATGTTCTTGCACTTTATTGCACTATAGAAACCTATTTTACAATTTTTTTATTAGTTGTCGAAGTCGTTTAACATGATGAAACATTATTTATGGCACATATGTTGATATTTTTGCATAGTTTAATGTACCTAATGCACTATAGGCACCTTAGCTTTTCTTAAGGCAGGCGACGTCGTATCTGATCTTTAATTCACCAAAACACCATTAGTAGCCTTCTTTTCGGCTACACTTTCAAGCTTTACCCAGACTTACATTTTTATTTATTGTGGGCACCTTAGTTATTATCTTTTCAATAACAAAATTATACTGTATCTGGTCCCTAATGTTTTTTCTAGTCAAAGGTCATTCTGGATTTTATTCTGACTATGTAACTTTTCTTCAGTTGACTTTTTATGCTGTTTTTAGCTATTATGAAAGGATTTATTACTGGATATTTATATTGTTATATGGATGCATTTGTATGTTGTTGATGGATCTCAATAAAAAAAAAAAAATTCAATATACTAGGTGAGCTATTAGGGAATATTTTAACTTTCATTCTGTAGGTAACACCCAAATTGGAGAACTTTTTTTACAGGTAAGGACATTGTCTAATAATGAAATATTATCCACTTACTTGTGTGATGCATTTGCCTTGCGGCTGTGACTATTATTTAATTCTAGTCATATTGAGAACATTGTTTTTAACACTGTAAAATTTATTTACAGGAGTAAAATGAATTTTGCTGCTAACAGTAGAAGTGATTGCATTGCCTTGGTAGAAGCATATAAGGTAAACATTCCTTTTCCTACAACTCATATTAAGGTTGCATAAAATATATTGCAACATATGTTATGCTAGTTGTTTTTGTTAAGTGCTTGAAGGGCTCAAAGCCTTCAGAGCCATGGCCTCAAACACTGTTAATTTAAGGTGGGAGAGGTGTGGCGCCGCGGCCAGGGCGACTGACGCTGGAATCTGGGGACCACGGTTCGATCCCCGGCTCCGGCGGCAGGTTAGCCCAGCACCATGTGACTCTGGGCAATAGCTCGCTTAATCTTCCCGACGGCCCCCAGCGCCTAGAGACCCTTACGGGTGATTGTGCGCTTTACAAATGTGGACTTTATTATTCTATATTCTAAGGAAATTGCCACTGGTTCTTTTTGAGTTGATTATCCGACAGATGAAGCTTCTTATTTATAGCCGCAGATTCCTTACCTTAGAATATCCCAGGCGTCCGGCTGGATCCAGAAGACTTTTGCTCAAGCAATACACTTGAGCGCCAGTAGGTGGTGTCTGTCGGCTCCGCATGGTGACATCATCCATGCTGAAATGGCGTCTGTGTCCCCTATATTTTCCCCATATTTTATTTCCACTCCAGCTAGAGCAGATCCGTGAAGAGAGCTACCTTCCGTCACTTTTTTTTGTTGGAAATCTATTTTATTTTCGCAACAAAGGGAAAACACAGGGCCAGGTATACACGGCGTCATGCCCACAACCCTATGCAGGGTCGGCCGCGTCATATAGGTGTGCCTTTACAAGTATGAAAGGACAGTAGCAGGGCAACTTAAACAGAGCATGTCGCCAACAACCCTTATTGGGCCGGCCGCATGGTTTAGTATGCAAAGCAGTGTTGGTTCGTTGTGGTGATTCACAAAGCCCATTAAGAACATTAACATCAGAACGTGGGTGAAGGGCCCGGAGAAGAAGAAACGTGAAGGAGTCAGAGAGAGCGAAAGGTAGAGAGGACAGATAGGTAGGCATAGAAGAAAGCATTGTGTAGGCGGGCGGATAGGAGGCAGAGCCAACGGTGTATGCCAGTGGAAATACCATTACTTATTAAAAGAGGCTGCGCACTATGTTAACCTGGGTGTGAGAGCAGCCTATCGGGGGTCCAAAGGGAGGACTGCATCTTCAGAAAGTCGCAGCGCTCTAAGTTTGGCAGGTAGAAAGTGTGCATGTTCTAGTTTGCAAAGGTACTTAATTAGGGGCCGCCAGACAGCGGTGAAGTGAGTGTCTCTGGCTTGTAGGCGCGCTGTAAATAGCTCCATAGTTAGGACATGCCATAAGCGCACATACCAAGCAGCAATTGGGGGGGCTTCCACTTTCTTCCAGTTCAACGCTATAAGTTGCTTGGCTGCTCCAAGCATATGCTGTGCCAGAATCCAATCACTACGGGTGAGTGCCTTTAATTTAACTGGTTTGATACCCAAGAGGATCGTGTTGATGGAGGCAGGCAGGGGGAAGCCAAGTACCCTTTTAATATGACTTAGAACTTCTTTCCAGAACAGGGTCAAGAATGGACATGCCCACCAAATGTGTATGAAATCCCCAGCTGCCGCCGAACACCTCCATCACAAAGGAGAGGAGGCAGGGAACATTTTGTGGAGCCGGTAAGGCGTATAATACCATTGAGTCATGATTTTGTATGCATTCTCCCTTTGCGAGATACTGCGGTAGACCTTGGGTATGTCACAGCATAAACTATTCCATTGCGAGGGTGTAATTTCCGTGGTAGACATCTGTTGCCACTTATGCTGGTATGGACGGGTAGGTATCACCAGGGGGTGTTGTAGGATCTGATATGTGCGAGACATGAGGCCCTTCGACTCGTCGAAGGAGCGGACCAGCCGTTCAAAAGGGGTGAATGGTCGGGTGGCCGCCTGCTGCATCTCCAAGAAGGTGACCCAGTGGTGCAATTGCGCATACTCTAGTCCAGCTCCCAATGGGAGGTGAAATTCATTTCTGCACTGCGTGAACATTTTTAGTGTTCCACCCTTGTAGAGATCGCTGACCGCCCTGCATCCCCCCGTACCCATTTAGCAAGTGCTTGGAAGCGGTAAGCCAGGGGAAATAGTGAATTCCCCGCAATGGGAGTGTGGGGAGAAGGGAAGGTTGTGAGATCCTTGCGAACAGCCACCGTTTCCCAGATCTCCAAGACCGTTTTTATGGATACAGCCATATAGGCGCTTCTGGAGCGCGCTGTACGGTGCAGCCTTGTAAGGTCGCAGATGGTGCGCCCAGTGACCATCCTGTCCATATGGAGCCAGATCTTTTCAATTTGTGGTTGTCCATTCCGAGGCGAAGCAGAGATGAGAGGCCCAATAATAATCTAGAAGATTGGGACAGGCTAGCCCTCCCCTATCTCGCGGCAACATGAGGATCTTCTGGGAAAATAGCGGTCTACGCCCGCCCCATATGAATGTAGTCAGGTCGCGCTGGAGGCCTTGAATCTGGTATTGCGGGATCGGAGTGGGGAGGCATTGAAATAAATACAATATTTTAGGGAGGATCGACATTTTGATGGCATTGATTCTGCCCAGCCATGACATTGTCAAGGGCTTCCACCTTCTCAGGTCCTCTAGTACAACTCTCATTCCCGCCAGTTGATTTGAGTCCAGGTGTCAAAGGAGGGAGTTAGCTTAAGGCCAAGGTACTGAATGTGATCAGTAACCCACTGGTACGGCACGAGCCTCTCCAAAGTTGGTACCTCCTCCTTAGGGATTGTGAGATTCAGGGCCCAAGATTTGCCATGGTTAATTTTGAGGCCCGATGCCCTTTCGAAGGATTGTAGCAGAGAGTGTGGTGCCGGAAGAGATATGTGCGGGTGCGAGTGTGTAAGGATAAGGTCATCTGCGAAAAGCGCCACCTTGTTCTGTCTACCCCCCATAGAAATGCCATGTATGTCCACCCTCTGTCTGATCATCTCCGCCAAGGGTTCTACCACAAGGGCGAACAGCATAGGCGACAGGAGGCAGCCCTGTTGGGTGCTTCTGCGAATGGGGAAGGGCTCTGTGAGCTGCCCATTGACCCGAACCCTGGCCTGCGGGGCAAGGTATGGTGCCATAATCCTGAACACCATGTTCCGGACTAATCCGACTCTCTGCAGCACCGCCCGGAGGAAAGTCCAGTCCACCCGGTCGAACGCCTTCTCCGCGTCTAGCGACAGAAGGCAGGCTTGTATGTTCCAATGGTGTGCTTTCCCTACCAAGTGTGCGATTCTACGTGCATTGTCCGCCCCTTGACGGTTATGAATAAAGCCTACTTGGTCCGGCTCCACCAGACCTGGAAGGTGGGTATCCAGTTGTTTGGCTAGAATTTGGGTGTAAATTTTAAGGTTGGTGTTCAATAGTGCTCTAGGGCGGTAGGAGGCACATAGCGCGGGGTCCTTCCCAGGTTTGGGTATGAGGGCTATTTCCGCCATACCCATGAAAGGTGTTGATCCGTCCGTGTCCAAGAAGGAATTGTACAGTCGCAGGAGGTGGGGTGTGAGCTGTGTCTGAAACATGTGGTAAAAGGTCAGCGGGAGACCATCCGGGCCCGGTGTCTTTCCGGGAGGAAGGTCTTTTAGTGCCGCTGTCGTTTCCGCTGCAGTGAGAGGCCCCTCTAGAGTTTGGGCACGATCGGGGTGTATTGGAGTCCAAGCACACAGGTTCAGTGCATCATCGATAAGATCCGAGGGTGGTTTTTCTGCAGTGTAGAGGGCAGCATAGTAAGCCCTAAAGGCCTCACACTTGGCTGCTCCGTGGTGACACGGGTGCCATCGGCAGCCGAATATTAGCTATGTGAGCCTTCACTGCCCATGCCGTCAGACGCCTCGCCAGCAGCCAGCCCACCTTATCCCCCCCTTCATAGTACCGCTGCTTTAAGGCTAGCAGGGATCTTTCCGCCTTATTAGTGTGTAAAGTTCGAAGTTGCCCCTTGTGGTTCGCAAGCCGCCATAAAGATGCAAGAGAAGAGCGGGACTGATCTTGTTTTTTTGCAGATTTAAAATCAGCGGAAAGACTATCTTCTAAAAGTCTCGCTCGCTCGCGCGTTTGAGAGCGAAGTGATGTGACCGCCGATCGTGGCCTTGAAGGCATCCCACACCACCGGGAATGGCGTCTCAGGGATATCGTTGTTCGTGAAATAAGAGTCAATGACAATCCGAATACTTTCCACATCATCCGGGTCCCGCAAAATGCTCGGCGGCAGGCGCCACCGCGGGGTACAAGAGGGACAAGCGGCTGGGTCCTGTAGGAATACAAAAAAATAGTTACAGTTATACTTGAGCGCACTGCATGTAAAGGTCCGTATAATAATCCAAATTGTAGGATAGGTGCTCAGGATGCAGGCAATCGGTTACCGCGATTCCACATATAAACCACCAAGGTAGTTTAATCACTATACCATTTTCTTCTGAGCACACAAAGTTCATACATTTCAGTCTTTAAATGGTAGAATCTATCCATTTATTTTCTTCATTGAAGAGTTCAAAATCACAATTCTTCATAATGTTCTGACGCAGCCAACACATGTTTCGTCTGGTCAATTATGACCTTTGACTTCCTCAGGGCTGCAACCCAAAGACACAAAATTATGAATATTAATATAAACTCCATCATATGGAGATTAAGTTCTCTACACTAGTAAGTAAACTTAAGTAAATAATAAGGGGATACACCCTTTAACCATAAAGTGTCAAAAGAAATAGTCAGATAAGGTACCAAACTCAAATTCAAACTCAAGACACCCAAAAGTGCTCTATACGCCTATAAAGACATAGTGTAAATAGTCACCAAAGAAGAGTGCCATTCTCTATTATTATTCTCTCTGTCATGAATAGTAAATCATGACTTATAGTGTTAACCTCAAGTGTCATTCAAAATGAGGCTACAACGTACCAATATTTCGTTTTGCTGATAAGTTTCAAAATGAGTAATAGATATTATAATTATTTTACTCCATCTGTAATCAACCATAACATATATAAGTATTACTATTATTCAAACTTAATCTAATAAAGTCATTTTCTCATGTGCGCACGAACTCACCCCTTATATGTTGTGAGCTTAAGCAGTTAATTTCAGCCGGCAAACTGGGACTGTGTTTTAACATATATGTCGACTTGCTTCTATTATACTTGGTTTCATCTGTCAGAGAGGTGCGAGTACGACACCTAAAAAATATATAATAGTATATCTTACATTCCGCGATTCTACAGTCCAATCTTATAAGGATTAGCTGTTATGACAAACAGCACTGATGCTCCCGATTCCAGCTTACCTCAAGCTTTCTGTTGTACTCGTAAAATCGTAGCGTTCTACACCGGCGCCATCTTGCATTTCTCTTATATGTGATGATAGTATGAGTATTGATTACAAGCTTAAAGAGGTCTATACCTGGGCTGAAGTGTACGCAAGACGTCGCCCATACCAGAAACCAAACACCTCATCCCAAGAATCCATAGTGGCAGATGAAGACCTTGATCCATCAAGACCACCAATTGTCATTTCGACCGAACCCAGTACCTCCAGTTCCAAGGAAAGACCTGGTTCTTCTGCCAAACAGGTTCAATCTTCACTCACTCAATCGGGTCCTTTTTTTGAGAAGGGCCAAGCAGGAGGAAGACCACCAGACCCAAAACAACAAGGAGGAGCAAGAGTAAAAGAACAGGAACAGGAGGCCAGGATCTTGAGAAGCAAAGGGGAAATCTTGTAATCAATATATCATCTCGAGATCTCACTGCTGCACAGATCAATGTCTTGAACAAAGGAACTTCCTTCGTTCCGATTTATCACACCAACCCTTTAGAATTGGAAGTATCTACCTTTAAATTTATGCGGAACTTGAGGTTAAAGCATTTTTTTACCAACATTGTTCCTACCCTAGAGGACACGTCAATGTATTCACAGGAAGTAGATCCTGAACTACAATCTTTTAAACCCAAAAGTGTGTTTCTGGCACCTGTTTCACACAAGTCACTGGATACCTTCGAAAATTTGATCAGACATGATTTTTCACAGTTAAACTTGCATCCTCAAGTTCACACTAACCTTAAGCAGGATGAATTCAACATTCTGAGAAATTTGAGTAATGACGAAACCATCACTTTTCAAATGGCTGACAAAGGTGGCGCCCTTGTAATTATGGACACCAGTTTCTATGAACAAAAAGTCTTAGAACATTTATCTGACAGCACAACATACATCAAGCTAGACTCTGACCCAACAACAATGATAATGGATACTCTTATTCAAATTTTGGATCATGCTGAGAATATGTCCTGGATTACCAGCAATTTACGCAGCTTTTTGACAGTAACACACCCTAGGAGACCAAAGCTGTACATGCTTCCTAAATGCACAAGAGTCTCAATAATCCTCCTTTCCGTCCTATTGTTTCCGGGTGCGATTCTATTTTTGCGCCAGCTGGACGTTTGGTTGATCACTTTTTGCAGAAATTTGTACAAACTTGGCAAAGTTACATTAAAGATACTACTCACTTTCTTAATCGTCTGCAATTACTACAAGAATCGTTCTCATCATCTTGGCTCATGTGCACAATAGATGTAACATCTTTGTACACTTCGATACCTTTAAAGGATGGGATAGACGCCTGTGAATGGGGAGCCGTTGCAGTTACCTGATGTAGGAGTGAATAAAGTTTTTTTACTTGAACTTTTAACATTTTGTCTTCAACACATTTACTTACAATGGAAAAATGATTTCTATTTGCAAGTAAGCGGAACCTCAATGGGCTTTTCGGGGGCCCCCTCGTTTGCTAATATCTTCATGTCTCATTTTGAGAATGAATTCATTTTTAAAGAAGAGAGCTGGAGTCTCAACTTAGTATTTTATGTCAGATTCATCGACGACATTTTTTTGATTGGGAAAGAGTCCAGTGAACTGTTGGAGACACTCATCACTGAATTGAACATAAAACACGAGAGGATCAAATTCACCCATACATTGAGTAATGAGACTGTTCCTTACTTAGACGTTTTGATACACAAAACTGACAACGGTTTTAATACTTCAGTGTACACCAAACCCACAGACCAGAACAATCTACTATTGTTTTCCAGTTTTCACCCTCCTAAACTACTGCAAAATTTACCATATTCGCAGATGCTTAGGATTAAGCGGATCACTTCTGAACCAGATAAACTTGCAGAAAAACTAGGCGATCAGACTCACAAATTTGAACAACGAGGTTATCCCCAACCAGTAGTATTGGCGGCCACTGCTAAGACAGTGACACAAGACAGAAACTATTTACTGAAAACCAAAAATAGGTGTGAAAAGTCTAGACATGTCTTTGTCAGTAAGTTTTCAACAAGATCCAATGTCATTAAAAACATCATAAAATCCAGATGGTAAATATTAAAACAGGAGCCAGACTTTAAGGGACTCTTCAAGGACCCACCACTTTTTGCCTACACACGTAGCCAAAATCTAAAAGAAATACTGACGACGACGCCAACCCAACCACAGGCTCACCGTGGTATGCGTAAATGTTACAATTGCGTACATTGCAATAACGTCATCGAAGGCAATGTTATCCAACACCCTCATTCTGGCAAGAATATAGCACTAAGACATAATGGAGATTGCAACTCCAATAATGTGATTTACACCATCAAATGTCCCTGTGGACTATTATACGTAGGCAAAACTACACGCAAAATCAAAGTTCGGATAACAGAACACAAAAGCACCATCCGTAACCAAAGCACCAAGACATATTTTACAACACATTGGACAGAATCACACCATTCAAATGCTCAACTACGATACACCATCTTAGAAATACTAGCAGCTAAAGCTGGTCAGGACACTAACAAATTGTTATCACAAAGAGAAGCCTGGTGGATTAAGCATCTCCAGACACTAACCCCAGGGGGGCCTAATGACAGAATAGAACTACTGTGCTTCCTGTAGAGTTGTCATATCTTTATTCCAGTCATTGATGCCTCAGGTTTTGTCCTCAGTAGATTGTACGTGTGATGATTACTTTAGTCAATCATTCTGTTTCATGTGTTCTACTAACACGTTCCCATTCACTCCATTCCCACTTATATCTTTTGGGTGATTTTTTCACACTCATGCCTTTACTGATGTGATAAAAGTGTATCAAGTCTCGAGTCTACCTCACGTTATTTGCGTTATTATTAACCATTTCCTCCGGTTGCATTCAGCAACATTTTTTCTTTTTTTCCGGATTTTCTATTTTCCCACCTATCATTCTTGGTTTTTTAACTTGCTCATGTTTTTCATTTACTCTCACTTACACCAGTGTATTCGTGTAGTACGTTCCGTTTGCACATTACAAGATGGTGACTATAGTAGTCCTATTTCGCTATCTCACTTAGTAGTATAATCCGGCGGTGACGAGTGAGTCACACACGCTACACGGTGTGAACAGTGGCTGCGCTTCTTTTCAGGATGGGCAGACTAAGTCAGGTTAGTTTCACTTAGCACAGAGAATAACAGTATTGATACACCAGGCGTCCCCTTTTTTTGAAACTGACGGCAGAATTTGCTTGGTGCATTTTTTCTAGGTTTTCACTTCGCTTTGAGCGAACATTCCACATTGTTTCCTGAGTCGGCGTTTTCATCAGTTGCAATACGTGCAGTTCATGCGCTTTCAGGTAACACATTTTGTGGTATATAGCCCAGCAGCAATGGTGTTAGTAATTTTTGCACAATTCTAAATTGGTCCTTAAACATTCTGTTTAACAGTGACCACGTGTACTCCGTCGCATTTGTGCTTCTATAACCAGACGCATTCAGAACAGCATCCCAGTAAGTTTGGCAAGTTCACTTCGCTCGTGTTTCTCACGCTCTGTACTTCAGACCTCATTCAGTTTCTTCACTTATTGTTTGTAGCAACCCAGTACTGTGAGAAGATTTAACAGACTTCTGCCTCACAAGTTCCTTTGTTGCACTAGTCTCCTACACTCAGTTTAGCATACTAGTGAGTCTTTTTTTCTTTATATAAACCCACAGTTGTCTTATCTACTCCGGCATTCATAGCATTACAGTTTTCTATGTTGGTTCTGGTGCTTGGTCTATTCAGCTGATTTTTTATCACAGGCAAGGCGTTGTTTTTTGATCCTATCTTCATTGGTTGACTATGGTTTATCTCTTCACATGGTGGCGGTTCTAACAGATTTACGGATGGTTTTTATTGACTAGTAATCATTCATACCAGTAATTCTTTCGCATTCTGTAACTGAACCTTGGACATTGTACTTGTTTGTTTCTGAAATATCTTTGTCAATAAGTTTCACCACGTATTGTGTCAATGTTTACCTTTGTTTTTTTCCAACAGCGCCCCCGAAGTAGGGATATTCTCCCGAAATGCATTGGGCACCACGGCAAAATTGAGTGTTCTGTATATTTGTAATGTAGTATAATTGTTTCAGCAACTAAATGCTTGACTGATAACATTTTGCAATTCGATGTAATGTTTGTATGAACAGTACAATACAAACTGTATTGCTTGTTCAGTTTTCTGAGTAATTCTTGTTTATTATCAAGTATAGATTTGCGGTTACTTGAACAAACACTTTGATGTTCATTTTTTGACCATTAGTTCCTTCAGAGAATTTTTTATACTTTATACACAGCAGTGCACCTGGCATACTAGTGGTTCACCTCTAGCTCATTTGTTATGATAGTATGAGCGCCATCTTAATAAAGGAGAATTATTTTGGTACTACATTTACGGTTTAAACCTTCATTTCATAATGTTCATCTACATTTAAAATTTACCTGCGATATTTAGTATGTGTATATTATTTCTGTGGTTCCTAATCTCACGTAATATTTTTGATGACGATAGCTAAATTTACTGTATTTTAATGTTATATTAAAGATATATTCTAGTATATATCTATTCCCATTTGTGAGTTAACTATATTACCGATTAGTCTCTAAGAATATGTCTTCTTTATTCAAACCAAGATCGCGAAAGTACGGTCGCTATTTTAAGTCGGACACCCTCTTTTAAATGGTATAGCAAAGTAAAGGCGCCATTATGAAACGGTCTATTCACGTTTATATAATAATGCATGTAAGTATATAGCGATCATGTTAGTTAAAGTACATTGTATTTTATTTATTTTTTTCTTTTATAGTACATGTCCACCGAAAAGCTAAAGTAATATAAAAAGTGCGGGCATCGACACCGAACTTTTAAACTTACTATACGAGTTACTATACCGTAAATATTCTAAGGCAAGACTACAATATAGTCTTAAGTACCCTGTATTAATTAACGGAATTATTACTTATTCCTTATCACACGCATATAGGGAGCACATACTCCCATTGATATTATCAAAAGTTAATATGTCACAAAAGTTTAAGACTCCTTATCATGCAGGAGAATAATCTCTCATTGCATCTAGACATTTGGTTATAATTGGTGCGTTGCGCTCTACAAAGACCACATCTTCTAAAAAAAGTAAAAGTAAAAGAGATATAAGACCAGATTCTGGAGTGAAAGAGGGAGTTAATCATACATTTACACAACGTCTTGTCTCTACATACATATATGTCTTATAGTTTTGAATACTAGAGCAATCTCATAGTTGTCTTCTTACATCCTAGTACATCTGATTCTTATTTACACATCATTAAAAGTAACAGGATTGTGCATCTTACTCATGGATATATTAAAGTTATTCTGTTAAGTCCTTCTCTCAGAAACATATACAGAAAATAGCAGAAGTACATTATTCTTGACCCAAGAAAAATTCATATTCATGATCTATATTCAATCCTTGTTCCACTGGGTCCTGTAGGAGAAGCTCGACGTGGGCATGGTCAGAGAGCAAAATGGCAGACAGAGGCCTCCTTAACAATGAAAAAGGGTGGATCTGCACACCTACTTAATCGGTCTGTGTAAACTTGTGTCGTGATTCTGTGCTAAAGATTTATAAAGTAATTGTTTCACGTGCGTACTCGTGTAGCTGGGAAAGTACCCTATTCCCAGAGCGCAATAAGTTTGTGAGATGAGTGTTTGGAAACCAAAGGCTACGTGTCGCACAGCTCCAATGGCTAAAGAAAGCCTAATTTCTCTAACAATTTCTTAAAGAATTGTGTTGTCACAATAATACCATATGTACTCAAAAGCTTATTCAACAACTTTTCTTTTTATATTTTCATACTCAATATTAATGAGTAATGTAAAAGGTTACTGATTTGTCAAAATTCCTATGTACAATTCAATGATAATAAACACAAAAATAAATTTGAAAGAGATACGGTTCAGTGACAATTGTTCACTTCATCAATAAACAACAAATCCCAATCCATTTCGGGTTCAGCCAGAACCCTTCGTCAGGGGATTAACATTACAAATGTAATCCAGCCGTCCTCTACAACGAACAAAGGCTCGGCTGGGTCTCGACCCTGAGCGGGTACTTCCCCTACATCCGTTACCCGCTTCGGTTGGGGGAAGCGTTCAATTTTTTCTGGCAGAGTGGAGAAAAATTACTCAGGACAAGTGGGTGCTGAATATTGTTTGCAATGAATTCAGTCTTCGGTTCACCAGCCCGCCTCCATCAATCCCACCGGTCAGCTCGCAGTTTCAGCTGCGCAAGCTCCAGGCGGAGGCCGATATCCTGTTAAGGAAAAGGGCGATAGAAGACGTACCTCTGTCTCAAAGAGGAAGAGGTCTGTACTCTCGGTTCTTTCTGGTTTGCAAGAAGGACAAGAACGAGTTCAGGCCCATTCTGGATTTGCGACAAGCAAACAAGTGGATTCGCAGAGAGAAGTTTCGCATGCTACTTACTTCTGGGCACTCTTCCCCTGTACTCCAGCCAAACTTTTCCCGCGCAGCGGATCTCTGCACTGCCGCGGGTTGAGAAACTCACTGCCGCCATTCCGCGCCAAACCCTTGGCCACGCCCGCTTTCAGGAGGCAACACCCCCACACCCCTTATTAATGTGCAATCCCCGGACGCGCAGCGGGCGAGTGCATTGGGCGCGCCATCAGCGCGCCGAAGGTAAGCCCGTCTGCGCCCGTCCGCGGCCGGACGGGGCTAGGGGCATATCACTCTGTCCATCTTATTCAATACTCCTCTACCGACCTGCTCAACCTGCATGCCCCTTGGCCTCTCGCCCTAACTGCCCGGCTGCACCTTGATCAACTGGGCTTGGGATACGCCCGAGATGTCTTCCCTGAGCTTGACGCCTGCTTGGCCTTCCTCCCTCATCAGCCCATTATTCACCCCCCTCTACCCACACCACCCCCTAATCCTGAGCTTAGACTAGCAAAACATCAGACGGAAATTTTTCATCTTTTACAGACCGACAGTCCCGATATACTGTTTATAACAGAAACTTGGTTGCATGACGGATCCTCTCCTGACATTTTGGCAGCCATTCCGCCTGGCTATTACATCATTCAAGCCAACAGGGCCTCTGGCAAAGCCGGAGGGGGAGTGGCAGCCATCATTAAGCTCCCTGCTAGATTCTCCGCTCTCTGCGTATCCTGTATTCCTCAGGTTGATTGCCTAGCACTCAGGTTGGAATCCTCTGTGTCACCCCTTATTTGCGTCTTAGTTTACCGCCCTCCTCAGCCCATGCCTGACTTTCCGACCATGTTCGGAGACTTATTATCTCAGGTTGTTATTAATAACTCTAAAATTTTAGTCCTTGGAGACTTCAACTACTGGCCCCTAGACGAGAAGTAGAGTGCTTGCTCTGCGGCCTTCTCTGATCTTTTATGTGGCCTGAACTGCTGTCAACATATTAACTCTGCCACGCACACAAAAGGCCACATACTGGACCAGGTTTGGACCTTAAACCTAGAGATCTCGGCACCCCTTATATTACCGTGTGCATGGTCTGACCACTCCCTTATCTCTTTTACCCTTAAAGCCCCTATTCGCTCCAACAGGCCCCTGGAGGCGAACTTCTCGGCCCGGAATTGGAATAAAGCTGATATTAGCCAATTTATTGACTTACTCAGCGCCTCCATTCCCCCCAAATCCGATTCAATAGACACTCAAGCTTCTGACTTAACCCGCTGGCTCGAATCGGCCAGCGATGTGGTTGCCCCTCTAAAACGGGTCAAAGTCAGGCGCCCTCATGACGCCCAGAAATGGTTTACCGACGATCTTAAAGTCCAGAAACTCGTACTTAGACAAGCTGAGCGCCGTTGGCGTAGAAATTACACCCCTGAAGCTAGGCTAGAGTATTCAACTTTACTCCAAGGGTACAAGGCTTCCATTGTGTCAGCTAAATCCCTATACAAAATTTTGGAGTCAGCTAATAAAGCTAAAGATATTTTTTCAATTGTGGAGGAACTGTCTCATCCCGACAGGGTCTCCATTAAACCTCTCCCTTCACAGGGGCTCTGCGATTCTCTCAATCACTTCTTTGTCGAAAAGATTGAAAAATTAAAAACAGCATCTTGGTATCGCCCTTATCTGACTCGCTCGGGTCCCTTGCTGACCCTTTTAACCCCCACTCTCTTACTCCGCTCCCCCTCATTTTGGAGGCGGACTTTCCCGCTCTTCTAAGCAAAGTCACCTCAGGATCTCCCACTGATTGCTGCCCTCCCAAAATCCTACGCGAGGCCTTCATTGCCTGCCCAGCCCCCCCTTGGTACTCCTGAATAATTCCCTCTCTCTTGGCCTAGTCCCTAGCTCTTTTAAGGCAGCCGAGGTAGGGCCTATCTTAAAGAAACCTACAGCTGATCCCACGATCATGAGCAATTTCCGCCCTATTTCCCTTCTCCCCTATCTCAGCAAGGTGCTCGAATCTCACGTCACTAACATCCTGAGCTCGTTTGTTGAGCAATCTCACTTCCTTAATTCTCCACAGGCCGGGTTCAGACCCGCCCACTCCACAGAGATGGTTATACTCTGTCATGGAAGAACTGCGTAGGGGGGCCGACTCTAACATCAGTCAGGCCCTCGTGCTCCTGGACTTGTCGGCCGCCTTTGACACGATCGACCATGCCATTCTGGTCGACCGTGTCAGGCAGGCTGGCATCGGGGGCACTGCCCTGGACTGGGTCCGCTCGTTTCTTACCAGCCGCCAACAGGCGGTCCGGCTATCCCAGTTCTCCGCCGACAGGGTGGGGCTGACCTGTGGCGTGCCGCAGGGCTCCTCCTTATCCCCGCTCCTTTTTAATTTATACCTTACCCCCCTGATCCGGTCTCTCCGAGACAGGAATGTCATTTGATGACATTCAGCTGGTCTTCAACATCGACCCCTCGGACCAGTCGGTCTTAGACTTTCAAACCACCCTTTGTCTCATTAGCAACTGGATGGGGTCAAACCACCTTAAGCTTAACCCCGACAAGACCGAATTGGTTCTTGTCGGGGGGGCCTTCCAACCCCTGGAACTCCAATTTTTGGCCTGCCAGCCTGGGTCTTCCCCTCGTCCAGCTGACTCAGCCAAACGTCTGGGGGTTATCATCAGTAAAGATCTTTTGATGAAGCCCCAGAAAAATGCCACTGTCTCTTCTTGCTTTTTCCAACTGCGCAAAATCCGGAAAATCGCACGCTTTCTTACCACCGAGGCTCTTACCTTAGCCCTTTTGGCGTTAGTCGTCTCCAGGATTGACTTCGCCAATTCCTTGTAGGTAGGCATCCCAGACTATCAACTCAAAAGCTTGCAGCTTGTCCAGAACCAGGCAGCACGCCTCATCTTCCACCAACCGAGGCACCACCATGTCCGCCCCCCTACTAAGATCTCTGCACTGGCTCCCTGTCTCTGAACGCTGCAAATTGAAGCTGGGCTGCTTGTTTTTAAATCTTTGGCGGGCCTAGGCCCTACCTTCATCTCCTCCCTCATTCATCCCTATATCCCCTCTCGCAACCTTCGCTCGGCTCACTCGGCTCTACTAAAAGTCCCGAGAGTCAAGCGTAAGAAGTGGGGAGGTTTAAGATTCTCTTTCCTTGCCCCATCTTTTTGGAATGCCCTCCCACTGGACATACGGCTCGCTTCTCCCTATATCCATTTCAGATCCCTCCTTAAGACTCATCTGTTTCGCATTGCGTACAATTAAAATGCTCTCTTCTTCTCTGGTCCTTTTTTACTCTTCTTTTTTCTTTCTCTGCTATGGCCATGCACCCCCGCGCCTTGCCCAGGTGGTGCTCTCCGTCCTTCCTTTACCAGCGCCAAGAAACTGTATAGTGTACGCTGCGCTTTATAAATAGTTATCACATCACATCACATGCTGTCGATGCATCAGATTTATCCTCAGCTGCAGCAGGGAGACTGGCTATGTGCTATAGACCTACAGGATGCGTACTTCCATGTGCCCATTGCCCACAAACACAGGAGGTTCCTGTGATTCCAAGTCGGCGCCAATCATTATCAGTACACAGTACTTCCATTCGGGCTGAAGTCTGCGCCCAGAACATTCTCGAAGTGCATGGCAGTGGTAGCTGCACACCTAAGGAAGAACAAGGTGTTTGTCTACCTGTACCTGGACGATTGGTTGACCAAGGCCTCCTCCTTCTCGGAAGCTCAAGCGCACTTCCGGAAGACGTGGGTTCTCTTGAACAAGCTGGGGTTGCACATCAACATGTCCAAGTCGGTCCCGACTCCGGTCCAGTGCATACAGTACTTGGGAGCCTCCATCAATACGCTGTCAGCAAGCGTGTCTCCTTCGGAGGAGTGACGATTATCACTCCTTCGGAAGACTCAGGCTCTTATGACCGCTCCATCTACAACAGTGAGGACGGTGTCTTCTCTACTGGGGTCGATGGCCTCTTGTATCTTCCTCACGCCACACGCACGGCTGCACATGAGACCATTGCAGGAGTGCTTGGAGGATCAGAGGAAAGGATCTTGGGATGACAAGATACGACTGTCTCTGCATGCTCTTCAGTCTCTGTAGTGGTGGTGTTCAGCGGAGAATCTCCTCAGAGGGGTTCCCTTCCACAAGGACATTCCCACACAGACTATCGTGACGGATGCGTCTCTCCACGGCTGGGGGGCGCATTCTGGAGACTTACAGATACAAGGGACGTGGTCCCCGATGGAGTCCACGTATCACATCAATTTCCTGAAACTCAGAGCTGTTCACTTGGCACTGAAGGCCTTTCTTCCGTACTTCCAGACTAACTCTCTGCTTGTACAGACGGACCATACGACCACGATGTATTACCTCAACAAGCAGGGCGGTTCGAGATCGCGCACTCTGTCGCAGGAGGCTCAGGCGATCTGGCACTGGCTTCTAGCCAGAGGACTGACGATAACGGTTACCCATCTACCAGGTGTGCAGAATGTTCAGGCAGACGCACTGAGCAGACTGATTCAGGAAAACCACGAATAGGTCATAAACGACTAAGTACTAGGAGAAGTCTTCGCAAGGTGGGGGACTCCCGACGTAGATCTGTTCGCCACCTCCGAAAACAGCAAATGCCGAGACTTCGCCTCCAGGTACTACCACCCAGGGACGCTGGGGAATGCGTTATGGATCAACTGGTCGAACCGCTTTCTGTACGCTTTTCCACCCATTCCCCTGATTCCGACGGTGCTCATCAAGCTGTCCCGGTCTAGGGCGCGGATGATCCTGATTGCCCTGGAATGGCCCAGGCAGTGGTGATTCCCGGACCTGCTTCACCGGTCTCTCCTTCCCCACATACGGCTGCCATGCAGGCCGGACCTTCTCACGAAGTTCGGGGGCAGATGTTGCACCCCAACCTATCGTCTTTGAGTTTGGCGGCATGGCTCCTGAGAGAGTGCAATATGGCCATTTGAATCTACCTGAAGATTGCATGGACATACTGAAGGAGGCCAAGCGACCTTCCACTCGGACTTCCTATGCTTACAAGTGGAAGAGGTTTTGCATCTGGTGCAAGTCCAAGAACTAGGACCCAACGACGTGTAAGGAAGATGTCATCATTCCGTATCTGGCGCAGTCTGGCCTTAATGTCCATTCCATTAAGGTTCATCTTGCTGCGCTGACTGCCTACAGGAAATGCCCTTCACAGACTTCCTTCTTTCAGATCCCTGTGATCAAAGATTTTTTGGAAGGCTTGAAGAAAGTGTTCCCTCCTGTCCGGCTTCCTTCGCCTTCATGGGAATTGAATATGGTGCTGTCCAGATTGATGAAGGAGCCTTTTGAACCTATTCATAAGGCTTCGTTCCTCGTGGCCATTACATCGGCCCGCAGGGTGAGAACAATTCAGGCGTTGTGTTGCCAAGAACCTTATACTGTATTTCATGCTGCTAAAGTTGTTATGCGTACTCACCCTAAATTTCTTCCAAAGGTTGTATCTGATTTTCATGTTAACCAGACCATAACTTTACCTACGTTTTTTCAGAATCATTCCTCTCCAGCGGAAAGGTCCCTGCATTCCCTGGATGTCAGGAGGGTGTTGAAATTTTATCTGGATAAAGCCAAGGATATTCGTAGGTCAGACCAATTGTTCATCAATTATGGATCAGTCAGGACGGGTCTTGCTACCTCTAAACAGTCCATCTCTAGGTGGATTGTGTCCTGTATACAATTGTGTTACCAAAAAGCTAATAAGACCTTAGGGGGTAAAAAGGCTCATTCCACCAGGGGCAAAGCTGCCACGACTGCTTTGCTCTGTAATGTTCCAATTGCAGAAATCTGCAAGGCGGCCACTTGGAAGTCGGTCCAAACCTTTGCTAAGCATTACTGCCTGGACACTGATGCCAGGGCAGACACTCAGGTTGGGCAGGCTTCGCTGCGAAATCTGTTCGCACAATAGTGGTATTATTTCTCTTTTCTCCACCGTCGCTTTGGTGTGGGGATGGGCTTGCCATTCTAAACACTAGATTATGACTATACACAGAGATCGAAAAACACGAGTTAATGCAGGGCTAGAGGGATGTTTATAGACCAAGCCTAAGTATTATCCCCCATAGGAATCAACTCACAACTACAAACTTGGGGCGTGGCTACGCAGGCGAACGAAATGGCCGCCTGACTGTAGAGCTCCGCCGGGCGAGAGAGGAACGGGGCCGTTCGCAAGAGATCCGGCGCTGCGCTGGGGTCGAAATATGCCTGCCACTGACCTCTAACGCCACCTGATGCAGCCTGCCTAGTCTGGAGGACGGGGGACGGCGAGAACGGGCGGAACAGCTGAGGGGTGTTGAGGCCGGCTGGGCCTCGCGGGCCGTTACTTCGCAGCACCGGAGCGCCTGGTGAGTCCGCTTGTTTGCCTCCTCGTTGTCCCCTTCGGCCTTGGGGTCGCTGTTGTGCCCTCCCGGGTCCGCTGCTCGGCCCCGGTGGTGCCCGTTGTTGGGGGTGCGGCCCCTCGGTGCGCGACCGGCACTTGCGGCCTGGTCCGGCCTTGGGAGCCGGGGCCTCGATTTTCGGGGGCTGCCCGGGAAGTGCGGCGGCGGGCGGGGGGTACGGGCGGCGGGCTCCGGGGTTGGGGGGTGTTTGGCGGGGGGTGTGGCCGGCGGGCTCCTAGGCGCTCTATAGACGGCTACGCATCGCTGCATTCGGTGGGGGCCTGTCTCCTTTGCCCCCACCGTTAACGTGCACCCCAGACCCGCGTCTGTCCCCCTGCAGTCCCAGGACCTCTACGTTATCCTGATCTCCTGCTGATGCGATTGGCCGGAAATATCGGACGCCTATGCACTTTCACAGGGCCGGCGCTGGCTGCATGACCTGCGAGCCTTTGCCCATTTGTGCTGCTGATGCCTCGAGACCCTGACTACCTGGTCCCCACACTACGCCACCATTTGCTGCCTGTCTCGGCGAGGCCCTGGACCTGCCAGCTGCTGCTGAGTGGTCGCCACGTCCATTTGCTGACCCTACGTACTGCGCAGGGCCTCTGACGTTTGGCTCCAGCCGGATTGATATCCCGACGAACTGTGTGCTTCTACCTTGGCAACTCTGAGGCTCCTGTGGTGCGTCTCAGCCCTGGTGCGGGGTAACATCGAGTACCCTTGATCCTCTGGTCCCGACCTGACCGCCGTCGGGGTGCCCTGCCGCTGTGCTCGACTCTTTGGCTGTCGCAGTTGTCGTGGGGTCCTGTGACACTGGTGATTTGCCCGCCATTACTTCCAACATGGTGAAGAAGGATGTTACCCAGAAGAGACTTACCTTCAGCTCAGCGCCCCTCCGTACGTCTGCGGGTTCGCCAGCAGCTGAGGCGGACGCCGGGGGCCAGGCGGCGGCGAAGGACACCGCTGGTATGGTCGCTGAAATGATGGGTGAGATGCGGGCTGGATTCAAGGCCCTGGACTCCCGCTTTGATACCCTCGAAAAGAAAATGGCGGACATGGGCGCGACGATTCAGCTGCACGATAGGCGCCTGGACCTGGCGGAATCCAGGGTTTCCGACATCGAGGATGGAGCTGCGTCGACGTTGAAAAGGCTGGAACGTGTGGAGAAGATCCTTAAAGACGTCGCAATCAAGAACGAGGATTTAGAAGCGCGCAGTAGGCGCAATAATATCCGAATAATTGGTGTGGCGGAGACGACAGCTACCGGACGCTTTGACACTTTTGTGGAACACCTCCTAATCGAACTTTTTGGCCGAGACACGTTTACATCTGGCTTCGTGGTGGAGCGCGCGCACAGATCGCTGGGGCCCCGGCCTAACCCGGGCCTGCCGCCCCGACCCATTATAGCCAGGCTCATGAACTTCAGGGACGGAGATGCGGCGCTGAAAGCTGCCAGGGAGGCGGGCGAAGTTCGGTGGCAAGGGGACGTGCTCTCTTTCTACCCGGACTTCACAGTCATGGTTCAAGATGCGCGCCGTAAGTACACTGGTGTCAAGGCTGCTTTGCGTAAACTGGGGCTCCGCTATGGGATGCTGTATCCTGCCAGGCTCAGAGTGGACGTGGATGGCAGGTTTCGCATTTTTGATTCCCCTGCGGAGGCACAGGAATTTTGTCGAGCCTACAAAAACAGAGGGTCGCCTCGTAAATCGGATGATGCGCAACGATCTCCGCCACACACTGACTCGCAGGCTAGTGCTGACCTGTTTACTGAAACCGGACAGGGTTGACTTATCTCCACCCCATCTTTTTCATGGCAGGCTATTTACCTCAGTACTATGCATCTGTCCATGCTGTTATTTCTTTTTTGCAGTGCTTTCCATAATTGCTGAGAATTGAACGTTGCCCCGATTGTGGTTCTCGCATGGCGGAGCGTCGCCTACCCCCATGGCGCGAGCCGTACTGTACTTTTCTCTAACGTTGTCTTTATTTTACAGGTACATTGTTGGACAACTGTTATTGTCTGTTGCTCTAGGTTATCTCCGTAAGGGTGGGAGAAGCCTCCTGGGACTTGAGGAGTGGCTGGGTGGTGGGTGGTTGGGATGGGTTGATTTATGCTTTGGTTCTGTTGTTTGTGCACACGCACTGTTTTGCTATTTTGATGATGCCTGTTTTGCGGGAGAGTGGCGGCGGCTCTACACACACATGTTTTATTATGATTCCATCGAGTCTGAATGGCTAAGATAGGTCAGCAGTCTGGTCCTTCCAGACTTGCCTTCATGTCTTGGAATGTCCGGGGTTTGAATGACACGAGGAAAAGACGGCAAGTTCTGAACTACGCAGCGCGACACGGGGTGGATGTATTATTTCTGCAGGAGACGCACCTGGTGGGAGCTGACTCTTCCTCCTTTGCAAAAGGCTGGGGCACACACAGATTTTTTTCTAGCTATAGCAGATATGCAAGGGGGGTGGCGATCTTGATTCACAGACGTGTCCCATTTGTGCTCTCAGACAGTGTATTTGATGTAGATGGCAGGTATGTTGTGGTTACAGGGGTACTTCTGGGCTTCAAGGTCACCTTTGTTGGAATTTATGGCCCCAATTCTGACTCCCCTGCCTTCTTCCAGGGTCTCTAGGATGTTCTGCTGCGATTGGACACTGATATGATGATAATGGGGGGAGACTTTAACCTGTTGATGTGCCCTGCCAGGGACAGCACCTCCTCTTCCCCAGATTGTAAGCCCCGTTCACGCGCTGTGCTGGCGGATATATGCGCGCACTACCCACTGATTGACATTGAGGCCCGTTTGCACTCCACCACACCCACCTACACCCACCACTCGGGATATCACAACACTAGTACCAGAATAGACTATTGGCTCCTTTCCCCAGGGGTGGCCGGTTGGGTGAGAGACCATTCGACACTCCCACGCACGCTGTCTGATCACTCTCCCTTAGTGCTGACCCTACTGATCCCCAGGTTGGGAGGGTATGAGAGACAATGGCGCTTTCCTGGCAAGGCGTTATCTGATCCGGTTTTCGAGGAGGACATTCGTACTGCCATAGCGGAGTATTTTGAGTTCAATGAGGGCTCGGTGGACACTTGGGCTACATTGTGGGAGGGGTTCAAGGCCACTATTAGAGGGGTTTGCATCAACAAACATGTAGGGGCTTTGCGCGAGATCCGTGCCTCCCTGACCCGTATTGAGACGGACATTGCCGCACTGGACATGGACACGCTTACTGACGCAGACGGTGGGGTGGAGGCGAAAAGGCTAGAACTGCTGCAAGAGTTCAGAGACACTGCAGACAGGGAACTGACGTATCTCTGCACACAACACTCAGCTAGGCAATATGGCGAAGGTGACAGGCCTGGCAAGCTCTTGGCCCACTTGCTCCGTCCCCCCCGCCAGGCTTCATACATCTCTGACCTGGTAGATGATCTGGGTGTTCGTCATCAGACCACCCCTGCCATTTGCGCTGCCTTCCTATCCTACTACAAGGAATTGTACACCTCAAGCCTGACGGCTGACTGTCGCGACCCTGGCCCCTATATTAACGAAATCTCTATGGTGTTCCTAGAGAAACATATGCAGGAATTTTTGGCGATGCCTATCGAGCCGGACTGCGTTGTGGAAGCCATTGATGCATTAAAAGGCTCCTCGGCGCCGGGTCTGGATGGCTTTTCGGCCGACTTTTATAAGACGTACAAGGAGGAACTGGTTCCTCGCCTCATCGAGGTGTATGCGGAGGCGCTCGAGACGGGGATTCTGCCGCCCACGCTGCGGGAGGCAGTTATCATTTTACTTCCTAAACCGGGGCGAGACCCCACTAGGTGTGGATCCTACAGGCCCCTCTCCCTACTTAATCTTGACTATAAGATTTTGGCGAAAGTCCTTGCCACTCGACTGTCTTTACTTATGGAATCTATCATTTCGCCAGCCCAGTCTGGATTCGTCCCCCATAGATCCACCTCCTTCAATCTGCGGACGTTGTTTTCTGTACTTCACAGGATTGAGCCGGATACTCCGGCGGCTGCGGTGTTTTTAGACGCCGAGAAGGCATTTGACTCCTTAGAATGGTCGTTTTTTCTGTCCGTCATGCACCGAATGGGCATGCCGTCCTTGTTTGTCTCCAGGGTCGAGCTACTTTATACTGCCCCCAGAGCACGGCTGCGCCTTAACGGCACGCTCTCTGATAGCTTCCCTCTTTCCCGGGGAACCCGACAGGGATGCCCCCTGTCCCCACTATTGTATATTCTGGCCATGGACCCCTTGGTAAGACACTTTCAGGAGCGCCACTTGCACCGCGGGCTCCAGTTCCGGACGGGTCCGTTACTCATCTCCCTCTACGCGGATGACACCATTCTGTATGTCAGGTCTCCGGAGACCAACCTGTCACCCTTGCTGCTTGAGGTGGAACGCTTTGGGAAATATTCCGGCCTTCGCATTAATTGGCACAAGTCTGACATCTTCCCGCTCACCCCCTCCACTGCCCGCTGGGACTGCCCGTTCCCACTTGAGTGGAATACTGATTCGGTGAAATATCTGGGTATCCACATTCATCTAGACACGGTATCCATGATTCGTCTCAATTACGGACAGGCGTTAGACTTTCTGGAGGATAATATTGCGCGTTGGATTCGCCTCCCTCTCTCAATGGCCGGCCGTATCGCCATAATCAAAATGATTATACTTCCCCGTTTTTTGTACCTATTTAATAACATACCGATCCCGCTCACTCAAATCTTTTTTGCCCAACTACGCTCTCTGTTGTTGCGATTAGTGTGGGGGGATAAGAACCCTCGAGTTTCTTGGCGCATCCTAACGCTGCCTTATGGACGGGGTGGCTTTGGAGTGCCAGACTTTTATATTTATTACCTAGTCGCGCAATGCGCCTATGCGCATCCTTGGTTCCATCCGGACGCTCGGATCCCATATTTGAGACCTGAAGCGGACTTGGTCCTACCACTTACCCTCAACTCGATCTTGCCCAAAGGCTTGCCCCGAGACCCACTTGACATACAAACTGTGTCCACTACATCGTGGGCCTGGATGCAGCTGCGTCGACTGCTCCGATTGGACGTGCTGTACTCCCCGGCTCTTCCATTGCCTAACCCACACTGGCTCCCCATCACCGCGGAAGCGGTGGTCCACAGAACGTTGTCCAAATATCAGCTCGCCACGATAGGGGATCTGTTCCCGGACGGACATGTTTTTTCGGTGTCCGAGGATCCGCGATTTACGGACCGGACGTTTATGGATTCCTTTGTCCTGACTAGGGTGAGGTCCATGCTTAGAGCGCAGTTTCCCTCGTTCCCACTGCCGCCGGACGACATGGCAGCATTGACTTTCCTACTCCAGTCACAAACAGGAGCCCACATGGTCTCCAGGTTGTATGGACTCTGTGTGGCGGCTCTTCCTGCTTCGGATGCGAAAGTTCGTGCGGCGTGGGAACTTGATCTGGGTGGCCCTATCACGGACGCCCAATGGGATGCCTGTTGCCGCTCCATTAAAGAAGTGTCTGTCAACAGTCGACATAAGCTAATTCATTTTAAATTTTTGAGGCGCCTATACTTCACCCCGGCGCTGGCCCACAAAATTGACCCGGCGAGGCCTCATCACTGCCCTAAATGCAAGGCTCCACATGCCGATTTTGCACATCTCACATGGACCTGTCCGAAACTGCACACCTACTGGCTACAGGTACACCGCATCCTGGGCGACATTTTAGAATGCGAATTGCAACACAGGCCGGAAATTGCACTGCTTGGCTATGTCGCTGAGTTCCCCCGGACCACGCGTAGGCTTGCTGCAATAGGCTTCTTGCTGGCGAAAAGGGAAATTGCTTTACTTTGGGGGTCCAGGCGAATCTCTGATTCCAAAACTTGGATGCGCAGCCTTGCCCAATGCAACACCAATAGTGTGGAATACTCCACACAGATCCCAACAGCTTCACGCCCGATCGACATCTGGGGCCCATATCGGCAGTATATTGGCAAGATTACACGAGATACACACTCCCAGGCTGCTAGCTCTATTGTCCCAGAAGGGGTGGGTTAGGTGGTCTTGGTTAACCTGGCGTGCGCTGCCTATTGCGTTCTACAAGGCTTAGCATGTACACACTATTAGACAGGGGTATGCGTGTGCTGCTGATTTTAGATTGTATGCTGGTTGGGACCGAGTTGTTTCCCTCCCCCGTTTTCTTGCATACTTTGCCCCGGCTGGAGTGGTTGCTTCACCCTGGTCTTTTCGTTTGTCGTTTTACCTGGCCCCGTCTGCCTATGCCAATGCTACTGCCATCATGCTTGTAAATGGATGTGTTGCTTGCCGCTCTCTCTATCACGAAGGCTCATTCGTTTTCATTCTGTTTGGAAAAGGTTATATCTCTTTGTGTCATCTCTCCACGTGTGCAATATTCCTTCAGATTTGGAAAAGTGAAAATAAGACTTTAGAATGTGTTCCAATGCTTGTAATGTCATTGGTCTCGTCCTCCATTTACTTCCTCTGTATAATGTCCATTAACGTTTTCTTTGTACACAGTTTAATGTGTGATTGTATGCTTGCACGGACCAATCTGATGCTAATAAAGAGATTTAAAAAAAAAAAACTCACAACTACAAACTTAGGGGTCTTATTAAGGATTCAACCGTAGTCCTCTGCTCATCCACACCTTGTCTATAGTACAAGGGTATGAATAAAATAAACTAACAAACCAGATCACAAGATGTGAAGAACCAGTAACGTGAGTCCCCCCTGGTGTAGGATTCCCATCAACAGTCTTGTAATGATCAATATTATCATTTGGTAGTCCTAATCGGGTATTGTGTCTCTAGATCATTGAGACCGGCATACCCCGATAACCAGATATGGGGTAGCGACCCACAATCACTCGGTACTACCACATGATGTTGATGTGATGGGGAGTGCAGTGTAAACAAAAAATATAGTAAGTGGTGATCTTAAAAAAGGATAGGGAGCTCAACCCAGAAACCTTTAATAATTGTTTGCCCCTTCCTTACTAAAAACAAGAACAGTGTAATATCGTCATCGCAGTCCAAACAAATAGCTGCGAGGAGACCTCACATCAACATCATGTGGTAGTACCGAGTGATTGTGGGTCGCTACCCCATATCTGGTTATCGGGGTATGCCAAATGATAATATTGATCATTACAAGACTGTTGATGGGAATCCTACACCAGGGGGGACTCACGTTACTGGTTCTTCACATCTTGTGATCTGGTTTGTTAGTTTATTTTATTCATACCCTTGTACTATAGACAAGGTGTGGATGAGCAGAGGACTACGGTTGAATCCTTAATAAGACCCCTAAGTTTGTAGTTGTGAGTATACACAGAGATCCCCTACTACAGAAGGAGTAGTTTCTGTCCTGTAACTCCAGTTCTGTAGTAGGGGTATCTCTGTTATAGTCATAAGCGCCCGCCCACCTCCCCGGTGGAGAGAGATATTCATGTAAGGAATGCTACAGGTCCGGCGTGTTCCACCTTCAAAAAGAACTGAAAGTAAAAGGGACCTGCAGTGCATTCTGGGATACTGTGATGTTCTGGAAAGTTCTCTTAAAGGCACAGTATCCTGTTCTGAGCCACATAATGGCAGCCTATGGGGCTTGTCTGTCCATGTCTTCCTCTCTATCATTCCAGAGGGTTTTTGCTGTCAAGGCAAGGGAAATCTGGACAGGCTTTGCTGTGTGTGGATTTTTGGTGGAATTTCTAGTTGAAGTACTGGACAGTGTAGCCTGTGGATATAGGCTGCATTATCTGTCTTTAATTCTCTCTTAAGTGTCTGTGCAGTTCTGCATTTTTCGACACCTTAAGAGATAATTTTTGATTGCTCCGGGGTCCACGCACATGGGCGGGACTATTCACTAGATTATGACCATAACAGAGATACAAAACAACAATGGGAGAGGTAGGGAGAATCAAGGACACTCTCTCAGTCCCCGGTTAAGTGCATATAAACAAAAACAGAGAGGTCAGATCAGTTTCAAAAGCCACAAGACGGAGTCAAATGAGGATCACACACCCACTTTGGGTGGGAAAGAAAGCCCTCACACACCGACCTAGTCAGTGTCATGCTTCATCATCGGGCCCCACCAAAGAGGCCGAGTGCCTCTTTGGTGTGCTGCGACGCCAGAAAGAATGCGGAGCTGGTTTTGTGAGGAGGGCGTGCTGTGAGGTAAGGTTAAACTTAAAAGTGCCTGAAAAGGTATCTGAAAAATCAATTTTAATTAGTGATCCCTAAGGCTCAGAGAAAAAGTATTTAGTGTATGAATTTAGCTGCCAAGGTATTAGGATTGGTTAAATTCATAAATACATTACATCAGTCAACATGTTTCTGCCATATGGGTGGTTTCAATTTACCAAGGCATTCATCAGGACTAAACCCCGGCGGTATGGACTCTCTAATCGTCCACCCTAACCTGGGGACGTGAAAGTGAAAATCTAAAAAAGGTGAAAAAGTGCTGAAAAAAAGGAGAGCAACTAGCTCGATCCAAAAAAACTCCAAATTGTAGAGTAAATCAGCACCTGTGAAGTGAAAAACACACAAACAAACATAGACAAACATACATAAAATCAGTATCTGCCTTCATGTTTGATCATGGTGCTCCATAATAAGTGGCATACAAGGTGGTTCCCAAAGTAGACACTAAGTTTTAACACCATCCAAATAGCCCTGTGGGGATGATAGCGTTAACTCTGGGAAGTGCAGTGCTAGAGGTGTATTTAAAATACGACGGTAAATGAGGTTAAAAACACACAGTCTGTGTACTCCTTATGAAGGGATCAATGGACCAAAAGGTCTGTGACCCCTTTTGATGGTAATTCGGAAAATATCTCACTTTAAAATAGGGCGCTACTTGCACCATGGGTCTCGGGAGGGGGGTATGGCACATCCTGTAAAAGAAGGAAGGTTAGCATGAAACCTCCGTGCAACCGGATTACCACTTAGCTCGTTATTTGTAGAGTAGCAGCGTTCCTGTAGCAGTGGTCCACATACGCCCTCAGCGCTCACAACCCACTATACAACCTAGGAGTTGCCTCGATACCGGACCCCGACGATGGGGAGCGGGGCCGGTAGCTCTGTGTTTAAAGCGCCAGTGTATCGCGTCGCGCCCTTCCGGGTGGGCGCGCCCAACCAAAACGAGGTTTGGAACGTGCCCGCCCACTCGGGAGAGGCGCGGCCGTCAACCAGAGCGAGGCTTGGATTTCAGAGCCAATCCGGTTAGCATCAGCGTTCCAATCGGGTCGTTAAAACTTCGTAAATGACACATCACTGTTTCATAAGTGTCATATTGATCAGCAAAGTTACCGGTGGGATAAATAATTACGCTATTGGTTAGTGTAAATCTCTTTTAGAGAACAAAGTCTCATATCGCCTTTACAGTTCATGAGGAAACACAGAGTGTGTCTGGTTCGTAGCAAAGTGGCTGTGTCAAGTAGTATTCGCCTCCACCAGCTAAATTATTCTTGTATCCTGGGGCAACAAAGAGAGAAAAAAGAAGAAAAAGAATATCTAGAGTATTGATTTCGGGAGAGCACCACAAGGGAACCTGTGTGGCGGTTGGCATTGGGTTTGTGTAAAGAGCTGTTAATGGGGAAATATGACAGCTAATTCAAAAGTGTGATTCACAACAGATTATTGTGAGGATAACGCAAAGTTCCATGGGATGTCATCGTTAAGACCGTTATTATTGGTACCCAAGCGATACACCCATCGTTGCTCCTTTTCAAAGAGTCTCTTGGTTATGTTCGTGGTTCCCCATACCATCTCAATTACAGTCCACTTCATGTCATTTGGTGTGTGGTTATTCTCAAGATAGTGTCGACTTAGCTTTGTTGTTACCTTTTTACATCTTACATTGCTACGATGTTCGCATATACGCAGTTTAACCTTGCGTGTTGTCATCCCGACATAGCGGAGTTGGCAAGGGCAGGTAATCAGGTAGACAACGTTAGTTGTATTGCAATTCGTATGTTCTCTCTGAGTCCATATCCTACCTGCTTCTAGCGATAGTGTTTTGGTTGCTTCTGTAAGGTGACAGACGCTGCAGTCAGAGCAGGGGTAGTGCCCAAAGACTTTCGGCAAACCCCATGCCGCAGTCACTGTAGGTATCACAACCGGTAACTTCTCTTTTGGGCGAGTGTGCACCAAAGCATCTTTCAGACTACGACCTTTTTTGAAAGAGAAGAGGGGTTTCTCCCAGTTCTCTTTACATGATGTCAGAATGCTCCAGTGTCTATTAATTGTTTTTTTCATCATATTTGAGAGACTATTGTATGTGGTTACACACGTGAGGGGTATTGTGTCAGAGTCATTGGTCTTTTCTTCCAAAAGCGCTTCTCTTGGTTGATTCCTTGTCCTCTTAAATCCTTTCTTTAGGATTGGTGCTGGATAGCCTCTATCTTTCAGTTTCTCTGTGAGGTCTACGGACTGTTCTTTGAAGTCAGAGAGAGTGCTACAATTTCTCCTTAGTCTAAGGTATTGCCCATAAGGAAGATTCTCTCTTAGAGGACGAGGAGCAGTTCTGCATTTTTCGACACCTTAAGAGATAATTTTTGATTGCTCCGGGGTCCACGCACATGGGCGGGACTATTCACTAGATTATGACTAGAACAGAGATACCCCTACTACAGAACTGGAGTTACAGGACATAAACTACTCCTTAAGATGGTTGCACTCCTTCCCCTCTCCTATGGCCCTCCGGGGCTCCAGCATCCTGTCGGCACCCACTTCCCTCACCGTCTATCTCACGTTGTGATGTGTAGTATTGTAGTGGTCCCCAGATATCTGCTGGTCTAGATTTTATTGGTTGTGTTTCAACATATAAGCTATATTGATCCTGACTGTGCAACATGTCTTGGAGCCATTCCTTGAGTTTCGGGGCTCTTCCCCTCCCCCATCGACACGCCAATCTCCGTTTAGCCAATAGAAGAGAAGTATCAATAAATTTCCTGTGTTTTCTGGGTATGTGCGGTGTGTGTCCCAATAAAAAGAGCAGTGGGTCCCTGGTCAGTTTGATAGATAACATACTCTCCAAAGCATCGTGTATCTGTTCCCAATAGACCGCAACCTGTGGGCATAGCCAGGCTAGGTGGAAGAAATCGGCCCGTGGTTGCCCACATCTCTCACATCGGTCAGAGTCTGTCAAGCGAAGCCGATATTTCCGTGCAGGGGTATAGTAGATGCGATGTAGAAATTTATAGTGGATAATTTTAAATCTGCAACTGGATGTTATGCGACCTGTCAATTCGCAACAATACTCCCAGTTATCATCAGGGATAGCCTCCCCTATGTCGTGTTCCCAGTAGCTGCGTGCCTTCCCTCCAACATCCAAGGTGTGTGCACGTATACTTCCATATAAACCAGAGACCAGGTGCATGCCGTCGGTGCTGTTAAGTAGCATGGCCAACGAAGGAACGACCTCCGGTTCATTAGGATATTCAGATAAAACATTTTTCATCCCTTCTCGAAGCCGCACGTAATAAAAAACCTACAGGGGAGTGGGGTCAGTGCCACCAAAGAACTGCTCCCTAGTGCAGAATATTCCATTGTGAAACACGTCTCCCCACGTGGACTTCTGCAGTCTTCTGCACATGATTTGGAAGCCAGTCTCCTGCAACACTGCCAACTGTGGGTGATATGTCATAGGCATGCGTGGTGCATACAGCAAAGGGAGTTGTAATCTGCAGATTATTCTATGCCACGCATCTTTCGTACAGGAAACTGTCGTAGGGTGCATGTCCAAGAAGCCAGCCGGCCCGTGAACGATGCCAGTTAGAGGTAGCGGGCAAGCAATCCAGTCCTCTGCCGCTAGTTGTGGCATATAGTTAGTGGGTCGCAGCCAGTGGTACAGAAAATGTGCCTGGGCACTGAGGTAGTAAGCCTCAAAATCGGGGACGTCAAACCCTCCTTTAGCGTATGATTGCACCATTACACTCCATTTAAGTCTAGGTTGTCGCCCTCCCCAGACCAGTCTGATGAGCTCTGATCTTAACGTTTTAAAAAAAATTGGCCCGGATAATAGGGGATGTTTAGGAAAAAATAAAGAAAACGTGGGAGTACCACCATTTTGATCAAAGAGATGCGACCCGCCATGGACAGGGGCAACGCTATCCAGCGTGTCACAGTTTCTTTTAGTTTCTTAACAGCCGTGCCGTGGTTCATACGCAATGTTTCCTCCCTATCTCTTGAAACCCGCACCCCCAGGTATTTCAGATCTTCTTCACACCATTCAATCGGAAAGTCCAACGGGAACTTGGTCACGGCAGGCAATAATGGCAGAAATTGGGATTTAGACCAGTTTATATTTATTCCCGATATTCTGCCAAACACCGGGAATTCTCGTAGTATCGCATTCAGGGTCGTACAGCGACAGCGACACAGATATCTGCCTTTGAAAACATTGGAAAGCACTATCCTTATGCATCTGTCTTATCCTGCATGCCAACGGCTCTATTGCGATGGCAAACAATAGAGGGGATAGGGAGCACCCCAGTCGAGTGCCCCTCGTAAGTGTTATCCCAGGTGACAGATGTCCTTTGACAAGCACCCGCGCAGTGGGTGCAGTGTACAACAGTTTCACCCATTCCAGAAAGACAGGGGGGAAGCCCATTCTCCGTAACACCGTGAATAGGTAGCACCACTCTACAGAATAGAAAGCTTTGGAAGCATCTAAAAACACTGCAGCCAATGGGACCTCCAGTGCTACTGTGTTGACAAGGGAGAATAGGGTCCTAAGGTTATGACTCGTAGCTCTCGATGGAACGAACCCTGATTGGTCCGGAAGTACTATTCGAGGAATGAGCAGCGATAGCCTGGTGGCTAGCACCTTAGCCAATATCTTCGCGTCGCAGTTGATAAGTGACAGTGGCCGGTAGGAATCACACATTGAGGGCTCCTTACCGGGCTTCAGGAGAGAAGTGATGACCACCTCGCGCATGGAGCGAGGCAGATCTCCCACCTCTAGTGACTCCTCAAAGACTTTGCGTAGCACCGGTGCCATAATATCAATGTAGCACTTGTAAAATTCCGCCGGAATACCATCCAAACCCGGTGCTTTCCCATTTTTCAGGAACATAATAGCATCTTTTATTTCATCGACTTCCAGAGGGGTGCCCAGAAATTCTGTCTACATCGCTCAACCAACAGAGGGCCACATCACCCAGAAAGGAATCAAAGTCTGTATTACTCGTGGCTTGGGAGGTATATAGCGCTGCATAATGGCTAGTGAAGGCCTCTCCTATCTGAGCATTACCCCTCTGCGTGTCCCCATGGCTATCAACTATCTCTAGAACAGTGTTGGTACCTCGGGCATTCCGTATAATGGTGGCTAATGTCTTTCCAGGCCTTTCTCCCTCCCCATATCGTCTGGCATTCCAATAGTTACTACGGAATCGCGTTTCACGCTCCGCCTCAGTCTCATATTCCGTTAGTCAGGGAGCGCAAGCTGAGTTTAGAAGTAAACTATCTCCTCGCTGCATGCGATATTCCAAATCTCTCAGCTCGCCCTCCAATCTGCTGATCGTACGTTGAATGTCCCGCAAGACCCCGAATCCCTTTGAGATACACCAACTACGCACAGTGACCTTAAAGGCCTCCCATATATTCTCTACGCTCTCAACAGATCTGCGATTGCGCGGAAAAAGTCAGTAATGTCCTCCCGCAGTTCTTCCCTAAATGCCATATCTAGAAGCGACGTGGGTTGCAGCCGCCAGTGCGGTCTAGGGCAATCTAGGCCTGGATCCTGCAGGGTAACTACCACAGGGCAGTGATCAGAGTACGTGCGAGCTAAGTGATGTGTTCGTAGACAATAGTCCAACTGCGCCCAGGTCCCTGTATGAGAGGTGAAGTGTGTGCCCTCCAGCGTCTGGGGATGTAAGTGTCTCCAGCTGTCTACCAGCATACCTTCCGTCATTATGCCCTGCAGCACCTCTCTTGATTTAGGGTGATCGTGTGCTAGTCCATCCGCCCTGTCCACTATCGGAACCAATGCCACATTGTAATCCCCCCCCCCCCCCCCCAATTACATGCGCAGACCCTATGTCTAGTATTTTAACCCACAAAAGTACAAAGAATTCAGGTGTGTCTATATTGGGAGCATAACAATTCACTACCGTGACCGTGGACTCTCCTAGTCTACCCCAGACGATCACATATCTACCTGCAGCATCAGTCATCTTACCCTGTAACAGGAATGGAACCTTACGTTTAATCAGTATTGCATCTCCTCGGGCGTATGAGGAGTAGGACGAGAAGTATCTGCCCCCTGCCCATCGGTTCGCAAATGAGGGAGTGGTTTGTGGGGGGGTGTGTGTCTCTTGTAACAGCACCAGATGTGCTCCATGTCTATCGAAATAAGACAATATCTGTCGACATTTTCTGGGATTATTGAGGCCCCTAACATTCCATGACAGTATCGTCAACAGCTTATTTCTAATATCACCGGAAATACCTATTAGCACGGTTGGGTCCCCACATCAGCAATGTCATCAATTTTGGGATCATCCCAACATCACCACCATTCCTTGCCATCTCGTATTGTGCCTGCATAATGCCCTGACCATAGTGGTCGACCGGTCCCCCCCACCCTCGCATCCCAAGAGATACCACCCCCTCCCACTGAAGCGTCCCCAACTTGCCAGTTCGTGTAACCCTCCCCCCATCCCTATCCCCACCCCAACATCATCAATAAGAACAGAATACCCCATAAGGGAACACCCTCTGGGGGAACCTCCAAAGAGCAGCACGACCACCCTCGCGCCTTCGGACCTGTACCACCACTAGGCGTCAATCGAGGAGGGAGAGCGGTCCTCGGTATACATTACCACTGGGCCTACTGCAAGACTGCTGTCCTCTGCGCCATGTACACTTTCGAAGCAGAGGCCATCACCTGTAACCGCCTTGGGAGTAAGTTACAATCAGAATTGTCATTGACAGTCAACCATCGTAGATCAGTCCTCGTTGTCCGTGCCTTGCTCTCGTTCTCGCTGTGCAGCATCACGTGCCGGTCAGCCCCTGTTCCCTCTCCGCAGTGAATGCAGATAGTCCTCCACCTGTTGAGGGCTCGTAAAGAAGTGTTGTCTGCCTTGGTGTGTCACTCGGAGGCGGGCAGGATACAACAGAGCATAATCAATTTGTGCCCCACGCAACTTTCTCTTAACCTCAATGAATTTGCGACGTTGCTCCTGCACCATTGGGGTGAAATCCGGAAGGATGGAAAAGGAGACCCCATTGTATGTCAGCTCTTGTTTGGTTCGTGCACCCCGCAATGCCACATCTCGGTCTCTATAGTTCAATAATCGTGCGATAATAGGCCTCGGAGGAGCTCCAGGTTTTGGTCTGGGGCCGAGGGAACTGTGCGCGCTCTCCAATATAAACTGCGTAGAAAACTTGTCAGCCCCTATAGAGGCAAGCAGAATCTTCTCAATAAAGTCCTTCATACGCCCAGTATCCGTGGATTCGGGAATGCCCGTGACGCGGATGTTATTGCGTCGCCCCCGAGCTTCCAAATCCTCGTCTTTAGCAGCAATATCCCGCAGGAGTTTGTCCATTCTCGCCAGCTGTGTGGAGTGGCTAGCCGTTGTGTCATCCGCCTCCGAGATTCTCCTCTCCGCCTCTTTGATTCGGTCATCATGTTGGTCTACCTTATGGACTAGGGCATCCATCCTGGAGGACATACGGTCCACCTTATCCACTACAGTGGCAAAGCCTTGCCACATTTCCTGTAGGATTTGGCGCATGTCAAGTTCCGAGGTACTTTCGCTTCCACCTTGTAGATCCGGATTGTCCGAGGCACCCTCTCCAGCCGGCGGTTTAGGTCCCTTCTTCGCCGTGTCAAAGGTCAGCTTTGGCAGTCTTGTATCCGGCTTCCCCATCTTGCTCGATGTCCGGGAGCGGGCTGGAAGGACGGCACTGAGCGCACAAAACGACCTCCAGATGTACGAAGTCTTCAATAAGATTAGCCTCCCTGGCAGTGATCTTCGGAGCTCTATCCGCGTGGCTTCCCGGATTCTTTACTGTTCTCCGCGTCAGTAGCACAGCCAGTGGTGGTACTTGTTGCAGATACAGCTGTTCTGGTACTATGCACCTCGCTATCGTCAGCTCGCCACCAACTGTCCTTCCCAGGCTCCATTGTCGGTCCCCATGCGGTCGCAGCAAGCCTCCAGGAGGCGCCTCACTACCCCAGCAGCAGCCCCAGTGGCCTAGAGCGTAGAGCTAAGCAGCCGCCTTATGTCCTCAGCATACATAGACAGCCACAACAGGCTACTCGTGCAATGCCACCGTGGTGTTCTCAGGTCCTCATGCGGCACACTCCGACCAATGCAGGGCCGTTCAAAGCTCGCCAGTAGATCTCGCGGCAGTCTGCCTCACACGTAGTGTATCACAAGGGGCTTACGTTGCTTTCAGTCCGCATGCATGCATTGTTTTAGTCCGGGGGCCCGGGGCCTATATCTTTGCCACCCAGCACTGTATCTCGTGTGGCTGGAACGGCGCAGGCGTCAGCTCGCCGATCTGGGGAAGTCTCAGCACAGATGCACCTCGTGAAGTCCCGGCGCTTGGCCGCACTCTTATGTTCTGTTGGTCATCAAAAGACCATTTCTTCCATGGGACTCGAACTCCTCACTGCTTCCGAGCGCGGGGCACAGGTGGGGGGTTATTATATGCCTTACCCGGTGTGGCGCCGAGAGGTCCGTGTGTCCTCGGTCGCCACCAGGCCCGCGTTTCCCTGCAGCAGCCCTTCTGTTTCCCCAGGGCCTACCGCACTCGTGGCGTGCCGCGGTCTTTCCTGCTCACAGTCGCCGGTCTGGGATGGTGCAGTGAGCTAAAAAACGGTGATGGATCAAGCCCTGATCTGTTGACTGGGTAGGAGTGTTCTGATTAACTCAGATACTCTGTCCATCACCACCCCCGTTTTGTAATTATTTTTGCCACCATGAGTGTGGAAGGGTATGCTCAGACATGAGTCCCTTGCTCATTGCACCATCAGGATTCAAGCTAGCCGGGCCGCAGACGGCTCTAATGCCAGAAACCGGTCCCCGGAAGCTTGTTTCCTTTCCAGTGAAGAATTGGCTTGGTAGTTTGGTCTGCCCTGTTCCCATGATGCACTGGGCCAGGGACAGACTAATTTGCATATAGCCAGGTTCTGAACTGGGATAGTGCAGTGAGCTAAAAAACGGTGATGGATCAAGCCCTGATCTGTTGACTGGGTAGGAGTGTTCTGATTAACTCAGATACTCTGTCCATCACCACCCCCTTTTTGTAATTATTTTGGCCACCATGAGTGTGGAAGGGTATGCTCAGACATGAGTCCCTTGCTCATTGCACCATCAGTATTCAAGCAAGCCGGGCCGAAGACGGCTGTAATGCCAGAAACCGGTCCCCGGAAGCTTGTTTCCTTTACAGTGAAGAATTGGCTTGGTAGTTTGGTCTGCCCTGTTCCCATGATGCACTGGGCCAGGGACAGACTAATTTGCATATAGCCAGGTTCTGAACTGGGATGGTGCAGTGAGCTAAAAAACGGTGATGGATCAAGCCCTGATCTGTTGACTGGGTAGGAGTGTTCTGATTAACTCAGATACTCTCTCCATCACCACCCCCTTTTTGTAATCCCAGTCGCCGGTCAGCGCCTCCTGCTGGGCTCCAGTCCTGCAGTCTGGCAACACTTCAGGGCCTCCGCCACCCAGCACACAGCGTCGAAACTCTCTGAAACTTTCACCGAGCGTAGTTCAGTGTCAGCAACATTTGCGGCGCGAAGCAGCTCGTTTTCGTCCCAGTTTAGGAGGATAAATTAAGGATATTTGGACCGGGGAGTAGGAGCCTCACCAAATGGCGGCCATTCCACTTGTGCGCCCTCTAGCGCCCCCTTTTAAATATAAACTATAAGATTTTTTTAGGAAGTGTAGCATCATGAGTTGCTAAGATTATCAAAGGGGTTATCCACCCGGACCAAAGAGGTTTTATACCAGGGAGGCAACTTAATGAGCTAACGTTTGAGATTATGGGGGTTATAGATATGGCAGAGGTTCAAAATATCCCATTAACCATAGTGGCAATAGATGCTGCCAAAGCTTTCGACCAAGTTGTGAGAAGTTGGCCTGATGTGCAGTGCTCACTATTCTAGTGATCACTATATATCAGTCCAAACAACCCTTATTGATGATTGGTTGTAAGTCAACCTTATAGACCAGCTATCCTAGTAGCATGGATACGAGCAGTCTAAGGCTAAGACTCTAGAGGGCGTGTTAAGCCAGCTGTTTTACCATCACATTACCCCTTGAACACCCAGTGAAAGGACACCACACAAGTTGTTATGAAAATAAACAGTGTATTTATTTATAACAAGACTACCCTGGCTCTTTATGAGACAGGGAGCTAAGCACACAACAAAACTCTTACGAAAATACTTTAAGTTGCACAATTTACACAAATGCCCGAGGGGCACGAAAAACCATATACTACAAAAGTGGAATGCGAATTACTAGCAGGTAAGTAACGATTCTCAGAGGCTTTAGAAACGCTAGGCCTACAATACTGAACACTCAGGTTAGGAGCAGGAGGCCTAGGGACACCACGTGCAGAGTGGGAACTCTCACGCGTAAGGCGGGAAAAAGCCTATGGAAGCTAGTATTCACAAAGTTAGTGTTCTCGGGCGAACCCGACTAGGTAGGTCAAAAACGAAAGTGGATCTGGACCCTTGGATAGTGAGGCTATGCTGGGGCACCGAAATGCCGAAGTTACCTAGCCCAGGGGCTGCGGCTGCATAGGTCTGGAAAGACGTCGGGATTCTTCGTTGACGAACCAGGAGCCTGAAGAAAAGGAGTTGCTGGCAGGCGACCAGTGAAGATTGTTCGGGTGATCCAAGCCTGGATTGAAGATGGATGACACCTGAAAGCAGAGGGGACCAAGTTCGTGACTACTAGCCAGTAGTCAGGTGGCACCAGGAGGGCACCGGATGGTAGTCACCTCGACTAGGTGAGTGGGCGACGCTGGGCTCTGCAGTCTCACGGACCAGGAGGCGTTGTCGGCGACCAGGATGGAGGTGCGAGCTGTCCCACGATGGATGATGCTGTCGACGTCGCTGGACCCAGGATTGGGGCAACAAGTCTTGGCAAATTCAAGCCCACGCGGTGGACCTAAAATGGCGTCTGGAGTGGACCAGGAGGGTCCGGGGTGCTCCTCTCTTGGAAGGGAGCAAGGGCCAGTCTGGAGCAACCAGACCAGCAGCAGTGATGTCGTCGGGCGTCGTTAAGAAGGCCACAAGCCAGCGGGCTAGTAGCCAAACAACGCGGTGAGCAGCAAAAAGCAGAAGGGCCCCACGCAGATCGTGGAGATGCTGGGAGGCTGAACTTCGGTGCTGGGGCTGCTCAGGGTTGGGGCTTCTCGGACCCCAAAGCACTCACCAGAGGATTCCTCGGCGGTCGTGCTGGAAAGAAGTCGTGCAGTCTTGAAGATGGCCGGTCACTCGAGGTCTCGTCGCACCCACGGTTCTCAGCTTAGCTGTAGAGGTGGGTAGAGGTCAGAGGTGCCAGGGAAGCCGGTTCTCGTCGAGCTGGGCAGTCGGATTCCGGAGGAAGGACTTGCAGCAGACCGCAGTGTTCTTAAGATGGTGCCTGCGGATGCAGGGTGACTACTCCTTAGTCACAAGGGAGAATCTTGAAGAAGAAATCGAAGTCCTTTCGTAGAAAGTCGTGTCTTGATTCCAAAGATGATCTAATTTGGAAGGGGGCCTGCTCCTACCTTTATCTTGGAAAAGGGGGCTGGCACGCGACTAAGTCCTGCCCTATAGGTGGGACCAGAAGGGGGGTGGTTACACCCCTCTCCTTTGGCGGGCTTTCCCCAGCTCAGGGTCTGGTGTGCCCCTGGAACTGGTTCAAGCCGGCCTATGCACAGTGAGCACCGGGGTGCCACTTGCAGTCACCTTCCTCTGAAGCCCTGCCTACCTAGAATACACAAAACCCTGTCTGGGACGGTGCTGGCACCGCCCCTGGCAGGAAACCCTTTGTCCTTGCCTCCTGCTCTGGGAGGACTCCCAGCAGCAGGAGGGCAGACTTGTGTCTCGGTGGCAGCATCCATTTTGTGGAGCTAAGGCTCTGTTTGACTTTAACCGGGGTTACAGGTTACATACATGTCGTGTCTCTCTAGAAGGGTGGAATGCTAACCCCGTCGCCAGAATTGGCGAGGGGTTAGTATTCCAATTCGTATGACACCTTACTCGACATGTTTTGATAAAGCGATACCAGAGTTGGCATATAACCGCGAGGATTATAATGCACTTAAGAGTATATGGTATGCGATATCATGGAAACGGCTAAGGGATGGATCCCGAAAGCCGCAGACAGGCTCAGCTCATGCCAGTGCACTTATCGTTTTTTTTTCTGTTTTCCATTTTCTTTGTATTTCGCCCTGGTTTTAAATCTGGATACACCGCCCACACACTTGCACAATAATAGTGCCCCCCACCGCGTTTTGAGCGGATCTGTGTGCTTCTGGCTAGCGTTTTCGGCGCACGGCGGCCATCTTGGGGTGGCTGGTGGCGAGTGTGCCATTGGATTGAGCGCTCTAGCGCTTGTCTCATTTACAGCTGTGCCCTACTTAATGCTCGCGTGAACCGCGCAGCGGTGACGCGCAGCGGTAGCGCCTGATCGGCGCCTGAGTCGTGCCAGAGTCCTGCCCGTCTGCGCCCGTCAGCGTTCTGGAGGCTTCCGAGGCGACGGGTAGGACTGGCCTACTGAGTGCACTGTGTTTGTATAGCGGTGCATTATGCTCCATTATTCGGGCCTGGAGCTTCGCTCCTGGCAACAGACCTCAGGCTCATGTTGTACGGTATTTCCCGCACGTCACAGGGGCAAGAGGTGCTGCCCGGAGTGTGGCTGGCGCCCTCAGAAACATCTGGTCGGCGCTCCGCAGAAGGAGGCAGTTAGTGTTAATCATACTTGCCTACTGCTTAATACGCGTTCTCTCGGTCGGCATGCACTTGATATTTTTGACCTGCTGGAGTCTGAGAAACCATTGTTTCTGATGCTCACCGAGACATGGCTCGGCGAGTCATCCAACCCAGATATTGCCACAGCTATCCCGCCTGATTACAATATCTTCAGGCAGGATAGACTGAAGGGGCGCGGAGGTGGGGTGGCATTGATAGTAAACAAAAGTGCCACTTGCACCGTCATTCCCTCTGATGCGATTAAGGATTGTGAATCCCTCGCCTTTTCCATCGTCCTTTCACCACACCAATCCGTGAAAGGACTTTTGGTTTATCGACCCCCTGGGCCCACGGGCTCCTTTTTTGAAGAGCTCCAGTCGGTAGCCTCATCGTTGCTACTTACGTCAGAGCACTGTATAGTCGCCGGGGACTTTAACGTCCACATGGACGTGGAAACAGATGCCGACGCTATTAAAATGCTGGATGTGACAGCCCCTCTGGGCCTGGTGCCTTATTACGTTGGGCCGACTCATGAGAAAGGACACACCCTGGACCTGACATTTTCAACGACCCCTATAGAGATGCTTGCTCCCATTCAGGTGCTTTGGTCTGACCACAGGCTGGTTAAATTCTTTCTTCGGGAAGTCAAGAAGCCCCCCGGTGCCCCTCGACAAGCCTACCAGGGATTTAGGGGTTTTCACCGGGTCACTCCGGAACTATTGGCACAGTCATGCGCGGACCATCCCTATGCCCCGATGGGGAATTTTGATGAGGATGTGGGGCGCTTTCAGACCTGGCTCACAGAAAGGTTAAATGATCTTGCCCCTCTGAGGCCTTCGCGCCAACTTGATAAAGGTGCATCCGCCCCATGGTTTACGGAAGCGTTGGCGGCTTCTCGTCGACAATGTAAAGTCGCGGAAAGAGCATGGCGCGCGAAATACGACCCGTTAGCGAAGCTTGCTTACAGGTCCTTGGTGAAAGTGTACCAGCGTGATATCCTTTCTGCGAAGAAGGTTTATTTCGCGAGTAAAATCGAAGCTGCCTCCAATTCTTGTAAAGAGCTTTTTGCTATTGTGCGAGAGTTTACGACCTCACGCAGTGCTTCGGCGCAGACCCCCCTTCCTGCCCCTTGGGTCAGAGCGATCGCGGATTTTTTCACCTCTAAAATCCAATTGATCCAAGACTCTTTCCCTGTGCTGGGACCTGAGGCGGCCTGCTGGGTGGAGAATGCTGCTGCCACCCTGCCTAGTGCTGGTGTGGCCCTGTCAACTTTTCCCCCTCTCTCTATGACCGCTTCACTTGATTTGATGGCTTGTCTCAAATCAGGTTCTCCTCGGGACGCCTGTCCTGCCAAGTTTTTGGCAAAAATGGCAGCTATCATTAATCCATATGTGAACCCTCTGTTGAATTGTTCTCTTGTACAGGGTGTGGTTCCCCAGTCCTGGAAGCAGGCAATGATCATCCCCCTGCTCAAAAAACCTGGTCTGGATGTGGAGGTGTTGGCAAACTACAGGCCTATTTCGCTCTTGCCTGCTTTCGCGAAGATCGTTGAAAAGCATGTGCACAAGGTGTTGGCCGACTATCTGGAGTCCCATGGTCTACTGCACCCCACTCAATCGGGTTTCCGCACCAATCTTAGCACCGAGACTGCCCTCCTGGAAGTGTCGGAGGCAATCAAGGAGGTGCTGGACTCGGGTGGCAGGGCGATGCTGGTGTTGTTAGATCTGTCGGCGGCCTTTGACACCGTCCCCCATGAGGGCCTCCTTGCAAGACTCTCTGAGATTGGTCTCGGGGGGACGGTGCTCCAGTGGTTTCGATCATTCCTGGCAGGCCGTCGACAAACGGTCTGGGCCTCCGCCTGCTCTGCCGAGATGTCGCCACTGGGTGTCGGGGTTCCCCAGGGCTCAGTACTGAGCCCTACCCTATTTAACATCTTCATGACCCCTCTGGCGGCTCTGGCGGAGTCTTTCGGAGCTCAGATCGTTTCCTACGCTGATGACACCCAGCTCCTCTTCACCTGTGAGAGAGGTGCGGATTTCGATGGAGGTAGGATCCAGGGTTGCCTTGAGGCTGTTTTTCAGTTGTTTCAACATCATAGCCTCAAGTGCAACTCGGATAAATCTGAGGTCCTCTTTTTTGGGTGCAGCTTGGATCCGGACTGGAAAGTGTGGTGGCCTGAGAACATGTTCCCTCCAGCAAGTTCTTCCCTGGTGGCGAAAAACCTTGGGATCAAGATTGATAACGGCCTCACTCTGCGCTCACAGGTAATCGGTCTCACGGGCACTTGCTTTGGTTTGCTCCGGATGTTGCGTAAGTTCCTCCCTCTGTTATCTCAGGAACACAGGAAGATCACCGTGCAGGCGATAGTCGGCTCGAGAATTGATTATGCTAACGCTCTGTATCTCGGCCTGCCGGAATATCTGCTTCAACGGTTACAGGTGGTCCAGAATTCTGCAGCCCGGGCCATTTTTGGACTATCTCGCCGTGCGAGAGCCTCGGGTCTCCTGGAGGCACTGCACTGGCTGCCTGTCCGGAAACGGATAATTTTTAAGATTCTGACTCTGGCGCACAAAGCCCTGCACGCCTCCGGTGCGAAATATCTTCAAAAAAGATTGTCCTTCTACCATCAAGTCAGGTCACTGAGGTCTGAATCTCTGTTTCTTGTGGTAGTGCCTCGTGTGAAGAGGGCACGCATTGGTGGCCGTTCTTTTAGACTACTGGCGCCCCAATTGTGGAATAAGTTGCCAATGGCCCTGCGCAGTATTCCAAACTTGTTGGCCTTTAGGAAGGGGCTCAAAACGTGGCTTTTCACCTCTTAGTTTTTCTCTCTGAGCTCTGACGGTTTTCTTTCTGTTTTTATTTGTTGTGTTGTAGATAGCTTGCAAAACAAAGCGCCGGGACACTCTTTGAGTAGCCGTGCGCTATATAAAATCCCAGTATAACATAACATCTCACACGATTCCAAGCACTCTGCCTCCAGGATTGTTAAGGCCTGCCATAGGAGTGACTGATAGGGGATCTGTGTGTCCATTTTTAGGGTTAGATATAGGTATACTATATCTAAAGCAAAGGGTGATTACACCACCTTGCCCCAGCTGTCGTGCAGCCAGTTGTGTCAGTTTAGTTAGTCAGCCCAGGGGTGGCACAGTACGTGCTTCAGCCCCTGGGAGACTTCTGGGTACACCTCAGCCCTGGGTACAGGGACTTAGAGAGGGCCCAGTGCCAATTCAGTACCTGAGTACAATTTGGATAGAGAGAACAGCTAGGCGGTGGGTCTGATTAGCAGGCCCACAGCCAGGGAAAGTCGTAAACCAGTGCAGCAAAAAGCAAAAATCTGGGTGATCATAGGATTGCAGACCCTACTCTCCTACACAAGTGAAATGGGTTTACTTGTGGGGCACCTTAAACAGCTTTGGTTTCCCGAGAAACATGGTTATGATGGTGCAAAATCTATATTTGAGTCCCGGGGCCAAGGTGTTGGTTAATGAGGAACTATCAGATTGTTTTAGTATCACGAGAGGTACAAGGCAGGGATGTCTCCTGTCCCCGCTTTTATTTAATCTGTATATTGAGCCTTTTGCTAACTGGATTGGGGCGGATCATACAATTTCCCCTTTCAGATCTAGTGGGTTTGAAGTAAAATAAGCTCCATACGCAGATGACCTGATCCTCTATACGACAAACCCTCAAGAAGTAATCCCTAATTTAATGAAGAAGGCGGAGAGTTTTGGTGAAATCTCGGGGTATAAGGTTCATACGGAAATAATGGAGTGGAATTAGAGGGCCAAAAATCAAATGCGGTACTTGGGAGTACAGATTTCTCAGAAATTAGAGGATATACCTATAGTACATTGAAAGAAAGCCAGTAAGGAGAGAACAAGTTTATTGCTACAATGGGCAAAACCACCATTAAACATATATGGGAGGGTAAATCTCGTAAAAATGAGTATACTCCCTAAAATTACTTTCTTATATAATTCCATCCCCCTATCATTTAGGAAGGAGGACATAGCTAAGCTACAGGGGAAAATTCGAAGTTTCATCTGGTCCTCGAAGGGCCCAAGAATTTCATAGATCAAGCTGAGAAGCGGGCTGGAGGCAGGAGGATTGGCATTACCGGACCTACTTAACTATTGTTATGCCTTTTGTTTTAAAAACGTTCCCATGTTGGCAAATAAGACTGATAAGTCATCATCGGGACTATTATTTGAAGCTATGTTAGGGAATGCCTGCCAAGGCCAGCACCATTTTCTATATAAATATGGCAAACCAAATTTATTTTACAAAAATGAGTTTGAAGATTTTAAAGTCTGTGTTAAAAACCTGGTTTTATATAAGAAAATGATTGAGAATTCCATACTACTCCTCGCGGGCGCTGATTTGGGAATCTCCCTGCACTCCTGAATGCGTGAGAGATCAACTTAGTCAGCCGTTAAAAGCAGTAGGTATATATTACTGGGCAGATCTTAAAAAGTACTTCAGTCTAGTGAGCTGGGAAGTGCTTAGTAATCTTATTAGAGGAAGATTGACTAGGTTCAAATATTACCAGCTAAGTTCTTGGTGGGTTACACAAGATTGGCCCCAGGAGGAGGAGAATTCAAAGCTGGACAAAGTGATGAGAACAGATAAGTGGAACAAAGCAATATCTTTTTGATACCGGGCTCCCTGGGAAGTAGCGGACAACATAGGAACCAAAATCATCAATCTATGGGGCAGAGAGCTTAGGGAGGAAGACATAAAGACATTGTGGTTAGACTCTTTTAGCATGCTGTGGACAGTCGTAAAACCTGCATTGCTTAAGAGGAATCATCTGTATACCACCTACAGAGTTTATTGGTCTCCTCAGAAGGTATTAAAGGTCACAGGCAACGCATACAATTGCCCTAGGTGTAAGTACACTGCAGCAGATGACATACACATGTTTATGGGGTGTCCAAGAATGAAATCTTATTGGACTGGGGTATGTAACTTTTTAGAGGAAATACTCTGCAAACCAATCGAGGTAAGACCTTCATTAATATTCTTTGGACTCACCCAAGACTATCGGTTGAATGCACCCAGCACAAAGCTTACATTCTATGTCATTGTATTGGCTAGACGAGAGATTTGCAGGCTTTGGAAATCTGAAGCTCCCCCAACTTTCACTGAGTGTTTAAAGAGTATCATGTACCCATGTGAACCAGATATGGCGTGTGACCCAAGAAGCAGGGATAAGATCTGGACTGCAATAGTGAACTGGAGGACAAATGGGTCCAATGATTAAGCCAAATATGCTGTTGGTCCCAGCCTCTCCAGTACTCTCCTGACTGCCCCCATAGGAGATGGAAGTGGAAACAGCATTGTTCTTGTGGGGAACCTCCGTTCCTTCTCTCCCTTTGAGGGAGGGTCTCCACACTTCGGCACAGAGAGATGAGAGGAGTCCAAACAAGATAGGTGGCAAAATGAGGAAAAAAAATGGAAAGATATCACTGTTGCATCTCATCAAACTAGAAATGCTAAAGATCTGCAGGTCTGGCTTTTTGTGCCCTCAGAAACCAACACTTGGCAAAAGACGCTTTGTACTGTGCTTATTCTTGTGGCCACATGTTAGAATGTCACAAATCACATTTGTAGGTGACTGTGTACAGAAGAAAGTTAAGATCCTGAAATCTTTTTCCAGTCAAGAAACAACCGGTCTGGACTAAATGTAAAGTCTCTTATGCAGGCTCCACCTGGCTGAAGAATGTCATTGAAGGAAAGCAATATACCTCAAGATTTCCAAACAGATTTAGACTTTTCTACATAATCAGAGCAACAAATAATATAATTGTAACAAGGGGTAGGGTGTACCTCCTCCACATAAACAGATCCTCCTTGGGTCAGAAACTGTATCAATACTGTGACTTCTATGGTTTTTATTGGTCATTTAAGGCCCATTATGTGTGTTCACCTTTTGACATGACTCAAATTTGTGTTCGCTTATGGTTGGAAGTTATGTCATAGAGTTTTTGTTACTAGTTTGAGTAGATGCAAGGATCCTTGAATCAACATTGGGTTCAAGCTACAGTGTAAACCGTCTCTGCAAAATGCTATGCAGTTGCATAGTTGATCCCTAAAGATCTTTGATGTTGTGAGCCCATGCTCTCACACTTCATGCAGGGCTGAACTAAGTCTGTTCTCAATTGAAGGGATGATATGACTGAATACAGTTCTTACTCTTTAATGTAGTGTTATGGATAGGATTCATTGTTTACATTATCCCTTTTTACTCCGTTCTAGAAGGTCGTTGGCTGTGCTTGTTCGTGTCAGTTCTACTTGGATACATTAAGCACAATTATTTTGCTATATGGATGGGTTGCAGTAGGCTTAAGTAAGCATAGCAAAATTGGTAAATGTCTTCTATTCATACCCTCGATATGGTATAATTGTATACTCATTCAATAATTCTTCTGTTGTTCATGTGGTAGATTAATTTAACTGGAGAACCTCAATACATACTCTGCAGCTGTCCTTAATTTTTTTATTTAACCTACTCTGCAGGTCAATTTTAGTGATAATTTTGGGCTGTATATAAAGTAGTTCTTAATCTCCAGAACATCGTAAGAAACTTGAGTAATGTATACACCAACTGGAGCGGTTTCGCAACCTGCTAACTATAGTTAGCTGGTTATTGGGGCAGGGAAAACTCATCAGTTTCATGTGCATGAGTTGGAATATTGAATGGATAGGGAAGAGTTAGAAGCAGTTTTGTAATTTTTAGCATACTACTGTTATGTTTTGTTACTTTTAAACCTTCATGGCAACATTACAATATTTACTTCCACCTCAACAACCCCAGCTACACCAACTCCACTATCCTTTCTGACAACCTCGCCAGCATCGGACACACCGACCCACAGAGCAGGACACACCCTCGACCCCATCTTCGCGGCAGGATACAGCGTCCAATTCAGCCACACAACGCAGCTGCCATCGACGGACCACCACTGTGTACAATTCGCCATCAACAAACCCAAGGCAACCAAACCAGCCCCACGCCCACCATGAAGGAACTGGAGCAAGGTTACCAACGAGCAACTTAACTTCACCCTCACCCGAGACCACCACACCGGGGCAAACGACGCAGCAAGAGAACTCCTCACCTGGATCTCCAACTGCGCAGATGAGCTCGTCCCGCTATACAACCCCGACAAACAAAGCCCCAGGAAAGCCGCCTGGTTCACCACCTCTCTCCAAGAAGTCAGACGCACCTGCAGACACCTGGAGAAGAACTGGAGAAACACCAAGACAACTGAAAAAAACACCACCTCCAAGGACGTCATGACGAACTACCACAACCAGATCAGAGCCACCAAGAGGAACTTCATCCACAACAAAATCCTGGCCAACTGCACCAACACCAAGGAACATTTCAGTGTCATTCAAGAATTCACCAACCCACGCAGCGAAGCCACAGACATCACCCCATCCTAAGATCTCTGCGACAAGCTTGGAACCTATTTCCACCTCAAGATCAAAAACCTCTACAACAACTTAATCGACCATCCACCAGGCGGCCCCCGCCCCCCGGAAACACCAGCCAGCCCACCATCTCCAACTGGACACCGATCGTGGCAGAAGACACCGCCTCGACCATGAAAAGCATCCACTCGGGGCGGCCCACTGACCCCTGCCCCCCCTCACATCCACCACAGAGCCGCGGCCACCATCACACACAAACTACAATGCACCATCAACACCACCTTCAAAACAGGCACCTTCCCAGACAACTGGAAGAGCACAGAAGTCAGACCCCTGCTCAAGAAGCCCACAGCTGACCCCACCGACCTCAAGAACTATCGGCCCATCTCGCTCCTCCCCTTCGCAGCCAAAGTTGCAGAGAAAACAGTCAACAGGAAACTGACATGATTCATTAAAGAGAACGCTGTCCTTGACCTGTCTCAATCCAGATTCCGAAGCGACCGCCCTACTTGCCGCCACAGACAACATCCGCCCCCCTCCTGGACCAAGGCCACTCCGCAGCCCTCATCCTACTTGACCTATCAGCGGCCTGTGACACAGTCTCCCACAGCACACTAGTCGCCAGACTACACGACACAGGCATACAAGGAAAAGCCCTGGACTGGATCCGATCATTCCTCACTGGAAGAAGCCAAAGGATCCGACTCCCACCCTTCCTCTCCGACCCCATGAAAATCACCTCCCCGCGGAGTTGCACAGGGTTCACCACTGAGCCTCACCCTCTTCAACATCTACATGGCCCCCCTTGCAGCCATCGGCCAACAATACGGCTTCAACATCGTATCCTACGCCAACGACACCCAGCTCATCCTCTCCCTCACCAAAGACCCCACCACTGCCAAACTCAACTTCCAGAAAGCAATGAAAGGCGTTGCGGTCTAGATGACCAACAGCTGCCTGAAGCTCAACGCCGAGTAGACGGAAGTCCTCGTCCTCTGTACCACCCCTTCTGCATGAGACAGCACCTCGTGGCCGTCTGCTCCTGAAAGCCCACCTACCCCCTGAGACCATGCCAAGAGCCTCGGCATCGTACTTGACTAATCACTCACCATGAACTGACAGGTCAACGCCTTCACCTCCAGCTGCTTCAACATGCTCCGCATCCTCCTCAAGATCTTCAAGTGGATCCCCCCCTGAGTCAAGGAAGAAAGTCACCCATGCACTCATCACCAGCAGACTGGACTATGGAAACGCACTCTACGCCGGTATCAACAAGTCCCTACTCCACAAACTCCAGACAATACAGAACACCTTCGCCAGACTCGTCCTCGGCATCCCCCAACATGAACACATCAGCCAACACCTACGAAGTCTCCACTGGCTCCACTTGGAGAAAAGAGTCACTTTCAAAATCCTCACTCACGCCTACAAATGCCTACACAACAACGGACCCAAATACCTCAATGTCAGAATCAATTTTCACGTACCCAAAAGAAACCTCCGATCTTCCAACCTGGCACTGGCTGAAACCCCGCGCATCCACAGAGCCAGAGCAGGCAGAAGATCCTTCTCTCACATTGCAGCCAAGACCTGGAACAATCTACCGGCAGACATCAGACGCGGGGCTCTCTGAAGTCCTTCAGGAAGACCCCCAAGACCTGGCTCTTCGGCTAAACAGATCCGCGGACCCTCCTCAGTGCCTTGAGATCCTCACGAGTGAGTACCGTGCTTTCAGTTCCCTGATTGATTGATTATATGTGTATGTTGATATTGAGAATTCAGGCATTTTGCAATATGTTGATTGAGCCGAGAGCACACACTCTGACTTCTCCCAACTCAGTACAGGAAATGTATCCTTTACTCTAGTGTCCTGCATTAGTGTAGCATTGCATTTTTGCTGGCTAATATCCGTTGTAATATTTTTAACTTATTTAACGATGTCTCATTGACCTTTGAGCTTTAGTTGTTCAGGACATGCGAGTTGCAAAGTGAGTAATTCTCTCCCTTGGCAAGTAAAAAAATATCAGATTAATCAGTCGGATTGAAAAGGAACACTATAGTGTTAACGGGTATGGTGATTTTTCCCAAAAATCTAAAGATTAAAGTAAGACATATTAATGCTTATAGCCTAGAAAGCAAATTTGAAGGTGGATGGATATCAGCTCACTACAAACCATGATAAAAATAATTTATTATAAATGTTTTTGCTTCAGCAATGATTGCAGGAGTTTTGGGTAAAGGAAAGAGAAAATTATGCCCACAACAAGCTCCGGATCTAATACAATTCTCAGTGGTTCTTTAAATTTCACTTTGGATTAAGCTCTTGGCATGCCAATTCGGCACAGTTTGCCAACTGTAGCCTTCATGGTCCTGATCCAGTATAAAACAGCTTTTTGACATTTGATATATGGATATTTCTCAGTTCCTAAAGTCAAGAAATTTCTTTTATCTTGTTTCCAGATTCGTTTTTCTATCTCACACGAGAATTACCGTAGGCGTCATCCGTGACATTAATACAAGTGAATGATAGCATGTCTGGGTCTATTCCCATCTTATGAGGAACCATACGAGGCTGCCCTCTTTTGCCCCTACTCTTCGCCATTGTTATAGAGCCCTTGGTAAAACATATCAAGATTGACTCTGGAGTGACTTGGTTTAAATGGGCAATAGACATCAAAGACAAGGTGTCATTGTATGCAGATGACCTGCTTATACATATGTATATGTATGGACGACATGCTTATATATATTTATGCCAGCCCGACAGCTCAGGCACATATATAATGCAGATTCTAAATGAATGAGCCCAGGACCAAAGAAGTGGGTAGTTTGGCCATCCAAGTCCCTTATACCCACAACAACCCACAATATTTCCAGGTTTGCACCCGCCAAAATGAGCTGTTTCCCCCACCACCAGACGGACAGGGACTATGTCGCTGATGGCTCTTCCCTGGGGTGAGCGTCCTCTTTGCATTGTTCTCCGGCCGCTGCTGATATGTAGAAGCCAGCTGCGACCCTGCATTGGCCTGGGCGGTGGCGCGCTGGTCCGCCATCTTGTGCAGATTGCTCCGCTGCCGGGATCACACATGCCGAGAAAATGCATTTGAACTTTACGTCCTCTTAGTTATGCAAAAAGGATATACTCAAGGTACTGTGCAACATGTTCAACTCTTTAGGAAATAGTCCTCTCTTTCTCTGAAAACTAACATCCGATTATAAATGAAGATGCAGTGTTAGATTCTGCAGCACCATTTTCAATAATACGCCCAAATACAGAAGAAAGAGGCACAGGTGAAAACAGTGCAAGTAAAGGGATGGTCTGGGCCCGTAAATGCGAACCCTAGCTAACTTACCCATCCATAAATAAGTACTGAAGATGAGACATAACAAAGAAACCTACAGTCTGTTCACAGACTCTCTTAGGACCCCCTCCCACTGATGTTGTGGGCAGGGCCCCATATCCTGACCATCCACTTTGTATTGGTATCTAAGCTGTTACATGACATCCTACATTTTTTTTCCTGATCTATGCTTTGTATAGTCCCTTTCTTTTATCGACTTCTCATGTGTACTGTGATCAAGCTTGGAGACATGTTAGCGCGTTAGACTTCAAATAAATAATCTTAGGTTGCCTGTTGTTCTCGATGATCATGCTGAATTGGGGTGTACAAGCGGTCTTACTGCTGCCTCCTCAATAAGCAAGTATATGAGATCTTCAGTAACACACCACATACAGCTCTGCCAGTGCTACTCGGGTCAGACCATGTTCCCTCCTGTATTAGCACTGGGGTGCCATATTAATCTTCCTGTTTTTTACCTAGAGAATTCCTTTTATTCAATTGCATCCACCCACTGGTTTGCTAATGCACTTCGGTCAGAGGCACAACTAGAGGCAAATTTCTGGGGAGCTAAGAAAATATTTGGGGGGGGGCGCTATTTCTTCCAGCAATAGGCAGAGTGGAGATGCAGGGGCTCTAAGAAGGGGTGAAAAAGAACAAAGCCTCATTAACAAGCAAGTGGTCTTTTAAAGACCTGTGAAGTACTCGGGTGCGGCTGTGTGTGTACCTGGGAAGCTGTCTCAGCCCAGGCTGCCACATGACGGGGCGCTGCAGCCCTTTGAGCCCAATGGGCGTTGCGCGCCTGTCTTCAGTCAAGCAGCAACCCGTCTATTTCCACACGCAACCCAGCCAATGTATTCATTTATTTACTTTAATTACTTCAGTCCCAGTACCTGGCCTTGAGGACAAAACCTATCACTCCTCCATTGTACTTTAGTCCTCCACCAACAGATCAATTTACAATTGATCTGGTAGAAATTCTGTAATGGAAGGAGATGTAGTACTTTAGGGACTCAATGGAAGACTGCGCATAAGTGAATTTTAGGGAAGATACTTTTTTTGTAAAACAGAAGGAAGATCATGCACTTTAGATGTAGATCCTGCACTGTCCACTACTACATGTATTTATTTATTTATTGAGTTTTATATAGCGCTGGCTAGACCCGGAGGTATCAGAGCGTTTTACATGAGGAAGAAATATTGTTTCAGAACATGGTTACAAAGTTACATCAGTTACTGAAGTGTAGTTACAGGAATTACATGAGTACAAAAGCATAGCATAGCCATGAGATAAAAAATAGGCAAGGGAGAGAGGGAAGGAATAGGGGAGGTAGACGGAGAATAATGGAGGGAAGAGGAGGGGGAGGGGGTAGGAGGCTCAACAGGGAGATTAGGAAAAACAGTGTCCGACATCCGGCTGGGTAGGTGACGGACGAGGGGTGAACCAGAGCCAAACTCCTCTGTAGCTGTGTGGGACAGCTCCACTGGTCATCAGCCAAAGGTTGCTCGGGCACCGCAATACATACAGAAAGGTTATAGTTTCCGCCTAGGGGGGCATAGTCCAAAAGTTCCATCGAGTGCGCGATGTACGGTGCTGTGCTCTCGACGGTAATGGGATAAAAACCCAGGCTTCCGCTGTGTGAGACTCCCTTGTCGCTGTGGACTCTCTCAGAGGGGTCTTTAAGACATCAGCGTATAAATGTTGGACCCCTCCCCAACAAGGGGAGAAGGACTGCTTTGGAAAGGGGCCTACTCATGGTGGCCTTTATTAGAAAATTGGTGTGTCATATGGCAGCCATCTTAGAGTCAGGGATTGGGTACACTCCTCACATCTGGTCTTCACACTGTTCCTCTGCGTCCCAGAGGCCACCCGCGTGTGACTTCCCTTTTATCTGGAGCATCCTGGGCTTCTGCTACTGAGGTTTGCCTGCTTTGGTGCTGCGGCTGCCATTTTATGATCCAAATCCACTCCATGCCTGATGCTGCCTCCTTGCCTATGCCTCACTGGCCTTGGGGAGCACAGGTAGGTGCACTCCAGCTGAAGAATGAAATGAAAGAGCAGTAACTAAAATAACATGGCGGATCAGGGCATCTCAGCTCAAGTCACAGTAGCATCGCTGTTGCTACATGGAGTGGGAGAGCGGTCTCTTCACCATTCACGCATATTGGATGAAGACCATATTGATTATTTTCATCGCTTTAGATTCCTAGCAAAATGTATTCACAAATTGCTTATTTCTGACATAAAAAAAATATAATAACCAATCCAGTGATTTGGTCAAGAAAAGAAAACTGAGAAATTGCAGGGAAATATCATGTTGATTGCAAAGATCGAATAGCTTGTTGTTTATTTTGTTTTTTAGTGTATTTTGAAATATTACCGAGTTCAGTTTTTACAATAATTACATTATATCTATATACATATTGTTAGCTATATATGCCTGTTTCTCCAGACTATATATATATATACTGGCGGTCGCCAGTAGGTATATATAGTTAGGACCTAGTTTCCATAGGAAATCCGCAACATTCTATTGGAAATAACTTTGGCGCCGGTTGATGAATCTTCGCGAATTTCTCAAAGAAGATGGCCCGCTCCGCTCCTTCCCTGAAAGTTTTGGGGGGATTCGTGAAGTGGGGGCTGAGAAAAAAGGGGGGTCCCAAAACGTGTTTTCCCCATGTTAATTTCCATAGGACAATTAGACACGGCTACAGCCCGAACGGCTGAACGGAATTACAAGAAATTTGGCAAAATGGTAGAGTCTGATTCGCAGATCACGCTTTTGCTTAAATGGTGTAAATCCCTCCAGTAGTTGTTGAGAAAATCAAATGTGAAAAAATGTATATATCTGGGCGGAGCCTAACCACACATCTCATCGTGAGATCTGATTGCCTTTCAGCACTTCATCCAAGAAGTGTTGGCAGCCATCTTGGGACCAATATACATGACAGCAGCTCATTAAAAAGCATTGCAGTTAATAGAAGGTTTTAGGACTTTAGTTACATTATAAATCATTTGTTGATGGTACCATACTCATTTTAGGAATTGTGATGTGTTCTAAGGTGATTTTACCATGTGAAAAAGCCTTCTGCTGGGATATCATGAATCATGTTTGAAAGAAAACTATTATCTCATGCTTTTCCCACAGTGGTTTGGAAGGGGATCTATAAGCTAAACTGAAAGCAAGTTTTCTGTAAATTCACATTATCTTTCCCTGTCATGTGAGAATGAAGTCTGACATTCTCAGTAAAACATGTACATCCAACAAGGGCAGAGACTGTCAGTTGATTCCTTTGTGTTCTACTGCAGCTTCCCAGAGTGTTCTAAAGAACAACTAGAGCGCTAACAGTCCTACTTATTACAAAGGTATGGCACACCTGAAGCCATCTTGATTGGAATAAAGTGGTAACTCTTAAAACATTTAATTTAAAAAGGAACAAAATGAGGGGGTATATTTTGCCACAGAAAGTATGATTAGTGCTGCAGAAAGAAAAATGAGGGCACATTTTGAGTGACTTCTCAAATCCTCTTATATTTCAGTAAAAAAAATCTGACATGCAGTCTCCCAAGATGGCCACCAGAGACAAAAGAGCCCAAATGTAGCCCAAATATCACCCAGATGTAGCCCAAGTATAGCCCAATGACAGAATGTCCCAGAGTGTTCTAAAGAACAACTAGAGTGCTAACAGTCTTACTTATGACAAAAGTATGGCACACCAGAAGCCATCTTGATTGGAATTAAGTGGTAAGTCTGAAAATATTTAATTTAAAAAGGAACAAAATGAGGGGGTTCATTTTGCCATAGAAAGTATGATTAGTGCTTCAGAAAGAAAAATTAGGGCACATTTTGAGTGACTTCTCAAATCCTCTTCTATTTCATTTTAAAATTCTGACATGCAGACTGAAACATGCACTTTGAATACCAGCAGCAGACTTGCCTGGTGAACAGTAGCATTACTACAGTGATCTAATGAGCAACTAGAGTGCTAACATTCAGAATTTATGGCAAATGTGTGACACATCTGAATGCCTTTTTGATGGAACCAAAGTAAACAAGCATTGAAAATGCAATAGATCTCGCCCTCGTTTAAGTTAAAGCCATTCTGTTTGTAATGAGGTGGCTTTTTAGCTTTGCTTTTAAAACTTTCATGTAAATAACATGCATATGTATGCATATATGTATATGTATGCATGCATTTATATTTGTATTTATATAGATATGCAGATTATATATGTTTATATATATATATGTATGTGTATATATATATATATATACACATACATATATATATAAATGCATATATATGCATATATATATATGTGTGCGTGTAGAGAGAGGTAGAGACTAGTAGAGAGAGGTAGAGAGTGAGTAGTAGAGAGTAGTAGAGAGTAGTAGAGAGAGTAGCAGAGAGTGAGTAGTAGAGAGTAGTAGAGTGAATAGTAGAGTGAGTAGTAGAGTAGTAGAGAGTGAGTAGTTGAGAGTAAGTAGTAGAGTGAGTAGTAGAGAGTAGTAAAGAGAGAGTAGTAGAGTGAGTAGTAGAGTGAGTAGTAGAGTGAGTAGTAGAGAGAGTAGTAGAGAGAGTAGTAGAGAGAGTAGTAGAGAGTGAGTAGTAGAGAGTAGTAGAGTGAGAAGTAGAGAGTGAGCAGTAGAGAGTAGTAGAGTGAGTAGTAGAGTGAGTAGTAGAGTGAGTAGTAGAGTGAGTAGTAGAGTGTAGTAGAGAGTAGTAGAGTGAGTAGTAGAGAGTGAGTAGTAGAGAGTGAGAAGTAGACAGTGAGTAGTAGAGAGTAGTAGAGAGTGAGTAGTAAAGAGTGAGTAGTAGAGAGAGAGTAGTAGAGAGAGAGAGTAGTAGAGCGAGAGTAGTAGAGAGAGAGTAGTAGAGAGTGAGTAGTAGATAGTGAGTAGTAGGGAGTGAGTAGTAGAGAGTGAGTATTAGAGAGTAGTGGAGTAGTAGAGTAGTGGAGAATATTCCAAAGTTTGGCACAGCACCACTTGCACAATAAGTCCAATCAAATCATATCACTTAGAGTCCTTATTGAAGCGCTGAATCTTGGTGTATATTCAAATGCTTTTATTTTCATTAAGTTTATGTACCACAGCCAGCCGACGCGTTTTGTTCTGTACAACAGAACTTCTTCAGGGCGTTCTTATTTCCTTCAAGTTATGTCGGTATCCTGTTGTCATATAACTAGATATTTCTTCCAAATGTTAGACGAGACGCAAGTACATTCTTATTCAAAGTGACTAGGTATCAATTTTACCCACACAATTCGGGCAGACTTGAGTAATTTATAGCATCCTCAAAGTCAGTCTTTCAAAAATTCCAAAGTATAGGACATGATAATCCAAATCCAAATGTTTCTCAAGAAAAGTCATTTTCAATCGTTCGGAATATCGGCGTTTGGGCAGATATGACACAGGGACCTCCAGTATGCATGGGGAATTAGTCCCCCCTCTGCAAACGCGCCAGTGGCCTGCGTTGCAGAGAGGTGTAAAAAGGGGCATAGCCTCATTGCACCTCTGTGCAATGCATCCCAATGGCGCATACTGGAGGTTCCAGGTGGGCTAGTTGGCCCCCAGGGACCCCCAGTATGCAACGGGAATTAGTTCCCCCTCTTCAAACATGCACGGGGCTGCGTTGCAGAGAGGTGTAAAAAAGGGTGTGGCCTCATTACACCTCTCTGCAATGCAGCCCCCTGGCGCATACTGGAGGCTCCTGGTGGCCTAGTTGGCCCCCAGGGACCCCCAGTATGCAAGGGGAATTAGTTAACCCTCTGCAAACGCACCAGGGGGCTGCGTTGCATAGAGGTGTAACAAGGGGCATAGCCTCATTACACCTCTGCAATGCAGCCCCCTGGCACATACTGGAGGTTCCAGGTGGGCTAGTTGGCCCCCAGGGGCCCCCAGTATGCAAGGGGAATTAGTTCCCCCCTCTTCAAACATGCATGGGGGCTGCGTTGCAGAGAGGTGTAAAAAGGGGCGTGGCTTCCTTACACCTCTCTGCAATGCAGTCCCCTGGCGCATACTGGAGATTCCTGGTGGGCTTTCAGGTCTTATATAGTTAGGAATTAGCATTAAAAAAAACTTTGAAATTCACAGAAAAATACATGGGTTTCAGGCCTTATATAGTTAGGAATTAGCATTTAAAAAACCTTGCAAATTCACTGAAAAAACCATAGGTTTCAGGCCTTATATAGTTAGGAATTCGCATTTAAAAAACCTTTGAAATTCACTGAAAAAACCATAGGTTTCATGCCTTACATAGTTAGGAATTAGCATTTAAAAAACCTTTAAAATTCACTCAAAAAACTATAAGTTTTAGGGGTGTTATAGTTAGCTGGACATTTCACTCATACAAAACCATTGAAATTGCTCCTATATAGTTAGTTGTACTAACTATATTTCGCGCACTCGCAATCCACTGCTGATGATGTCACATATTACATCATTCATGACATGGTCAGTGACATCACTGATGACATCTCAAATGACATCACTGATGACATCATCCACGTGACAATCACATACACTAGTAAAATCTTTCATCACTCTTTGTAAAATACAGAGCATCATATTTGAATCCATTGTTACAGCAATACAAGTATCTAAAAACCCACTCAGTGATTCATAGATGTATACACACATCTAATCACTTACCTGTAGATTCACTCATACATGCTGTCAATGAACAATAGAACACTATCAAAAATACTTATACAACTAAATCGACATTACACAACAGTACACATCCTATTCACATATGAAGTCATCCTACTCACTTATGCAAACAATGGATCATACTTACATATTTACTTAATTTAATTTCAAAAAGGGGGTGGTGATGGACAGAGTATCTGAGTTAATCAGAACACTCCTACCCAGTCAACAGATCAGGGCTTGATCCATCACCGTTTTTTAGCTCACTGCACCATCCCAGTTCAGAACCTGGCTATATGCAAATTAGTCTGTCCCTTGCCCAGTGCATCATGGGAACAGGGCAGACCAAACTACCAAGCCAATTCTTTACTGGAAAGGAAACAAGCTTGGGGCAGTGAGCTAAATAACGGTGATGGATCAAGCCCTGATCTTTGGACTGGGTAAGAGTGGTCTGCTTAATTCAGACACTCTGTTCATCACCACCCCCTTTTCTGAATACATATTTACTTAGCTACACACTTATACAAACACAACTTCATCTATTCATTTAGATAGTAGGTCATACTTAGTGAATTATAAAATCATTATTACAAGTATAAAGTTATCCATACAGTCACTCACACAATCATTGAGTCTTATGTATACGTATTTATATACAACAACTGACACATACACTGCCTTTTATTTTTCTAGTTTATTGGACATGTACCATTAAGAAATATATTTTGCTCATCACCACACCCATAAAGATATTCACTCACCCAAACAACTGTTAGAACATGTAGTTTTAACTTCATATATCTAGTGAATCAACTATTCACACATCTTTGGGCAGTCACACACCCCCCACCGAACCACACACATTCACTCTCCCATACAAATACTCAGTTAACTAATCAATAACTAATATAGACTTTCACATAGCTAGTAACCAACTGGAGAACCAGTTTACACAACAACTGACAAAGTGATACAGATATTCAAACAGTTTAGTCACTATTCACTATATTTAGTGAGACACTATAAATTGGTCAAGTAAACAGTCAATTACACTGCTACTAAATCCTCCATCCAAATATTTATTTTTATATATCCATTCATTCTTCAATGCAAATTGCTATATATATAATGCATATTTAAATAACGAAGCAAACCACATTCACTGGATGATGTCATCAGTGATGTCATTTGAGATGTCATCAGTGATGTCACTGACCATGTCATGAATGATGTAATGTGACATCATCAGCAGTGGATTGCGGGTGCGCGAAATATACTTAGTACAACTAACTATATAGGAGCAATTTCAATGGTTTTGTATGAGTGAAATGTCCAGCTAACTATAACACCCCTAAAACTTCTAGTTTTTTGAGTGAATTTTAAAGGTTTTTTAAATGCTAATTCCTAACTATATAAGGCCTGAAACCTATGTTTTTTTCAGTGAATATATATATATATATTTTTTGCAAAAATGAAGACGCCGCACTCTGGAATTGAGAGATTAATCTTCTTTATTCGACTCCATCGTTAGTCTATCACACCGACGCGTTTCGGGCATGCGCCCTTTCTCACGGTATATATATATATATATTTACGCATACATGCACACAAACACTGAGGCAGGCTGTTTCCTTTATTGAGTAACAGCAAATCCTAACTGCACCAGCATGGACTCTAATCCTAACTGCATGGGCAAGGCGGCCATGATACTCCGTGCTTTTAGAGATGTCTCAATCCTCACTAGAAGCCCCCATTATGGCCTGACTTTTTCACTCTGCATCAGGGTCATCTCAGACACTCTGTTCCCAAAGCCTCAATCTAGCAATTTGGAAACTCAGTACCTAGGGTTTTCATATCTCAACTACCCACAAGAATGCATGGTAATTCTGAGGGAGGCTACCACAACTCATACTTGCTGAGCAGAAAAATGGAAAATGTTTGTACACTACTGCTTCTCTTAACACACATACCCCCTTTACTGTTTATGTGCAGGATGTCATTTCCTACCCTCTACACCTTTATAATGCAGCCCTAACATACACACTTACATACTACTTCAACTCACTGCAATTGCAACACACCTTTACAATAGACCACATTCTTCTATTTAGTAGAGTACCTGTCTTCAAAGCCTTCATGTGAGGCTAAAAAGGGTCATCCCTCCAACAATGCCTCCTGTTTTCCGTATGGAAGTTACATGTCGTACGTGAGTCCCTTGCTCACTTTGCCACTGGATTCAAGCAAGCCTGGCTGAAGACGGCTGTAATGCCAGAAACCCGTCCTAGGCAGCTTGTTTCCGGTCCAGGGAAGGCATGGCTTGGCAGTTCAGGCTGGACTGTTCCCATGAGGCACAGGGTCAGACTGATTTGCATATGGCCATGTCTGAACTGAGGTGGCAGAGTGGGCTAAAGAACGGTGGTGGATTAAACCCAGATTTGTTGACTGGGTGTGAGTGTTTGATTGGTTCAGATGCTCCGTCCATCACCACCCCCTTTTGTACCACTTACATGTTGTACTCCAGCGCCTTATGGGTCCGCCTTTTGAGCTTTTGTGTTTCCGAATTTGTCTTGGAAGGTGGTTTTCGTATAGCAGTCACTTCCCTCGGGCGAATTAGTGAGCTGCAAGCTATTACAATTCAGGAACCATACATTTAGGTTCATAAGATAGGGTTGCTCCTAGCACTAACCCCAGATTCCTGTGTCTCATCCATTCATATCAACCAATCTATCGAGTTACATTACTTTTTCCCTCAGCCAGAGTCCGTAGATGAAAGGGCGCTTGACTTTCTGGATATTAAAAAGGCACTCATGTATTTTATCAACAGAACAAAACCTTTCAGAAAGTCTGCTTAACTTTTTGTTCCCTTCACCAAAACCCCACAAGATATCTGACATTTCCAAAACAGGCTTGGCACACCAGCCTTTCTAGGTAATATCCCTATCTTGAATATATGTAAGGCTGCTACTTTATAAGCACCACACACATTTACCAAGAAATATTGTGTAGATGTACTTGCATGCTAACAATCTCCAGTTGGCCAAGTGGTTTTAAGGATACTTTTTCAAACATATTCTAGCTAGCCACTTCTTTTCAGAGGGAGTTCCTTTCAGTCTGTGCAGAGCATGCGTAACTACAGCCACACATACTATGAACTGAAAATATTTTCAGCATATAACCGTCGGTTCTTAGTATGTAGAGCTGTAGGTTCACATTCATCCACCGTCCTCGCCAGAATCTAGCAATGATCACAGATTTTGATACCTTTCTAATGTTACTTTAATTTCTTAAAATCATCACACTCTTGTCTTCCACAAAGCGTTCAATTTACGTTACAAGTCCACTGAGTGGGAAAACAATCTGAGGTGGAGTTGGTGTGCTGGTGTATTATGGAACAAGTTAGGAGTCACACCAGGTCTTATGACTAATTACTTCTAATTTCCTCAAAGAACAACTTGCAAAGGTCAGGGCCCTTCACTACATGCCAGGAGTATACGGAGTATGTGAATCTGTAGCACTTCTTGTACACGCTACAAACAGATGTTTACAGTGCAAGTAACATTTTCCATGCATAAATCTATGTATGTATGTGTGTGTAAAAAATAGAAATAAATATATATGTGTATATATATATATATATATATAGATATAGATAAAATGTAATTTTAACATACAATCTTAAGCTCTTAAGAAAATGTGTAGGCTTAAACAGTTCTGAAGTAGTAAAACCATTTTGGTATTATCTTGTTTAATCATTTCTACCTGATGATCATGAACTAATGGTGTCTTCTTTCGTGCAGTCTTGGCAAGCATGCAGAGAAAAAGGAGAATTGAGGCGCTCCAAGGTTGGTTAAATATTTTTTGTATTCTGCATGCTGGCTCACTGTGGTGCTGTTTTCTTTTTTATATTTTTTTTATTATATATCCCAGAAGAGACAGTGGTTACAAATAACAAAAAAATAGAAAAAGCTGCAAATTTACAAATATACACATTGTAAATAGCAGTATGTCCAATATAACACATGGTTCTTCTAAAGAAAAAGAAGAAAATCGTAGGAGTCAACCAGGCACTAGTTAAACGTTTCATGTTGCGTTATACAAGATACAAAAAGAGAGAGAGAAAAAAAAAAGAAAAGAAAAACAGGGAACATTATACATCAAAATTACTCAAACAAAGGGCCTCAAATGTGTCTGTCCCATTTCCCCGCCCCTTGCATCCATATAATGCCATCTCCAAATTACATATATGAAGCATCAGGGCAAACCAAGCTTGATTCGCCGAAGGGTTAGCATCCATCTAATTTGATGCCATCAGCAGTCTGGCTCCTGTCATTAAAATGAAACAAAAATATACCTGTGTTGATTCTAGTTGTGCATTCTCATCAAAACCTAATAGCATCATAGTTGGCGAGATAGACACATCTTGTTTTAACACTTTATGCAGAAAAATTTCGATTCCATTTATTAAAGTGTCCAGCTTACTACAATCAAAAAAACATATGTACCAAATCTACAGGGCCTTGCCCACATCTCGGGCAGTGATCATTTTCCCTTTTCTAACATGCACACAGTTTTTCCGGGGTAAAGTACAAATTAAAATCTGTTTTGTAATGTTGGCTTCGAGATTTGCAGAGAGAAATACTTTCTTTGAGAGAGCCTGTCTCGGTCTCTGTTGGCGCCTGGCAAGATGGCTGCCGGGAGGTTGTGCTGAGCGGTCGCACTGATCCACTCTCCCTCACACAGAAATGATGTCGGAGTATTAGGAAGGATGTCGTGCTGCCCTCATGGCCCCCATGTCTATAATATTCTGGGTATACACTAAATACTCAGATTGGAAATTGCCGGGCAACAAAGAAATAATCTATCAAGGGCTTTACCAGATCAAGAGGAAGGCTCAATATTTGATAGCTCTTATCAGCACTAGCCTGCCAAAGATGCCGCCTTTACCCCCTTTGCCTCCGCGATCCACGAGGCAGGAGAAGGCGAAAACGCAAACAGAATCAACTACGGGGAGAGCTGCTGTTGGTGACGGCGGAGGAAGTAAGGCAGCGGTGGATATTCTTGGCCCCTCACAGCGAGCTCTAGGAGCGATAAAAAAGAATATAACCCCAGCAGTCAAAGAAAAGAAGCATGAGGGTCGCGTTAAAGAAAGAGCGCGGTCAGAACAACAACTGAGCCCTAAGAAGGATCACACTGGCATCACCGGCATCAGCGGAAGACACAAACAGGGGAAAACGAGCGAAAAAGCAATCAAAGACATGGGGCTAAGACAGCCTACCTTGGACGAGGCTTTTACCCCGAGACGCCCTGCACCGCTCGAGCCAAAGCAGAATCAAGGCGGAAGCGTCCTCGTGGACGTCCAGGACGCTGAAGTGCTGGTTGCTAGGCAACCCCCCGGATCAGAGCACGGCCTGGGAGACAGCGCGCCCTCGAGTCAGGAGGTCGTTCTGAAAGATCCCACACACGGTGAGACAGACACAACTACTGGGGGGGGGCAGACAGCAATGTTTTAGAGATGGCAAGCAACAGTACAGGAAATGCTGGTATGATGGAGGCTCTGCTGCAGGTTGAGGCCGAGCTTAATTCACCTCTGCAGGCTAGTGGCACATGGGGAAGTAATGCAACATTGGGGAAAAAAAAGACGGCGAAGGCTATGGTGAGGGAGAATGCTTCTTTTCACCATTTGAGGATACAGATACCACTAGAACTAGTGACGTCAGCTCAGAGGAGGGCTCACTTTCACGCTCTAGCTCCTCAGATAGACAAAGCACTCAGAAAAAGAGATGGCCGCATTTGAAGAGACATGGTTCTGGCTCGGGCTCGGGCTCTGCACCCCTCAGTGACTTTGGCTGCAAATTGGCATGGGATTATTCTGCTACTTCGCAGCCTCACCAAGAAGGCAACAATCCCCTGGGCGTTACTAGAAAAGTACCTCCTGAGAATTACCCACCTCAGGCCCCTTTTGATATGTTATTCGATACATTAAAACAAATGCAGGTGGAGGCGAGATCTGAAAGCCGCAGGGCAAGACGAACCACAAAAAAAATCCATAACACTATGAAAAAGGTTAATAAATTATATGATGAAATGGCTGCTAGAGTTACCGAGGTCGAGGAGAGAACGGGGAAACTGGAGGAGGATATGAACACTTGGCAAGATTTCAAAGACACACAAGAAAAGATAACAGAGGTCTCACAATGGAAACTTGAGGATTTTGAAAATCGCCAAAGGCGCAATAACATCCGCCTTTTGGGCGTTGAAGAGGGAAGCGAGGGGCAGGACATTATGTGTTTTGTTGTCAAACTATTAAAAGGGGCTTTTCCTGAATCCGAATGGCAGTGGGAGAAGGAAGTTCAGCGCGCACACAGGTTCCCCTTTAAGCAGAAGAAAGAGAGAGGAACAGCTCTCCCAAGGGCAATACTTATAAATGTTGGGAACTATCTTCTTAGGCAAGAAATAATGGACAAGGCAAGACCTGATAGTAAACGAACATTTGAGGGCATTACTTTTTTTGCCAGACCTGACTTCTGCCACGCAACAGTGGAAAGGAGATGGAGGCTCAGGCAATTAATAAAGCCTTTTCAGTCTATCGGATCAGAGGCATATCTACTATTCCCTGCCAGGTTGAAGGTAGTGACTAAGGGGGCCGTGAGGATGTTTCTATCCGAAATTAAAGCGCAGCAATTCCTAGAGGAACTTAAGGATCAAAGGGAGAGGTAAAAAGCTCAACATGAGCCATAATTTAGAAATTCTGATAGAATGATAGTATATATCAGGATTTTCGTTTAGGGCACTTTTTTAGAGAGGTGAGGTTACGGGCTGAGCTCAAGCAACAGGGGCAACAGGGGTGCATGGGGGGGGGGGAAATAAATGAATAAATAAATAAAGGAGAGGGGCAATAGGGGTGGACATATGTGAACATGAGGGAGCACAAGGTAATGGGGGAGTAAGGGAGAGTGGCGCGGCCTCCACAACCGAAAGCAGTCACACATAGGTCACCTTGACCTATTTGCCAGTAGAGGGGAGGGTGGGGGTTGGCTAGTTTGGGGAGGGGGGTAGAAGGGGGGTGAGGGGGGGTAAGGAGTAAGGAGGGGAGAAATTTTCAAGCAAGTGAGGATTTAAGTGGTAAGGAACAGCACAGAACAAGAGTTAGTAGGTTAAAGCTAAAGCTAAAGCAACAGCGGAAACAGTATGATACAACTTATGTATTTGGATCAAATGTAATTGTCTGCCAGAATAAGTACCGAGAAATGCCTCATGACTGGTTCTCTATGATGGGCAAAATGTTATCTGTATTCAATGACGTGTAAGATAGCTACTATCAATGTCTGTGGGCTTAATGATGTGAGTAAAAGGCTCAGGGTCTCAGAATTGTTAAGAACTCTGCGATTGGACTTAGTTTGCCTGCAGGAAACACATCTTGAGGCAATAAGAGGAAATCTTCTGGGCCATCTGGGATTTAATGTATTGGCTAACTCCAAACAGTCATCGAGAACTAAGGGTGTTGCTGTATTAGGGAGAAGGAATGATGTGCTGGTGATAAGGAAGAAGGAGGACACATGGGGCAGATGGGCTCTATTAGAGCTAAAATTCAAGGAAGATAAATTAACACTCGTCACAATATATGGGGCAACAGAGGATGACCCGGAAGTTTTTCAACATTTAGACACAGAGTTAGCCCAGTGGCCAGAGCCTATAATATGCTGTGGTGACTTTAATATTCACGACCCCGGTAGTACCTTTTTGCGTCCGCAGTGTCATTATGGGGGGAGGAAGAGGAGGGTACATAGAGCACTTTCAAATTTGGTGGCTCATAATTCTTTGGATGATCCATGGATTAAGACGCACCCTAATATAGATGGCAGCACTTTCTATTCATTCCCCCACAAAATTATGGTCAGGCTGGACTATTTTTTGGTTTCTAAATCCCTGATGACTGATGTATATATAGAAAGGAAACCACGAATCATCTCAGATCATAACCCTTTAATCCTGACAGTTAGACTAGGACAGGCACAAAAAAGGACCACCCAATGGACTTTCGAAAGAGCGTTATTGAAGGATGAGATGTATAAGTCTCATATGGGTGGCTGGATTAAGAGCTATTGGGAGATCAATAGAGGAACAGCACCCCCGGGGGTGGTTTGGGACGCTTTCAAAGCAGGAGCTAGGGGAGAGACATTGAGCTATGTACTTTCCAGACAAAAAAGGGAAAAAGAAAAAATAGAGGAACTCTCTAGAAACCTACTCAAGGAAGAGAATGAGCTAACATTAGCTATACAACAGCATTTACCCCATGACCAGCATCTATTGAGAATAACAGTTTTTCAGGCAGAAGCCTCGGAAAACATCGCTAAAAAGGCAGCAGAAAATTACCTGATTAAAAGGGAGGCTGCATAGGAGTTAAGTGAAAGAGTTGGGCACATATTAGCTATAAGAACTAGACAGAGGCTAGCAGCGGCAGACATCAAGGAAATAGTGGATGGGCAGGGCAATACGGTTACAGAACCGGATTCAGTGAGGGAGGTTTTTAGGCAGTTTTATAAGGACTTATATGCCAGCGGCAACACAGGAGAAGTAGCAGAGATAGATAGGTACCTAAGGGATATTCCGAAGCCATTCATCACAGCGGAACAAAGAGAGGAGTTGGACTCTCCTTTCCACTTAGAGGAATTTGTGTCAGCTCTGACTAGCCTCCCCTCGGGTAAAGCAGCGGGCCCAGATCAGCTGCCTGTAGAGTTTTATAAGGTTTTTCAAGGAAGTATTGCTGAAGAAATGGTAAATGTTATGAGGCAGGCACAAAAAGGAGAGTCAATACCAGAGACATGGGGAGAAGCTGATATCATTGTGATTTTAAAGAAAGGGAAACCTGAAACTACACCAGGTTCATATAGACCGATCACATTAATGAACGCAGACACTAAAACCTATTCTAAAATATTAGCTACGAGGATTTCTAGGATTATTGAGGGGGTGGTAAGCCCCATACAACATGGGTTTATCCCTGGCAAGGGTACTACACAACATGTCAGGCAATTGATCACAATGTTTGATGCGGCAGGTACCCTGGGGGACCCTATGGCAGCGCTTTTTCTAGACGCTGAGAAGGCGTTCGATAGGGTCTCCTGGGATTACCTGTGGCATGCACTGAAATGGAGTGGCATAGGCGAGGGCTATATAAAAGCTATCCAGACTCTTTATAAAGAACCAACAGCAAGAATCAGGGTCAATAGGGGACACTCGGCAGCAGTTAAGATATGTAGAGGGACTAGGCAAGGCTGCCCATCATCCCCTCTGCTGTTCGCTATATACCTGGACCCTTTTCTACGGAGACTGGAAGGTAACCCAGGGATTTGCCCAATGAGAGAAAATGGCTGTAAAGTTAAATCATTGACCTATGCGGACGATGTCGCCATTCTGACACCTAACCCATCAGCAGCTATTGGTGAAATAGAGCTTGAGGCGCAATTGTTTGGACAGGTGTCTGGGTACAGCTTAAATAGAAGTAAGACACAGATAGTAGGTAATAGGTTTATAGACTGTAATGACCAAAGGGTTGTAACCTCGGCAATATATTTGGGAGTGGCAATCTCTGCAGATTTAGATATAGTGGTACAGAGCAATATTGCCCCATTAATAGATAAGGTAAAATTAGACCTAGAGAGAATGAACAACTTGCACCTATCTCTAGTAGGTTGTACTAATGGTATCAAGATGTTAATTCTGCCAAAGTTTTTATATTTTTTTAGGACAATATCGTTATTCTTTGAAAATAAATGGTTTAATGCACTAGAGATTATTCTCAACAGATTCATTTGGGCACAAGGAAAGACGCGCAGAGCATATAGGTTTATATCCCTGCCAAGAGACAGGGGAGGCTGGGGTGCACCAGATTTTAAATTATATTACTGGGCAGCTGCCATACAATATATGCAGGGATTGGTGGGCGCTGACGGCCTCAACCAAAGAATCACCAACTATTCTACAAACATATATGCCGCAGTGTTAGGGGCAGATGCGGAGAACTGCTTCTTAAACTGCATAGACTTTGGATATTATAAGAGAACTAAATTCAAGACAGTAGAGGCCGACATTAAAGTCTGGAATGGTTTTTTAAAAAGATCCCATCTTGGGAGGTTTAATCGGTATATTAGGTTGTACAAAAATAAGTCTTTCTCGATACCAATCTTTGCAGATACTGTGATGGCAGGGTGGGCAGAGAAGGGGATCATCCAAGTCGGGGACGTAATGAACACCGAGGGATTTTTTCAATTTTCAGAATTGATAACAAAATATGGAATAGACAGGAGGGACCTCTTTAAATACTTGCAAGTAAGAAGTTTTTTAAACACTAAACGAGGAGGATTGGTGGGCTTTGCTAAAATAGATATATTGGAGAAAATCAGGTTAGGGCGGGAATGTACTATTCGCAGCTTTTATGCTTGTCTACTAGAAGGAAAAGTTGATGATAGGGAGAAATATAGTAAGAAATGGGCAGAGAAACTGAATGGAGAAGAGTATTGGTTTGAGGATTCCCTGGTCTTGGGGCGTACAATTCTTTGCTCTGCCCCCCTACAATCACAGCACTATAAAACCCTCTACTCGTTGTATTTTACACCAGCAAGAATTGCAAAATGGGGAGGTACTACAGGCACATTATGTCCACGATGTAATTCAGCAGAGGCAGACTTGATCCATATTTTTGCTACATGCCCTCAACTGCACAATCTAATTAGAGATATAGAGAAGTTTTTAGATCAATCCCTAGATATACAAGTAAGGCTTAATCCTATGAGAATTTTATTAGGAATAGGGCCCGACATAAATGAGCCACAGCGAGAATTCCTGTTTATTGCTATGGCAGTATACAGATTAAACTTAGCCAGGGCCTGGCTGGATAAAACCCCCCCAGCGATGCAAGTATGGTTAGCAAACCTCTTAGCAGCATATAATTTTGAAAAGCCCATTTATGCGCGAAAAGGCAGGAAAGGCAGGATGCTAGGCTTAAGAATATGGGATCCTATATGTAGATGGACGCGACAGCTGGAGGCCAACCACTCACTTGGCTAGGTTGATTTCATGCTTGCAGGGGCACTTTTCTTATTATTTTGGGTATTTATTTATTTTTTGTCATTTTCTTACAAATTTATGCTTTGCTTTCAACCAGGAGGTGGTCCATAAATAATCAATTAAAGTTGTTGTGATTAACTGTAATGAAATGCAATTACAAACAAAAGATACTGCTCGATTGTTAACTATGAAGAAAGTAAAATAACAAATGTATTAAGATCTGCAAATCTGTGCAACTTCGGGAAAAATAAAAATATATTTAAAAAAAGAAAAAAAGAGAGAGCCTATTACCTACATAGGTCCATGTCCTGCTTATCTAATTTGACTGCCCAGGTAGCTTCGGTTTTTACTAAATCGTCAGGAGCGGCTTTTGTAAAATAAAAAGCTATATAGATCCTTAATTCAAGGGCTTTATAAAGGATAGTTTCTAGCAAGGGGGTCTTATCTGTAGAAGTGATGTTTGATGTAAAAGGTCTAATAGTTTCCGTAATTTGGACATTCTTAAAATAAGATCTAGGGTCAATTTTATACAGCTCCTGTAGCTCTACAAAAGAAATCATACGATTCCTGCCTATGACATCCCCTATTTTGCTGACACCAGCCTGCTCCCAATGTTTAGCAATTCTATCATAAAGAGGGGCCGGAAAAAACTGTGATCGCCAAAGGGGTAGGTATCTCTGGAGCCTTGGAATTTCTAACGGCTTGCAGACTTTATGCCATACATTCCATAACACTCTAAGGGACGACTGTGCTGTTGATTAATTTAGTGAGAAAGATGTGTGTATTCATGTTTTTATACTCCGGCACAAATATAGTGTGAATTTTTTCATTAGTATTCACTGAGCCCCAATTAGCTAGTTCCGCTCTCCTGGTGAATTAAAGCTGTACTGCACTTTTTTCTTTTGCCAATGTTCACAGCTTTCGGTTATGAAATTTGCAGAATTGTTTGTGTTTTCATTTAGTGCATTGTGGTTCATTATTTTTTAAATGTTAAACTTGTGTGCCTTTCGAAAGCTACTGGATGTACTTGGTGCAGATTTGTGACGTACTCTATTTTTCAAAAATATTTAGAACTTTAAGTGCTATTTCTCCAAGCAAAGCTTTCTATTGTAGTCAATTAAACCTGAAATTATTCAGCTGATGTTTCCAATAGTATTATACACGATGTGGACTGAAAATTGTTCCTATTGACATCAAGTAAAGAGCATTAAAGCAAATTATTTATCCTCAAGTTATTTTCTAACATGGAAATCATGAAATAGCTTGATGTGTTTATTTAAAGTACAATCTTTATGCATTCTGTTAATTTGGGTGATTGAGCAGGGTAAAGAAGCAACCATATTAAATTGGAGACATTAAAGGGCAATCGGATGGTAATTTCTATGGTTATTCTCTCACAATCCCCCATGCAAAGAAATCAGTTGAAAGCAAATCTAAACATTTCAGCTTTTAGCAGCATTCAGAACTTCTGTTTGTTTGGTTCGAATCTTGCATTGGAATTTAATGTGTTCCACAGATCAAGACCTTAAATGTCCATGGACCTGGCACCTACCTGTTTCAACCTTTGGAGGTGTATTGGATGAATCAGTGGGTTGCCGCTTAATGATGGGTGCCAGTTTCTGTACTTATGCTAGGACGAGATACCTAGTGCGCTGTGCAGAAGGCCTTGAAAAATGATCGCAGTCGACAGTGAGTTATTGTAATGCTTGAGGTGGATGTGCTTGTGGAGCATTAAGCATAATCTGTCTTCATGGTGCTGTAACTTTTGTTGTCTGGATATAAATGCTGGCATTGACTTAAAGAACCTGAAAGTTCCAAGTAAAAAAAAAACCAGATTCCTTTCTCTAAGTGGTTGGAGGAAGAGTTACCACCTCTGGGGGCAAGGTGAAGGGCAGAAAGTTAGACTTGGTTTCTGCTCGGGCTAAAATTATTGTGTTTGTGCCCTCCAAGAGGAGAGGACTCTTTCATCCAAATGAGCACTTGGGTCAAGCACAACTTGATGTGGACAAGTTGCTAGATTTGTTGTCTAGGTAGAAGTGGAACCATGTGCCTTATGTAAACATTTGGAAGTTCATGCCAGCACACCTTTTCTGCGAGGTGTAGTATTGTAAATGTAGTGCATGATACCAGTGACGAGCACCCTTGGATACACCTGCACTCTGAGTGGCACTTAACCAGGAAAGACTCTAAGGAGCATTTGTAAACACCTTAGACTGATGTTTTACTCTCGGCTGTTTGATGGGCAACAATCCAGAAACACTTGCGCCCAAAGAAACACAGGACTGGCTGTGCCAGTAGTGCAAGTACTCCAATGCTTGCTAGTAAACTAAAGTGACTGTTACCATGCACTGCATGTCCCATAATACATCTGGGAAAAAATGTGTGTCATGCTGGGCATTATGTTCCCCCGCCCTCCTATTATTGATCTGGTATTATGCTATGAGGTATTTATAGATATTAAACAAAGGAGATGAGCAGTATGATTTAGGGGCATGCCTAAGGACATAGGGGGAGAGCAGGCAATTTGGCTGACCTACTCCTGCATTTTTTTCTGAATGATAAGGATCTACTGGATACATGAGAGATTGTTCTGCTATAACTACCCATTCTCTTCCAGGGGATCCTCATCAATAGTCATAAGAATTAGAATATTCCCGGCCATGCGCGGGACCCCGGAAACAATATATTATATGTGCCCCACATATATATACTCATATATATATATATATATATATATATATATATATATATATATATATATATATATATATATATATATATATATATAAAAATAAGCAATTGCAGCCAAATAAACTGTAGAGCTGAATTATGCTGTAAAGAATTTCCACCATACATGAACTTCTGCATTAGAAACATGAGAAACAACACCAAAGATTGTTTAGAAACTGTTTTAATGCTTAGAAAGCAGTAGACATTCGTATAACTCACTGAAAGCATAGAAAGCTCCCAGGCTGCATTGCAAACACACAGTCTAAAAAGACTGAAAAGCTAACCTGTAGCTGCAACAAAAAAACTGACACCGTGCCTTTAAGGCACCCATGACCCCCAGCTTCCCATCATGCCTCAGGGGTGACAGTTAGGTCAGTTGTTCTTTCCGGCTCCTTCAGGAAGGACCCTGGTAACACAGCTCCACTCATTTCTGGCTTTTCTGACAGAAATTTGCTTCTATTTTCTTACTTTGACTTTTGACATTTTGTCAAGTAAGGTTTCTGTCTTTTTAGACATTTTTTGTGTGGCATTTTATATTAAAATGCCTTCTCTTTTTGACAACTGTCCTTGCAAAATCAGACAGTCATGATGTCTGTATACTTTGCTTGCCTGATCATCATGATCCTAAGGACTGTCCACATTGCGAACGCCTGTCTGAGAGAACTCTCAAGGACAGAGAAAGAAACCGCATTTATGGACTGGCCCAAAGGTCCTCCAGAGGAAGATCTCCAGTGAAGAAGGGCACCAAGAGGGCCAGAAGTCCTTCTAAAGGCAAGTCTTCACGCCCTTCTACTTCAACGTCGGGCTCGGCGCTGAAAAACATCTATCTGGGAGTTTTCCAGCTGAAAAACGACCTCCGACGGCGGGCTCGCCGTCGAAAAGAAGATCAGGTTCGTCACCGACGTCGAGGATGCCAGCTCCGTCGGCGAAATCCCCTCTGCCATCGTCAACCAGGCGACGATCGGCGTCGAGGGAGGTCACGCCTCCGCCGTCAACAGGGCGGCGATCGGCGTCGAGGCCAGTGACTCCTCCGCCGTCATCAACCGGCGGCGATCGGCGTCGAGGACCAACACCCATCCGCCGTCGTCAACCAGGCGAGGATCGGCGTCGAGGACCAAGACCCCTCCTCAACTCGGCGACGATCGGCGTCGAGGACCAAGACCCCTCCGCCGTCATCAACTCGGCGTCGATCGGCGTTGAGGACCAAGACCCCTCCGCCGTCGTCCACCCGGCGACGATCGGCGGCACACCTCCGCCGTCGTCATCTCGGCGACAATCGGTGTTGAGAAGTGTGACTCCCCCGCCGACGTCGACAGGGCGACGTCCGGCGTCGAGGACCAAGACCATTCCGCGGTCGACAACCAGGCGTTGATCGGCGTCCAAGAGGCGATCTCCGTCGAGTTCTCGTCGACGTTCGGTGTCGAGGATGTCCAGAGTTCCTCCGCAGTCGTCACGTAGACACTCGACGTCGAGAGAGAAAGCTCCGTTGTCAGTGCCGTTCGACGTCGAGAGACCGTCGTTCTTCACATCACTCATCGACGATGAGGGATAGATCGACGTTGAGGCACTCTGCAATTCTTGTTACGGAATCGGCTTCGCGTCACTCATCTTCTCAGTCTTCAGGTTCCTCCAGTTCATCCTCAAGAACCAGAAGTACTGTCCATAAATCTCCTCCACGTCGGTCAGAGGTTTCTGCACCTGGGGTGAGGCTGTCCCCTAGATGGTATGCACCACTGCAGAATTGGCAGGAATCAGGGGCTACGGAACGCCTTTGGCAGTACGTCAGCCCGGAACATAGATAGTCAGTCCTCCCAGGCGATAGGCAGCACGTTCACCTGAAAGGAGACCAGATAGATCTCATTCTCCATGAAGGGAGGTACGTCCCAGAAGATCTCATTCTCCAAGAAGAGAGGAACGTCCCAGAAGATCTCGTTCTCCAAGAAGGGAAGAACGTTCCAGAAGATCGCGCGAGAGGCGACGCAGTTCCCATCGCAGGAGTAGAAGAACCCCTTCCACCTCTTCTACCTCCTCTACCCGATCTTCCAGAAGAAATTATTCTCCTACTCTCACAGACAGCCCTATCTCCAGAGTCTCTCCAGTGGACGACATCAATACCTATCTAGATGTTCTGCAGAGAGGGGCACGGAAATTAAATATTGAGATGGCTGTCCCACAAGTGACTTCCACAGTAATTTTTGAGACATTACACCAAAAATCTTCTTCCCGTCCGTTGCTTCCTTTAGTCCCAAGACTCATGGAACCAGTCAAGAACATTTTCTTCACCCCTGCAACCATCAGAGCAGTGCCTGCTTGTATACAAAAGAAATACAAGCCTGCTGACTCAGACCCAATCTTTGTCAAATCTGATCCACCAGCAGATTCTGTGATTGTGGCAGCGGCTCGGAAGACCCATGGGGTCGCTCCTTCATCTTCTGTCCCGCCAGATAAGGACAGTAAGGCACAGGACTCATGGGGTCGCAGAGTTTGTAATGCTGCAGCTTCTGCCCTGAAGGTTTCTAGTGCTTCCGCGCTGCTGGGAAGATATGACAGAGCCTTATGGGACTCGATGGAGCGCTTCAAAGCCAAGCTCCCGAAGGAGGACCAAAAAGACTTTGAAGAGACACTAACGGAAGGCTGTCTGGTGGCAAGCCAAATGATAAGCACCGCGGCGGACGGTGCAGTGTTGGCCGCGCATTCTTATTCTCATGGAGTATGTGCCAGAAGGTCTTCTTGGTTGCGCTTGACAGGCCTGAAACCTGATGCTCAACAGCGTATCTTGAATCTTCCTTTCTCTGGGTCCTCTCTCTTCGGGGAACACGCGGATGAGGAAATGACCCGGATGAAAACCGAACTGGACACGGTAAAAGCAGTCGGTTTGGAGAAGAAGGAATTCAAACGACGCTTCAAATCCAACAGGGGCAGAGGGGCTCAACAGAGGGTTCAAACCCCTCAGTGGTCCCAGAACAAAAATCAGGGAAAACCCCAATGTCGAGGAGGCAAATCCAACAGAGGTAGAGGAGGTCATCAGCAGTCCTCTTCCACAACGAGAGGAGGGAAAGCTTGAGCAGTGGCTTCCTCTGGCGCCGTTGCCCACTCCAGTGGGAGGAAGTGCTTCGCAACATCTGGCAGAGTGGGTCAGCATCACAAAAGATCGTTGGGTGCTGAATATACTGCGCAATGGATATGCACTACGTTTCCGTGCGATCCCAAAGTCCATACCTCCGAAAAAGTCTTGCCCGTACCAACTAAATCTTCTCCAAAGAGAGGTCAAGACTCTTCTCCAAAAAAGAGCCATCGAGGAGGTTCCTCCCTCCCAAAGGGGAAAAGGAGTCTACTCCAGATACTTTCTTGCCCCCAAAAAAGATCAGGAGGACAAGTTCAGACCCATCTTGGACCTTCGCCTTCTAAACAAGGTGGTGGTCAAAGAAAAGTTCCGCATGTTGGCTCTTCACCAAATATGCCCACATCTTCAAGTCTGAGATTGGATGTGTTCGTTGGATTTGCAAGATGCGTACTTTCATATTCCGATCGCCCTTCGACATCGGAAATACTTGAGATTTGTGGTAGGAAGCAAGCACTAACAGTACAAAGTGCTGCCCTTCGGGCTCAAGTCAGCACCACGTGTCTTCACCAAATGCATGGCAGTGGTTCCGGCTTATCTACACAAGAAGGGGCTCTTCGTCTATCCATACCTGGACGACTGGCTCCTGAAAGGCCCATCTCCCCGACAGGTACTCAACGACTTTCAACTGTGCCTACAGCAGTTACACAAGTTAGGCCTCCATGTGAACATGGAAAAGTCTGTCCAACAACCGACCCAGAGCATCCACTACCTAGGCGCAGCTCTGGACACAAGTCTGGGAAAATTCATTAGCAGATGAAGCCGCGAAGTCAGCTGTGAAAACAGCTTCCGTAGCTACAATCAATCGTTTGAAAACAACGATAGACGGTGAAACCATGCTCGCTGTCAATGCCACGAGCAAAGGCAGTGGAGCCACGTTGCCTCTAAATTATCCACTCGAGTATACATACATAATTGATGCAAACTTTGTTCCTTTTGCTCGAATTCCTGGAGTGGGGGATAGGGTAATTCCAAACAGGAACCGGAGAGGTGCTCTTGTTTTTCGAAGCACATATGGGAGAGGGTCTGATACACCAAGGAATCGCAAAATCGCTAGTAGAACTAGAAAATATTGTCTGGTGGCCAGGGATGAGTCCCCACATTTACAAATTTTGAATTAATTGTGATGTCTGCTACAGATACCACAGCTTTGAACACCACCATATTCTTGACTACAACGTAGCCAGCCCAGTACAGACACCACTGTTAGACAGCATTAGGCTTTCTACATGCAGACGTCACCATGGACGAATGCAGTCCCACAAATATTAAGACGAGATTCATTTGGATGTGGCCTCAGCGCTCAGCTGATGCTCGAACTGTTATAAAAGATTTGCGAGTCTTTATCGACACATATGCAATCAGGACACTACATTCTGACCAGGGTCCTGCGTTTAGCTCTGGGGCTTTCAAGGAGGATATTGGCCAGTTTGGGCGTTGCATTGCGATTTTCGAGTCCATTCCATCCTGAGGGAAATTTGGTTGTGGAGAGAAAAAAACATGACATAAAGCAATCTATAACAGCTAGGGTATTAAGTTCGGGTGATGGGTGGGTCAAACATCTAATAAATGTCCAACGTAGTCTTAATAACCTGTCAAGAAATTCTGTGGGTGGAATCACTCCATATGAAATCCTTTTTGGTACTAGAATATTGGTTGAAGATCTCGATCGTCACACTTCAGTGGTGGAACAAAAACCCTTTGATATCAAAGATCGTTTGGCTGTTTTACAGGACTTAAATGAAACAAGAAGACGCCTAAGCAGTACCAGTGAAAAACAAACGACCACTGAAGAAAAACCACCTGACCCAGCAAGACCTGTCTGGATTCCAAAGATTGGGGATCTGGTCAGGGAGAAAATAGTGCTCAAGAAGGAATTTGGGCCTTCTTGCAGAAAACCAGTACCTGTACTAGCAATCCACGGATCAAGAACAGTACTACTGCTGCCCCTTGCTGGCAAAAAAGAGAACCAGTCTGTGTCAATTGACCTGGTAAAACCACACCATGTGACCGATAATAAGTAGTAGGCACAGTGGACTCCCAAGATGTAGCAGACGACCAAATCTTGCTACTATCCAAGAGGTTCAAACTGAAAGACTTCTCACCTTTGATAAACCTGCAGTTAGAAAAGAAGGACTATGCAACAAAGCCATGGAACTTGTGCCTCTTAAAACCCAAATAACAGTTCATCAAGAAACTCCCGTCTACAATGATGTAGCATCTGACTATACAAACATATCAAGGGAAAAAACAACGATTTCAAGGACTCCGGATGCGATACCAACAATTGACAGAACTACCTCTGGCTATTCTATCAACTTCGATAACTTTTCTGAGGATCCCAGTGAACCTGAAGCTCTGCCAGCAAAGAAATCTTTCAAGGAAAAAGTAAAGGAACTTGGTCAAGAACTTAAAAATACATATCTGGTTTCACCATGGGTTGAACTTTGGATTTTGTTAGGTGTACTTTATCTCCTGCTATGGGTCATTCTTGTGTTGAGTTTGGGAAAGCTGATAGATGGAAAACACATTAAAATGGACACAGCAAGTAAGAATATCAACTTGCTTCTAAAGCCACACAAATGATCTCATCGTGAACAACTAGACCTGTCATCAGTGAACATCAAAGCGGTCCCACTACCTGGTGGTATAGCATGGGATACAACTGATTTTGACATTCATGTCCCTGTTGAGCTGCTAAAGATGCCTCATCAATTTAAGGTTTCCTTGAGTGATTTTGTCTCACCAAGCACATGTTCTGATGATTGGGACTTTGAGACTGTTAATAACTTAGGAATGTCAGCAAAATGTACAAAACCTGAATACTTAGAAGGTTCAGCAACTTATGAAGAAATGTATTGTTTTAATCATTTTGGCCATCATTACTTGCATGAATCAGCAAACCCTAGAAATGTTTTAACTTATAATCAATGGTAACATTGTCCAACTCCTCCAAAAGGTAGTTCTAAAACGTTTCTTAGAAAATGTCCATATTTTAATGGTTTTAATGTTACAAAACCCAGAAAGTTTTAATTTAAAAATGTGAATAAGACCGGCATGACAAGTATGTTGACAAACACTAAACAAATTTATTCTGCGACCTTTTATGCTCAATTGTCCACCTTAGGCTTTGACTTTTGGAAAGACAACATTGAGACAAAAACTGTTTGGGGCACAAAAGACTGGCAGGTACAAGGTTTAGAAGCATTGTTCAGAGCCTGCATCATCCCAGAACAAATGATGTTCCTAAATGACACTATTCAACAGACATCTTGTCTTGGCATTGCTAAGATAAAAGATTTAAACAAACTGTCCATACCTAAGCCCACACCTTATAGTAATGTAACTTCAGATGAGGAGGTAGACGTAAACTATATTTTACAACAGAATAAATCACATCCTGAATGGAAAAAATGGTTAATCTTGCCCACAGTCACGAATAACTGTCAAGATAGATTCCTGAACAAGACGCAAGGGTTTACAGTAACTCAGCCAGATCCAAGATATATCCAAAGACAACATCCAGGGATAATAACAACTTATAGTGTAGGAAAACTATGCCTTGAATGGCTACAGAAATCCTCACTTCCGGAAATGAGACAACACTTATCTTTGCTTAAAGATGGCGTTGATTTACGAGAATGCTTACTTGGACCTCGTAATCCACGTCATAAACGTTTCATATACGTTGGTATATAGGGTGCTTACAATGAAGCTTGGAAAGTCACGCAAATGGAAACAGCTGAAAGAGTACGAGAAATTGTTCGTATTCATTTAGAGAAATCACTCTCTGTAGTTGCCAATGGGTTAACAACTCTGTCGTCCAGAATGTATTCTTTGGACAGCATTGTATCATCTGCCATAGACATAATGGAACAAGACTTGCTAATGTTACAACATGGCCGGTCTCAATTACGTTCTACAATGCTACAAGGCTGGACGTTGCAAAACCTTTGTTCTGGCTATGTGCCTTGGCGTTTAATCAACACTACGTCACTGTTTACTGTATTTAACCTTACAGATAAACAAATCTCGTTGGCACAGAGGGGAGCAGACTATACGGTGCTGAGCATTGAAAAACTGGAGAGATTACCATTGACCGTTTCTGAGAAACCATCAGTTGAATGGATAATACATGGCACCATCACGATACCAATGACGACTTTCCAGTTTCAGTATTGCTTAAAACGCATACCAGCAGGCCTGTATAAAAGGTTGGGTAAAGAATACATTAAGTCGACCTGGGATTTACCATACACACACAAATGTTGGAGTGGGGGAAAGGAAGTAATTCTTAGTGGTAGAAATTGTGAAAGCACACTAAGCGGTACACTATTGTGTCAAGGTATTAATTTACACGGAGCCTGCGAGGGTTCTTCCAATAAACTTTCTTGCCACCTGCAGGGTTTGCCCACAGCGGTGATAGATCCAATTTTCAGGCAGCTTTCAAATGGTAGCTACGTTATGATAAATGATCACAGCTGTTGTGGAACGATGCCAGGAATAAGCTATCTCGTTACTGTGTCAGCCAGGGTCACTTGCTGTATGCAAGTATTGTTTCCTAAAACTAAGACAGACGGGGAGTCGCCACTATGGCCTTCACTGAACATCTCTTCTATATGAATTGATACTTTAAGCAGAATGAAAGCCATTCTTTTGCAAAAAAACTGTGCCACTGACCTCGTCCAAAGAGACGTATGATCTGCTAATTGCAAGGTCCTCTGCAGAGATACATGCATTATTATCAACAAACTGCCCAGTACATTTTGCAGGAATGTTAGGTCGTATCTTTAACATGTCTGATACCAGCGGTATTGCACAATTATTTAAGACGATTTTTTCGGGACGGTTAGCACCCTTTAAAGCAGTCCTGGGCATTTTTTCTAACTTCGTCCACTCTGTGTTTGGCGGCCTGCCTGTCATTTTGGGACTCGTAGCAGGGATCTCATGTTTATTCCTCCTGCTCCGTTATGGCAAATCTGGCCACCAGCGATACCCAAGTCAACATGGAAAATGCGCTGCAGGCTATAAGGTACCGTGACAGAATAACACAGATCAATCAATCAATCAATCAATCAATCAAGGACATTTATAGAGCGCACTACCTACCCGGAGGGTCTCAAGGCGCTTGGGGGGGGGGGGGGTGCTGCTACTGCTCGAACAGCCAGGTCTTGAGCTTCTTCCTGAAGGAGAGGTGGTCTTGGGTCAGGCGCAGGTCGGGAGGGAGGGAGTTCCAGGTCTTGGCGGCCAGGTGGGAGAAGGACCTTCCTCCTGTTGTCGTTCTTCGGATGCGGGGGACGGCGGCGAGGGCGTGACTGGCTGATCGGAGGTGGCGTTTGGGAGCGTAGAAGTTGATGCGGTTGTTGAGGTAGCTCGGGCCTTGATCGTGTAGGGCTTTGTGTGCGTGGGTGAGGAGACGGAAGGTGATTCTCTTGTTGACGGGGAGCCAGTGCAGGTCTCTCAGATGTCCGGAGATGTGGCTGCGTCGGGGGATGTCGAGGATGAGTCTGGCTGAGGCGTTCTGGATCTCCGCTGGAGTCTCTTCTGGAGCTTGGCGGTGGTTCCGGCGTAGAGGGCGTTGCCGTAGTCCAGTCGGCTGGTGACGAGGGCCTGGGTGACCGTCTTCCTGGTCTCGATGGGGATCCACCGGAAGATCTTCCGTAGCATGCGCAGGATGTTGAAGCATGACGAGGAGACGGCGTTGACTTGTCTGGTCATGGAGAGGGAGGAGTCCAGGATGAAGCCCAGGTTGCGTGCGTGGTCTGTCGGTGTGGGTGCGGTGCCCAGGGCGGGGGGCCACCAGGAGTCGTCCCAGGCGGAGGGCGAGGAGCCCAGGATGAGGACTTCCGTCTTGTCTGAGTTCAGTTTCAGGCGGCTGGTCGTCATCCACTCGGCTACATCTTTCATCCCTTCGTGAAGGTTGGCTCTGGCAGCGGCGGGGTCGTTGGTCAGGGAGAGGATCAGCTGGGTGTCATCGGCGTAGGAGATGATGTTCAGGTTGTGTTGGCGTGCGATGGGCGCGAGGGGGCTCATGTAGACGTTGAAGAGGGTGGGGCTCAGCGAGGATCCTTGAGGGACGCCGCAGATGACTTCGGTGGCCTCTGACTTGTACGGTGGTAGACGGACTCTCTGTGTTCTTCCGTCGAGGAAGGAGACGATCCATTCCAGTGCCTTCTCCTGAATTCCGACGTTGCTGAGGCGCTGCACTAGGGTGCGGTGGCAGACAGTGTCGAATGCCGCGGAGAGGTCTAGGAGGATGAGGGCCGCTGTTTCTCCGTTGTCCATCAGGGCTCGGATGTCATCGGTGGCAGCGATGAGGGCGGTCTCGGTGCTGTGGTTGGCTCGGAAGCCAGACTGTGAGGGGTCGAGGGATCCATTCGTCTCGAGGAAGGCGGCCAGCTGTTTGTTGACGATCTTCTCGATGACTTTGGCTGGAAACGGGAGGAGCGAGATGGGGCGGTAATTCTTGAGTTCGGTGGGGTCCGCTGTTGGTTTCTTTAGTAGAGCGCTGAGTTCGGCGTGCTTCCAGCTCTCCGGGAAGGTGGCGGTGTCGAAGGAGGTGTTGATGATGTCCCGCAGGTGGGGTGCGATGACAGCGTCGGCCTTGTTGAAGACGTGGTGAGGGCAGGGGTCGGTTGGAGATCCGGAGTGGATGGAGTTCATCATGCGGACGGTGTCATCGGTGCTGATCGGAGTCCAGGCGCGGAGGGTGGTGGTGGGCGGCGTTGCTGCGGTCGTTGTGTGCGATGGTTGAATGCTGAAGCTGTTGTGTATGTCCGCGATCTTGTTGTGGAAGTAGGAGGCGAGGGAGTTGCAGAGGTCTTGCGATGGGGTGATGTCGTTGTTTCCGGCGTTGGGGTTGGAGAGCTCTTTCACGATGTTGAAGAGTTCCTTGCAGTTGTGTGCGTTGTTGTCCAGCCGGTCCTTGAATGCAGTTTTCTTGGTGGCGCGGATCAGTTGGTGGTGCTTCCGGGTGGCAAGCTTGAGGGTGGTCATGTTGTCCGGGGTTGGTTCCCTTCTCCAGACTTTCTCGAGGGCTCGGCAGTTCTTCTTGGAGCTCTTGAGTTCGTCGGTGAACCATGGGGCTTTCTTGCTGCCGGGTCTGCTGGGCGGGGTCTTCAGAGGGGCGAGTTCGTCCGCGCAGTTGCTGATCCACTTCGTGAGGTTGTCGGCGGCCTGGCTGGGGTTCGCTGAGCTGGCGGGAGGGTGCTGACTCAGGGAAGCGGCGAGCTGGTCGGCTGTGATCTTGGTCCAGCTTCTTCGGGCAACCTGTTGCTGGTGGTGGTGGATCGTCGTTCTTCTGAAGGTGAAGTGGACGCAGCTGTGGTCCGTCCAGTGGAGTCCTGTGGCGTGGCTGAAGGCGATGTCTTTGCTGGATGAGAAGACGGCGTCGAGTGTGTGTCCGGCGAGGTGGGTGGGGGTGGTCACCAGCTGCTGGAGTCCCAGGTTTGCGAGGTTTTCCAGCAGGGTGGTGGTGTTGCGGTCGTCGTTGTTCTCCAGGTGGAAGTTGAGGTCCCCGAGGAGGATGTAGTCGGCTGAGGGGAGGGCGAGCGGGCTGATGAAGTCGGCGATGTCCTCGCTGAATTGTGTGCGTGGTCCCGGGGGTCTGTAGATGAGGGTGCCTCTGAGGGTGGTCTTGGGGTTGACGTGGATCTGGAAGTGCAGGTGTTCGGCGGGTGCGATGGTGTCGTCGGTGTTGGTCGTGATGCGGATGGTGTTCCTGTGAATGATGGCGATGCCTCCTCCTGTCTGGTTGACGCGGTCTCTCCGGATGATCTTGTAGCCGTCCGGGATGGCGATGGCGATGTCGGGCGCTGAGGAGGCGTTCATCCAGGTTTCCGTGAGGAAGGCGACGTCTGGGTCTGTGGTGTCGAGCAGGTTCCAGAGCTTGACGGCGTGTCTGTGGACGGGAGCGGGTGTTGAGCAGGATGCACTTCAGGTGGTTGCTGCTGGTGTTCTGCTTGGTGGACGCTGGTGCAGTGCAGGTCCGGATGCAGGAGAACTTGCAGGACTGGCAGATGAAGGGTCCGTGGGTGCGTCTCGGGGTGGCTCGGTAGCATCCAGGGGTTCGGCCGGCGTTGAGTGCGTTGAGGGTGGCGGCGTCGTACGTCCGGCGGGTGGGCTGGGGTCTGCGGGGGCCAGGGGTCCTGGCGCTGGGCGCGGTCCAGACGCGGACGGGCGTAGACGGGCTTACCTTTGGCGCACCTTCGGCGCTCAATCGGTGCTCCCGCTGCGCGCGTCCGCTGCGCGGTCGCTCTGGGGACGTCATAAGAAGGGAGCCGGTCGGGAGGGTCTGCGGGGAGGCGGGAGCGCGAGCCAATCGGCTGTCGGGGGGGCGGGGCCACGGGCTGGGGCGGCGGGAAAAGCTGGAGCCGGCTTGGCGGCCCTCGAGAGGCTGGGGCGGCGGGAAAAGCTGGTGTGGGCTCGGCGGCCCTCGGGAGGCTGGGGCGGCGGGAAACGCTGGTGTGGGCTCGGCGGCCCTCGGGAGGCTGGGGCTGCGGCAGCGGCAGCAGGCACAGGAGCGTGGGGGTGACCAGGCCGAAGGCGCAGTGGTCACTCCCTGGATCTTGCTCTGGCTCCCCTTAAGAAGGGAGCCGGTCGGGAGGGTCTGCGGGGAGGCGGGAGCGCGAGCCAATCGGCTGTTGGGGGGGCGGGGCCACGGGCTGGGGTGGCGGGAAAAGCTGGAGCCGGCTTGGCGGCCCTCGAGAGGCTGGGGCGGCGGGAAAAGCTGGTGTGGGCTCGGCGGCCCTCGGGAGGCTGGGGCGGCGGGAAACGCTGGTGTGGGCTCGGCGGCCCTCGGGAGGCTGGGGCTGCGGCAGCAGGCACAGGAGCGTGGGGGTGACCAGGCCGAAGGCGCAGTGGTCACTCCCTGGATCTTGCTCTGGCTCCCCTTAAGAAGGGAGCCGGTCGGGAGGGTCTGCGGGGAGGCGGGAGCGCGAGCCAATCGGCTGTCGGGGGGGCGGGGCCACGGGCTGGGGCGGCGGGAAAAGCTGGAGCCGGCTTGGCGGCCCTCGAGAGGCTGGGGCGGCGGGAAAAGCTGGTGTGGGCTCGGCGGCCCTCGGGAGGCTGGGGCGGCGGGAAACGCTGGTGTGGGCTCGGCGGCCCTCGGGAGGCTGGGGCTGCGGCAGCGGCAACAGGCACAGGAGCGTGGCTCGTTTGAGAGATCTGAATACCACATGGTTCCTGTCATTCAGACCAATCTGGCAAGATTGAATCTTACTTGTTCTACGATGCCTGCTTTGTGGAGAGGAATGCGTGTTAGATGTCTGTCTAACACTACCATCGGTTATGCCACCAGATGCTGACGCATTACTGGGTTCGGTAACGGATCATGTGTTGTGTTGCCCCCAACGGCTACCAATCCCGATGACTGCATTCATTGAGATCTCACCGGCAAATCTAACTGGAGGTGAGATACGCGGACCGACAGGCATATAGGTACCAACTAATATGAACATTGCTAACGCGGCAACTGACGCTGATGGCGATGCTTCACATATGTGCACAATTGACCTTCACAATGAAGTAATGGAACTTTCATCTACTGTGGTAGACGATTTCTTTGCCAGCCTAGATGACGTAATGTTTTCTCCTGACACCGAGAATAACTTTTGAAATTAGCACACAGCGTTCTTTTCGAACTCTGAAATTCAACCTTCACTTTTTTCAAAACAAAAGCTACCAACTGTGAGACTCTATTTTTTCGACAGATTTATTTAACTTTTCCCAAAAAACAAAATGAACTTTGGCACAAAAAGTAATCTCCTTAAAGTAGAACTATTCTTGGAGAACAAGAATTCCTTGAACACTTCCTAGAAACAATATTAGCATAATCCTCAAACCGAAACAGTTTGTATATTCTGCTATGGGATGGTCTCGACCTTTTTCTTCTGTAACTAAGAGCCATTTCATAAATGTAATTTTCATGATTCATTTAGTTAGCATTGCTAATATGATATCATATGCTTACAATGAAGTAATTTAAATGTGTACTATACAAAATGCTCATTTTTTTGTGTGCAACCCTTTCAAAATGCATTTTACATGAATTTTTGGGGGTTGTAAACATATGCTCTAGATTACATGTTTTAGTATTTACTCTTAGATGAACATAATAGGGTGGAGTGGGTGTTATGTATCATTTTAGGACCCTATTGTAAGTTTCCCGATTCATGCCCTTATATAGGTATAAATCACCATATCCTTATACAGGCATAAAAATCCTAACCATATTAGGCATAGCTCATGCTGCCCAAATACGGCTGGGCTACTTCCACTAGTTCCGAAAATCCACAACAATTTTTGGGAAAAACCCGCCTTAGGCAGCCAGGGACTTCCCCTAGCTTGAGTATTGATTTATCCAAGAACTCATGGAGTTTTCAAAGAACTGAGACTCTTTGATGACGTTATTATGCCCAACTGTACGTCAAAGTCTGCACCTTCAAGGTATAAATATGCCTACGCTCGCCCAAGCAAACACACGTTGGTTTGGAGCAGTACGACTATCTACTTGCCCGACGCGCCCTGCTACAGCAAGTGCCGAAGGAAGCCGACCCTCCAGCAGACGCACTGAGGGAGATGCTGTCTTTTCTCCTGCTGAGAAATCCAGCTCCATTGTTTCCAAGCTACCCTTGCGGGTTGTTGGGAAATCGAGTCCCGAGACCAGCCTTCTCCATTCTAAACTAAGGTACGGAGCTGATTAGACCCTTAGAGAAATCTTGGGCACATTCTTGGCAAAAGAATACTACATTTATGCTACACGTCACTTACTTCCTCCCTCGTACTAAGCTTAGGTTAGGTACACCAGGGTAGGCGTATTTTAGAAGCACCAGTTGAGTACTTTTAGCCTCTGTTATTTATGTATGTATTTATATATGGTTTAGGAACCATACAATGCTCTTACAGTATTATTTTGTTCTACTATTTATACTGTACGCATTATATTTTACAAACAGTTTTACTATTGTAGCAGTTCATTTCTTATGCTTGAGAAAGAAGACTGTTCAATAAAACCTTTTATTGAAAACGCCTGTCTTTCTACTTTCTCTGCACCTCTAGTGAAACGAAGCATGCACGAGTAACTGAGTGAAATATCTATCTATTGTTTCCACGACTCTGAAGATACGTTTTATCTTGGGGAAACAAAGTTGTCATGTTTATGCGGTTGTCAGAGACTAATCCCTTCTTGTGAATTCGAGAAAGTTACTAGTGACCTCTGAGCTAGCTGGCACAAACAATTAAGTCTAGTATATTCGATAGAGACCTAGTCGACCTCAGTCCTACATCTAAGCTATAGGATATACTATTCCAATGCGCAGAGCCTATTGGGAATATAGGAACTACACTTCAACACCATACATTTGGTAGAGCACTATAAAGAAAACATTTCTCACTAAGTTTTTAACTTTCTGCCCTCTGCATACATATTACCACATGGTTCTTCAAAGAGGGCACTGGGGAAAAGACAGCAGAACATTGATCAAACAGGAGAACTCCATTCTGCCTTCCTGGAGAAAGGCCCCTTGTTTGGACGCTCCTTGGATTACATCGCCCAGATAAATTGAATGCAGCACTGGTATGACAGTGCCTGCTTTGCTAACGGGCTGATAGAAATTATCCAGAAACTCCTTTTGCGAGTCAGTGTTACAGCGGCAGCTCCTCCGCTAAGGCTGAGGAGCGTCACCCCCACTGCTGCGAGCGCAGCAGGTACACATAGAATAATAAAATAGTCATTACCATTTTATTCTGTGTGCCGCCTGCCGTGCTAGCTCAAGTGTGATTTTGGGGGCGAGGCCGACAGATTCCTGCATATTGCAGGATGACTGCTCTGAACGCACGACAGATTGGCTGTCTGTCTACATCGGACAATCTGTCATGCGCACTTCTAAGTCTGCAATTGCAGTGCTGTAAAACATCCAAGGGATTGCAGGCACAGGCTGCCAGCCTCAAAATGAGCGCTGGGTTAGCAGCTCCATGATTGGTTTGATTTGTAAGCAGGAAGTAAACCACATTACTTCCTGCTCGTCGTCGGGAGAGGGTAGTGGAGAAACGCAACATATCAGTGAGTTTACAGCACGCTGCGCCTCACCGATTTTCAGTGTTCACTACTGAAATTTAAGTGACGTGACCTCTGCCAACATGGAACCAATAATCACTATATGAGTCTCAGACTTGCAGCCTGCCAGATATTACATCTAGTGGCTGCCCTGCATCCAGCACTGTAAGACCATCAGATTTGCACTCCGCTTTTTTACCAGCTGCATCATTCATTCCAGTGTTCTTGTTTAAAGCCTTAATGTAGGGCATTGATGGAGTCTAGCACCGGCTTCTTTTAAGCTTTGAGAAATGCACTGGTGTGGGGTTCCTTTACCCGGATCCCCGTCCCATCTTTATTTCTGTGCTCTATGAAATTACGTCTTATCCTGTCTGTACAGCAAGCCCTCACAAAATCATCAATTAAATGGATGCTGCAGAAAATAAAGCAGCCCTTTCTTTCTGGTGTGTCCATGTATCCGAAAGAGATTTTAGTTATAGATTTCTTACCTGTAGAATTACCCCAGGCGTCAGACTGGATCTGGAGAATTTTTTCTTCGCAGTACCCCTGCGTTGTCAGTAGGCGGCGTCGGTCGACTCCGCATCCATCATCTGCGTCGTGGTCGCCGTGATGATGCTGCGCTGTCTACTTAGACGCCACCCCTGCGCACTGACGTCCGTTCTTTCTTTTTTCCGCGCCATCCAGCACAGATCCGGAGTGAGAGTGCCCGTAGTCACTTTTTGACTAAACCTTTTTCTTCTTTTGTTAATGTCTTTTTTGAATCTTGGACTCCTAGTAGCACGAGGGATGTCCCATCGTTGGACCGGCTTCAAGCCTTGTGAGTCCTGTCACAAGTTGATGTCTGTCGCAAATCCGCATCTCATGTGCCTCTGGTGCCTGGAGGGTGACCACAACCCGAATTTGTGCTGCGACTGCTGAGCGATGAATCTGAAGTCTTTGCGGTAGCGGTCCCGAAATCTCTTGGAGGCCCAGCAGTCTGCTCCGCGCCGTTCTAGGTCTCTGTCTAGAGGAAGGTCGCAGGACTGGTCACTGAGCCACCACCACTTGTCATCGAAAACTTCGCACTCATCGTGGAAGGTGAAGAAGCATCATCGCTCTTTGCCTTCTCCCTTTCTGTAGCGTCGTCGCTCTCCAACCTCATCTTCCCTCCCTTTCCTGAAGCCGGAGCGTCCCCTGCCTTTTTCTAGCCTTTTACGAGGCTCTTCAAAGCATTTTTGAGCAGCCGGATTCTGCAGGTGAGCCTCTGGGCCCCACAGACTCGGCTGGGGGCCCTGGGCCTTTGATGCTGGCTGCTATGGTGCCAGTGAACCCCCGGGGATCCAGGCCTGGATCTAGATCGGTTCCGGTCGTCCTCAGGGTATCTCCTCAGGTGCCAATTCCAGTGACGACGACCCAGACACTGGTTGTGCCCCCAACTCCCTCACCCGCGACTTCGACCTGTTGCCGGACCGACATCGATACCAGAGGGTACTTTTGTACCACTGTTCATACCTAGTGTTCCCTATCACCCTGAGTGGCATCCAGAGGAGGGTGAGGAGGACTGGGAGGGGTCTGGAGACCCTTTAGCTGACCAGCTTGAGAAGCCGGACTGTCACGAGGAACTGAGTGATGCCAGTGATTGGGATACATCCCCAGACCTTGGCATGCCCTCCCCCCACTACTGTGGCTACAGAGGTTGGAGCTTCTTAAACAGTGGTATTGCGTAGGGCAGCTAAGGCCTTGGGCCTTGAGCTTCTTATGGTGGCAGTCCGCACTAACCTCCTGACAGAGGTGCTTCAGCCGGCAGTGGCCTCTTTAGAGCCCCTGCTGCCTCTTAACAAAGCCCTCACAGACATCCTACTGTGCACTTTGTCCAAGCCCAGCACAGGGGCTGCTGTGGACAGGATGATTGCCCGACACCACCTCTCAGCCCAGGTCGACCGACTTTTCCTCTCCCAACACCCCACCCCCAAGAGCTTGGTGGTCCAAACCTCATCCTCTAAAGGCACATTCCCTACTGCTTCCCCCAGATAGGGAATCCGAAAGGTTGGACCACCTTGGGAACAAGATGTTTTCTTCTGCCAGCTTAGGGCTGCGGTCGGTGAACACTGCATGTATCTTGGGCCGTTATACCCATATGGTGTGGGATACGGTTGCGCAAGTGCTGCCACAGTGCCCGGGTGAGGCCCAAGCCATGCTCACCCGTGCAGTTGCTGAGGGTCGAGACGCAGCTAAGTTCACCATCAGGTGTGGGCTGGATACTGCAGACTCTCTGGGCAGAATGGTTTCCACTTCGGTAGCCCTGAGGCGCTACGCCTGGTTGAGGACGTCTGTTTTTCTACCCTTTTGGACATGCCCTTTGTTGGCCGTCACCTGTTTGGTGACCAGGTGGACTCAGCCCTCGAGCGCTTCAAGGATGCTAGGGCTACGGCCAGATCCTTGGGCCTCGCAGCAACCTCTCGTCTCACACAGTCTGCCTTTCGTGGCTACGGAAGGGGTGCCCCACCACGTTCCATCCAATCGAGCCACGAGCCACGCAAGCTACCTAATCTATGCGTGGCCGTGGACGTGGGACCCATCGACGGGAGTCTGGGGGCCGGCAGACAGGCCAGTCCACCAATACCCCCCCTCTATCCCCCCTGCTTCAACAGCCTTCAACCCTTCCTAGTCTTACCTTTCAGGGCCATCAGAGGCCAGTGGATGGCAGGGTTCGCCATCACCTCCCCAGTGGCAAAACATCACGACAGGCAGGTGACTTTTTCAGGTAGACCGAAGGGGCTACTCCTTCCCCTTTGAGACTACCCCTCTCTCCGTGCCACCAGCACTCCATTGTATGTCGGAGGACCACTTGGCCCTTCTTCTCCAAGAATTTACAGTTCTCTTGGCCAAGGGAGCTATTGAATGGGTTCCTGTGCCAGAAGTAGGTTGTGGTTGCTATTCCCACTACTTTCTGGTATCCAAGAATGACAACGGCCTGCATTCTATCTTAGACCTCAGAGCCCTGAACCGCGTACTCCAGAAGGAAAAATTGAAAATGCTCACATTGGCTCAGGTCCTCTCTGCCCCCGACTGGATGGTAGCGTTGGACTTTAAGAACGCCTATTTCCACATCCCCGCCCTGCCAGCCCTCACGTTTTCACTACTGTTCCCGGTAGGCCAGAAGCATTTTCAATTTACCGTGCTCCCTTGGGCCTTACCAGCACCCCTCGGGTGTTCACGAAAGTGATGGCTGTGGTCACAGCTCATCTGCACAGATTTGGGTTCCAGTCTTACCCTATCTCGACGGCTGGCTGTTGAAGGTGGGCTCGCCCCAGGCTTTTGTCTCCCACCTCCAGACTCACCTCCACCTCATCAGCCAGGCTATCCCCTTTGGTATTGCTTTGTTCACCTTAATTTGGCAAGGTATGCTCGGACTTGGGTCCCTTGCTCACTTTGCCTCTGGATTCAAGATAGCCTGGCTGATGAGGGTTATGAACCCGAAACCGGTCCCAGGATGCTTGTTTCCAGTCCAGCGAAGACATGGCTTGGCAATTCGGGCTGGACTGTTCCCATGAGGCACAGGGTCAGACTTATTTGCATGTGACCATGTCTGAACTGGGGTGGTGGAGTGAGCTAAAGAATGGTGATGTATTAAATCCAGATCAGTTGACTGGGGGTGAGTGTTTGATTTGCTCAAACGCTCCGTCCATCATCCCCTTTGGTATCGCTTTGTTCGCCCTAAGTTGGCAGGGTATGCCCAGACGTGGGTCACTTGTTCACTTTGCCACTGGATTTAAGATAGCCTGGCTGATGAGGGTCATGAACCCGAAACTGGTCACAGGATGCTTGTTTTCGGTCCAGGGAAGACATGGCTTGGCAGTTCAGGCTGGACTGTTCCCATGAGGCACAGGGTCAGACTGATTTGCATTTGGCCATGTCTGAACAGGGGCGGTGGAGTGAGCTAAAGAATGGTGAGGGATTAAACCCAGATCAGTTGACTGGGGGTGAGTGTTTGATTTGCTCAAACGCTCCACCCATCATCCCCTTTGGTATCGCTAAGCTCCAGTCCAGGCACACCGTCAGCCAAGCCCAAGTCCACGCACATCGCCAGCCTAGCGCTTCTGACCAATAAGCCACAACCAAACCCTGCACTCCCACATGGGAGGCAAATATACCATTGCACCTTTAAATAATATACACTTGTGATCATGTAATGAATGTCTTACCACCACCGGCGCAGCAAAAACTTCAACACAAAACAAAAAGCACCTTTTGCAAAGGGGTTTTATTTAGCAATGTGCAAGGACTCTCTTTCTTTTAGAATAAGGCTTGGGGTTTATTACATAAAGCTCTCTAAACAAAGGCTGTCTCAGATGCCAAATGCATAAGATATAAAATTTATGTAGCAAACTATAATTTAAATGTATGAATAATACTGATTAATAAACAAGCCGCAACTGATATAAGATAAGACATACTGGACGTCCTGCAAGAGATCAGAAAGATATATAATATAATGCTGGATTACGGTGCCGCTCGTGTGCTGCCTTGCCCGAGGGCATGGTATTTTTATATATATATATATACATATATCAGAGGATTACACTGGCTGTGCACCTCTCACACCACAAAGAAAACACCTCAAATGATGAAAGCCACTGGCTAAACATCACAAGGGCAATAACCAAAAAACTCAATACATCACCTGGTGCAAACACCACATCTGCATCTTAGCCCACTTCTGGACGGGGGAATCTTCACAGCCGGGGTTCAGAGCTCCGCAACCAGTGTCTACTCTCTCTGAGATAGTCGCGCCTGCCCTTGCTTGTATTCCAAACTCCCAGTTTCTCAGTCTGCAACCCTCCGTTTTAAACACACTAGAAGATTCGCGAAAGACCTCCTCCCAGCACCAGAGGAATTTTACCAGAACTGGCCAAGTTCCAAGCAAGCATCTCCATGGCAGTAAGGAGCTCTCAGGTCCCTTCCTCCATTCTCACATCTTCCAGCCTCTATCTAAACAAAGCTCCCACAAGGCCTTCCAGGGTACATTAAACAAAAGCAATCGCTAGAAAAACAGAAAGACCTTGAATGTGAATAACCCAAACAACTTGCAAACACTGCTGTGCACGCAGCAGCAAGGCAGAGTCAGACAACAAGATGACATGAGGCCATGTCAAAGCCAATAGTAAGCACCTATACTTCTCATCCACATATCTTGCAAGCACCACTGTGCACACAGAAATGTTTGAAGCAAGGTAAAGTCAGAAAGCAAGATGACATGAGGCCATGTCAAAGCCAATAGTAAGAACTCACCAATGTACAACACAGAGCACATGTGCACCACCGCTCACAACACTGCACTTCGAGACCAAAAAGTACATTCCACACCTATCTCTCCCTCTCACGCCTTCAAATGCACATCCCACACGCTCTGCTCTTGGCAAGACTGTTCCACTCCGTGACATTTCCCACTGAAAGACAGCAAGATTACAGGAAAGAAGGGAAGCAGGCATATGCAGGACCATCCTACATTAAGGCTAGGGTAAAATAACACACTAAAGTCAGTTAAAGTGGTGGTAGTCTGAGGTCATCATAGGGTGCCCAACCACAGGAGTGGCTCTTTTATTACAACCGGATAGCTCTAGAGTGGAGCTTAAGACTGGCACAGTGGTCCCTCAAAAACTGTTTGGCATACAAATTAGTTTGTTCAACAATCTCTGCCAAAAATACATCGTCCATAAACAACTGACAAAAATGTATTGTCAAAAAGTTTTCAGTATTAACTCTACACCCTGGAACACCAGTAAAGTCTGACAATGCCGGCTGCACCATGCCTGGGGCAACCCAGATGTCAGCACTTCCAATGGGAAGCCTTGCAGTTCCAGGCTGCAGCCCAGATGCCTCTTTCTGCACTATTGGCACATCATTGTCCTCCTCTAAAACAGGCACTTCATCCGCACTAAGAGTAGCTTCATCCGCACTGACAGTAGCTTCATCATCCGATGATTCCATTTGGAGAGAAAACTCACTGCCTGAATCCTCCATTCCCTCCTCTTCCTCCGATGCAGAGTCCGTCTCTGAACCATGGTCAGAGGAAGACTCAAAAAGCATAACAAAAACCTGCTGAGCAGTAATCCTGTGGCTAGCCATTATCCTTACTAAAAAGGAGACTGCACAAACAAGTCAACCAACACTGTGCAAAATAAGTTAAAAAAAAAATGTGTGCCTTTATCAGAAAGATCTATATACTCAAAAACTATACGATTCACTTGCAAGAGACAGCTACACTCACCAGAACCTAGTCTGCAGAGACAGCAAAAACCAACGATATCCCACTGAAAGAAAAAAACAAAAACAATTACTCACAAGACAACACAATACACATCAAGCACAAATGCAAACATTTTTTGACACTGAAAAAACTGAAGCCAAACATACTGCTATTATTACACCATTTGCAAAAAACACATTCATGCAGAGAAATGAAACTCATTTACATTGTACAAAAAAAGTCTCTTACCAAACACATGCAACTAAACAAACAGCAGAACCACCAGTAACGAAACCGCAACCTGAAACAGTCTAAAGAGCAAAAGCCTTGAACTAGAACAAAAAGGGAGAAATAACGCATTACGATTGCAATTCACAAGAAAAAAACCAATTAATATTATATCATGCTATGCCACTACCCAAATGGTCAATCTGCCAGATGGGCCTTAATATAGGACTGAGAAAAATGGGTGGTGATCTTGCCCAAGGGATCGGGTGAGGTTGTCTGCCAGGCCGATCTGACCCCCAGATAGATAAGAAAACAGCAGACAGAAATGTGCCCTCCTGGCAAAAGAGATAAAACACTGGTGCCCAGTAGGGTTTTCTGCCTCCGCCCTCCCGTCAAGGGCAGAAAGTCCAAAAAAGGGGCCGATCTGTCTCCAGGAGGAGCAGAACAACATTAAGCAAATTTTACCCCTTGGATGCATCCATGTCGCTTCCATTACACACAAAACAAAATACCTGGTGCCTAGTGGGGTATTCTGCATTTTACAAAACTTATGTGTATTACCACTTCCGTGGTGATAGAAAATTGGCCCTTAGTGTAGCTTTGTGTGAATCGCTTCCAATCCACATAGCCTACAGCAATCCGGGAACGATGTAATAAGTGAAGTCAGTGCAAGACGGGGGTGCACGCCATAGTAGCTCACTGAAATATAGCTGGAAATTTCAGTGTTTTCCTGGTTTTTAAACATAGATCTTGGAGTTATTTCAACACCTAACTGTAACATCACTTTAACCTTTGTGGTTTTTTTGTGATGTAGCATGTGTAAGACCTTCTTCAAGGCAGACCTGGTTAGTACCAGGATGGGTGTAGAGCTGGGAATGCAAGGGTCTACAGGCATTACCCCACTTCCTAATTAGTTTTTTTTCTCATTATTATTACATCATTTTTTTTTTTTTCAGAACAAAATTTTATCAGTTTTTATAAGCTGACAGAATACAGGAAATAGATCACCGCTCCCTAAGAATCAGAGAGGCAGTGTGTTCATAAAAGGATCTTGTTCAGATATATTCAGTCAACATTCCCCCCGTGTCCCACCCTCCGCCACCCCACCCGGTACCCTCCCACATCCCCGCACGGTGTCAACAGTGTCCATCAAGAGGAGCTTAGCAATTAGAAGAGCTGCATGTGTACCTCTTCACCCAGAGTCAGGTAGGGCACGATTAGGCTTTCCTGTTTTCAGTTTCTATTTTTGTTAAATTCTGGTGGAGTTTTTTCAGTGTTTTCCAGTGATTTCAATACCTTAAAAAACAGTGGTTATCAGTGGTTACACATTTTTGCGCCATTAAAAACAACAGAAACAGTGTTTTTCCAGTGTTTATGGAACTTTTTGCTTTTATTGCTTTTAATAATGTTTGCTTTCTGCACTGATAGTGCATGGTATATAGACAGTGTATGTACAGTGTATATGAGGTCCAAATGCATTTTTACAAATCAAACTTATCGTGCACACCATACACTACTTCTCTAATGAGTCTTTGGTCATGCTCGCTCGCTCTTTCCTTATCATGTAAACTTTTATATGTGAAAATGCCCTCTAAACATTGGCACTTGAAACACGCAAAATAGCCAGTACACAAATTGCTAACTCTGGCTATTGGCATAGCTTTCCATGGCAATACTGCACCTGAAGATTGTGATTTTCTGTGACAGGTTCCGCAACATATGCGTTGAACTGGGTTCATATGCCCTCAGAGTTATTGAAGCGGTCAAAAATGAGGCAGCACTTTTGAATCTCCGGAGAAAATTACCCTCTACGGAAGGGATCTATAACTTGTGCAGAGTACCACAGTGAGGCTTCATTGACTTCAAATGCCATGGTTGGTGAAGGGCTATTTCTCATACATTGTAAAATAAAAGTTCATGAATTTCTACTCCACATTTCTTTGCTTACCAAGTGGCAAGCACTCTAACATGGAACATGTTGCAGTACCAAAGTCACTAACAATGTCGCCCAGCCTACTCTCAAGGAGATGTTTCACATCTACACGAATTATGCTGAACACCTGGCAGACAGGGTGTTTTCAGACTCTAGTTTTTTTATTATGTCTACTACAGCAGGCTTGCTTTCCTGTAAAAATCTAAGAATGCAGTTGAGTGTATTTTTTTCAAATCACCATCACCATGTGACCAAAGATTCTCACAGTTTTTGCCTCTTGCATCTTCACTCAGCAAATGTTCTGTAAACGGTTGCCACATGAATAATATAGCATTCAGGGCTCTAGGACTCAGAACCACCAGTAAAGTGACACAGTTAGTATGACTCTTTCTTTGATGCCACTCAAAGCACAAAATGACAAATATTTGTGTTTTAGTTCCCACACATAACAAAAGAGTGCACCAGAATGGACTAAAAAGTCAATAGCATTCTTCATTAACTCAGAAAATTGAAAAGATGCTTTCAGAGTGCCATCTAACAAGTGGCAAGGATCTCTCACAGGGAGGCACTTCAGCTCAGGTATCGATTTTGACAGGTCATCACACAACTTTTTCATATAAGTAGCTGAATTACTGCAAATACAAACAATATCACTCCAATCTTTGTTGAACTTGGTAAGAACTTTTTGCAGCAGCATTCGAAGTGACGCTACATTCCATGTTTTCCAAAAGTCTAGTGGTATGTTTTCACCAGTATTCCAGATGCTTTGTGACTGCACTCTTTTCACATATACCTGTCACTAAACCTTGCATTGAATGTTTAAAGCCTGGAGTATTTGGCAATTCGCCTACTATCAATACAGACTCCCTAGAAAAGGGGGCTGATGTATCAAGGGTTTTTACCCATTCTCTGTGGGTAAATGTGATGGTACATATTGGGAAAGATTCTTATGAAACCTACATTTTCCTATCAGTGAAAGACTCAAACGCAGCCAAAAAATCAAATATGATTTACATTTATAAAACAAATAAACAACATCTAAAACATGCTTCCAACCCCTGTTTATTTAGACCAAAGTCCACAAAACTGAAAAAAGGATGAAGAAACAATATTTTAGTGACATCACTAAACAACAAAACTCAAGCAGAATAATGTTAGCTCAGTCTTTCTTACTGCTACCTTATATTACAAAGTTACATTGTATTGGCCCATTCAGGAAGAAATAAAAATGACTCACTCTCTTTTTCCTTTCTTTGAATGGCATTTAGTTTGTGGTTATGCAGGTTTTTTTTCAGTGTTTATGTTTACACTGGTGAGGGCTATTTCCCTTCCGGTGGGGTTTTATCAGTTATTATAGGTTTAAACCTAAAACCGGACAGCCTAGGCACGATCTATGTCGGTGGCCCGAGGCGCCGGGGGGTCCAGCAGTAGGCCCCGGTAGTCCGCCCACTTCTTCCAGACCTTAAAATGTTTCGTAGGGCACCCCCTAGCCTCAAATATTGGGCGTTCCAATCCCATATTATAGTCTAAGCCCCGTTTCCATACTTCCAGCAATGGGGCTCGAGGTGCCTTCCAGGCCCGGGCGATATCTCTTTTGGCCACGACGAGGCCCAATAGGAGCAGATGGCGTTTATACACATTCCCCCCCACTTGTTCCATAACATGCAGGAGGCCCAACTTCGGTGAACGGGGAAGCTCCCAGCCCAGCACCTCCTCCAGGCAATCCCACACTCCGGACCAGAATCTCTGCAGTCGCACGCACTCCCACACCGTATGAATAAAGGAACCCGTCTCACTTCCACATCGCAGGCACTCCGGGGAGACTATCAGCCCCGCCTTCCACAGTCGTTCCCTCGTATAAATGCCCTATGGAGGTACTTAAATTGAATAAAGCGCAAGCGCATCGCAATCGCAGCCCCCCTGGGGGCCTCAAGGGCTTCTCTCCAGTCCTCCTCCTCCAACCTCCCCAGCTCTCCCTCCCACACCAGTCGCAGTTAATCAAGGGGCGGGGAACAGTGGGTAACCAACGTTTGATATATGCTAGAGATTTTTTTGGTGTCCAATTCCCCCATGAATAGTTTAGCTTCCAGGGGACTGAACTCCGGTAGAGAGGTCAAGTCCGCTATAGCGGGGGTCAGGGCGTGTCGGAGCTGTAGGTATCGAAAAAATTGAGACTGAGGCATATCATATTCGTCTCGCAGAGCCTGAAAGGATTTGAGGACCGAACCCTTCATGACGTGGCCCAGCGCCGAGACGCCGATAGCGTCCCAGCCCTCAAAGCCACGCAGGGACGCTAGAGCCGGCAATCTCCCATTGTGCCACAGCGGGGTCTCCCCCGTCAGCTTGTTCCACCAACCCATGCGTTTGAGCGCCTCGCGCCACACCCGAAACACCGTCTGGGTGACCACCGGGAGTCTTCTCCGGGAGGCCGCCGAGTATAAGACTGTATGGAGCGTGTGCGGGTCCATCAGGTATCTCTCCAGAGCATAGGTCGGGTCGCCACGATCCCCATACCACCAGTCATTGAGGACCAGCAGGTGCGAAGCTTGGTAATAAGACTGGACGTCTGATGTAGCCAGCCCCCCACAATATGTCGAGAGGAAGCAGGTGCGGAGTGCCACCCTCACTGCCCCCCCCTGTCCATAAGAACCGACCCAGAGCCGAGTTCACTTGTCGAAACCATTGCGGCGAAATAGGATACGGGTGATTCTGTAGTTGGTACAGGATACGGGGCAGAGCTACCATCTTAAAGATGGCCGAGCGTCCATAGACATTAAGGGGCATCCTGGACCATATTTGCATATCCGACCGTATTTTATCCCACACGGGGAGCACATTGCGGGTCCACGAGACTCCCGGCACATCGGTCAGAAAGACTCCGAGATATTTCAGGCCTCCCGTCGCCACCTGGAGGGCCGAAGCCCAAGGACCCAGGGCGTCGCCACCTCCCAGGGCCCACAATTTCGATTTCTGCACATTGAGCGTGAGACCGGACACCTTGCCGAAGATGCGCATGATCTCCAGGACTCTAGGACCAGATCTGTTCAGGTCCGTAAGAAAGAAGAGGACATCGTCCGCATAAAGCGCAATTCTGTCGGACGGGCCCCCCATCCATTCAACCCCACGCAGCTGTGCATCCACTCTCACCCACGCCGCCAGTGGCTCCATCGCCAGAGCAAACAGGTACGGTGAGAGGGGGCATCCCTGCCGGGTACCCCTGCCTATCAGAAATGAACCGGATACCGCTCCCGCTACCCTCACCGCCGCCGTCAAGTCAGTATATAGTAAATGAATGTAGGACAGGAAACGCGGGCCCAAATTGAGGCGGAGAAGGAGCGCCCGGAGATACTGCCAGCTCAGGGAGTCAAACGCCCTATCTATATCTGCTAGTAAAAGGGCCGCTGGGATACCCGCCGCCCGCGCCGCCTCCACCACTAACTGCGCACGTCGGATGTTATGTCGCGTCGCTCTATGGGGCATAAAACCGGCCTGGTCGGGGTGAACCAAGTCCGTAATGTAGGGGAGAAGGCGCTTTGCCAAGGCCTTGGCCAACTCCTTCGCCTCAAAGTTAAGCAAGGAGATCGGACGATACGACTCAGGGCGATCCGGCGGCCTCCCCGGTTTGCAAAAGACCACCACCTCCGCGTGTCGCCAGTCTGTCGGCAGACACCCACAGTCCCTGGCCGCCTCCAGAGCCTTCCTGTAACGCATCCCCAGTTGGAGATTAAACATTTTCATGAATTCACATGGGAAGCCGTTAGGCCCAGGGGCCTTGCCAGAGTTCAGCTCACCCAGAGCCTCCCCCAGCTCCTCAGCCGACAACGGGAGATCCAGACGGGCACAATCTTCGTCCGAGAGCGCCCGGGGCGGGAGGTCCGCCAGGAATTTGTCAATCTCTTCCGCCGGGAGAGACTCCCGGGGAGCATATAGTGTCGCGTAGTATTGCGCAAAGGTTTCGGCCAGGACCGTCGGGGCCATTATAGGACCACCCATTTCGTCCCGGAGCCCCGGCAGGGGTTGGGCCTGAAAGGTACCCTGGCACAGCCTGTAGAGCATCGTGCTGGATTTGTCCCCCCATTGATAAATTCTACTCTGTGTAGCTAGCCAAACTTGGCGGGCCTCATCCAACAATAAGGAGGAGTACACCTGCTGATGATAGAGCAGCTGCCCCACTGCATCACCACTACCACCCGACGTGCTTTCCGCTTCTCGGCTACGTACCTGACTTGCCGCCTCCGCGAGGGCCAACTTGTGGGCCCTACGATTCGCTGCGCACCACGCAATGTCTACTCCGCGAAGCACCGTCTTCAGGGCCTCCCACTGGGTCATGGCGTCTGTTTCCGGGCCATCATTCTCAGTCCAGTAATGCGCTATCGCCTCCCTCATGTGAGACTGGTAGTCATCACGCTGCAGGTGCCACGTAGAGAGGCGCCAACGAAACGACTGTCGCTTCGCATCTAAAAGCAGCGTCAAGGAAATCGGAGAATGGTCCGACAGGCCCCTCGGAAGTATTGAGGTAGAGCCCACCCTCCCTACCCAGGGCTGGGGGACAAAGAGGTAGTCGAGGCGAGAGAAGGATTTATGGACTGCAGAGACAAATGTGTACTCACGACTACATGCATGCTGGTATCGCCAAGCATCTATCCAACCCATCCCCTGCACCATTCTGCTCAGTTTCGTGGCAGCCTCAGGCAGCAGACCCACCCCAGGCCTATAACGGTCCAATCTTCCATTCATCACATCATTCCAGTCCCCACCCATGATAGTCAACACATGTGGAATTTCGGCCCAAACATCAAACAGTCGTTCTATCAGGGCCTCTTGCAGCGGGGGTGGGGCATAAACACTGCCGAACACCATGGGCTCATCACCCACCATTCCCTTGACCAAAGCAAACCGACCATGCGCATCCAGCCACTGTGTCTTGTGTGTATATCGTACTCTGCGGTGAATCAAAATCGCAACCCCTCTGGACCCCCTCGCAAACCCCGCGTGGAACACCTGGTCGAATCCATATGTACGCAGGCTAAGGGTTTTGGTGCCCATAAGGTGGGTTTCCTGAAGGAGCAAGACATCCGCCTTTTCTTTCTTCCCCATTCGTAGCACCGCACCCCTCTTAATTTTATCGAGCACCCCTCGCACATTCCAGCTCAAAATGCATAATGAAGCTTCAGGGGGTTCCACCTCCTGACCATCAACCGCCATCAATAGGCCAGATCTGCAAACTGTCGGGCATCAGAGGCCACACACTTACATACACCAACCTCCCGACTTCCGTAGACACTGTGCAAAAACTAATTCTATGCCCCCCCCAACATCCCCCCACCCCCTCCCCCCTACCTACCCCCCCACCCCCCCCTTCCTCAAACTGTGACAACAACCCCCCCACCAACCCCCCACCCCATACCTCAGCAACACCTTAACACGCACTGTTTCATCTGTCCACTCAAATACTTCCTCCAGAGAATTAAAAAATTGAGTGCGAGATTGAAATACCACTCTCAGCCGGGCCGGATAGAGCAGGGCATAGGGTATTTTCAATTCCCGTAGGCGTGCCTTCGCTGCAGTGAAAGATTGCCGCTGCTGCTGGACCAGTCTAGTGTAGTCAGGGAAGATGAGGATTTTGTGGTTATCGAACATGAGAGGGTACCTGTCGCGGCGCAGGCAGTCTCGAACCCCCAACGGGAGGCCAGATACTCACTGCTCCAATGGATCCCTCCCAACTACCCACTAAGCGTCAAACAACCCCCACCCAACGCGCGGGAACGAAATCCGGGAGAAGGCCCGCACTCTCTCTTGAGCGTCTCCCGACCCACAATCCACCCACCTACAAACTATCATGTAGTAACAGTTCAAGTGGCATGTCCGTAATCAGCATCTGCCCCCCCCCCCCCCTCACCACCATGGAGCCTTCTCGGCCCCTTCGGGCCTTAACAGTAGCCAAGTATAATGCGGCACAGGGTCTCAAGATTTCAGGGGGAGGAGGTTGGCGCATCTGCTTCCTCCTCCGGCTCCTCTTGGGGAGGCGGGCGCTTCTTGGAACGCGACCTCCAGTTGCTCCTGCTGCGTGATCTGCGTGGCGTCTTCTTAGGTTCCGTCGTGGATGACGAGTCCGAGCCCCGTCTCGGCGGGGTATGCACCTTAACACGCACTGTTTCATCTGTCCACTCAAATACTTCCTCCAGAGAATTAAAAAATTGAGTGCGAGATTGAAATACCACTCTCAGCCGGGCCGGATAGAGCAGGGCATAGGGTATTTTCAATTCCCGTAGGCGTGCCTTCGCTGCAGTGAAAGATTGCCGCTGCTGCTGGACCAGTCTAGTGTAGTCAGGGAAGATGAGGATTTTGTGGTTATCGAACATGAGAGGGTCCTTGGCGCGGGCCTGTCGCAGTATAGTGTCCCTGTCGTGATAGTTGAGCAGTTTGGCTATCACCGCGCGGGGACGAGCACCGGTAGGCGGCTTCGGGAGTAAAGCACGATGCGCTCGCTCTATGACGAAGCAGCGCGACATGGAGTCCGGCGGAAGCCAACCCTCCAGCCACTGAGTCAAAAACACCTCCATATTCCCCTTCTCATAGTCCTCCGGAAAGCCTACAAAGCGCAAGTTATTTCTTCTGGCCCGTCCTTCCGCGTCCTCCACTCGCAGCGCCAGGCCCTTTTGAATCCCCTCCATGGCGGCTACCTTCTTCTTGAGGATCACCACGTCGTCTTCCACTTCCGTAATCCTGGTCTCAGTTTTGGTGATACGGGCCACCGCGTTGCGGAGATCCTGTCGAAGCAGGGTAACATCTGCTCCGACCGCCCCTATCTTAGCATCCAACATGTCTCTTGATTGCGTAATTGCCGCCATCAATGCCGCATTGTCGGGTCCGGAGCCCTGGTGACCCCCGGTGGCCCCGGCACCCCCACTCGGCCCAGCGTATTTATCCATCGGGCCCTGCTTCGAAGGGCCCCCGCTGTTGCCTCCCCTAGTCATGGCGCACACCGGGCCCTCGACAGTTCGCTAGGGAAACCGGGGTCCAATGGCAGCCCCAACCGTCCACGTGAAGGCCAAGGATAGGCACCCCCCAGTCAGGCCGGCGCGGTCTAAGGCACCTCGAAGATTGCACCAGTGTCACTGCCCTCAATGTTCCAAGAATCAAGCCAGCCTCGTGTTAGAGCCAGCGGGCAGGGCGCGGCAGTGTCCTCAGCCTCATGTATCTCCAGCCGCAGCCCAGGTCTCACACCGCACCTCCCCGGAGGAGATGCCAAGGCGTTCGCTTAGTATTAGCCCGACGCTCCTAAGGGCTGTCCCTCCCTGCCAGTGTAGGCCACCGCGGCCCGGCACAACCGCCGAATGATGAGTCCCGTCCCTCCAGGACCGTTGCCCCCAGGAACCGGCACAGGATAACCAAAGAGAGGGGGGGGCGGGGGGGGGGAGGGGAAAGCGAGGGCGGAAGGGCAGCCGCCCCCTGGTGCTCCAAGGCGCCCTAGCCCCGCGGTCCGAGTCAGCCGCCGAACGGGGCTGGGATCGGCCTCCGGAGCGTCCCCTCCCCCACTAGGCCTCACACCACGCCATCACCCCTTACTTGTTCGAGCACCGTCCGTGCTCCGGGCGCTCCGCCTGCAAACCACTGGTCCCGCAGCCTCATCGGCCTCCACACTGCTCCCACGCCAGTTGCCGGTCTCACGGCAGGGGCGGCACTCCTTGCCCCGGCCTCCCCGGCGTCACCTCACTTCCGGGCGGGCCGCCCTCAAAATCTAGGCCCCGGCTCCGGTGCTCCGTGTAGGCCTCACCGCCGCCACAGCTCCACACCGCTGAAGGAGGCAGAAGACTGAAAGCTAGGGCGCTCAAACCGCCGTCGAGTCGTCCCCTTCTGCTCCCGCGGACAGCCACACACTTTGGGGCAGAATCAGGTCGGGGGAACGCAGGATAGCTTCAAGGATGTTTAGCGGCGGGACGGAGCTCGTTCAAGCCACGTCCGCCATGCTTGCCGTCTTGGCCACGCCCATTATTACATCATTTTTAAAGGTTACACCTTTCAGAAAAAACCTGGGCCTGTTACTCTAATTCATTACCTTATAATTATCCACAGGGGTCAAACTGTAGCTGGAAATGTTTTAGTGAGCAGTAACCAGTAGGTGGCGTCACCCAAGAGCGCTGATATCAGTTCTTTTCTTTCCGCAGCAGTCAATGGAGATCCAGGAAGAGCTGCCCCGTAGTCACTTTTTGACACAACCTTTTTTTTACATGTTTTACCAAGTCATGTTTGAGGTCTTTCTTCCTGGTTTTGCAGAAATGTCATCTAAGAAGGCAGGCTTCAAGCCCAGCTGCTCCTGTCACTGACAGGTGTCGGTGATGGACCCACACCTTATTTGCCTCGGTGGCTTGAACGAGACCATGAACTGAAGGCCTGTCTTGACTGCTATGCCATGCATCCGAAGGTCTAGAGGGAGCAATCTCTCAAACTCCTGGCGGCTCGTCGTGCTATGACGCAACGCTTGACGTCCTTGTCAAGAGGAAAGTCCTGGAAGTGGTCACGGAGTCCAAGTCATCAAGCCCTTCGGGTAAGTCTCGGTCCTACAAAGAGAAAGTGTCAAAGCGGGCTTCGACTTGACCGCATCCATTGGCCGATGAGACGAGACAGCATCACTCGAAGCTTGGCTCTATAGTTGAGGCAGCGCCTGGACCGGCTTCGCATCTCCATGCGTTTCCGGGACCCAGAGCAACTCCGTCTCAACTTTGAGTGTTTTATGAGGCCATATATTTGAGTAGCCCCTTCCCTCTGTCATGCCTTTGGTCCCCCGCTGGTCTGGGAGGGGCCCCTACTGGGTCCACGCCTGTAGCTCTGGTGCCTGTTGGGCCCCAGGGATCAACAGATTGATCTGGATTGGTGCGACTCGTGACATATCTACCTTACCTGACGCAGGTCCTGGGGCCGATGCTCCCGGCAGTGCCAGCCTCATTTACATCTCTGACACGGAGACGTCTCGGACTGGAGACATGCCTTACAGTCCGAAGCCTGAGCCCTATTTCTATGGACTAGGACTCTGGGTAGAATAGGAGGGGTCACTTGACCCTGAAGAATACCAGCATTATGACTCATTGGGCTGGTGTAAAGCCAGTAAACTGGACAATTCTCCAGATACTGGCATGCTTTCTCCCCCTACCATGGCTATGGAGGAGGGAACTTTATTTGCTGTGGCGGTGAGGAGGGCAGCTGAGTTCCTGGACCTTAGTTTGCCCTTGGTGGCAGTCAAGACTAATGTCTTGACAGAAGTGCTTCAACTGAGTGTCTTATTCCGAACCACTTCTCCCATTCAACAAAACACTTACTGATGTATTGCTTTGAAAGTGGTCCAAGCCCAACACAGGGGCTCCTGCCCACCCGCCCCAGTTGACCTCAAATTACTCACAGAACATCCTGCCCCGGACAGCTTGGTGGTCCAAGCTTCTGCTTCACACGTGAATCCTGGTGCATTCCCAACCGTTCCGCTAGATCGGGCTGGACAATTTAGGCTACAAAATAGTTTCTTACACCAGCCTAGCATTGCGGTCGGTGAACACTGCATGCCTTTTGGACTGCTATTCCCACTGTCAGGACCTGTAGTGCTTGTGCTTGTCCCCCTACTGGGCCTCATTGGGTAAAGTGTAAATAACCTTTGTGTGGTAAGAATAATTTTTTAGAAGGTCGCCATTGGTGGAAATGCTGTAAAAGGCATGTATGTAAGCCCATTTTATGATGGCCCCCAAGATTAGAAGGACGCAGACAGGGAGTATCATGAGAATTCAAGTGTGAAGGGAAGTGCATTTAATCAGTAGTGAGACCTGAGCTAATGTCTGCTACTGTGGATTATCGTTCGGGTTTTGCGTGTGCACGACGCTCGAGGAGTATAGTCAGTGGATCGGCAGGTTATTGCTCACATCTTCAGGGAAGAGTTCGGAGGTTGTTTCCTACGTTGTTGGTGAAACAGCTAAAACTGGCGTTTTAGGGGCAGTGCGTTCGCACTATTTAATGTTTTCAGTTCAATTTGCGGAAGGCAGTTCTAGTTGAGTGCCGGGTGCCCCTTTATTTATTTATTTTATTCCGACGTGCCTTTACCAGGTGGTTTTGGTGGATTACTTAGAATTCATTTCTGACTTGAAACTTCAGTTTCTATTATATTTCCCTCCATCTTTGGGAGCAAGATCATTGTGGGGCATTGAGGCTTGACATCATTTAAATTGCATTGCTTTTTGAACACTTGTGTTTCTGTGCTACTTCTGGGGGCAAAGTATTTTTGAGGAAACATGCATCCGTTCTAATTCATTTTTGTCTCCAATGGGTATGATTGTCATCTGAGTGACTATTTCATGAAAGTTGCCAAAATATATATTGTGCTGTATTTACTAACATTACTTAGTTTATTCTGAGATGAGATGAGATCCTCTCTGCCCCCCAAAATCTAGGTACTCTAGTGCTCTGTGGGTATTACATACCGAGTCAGAGGTGCTTCAAGGTGGGCTTCTGGTAGGTACTGTTCCTGAGAATCTTGAGTCCTAACAGAAATAGTAGACCCACAAGGCTACGATCTTCCAGGGCAGAACTGATTAGAATGGCCTCAATCGATGATTTATGTGCCATGTTGGTTGAGTTAAAAGGGGAAATGGCAGCAGCTGGAGCAGAATCCAGAGCATTAGCAAACTGAGTAAATCAATTACAGAATAAAATGGAATCTTCAGCTTGCACATCCTCGTCTTGTAGAGTAGCAGGGGACATCAATCAATCCCCTCCTTCTGTAGTTTCATAGACTGTTCCACAGTCGGTTCCTTTAGCTCTGCCTCAGCGTTTCTATGGAGATCCTGATAAAGTACAAACAATTTTAACACAATTACAATTGCATTTCATGAAACATCCTGATTCATTCCCTGACTCCCAATCAAGAGTAGTGTTTCTTAATTCATACTTGGGAGGTGATGCCACTATGTGGGCCACCCCTTTAGAAAACAAGGATAACACTGTATTATATAATTGAGCAAGATTTAGATCTGATTTTGAGAAAATATTATCTGAAAGAAACAGTTAGTTATAGATTCCTTACCTTAGAATGACCCCCAGGCATCAGACTGGTTCCGGAAAGTTTTTCGTCAGCAGTACCCCTGCGCGTCCGTAGGTGGCGTCAGTCGACTCTGCGGCCGTCATTGGCGTCGTGGTCACCAGGATGACATTGCAGAAGTTACTTAAAGACCGCCCTCGCGCGCTGACGTCCGTTATTTCTTTTTCCACACCAGCAAGCACAGATCCGGAGATAGTGGTACCGTCTGTTACTTTTTGACCAACTTTTTTGTGACTTTTGTTGACTTCTTTTTGAGTCTACACCGACTCCTGGTGCACGAGGGATGCCCGGTTTCAAGTCCTGCGCTTCCTGTTCTCGACTGATGTCAGTGATGGATCCGCACCTCATTTGCCTCTACTGCCTGGAGCACGACCACGACCCCAAGTCGTGCTCTGACTGCCAAACGATGGCCCGAAGTGTTTGCTGGAGCGGTCCTGAAAGCTACTCAATGCCCGGCAGTCGGCTCCCTTTACGTTCAAGGTCCCGGTCTCGTGGGAGGTCGAGAGACCGATTACGGAGCCACCATTACATCCTCGTCTTGTAGAGTTGCAGGGGACATCAATCAATCCCCTCCTTCTGTAGTTTCAGCAAGATTTAGATCTGATTTTGAGAAAATATTATCTGAAAGAAACAGTTATAGATTCCTTACCTTAGAATGACTCGGAGGTGTTGAGAGGTCTCTTTCAACAGTGGGGAGAGCCTTGGTTAGATCTGTACGCTAGCTAAGAGACCGCGCAATGTCAGCAATTCTGCGCGTTGGAATTTCCCACAACGAAAAGGGTCAAGGCTGATTTGCATATGGCTGGGTCCAAACTGGGGTGGTGTGGTGAACAAAAGAATGATGGATTTAACCCAGATCCTTGTGACTGTGGGTGAATGTTTGCATCAATTGTTTCTTTTGCATTTGTCACCCTAAGTGGGAAGGGTATACCCAGTCGAGGGTCCAGTGCTCACTACACCACTGGATTCAAGCTAGCCTGGCTAATGAAGGGTGATACCCTGAAACTGGTCCCAGGATGCTTGTTTCTGGTCCATTGAGGACATGGCTTGGCAGTTAGGGCAGGACTGTTCCCATAAGGCCAAACTGGGATGGTGTGATGAGCAAAAGAATGATGGATTTAACCCAGATCCTTGTGACTGGGGGTGAGTGTTTGCATTGTCCAACATTCCATCCATCAATTGTTTCTTTTACATATGGAATTTCCAAGGCGGCACTCGCTAGGCGATGCTTTTCATTGCATGTTGAGGTGCGGTGTTCTATACGCCTTTCCGCTTTGTGCCCAGAGTGCTGAAGAAGATCAAGCGTGACCGGGCCCAAGTAATTCTTGTGGCTCCAGATTGGGCACAACGTGTCTGTTATCCCGAGCTGCTCAACAGACCATTGATGCCCCGATCCGGGAGGATCTTCTGTCGCAGCAGCAGGAGACGGTCCTCCACCTGACTCTGTCCAGCCTCCACTTCCTTGCGTGGATATTGTGTGGCGGCCGTTGACATCATTTGACTTGCCTCCCGAAGTCTGTGATGTAATCTTGGCAGCCAAGCGTCCCTCCACTAACACTGTATATGCCTGCAGATGGAATACATTTGTAGCATGGTGCAAAGGCTGTGGACTCCCTTTTTGCCCCTTTTTCTGAGGTTATCTTGTTCCTTCTGTCTTTGGCCCAGCAGGGCTCTTCTTTGGGCACTCTTAAGGACTACCTCTCGGCCATTACAGGCTTCCTGATCAGCCTTCTCTTTTCAAGTCCCCTGTTGTAAATACATTTCTCTAAGGCATTTCTCATCTTTTTCCTCCTGTTCTCTTCGTAATGCCTCAGGGGGACTTGAACTTGGTCCTTACTTTTCTAATGATCGCTCCCTTTGAGCCGCTACATAATTGTCCTCTTAGACTCCTCACTCTGAAAACTGCTTTTCTGGTGGCCATCATTTCTGCTTGCAAGCTCTGTCTTCCAAGCTTCCTTTTCTGGCTGTTCATCCGGACAAGGTCGTCCTCCGAACTCATCCTTCCTTTCTTCCAAAGGTGGTCACTTATTTTCATATGGCCAAACCGTCACTTTGCCCACCTTCTTTCCGCCTCCACATCCTTCAAAAGAGGAAGAGAGGCTCCACCGTCTAATCCAAAATGTGCGCTCTCCTTTTATTTGGATCACACCAAGCAATTCCGGGTGGACGCCCAGCTCTTGTTGGATATGCGGGCGCTAACAAAGATAGGGCCATGCACAAACGGACCATCTCCAGGTGGGTCGTTCTGTGCATCAAGGCCTGCTATTCTTTGGCAAGGATGGAGCCTCCAGTGGGGCTGTGCACCCAATCCACCAGGGCGACTGCAGCTACTACTGCATTGGGACAGGGAGTTTCCATAAATGACATCTGTCAGGCGGCTACGTGAGTATCACTGCACACCTTCACCAAGCACTACTGCCTCAACAGCCAAGTCTGGAGAGACCGCTTCTTTGGTTGTTCTGTTCTCCAGGACTGTCTGGTGTGAACTTCGTTCGCAGACCCACCTCCGGGGTTGGTATTGCTGGGGTATCTAATCTAAGGTAAGAAATCTATAACTAGCTGTTTCTTTCAGATGAACAAGTTACTTACCTTCGGTAATGATATATCTGTAATAAACATAGTTTAGTTATAGATTCCTTACCGCCCCACCCATTCTCCCCGTTCTGCCAACGGATTTCTAGGGTTAAGGACATCCTTTTCAGGGCCCTAGTTTTGTGCACCAGTGGTCAGTGTCTTGCATGGCTCTGCTTTACTTACGCGGAAAGTCATGTACAGAACTGATGTCAGCGCACGAGGGCTGCGTCTAAGTAAATTGCGCAACGTCATCCCGGCGACCACGATGACGGACGCCGAGTCGACCTAAGCCACCTACCGGCGCGCAGGAGTACTGCTGATGAAAAACTTTCCGGATCCAGTCTGACGCCAGGGGGGAATTCTAAGGTAAGGAATCTATAACTAACCTATGTTTCTTACAGATAAATTATTACCGAAGTTAAGTAACTTGTTCTATAGGATAGTCACCAGATCCGCAGATCCGGAATTATTAGAATTGCATCAAGGGAGTAAGGATTTAGTAACATATATGACACGTTCAATAGATTAATAGATTAGGGGGGGTAACTGGGTGGCCAGAAGAAAAGAGAGGAGCTATTTACTATAGGGGTTGAGAGACGAAATTAAGGACTTACGTGCTCAGATAGAACCCCAACCTGATAACTGGTTAGAATTAATCAACTTAGCCTTACTTTTGGCTTACCAGTTATCAGGCAAAAAAGAGTAAAGAAAAACAGTGGAATCTAAAACACTTTATAATTCACATCTTACTTCTCCTCCTGAGTCTGTAGAACCCATGGAAATAGGGGAAGAAAGGACCAGTTTGTAAAGAAGAAATGGACACAAGACACAAGAATGCTCTGTCTCTTTATTGTGGCAAGAATGTACATTTTATAAAAGATTGTCCAACACGCCCTGAGTTCAGCATCCGTTGAGGAGTAGAAAACTAAAACACGAATTTCAGTAGCAGGAGGATGTAATGGGATGCATCAGCCTTTCTCCTGAACATATGATAGCCAACGTCTTGCAAAGTGCAGTTTCACACCTTATAAAAAAAGCAAAGATGGAAACACTGGGTCATAAAAGACAAGGAGAGTAAGCTATGGTGGACTCTGGTGCCATCTGGTAATTATATTGACAGTAAATATCTCACACAATTGGGCATAGAGACTTTTTATAAGGATAAGCCAGAAATGGTTAGGGTTGTGGTCGGTACAGTGTTGCCCTCTGGACCTATAACCCAACCCACCATTTTGGTAACACTTAATTGTTGGAGTAATAAGATGCACCATCAAAAACTGATACAATTTAATGTGATTGATGTGCCACACTTTTAAATTATTTTGGGTATGCCATGGCTCTCTTTATGTAATCCTACTATTGATTGAAACTATTGGTCTATTAACTTCTTGTCACCCTGATGTCAAGATGTTTGTACGGTAAACTGTAAGACGGAAAAGATCCATACCTATTTGCGACATACCATTGCAACAGCAGCAGAGAAAGAAATTATATTACCATCACAGTATCAAGAATTTCAAGATGTTTTCAATCAAATTAGTGCAGAAACGTTGCCTCCGCATAGATCCTATGACTGTCAAATAGATTTAGTTCCCGGGGGGTGGGGTGGGGGGGGGGTTGGGGGTTGAAGTTGTTGAAGGTGGGCTCGCGCCCGGCTGTCATCTCCCACCTCCAGACTACGACAGACCTCCTGCATTTGCTGGGGTTCACTACCAATGTATCAAAGTTACATCTGACTTCCTCTCAGACGCTCCCTTTCATCTGAGCTGTTCGTGACATGGTGCAGTTTCGGGCTTATCCTCCCGAACGGCGAGCCCAGGATATTCAGGCTATAATACCGTTGTTTCTCTATCCTGGATTTCTTTAAGACAGACTCAGGCTGCTAGGGTTCATGGCTTCAAGGATCCTGCTGGTGACACATACATATGCAGGTTCTGCAGTGGGACGTGAAGTTCCAGCGGGCAAAGCATTAGGGGAATCTCTCTGACATGGTCCAGATCTCGGCAGAAGCTGCAAAATATCTCCTTTGGTGGTTAACGAGCCACGATTGGGTCAGTGGCTGACCCCTCTCTCTTTCCCAAACAGATATCACAGTGGTGACCGATGCATCAATCCTGGGATGGAGCAGCCATCTGGGAGAGGTGGAGATCTGAAGACTCCGCTCTCCAGCAGAATCCGGACTCCACATCAATCTGTATAAGTTCTGAGCGATCTGATTGCCATTGAAAGGCTTTCTATCCTTCATCCAGGGAAGGCTGGTACAAAGATGGCGGAAACATTAGGTTCGCGTTAAGTTTGGAATCGGCCATAAGAAATGGGACCGTCGTAATACAGTTTTTCGGACGTATCAAGGTCCGTTCAGCATTACTTTGGCTTTTCATGGGCCGCGAGGAAACGTTCGCAGACCCGCATATTTATGCATCACCGTGTCACCAGTACCGGCTTAACACTGCCTGTTTACTTATGGGGTACTGTGTATTCACACTGCTTTAAACGTTTCTTGTTTATCAAACTGGATATCCGTTCGACAGCAAATATTGTACTCACCAACGGGATAATTATCTTTGAGCCTTGGAAAAAGCCCTGCGGGCGAAACGCGCATCGACTGCTGCTGTGTCTTCGCTTGTCTTGGAAATAAAAATGAAATGACCTGATTTTGGTTTGTGGCTGAAAATTGTTTGAAGCCTTTTTCTTGGGACTGTATATCAAGGACTCATTGGAAACATATCACAAGGGAGTTGTTCCCATAATTTTCGTTATTGAGAAGTGTATACTGTTTTACCATTGGATTACAGATATAGTGATCGAGTGTGCTCTGGTGCAGTGTGGTTAAAGCTGTTACAAGTGTTCATGAACAATGCAAACACCATGTGGTACTGCAACTAACAGGGCAGTGTGGGATCGTGGACCCTTTATCAAGAGACCCTACAGCTCTGGACATGGCTGGAACAGCAGTGCTTATCCCTGGTGGTTCAACATATGGCAGGTTCTTGGAATGCCAGAGTGGATAAACTTAGCCGAAGATTTCTTCTGGGTCACAAATGGCATCTCCTTCCGGAGGTGGTGCAAGGACTCTTTCAGCAGTGGTGAGAGCCTTGGTTAGATCGGTTTGCCACCGAGGAGGTGTGCAATGTTCGCAGTTCTGTGTGCTGGAGTTTCTAACGGGGGCTCTTGCTCAGAGACACTTTTCGTCTTGAATTTCTGTCCATACCACCCCCGCCCAGAGTTCTAAAGAAAATCAAAAATGACCGGGCCCCGGTCATCCTTGTGGCTCCAGATTGGGCACGGAGAGTCTGGTATCTCGAGCTGTTGAGCATGATCATCAGTCCTTCGATCAGGCTGCCCCTTCAGCAAGATCTTCTGCCGCAGCAGCAGGGGAGGCTTCTCCACCTGAATTTGTCAGCACTCCGCCTTCCTGCGTGGAGATTGAGTGGCGATAGTTGACAGCTTTCCACCTGAAGTCTGTGATGTTATATTTGTAGCCTGGTGTCCCTCCACCAAGATGGTTTACACCTTCCGTTGAACAGAATAAGTGGCATGGTGTGCATAAAGACAAATGGATCCCCTTTCTGCCCCTTTTTCTCAGGTTCTTCTGTTCATGCTTTCCCTTGCTCAGCAGAGCTCTGATCTGGACACTCGGAAGGGCTATCTCTCCTTCATTTAATTTTTTCTGCGGTGGCCTGATCAGCCATCACTCTTTAAAACCCCTATTGTAAATTGGTTTTTGAAAGGTTTACAACATTTCTTTCCACCTTCTTCCTTTATTATGTCCCAATGAGACCTCAATCTTGTCCTCACTTTCCATATGTGCGCTCCCTTTGAGCCTTTGCACAATTGTTCACTCAGGCTCCTTACCATCAAGACAGCATTCCTGGTCCCAGTAACATCAGCTTGGAGGGTCAGTGAGCTTCAGGCTTTATTATCCAAGCCTCTTTATCTTAACATCTTTCCAGACAAACTGGTGCATTGTACGAGAGCTTCCTTTCTTCTGAAAGTGGTCACTCCATTTCACTTAGGCCATTCCATTACTCTACCCACTTTTTATGCTCTGCTTCATCTCTCCAAAGAAGAGGAGTGACTTCACAGTCTGGACCAAAAGTATGTTTATCTAGGGACCTGTATCGATACTCCTATTTCTGACCCTTGCCCGGTTATAATTCACTAATATCTACACAACGGCACAGAAACCAGTTTCATAAATAAGTCATAGCGCATGCTGTCACATTAAGCAAGCACTATTCCTCCAGCCCCCTAGAAAGCACACCGAGTTCTTAAACAAATCCAAGCCTCGAGCAAACCTGGGAAATCCCCGCCTGCTATGTTTTGATTTAGTCCAAGAACTCCTGTAAAGCACTGCAGGAACGATCAGTTCCTAGTGACATCCTTATTGACGTCTTATGTCCATCCTTACGTCAAACCCGGCACCTCTCGGGTATAAATATACCAACGCTGCCCTAAGCAGAGACACGGTGGTGATGAACCTGGAGCAGTGACTACTTGCCGGAGAGCCCAGCTGATGCGAGAGCCCACGGACGCTGCCCCTCCCCTTTTGACGCGCTGAGGAAGACGCTGTCTTTTCTCTTGCCGAGAAATCCAGCCTCCAGCGTTTCCAGCCCACCTTCGCGGGTGACTGGGATACCGAGTCCTGAGAAAGAGATACCAGCCCTCCAGCCTTCTAAATCCCAGGTACTGAACTGACTAAACCCTTATAGAGAATTCTTGAGTCAGATTCCTGGCAAAACAAACTTAACTTAAACTGCTACTTACTACTCCCTCCCATGTATTAGGCTTAGGTCAGGTACACCGGGGTAGGCGTAGTTAGAAGCACCAGTTGAGTACGATTAGTCAATGTATATATGTATGTATATCTTTTATCCATTTTAAAGTATCATATGGCTAAGAAACCATATCAATGCTTTTACAGTATTATTTTATAATCCTGCTTTTACTGTATGCACTTTACTTAACTATAAGTATTGCAATCGTGGCGATTAATTTCTCTTGTATGAGAAAAGAGACTGATCAATAAATAACACCTTTTATTGAAAACGCCCGTCTCTTCTTTTCTCTACAATCTGGTGAAACTAAGTATGCACGTATTGACTGAGTAAAATAGCTGTCTTTTGTTTTCACACGACTCTAGAGATATACTCTTGATCAGCGAGAGCAAAGTTGTCATGTTCTATGGTTGTCAGAAACTAAATCCCTTCTGGTCTATCCAGGGAGGTTAAAACCCTCATCGCCTATTCGAGAAAGTTTCTAGTGAACTCTGAGCTAGCTGGCACACAAAACTTAAGTCTAATATCGTCAGTAGAAGATCTAGTTAACCTCTGTCCTACGTCTATACTATTGAAGATATTATTCCAATGCGCAGAGCCTATTGGGAATATAGGAACTACACTACATGGCGCCCAACGGTTTGGTAAGGCGATAAATCTAACGCAAGACATTAGAGTAACTCAGTCGTGCTTTTTCACACAGACCCTTTCTCCCGTAAATACTCCAAAGACGTCTGGAGTGGGTCAAAGGTTAAAATCCGCCAAACTTGGTAGAAAGAGATTTCTATGTATAGTTTTTGGTTTATTCAACGTTGAAGGATACAGTGTTCCAAAATATTGTGCACCTAATCTTTGTTTCCTTGAAACTTAATCTAAAAAAAAAAAAAACCTTCCTGTCAATAAAATGTCAGACAGCGAAGGAGAAAGGGAGGCAGCTAGAATAGCAGCTCAACTCCTAGCGGATGACACAAGTCTCCTACAGCAAGACCCGGACGCAATACTCATCCTGGTCAACATAAGGAAAACTATAACACTTAAACTTCTAGAAAATGGACTGACATCGAGAGGTGGTACAGTCATATTCGTAATTGAGGCACATGAATATCGGCAGACAGAGGTATTCTATTCATGGATAAACTTTTTAGCAGCAAACGCTGTCACAAAAGAATTCCACTATTATAAAATAGAGGAACCTCCGGATGCATACACTCCTTTCGAGGAGGTGGAAATCCCATTAAAATACCAAGAGCACCTGCTCTGGTTTAAAGGCGCCCTAAAACATAATGATCATATCACCAGGCTCCGTCCACTAGGTAGACCAGGAGCAACGTGGCCGGTTCTAGCCGGATACACACCACATCCAGACATTGAAAAAAATGTCAATACCAGAACTTTTAGCACAGCCAAAACAACTGATTAAAATACACAGACAATTAGTCCAATATGTAATGCGGACTTCAACAGTCCAACCAGCTATTAAAATTCCACAGCTGACCCCTCATCAGGGGAACACAAATAAAATCACACCACAGAACATACAGTCCTGTCTAGGTAAAGTACCTGTAAAACGGGAACAAATTCCATTCCGGTTAGCACAAAAAATCACTCAAATAGAGGCAGTATTTCCGGATACTACCCCTACTGAGAAACACAGAATTCTGACTATCTGCCTTCCAATGGGGATTGCACCACATGTGGAGGACTGTGACACTTGGGGTACAGTCTTTGCTTCCATTTACACAAAAACACATGGTGTTCCGTCCATGGCGGTAATACCAGATGTATTAAGACAGATTCAAAATGAATACGGTCCAGAACCTGCTTTAACTCTGGGTATGAAATTACTGAAAGACTTCAAGCAGGTCTCGGCTATATTACTAGCCAACATAAAAGGGGAAGCAGCATCTGTAGCGATCAGCCAGAAGTTGAAAGAAACAGATATAGCAGAACAACCATTTGAACTTGCCAGAATCGTAGAAAAATCCTATGAAGAATTAGGAAGAGATAGTTTGGGTGGGAAACCAGTGAAACCCCAACTAACTGAAAATCCTGAAAAGGTATTTATTAAGAATAATCTAAACACTCCTAAAAAGAGCTGGGATGGAAATAAACAATCCACTCCCAAAGAAAAAAGATTCCGTTCCAGAGGAAGGTCTCCTCGGCGGAGAGAAAGATCTCCGGACCAAGGACACAAGTCTCCCCAGAGGGAGCCCTCTGAGAAAAAATACAACCTTAGAAATGGGGATAATTTGAAGAAACCTGATAGATATCAAGATATTGATACACGTCCATCTCGATCTTTTCATACTTCCTCGCAGAAATCGGAAAGAAGAGGACGGTCAGAGCACAGGGAAGAGCACTTCAAGTCCAAAGACAAGGAACCTGCTCCTCAAAGTAAAAAATGACAATTTCCAAAAAAGAAGGTAGCCAGTATTAAAGTAATCAAACATGCCGAGGATCCTGAGGACACAGCTGAAAAACGGAGAGTGGGCTCAGACAATGCTAGACAGCGCAGCAGAAGTGAGCATAGCTCGTAAGATCCTGATGAATCATCTGGAGACAGTGGACACGAATGAATACATTCAAGTGGAAACTGCAGATACCAGAGTTAGCAAACCTCATAAAATATATGAAATAACATTACGTATAGAGGGAGATAAGACCAGGAAAAGACTAGGAAAATAAGGGGTCTATTTTAGGATAATCTCTCCAAAGGCTATGACATCCTTTTAGCTGAAAAAGACTGGCCTCCGGAGTTTGTCAGGGAGTGCCCTCATGGCGAAGAAATTATTATGCCTGCCTTCTCAAATCATATTCCAATACATAAAAAATATACACTTGCAAGAAAGTGGGCAGTAGCCCAGGCTCCTGCATTATATAAAAACCATGTGGGATGGGATGAGGACTCTTTTCCTCACAAAATCCAGTTAAAATCTCAACCAGCTGCACAGAGGCAGTACCCAATTAAGCAAGAAGCTAAAAAACAGGTCAGGGAGATCTTAGATCAACTTGAATACCAGGGGGTGATTGAAACTTGCACCTCACAAATGAACAATCCTTTGTTTCCTGTCTCCAAGCCAGATGATTCATATCGTCTAGTTTTGGACTACAGACACCTTAACTCATGTTGCAAAACTTTTGCAGTACAAAACTCACACAGTGCAGCACTAATGAATAGCATAGTGCGCAAAAAATACAAAACAACATTAGACATCTCTAATGGATTCTTTTGTCAAAATATAGCACCTGAAAGCAGATATTTGACCGCTTTCTCAATAAATGGCTCGCAGAAAAATTTCTGTCGTTTGCCACAGGGGTTCAAGAACAGCCCAGGATTATTCTCGGCGTGAGTAACAGAGTTACTTCAAATATATGATGATGAGGCATTATCTTATGTCGATGACATCTATCTAACAGATGATGACTTGGATACTCACTTGAAAAGAGTGAACACCATAATACTTGGGTTCGCAGCAGAGGGTTACAAATTCAACTTCAAAAAGTCAAGAATTGACCATCTAACTGTCCTGTTTTTAGGATATGAATTATCAAGTGAAGGAAAAAGCCTGGCTGACAATTTCTTAGAGAAATGCACTGTAATCCAAGCACCAAGAACGCTGAAAAACTTACAATCAATTCTAGGTTTCCTGAATTTCGGAAGAACTTACATTATAAATTATGCAGAGAGGGTTAAACCTCTCTATGAACTAATAAAACCAGATTTTAAAATAATCAATTGGACTCAAAAGCACACACAAATTTTTCGATCATTGCAAACAGATATGTTAACTAAAACAAAATTGCAAACACGCGATAACACACGCAACCTTGTAATCCGAGTCATCCCAGGGAGATGCGGATTCACATACCTGACCTCTAATGAGGGAGAAACGGTACCAATAGCATACAAATCACATTTGTACACAGAAGCTGAAAAAACATTCAGCATTAAGGAAAACATTGTTCATGCGGTTCAAACAGCTGTAGCAAGAGAAAGAGACCAAGCTGACGGCAGACGGATTACAGTCAGAACAGCAGAATCAGCCTTTGAGGCATTAACAAGCCCATGTAACTTACCTACTATGGCATTAAATCCAAAATGGATACAATGGGAAAATTCTCTTGCTACAGACAAAGTGAAATACTATTTTGACCCAGAAATGAAAAAATTAAAAAATCTGGAATATGAAAGAGAATACCCTCTGCCAATCGACATTCGGCCCATACGACAGTACGCCTGTGTAATATATACAGACGGACATGCACAACCCTCAGTTTGGGGAAAACATGCCTATAATGCCACATGCGAAATTGTTAAATATGTGTGGCGCGGAGGTAAATTGAGACCTCTGGTAACTAAAACACATTCAGTGGAAAAACATTCAGAACAACAAACTGAAATAATAGCGTTAAAAATGGCGCTGGATAATGCGGATCGCGAATTCCCGACACTAATAGTGTGCAATTCATATTACTGCGTCAAATCATACAATAACGACTTGCAGAAATGGGTTCAAAACGGTTACAAAGATGACACAGGTGCCACAATTAAGCAAAAATCGCTTTGGGAACAAGTAGTTCTTTTACAGAAAGAACTACCAAAGACTCACGTGATACATTCACTGAGTCATGAACGTGATGGCGTTCACGTTTCAGGGAATACATTGGCTGAGACAGCCACAGCGGAAGCAACTAAATCGGCTTCCGTAGCTACGAAAAAGCGTTCGGAAAAATACATTGACGGGGAAACAATGCTGGCGGTGAAAACGTCATCAAAAGGCGACTGCTCAGCGCTACCCATCACCTATCCACTCAATTATACATACATAATCGATGCAAACTCCGTTCCTTTTGCTCAAATCCCTGGATTGGGGGATAGAGTAATTCCAAACACGAACAGGAGAGTCTTGTTAATAGCAGACGCACATATGGGTGAGGGTCTTAGACACCTCAAGATTAAAGGTGGCCAGGAATGAGCCTGCAACATCACATATTTGCAAAAAACTGCCCAGACTGCAACAGAGATCGCAGTGGCGACCGCGACGGTGTATTGCCATGGCGTTTCGCTCAAAATTGGAATTACCCAATAAAATATAAAAATACCCAGTATAAATAAATGCGTCATATTAACATATAGAGACTAGCTTCACTTATAATGTAGACCCCAGCTATCGGCTGGCGCCAGAACTGTTATAAAAGATTTGCGAGTCTTCATCGACGCATACGCAATTGGCATGCTACATTCTGACCAGGGTCCTGCTTTTAGCTCTCGAGCTTATAAGGAGGCCATGACCAGCATGGGCATTGCATTGCGGTACTCTTGTCCCTTTCATCCTGAGGGAAACGGAATTGTGGAAAGAAAAAACCGTGACATAAAGCAATCTATAACAGCAAAGGTATTAGGTTCGGGAGCTGGGTGGGTCAAACATTTAATAAGTGTCCAACGTAGTCTTAATAATCTGCCAAGAAATTCTCTAAAAGGTCTCAGTCCGTACGAACTATTGTTTGGGACTAGAATGTTAATCCAGGACCTCGATAGTCAAACTTCAGTGGTTAAAGAAAAATGCTTTGATATCAAAGATTGTTTGGCTATTTTACAGGACTTAAATGAAACAAGAAAAGACCTGAGCAACATAAAGTTGAAACAACAGCCAACAACCACTGAAGAGAAACTACCTGTCCCAGCAAGGCCTGTCTGGATTCCAAAAATCGGGGATCTGGTCAGAGAGAAAATCGCGGTGAAGAAGGAATTTGGGCCTTCTTACAGAAAAGCAGTACCTGTCTTAGCTATCAACGGAACAAGATCAGTTGTACTACCGCCCCCTGCTGGTAAAAAGGAGAACCGAGTTGTATCCATCGACCTGGTTAAACCACAATCATGTGGCCGATAACAAGTAGTAGGCCAAGTGGACTCCCAAGAAGTAGCAGAACACCAAAGTTTGCTACAAACATAGAGGTTCAAACTGAGAGACTAATCACATTTGATAAACCTACAGTGAATCAACAAGGACTATGCAACAAAGCCTTGGAACTAAAACCTCTTGAAACCCAAATCAAAATCTTACATCAAGAAACATCAGTCTACAATGATGTAACCACAGAGTATGCTAATGAAACAAAGAAAAAGCCAAAAGAAATCCAGAAGCTATTGAAACAATTGACAGAACTGCATCAGGCTACTTCATCAACTTCAATTACTTTTCTGAGGATCCGAGTGAACCTGAGGAACAGCCGACCGCATCAAAGACTTTTAAAGACAAAGCAAAGGAACTCTTTCATCAACTAAAAGAAACCTATCTGATTTCTCCATGGATTGAATTTTGGGTGGCACTAGGTGTATTTGTCCTCATACTTTGGCTCATCATGGTACTATGCTTGGGACATTTCATTGAGGGAAAATATGTTACAATGGACACAGCAAGTCAGAAAATCAACTTGGTCCTACAACCACACAAGTCTTCACACATCGAGAAAAGAGAACTTTCTTCAGTAAACTTCACAGCCAATCCTATTCCCGGTGGGGTAGCATGGGACAAAACTGATTACGAAATCTATGGCCCGGTCGAGCTCTTGAAGTATCCTCAACAATTTAAGGTTTCATTAAGTGACTTTGTAAAATCGAGCACATTCGCTGATGATTGGGACTTTGAAAGTATTAATGATATGATGTCAGATCTAGTGATGTCAGCTAAATTTACAGAACATGATTATTTACAGGGTTCATCTAATTATGACCAGATGTACTGTTACAACCACTATGGTAACCATTATCTGCATAAATCTGCTCAACCTAGAAATGTTTTTAATTATAACCAATGGGAACATTGTGCAACTCCACCAAAAGGCAGTTCAAAAATATTTTATGATAAATTTTCATACTTCTCAGGGATTAACACAAGCAATGCAGAAACGTTTTATTTCAAATTATTAAATAAGACAGGAATGAAAACCATGCTTACAAATACAAAATTAATCTATTCAGAATCATTTTTTGACAAAATGAATACATTCGGTTTTGATTTCTGGAACAATAACATTGAAACGAAAACAATCTGGGGTACAAAAGATTGGCAAGTGCAAGGTACAGATTCCTTATTTAGAGCCTGCATGATCCCGGAACAAATTATATTTTTGAATGACACAATTCAACAGACAACCTGTCTTGGCCTAGCCAAAATTAAAGACTTAAACAAACCGTCTATTCCAAAACCAACACCTGACAGTAATAGCACTACAGATGTTGAGATAGACGTATCCCATATTTTAAACCAAAACAGAACACATCCTGATTGGAAAAAATGGTTGATCTGGCCCACAGACACAAATAACTGTCAAGATAGATTCCTGAATAAAATACAGGGGTTCACATTGACCAGGCCAGACCCTAGATACTCCCCGCGACAACATCCTGGGATGTAACTACATACAGTGTAGGAAAACTCTGCCTCGAATGGCTACGAACATCCACACTGGCAGAAATTAAGCAACACTTGACTTTACTTAAAGAAGGTGCTGACTTGCGTGATTTCATTATGGGACCATGCAAACAGCAGGCCTCTATATATGCAGCTTACAACGAAGCTTGGAAAGTAACTCAAATTGAGACAGCAGAGAAAATACGGGAAATTGACCGTAGTAATTTGGAAAAATCACTTTCTGTTGTGGACAATGGGTTAATGACTCTGTCTTCCAGAATATATTCACTGGACAGTATTGTATCCTCTGCAATCGATATAATAGAGCAGGACTTACTAATGTTACAAAATGGTCAGTCCCAATTGCGTTCTATTGTACAGCTTGGCTGGACGTTACAAAATATGCGTTCAGGCTACGTGCCTTGGCGTTTAATCAACACAATGTCATTATTCACTATCTTTAACCTTACTGATACACAAATCAGCTTGGCACAAAAGGGAGCAGAATATACAATTCTGAGCATTGAAAAACTTGAGAGATTACCATTGACAATGTCAGAACGACCTGTCATTGAATGGATAATACATGGGATAATAACTATTCCGATAACGACTTTCCAATTTCGATACTGCCAAAAGTATATACAGGCAGGCCAGTATGAAAGGTTGGGTAAAGGATACATTAAGTCAACATGGAACCTATCTTATACACACACATGTTATAGTGAAAAAGGACAGAGTGTATTTCTTAGTGGTAATAATTGCGAAAAATCACTGAGTGGTATACTTCTGTGTCAGGGTATAAGTTTACATGGGGCCTGTGAGGGGACTTCAAATAACCTTTCATGTCACAAGCTCGGCACACATGCAGCTCGAATACAGCCATTCTTTAGACGGCTTTCTAACGGGAGCTACATTCTAATTGTGGATCACAGATGTTGTGGCTTGCTGCCAGGAAAACCTTATCTAGTAAGCGTGAGCTCCATGGTCACTTGCTGTGAGCGAGTATTGTTTCCAAACGACACTCCAGACAGGGAAGGAAAAATGTGGCCCAATTTGAAAATCTCTTCTATTCGAATTGATACTTTAAGCAGAATGAAGACTGTGCTCCTACAGACACCAGTTCATTTGACATCGTCAAAAGAAACGTATGATCTCCAAGTTGCAAGGACAACGGAAGAGATACATGCATTGTTATCGACAAATTGCCCCCTACACTTCGCAGAAATGCTAAACGAAATCTTAAACATTTCTGATACGAATGGTATCGCGAGTGTATTTAAGCCAGTTTTTTCGGGACTGTTAACCCCATTCAAAGCAGTCCTGGGTATTTTTCCTAATTTTGTCCATTCTGTCTTTGGCGGACTTCCACTCCTGTTGGGACTGGTAGCAGGCATCTTATTTTTGCTACTCCTGATTCGTTATGGCAAGCCATGTCACAGACAAGACTCCAGCAACAATGGAAGAAACGATCCTAGCTATACGCTATCGGGACCGCATAACTAAAGTCCTTGGATTAGCCCGGCTAAGAGATCTGAATATGACCTGGTTTCTTTCATTCAGACCCATATGGCAGAATTGTGTCTTACCTGTATTGAGGTGCATGCTATGCGGCGAAGAATGCGTGTTGGACACCTGTCTCACACTACAATCAGAAGTACCATTGGATACAGATACTTTGTTGGGTCCAGTAAAGGCTCATGCATCGTGCTGTCCCCAGCGGCTACCTATCCTGATGACGGCATTCGTGGAGACTTCACCACTACGATTGAAGGGTAGTGAAGTTCAAGATGAGAGCAGCATCTACCAGGTACGACCTTCTGTAAGCGATACTGATCAAAACATCATTGAAAGCGAACATGCGCACGACTGCATGGTAGCGACATTCTCCAACTTGGTCGAACTTTCACCTGAGGCGGTAAACTGTTTTTTTGAAAGTCTGTCTGAAATGATGTTTTCCCCAGACCAAAAGGAATAACTTTAAGCAAACGAGCACACAGCGTTCCCTGAACTCTGAATTTGGCCTCCAGCTTTGAAAAACAAAAGCTACCGGGACTATTTTTTTCCACTTCCCTTGAAAACGAAAGCTATTTTCTCGAATCCCAAAATATTTACTTTTTTTTGGCACTCATCCTCTGCTTAAAGTAGAACTATTCTTAGAGAACAGAGCTTCTATTTTTAGGACCTCTAGAGACAATACATTACCTCAGCCTCTAGCATATTTACCGATAACTGTATTTATATGTGATGAAGTGGTCTCGCAATTTTTTCTGTATAAAGAGCCATTTCATGTGTTATTTTCGCAAATCATTCATGCTGATATAAAATGTGCATCCTTTTTTGAATGATTACACTGCTTGAATGCATACAGTACCTATACTCATTTTCGTGTATTTCGATTATGCCATTTTTCTAATGCAAATAATGTATTTTGGGGTGGTTCGGTATACACATGCACTATTAGTTATGTTTACTACTGCTTAGGTTAGTAACTATGGACATGAATTCGTGGAGTGGGTGTAGTATGTTTATCTAGGGACCTGTATCGATACTCCTATTTCTAACCCTTGCCCGGTTATAATTCACTAATATCTACACAACGGCACAGAAACCCGTTTCACAAATAGGTCATAGCGCATGCTGTCACATTAAGCAAGCACTATTCCTCCAGCCCCCTAGAAAGCACACCGAGTTCTTAAACAAATCCAAGCCTTGAGCAAACCTGGGAAATCCCCGCCTGTTATGTTTTGATTTAGTCCAAGAACTCCTGTAAAGCACTGCAGGAACGATCAGTTCCTAGTGACATCCTTATTGACGTCTTATGTCCATCCTTACGTCAAACCCGGCACCTCTCAGGTATAAATATACCAACGCTGCCCTAAGCAGAGACACGGTGGTGATGAACCTGGAGCAGTGACTACTTGCCGGAGAGCCCAGCTGATGCGAGAGCCCACGGACGCTGCCCCTCCCCTTTTGACGCGCTGAGGAAGACGCTGTCTTTTCTCTTGCCGAGAAATCCAGCCTCCAGCGTTTCCAGCCCACCTTCGCGGGTGACTGGGATACCGAGTCCTGAGAAAGAGATACCAGCCCTCCAGCCGTCTAAATCCCAGGTAATGAACTGACTAAACCCTTATAGAGAATTCTTGAGTCAGATTCTTGGCAAAACAAACTTAACTTAAACTGCTACTTACTTACTCCCTCCCATGTATTAGGCTTAGGTCAGGTACACCGGGGTAGGCGTAGTTAGAAGCACCAGTTGAGTACGATTAGTCAATGTATATATGTATGTATATCTTTTATCCATTTTAAAGTATCATATGGCTAAGAAACCATATCAATGCTTTTACAGTATTATTTTATAATCCTGCTTTTACTGTATGCACTTTACTTAACTATAAGTATTGCAATCGTGGCGATTAATTTCTCTTGTATGAGAAAAGAGACTGATCAATAAATAACACCTTTTATTGAAAACGCCCGTCTCTTCTTTTCTCTACAATCTGGTGAAACTAAGTATGCACGTATTGACTGAGTAAAATAGCTGTCTTTTGTTTTCACACGACTCTAGAGATATACTCTTGATCTGGGAGAGCAAAGTTGTCATGTTCTATGGTTGTCAGAAACTAAATCCCTTCTTGTCTATCCAGGGAGGTTAAAACCCTCCTCGCCTATTCGAGAAAGTTTCTAGTGAACTCTGAGCTAGCTGGCACACAAAACTTAAGTCTAATATCGACAGTAGAAGACCTAGTTAACCTCTGTCCTACGTCTATACTATTGAAGATATTATTCCAATGCGCAGAGCCTATTGGGAATATAGGAACTACACTACAGTTCTTCTGTTCATGCTTTCCCTTGCTCAGCAGAGCTCTGATCTGGGCACTCGGAAGGGCTATCTCTCCTTCATTTAATTTTTTCTGCGGTGGCCCGATCAGCCATCACTCTTTAAATCCCCTATTGTAAATAGGTTTCTGAAAGGTTTACAACATTTCTTTCCACCTTCTTCCTTTATTATGTCCCAGTGGGACCTCAATCTCGTCCTCACTTTCCATATGTGCGCTCCCTTTGAGCCTTTGCACAATTGTTCACTCAGGCTCCTTACCATCAAGACAGCATTCCTGGTCCCAGTAACATCAGCTTGGAGGGTCAGTGAGCTTCAGGCTTTATTATCCAAGCCTCTTTATCTTAACATCTTTCCAGACAAACTGGTGCATCGTACGAGAGCTTCCTTTCTTCTGAAAGTGGTCACTCCATTTCACTTAGGCCATTCCATTACCATACCCACTTTTTATGCTCTGCTTCATCTCTCCAAAGAAGAGGAGTGACTTCACAGTGTGGACCAAAAAAGAGCGTTGTTGTTGTACCTTGTACAAACACAAGTCCTGGGTGGACGGCCAACTCTTCGTGGGGTGTATCAGAGCGCAGCAAGGACGGGTCATAAGGAAGAGGAACATCTCACAATGGAGCGTAGTTTGTTTCCAAATCTGCTAAGCATTGGATAAGAAGCAACCCATTGACGGTTTGTGTGCTCCTTCCACCAGAGTTAACTCTGCAACCACTGCGTTAGCATGCAGTGTTCCAGTCCTGGACATATGCCAGGTGGCAATGCGGGCTTCCCTGCACACATTTACCAAACACTACTGTCTACACAGTCAGGTCCCTATTGATGGGCACTTTGGCCATTCCGTCCTGCAGGACTTCCTTGTGTGAAATTGGTCCTCAGACTCACCTCTGGGGAGAAATTGCTTGGATATCTTTTCTAAGGTAAGGAATCTGCGTCTAGAAGTATCAATCAGGTTGGTAAAGCCTTATCTGGTAGAGACTCTTATCTAGCCACAGATACCTTACTGACCAACCCATCCTCCCTGCTCTGCAAACGGGTATCTAGGGACAGGGTTTTCCCCTTTGAGGGCTCCAGTTTTCCACACCCAGTGGTCTGTTTACTTTGTGCTCTACGCTTCCAGGATGGAAAGTTGCAATAGGCACGGCAAACATCACTCCCAGCGCAGACAATGCCAAATGAAGCTGGATGACGCCTCCTACCGGTGCGCAGGTGTACGTCTCACAAAAAAAATTCCAGATCCAGTATGATGCCTGGGGATATTTCTAAGGTATGGAATCTACGCTAGATAATCTCTACTAGATAAGGCCTTAACAAATGTAAGTAACTTGTTTGTTGTGTTGCTGCCTGTGCTGGGTCCTTAAAGAGTGCTATCTGAGCCCCCGTGGATGTGCATAGGCAGCAAGTGTAAAGTAGGCAAGGCAGTAGCTGTTGTTGGCTTGCACTGTTCAAAACAAGTGCATGAGAGATATATGAGAGAGGATAGAAAGGAGGGCATTTGGTAGTGGGGAGTTTCGAAAAGTGGTGGAAGTTCCAGGATGTGACCTTTTGCCATTGTCAGTATAAAAGACCTGAAATGGCTATCTTCCATGATTATTCGAGGGGGTTAGTAGTTGGATGGAAGACTGAACCACTGTCCCAGCTTCCTGTATTCTAGCCCTCAACATGTTGTTTCAAGTTGCAACGGGGGATGAGAGTATTCCCATACCCAAGGGTCTTTGCTGCCTTCTCCTTTGAAGTCATGAATATCAATTACTGTTCCTGCTGGAACTGTGGTGAGTAATATGCCTTCATATGTTTACTGCTATGAAGTCACCTCCTCTTCCTTAGCCATATAAGCTGTGATGCTAATTTCCAGATGTTTTGCAGTGACTCCTCTGGAATTTAGTTTATGAATACTCTAAGCTTGGGCCCTTTACTTTCCTAAGCAGGGACTTTTTCGTATCATCAGAATACTAAAATTTTATCTAGGGAAATGTACGGCGTTCGCAAGAGTATGCAATGATATTTTAAGTAGGACCTTGATGTTTATGGGTTCTACTTTGAGGTTTGCAGGCTCTGAACATTCGTATCAAGTCTGAGTTTACCATAGCTCTTGTCATTGGCGCCATCTTGGAAGGCTGAGCCTCCGGAGATGAGAACCAAGTGGAGGAAGAAGCGTATGCGCAGGCTGAAGCGTAAAAGGCAAAAGATGAGGCAGACGTCCAAGTAAGCTTCGGCTACGGGGGTGCAAACCTGAGCATAGAGCTTCTGAATGGAAGTATGAAGCGTCTGCTGGATGTCACCTGCCACACTCCTGGCCCAGAACAGCTGGAACTACATATAGCTGGACTGATAAATATGGCTTACTGCAGAAGAACCCGAACATCGTGTCAACCTTTGTCTCTGAAGCGTTCGCCTGTGTCCTGGAAAGATTTTCAGTTAGCTTCAAGCTGCGGTTACCTTGACAGGATACTATGATTGTTTGAGATTTCGGAAGTTCTGGACTTGTTTTGTTTCCTTGTGTAGCAATTATAATGAAGATATTGTTATTTATAAATAAAAAAAGTCTGAGTTTACCATAAATGCACACTGTAATCGGCAATCTGAACCAAAGCATCACCTAAACACTAAATCTAATTAATAATGCCCGTACCTTCTAAATTTTTAGGACATAAATTCATGGGGCATGAAAACAGGATGTCCCACGTACACAAAGAACTTTTTGCAGGATTTCTTGTTTGAGTCTTGAGAGTTCCTACTTCAAGTCCCACAAGCTCGCAACATTCAAAAGATGATTGAGTTTACCCTAGGCGCACACTATATTGAACAAATAATGTTAAGATAGACATCATCTAAACATTGTGTAATTAACGATGCTTGTATTTAAATAACTTTTTTTTTTCCATCTGAGCGGAACAATTTGCCAACAGCAGCAGCGGTTTAAGGAAGGACTTCCTATTTTGAACTTTAAAGTTAGTGCTGTCATAAATTCACACTCTAATCGACAATTTGACCCTAGAAACCAGCCAACAAAGTAAGTTGGGGGTAACACGTGTATTTATGGAACTTAAAACAGCATTTTTTGGGGTCATAGGCTTGCAAGCTTGTAGTCAATCTGTGAGCTCCCAGATCAGTATAGTAAGTCTGCTTCTAGAAGTGACCTTGTGAGCCTGATGCTATGCTTACAGGCTTCCAGAAATAAACTAGAGGTTTTTACCATCCCGAATTCCGTTACTTCCCGCATTCTCAGTGAGAAAAGCGCATCAACCACATGAGCCACCATTTATTTCACTCCTTACTTTATTTAATGACCAGGTACTTCATGACATCCGTAGAGGACACAGGGCCCTTCTCTCAGTAGGTCCTCAAAAAAGAGAAGAACACTACTCAGATGTGGAGATTGTGGGAGAAGAGACTGCAGGAGTAGGAGTTTACATTAAATGCGAGAATCAGTGGCATTGATTTGTTTCTATACTATTCAGAGAGAGGAAATGTAATACAAAACATCTCAGTTACAGATAGTGACTTTCTGGGGCATAGGTCCTACAACTAAGGGCCAGGACCTGCGCCTGCCACACCGCAGGCAACCAGGCCCCCGCCTTACTGTGCATGGATGAAGTCCTTACCCATCAGCTCAAGCGTCAACAGTCGGCTGTACTCGGCTGAAGGCTACATCCAGCCCTGTACCTGTGAGCAATAACAGAGTCCTGGCTACTGTTTTTGTGAGACGAGGCTTGTATTGCTGAATCCACACTGGACCAAGCCAGATGTAATCTCACGGAGCTCACACCCCCAACGAGGTGTGATGCAAGCCCCTGGGTGCTTGGGGAATGCCCAAGACTTCAGGGGGAGCACCTTTCTACCCCAAGGCCTGTGAATATCCGTGGAACATGTTAGACATGGGGCCCTCTCTTCACATTCTTTTTAAGTATGCCACTGACTAAGCGTGGAAACTGCCTTTTCAAATAAAAAAATAATACATGTGCACACAGTTAATATTTAGGGTGTTGTCATTTTTCAGGAGACAGATACTAAGCTCAGTTTCCCATTATGATGTTCGTAACAGAAATGTTTCTGTTGTGGTCAGTTTATACGAGAACGTGGGTCTGCAAGTCCAGTTTTGGGTTTGTGAACTTGCATTGAATCACAGGAGCTAGACCTTGCTAATTGTCTGTGAATTGACGGTCAATACATTCAAATACTGTATTAAGTTAATCCCCGAAGCCCGTGCAAAACCTTTGTTATAATGCTAATGTCTCAATTGAACTGATTTAAACCAGATATACCTTGGGAAGATGTTCTAGTTTTATTCTTCGTTTTTGATGGGAGATACCATTAAAAAGTAACTCCTCTCACCCCCTTTTGTAATTGTTCAACCTCAGCAGATCTGCTGAGACTTAGGGATTTATGCTGTTTCATTCATCGGTTTTGTACATATGAGTAGAATGACTCCAAAGTTATCAGCAAACCAATGAATAGCTTTTAAATCTTGCACAATGGCGGGGAGTGTGTTTACTCCCATAGACTCTGCCCTGCAGAAGGACAGAGAGGGTTGTACTGTTAACTACTCCACCTTGTCAAAGGGCTTATGTACTGTTTTAACCACCAAATGTCCTACTAGCAGCTTGACCCACTCCCCTGGGGCAGGTGCTCTGTTCTTGTCAGCTTGCACTTGTGCTCTACTTTCCAAATGGAAACAGGAGTGGGTAGCAACTCAACAACTTTTTAGGATTCACCTGCAGAGTGTTTGCAAAATATCTTCTATACTAAAAAAAGTTAAATGGAGCTTAGAGCACGCTTAATACTTACCAGTACTTACCATTTGTTGGCTTCCACTTTACTCTTGTTTCCTTGCTTGTGATTGGTCAGCACCTCCTACTTTTTCCTGTTTCCTCCCGGGGCTTCAGCGTCATGTCTACCGTGGAGCATGGACCAAGTACAGTTTCCTGCCTGCAGTCAGTGGCTTTTCACTGGCTGCATCCTCCATCAGGCACTTTACATATGTATATTTTTTGTATTTTTGCATGTGAACTCTCAAAGAGTGCATGTTTCCACACTCTGTGTCCTATCCTCACCCCTCTCCCTCGTGTTAGTTTCCCACCTGCCTCATGCTATCCATTCTTTCTGCACCCTCTCTCCTACCCCGCACTTCGCACATGTCTTTTTTTTTTTTAATGCCCCCCGGCCCTTCAGTCCGCAGAAAACAAATTAACAAAGCCACATTTGGCATTTTTGATGTTTATAAAGATGTTGCACTGCAGCTCTGGCTGCGGTCAATGCTGGCCATTACAGATCACTTTGTTTTTATTTACTTGAAGCTGTGTTGCACGTATATATCTGTGCTCTTCTGGAGGTAATGTCTGTTGCAATGGTACTCTGACATGGGAGCATTTATTGCTATTTGCAGGCACTCAAACTGGGCTCACACGCGAAGGTACAACGTCATTACCAGATCCACTTCACACCCCTTACTTTTAAAATGCCTCATGCCTCCTGTCTGCAGTGGCGCTTTTTTTTACTAAATGTGGCTGGAGGTGGGTGTCTCCCAATCCTGAGAAGACTCAGTAACCTGGCCGCAGTCATCCACTCAGCAGTTTCTGGTTCTCAGAGTTCGAGCATTGCTTTGCTGCAGTGGTCTTTGTGTTGCCAAATCTTAGGTCACGGAATGGAAAAATGTGGATTGAAGCTATTTTTCATCATTCCATCAGGCATATAATGAGTTGCATTTTGCTGAGTAATATGACTGTGTCATTTACAGCACAACAAACTGAAGGACCATGGTGGCCATACACAACACGTATTGGCAGAGCCAGAATAGTGCAAGACATGTTAGCGTTGCTGTGCAACGTGGCTTAAAGTATACAAAAGAAGCGCCAAGACACTGTCAACACTGGCTGTGCCAAAGCGCTTTATTTTTACTTACTTTAAGCCATGTTGCACATCCGCCCACGCTGCTGTGCAGCACCTTTAAAAAGCATTGACATTGTCAATAGGTCTCATATATGCAAAACCTATTGACTTGGTTAATGATTGTTTCTTAACCTCACATTTGTCAAGATGAGGGAGGCGGGGGTTATTCTCTATTTCCCCTTGGGAAGCTCAGAAAGTGTTTTTTGTTAAACTCCACTCAACCTTGGGCAATGTAGGGGATGAAAGCAGGCACTTCCATCCATCACCCTTGCAATTTGTGGGAGATCATTGTAATCCTCCATGTCGAAGTGGGAGGGTCCTTCCCCTCGTATCACCTTCGTGCAAGGATAAGTGGGTTTAGTGTACATGCCCCCTGCTCACTGGCAATGAGGGAGTTGGTTTTTTTCAACTTTGCCCTTGGGCAAGGTGGAGGGTGTCATTCCTCCCTCATGGTCAAAATAGACAACTGCTTTCTCAGATTAACCCTTGACCCTCAATGAAAACCTTTTTGAAATGCTAATTTCTGGAAAACTAAATGAAAAACTACAGAACTGATTTGCAACATGTAAATAAAAGACACACCTGGAAAAAAGTTATAATTTAATCCCAATTTCTCGGTGGGAGATACCATTAAAAACAAATTATGCTTCCCTTTGTTCATTTCCCCCCTTTAACAGATCAGCTGAATCACCTCAAATTTTGATATGTGTATTTGTAGAGTGCACTCTCACCCGTGAGGGTTTCTTGGCACTGAGCAGGTGTGTGTATGTCTAACCCATCTAGCGTGGATAGTTTAATTGAAGGGCCAGGTATTCAGCTTCTTTCTGAGTTCAAGAAGGTAGGAGTATATTGTGATGTGAAGTGGCAGGTACTATGCTGTACAAGTGATGTAAGAGAATGCCTATCCTGCTCTGGTTCTGTGTATGCTTGGAATGTAGATCATGCTGAGTGTAGGTGCATGAGCGGTTGGTGGAGAAGATGCAGTAAGATATGGTCTAAGTTGTGTAGGTCCTTGAACGTGTGTGTCAGCAGTCGGAAATGAGCCTGCTCATGTATCGGGAGCCAGTGGAGCTGCCAGACGTGTGATGTGAGTTCTGCGTGTGAGGTTGAGGATGAGTTTGGCTGCCCCATTGGGGTAATATTTTGATGTCTACTGGTGAGTTGCTTACTTATACCAGTGTAGATGGTGTTTCCGTAGTGTAGTTTGCTGGTGACAAGCGTCAGTTTTTCTGATGTTACTTGGGATCTATTTGAGGATCATCCTAAGCATCATTAGAGTGTGGTAGCAGGATGCGGTGATGGGCTTGATTCGTAAGTCATGTTTAATTTAACCTCAGTGATTCTTCTGAGGTTCCTGGCGTTGGTACTGTGTGTTTGTTGGGGTGAAAGTTTGGCAGGCCACCAGGTGAGGTCAGATGGCGAGATGTTATTTCTGAATAACACTACATCTGTCTTGTCAGTGATAAGTTTGAGACAGGTGACTTTCTTCCATTATGGGACTTAGGAAATGCAGGCAGTGAACTTGTTTCTTGTGTTGGGGGTTTTGTCCCAGAGTTGCATGTCACTGTAAGAGAGGATTGATTTAGTGCATGGTGATGACGTTGGCCAGAGGGATCATGTATGTGTTGAAAAGGGTCGAGCTGTAGTACCTTGCTGCACCTCACAGATGAGTTTGTGAGCTTCTGAGGAATGGGATGCTATGCTCAAAGATTGTGTTCTATTAGTTAAGGAGTAGATCCATGGAATAGCGGGTCCTTGGTTGCAGTCTCATGTAGGGGCCTGATGAGGATGGAGTGTGACACTGTAAATTGCAGCTGAGCTGTCTAAAAGGATCATGGGGCTGTTGGTGCAGGCATGAGTGCTGTTCTGTACTGGTGCGGAACCTGGACTGAGTGGCGTTGTTGAGGAGGTCTGTAAGGCGCTGTTGATTAGTGTCTCTAAAACCTAGGCCAGGTACGGTAGCGTGGAGATGGGCCTTTAGTTGATAAGCATGATTGGGTTTGCAGATGGCTTCTTGAGCAGGGGTGTGATGGTGGGGTGTTTCTTGGTGTCCACGAAGTAGCAGAGTCATTTGGGGCTTTGAGGACTGATGTTAGTACCTGGCTTATCGTCAGTTTTTTGGTAATTGCATGATTGGGGCAGGGTTCTGATGGGGCCCCTGAATGGATGGTCTTCATGGTAGCAGTAATGGATGGTCTTCATGGTAGCAGGATTGTTGTCAGTGTTGATGATGGGCCATTCGGTCAGATGGATCACTGACCTAATATCGAAATCAAATACTAGTGTGTCAAAAATATAGGTTACAATAAATATCGATTTCCTATCTTTATAATAGTAAGTACAAAAATATTGAAAAAAAAATATTGTTTCACACTAATATTGTTAGAAAACATACAAAAGTATTGTTTTTTATATATAATATTTATCGTTTAAAGTAGTACTTATTAAAGATTTTAATTATACCATTAATATGTAAATAAACATATCTAACTAATATTTAGTACTATATATAATACTCCTACACATTCACACGTTTATATATATTCGAGTCACCCATTGGAGGGCTCATATTTTTAAATGGGAGGTGTGGTCTCTATGCCATAATGACTGTCGCGCCTCTCAAGAGTGCAATGAGCACGAAATGCGTCCGACGTGAATCGACAAGAATGCTGTAAACTGGATCCGCCCGCCGATCCAGCTTTTACCTCATGAAGGTTGCTGCAGTGGATTTTAGAGTGGGTCTCCAACAGGTGGGAGCCTTGAAGCTTTGATATATATAAATATATATATATATATATTATATATATATATATATATATATATATAGTAGCACAGTTATTAATATATATTTTACATTAGAATAATTTTGTTTAATTTTTTTAATAACCACCTAAATCGAATCAAAACGTCTTTATTCTGTAACTGTATAAGTTAACCATAAAATTGTTGAATTGAAAACTTGCTTTTTGTGTTTAATATACTAGCGTGTGTTTTTAAATACGAGCTTGTAACTCACCCTGCCAAGCCGCATTCATTGCCCGCTCCTCGCGCAGACGACTAGAATCTGACGCGTTGGAGGCAGGGCTTGCTACCGCTGGGGGTCGAGTCTTCTCCGCACCTGTGCTGGGATGAGTCCCGCCCTCTCCTATCCCTATATAACACACACCACTAACGGCTGCGCAGCGGGCGGGCACCGAAGGCGCGCCAAAGGCAAGCCCGTCTGCGCCCGTCCGCGCCCTGAAGCGACCGGCGGCCAGCCACTCTGCCCATTTTGAGCCGACATCTCGCAGCTTAATCACCTATTCCTCTGAGGAGCTCCGTCACATGAACAATCCCCTCCCCTTTTGCATACCTTTTGACTGCTCGCTTAAAACGCTGTCAAAATGCCCTCACTGCAACTTTGCTTATTCCCGTTACACTGCACCTTCAGTGACATTAATCCCTCCTTATAAGTTTTGGAACATCAATTGTCGATCTCTGCCAAAACACAGCGACCATATTTTTGATCTACTGACTACCACCCAGCCAGATGCCCTGTTCCTAACGGAAACCTGGCTCCACGCAAGCTCCGGCCCAGACGTAGCTAGTGCCCTGCCACCTGGCTATGTCATAGTTAGGCAAGACAGAGCCATAGGAAAAGGTGGGGGGATAGCGATTATTTTCAAGGACATCCACTCCTGTTCCTTGGACCCAGTTCCCTTTCCGAATTGCGAAGCCGCACTATTCAAGATAGCAGTTTCCCCTCGACTGACGCTATCGGGCATCTTAATCTATCGCCCCCCTGAAAAGTCTACACAGTGACTAACTTCATTCGCCGAGGGCGTAGCCCCCCATGCTATGAAAGCAGCCAATTTTACCATCCTGGGAGACCTAAATCTCCATCTAGAGGACTCGCAGAATGGACTAAGTAGAATGTTTTTATCCGACTGTGAAGCTATCAATCTAACACTACGCAACCATGGCCCCACCCATCAGGCAGGCCACTTACTTGATCCTGTTATCTCCAACATCCCGTTTGACTGTACCTCCCCTCCCCTTCCCCTCGACTGGTCTGATCACTATGCCATTCACTTCACTCTGCCTGCTGACACAACAAAATGCATCCCCCTTTCTGCCACTAGGAACAACCACAGAGCCTGGTCCAAGTTGAACATCTCGGCGTTCAACGCCTCTTATGGCCTCCTGCCCCGATATCAAACTTGGGTGTACCTCTTTGGCTCAGGAGGTCTCCCGCTGGCTAACTTCTAATATCAACCACCATCTGCCGCCGCGTCCTAGTTCACTGATTCCGCATCTTGCCCCAGCCCCTTGGTTCACAGACGATTTCAAAGCTATCAAATCCGAGTGTAAACATTTGGAGAGATCTTGGCGCAAAACCTACGCCCTGAATGATAAATTAATATATTGCTCAGCGCTTAGGCAATACCATCAAGCCTGCCGAAAGGCTAAAGCCCTGTTTGTTTCCAAGTCCATTGAAAAGGCCATCAACCGCCCGAAAGCCCTCTTTTCTATGGTCAAGAAGCTAGCCGGCTCAAACACCGCTCCCACTCCACCCGCGCTAGGGGCAGTGGAATGCAATGAAATTGCTGAGTTTTTCATATCCAAAGTCGAAACCATCTATAAAGCCCTGTCCCTAGCTCCCCCCCTATCCCTCCCGACCCCTCTACTCTGGACTCACTGAGTCCGCAATCCCAGGAAATACAGATCTCTGAATGGCCCCTTTTAGATTATAATTCACTACTCTCTTGCATAATAAAGGTTAACTCGGGCTCCCCCCCTAGACCCTATTCGGATGAATATTCTGCGCCAGCTCCCTCCGGACGCTCTACTAGTCATTCAAGAGCTTCTGAATTCCTCAATACGGGAATCCATAGTCTCGGATAAATGGAAAAAAGCCTTGGTTGTGCCACTTTTAAAAGAAAAACGGTGCTGACCCCAAAATGCTTGCCAACTTCCGGCCCATCTCTCTGCTGCCCATGTTCTCAAAAATCCTGGAGAGGCATATTAACCTACACCTTACCTCTCATGTGGAGACTACAGGTTTTTTACATTCGTCCCAGTCGGGATTTCGTTCCCATTTCTCCACTGAAACAACCCTCCTGGGGGTTACTGAGAACTTACGCACCTGCCTTGACCATGGTGAGACCGCGGCGCTTATTCTTCTAGACTTAAGCGCCGCATTCGATACGGTCTCTCACCCCATTCTTCTGAGAGCTCTGGAGTGATTGGCCCTGCCCTTAGTTGGCTGGCCTCTTTTTTAAATCACCGCACCTTTCAGGTTGTCTCTTCCGGTTCGTCCTCCTCTGTTCGTTCATCTGCGTATGGAGTCCCGCAGGGGTCTTCACTGAGCCCTATGCTCTTTAATATTTACATGAGACCCCTAGCAACCATCGTGGAAGACTCTGGTCTCTCCCTCTACTCATACGCAGATGACACTCAGATTCTTTTTTCCCTCTCCTTGGCTGCAGCCAATGCGCCCTCCGTTCTCAAACTTGGACTCAGCCGAGTGGCAGAATGGATGCAGGCGAACCTCCTGAAACTGAACGGAGATAAGACGGAAGTGCTCATTCTGGGCAAGCAAAAACACCTCTGGAGCCCTGCACATTGGCCGTCAGAAATGGGCCCACCACCCCTTCCAGTGACCCAGGTTCGTAACCTTGGCTTTGTCCTGGACGATGCGCTCTCCATGCGGCATCAAGTGGTTAAGGTGGCAGCCACCTGCTTCTCCATCCTGGGGTGGCTCCGTAAAATTCTATGGATGCTCCCAGTTTGGACGAGACGCTCGGTGGTCCAGGCTCTAATCACCTCTCGCCCGGACTACGGCAATGTGCTCTACCTAGGAGTTAACTTGGAGCTTCAGAGGAGACTTCAGCTTGTGCAGAATTCTGCCGCCCGACTCCTCTGTAAGGTCCCGTGGAAATCCTCAATCTCCCCTTTTCTTGGAGACCTTCATTGGCTCCGTATTGCCAATCGTGTTAAATTCAAGGCCCTTTGCCTTATGCATAAAATCAAGCAAGGGTCGGCCCCAGGTTACCTCCAGGCCCTTGTCCAACAATACTCTCCACCTCGTACCCTCAGATCATCAGCTCAAGGTAATTTTCTTATTCTGCGATTTAAACTGGCGAGAATGGGCGGACGCTCCTTCTCCTGTGTTGCTCCCAGGCTGTGGAATTCTCTTCCGGCTACACTGAAACAAGAACCATCTGTTAAAATTCCGCAAAGGCCTTAAAACCTGGCTTTTCTCCCAATAACAACTGTGAGGCGTAATCATTACTCTACTGGCGCCGGGAGACCCCTTGCGGGTAGCTGCGCGCCCTATAAATTCAATTATAAAATAAAAAATTTAAAAATTAAATAAATAAAAGCACAGAACACAGATTGATACAATAAAAATCACCGTATAATTATGATAGACCACAGTTCTTAAAATTACATCAATATTGATTTGTAACATTGAAATTTTTTTTTTTTTTAAAGCTGTAATGGAGGCAATAGTAAATTCATCGTCTAGCAGTTGCAAAGTCATAAATGCAGGGCGACATTGTCGCGGACGATATCTTTTTAAGACGGGGATAATCCATCTTTTTCTAGATATAGAGTAAAATCTACAGAAGAACAATATATGTATCTTTGATTGATCAGCAGCTGCGTCACACGGGCATTTACTTAAAACTCTCGACCAATCGTTTAGTACGGGAAAACTTTAAGATCTATAAAGAATGTTCAGTCTAAAGCATGTTAGCAAGAACCTCTCATAATCGTCAAATACTAATACAATGTATCGTTTTATGAGTGGCGCTGCGAATTAACTACTATAAAATATATATATATATATATATATATATATATAAACTGCAGAAAAAAAGGTTACAGGGACATTATAGTTGGGCTCAGAAATCACTTGTACAAAACATACAAACATAGAAATTCAGCATTTAATGTTACCTGACCTAACTAGAATTTACACCCCCGCAATGCACTGCTGATGACCGCAGATATTAAAGCACTTATGACCTTGTCAGTGACATCACAGATGACATCTAAAATGACATCACTGATGACATCATCCTGTGAGTGTATATGCATAAGTTCAATTACTATTCTTTCTCTACCTGTAATATATCATTCTATTTCTAGCATATCATCTGAGTGGCTGTGTGACTGTATCAGTGTATGAGTGGATGTTTGAGTGGCCGTATGGTTGAGGGAGTTGGGTGTGTGACTGACTTTGAGTGAGTAAATATTTGTGTGTGTGTGTGTAGGTGATTGGGTGTAAGTGGCTGTATTGTAGAGTGAATGTATGTGGGTAGCTGTAAGAGTGAGTGAGTGGGTGTGTGAGTGGTTGTATGGATGTGTGAATAGGTATGTAGGTGGTTCTGTGGGTGGGTGATTGGTTGTATGGGCGAGTGAGTGGCTGTATGGGTAAGTGGGTGTGTGAGTAGCTGGATTGGTGATTGAGTGGCAGTGTGAGTGGGTGTGTGAGTACCTGTATGGGTGAGTGAGTGGCAATATGAGTTTCTGTATGGGTGACCGAGTGGGTGTGTGAGTCGCTGTAAGGGTGTATGAGTGGGTATGTAAGTGTCTGTATGACTGGATGTTTGAGTGGCTGTATTGTATTGGTGACTTAGTGGGTGCATTATTGGCTGTATTGGTTGAGTTAGTAGTTGTGTGTGAGTGAATGTATGTGTGAGTGACTTTTTGAATGAGTGATTGGTTGTGAGTACCGGTATGGGTCGGAATGGGTATGTGAGGGGTTTTGAGGCACAGGGTGTATGAGAGGTTCTATGGGGTATCAGTGGGTGTCTGAGTGGTTCAGTGCATGATATCATCAGTGATGTCATCAGTGATGTCACTGACCATGTCATGAGTGATGTAGTTTGTGAGGTCATAGGCAGTGCAGTGCATTGCAGGGCCGTAAGTTATAGTTAGCTCAGGTAACTATAACTGCTGAATTTCTCTGGTTTTGTACAAGTGAAATCTGAGCCGAACTATAACTTCCCTGTAAACGTTTTAAATTCTATTACCTGACAATAATGTCTCTGTAACCTTCATTTTTTTAGAGTGGATTTTCAAGGTTTTTTAATTTTATTTCCTAATTGTAACCTTTTAGAGTGAGTGTGTGATAGAGTGCATGAGTGTCTCAGTGGGTGTGTGAATGTCTCAATGTTTGAGTGTCTGGGCCTGGGAGTTGCGGCATAAGTGCCTACATGTGTGTTTGTGAGTCAGTTTTTTTGAGTGGGTGTGGGTATGTGAGTGGGTGCATGAATCTGAATGGGTCTGTGAGTGGATGTTTGTGTGTGTCTGAGTGGATCTGTGAGTCAGGCTTGACTCTCTGAGTAGATCTGTGGGTAGGTGGTGAGCGGCCGCAGGGAGTCGATGCACAGAGAGGTGAGGAGCCCAGCTGCCGCAGCTAGATTAGGCTGCAGAGTTGGGATGAGCACAGACCCGTGTTAGGAAACTTGCGGGGCCTTGCAGAAGCATTTTGGGTGGCTGAGGCTGTTGGGTGCAGCTGCACATGTGACGACTGCCTCCTCCCGCGAGTGCTCTCGATTGAGCTCGGGGCTCACAGGCAACTTATTAAAATCAGAAACATTTCTGGGCCTGGCTCATGGGAGTCTGGTCTGCCTGAAGCTCCATCCATGATAGGCCCTTGACCAGTTTGATTCTATGTGTGGTCACTGGTGCCTGACTGGAATTATAGGCACAATGTGAGCTTATTCTCCTGGGATTGCCCACCTAAATCGACACGTGTGGATCGCTTGGAGAACTAGAGCCAATGGGACTCCCATAAATTAAGCTCTCCTGGTTGATCGGACTGGCCTAAGAGGACTGTATTAAAGGAAAAATGGACAATGTGGAGGCCAAGCTCCCATTTAAGCAGCGCAAAGCCTCCAAATCCAGGGATGCTAAATTCAACTTTGTGGAGACTGAACTAGAGGCCACGGAATCAACTACAGATGCAGAGCTGAAATAAATACTGGCAGGTATGCAGCTCAGTCTGACAAATATAGATGGAAAGATTGATGCCCTCTCGTTCCACATGGATCGAATGTCTTGAGAGGCTATATAAGCACACAGAGACTGGGCAATGTTGATAAAAGGGTGTCTGATGCAGAGGATACGATCAATGCAGACTGTGACGCATAAGAGAATGAATAAATTGCTGCATACCCTACAAATGAAGGCAGAGGATTTGGAAGAGTATTCCTGACAGAACAACATAGGAATAGTGGGAATTGCGGAGTCCACCAGTATAGTGAATATGGAACAATTTGTGGAACGAATCCTAATTGAAATACTGGGAAGAGACACTTTGTGATATTTTGGATGCCTTCTGCACTTTAGGGACCAGGAGACAGCACTACGCATGGCAAAGGTTTTGAGGGCTCCGACCAGTCTCTCTTCCCAGTTTTCATGCAACAGGTCCAGGAAGCCCGCCGATAATTCCTTCCAGCAAAAAGGAAATTATGTGAGCTTAAAATAGAGTACAGCGTGATGTACCCAGCCAAGCTCAAGGTTATATTGGAAGGGAAAGTGCACATTTTCCCTGACCCTAAACAAGTACTCCAGTTCCTCAAAAAGAAAGGAGGGGCACCAGAAGGAGTTTGCCAAGATTTGTCTCTTATGACGAAGATGATAAGCTGAATACGGAGGAGGTCAGATTGGCTGGCAGGGAGCCGGGGACGCATAACTACTGAACGCAGCAGTATTAGAAGGGTCAGGGGATCATCCATGTGAAAGCAGTTTGGCACCTTTGAGGACTATGACGATTTCATATGCGAACAATGCTTTTAGATAGGTTGTCAGACACAAAGCTACCTCATTCTCTTCCTTCGACACCGCGGCTTCGATATTGGTAAGACTTTTTCGATCATCTCAAGTAGGATTCCTGAGACTTTTCAGTTTGTGAATCCAGGAGTGACTGCTTCAGGTAACTACGGGAAGTTTGGCTTATGTAGGACATTGTTTTCTCTTTTGCAGTCATGTTAGCATGGAGCGATTTGGGAACCAATGGTGCCATTGATATACTATTTGCCTTGTATTAGTGCATTTGGGTGCAGCAATCTTGGTAGGAGACGGCTGGGGCAATGTGAGAGTTTACATGCCGGCAACATCCACCCCCATGTGTGCACCACTACTAGTTCAGCACAGTAATTGGGGAATTGTGTTTTGGGATTTGGCCAGGAGGGGTGGGGGTGGGGGGAGGACATATTGTTGCTATGCAAGTTTGGGGATTGCATGGCATGGGTGGGAACATCAGAGGATTAGTTATATTTTTCTTCTGTAAAATGTGGACAACTATTGTCTGGCAGGTCATGAACCAAGTCAGTGCGATGATATAAGATGATGGCTAGGTCTGAGAAGTGGGTGACACACCATCCTGCTAGACCACAGATATGATTACTTACATTGAATGTGAGAGGATTATATTAGCTCAGAAAAATACGTAAAGTAGTGGCCTGTCGCTTAAATTAGATGTAGCAATATTGCAGGAAACACACTTGGCGCAGGGTAGCAGTGCCGTAACAGTGTAGGTTGCCGACCCACTTCAGTGCAGCAGGCTTTACTTCACTTGCCTGCTGAGTCCTCATTTGGGTGAACCAAACGGCAGGTGTGCCATTACAAGAAGTGTGCTCAGATCCAGGGGGCCGGTACGTGGTAGCTCGTTGTCACAGGGAGGAATTAACATCTTTGTTTGTGTTGGTATACGGCCCCAACTATGATGACATGCAATTTTATCAATCACTTAGCGCAAACTTGCTCCACTAGGGGGATCTACCACAGATTTGGGGAGGTGACTTTAACTGCATTTTGGACCTGGCACGAGACAGATCAGATGGTGCTTTGCAGCTGCACGGGTAATACAAACAATCGCGGAACACATGGGACTAGTAAATGTATGGAGGCAACGGTGCCCTGAGGGCAAGGGGTATACACAATATTCATCAGTACATGACACGCCTACTCAAATAGATTACTGGTTGGTGTATAGAAAGAGACACAGCAGATCTACGCACTCTTTCGCTGATGCTGTTTCATAGCCGGACCGAGGGACATAGTGTAGTGGACTCTCTAAATACCACAACACCCTCTTGGCGGGGATTGGTGGAACATTAGGCTCTCTACTACATTCAACACATGTTGCATTGAAATGGTGCTCTTGGTTCCAGTTGAGGCAGGAGAAAAGCTTTAGAGCGGCCTTACATGCATTGGGAATATCTAAGATGGGAGACCTTTTGCAGGACGGTGTGTTTAGCGATTGGGAGACCATACTAGCCAAAGAAAACTCATCATAAACTCACTCGCTACCGTTATTCCTAAATCAGACATGCATTAAGAGACCTACTTGGAGACGAAATGCAGGACCCACTAAAAATACCAGCACTTTCCTTTTTGATTTAGAAGTCCTCTCCTCCCAAAATCATTGCATCCCGTTATGGTTATGCACAAGACGTGCGCAGACCATGTCTAACTAAGGCAAGACAGGAGTGGCAGAGGGAACTTGGTAAGACCATTGATGATGGCTGCTGGGGTTACTGTTGCGCTAAGACAAAAGAGATATGCTTGAATGGTAGGCATGTACTGATACATTTTAATTATCTAAACGGTTATATTACACTCCAGAGCGGCTGTGTCGATATGGTCTGCGCGACACTGCTGAATGCCACAGATGTCATATACAAGAGGCTGGGTTTCTGCATACAGCATGGTACTTTTGGAAAGTGCAGGAATTCTGGAGAAAGGTCTTTCAAAAGCTGGAAATTATAGTTGACTCTCCTCTGAAGGCGGACCCCCTATTGGCATCGCTAGGGTATGATAAGTGCCTAGACAGAGCAATTAGGAAGCTGGTGGCTATCACCCTGCAGCTGGCTAAGCGCTTTGTGGCGATGAGATGGGCAAAAGACCCTCTTCTAACCTTAGAAGAATGGAACAGAGACATGGTATACTACAATATGCAATCAGATGTATATAGTGAGCTTCATCTGCTGCAGAACCATCCTAAGGATATTGGGGTCTGTATAAGATGTACCTGGGGGAGAAGGAGACCGGGGAAGCAGAAGGTGAAAGTGAGTAAACCCTGTATAGTACTGGATGCTAGTGGGGGATGCTGAGTGTGCGCAGAGAGTATACCCCAGGAACGTAGTAACACCTGGATCGTTGGATATGTTGGGCCTTTAACAGCTGGGTGGGACATAAGCTGCATGGCGGGCCTGATGGGTGAATGAACATCTCTGGTATTGCGTGTGCAGCAGCTTCTTAACATGTTCGACCAATTGCCTAGAGTGTTTTTATGCTAAAAATGTATGCTTTTATGTATAATGTTTCGCACTGATATGTAATACCTGTGAATGTTATCAGGACGATATGTCATAATGTAACCAGCCTAATTATATGCTACTTATATTTGTCAACAAATAAAGTAGTTAAAAAAAGATCTGTGAGTGGGTGAGAAAGTATGAGTGATTCTGTACCTGGGTGCATGGGTGTCTGACTGGGTCTGAAAGTGGGTGTTAGAGTGCCTCAGTTGTTCTGTAAGTAGGCACATGAGTGCCTGACTTGGCTCTGCTAGCTCTCTGCCTTTTTCTGCTCCCTTCTGCCCTTTATTTGACCTCTTTCTGCGTGTTGCTGACCTTTATTTTGCCTATTACTGCTTGTTGCTGACCAATATTTTGCCTCTTTCTGCTCATTGCAGATCTCTATTTTGCATTTTTGCTCATTGTTGAGCTTTATTCTGCCTCATTCTGCTCGTTGCTAGCTTTCATTTTGCTTCTTTCTACTTGTTTCTGACCTTTAACTTGCCTTTTGCTACTCATTGCTGACCTTTATTTGGCCTCTTTCTGCTAGTTTCTGACCTTTATTTTGCGTATTCTGCTCATTGCTGAGCTTTATTTTACCTCTTTCTGATCATTTCTTATGTTTATTCTGCCTCTTTCTGCTCGTTACTGAACTTTATCTTGCCTCTTTCTTCTCTTACCTTTATTTTGCCTCTTTCTGCTCATTTCTGTCCTCTATTTTGCCTTTTTCTGCTTGTTGCTGCCCTTTATTGTCCCCTTTCTTCTAGTTTCTGACCTTTATTCTGCCTCTTGCTATTCATTTCTGACTTCTGTTTTGCCACTTTCTGAGAGTTTCTGATCTTTATTCTGCCTCTTTCGGCTCGTTGATGTCCTTTATTTTGCCTCTTTCTGCTCATTGCTGGTCTCTAATTTACTTCTTTCTGCTCTTTGCTGACCTGTATTCTGCCTCTTTCTGACCTTTAATTGATCTTTCTCCTAATTTCCAACCTTTATTTTGCCTCTCTCTGCTTGTTGCTGACAATGGTTTTGCCTCTTTCTGCTCGTGTATGACCTCTGTTTTACCGCTTGCTGCTCGTTTCTGACTTCAATTGTGCCTCTTTCTGCTAGTTTCTCACCTTTGTCTTGCCTCTTTCTACTGGTTGCTGACCTTTATTCTGCCTCTTTCTACTCATTTCTGACCGTTATGCTGCCTCTTTCAGCTTGGTTCTGACCTTTATTTTGCCTCTTTCTCCTCTTCTGCCGGAACCACGGGGGGAGCCTCAAGTACCCCGCAGTCCCAGCAGGTTCCCTTCTACTGCGGGAGCCAACATTGCTCCCGCTAGCAAGGAGCTGCTTGAAATAGCAGCTCCCTGTTCGCGAGAGCAATATTTTCATATTTTTTCCCTGCATGCTTATCTGCATGCAGGAAAACCGATGAAAACTCTACTTTCCGCAAGCAGGAACTGTTTGACAGTTCTGCCTGCTGAAAGCGGAGTTATGTTAGCTTTTGCTTTGCGGGAGCGGTCATATCCGACCAAGCCAAGGCAAACGGCTACCTCGAGAGGTAAGCTCCCCCCTCAATTGTAGTAATTACCCCGGGGAGGTGGTGGTCCCTGGGTGGTAGCAGGACAGCAGGGGGGCTTCGAGGCTCCCCTTCTTTTCAATTAATTGCCCAAGGAGGTGACGGTCCCTTGGGTGTGGGCAGGGCCTGCCTGCATACATATTTTCAAGTGCCTCGGGGAGGTGGCCCCCTCCTATTTTTATAGTGTGCTCCCAGGGCCTGGGCCACCGGGGGGTTATAGTAAAACCAAGCACTGGAGAGCGTGATTATGTTTTTTTTGTTTTGTTTCCTCGCTGATTCGTGACCCTGTTGCGTTTTCGCAGCAAAAATAATCAATAAAACACTCTGTGCAAGAGTAGGTAAACTACTTCACTTAACACACATTACATACTTCAACAACCCTATCAATCTAGAAAAAATATGAAACTCTAAATATAGACATAATAGGTTAACATAATATATATATATATATATATATATATATGCGCTCGCGTGTAAAGACACGGCCACACTCGCGGGGAGAAACTTGAACTCGCCTTTCTTGCCACAGCGTGCTTGAATAGCTGAGGAGCTCAAGAGAAAGTGATTCAATCCCATTTCGCCGTGGAATTCCTGACGCGTTTCGAAGGCTCCCGCCTTCTCTTCAGAGGATTTGGCGAACTGATGATGGGAATGCAGGTACCAGCCCTGATAATGTTCATGGCACGCCCCTGATGGGCAGTCCAAATGTCCCAGTGCCTGATGGGACTGGTGGTCCTGTTTAGTCTTGGCGCCCCATGTGTGGATCAAGGCGGACGAGTGGTCTCCCCTCGCCAACCAGGCGACCTCACGATAGCGGAGTAGCAGACGGATATATGCCCGTCAAACTAGCAAGCTGGATGCTTGCCCTGGTCGGCTCCTACCCTGAGGCTGCTTGGCGGTGCTCAGCGTGTATGCAGGGGCTCTGCTCGCTCGTTTCCATCATGGCGCTGCTGCACTCTTCTGGCGGGTGCGGTAAAAGGATGGTGATGGTTCCATCCACATATGTGCGCTCGCGTGTAAAGACACGGCCACACTCGCAGGGAGAAACTTGAACTCGCCTTTCTTGCCACAGCGTGCTTGAATAGCTGAGGAGCTCAAGAGAAAGTGATTCAATCCCATTTCGCCGTGGAATTCCTGACGCGTTTCGAAGGCTCCCGCCTTCTCTTCAGAGGATTTGGCGAACTGATGATGGGAATGCAGGTACCAGCCCTGATAATGTTCATGGCACGCCCCTGATGGGCAGTCCAAATGTCCCAGTGCCTGATGGGACTGGTGGTCCTGTTTAGTCTTGGCGCCCCATGTGTGGATCAAGGCGGACAAGTGGTCTCCCCTCGCCAACCAGGCGACCTCACGATAGCGGAGTAGCAGACGGATATATGCCCGTCAAACAAGCAAGCTGGATGCTTGCCCTGGTCGGCTCCTACCCTGAGGCTGCTTGGCGGTTCTCAGCGTGTATGCAGGGGCTCTGCTCGCTCGTTTCCATCATGGCGCTGCTGCACTCTTCTGGCGGGTGCGGTAAAAGGATGGTGATGGTTCCATCCACATATGTGCGCTCGCGTGTAAAGACACGGCCACACTCGCGGGGAGAAACTTGAACTCGCCTTTCTTGCCACAGCGTGCTTGAATAGCTGAGGAGCTCAAGAGAAAGTGATTCAATCCCATTTCGCCGTGGAATTCCTGACGCGTTTCGAAGGCTCCCGCCTTCTCTTCAGAGGATTTGGCGAACTGATGATGGGAATGCAGGTACCAGCCCTGATAATGTTCATGGCACGCCCCTGATGGGCAGTCCAAATGTCCCAGTGCCTGATGGGACTGGTGGTCCTGTTTAGTCTTGGCGCCCCATGTGTGGATCAAGGCGGACAAGTGGTCTCCCCTCGCCAACCAGGCGACCTCACGATAGCGGAGTAGCAGACGGATATATGCCCGTCAAACTAGCAAGCTGGATGCTTGCCCTGGTCGGCTCCTACCCTGAGGCTGCTTGGCGGTGCTCAGCGTGTATGCAGGGGCTCTGCTCGCTCGTTTCCATCATGGCGCTGCTGCACTCTTCTGGCGGGTGCGGTAAAAGGATGGTGATGGTTCCATCCACATATGTGCGCTCGCGTGTAAAGACACGGCCACACTCGCGGGGAGAAACTTGAACTCGCCTTTCTTGCCACAGCATGCTTGAATAGCTGAGGAGCTCAAGAGAAAGTGATTCAATCCCATTTCGCCGTGGAATTCCTGACGCGTTTCGAAGGCTCCCGCCTTCTCTTCAGAGGATTTGGCGAACTGATGATGGGAATGCAGGTACCAGCCCTGATAATGTTCATGGCACGCCCCTGATGGGCAGTCCAAATGTCCCAGTGCCTGATGGGACTGGTGGTCCTGTTTAGTCTTGGCGCCCCATGTGTGGATCAAGGCGGACGAGTGGTCTCCCCTCGCCAACCAGGCGACCTCACGATAGCGGAGTAGCAGACTGTGCAAGAGTAGGTAAACTACTTCACTTAACACACATTACATACTTCAACAACCCTAACAATCTAGAAAAAATATGAAACTCTAAATATAGACATAATAGGTTAACATAATATATATATATATATATATATATATATATATATATTACCTACTGGCGGTCGCCAGTAGGTATATATAGTTAGGATTTTTTTCCTATGGGATTTTTGAAAATTCCTTGTTGAATAACTTTGGCGTTTGAGGACGGAATTGACTGAAATTTTCTGGAAAATGGAACATTTTGTTTCTGAGCAGCCCCTGAAAATATGGGGGGGTTTCGTCAAGCGGGGGCCGAGAAAAAAGGGGGGTCCCAAAACGTGTTTTTAACATTGAGTTTTCCATAGGGCGGTTGGACTCACTTTTAGCTCGAACGGCTGAATGGATTTCCACGAAACTTGGCAAAATTGTAGGGACTGGTAGCCCGATGTGCCTTTGCTATGTCTCAAGATATATGCTCCAGTGGTTTTTACGAAAATTAACTTTGAAAAATATATATTGGGCTACATTGGGCTATATATATGTTGGAGCCCAAATGTAGCCCAATGAAGCCCAATGAAGCCCAATGTAGCCCAAAGATGGCCGCCAGAGACAAAAAAAAACAAATGTAGCCCAAATATCAGCCAGATGTAGCCCAACTATAGCCCAGTGCCAGAATGTCCCAGAGTGTTTTAAAGAACAACTAGAACGCTAACAGTCTTACTTATGACAAAAGTATGGCACACCCGAAGTCATCTTGATTGGAATAAAGTGGTAACACTTAATACATTTAATTTGAAAAGGAACAAAATAAGGGGTTTCATTTTGCCAGTAGGTATATATAGTTAGGATTTTTTTTGAATAGGGATTTCTGAAAATTCTATGTTGAATAACTTTGGCGTTGATATACGGAATTGGCTGAAATTTTCAGGAAAATGGCACATTTTGTTTCTTAGCGTCCCCTGAAAGTTTGGGGGGGGTTTCGTCAAGCGGGGGCCGAGAAAAAAGCGGGGTCCCAAAACGTGTTTTTAACATTGAGTTTTCCATAGGGCGGTTGGACTCACTTTTAGCTCGAACGGCTGAATGGATTTCTATGAAACTTGGCAAAATTGTAGAGACTGTTTGCCTGATGTGCCTTTGCTAGGTCTCAAGATATGTACTCCAGTGGATTTTGAGAAATTAACGTTCCAAAAAAATATATATCTGAGACAGCGTCCCGGTTAGCGCCCCGGTTCGCGTACCAGACGCGTAACGGAACTTCGCGAGGAGAAGCGAGTTGGCTCTCCGGTGACTGTCAACATTCTAAACAGTCCGGAGCGGCCGCCATCTTGTCTCTCGGTAGGATCGAGAGACAAGAGGTGGAAATAAACGAAGGGGGAAATGAATGAAAGGGGGCAAGGTAGACCCCTCCTGACCCCCTAGGATTGATGTGGGGGCTATTAAAGGGCCCCGCGGGGCAAAAAAGAAAATATTTTTTTTCTTCGATTTTTCGCGGTGGAAGCGCTACCCGGTACGCGAAACGGGTAGCTCACCGGTAGCGTAATGGGAGTCCGCCATCTTGTGTTTCGGACAAATTTAGTCACAAGATGGAGGATAAACAATGTTGGGAATGGGTATAAGGGGGCACGGGAGACATATCCTGAACTCCTAGGTTTTCTGAGGGTGGCTGAGGAGGCCCATATATGTAAAAAAAAATAGCGGTTAGCGCCCGGTCCGCGCACCGGGTAGCGTTCCGGAAAGCGTAACAAGGGGAAAACCAAGGGCAATATTAAAATAATATTTTAGAGTGCTTTGAGGTAGGGTAGCTCTGAATAGAGCTGTTGTGTTGTGTGGGTGATGTAAGTACCAACATGTAGGTACCAATGAAGAGTCTAAAATTCAATGTACACCGTCTCCTCTGTAGATATTTTGTATGTTCTAATATGGGTATTTAAATGTAAATGTGTGGAAAAGCACTTCATGCTTTAAAGCAATTGTATTTTTGAACTGATTGTTCTTTCCTCTTAGTCCTCCTCTTTGTTTTTTTTTCCCCACACTCTTCTTCAGCATGATAGTTGATAAATTCGTTCCCTCAAAAAATTTATATACATAAAAAAATTATATTAAATACATATAAAATATATTTTTCCTTTAAAAGAAGAATACATTTTACAGCTTTTGATAGTTGCTATTAAAAAATCATTGAAATTCACTGAAAAAACCATAGGTTATAGACCATATATAGTTAGGAATTAGCATTTACAAAACCTTGAAAATTCACTGAAAAAACGATAGGTTATAGACCATATAGAGTTAGGAATTAGCATTTACAAAACCTTATTTTACTCACACAAAACCATTGAAATTCGCATATATAGTTAGTTGCACTAACTATATATCGCGCACCCGCAATCCACTGCTGATCATGTCACATATTACATCATTCATGACATGGTCAGTGACATCACTGATGACATCACTGATGACATCTCAAATGACATCACTGATGACATCACTGATGACAACATCCAGTGACTGTATGTTTCTGTAAAGTTAAAATATGTCTTACATATTGAAGAATGAGTGGATGTATAAGTGTCTGGATGAAGGATTTAGTAGGTGCATGACTGACTGTATGAGTGAGTGATTAAATGTGTCTCACTGAGTGCATGGGTTAGTGACTAAACTGTCTTAATTTGTGCATCATTATGTCTGTTGTTCTGTAAACTGCTGCATGTGTTGATCAGTAGCTATATGAGTAAGTATATGGGTTATTGATTGGTTGCCCAAGTATTTGTATGGGAGACTGAGTGTGTGTGTGGGTGGCTGGGAGGTGTATGACTCTGTGCATAGATGTGTGAGCAGTTGATTCACTAGATGTATGGGTTCAAAAGTGCATGTGGAAACAGCTGTATGGGCGATTGACTGTGTGCATGAGTGTATTGGTGAGTGAATGGATATCTCAGTGCTACATGTCAAAGTAAGTACATATGTAAAACACAGTACATGTGAGAGTTGACATATATAAATAACTGTGCATAAGAGCCAGTGAATGTGTGAGTGGCTGTATGGATCATTGTGAACTTGTATCAGGGATTGTATAAGAGAGTAAATATGTGTTAGTATATGTTTGAATAAGTAAGGTGTGTATAACTGTATAGTTGAGGAAATGGAGGTGTGATTGATTCTTTGCATGACTGACTAGGTGTGTGAGTAACTCCATGGATGAGTGACAGTCTGTGAGTGTCTGTTTACACTGAGTGTATCTAAGGTTATATTAGAGTCTGAAGAGGTTCATCGTATTATCACATGAATGATGTCATCAGTGATCAGTAATGTCAACTGAGATTTCATCAGTGATGTCATCAGTGATGTCATCTGAGATGTCATCAGTGATGTCATCAGTGATGTCATTTGAGATGTCATCAGTGATGTCATTTGAGATGTCATCAGTGATTTCATCAGTGATGTCATTTGAGATGTCATCAGTGATGTCATCAGTGATGTCACTGACCATGTCATGAATGATGTAATATGTGACATGATCAGCAGTGGATTGCGGGTGCGCGATATATAGTTAGTGCAACTAACTATATATGCGAATTTCAATGGTTTTGTGTGAGTAAAATAAGGTTTTGTAAATGCTAATTCCTAACTATATATGGTCTATAACCTATGGTTTTTTCAGTGAATATATATATATATATATATATATATATACCGTCCAACTGATGCACTTTTCTTTGCACATGGTGTGTAATTAAAAAATCGTGAAAGAAAAACTGCTGCTGTGCCGTGTCTTTATCTGCGGAAATCGTGAGGTGCGGTGGTTATTCAAGACCTCATGAAACTTAGGACTACACCAACAACAAAAAACAAGAAATCAAAGATGAGAAATAACTTGAGCAAGGGACAATTTATTGCACTTTCCAACATATCGGAAAAAGAAGGAACTATTATAAAACCCTCCGATAAAGGGGGTAATGTTGTGCTTTTGACAAGGGAACAATACTGCCATGAGTCTCTACGACAATTGGAAGATATGGAGAATTACTTAAAAAGTAATAAAGCAGAATATCAGTTTAGCATCCAAGCCTATCATGATTTGCTAACTAAATGGCGCAACAAACTTATGTTGGATACCAATGAATTTTTGTTTCTTCGTAATCCTGAACCTGTTACACCGACATTTTATCAGCTCCCCAAGGTTCACAAAGATGTTGATTGTCCCCCGGGGAGACCTATTGCATCCTCGAAAGGAGGATTGACTGAAAATGTATCTATCTATATTGATTCCTTTTTATCTAAATTTGTTGTTGATTTGAAGTCCTATGTAAGAGATACCAAGCACTTTGTAGAACAGCTTGAACTGATTACTTGGGATACCATGTATGTGTTAATAACATTAGACATCACAAGTCTCTATACTTGCATCCAGCATACACAAGGGATAGAGGCAGTCAGATATTTCCTGAACAAAAGACCCGCTAAGTACATGGAACACAGCGCCATGTTGATTGAGCTTCTAGTGTTCTGTCTTAGGAACAATATATTCTTGTTCGAGAACGAGCTATTCAGGCAAATCTCAGGGACTGCGATGGGAACCTGCTTCGCCCCCAGCTTCGCAAATCTTTTCGTTGGCTGGTGGGAGGAGCAGGTGGCCCTAGCGGGATCCAACATCAAGTGGGCAGAACACATTGTGGTATGGCGTTGATACATCAACGATCGCTTCCTAGTGTGGAGGGGCTCCTCCGCACAGGCTGAAGCATTTATCAGGGACCTGAATATCAATAACTTAAACTTATAATTTACTGCTGATATCAGCACTTCGGAGGGGCACTACCTAGACTTAAGGGTCTTCGTGAATAGGGGGAGGTTGGAGACGGCCCTGTATAAAAAACCGACGGCCGGGAATAGCATACTCCATGCTAAAAGCAGCCACCCCCCAGAGTCTGATCCGAAGTATACCTTATGGCGAACTTCTCAGGTTGAGGCGCAATTGTTCACAAGACTCTGATTTTGCAAAAGCGGCAGAAGAGAGCGTTATGAGATTTCGCATAAGGGGATATGATCAGGCTGAATTAGAGAAGACCCACAAGAAGGTAGCTAGAATACCCAGAAAACAACTATTAGAGAGCAAGAATAAGAAAGATCAATCATCTGAGATAAGCAACAAGTTTCGTATGATTACAACTTTTTCAGATCAAGCGAACATTCTAAGAAATCTACTCTAAAAAAACTGGCATATCCTCCGTACTGATCCCACAATTGGGAATGATGTTCCCCTGAAACCTTTAATAACTTTCAGAAAATTGAGATCCATTAAGGACAAAATTGTTCACAGCTATCTTACACCGGTAAAACCGAAAGTGAGTGGGACACTTAAGGACATGAAGGGATTCTTCCCATGTGGGAAATGCCGTGCCTGTGAAATCAGTAAACGGGTATTCTCATATAAGATTCCAGGAATGTCCCAACTGAAGCCCATTAAGGAATTTATCACATGCACAACCCCTTATGTTGTTTATTGTCTTACCTGTTCTTGCCGACTCAAAAAATTTGGGAGTACTATCAAAAATGTGAAAATGCGTATCTTAGAACATCAGAGAGCTATCACGAATAAAGATATTGCATACCCTTTAGCTCGACATTTTGCCAAGGTACACCAAAGTAACAGGGAGCTGTTACAATACTTTGGCCTGGATCACATACCCCAAAATCCTAGAGGGGGAGATAGATTATTGAGCCTTCGTAGACTTGAGTCCCGCTATATTATTGATATGCAGACAAAACACCTGTTAGGTCTTAACAGTGGGGAAGAACTTACTGTTCACCTAGGGAGATAATAAGAAACATACTCATAAAATGGGAATATATACTTCTGAAAACTGTAGTGATTCCTGATCTATTTCAATTCCTGAAAATGCTTTCCGCTGATTTGAATTTAACTAATATGATGTGGATGGTTATGTCTTGGATCTCGAATTCATAATGAACTGTGAGATGTCAAAATTTATGAAATTTATCGTGTGACCCTCCTTTTCCTCTCCAAGGACCGTACCGGCCACACAGGAGGAGGAATCGCTATCGTCCATAAAAAATCTATCCACATCTCAACCAGCTCTGACGTCAATCTCGCCAACTCTGAACACCTTCACTTCCAGATCCACATCGACCCCAAGACCACACTCAGAGGCACCCTCCTCTACAGACCACCAGGACCCCGCGCAAAATTCAGTGAAGACATCACGGACTTCATCACTCCACACGCGCTCCCCTCCAAAGATTACATCCTTCTGGGTGACCTCAACTTTCACCTTGAAAAGAACAACGACCGCAACACCACCACCCTCTTGGACAACCTCGCCAACCTCGGACTTAAACAACTGGTCACTTCCCCCACCCACATCGCAGGTCACACACTCGACCCCATCTTCACCTCCAGCAATCACGTCTCCTTCAGCCACACTACGGATCTCCTCTGGACTGACCACAGCTGCGTTCACTTCACCTACAACAAGCCGAAACCCATCAACCACCCCCAACCAACTCTGCAAAGAAACTGGAACAAAATCACCATCGACCAGATCTCCTCATCGCTCCATCTAAACACCCCAGCCCACTCCTCTAACCCAGACCAAGCCGCCACCAACTTCACCCTATGGTTATCCAACAGCGCCGACATCCTAGCACCACTGAAAAAACGTCAAAGCAAACCTGGCAGCAAGAAGGCCTCATGGTTCAACGATGATCTTAAGAAGTCCAAGAAACTCTGCCGCTCCCTTGAAAAGGCCTGGAAAAAAGACCCAACCACTAGCACCAAGGACGCCTTAAAAAACACCACCCGCACACACCACCAACTAATCCGAAAGGCCAAGAAAACAGCATTCAAGGATCGACTAGACAACAACGCCCACAACAGCAAGGAACTTTTCAACATCGTCAAGAAATTTACCAATCCCTCGGCCAACTCCAACGACATCACCCCCTCTCAAACCCTCTGCGACTCCCTGGCTTTATTCTTCCACAACAAAATTGCAGACATCCACAACAGCTTCGACAACCAACCCGGAGACCAACCCACCCAACCATATGCTGAACATTCTCCCCCCTTGAACACCCTTAAAGACTGGAACCCAATCTCCACTGAGGACACCATCCGCCTGATGAACTCCATCCACTCAGGATCCCCCACAGACCCATGTCCTCACCACATGTTCAACAAAGCAGACTCCATCATAGCACCGCACCTCCGAGACGTCATCAACTGCTCCTTCAACTCCGCCACCTTCCCGGAAAGCTAGAAACACGCTGAACTCACCGCCCTTCTGAAAAAACCCACAGCAGACCCCACCGAACTCAAAAATTACCGCCCCATCTCGCTCCTTCCTTTCCCGGCCAAAGTCATCGAGAAAGCTGTCAACAACCAGCTCGCCGCCTTCCTCGAAGCCAACAAATCCCTCGACTCCTCACAGTCTGGCTTCCGAGCAAAACACAGCACTGAGACCGCCCTCATCGCAGCAACAGACGACATTCGAACTCTACTGGACAATGGAGACACAGTCGCCCTCATCCTCCTCGACCTCTCTGCAGCCTTCGACACAGTCTGCCACAGCACCCTTTTACAACGCCTCAGAAACATCGGAATACAAGGAAAAGCACTTGAATGGATCACCTCGTTCCTCACCGGAAGAACCCAGAGAGTCCGCCTTCCACCATTCAAGTCCGAGGCCACTGAAGTCATCTGTGGCGTACCACAAGGATCCTCACTCAGTCCCACCCTCTTCAACGTATACATGAGCCCCCTCGCGGCCATCGCCCGCCAACACAACCTCAACATCATCTCCTACGCGGATGACACTCAACTGATCCTTTCTCTCACCAATGACCCCAGCACCGCCAAAACTAACCTACACGAAGGAATGAAAGAAGTTGCCGAATGGATGAAACACAGCCGTCTGAAACTGAACTCAGATAAAACAGAAGTCCTCATCTTAGGTACATCCCCCTCTGCATGGGACGACTCTTGGTGGCCGGAAGCCCTTGGAAAAGCACCCATCCCGACAGACCACGCACGGAACCTAGGCGTTATCCTGGATTCTTCACTTTCAATGAACAGACAAGTCAGCGCCGTCTCCTCATCCTGCTTCAACATTCTTCGCATGCTCAAAAAAACATTTCGCTGGATCCCCACCGAAACCAGAAAAACAGTCACCCATGCTCTGGTCACGAGCCGACTGGACTACGGAAACACCCTCTACGCAGGTACTACCGCTAAACTCCAGAAAAAACTCGAACGAATCCAAAACGCCTCAGCCAGGATCATATTAGACATCCCGCGTAACGAACACATCTCTGGTCACCTGAAAAACCTCCACTGGCTACCCGTCAATAAGAGGATCACTTTCCGACTGCTAACCCACGCACACAAATCACTCTACGATATCGGACCAGAATGCCTCAACTCACGACTGTCCTTCTACACCCCCTCCCGCCACCTACGTTCCTCCAGCCAAGCCCTCGCCACTGTACCTCGCATCACCAAGACCACCATGGGAGGTAGATCCTTCTCATACCTGGCAGCTAAAACATGGAACTCACTCTCCACTTACCTTCGCCTTACCCAGAACCACCTAGCATTCAGAAAGCAACTTAAAACGTGGATATTTGACAAGTAATCCTCCTCCCCTCCCTAAGCGCCTTGAGACCCTCTGGGTATGTAGTGCGCTATATAAATTCTTTGACTTGACTTGACTTGACTCTCTCTCCAGTCCTGCAGGAAGTGGTGATAAGAATGTCTATATTTCCTAATGTTTTTTTTACTTAGGATTATGATTAAGACAGGCTGACATTTCCTTAAATAGCCGATACACGGCATTATTTTTTTCCTTTTTTTTTTTTTTTTCCTTTTTAGGCAATTAGTCCACAGTACATAATGCATAGAAAAATGTACTCCGATTAAGATCTGCAATATCTTAGTGATTGATGTCGGTGGCTGTTGCGCATATATATGCTAAATCACTTGTGTATGCTCATTTACTGACTGTATCATACAGCGGGTCAATCGAGGGTGCATATGTAAAATGCCGGTGACATGCTGATACACGGCAAAATCTATAAACACGCACCGGCAGGAGCGGCTCCTATGTGATATACGATATGACATGGGAGGTATTGTTAAATATTCATTAACAAACCTCCTTTAAAATGGCCGCCATATTCACATGCACTTTCGTATTGGTCCTCTGTTAGTTACACCTGGATGACGTGTATATAATGTTGTCAGGCGGTCAAGAATGTAAACATTGACGAAGGACTTTTGTCCGAAACGTGTCTGTTACACTTGTTTCTGGGCTAAATAAAACTTTTGCCGCTTACCCCTGGAGTGCGTTTAACGTTTTCGTAACGAAAGCGATTTGGAGCCATAATTATCTACCGCGAGTATGGGCGCGGGAAACTGCACCCGCTTGCGAGTGCTTCGTGATTACCGATGCGACTTTGGAGCTTGGAGATATATATATATATATATATATCTATATATATATATATATATATATATATATATATATATATATATATATATATCCATATCCATATCCATATATATATCCAACAAAAGTTGCCTGCTAGTAAAGAGGCCCACACAGGAGAATTATTTCCGACTCTTTAATGGTGGTAATGCCATGAGTCACGGAAATGCTGTCAGCACTGGAAAATTCAAAGAAAGCCCGACGCGTTTCGTGCTCCCTAGCACTTAATCATGGGCTTGTAACTTCCTCTGTAAGGCGGCAACAGCAATTAATAAGACCTCATCAGTCCCCGCCTCAGTGGGCGTAACCACCACCATAGCATGATGGTAGTTGCAGTTCCAGTATTGTTAAAGTGAGATGCCGTGCCCCAAACCCTGTGTGGGCCTCTTTACTAGCAGGCAACTTTTGTTGAATATATGGATATATATATATATATATATATATATATTTATATATATATTTATGTATATATATATGTATATATTTATATGTATAAATGTGTATATATATATATATATATGTATATATATATATATATATATATATGTTTCAGGGACATTATAGTTAGAAACTAGCATTTAAAAAAACATTGAAATTCACTGAAAAAACCATAGCTAGAAATTTCACTCGTACAAAACCACAGAAATTCCAGCGTTATAGTTAGACCAGCTAACTATAACTCCCCACCCCCCTCTCTCGCAATGCACTGCTGATGACGTCACATATTACATCATTCATGACATGGTCAGTGACATCACTGATATCTCAAATGACATCACTAATGACATCATCCACATGAAAATCTGATGCATCTCCTCACTCCTGAATATAACCTTTGATACACCAACTCTAAAATACAGACTGCCCTTTAACACATAAATACCAGTTACTAAATATGTACTGACTGATTCTTAGGTCTACACACACATCCAGTAATCTACCCATACACTCATCAATACAACACTATCATATGCACTCATACACTTATACATACACTCACACACCGCTCATAAACGGCATGGTCCCTCAGTCACACAATAGCTGAATGTTGAGAGATGTGGCAACCAAGTATGTGTGAAGGACGCAAGTCACCCATCAATAAAAATGCACAGAATGCCAAGTGAAGCAGTGATGTGCTGGACAGACCTCACTATACAGAACACAAACCTCTCCATGTGGACATATACTGCTTGTAGTGTTGTGGACAATAAAAGCAACCATGTTACCTCAGGTAGTGGGGAGATCTCGGTCATGTAGCTTTGTTGTCCCCATCCCCCCTCCCCCCCAGAAGCGGAGTGGACTGGTCTAACCTACGACACTCCAGCGGAGTATGAATAAATAGGCTGGGGCTCTGGTTCACTTGTGGGAAGGCCAAAGCGTCTGCTAGGGCGGCAGCCCTCAACCTGCCACGAGACCTCCGCCGTGACCCCGGCCTCCTCGACACAGGCCCCCTGCGAACCCAGCAGCACAGCACCACAGACTTATGTCTGTACAGACTACTGCCTTTCAACTACACTGCGGACAGCAGGGCTCACAATTCAGATCGAATCGCGATTGCAGATGACGCAGTCAAGTAGGCAAGAGACATTGCTCCCTGTGCGCGCCGCCCGGACTATGTATCATCGCTGGCTGCGCACACGCTGAGCGCCAGAGGTACCACTAAGTCAGTGCACCACAAGTCATCGCCACGTGGACTTAATAAGGCAGAATTTATTAGACAAAATACATTGCTCCCATTACGGCCCACCCGGACCATGCATCATCGCAGGGTGCGTACACGCTGAGCGCCAGAGGTACCACTAACTCAGTGCACCATACGTCATCGCCACATGGACTTAATAAGGCCGAATTAATTAGGCAAAAGACATTACTGCCAGTGCGGGCCGCCCAGACCACACATTATCGCAGGCTCCACACAAGCTGGTTGCAGCTCAACGCCACATGGTTGTGGGCCTTTGCTGACCGCTGCCTCCGGCCTACACTGTGGTCATCAGAGCTCACATTTAAATTTGACTCTTGATTCATTAATTGCAGAGTCCAGTAGGCAACTAAGTACTACATCCCTAAATCCGACATAATATCCTTTTAGTATCCTTGCTTCAAGAACTTGTTTTATATCAGTTATAGCTTTAGTACAATGACCACATTCATCTTGCAAGTCCAAAGGAAGACTGAATGACAGTCTACACTGCAGACAGCAGAGCTCACAGTTCGATTTCAGTCTTGTTTTATTACTTGCAGACAGAATTGTACTCTTATGTCCTCGGATTTTGTCAAGAGGAAGTGACATAAAGTATTCCTTGATGTCTGTGCTGACTACTGCCTTCGATCTACACTGCGGACAGCAAGGCTCACAATTCAGATCGAGTCTCGATTGCAGATGACGCAGTCCAGTATTCAAGAGACATTGCATCATCGCTGGCTGTGCACAGGCCTACCACTAAGTCTATGCAGCTCAAGTCAATACCACTTGACTGTGAGCCCTTCCTGACCACTGCCTCCGGCCTACACTGTAGTCAGCAGGGCTCACAATTCAAATTCAGTCTTCAGTCATTAATTTCAGAGTGCAGTAGGCAACTAACTATAACGTCCCTGAAACCTACATATTTCGATAGTGTATTCCATAAATGTTTCATCTTTTGTTCCATAGACCTACACTGCAGTCAGCAGAGCTCACAATTTAAATTGAGACATGATTTATTTAGTGTAGAGACAGTTGTACTCTATGTCCTCGAATTTTGTTTATAGGAAGTGACTAAAAGCATTCCTCAATGTCTGTGCTGACTACTGCCTTCGATCTACACTGCAGATAGCAGGTCTCACAATTCACAACGAGTCACGATTGCAGATGACGCAGTGCAGTAGGCAACAGACATTGCTCCCTGTGCGGCTCGCCCGCACCACGCATCATCGCTGTCTGCTCACACGCTAAATGCTACTGATGCCCCTATCTCAGTGCAGCACAACTCATGCACCCTTTATGATACAATGTTTTGTGTATAATTTCACATCTGTGGTGGTGAGGTTCCGTAAAAATTATTACGACGTTCTGGGCATTACCGAATATGGACGAGTTTGGTATCTACGAACCGTAAATGGCGAGTTCGGCAAGTGTGTGTATTTTCGCTACGCTACCTGCCAGGGTTCGTCTAATATTACGCGTTCTTCATCTGAACCCTCGGGTTCCATTTTAGATACGGCATCCATTTTGTTTCTTGCCCTCACGTAGTCAGCGAGCAGGTAACTGTTCGCCCCCTGACCCTCTAGTTCCCAAGCCTTGCGGAAGACGCATATTCCTTTCATGCGTCTTTATGGCCGGAGGAATGACACAGCGAAGGCAGATGGCCCCGCTTGAGGGTAATCTGGTTGTACCGGTCTATTGTGACAGCCTTGCAGGCGATGGATCCAACTCTTTGATCCTACGATCATGCTTCCGATATTACCCCCACTCTTTTCTCTACACGTGTCTGACTTCCTTGCAGCTGCTCTTGTCTCTTCTTCTTTGTCATTTACAACTCTAAATAGGTGTGCCTAATGGTGGGAAGATGTACTTTTACAGTTGGGAACCGGCATTGCTATTGTAATTATGTTCCGGGATTCTGAACACATGAAAGCGACCTTTTTGAAGTTTACTGTGGGAACTGGATTGTAATCTTTTGTCCACATGTTATGCAATGGCAACATTATGTATAAAAGAGAGCGACCTACAAACACAATTTGAAGCAGACTCGCAGAACCTACATGTCCATGTACTTCTTATGACTCTTGTTTCCCTGCAGTAATAAACGCTAATCTTTGACGCCGAAGGAAGTGTCCCGTGCCTGTGTAATTTGTGCGCCGAAACAGGTATCCCATGAAGGTTATAGGTGTTGTTCCCTGGCACCGCTGGTACTGTTAAAAGTCCAGTCCTTCAGTTGGCGCCCAACGTGGGGCGACTTCAGCTGTACCGGTCCAAAGCCTGATGATCGTGAGGAACTTCGTGTGAAATCTCCGAGGGAAGGTGCACCCCGCTTCATCGATCCTGTTGTCGAAATAAGTGGCCCGAAGTTTTTCCCTGCGAAGATTCCCGCCTCCTGACGGCTGCGACGGACCGATGCCCTGACTGTCGACCTGTCTTCGACGCCCGGCGCAGACCTTACGTACAAGCGAGACGATAGACGGGCCTTCCTGGTGACGCCATTGAAGTTCTGAGTTAAGTATTTGTGGGTCGCTCCCAGTCCTTAGTGGTTGTTCTAGCTTTTTGAAAGCTTTGTTATAGCCTTTAAGGCTTTGTTGTAATAGCTCACCGAGCTTTGTAATAGCCTCCTCAGGCGTTGTGGTTAGCTCTCCGAGCTTTGTGATAGCCTTAAGGCTTTGTTGTATTGCATGGTTCCATTGCATTTGTGGTTCTTAGTATTGGTTCTTAGTATTATTTGACAGTTGCAATTGCCAAAAACCGAGGGTTTTGACTTACACGAGGTTTTATTGCTTCGGTAATCCTTGAAGTTTGATACTAGGTTAGTGTGCACGATGCCTAGCCATAGTGGTTTGTTTCGTATTTTCAAATGTTGCGCAATGGATTCCCGGTTGGAGGACTCGTGTCCGATACCTCCAGTTGGAACTCCGATACATGATCTTTATAGTCGACATGGGGTGGGTCCTATAATATATAATGGTTACTGGGTCCGCTATACAAAGAAAGACGGTGACCTTAGATGGCCACCACATGGAACTTTTGAACTTTCGATTTTAGGTTTAAAGTATTTTATTCAGCACGACACACAAGGACAGACAAATAATAACAAAGACACAGCAGGGCGGAAAGCCAAAGTTCAAAAGCGGCAGCAACAGGTAACATCCTGTGGGTCTCGAGCGCTCAAGAGCAGAAGACAAATGTCGCCTCAATTGTTGTATAGCTCCTATATATCCTTATATCGTGTTAAGTTAGCATAGGTACATTTGAGATTTAAATGCCATTTTTCCTTTCTTGCAACTTCTGCACACGACCCTTAATTGTTGACTTAGCTTTCGACCTAGTGGTTTGCCGTGGTGTATGTGAGAATAATATGTTATTGCTCTGATATCAGTTTTGTTTGTTAAACCATGTCTGCACGGAGAGTGCTGAAGTTTCAGGAGCAACACGATATGGAATTGTTATGAGGTCTGATCTCCACGCCTTCATAGTCATAACACAAGTGCAGCCTTTGCCAACTTGGGGTTGAGGCGGGATTGATATTGCTTTGCACGAGAATTGTTAACACACTTGATGCGGTGCACATGCAGAGAGAGCTGGTGTATGCTGATGTGATTCCTTCATGCTAGGACACTAAGGTATGGGCCCGCCCTAAAACAACCCAAAGAGACCGTCTTAGCTAATAATATAATATATGTGTTAGGGAGGGTGAGATATAAGTGTTGTTAACTCTTATTCATTACAGCATGTTAACATGCTGTCACCATTCGCTTTTTATGTCTTAGTAACTATGCTGATAATTTTGCTACTGATAATAAGTATACTTGTATTATCTAAGATACTGCGCCTGAGAAGACGGCATTAGTAAATAAACATTTCAAATGCACATGTGTCTTCTTTACTCCATGTTCTGGTTTGTAATGATAATATAACGAAAGAGTGTTCATGAGTCCCACGTACCCTGAGGTACTGTAAGTTCATGTTCTGGTTTGTCTAAACATTGGGAGTTTGATATGTCCAATAAGACACTGTAGCTAGCTCGGTAAGGGGTGAGTTGGTTGCTAAGGTAGGTTTTGGGACACCCTAATTTGCCGAGGTTCCACTCCTCTGTGCACAGTTCTGTGTGAGTACAGAAACCCTGCAACATGGCGCCCAACGGTTTTGGTGGTCTTATATCATGACACTCGAGTAGTTTATCGTTCATGCCTTAACCCCTTCACATCCGTTTCCGGAAAACGGGGTGTCGGTGAAACCTACCTATTTTTTGAAATAGGTCTTTATTCAAGCTTGATTCTTTCTTAAACGGTTTCTTTGAATTACTACCCAGTTGTGCTACAAAGTATTCTTTGTGTGTTCTTGTTTCCAGTGTTGTCATGGCGGCGGTGGCTATTGCGCAGCATAGTCGCGTAGCGGTACGCAACCATCTTCAGACGTACCAGGTCCCAGTAGATGGGATGGCTGTGATTTTCGTGGTATGTGCAGATCCGGCGTTTCCTTACGAGTTGTTTTACTCTTGGGTTACGTTTCCGGCTGTGGACGCTAATTCTGGTTTGTTCCACTCCTACACCGCCTCGGATGTCCCAGCTGAATATACGCCGTACAGGGCATTGGAAATACCTATTGATCATTGGCAGCATCGAGTTTGGTTTGATGGCGCCCTCCCCCACTCTTTGTCCGCTGCGAGGTTAGGTCCACTCTCAATTCCAGGTACAAATTGGCCTGCGTTGGGTGGCTTTACCCCGCACCCGAATCACGGGGCTTGTACCCTGGCAGAAATTCGCAGGCTACATGTTGTTTCCATTTCCGTGATTCGTGCTTTAGTGCAATACATCGGTCGACATCTTCCTGGTGGTCCCCAGGGGGGTGCGGCCGCTCCCATGGAACGAGGCGGAATGCGTCTCAATCCAGTGATGGTTAATTCGGTTTTTGGTGCGCGTCCTGTTGACAACGATGACTTCCCATTCTGGCTAGCAGAGAAGTTTGATCAACTGGAGGCGGTTTTTCCGAATTCTACTCCTGCTGATAAACATAGAATGTTAACGATTACTCTACCGAAGGATATTACTCCTGAACTTGCTGACTGTGAAAGCTGGGGAAAAACTTTTGCGGCAGTTTATACGAGGTGCTTCGGCACCCCGTCTATGAATGCTCTGCCTGAAATCATTAGACGTGTTCAGAATGATCACGGTCCAGAGGCAGCGGTTGAATTGGGTATGCGCCTGTGTGGTTCTTTTGAGATTGTAAGTGATCTCATTCTCTCCAATGTTAAAGGAGATGCAGTTAACTTTCAGGTGTCGAATGCTTTGGCTGCTCTGCCCGATGCCGACAAACCCCGCCAGTTAGCAAAGATTGTGGTGGCCGCTTATAAGACAATTGGCCGCACAAGTAGAGGTCTGAAATATTTTCCAGTGAAGGATAAAAAACAACCTCAGGGACAATCTGCAGTGACAGATGTCCAGCCCAAGTCCAAAAAACAGAATTGGCCTAAAAAACAGACACAGGGGAAGCAGACTAGGCAAACTCAGGATCCTGTTCCTGCAATACAAGCTCCTGCGCCGGCAGACAGAGTTTATGATTTGCGCGATCGCGCGATGATTAAATCACCTGATCGTTTTCAGGGTTCTGATCAACGCTCTCCTCGTTCCTTTCAGGAAACATCGGCCCAGAAGACCGGTGGTGGAGGAGGGGGTGGACGTGGACGTGGTGGCCAGCAAGGACGTGGTCAGTCCCGCCAGACAGACGGCGCAGTGAAGCAGGAGGATTCTACGCCTAAGCGTCCGCAGTTTGCGAAGAAGAAAGTCGCGGCCTTAACAGCGCATAGATATGCCACAGATAGTGAGAACGCGGCTTCGGAATCTGACGTGGGCTCTGACCTTGCTGGACAGCGCGGCGGAGATTACCATAGTCAGAGAGGCGCTCCGTCCACTACTGAGGGTGACAGCGACTGAAGTTTTTGTTGTTATAGAAACAGCCGATACGAGATTGGCTCCCCCTGAAAGACTTTTTGAAATTGTCCTGTTAATTGAAGGTGACATACAGCGTACTGTCAGAGGGGTATTTTGGGAGAACCTTTCGTCTACGTACGACATTTTGCTTTCCGAGGCTGACTGGCCCCCACCTTTTGTGCTCGCAGCGCCGCGAGGGGAGGAGGTAATCCTTCCCAGTTTCGCGCACACTGTCTCAACTGAGCATGCGCAGCATTTTGCAGAAGAGTGGGCTCGTGCTCTTGCACCGGCTCTCTACCGCAACCAATGTGGTTGGGACAAATTGTCCCCATGCCACGAAATTCCTTTGCGGTCTGAGCCGCAGCCTCAGCCTCAATATCCCGTACGGCGTGAAGCTAAAGCGGCCGTCGCAGAAATCCTTGAACAATTGGAATATCAGGGAGTTATTGAAACGTGTGTGTCACCAATGAATAATCCCCTTTTTACTGTGACCAAACCTGACGGATCATATCGTTTGGTATTGGATTACCGGCATTTGAACTCGCATTGCCGTAACTGTGCAGTACAGAATACTCACGGCTCTGCCCTAGTGGATAGTCTAGTGCGTAAGCGTTTCAAGACAACGCTTGACATTTCCAATGGTTTTTATGCCCACAGACTGGATGGCTTTAGCTCCCAATGGACAAGTTTTACGTCCGCTGGTGTGCAAAAATGCTTCCGGCGACTCCCAATGGGCTACAAAAATAGTCCTGGGGTCTTCACCTCCAGAATAGTCACACTATTGGAGGGAATCGATCCGGATGCATGTTCTTATGTGGATGATATTTATCTCACAGACGACGAAATTTGGATGCATCTGTGTCGAGTGAATTCCATAATTTGTACCTTTGCAGACATGGGTTACAAATTTAATTTTGCAAAATCGCACATTGCAGAACACACAGTGTTGTTTTTGGGCTATGAGCTCAACAATGAAGGTAGAGGTTTGGCTCCTCACTTCTTAGAGAAGTGCGCACAATTGCGCGCGCCAACAACACTGAAAAAATTACAATCTTTACTGGGCTTTTTGAATTTCGGCAGAACTTACATTCCGGATTATGCCCAGCGTATCAAACCTTTGTATGCTTTGATACAACCAACTTTCTCAAAATCATGCTGGCTGCCTGAGCATTCAGCCATTTTGCAATCCTTGCAGGCTGATCTGCTCGCTTCGAAATATTTACTGACTCGTGATAACCACACCAACCTGGTAATAAGAATAATTCCCGGGACGGTGGGTTTCACATACCTCACTTTTAATGAAGGTGACACAGTACCTATCGCTTACAAGTCACACTTGTACACTTCGGCTGAGATGCGGTTTCCCACAGTGGAAAAAGTTTTAACTGCTGTACAGATGGCAATTCTAAAAGAACGAGCACTGTCTCAGGGGAAACGCATGCTAGTGGTAACACCCTGTCCTCATTTGGAGTCAGTCACGAAAGCCAGTGTACCGAATTCAAAGGCTTTGCACCCTCGGTGGATTCAGTGGGCAGCGTCATTGTCATCCACGGATGTCATGTTTATTTTTGACGCTTCCTTACGGTCGCAGGAGTACTTGCAGTATGAATTCGTTCATCCTGCTCCTCTGGCTATGCGACCTTTGGAGGACTTCCATTGCATCATTTACACTGATGGGTCGGCGCAGGTTGCGCATGGCTCTAAACATGCCTACGTTTCCGCATGCGCCATTGTGGTCGGTGCTATGTTGAATGATGAGTTCGTTTCCAGGGAAGTGCACACGTTGCCCCTGGGCGATTGCTCCGCACAATTGGCAGAGCTTCGTGCTCTCTTACTAGCTTTGGAGTACGCAGATCCAAGTGTTACTACTCTAATTGTAAGTGATTCTTACTACTGTGTCCAGTCTTACAATGAAAACTTGTTCTTTTGGATTCAAAATGATTTTCATGATTCCAAGGGTAGCACAATAAAACATAAAATGATCTGGGTTCGAGTGGCAGAGCTTAAGGCTATGTTGCCACTCGTTTATGTGATTCATACTCTCGGTCATCAGCGCGTAGGAGTTCACGCTGTTGGCAACTCGCTTGCTGATGAAGCGGCGAAATCAGCAGTATCTACATACTTAGTTGCAGCAGTTACTAGGTCTAAAACCAAGATTGATAGCGACATCTTGGCAGCGATTGCTGCCTCTGAGAAGGGAAGTAAACATCCTTCGGGATTCCCTTCGAAGTATAAATACCACTTAAGTCCCGAAAAGGTTCCTTTTGTGACAATTCCTGATGTTGGGGAACGGCTGATTCCCAACTCGGATCGCAGAACAGACTTGATTACAGCGGCTCATGAAGGTGTGGCGTCTGCGCATGCGGGCGTCTCAGCCACTGTAACGCAACTACAACAACGTTTCTGGTGGCGGGGACTGTACAAACAGACGCGTGATTATGTCCTTCTTTGTGACATATGCCAGCAGATTAAACCTTCAACTGCTACGCGTCCGCCACAGACTCAGTTGTACATTTCTAATAAACCACTAGGCTGTGTTTATTTAGATCACTGCGGTCCTTTTTCATCTGATACTGCGTATAAGTACATCTTAGTAGCAGTTGACTCATGCACACGCTTTGTGTGGGTATGGCCACATCGCAGCGCTGATTCACGGACTGTCATTAGAGATTTGCGTATCTTTATAGGGATTTTTGCCTGTGGTACCTTCCATTCGGATCAGGGTCCGGCTTTCGCCTCTAAGGCGTATAAGGATGCCATGACTTCGATGGGGGTCCAAGTCAAGTTTTCGTCACCCTACAGACCTGAGGGTAATAGTGTAGTTGAACGAATGAACCGTGATTTAAAGCAATCTTTGACAGCCCGAGTTATAGGCACTGGCAGAAACTGGCTGGCTCACCTCTATGGCGTGCAGCGTGCTCTTAATAATCTCCCTAGAAGGTCTCTGGGTGGGCGGACCCCATACGAAATGCTCTTTGGCATCAAGATGTACGTCCCTGACCTTGACGGTCTAGACTCTGTGGTTCGCGCCACTTCCTTTGACGCAGATAAACATTGCAATGTTTTACAGAATCTACAAAAGACCAGAGACAGTCTTGCAAAGGAACATTTGCCCTCCACATCGGATGATGCGTTGCAGATCCCGGTAGTTGGCTGGCTACCCCGAGTTGGAGAACTGGTTCGAGAGAAGATCGACAACAAGAAAGAGTTTGGTCCCTCCTATCGAGCTCCGGTCCCAGTGCTTGGAGTGAAGGGCACAAGAACAGTCATTTTACCACCACTTCCAGGTCGTAAGGAAAACAGGTTTATTTCTATTGACAATGTCAAGATACACAGAGTGGCCGATTCTTCTTAGCATGACACCAGCTGTTTCCTGTCCTTCCATTGTGAGAAATTCAATCATGCCCACTGCTTCTAATATTGAACCTGAAGTGGCCATCGAATTACCTGTTGTTTCCAGTCCATTATTAAATAATTTACCCGGAACTATCGTTGATGAATTGGACTATACATACCCCACTGATTTGTCCATGCCTGACCTGCAAGCTCGTTTAGCCACGGAATCCAGATTTTCATTTGACTCTGCTTCCCTTGCCTCGAAAAAACCCTCTCAAATTGCAGTATATGCTAGCCTGTTTAAAAAACATTTTTTAATACCTCCTTGGATATACATTTGGCTGGTCCTTTTTTCGGTTTACCTTTTTATGTCAATTGGTTTTGTGTTTTATTTTTTTCGAATTATGAATGGACACTATGTCGAGGAGAGAACTTGCATTACTCATTTAAATGGAACTTTGGCCCCACTTTCCTCTTCACATTCTACACACAGATTAAAAAGAGACTTGACTTTGGTTAACATCACAGCCTGGCCTGTTCTGGATGGAATCGCGTGGGATGCAGTTCGGTTTCAAATTCATGGCCCAACGGAAGTCGTTAATGTTCCTAATGTACTTAGAGTGAATATGGGGGATGTGGTGAAACAAAACATTCGTTCTGATGATTGGGATGTTAATGCTGTGGAAAGTTTGTTTTCTGATTTGAAATACTATGCTGCTTTTGATGCTGAGGATTTATATTTAGAATCTGCTAATTATGGTGAATTGTTCTGTTACCAACATTATGGCAATCACTTCTTACACAAAACATCTTCCCGAAGGGATGCTGTTAATTTTACTCAGTGGGAACATTGCCCGGCACCTACACAAGGGAGTTCAGAAACGTTTCTTAAAAAGTATACTTATTTCACTGACTTTAATCAGTCCAATCCCGAGTCCTTTTATTTTAGGTTTCAAAGACAGCCACTGTCCAAGGTTAGACTTACCGATACCAAATTGTTGTATTCGAAGGCCTTCCTAAATCAATTAGTTACTGGGGGCTATGAGTTATGGAAGGAAACCATAGACCTTAAATCGGTTTGGGGTTCAAGGGCCTGGCAGGTACGAGGCACTGAGGCTTTGCACCGTGCATGTCTCATCCCGAATCATATGTTGTTTTTAAATGAAACCATTTCCCAGACCACATGCTTTGGATTGGCTACATCTAAAAGGTTGAACACCCCGTCTTTCCCGGAGTTGGAGGAATATGAGGATTGGAGTAATTTTACTCAATTGTCCATTAAAGATATACAGGCTCTGCTTCTTAATTCCTCCTTTAACATTTCCAGTATGAATCCTAAGAGTTGGCTGCTTTGGCACCGTAGTGCTGATTCTTGCCAAAAAAGATTTTTAAATATAACTGACGGTTTTAGGACTGTTAGATCTGATCCCCGGTTTGATTTGAGTCATACTGTCACCTCTTACTCTGTGGGCAAGTTGTGTCAAGCTTGGCTGAAACATTCAACTTTACCTGCGGTTAAGTATCACCTTTCCAAACTGAATGCAGACGTGGATTTGAATGATTTCATTAAAGGCCCAGCTAGTGGCAGGTCGAAAAGGTGGTTATATGGGGTTTACAATGAAATTTGGAAACTGTCACAGATTGAGGCTGCTTCACGCCTTAGGGCTATTGATCAGGCGAATCTTGAGAAAGTGCTTGCAGTTGTTGACAATAGCATTAACGTGCTTTCCTCTAGAATTTACACATTAGAAAATATTGTGTCGTCTGTTGTTGATATTGTGCATGATGAAGTGTCAGTATTATACCATGGTCAAAATCAATTACGGTCAATCATGCAGTTTGCATGGACACTTCAGACTCTGAAAATGGGTAAAGTTCCCTGGGGATACATGAACGTTTCCTCTTTATTTGCACCGTTTAATTTGACAGACAAACAACGCTTGCTTTCAATGCGTGATGCTTCCTTTTCTATGCTACATATTGAAAGGTTGGAATCTTTACCTTTTTCTGTGGCAGAAGCCACTGCTGCTACGTGGCTTATCCACGGTTTAATAACACTGCCTTTTGCTTTATATAAGTTTTCAAATTGTATGAAATATGTGCCAATAGGTCGTTTTGAACCCTTAGGTAGCGGTTTTCTTCATGAGGTCTGGTCACTCCCATACACATACAGATGTTTCAAGGATGAACAGGAGGTTTATCTAACAGGGGATGAGTGTACTGAGACGCCAGATCATTCTTTAATGTGCAGACACATACAGTTACACGGTTCATGTAACAAGGACCGACCGAATATGGCTTGCGTTTTACAGGGCACGCCAGTTCCTGCTATCATCCCCACGTTTAAATTGTTAGAGAATGGTAGTTATTTAATGCTCAATAATGAAAACTGTTGTGGTTTAATTAAAGGTATAGCTTTCATAGTAACAGTAAGTGAGCGAGTTATTTGCTGCAGAAATGTTCTTTATCCTCCCACACGTGAACATAGGGAGTCTTCCATTTGGCCACAGATACCGACCTTGGGAGCAGAATTCAGCGGCATGGCTAGAATAAGAGCTCTATTGTCCCAGAAAGAGGTGGCCTTGAGCTCGGCCCGTGAAACTTTCGTGCTTCACATTGCTAACACCCGTACGGAGGTTCAGGCTCTTTTAAACACTGATTTGCCTTTGCATTTCGGAGCCATGGTCCGTTCTATCTTTAACGCATCCTCCACAACGGGCCTAGCACATTTTTTTAAAGTTGTTAGCGGTGGTCTCGTGACTTCCTTTGAGAAGATTTTTGGAGTCATCCCTGCCTTCTTCCATTCTATTTTTTCGTCCTTATTTGGAGGGTTCCCGTTTTTACTTGCATTAGCGGCTGGCGCATTGGTGGTTTTCTGCCTTTTTAAATATGGATGCCCTTCCTGTGCAAGACCACGCTCAGCTGCTACTGACGCGGTTTCGCAACCGCATGCTTGATTATTATGGCACACTGCCGTTGGCGACTCTAAGCACGGCGTTTGGATTATCTTTTCGGTTCTCCTATTTCACCTGTGTCCAGCCTGTATTTCGCTGCCTGACCTGTGATTTCCTTTGGGCCATTGATTTGTGTCTCTGCGGACCAATATCTTCTGACGTCGATTTTGATCAACTGATGAGTCCTATCATTGCTCACGAGTTGGTTTGTTCTGACGAAAGGATTATGGCCTTGGCGGTGGCACATGGACTAATGGGTCCCTGGGATGTGTTGTCGGCAGCGCAAAATTTCTTGGAACGAAGTTTTCTTGAAAACCCACCGAGCTGTCCTCTGATGGTTATAGAGGATCCGGTGCTGGAAGATCACGTATGTTCCTTTCATCTTTTAAATTGGATGGCTGAACTGTTTTCGGATGAGGACGGTGACTTCCTCCTGGAGGCTGTTGCAGCTTACTTTTCATATACAGTCTTATCATAGACACTGCCTCAAATTGACATGCTGAGTGATAGCATTTCCTTGATTTTATTGACTTTTAGTCAAGACATTTTTTTCTTGCCTATTGGCTTGAGCCACATTATACTTGTGGGCTATTTTTTAGCATTAGTTTTTATAATTGAATTTTTATTCATGCTCGTTTATAATTGGATTCTGCTCTCATGTGATGGCACTTCTGTTTCTTATTTAGTCCGTTCTCGGATCATGGGGGGGTGTTGTATAGCTCCTATATATCCTTATATCGTGTTAAGTTAGCATAGGTACATTTGAGATTTAAACGCCATTTTTCCTTTCTTGCAACTTCTGCACACGACCCTTAATTGTTGACTTAGCTTTCGACCTAGTGGTTTGCCGTGGTGTATGTGAGAATAATATGTTATTGCTCTGATATCAGTTTTGTTTGTTAAACCATGTCTGCACGGAGAGTGCTGAAGTTTCAGGAGCAACACGATATGGAATTGTTATGAGGTCTGATCTCCACGCCTTCATAGTCATAACACAAGTGCAGCCTTTGCCAACTTGGGGTTGAGGCGGGATTGATATTGCTTTGCACGAGAATTGTTAACACACTTGATGCGGTGCACATGCAGAGAGAGCTGGTGTATGCTGATGTGATTCCTTCATGCTAGGACACTAAGGTATGGGCCCGCCCTAAAACAACCCAAAGAGACCTTCTTAGCTAATAATATAATATATGTGTTAGGGAGGGTGAGATATAAGTGTTGTTAACTCTTATTCATTACAGCATGTTAACATGCTGTCACCATTCGCTTTTTATGTCTTAGTAACTATGCTGATAATTTTGCTACTGATAATAAGTATACTTGTATTATCTAAGATACTGCGCCTGAGAAGACGGCATTAGTAAATAAACATTTCAAATGCACATGTGTCTTCTTTACTCCATGTTCTGGTTTGTAATGATAATATAACGAAAGAGTGTTCATGAGTCCCACGTACCCTGAGGTACTGTAAGTTCATGTTCTGGTTTGTCTAAACATTGGGAGTTTGATATGTCCAATAAGACACTGTAGCTAGCTCGGTAAGGGGTGAGTTGGTTGCTAAGGTAAGTTTTGGGACACCCTAATTTGCCGAGGTTCCACTCCTCTGTGCACAGTTCTGTGTGAGTACAGAAACCCTGCAACACAATGTGTCAGAACTTTTCAACAAACCCCCCCCCCCCCAACAGCCCCCCCAACTCCCAACCACCCTTCACCCCCCCCTTCCCCCCCCCCTCGTCCAGTGCACAGTTCCTAATAGCGACACACATCAGAGCTTCAGCGTCAAGGATGACTAGGCCATAGGGAGATCATGGGGCAGAGCCCTCCGGGGTCGGGAGCCTGAGAAGGCGGAGATACTTGGGACAGGTGAGCTCTCGAAATTCAGTAAGCAACAGGGAGTGAAAGGGTTGCCAGAGTTCTCTAAACTGATCCACATCACCCGCCACCGTAAGAGACATTTTCTCCATTCCCAACACATGCCATAACCTGTGAATCCAGCCAGTGATAGACGGTATCGTGGCCGTGTGCCAGTGAATTAAAATGTTCTGGACAGCGGAACCTAGAGCTATCGCTATCTGCCTACCCCTGCGAGATCGAAGGGGATACATTAGATCATTCGGGAGCCCCAACAGAGTATAGGCAGGGAAGCGGGGCAGTTCAATTTCGAAGCTAGAATCAATTTCATCCAACACTTCCTTCCAGTAAGGCTCCAGAAGCGGGCAGTCCCAAAGTATGTGAGTGAGAGTACCTCGATGCCCACATCCTCTCCAGCATGTATCATCTTTACCACGATCAAACTCACGCACTCGTTCAGGCGTGTAATACCAGTAGGTAGAAACTTTAGTTAGTGTATCAGTGAGCCCCATGTGGTAAGCTGAGTGCCTCGCTCTGTACGATATGTGTTCCCAGTCTTTATGGCTTAGTGTCCTCCCCAATTCCCGTTCCCACCGCTCCCTCCCAGGGTGATAAAGGTGTGTTGCTGGTGGCTGCAGGAGTTTATACAAATCAGTGATCAGTTTGGAGTCCGAAGTCCGCGTCATGAGCCAATGTTCATAGGGGAGAAAAGGCCGGTCGGCCGTCCCTCTCACCTGCGGCTGAAGAGCCCAGTGGCGAGCCTGCATATAGCGAAGTCGCTCAGTCTCCGGAAGCGAAAACTCTTGACGGAGTTGGGGAAAGGGGATAACCCCTTCCGGGCCATACAGGTGACATAAGGCCCTACATCCCGCTTGACGCCATCTCGCAAAGGCCCCCGTTTCCATCCCCGGGGTAAAGTCCGGGTTGTCCACCAGCGGGGTGAGCGGAGACGGGAACGTGGTAAGACCGCGCAGAACGCCAGTAGCATCCCACACTCGCAGAGGCACTCTCGTGACAAAGGAGGCGTAGAGGTTTTTAGGCCGGTGCGGGCGACGCAGGAAGGGGATCTCCTGTAAGGGCCTCCCAGCCACCGACTGATCTTGAAAGAGCCAGTGCTTATCAGACTCCCATTTACTCCACTCTACAAGGTAGCGCAATTGAGTAGCTTGAAAGTACTTGCGGAAGTCAGGAATACCTAACCCGCCAGCTTCCGGGGCCAACAATGAGAGGGCCCTACGCATCCTAGGTTTCTTACCCTGCCAGACAAACCGAGAAACGTCCGCTTGGAGCTGCGAGATCCATCCTACCGGCGGTTGGAGCGGCAGGGCCCGAAAGAGGTATAGTACCTGAGGCAACACCGTCATCTTGACGGCAGCTATTCTGCCAAGCCAGAAAAAAATGCCTCGGTTCCACCGGCCCAACTCCTCCCTAATCTTGGCACCTAGAATCCGGTAGTTCGCCGACACCATGGCCGGCAAGGTAGGGGCAATCTGGATCCCCAGATACGGCACCGCTCCCGAAGACCAGAGCATGGGGAACCGTTGCTGCAAATACGTCCTAGTGTCCGATTCGAGCGAGACATCCAGCGCCACCGATTTCCCCATGTTCATCTTAAACCCCGACACAGTGCCAAAGGAGGCCAATTCCTCCATGCACGCGGGGAGAGCCACGCGGGGCCTGTCAATGGTCAAAATAACATCATCAGCGTAGAGGCTAATAGCGTGTTCAAAGCCCCCCATTCGGATGCCAGTCACCATCGGGTTATCCCGCATCCGCTGGGCCAACGGCTCCATGTACAGCGCGAAAAGCAGGGGCGAGAGCGGACAGCCCTGCCTGGTGCCCCGTTCAATACCAAAAGAGACCGAGGCACATCCGTTGACCCGGACCACCGCCAACGGGCGGTTGTAACAATTAAGGATCATGGAGCGGAATTTCTCTCCAATACCTGCCTTCATCAGCACTCGTTCCAAGTACGGCCAGTGGACACGGTCAAATGCCTTCTCCGCATCCACCGCCAACAGCATCCGTTCCCCAGGAATCCTGGAGGCCTTTTCAAGCAAATGGACTACACGTTTCGTATTGTCCACCGTCTGCCGTCCAGGGACGAAGCCCGCCTGATCGGGGTCGACCAGACCGGGTAGGTGGAGAGCCAGTCTAGCGGCCAGGATCCCCGTATACAACTTCAGATCGATGTCCAAAAGGGAGATCGGCCTATAGGATCCGCACTGCGTCGGATCTTTACCGGGCTTAGGGATTACCGAGATGGTGGCTCGAAGCAGATCAGGCGGAATGGCCCCAGGGTCCGCAAAGGAGTTAAAAAGACGCGTCAGGATGGGAGCCAACGTCGTGCAGAATGTTTTGTAGAATAGTGCGATGTAGCCATCCGGCCCCGGTGCCTTACCATGTTTAAGTCTGGCAATAGCAGATATCACCTCCTCAACCCGGATGTCTCTGTCTAAGTGGTCCGCCTGTTCCGGCTCCAGTGAAGGCAAGACAACCGAGCCCAAATACGCTTCCAGGGCCTCCTCATTCGGGGGATCTCCCGTATAGAGGTCTTCATAAAACCTGCGGAAGACAGCCGCTATCTGCGCGTCATCAGTCTCCAGGCGCCCCGACGGGTCAGCGATTTCTTTAACAAGCTGGGATTGCCGCGCCACTCGGAGCCTATGTGCCAACAACCGGCCACACCGGTCTCCACCGGTGTAAAAGGCGTGCCGCAACCGCAACGCCGCATACTCAGCCCGGTCAAGGTCCAGGGCTGCTAAAAGCTTCCGAGCCTCCTTGAGCTGCCGCCAAATGCGAGGAGCCCCCGTCCTGCAGTGGATCTGTTCCAGCTCTCTCACCCGATCCGTAAGTTCCTCTCTTTTGGCCTGCCGTGCCTTATTATCCGCCGAAGAGATCGCAATGAATTCCCCTCTGACAACAGCCTTCAGGGCCGCCCATTGTGTAGCCCGACTAGTGTCCGCATTGTCATTATGAGACTGAAATTCTCTAATCACTGTCTCAATGCGAGTCACTACCTCCTTCCTGTGCAACAGCGTATCACGAAGGCGCCATGTCCGAGGGCGAGGGGCCGCCGGAGGCACACTCAGCAGAACCTCAACAGGAGCATGGTCCGAAAGGGAGATCACCCCCATCTCCGCACCCGAGGCCAGCGCCTTTACCGGGGAGGTAACCAGAAGGTAATCTAACCGTGCATACGTCTTGTGCGCGTGGGAGTAATACGAATAATCCCTATCAGTCGGGTGTAGCTGTCTCCATAAGTCAAGGAGGTCCACCTCTGCAAGTTGAGCTCTTCGATCCGCAGAGAGTTCCCCGACCTGAGGGGAGCGCTGCGCCGATCTATCTAGTGCGGAATCAAAGACAATATTAAAGTCCCCCCCGAGTACGATATGTCTATCTTGAGTAGCCGAGACCTCTTCGAACGCCGCCTGCAGAAAGCGGTCCTGCCGCTCATTGGGACCGTATAAAGACCCGATCGTAAACAGGAGACCCCCTATTCTAAACCGGTAAGCCAGTAGTCTACCTTTTTGTTCAGTGAATTTGTGAAGAATTTCCCCCCTGAAGTGGCGCGCCACCAGAATCGCCACCCCGGCCGTTTTAGTGGTGCATGAGGAAAAGAATTGTGTAGGGAACTTGTGAGACTTGAGTCTGTGTGTGTCCTGTGATAGCAAGTGCGTCTCCTGGAGGAGACAAATGTCTGCCTGTGTGTTCTCTAAGAGCGAGAGGACTGCCCGCCTCTTTACAGGATTATTCAAACCCCGAACATTCAGGGTCACCACCTTACATGTGGTGGGAGGCATGGACAACAGTGGAGCAGAAAGCAGCAAGATCCCCCGTCAGCAAGATTGGGAGGACAGAGGCTAAACATGGCAAGGGGCGCAGCAAAGCACAAAGCAACGAACAGGGACAGGAGAAGCAAACCGTGTCATGCAAACCAATGAGCTTACCACCCAGCCGCCAACCCACTGCCCTCAGAATGTCTCGCACCAACCGCTCCTCGCCCCTCCAATTCACCCGCAATGCATGAAGACAAGCCAGACCACAGTCGTTATAGCTCAGTAGAAGCAACCCAAAAAGTACAGACACTGCCAAGATAACTAGAAACCCCTCTGTGCACTGGACGACCCCCCCTCCCCACTGCCAACACCCGGATCCCCCCCTCCTACCCCGACCCCAACCCTCCCAAACTTCTCCATGTGACCCCGTCCCGCCCCCACCCCAGTCCCTCCCCTCAACTGGAACTGGTACAACTACCCCGAACTCCCCCCCCACCCCCCTTCCAGAAACCCCGCAAACCCAGTGTCCCAGTCCGGTCCTTATCGGACAAGCCTGCGGAAAGTCAAACCAGTGGACGTCCAGCCACCACGCACCTCTCCGTGCCCCCCACCCCCCCTAGACCCCCAAACCTGCATATCCATAGGTGCGATGTCGATCTCCCCCCGGAGTTCATTCAGGCTGTCAGAGCCACTCCAGGCCTTATAGGATCAGCGGCTCCATCCCGCAACTCGGGATCCGGCCCCAACCCAGCCGCAGGGGAGTCCGGCCTTGTCGAAGAAGCGGATGACTGCCGGCCGGGGACTGTCTGCCAACCATCTCTGGTGAAACGATTCCGGCGGGGCGTGGGAGATCCGTCTTCAGTAGCAGTGATCCCGAGCACCCCACAGGTATCCTGAAGGGAACGCAGCTGATGTAGGGTGCCATTCCATCGAAAGATGAGACGGAAAGGGTGTCCCCAGGAGTACTGCGTGCCATGTCCCCTAAGAAAGTCGGTCGCAATTTTAAAAGCCTTGCGCTTCTGGAGGGTGGACGCGGCCAGGTCCTGATAAAGGGCTACTCGATGGCCCCTGAATTCTAGGGAAGATCTCTTTCGGGCCTCCCGCAGTATCCGCTCCTTCAGGGGATAGTCCGGCAAGAAGGCCAAGATGTCCGGAGGAGGTGCCGAAGTCCGGCGCTGCAGGCCCACTCGGTGCGCCCTATCAATCCGGATGGGAAAGTCAGCCGACTCACCCAGCACCTCTCGGAACAGATCCCCAAGGTACGATGCGACGTCCTCCCCCTCCTCCCGAGACGGAATGCCTCGGACACGGATGTTGTTCCGCCTGGAGCGATTTTCGAGGTCCTCCGTGTGTGACTGCAGGTCCAGCTGTTGCTCCCGAAGACGAATGACCTCCTGCTGAAGTTGCGCAATTTCTTCGTCTCTGTTGTGGCCCGCTTCTTCCACCGTAGCCACCCTGTCACCTAGGCCGTCCACGTCCCTTCGTATTTCACGGACCTCACCCGCCACCTCCTGCTTGAGCGTTTGGAAGTCGTCTCTCAGCGAGCTGAAGAGTGATTCCAGGAAGGACCTCGTAACCGGCGGCTCCCCCCCGCCTGCTCCCTGGGAGCCACCCGGAGGAGATGGGGACGGCTGACCCCGATCATGTCTTGCATTGTTCCTATTCAACATCTCAGGCAATGTGCGATCTCCTTTCCGCGTTCCTTTATTCTGCGCCATGATGGCCGTCGAGATGCTTCCCCCGGGAGTCCAATGTCTCAGCCCCCGGTATGATCCCAGGACCGGGCTAGCGGTCCCACACGGGGTCTCTCCAATGACCCAAGGGCTGGGTCACTTCACCGCCAAAGCAAGAACCGCAATGGGGCCCACGGCCTGCACCTCCAGTGACCAGCTGTCCGTCTGTGTCCGTAGGCCCACAGGGCCCGATCCCACACTCCTCTCAGCTCCACGGGCTCCGCTGTCTCAAGCCGACCGGCCCGGGCACCACTATGGACTCCCCTTCGAGCCAAGTCGCGGCGGGACCACCGGGTCACACGGATCCCGCAGCAATGCCTTGGCAGCTGTCGCCGCTCTTTACAGATCTATACAAGAGTGCGTACTTCGGCCGCCACGAGGCAGGCTAAGCCAAAGGAACCAGTTCTGCTTTGCGCCAATGTGCGGGCGCAATGGCGGGTCTAAGGCAGCAGTCCTCTACACTCGTCACCCGGGGGAGTCGGCCTTAGCGCTTCATCTCAGCGCCCTCCTGCCACAAAGCTCACAACGGGGCCCACAGATGAATCCGCAGACCCGACCAGGGCCCCCACTCCAGACCGGCGGGTCGCAAGTCCTCTGCCACACAGAGCCGCCGAGAACCAGGAAATAGGCCAAAGCCACGGCCCCGATTAGCGCAAGGCCTCCAATTCAGCTCCGCCCTCGCCGCTCACCGGACCGCTTCAAGAACCGGGTCCGCCAAGAAGACCCCCTCCGGGCTGAGCAGAGTTGCCCGGGACAGGCGCGGAGGGACCACAGCTCCTCCCGGAACCTCGAGGCGGCTATCCAAGAGGTCCGTGTCCGGGACTAGGCCCAAGCCGCGGCCTCCCGTAGCTGCCGGCAGCAATCGCGGCACCGGACCCTCTCCGTCTCCAAGGGCAGGCCCACTGTGCGCACCGCAGGCACCGGTGATGAAGTCCGAGCCCAGCGGGTAGAGCGGGGCTCCGTCGCGTGGACCTAGATCGGCTTCCAGACCCGGGCAGGGTCCGCCTCCTTCCCAGGCCGTGCACCAGGCCCGATCTGCTCTCCGAGATGGCGCCGCACCTCGGACCGTAAAAGCACCACGGAATGCGGCCACAAGCTCACCGCCGCCACTCCATGTTCGAACACCCCCGCTCCACGAATCTGAGCATTCCGGGGGGGAGAATCAGCTCATGTACGGTAGGATTAGGGCTTCAGGACGGCGGAGCTCACTTCGAGTGCGACCACTCAGCTCGCCATCTTGGCCACGCCCCCGAACTTTCGATTTTAGATAATCTTGAGGCTAAATTATTTTTAAAGAAAGCTAGGCCAGCTATGTTTGATTCCTTTCGGATATGGCGTAAAGAGGCCAAGCAGAAAGAAATCAAACAACTTAAAAAGGATCAAAAGCAAGGGTTCGTTCCGATAATGCAAACTATACGAGAATGTAAACAGGACAAAGAAGAAAAGGAAATGGAAATCTCTACTAGATTACATCACATGAAAATAGATAAATGTTACCCGGTTTTACCGAATAATCTAGAAAAGAAAGAAGAAGATTTGAAGGAGGATTCCTTGTTGTCGTATTTGATGAAATCACCACCTCCTTATGTACAGGGTGCTACTGCTCCTGTAGCTGCTCCTGTTGTTCCTCCTGTTGTACCCCTTGTTGCTCCAGCGGCTGCGGGTCAGCCCGTTGTTAACCCTACGAATGTTCTACCACCTGTCCTTGTTCCTACTACTCCTGTACCTGTACCTTCGCAGACTGTTGTTTCCGTTACTCCAACTACCTTGTCCATTCCTACTATGCCTTCCTTCACCTCCAGTGTTGTTGCCCCTGCTTTTCTTTCCCCTTCTGTTCGTAAGCGTGTTCCTAACTCTGTTGCTACCCTTTATTCACCTCTTTCTGGTCCATTATTTTCGTCTAATTTATCTGAAACTCCTCAAAGACGGAGTCAGATCCCTAGTGGTAGGGAGAAAGAGACGTTAGTAACCATGGCACATAGGTGGATAAGACATCCTGCTAATTACACTCCTCGTGTGGTCTTCGACACGTTTTCTCAGTTTAATGAGCCTACGCAGAGATTCGTGTTTGAAGAGATGTGTAATTTTTTGAGGGAAGAATGGTATAATGATGATGTAGATAATGTACCGTCCGACATAATTGAACTTCAGAATCACTTTTTGAACGGTATGATTATAGGTGAAGATGTACGACGTGCCGTGGAACGCTTATTAGCGTTCAGATCCACAGCACATTCTCGGGTGTCATTAGATGATACCACTGAGAATTGGAAAGCGGTTCCTGGTCAGTATCCCATGAGAGAGGTTCCGCCACTTTGGGTGCCTGGTGACCCTGCTGCTAACCCTCCGGTTCTAGCGCATTTTCGAAGGGTATGGATACATCTTCCATGGAAACGATCGGAAGTTTTGCAAGTGAAGCAATCCTTACCCGATCCGCGTAAAAATCCGGCTGGTTATTATAAGGAGTTATCACAACTGGTGGAAGCTTCTATTATGAACCTTGCCGATATCGACATGTTGTTCGGCAATGTTGTACCGCAACCAGTTTGGGCTAAAATTCGTCAAGCCGATCACGCAGTTGAATTAGGAGGTGATTGGGCTGCATTGATAACGGCTGATGGACTACAAGTTGGTGGGGCTAAGCCTGACCAGCTAATCTTAGATTTGCCTCAGAAAATCATTACGCTCATGAAAACTCTCATGCCAGCGATGAAGGTGAACTGGGATAAGTTATCAGCTTGTAAGCAAAAGAAAGACGAGAGTGTCTCGGATTTCTTTACAAGGTTTGAGGAAGCGTTTGTCGACCACAGCGGCCAGGACATGGGCGCTGAGGGAGGCCAGCGGTTATTCGTTGACAAATTCGTGTCGAATTTGTTGCCTGAGCTAAGCAACAAATTGAAGAATTCAGAGAGTGCGTGGGCAGTTTCAACCCCTGCGCAAATACTAGCAACGGCCCAGTATTATGAGAATAGGGAAAAGGAAGAAAGTGATCGTGTAGAAAAGAAAACGAAGGAGCTCAAAACAAAGGTTTTGTTGCAGCAAGCATACCCTCCACGATCAAACCAAAATGATTCACAACAGCAGTATCGACCACGAGCACAGCCTGATAGGATGCAGCCGCGTTCTGACAACTTTGATTATAGATCTTCACTTGGGTATAATCAGTGCGCATATTGTAGGAAAGAGGGACACCTAAAATATGATTGTCTTGCCTTACGGGACCGTCTGAATGGTGTGTCGACACGAGGAAACCGTGGTGGTGGTCCTCAACAGGCATCAAGTGGTAGAGGTCGTGGTTCATCCCACAATCAGATTGATCGCCATCAAAATCAATCGGATGCGAATAATTGTTTTGACCAGCGGAATGCAGGGTCAGTTCGATCTACACAATATAATGTGGATGATTATTACGTAGAGCATGAGACTGTTGTAAATGACCATTACTAGGACAGCCAACGACAAAGAGAGGGAGTAGTGTCAGTTCCGGTCGATCAGAGTGGGCCTTACGTTGCAGTGGCTACATCGGGTGTAGTTGAGCCTTTTCTGTTAGACACTGGTGCGACGAAAAGTTCCATCATGCATTCGAAACTCCCTGGCGCACCTTTGTCTGGCTTAACGAACGTTTCCGTTGGATTCTCTGGCGCCCCTGTTAGTAACCCAGTCTCTAATCCTTTGCCTCTTATGATTGGACCTCGTGAACTAACGGCTCCACTGATTCTATCTACAGGTTGTGGTGAGAATCTTTTGGGCCTGGATTTGTTGAAACGATTATATGCAACATTGTATTGTTCCCCCGAGGGAGTGGAGCTTACATTAGGTCGGAGAGTGATCTCTCCTATGTACTTGTCGATCGATAAATTCCCACCGGAATCGAGTTCCCTCCCTGCGTCCTTATGGGCCACAGGTCCCAATGATGTGGGCCTGTTAGACATTCCACCCTATGTGATTCAATTGAAACCAAATGCGCGATTACCACGTTTACCTCAATATCGTATTTCTCTTGAGGGCGAACGAGCACTGTTGGCAATCGTTCATGATCTCATTGGAAAAGGTGTTGTTGAAGAAACTCGTGGAAACGTGTGTAATAGCCCTGTATTGCCAATTCTGAAACGAACTGACCCAACTAAACCTCCTGTGTATCGCTTCGTTATAGATTTGAGAGAGGTAAATAAAATAGTAGTTCCACAATTTCCTGTGGTTCCTGACATTACGGCCTTACTAACAATGATTCCGGCATCTGCCTCCTGGTTCACGGTGATCGATCTAAAGAATGCTTTCTTTAGCATTCCGATTGCCGAGGAAAGCAGAGACCTATTCGGATTTTCATTAGGTGGTCGCAGTTTTAGGCTAAAACGCGCTCCACAGGGCTACTGTGAGAGTCCGTCAATCTACAGCCAAGCACTTAAAGGTCAACTTGATGCCTTTGTTTTACCGACGGGTGCAGCTTTGATTCAATACGTTGATGATCTTTTAGTGGCAGCTGATACAGAAGCTATTTGCAAAACGGCTACGGTATCGTTATTGCACAATCTACATGACTTACACCACAAGGTATCGCCTTCAAAGCTACAGTATTGTTGTCAAGAAGTTACCTATCTAGGTCACTTATTGTCAAGAGAAGGGAGAAGGTTGACCCCAGAGAGAATTGCAGCAATTACCCGAATGACTGTGCCAAAAACCCAGAGAGATGTTCGCGCCTTTTTAGGTATTACGTCCTATTGTAGACAATGGATTCCAAATTTTTCATTGTTGGCGAAACCATTGATAGCTCTTACGTGCAAAGATGTTCCATCCCCATTGCCTTGGTCTGAAGAGTGTCAGAAAAGTTTTTCGGAATTGCGTGATGCGTTGTGTTCGGCTCCTGTGTTGGGCACTCCTGACTACAGTAAGCCGTTTACACTATACGTTCACGAGAGGGATGGTTGTGCGTTGAGTGTTCTGACACAACCTTTTGGCGGCAAACAACGCCCATGTGCCTATTTTTCTTCGACTTTAGACCCAGTAGCAAGAGCCTTGCCGAGTTGTTTAAAGTCTACAGCGGCAGCTGCGGCGTCCATTCGACAGTCCGCAGGTCTAGTCATGGATAATATGCTTACGGTAATGGTTCCGCATGCAGTTGACACTCTATTGAATCGAACGAAAACTCAACATCTGACGAGCGCAAGATTGTCTGGATATGAGTTGACGTTGCTGGCCAGTCATATACGGATAAAACGATGTAATGTGTTGAATCCAGCAACATTGCTGCCGATCGACACAGAATCAAGTGGTGAAGCAGTACATGACTGCTATCTCAGAACTGAGGAGGAAACTAAGGGTCGTATTGACCTAAAAGATACTCCATTGACAGATCCCGATGGTACTTTGTATGTGGATGGTTCCTGTTTTAAGTTGCCGAACGGTAATGTGACGACTGCGTATGCTGTAGTAACATTGAGAACGATTGTGGAAAGAGCAAGATTAAGTCAGAATTCGGCTCAGGCTGCTGAGCTGATCGCATTAACGAGAGCGTGTGTGTTGTCTAAAGATAAACGGGTGAATGTGTTTACAGATAGCCAGTATGCGTTTGGTGTGGCACATAGTTTTGGACGACTGTGGAGAGAGAGAGGATTCCTTACGTCGCATGGCACGAAGATTCAACATGGTCAGCTTGTAAATGATCTTTTAGATGCACTCACATTGCCTAAACAGGTGGCCATAGTCAAATGTAGCGCACATCAGAAAGTAACAGATGATGTGGGTCGTGGTAATGCGTTTGCGGATGAAACGGCTAAAGAGACAGCTAAAGATTTGACGAACAGAATGTATGTTACGAGCTCAGTGAGATGGCCAACAGAGACTGGTATGTGTGAAGACACATTTGAAAGTGTGAAAGGAATACAGAATGAAGCCACTGAGACGGAAAGGACTAAATGGAGAGAGAGCACGGGAAGATTGGATGAGAATGGATGTTGGGTTGATTTATCAGAGAAGCAGAGATGGATGTTACCGGATGCGTATGTGCTCGCTGTTGTTACAATGGCTCATGGTATGGCGCACATCAACACGAAAGGCATATGCAAGTTGTTGTCTCATGTATGGAAGAATGATGGGATTACTAAGTGTGCCGAGAGAGTGGTTAAGAATTGTATGGTGTGTTTGATGCACAATCCTGGTAAGGGCACCCCCACTCCACCTGGCCATTTTGCCCCTCCTACGTACCCTTTCGAAGTTATTCAGTTGGACTTTATCCACATGGAGAGATGTAATAATTTAAAGTTTGTTTTGGTTGTGGTGTGTGCATTCTCTAGGTGGATTGAGGCCTACCCCCTTAAGGATAATACGGCTTTATCCACGGCAAAAATTTTGCTCAAAGAGTATTTTCCCCGCTACGGAATGCCTCGGGTCGTATGGTCGGACAACGGAAGTGAGTTTGTTGGGAGTGTGATGAAGAGTGTGTGTCGCGGTTTAGGGATAGTACAAAAATTTCATAGTGCAAACCATCCACAATCAGCAGGCTTGGTGGAAGGATATAATGGCACTCTAAAACTGAAATTGGCTAAAATTCAGGCAACAACTGGTTTATCATGGCCCGACGCTTTGCCTCTGGCTCTCCTGTCGACCAGGGCAACTGTACACTCTCGAGTAGGGCTCAGCCCATATGAGATTGTGTTCGGCCGTCCTGCTAATGTATGGGGAGTCCCAAGACCTAAAGAATTTGATAGAATCGAATACCCTATGTTGATTGATTATCTCTATGATCTGACTGCTAAATTGAGTTTGATTCATCAACAGGTCTTTGAGTCTCTGCCGTCACAAACAGAGGGTCCTGGTCATCGGCTCCAACCAGGGGACTGGATCCTTGTCCGGAACTACGGACGAAAACGAAACCTTGAACCAAGATTTGTGGGCCCGTTTCAGGTACAGCTGGCTACGAGGACGGCGGTTCGACTACACGGACGCCGGAACTGGGTACACGCTACCCACACCAAAAGAGTCCCGCTTCCTTTGCCGTCGGACACCTGGATGAGAAGAGGTCTTTCTTCATCTGAGACCGACACTCCACAACGTTTCGTTCCATTCAGCGAAGCTCGGCTTGTATCTGACACCGTTGTTGATTCCCCTCAAACAATTTCCTCCACGTCAACCTTGGAAAATTTGACTGTTGAACAATCACCTGAACAATTGAACACTCCTTTGCCGTCCAATCCACTGTTTGAAGATCAGACTCGCCCTGGAAGTAGCCAATATTTTCTTCGTCCACGAACAAGCCACAAATAAAAAGATTTTTTTGTTTCTAGGTTCTACATTGCTCTGAAAACAGTGGACATTATATATTGTGTATCTTTTTCTTTTTTCGTACAGCCAAGAACATTATTTAGCTAGAACCTACCATCCAGGTTGACCGTAAGGCCGTGCGGGTACTTCCTTCTGTTTAGCAGCTATCGACACAAGGTCGGTTTCTATTATCAATTTCTGGGAACTTCTGGGAATTGATAATCGCTAATCAGAACGAGGTGCGTCAAGAACGTCGCGGACGGTCATTAGGGGATGGAATCATCATTGTCTGAGCTGTCGAAAAGAGAGGAAATTTTGGCGCAAAGATCTGCATTGCATAAAATATTTCATACGAAATGGTTTTTCTTACAGGTGGTCATACTGTTCCTGACTATATCTATGTTGCTGGTGGGGGGAGTATATTATGGGTCCCAATTCTTATTGTCTTCTGCTACATCTACTCTCCCATCTCGTGATCTATATTTCGTTTCTACTGTCTCTCCACATTCCTTTTATCTTCTGCCTCAACACGAACAAGTCAGACGTGCGGAATTCAGAAACAACTCTTTTATTCAACTCTTGCATCAGCATCAATTAGTGGTAAACACTACCAACTGTTGGGTGTGTGGGTTAATGCCACATACCATGGATAAGGGTATTCCGTACTTAGTTCTGCCTTATAGTGCACAAGGGTCAGCTCGAGCATTACAAACTATGTTCCGTAGCGCACTAGATTCCTACCCCCATCGAGAACCACGCTCAGCAAACTCTGGTCCTGGCCCGTACCACAAGACTCTGGCGAGAGCTATTGCAGACTTAGATAGAGATATTTTTGACGCATCGCTCATCCCAGAGGAAGAGGTGCGAGCATATAAGGAACTAAGTGAGGCTGAGTACAGCTTATCAGTGGGTGAGAGGCAGCTTAAAAGCTCGCCACCGATATGGATTGTACCTCACCTTGGTAATTTCTGCTTGAAAGGTCTTGGTCGAAATCCGAGAGCTCAGTTTGGGGAGAGTGCTTGTACCGAGACCTATGTCTTACCGACGCTCTCCTCCCCTGTCTTCCTGCCTGCCAAGGGTACTTACTTTGTATGTTATGATCAAGCCTATACGTGGTTACCTCATGACTTCTCGGGTACCTGCTATATTGCAAATCTTTTGCCTCCGACTTTCACTGTGGCCTCTGATTATCACAGAAATAGAATTGTGAGAGGTGTGGTTAGCAAAGAAGATACTTCCGGACAAGAAGCGGGAGACTTCTTTAAGGGTTTCCTACCGTTCTGGGGACCGATGGTTAATAGCAGGAACTTGAGGCAGTTAACTCGTGTAGTAGAATCAACTGCCAACATAACTGCAAATGCCCTTGGTAATTTGACAGCCGAACTCCAGGCGGATAGACTAATGACGTTGCAGAACCGTATGGTTCTAGATATCGTTCTAGCAGATAGAGGTGGGGTTTGTAAAGTCATCCATTCGAGCTGCTGCGTATTCATACCTGATAACGCTCCAACGGTTTATCAAGCCATCTCTAAGTTGCACAAAATTTCGGAGTCCATACACGTGGACGAAGGAAATTGGACGCTTCTGGGATGGTTTTGGGGTCTGATATCGACTTGGGGTTGGAAGATTCTGATGATCATAGGGGTTGTTGTGACATTTCTGTTCTCATGTTGTCTTTGTGTGCAATGTGGTCCTGCCTTATGTGGCCTTTGTGCTACGACGTGTATAAGACAGCCCGTTGTCACCAAAGAGGCATTGAAGGATAGAATAATGTATCAACAACATCTGGATGATCTGATGAGTATCGAAATCGATTATGATTTCGACTAGTGCTTGCCTACATGAGGGCAAAAGGACCGTCTGAGGTTCCGTAAAAATTATTACGACGTTCTGGGCATTACCGAATATGGACGAGTTTGGTATCTACGAACCGTAAATGGCGAGTTCGGCAAGTGTGTGTATTTTCGCTACGCTACCTGCCAGGGTTCGTCTAATATTACGCGTTCTTCATCTGAACCCTCGGGTTCCATTTTAGATACGGCATCCATTTTGTTTCTTGCCCTCACGTAGTCAGCGAGCAGGTAACTGTTCGCCCCCTGACCCTCTAGTTCCCAAGCCTTGCGGAAGACGCATATTCCTTTCATGCGTCTTTATGGCCGGAGGAATGACACAGCGAAGGCAGATGGCCCAGCTTGAGGGTAATCTGGTTGTACCGGTCTATTGTGACAGCCTTGCAGGCGATGGATCCAACTCTTTGATCCTACGATCATGCTTCCGATATTACCCCCACTCTTTTCTCTACACGTGTCTGACTTCCTTGCAGCTGCTCTTGTCTCTTCTTCTTTGTCATTTACAACTCTAAATAGGTGTGCCTAATGGTGGGAAGATGTACTTTTACAGTTGGGAACCGGCATTGCTATTGTAATTATGTTCCGGGATTCTGAACACATGAAAGCGACCTTTTTGAAGTTTACTGTGGGAACTGGATTGTAATCTTTTGTCCACATGTTATGCAATGGCAACATTATGTATAAAAGAGAGCGACCTACAAACACAATTTGAAACAGACTCGCAGAACCTACATGTCCATGTACTTCTTATGACTCTTGTTTCCCTGCAGTAATAAACGCTAATCTTTGACGCCGAAGGAAGTGTCCCGTGCCTGTGTAATTTGTGCGCCGAAACAGGTATCCCATGAAGGTTATAGGTGTTGTTCCCTTGCACCGCTGGTACTGTTAAAAGTCCAGTCCTTCAGTGGGAACATGGCGGCCGTCCGGTACGTGAGCTCCCGTGCACCAGTGGGGCGATGTAATTCAATGCGGTTAGGAGTGCATGCGAATTGCAGATTTTGTCATACCTTGAGGAGTGCAAATCAGGGAACCTGAAGGAGTGTTTTTACGGCTATTTTGTCAAACTTCGCCAATTGACCATCGGTAACTCTGCAGGGGAGATTCTGTGGAGTGGCGGTTGTAGAAGCACTGGGAGGAGTCTGGGCGGAGGCTGTGGCATGGCTCAGCTGGAGCCGCCGCGTCGCTGCTAGGATCGGCTTCCTGCGGAAAGGTGGTGTGAGCTCCAGTTTGTCGGGCACACTAGCACTGGTAAGGAGGGCGGAACGAAGTATGCCCGGTAAATAAGGAAAGAAGGGGGAGACTGGGGGCAACAACAAGAACAGTGAGGGAGACCAACAGGTATACATTAAGGAGTTAGAGGGTCTGGGGTAAAGGGGAGCTTGGTGGCTCCTCTGGTAAAATTTCACTCATTAAAGGCCAGATAGCCTCTCCACCAAACCAGCCTGAACAGTGTGTTAAGGGCCTTAAGGTCTTGAAACCAAGTAAAACGGTAAATACAGTGGTAATAGAGTCTCCCAGTGGTAAGACACACATAAACATAAAAAGACGAACAGAGGGTACCGGGAAAAATAAGTCACCCCATCGCTTTGCTCGTATTTTAAAGTAAAAGCCCAGGGACATGTGTACTGTAACCTCAGAATCTCAGCAGGAGAGCCAAAATATTCAAGGGAGGATGGCATCCGGTACTAAGGAAGTGATGCCAAAGCAGATTGTGCTAAAAAACAGATATGATCCCTTACTTAGTATTGGGGAACATTCTACCTCCTCCCCAGAAATAAACATCCCTACAGATAACCAACATTCTTGCAGTGTCTCTGAGCAACAGTTGACCCCACACGTGCCCCCACAGGACAATATCGAGTCTAACCCAACTGGAATAGAAAATACAATGGCAGCGATGATGACAGAGTTGAGGGAGAGGTTCGCGACATCTGAACTTAACCAGTAGAGAATTCAAGGTACTGCGAGACCATGGAAGAGAAAATCAACAGTCTTAATAGATAGGGTAGGGGCGATGGAAGCGGCACAAAATGAGATCTCTAAAAAAGTGGACACTAATCATGAAGAGATACGGAAACTCAGGAAAAATAAGAGAGGGCTCAGAGATAAATTAGAGTCTCTTGAAAATAATACGAGAAGAAATAATATCAGAATTTTAAAGGTTCTCGAGGGTCTCGAAGGAGGAGACATTAAGGCCTTCTTAACCACCCTCTTAAAAGAGTGCAACTTGAATCTGGACTTAGAGGCATTTGAACAAGATGTGCAAACAGTCCATCAAGACCCTTTAGTGGCCCGTTCTGGGAGGAAAACTGCAAGAAGGATATTAGTGAATTTTAAAACTTATTCACTAAAAGAAAGCATCCTTGCTGCAGCACTAAAAGTTGGAACATATAGGAAAAGTGATTGGTCCTTTCGCATTCGCTCAGATGTTTCACGAGAAACTTTAGACAGGCAATGGGAGCTCAGGAAATATATACAAGACCTAAGAGACCTAGGAGCCACAGCAAACTTATGTTTCCCAGTCTTGCTGAAGGTTATGAGAAATAATAAAATGCACACCTTCAGGGATCCTAGTAATGTAAAAACTTGTATAGATCAGATTAAGGCACAGTCAATATAATTGATAGCTAGTCAAACCACCAGGAGGGTACGAGAGCTCACAGGAGGCGTTAATATGCCTTGTGTTAGTAGGGAGGGTTCCCCGGGGGCGGGTGGGGGGGCGGTGTCAACGGTAAGAATTTAGAGTTTAGAAAATCACATAAGGCACAAAGGGTGGGTGTGCAAGCAGGGGAAAAAAACAATGTTTCTACTATGTCTGGTCTAGTTGTTTATGGTTTACTTTTACCTTTTCTTTGTTTTGTGCTCTCTCCCGACTCCACAAGTCCAGAAGAGGTCATACAGGGAAAAGAAGGAAAATGGGGTATAGCAAGTCCAGGCCTTCTCCAATACCAGAAAGCATTTCACTTGAAAGTTTTTAGGCAGCTGTTAAAAGATTCCCCTAATCTCTCGCCACTGTTAAGAGCCCTGACATTTGGCCCACCAGACTTATCTAGCTTCCCAGGTTTTCATTGCAGTGATCTGCTGGTCTCAGCCTAGTTATCAGTGCGCCACAGCCACGCCCTCACGGCTGGTATACACCCACACCACACCCATCGAGCAAAGGCTTCACAGTACACATGACCCTGCCAATAAAAAAGACCGGGCGCACGTGCTCTACGCCATTTTAGAGTTGTTCGCACCGGATGCACTGCGGCCAGCACAGGCACACCTCCACGGGACCTTGACTTTCCGTCCACTAAGGTATGGCTACCGTAACTGCTGAGCGAGTGTGCAGCCTGCGGTGATGGCCCGTCCCGGCTGTCTGGACATCTCAGGTTTTGTGTGCCCTGCTGGACCGCAGTGTAGACCTGAGCCAACAGATAGTGCAGGCCTACCGCCACATGGCGTCGCCTTGCTGCTCACAGAGTTAGTGGCACCGCAAGTGTTGAGCGGGTGTGCAGCCTGCAATGATGGCCGGTGCACTGGTATGTCCTCTGCCATGGTGAAATCAAGACCCAGCTCCAAATGTGAGACCTGGTGGCCTGCGGCTGCATGATATGCAAGGTGCCTTGTCCGCGGGCCCCGGGCTTGGGACTTGCAGCACCACATGGTAGGCCCTCTTTTCTACACGCAGGTTGCGAAAGGTGAGCAGAGCGGCTTGTTTGCGCAGCGGCGGGCAGACATCTCCGGGCAGTGGGAGTGGAGGGGTTGCAGCAGCCTTGGTGTGCAGCGGCAGGCAGACACCTCTGGGCAGTGGGAATGGATGGGGTGCAGCAGCTAGGGTGCACAGCAGTGGGCAGACACCTCTGGGCAGTGTAAGTGGATGGGCTGCAGTAGCCTGGATGCACAAAGGCGTTACAGCGATTTAGGCGTGCGCAGTTGTATGTACTCTGCTTTACTGATTCTGTACTATGTTTCAGATAAGTGAGCTTGAGGGCTCCACTATGTCCCGACACGTGGTTGGAGACACACCGGTGGCGGAAAGGTGAGCTGTGAGGGTTTTGTTCTCAGTGTGTGCACTCACTGTCGCTCTCCATCTTTCTTACTCTCCCTCACACTCTTTCTCCCTTCCTCTCTCTCACACTGTTTCTCGCTTTCTCTCTCTTCCTCACTCTTTCTCTTTCTCTCGCACTCTTCCTCTGTATCTCTCTTCTTCTTTCTCACACTTTCTCTTTCTCTCACTGTTTCTCTCTCTTCCTCTCGCTCTCATTCTTTCTGTCTTCCTCTCACTCTTTCTTTCTCTCTCCCTCTCTTTCTCACTCTTTCGCTCTCTCCCTCCTTTGATGGACACATGACACACAATCTTACCTTGCTTTTTGTCTAACAGGCTGTGATTCACCGATTGAAGACCCCCCCCCCCCCACACACACACACACACACACACATGGAGCTCCCGCCACGAGGCGATGACCTCACTTCCACTGACTTAGTGCCACCAGAGGTAAACGCGTGTGCAGCCTGCGATGATGCGTGGCCATCCTGGCAATCAAGACTCTCTCTGAATTGTGAGCTCCGCGTGTACGCAACGACATCCCTCTTACACACACGCCGGTGGCGGAAGGTGAGCAGAGAGGCTTGTTTCCGCAGCAGCGGGCAGCCACCTCTGGGCAGTGGGAGTGGATATTGTGCAGCAGCCTGGGTGCACAAGAGCGGGCAGACACCTCCAAGCAGTGGGAGTGGATGGGGTGCAGCAGCCTGGGTTTACAGCAGCGGGCAGACACCTCTGGGCAGTGGAAGTGGATGGTGTACAGTAGCCTGGGTGCGCAGAGGCGGGCAGACACCTCTGGGTGGCAGGAGTCAATGGGGTGCAGCAGCCAGAGTGCGCAGGGCGGACTGACACTTCTGGGCGGCGGGAGTGGATGGGGTGCAGCAGCCTGGGTGCGCAGGGGCGAAACAGAGAATTAGTTGTATGTACTCTTCCAATACTAATTCTATACTATGTTTCAGATGACTGAACTTGCGGGCTGCCCTATGTCCCGGCACGTGGTTGGAGACACACCGGTGGCAGAAAGGTGAGCTGTGAGGATTTTCTCCACAGTGTCAACACTCACTCTCCCTCCATCTCTTCCTTTCTGTCACTCACACTCTTTCTCTCTCTCACTCTCTATATCTTCCTTTCTCTCACACTCTTTCTCTGTCTATCCCTCTCTCTCATTCTTTCTTTCTCTTTTCCTCTGTCTCACTCTTTTTCTCTTTCTCTCACACTGTTTCTCTCTTTTTCTTCCTTATATCTCACTCTTTCTCTCTTCCACTCTTTCTCTGTCTTCCTCTCTCTCACTCTTTCTTTCTCTCTCTTACTCTCTCTCACTCTTTCTCTCTCTCTCTCTCTCTCCTTTGATGGACGCATGACGCACAATCTTATCTTTCTTTTTGTCTTGCAGGCTGTGATTAACAAATTGTCGAGGGATGACACGCCATGGCTGTACAGTTTTATTTGTTGTTTTGTTTAAATAAAATGGTTTATATGTAAATGCATACATGACTGTGATTGTTATTTGTCCAACCTCTTCTTAATTATAATTGTGCGGTATCAGCCAATTTTTTATGGTCCAGATTTCCTAAGGTCACATTTGTTTGTGGGGTAATGGGGGGGGGGGTGAGGAGGGGACGGCGGACAAGTGGCGGGGGGGTGTCGGGGCAGTGTTGGGTGTCCGAGCTGCATGAGTGTTGGCTCCATTGCATCTGTTGTGGCTCAGGTGTGGCTCTGGGCTGGGCTCCCTTTCATGTCACAGGTTGTAGTCCGACTTAACACCAGCTCAGAGCAGTTGTAAACTTCCTGCTACTAACGCACCTTATCACCTATTTTGTACTCTCTTCGAGGATCTTGCTGGTGGTTGAGAAAATTGCGAAGTGATGTGTTCGCTGATTTTTGCATGGGAACGTCTACTCTGCATCTCATTAGCAATATTTGCCGGGGTCTTCCGTGACAAGGCTTTTTGAGGCTACTATCGCTGGTAAACTGGTGATATGGGCTGTTTGCTCCAGCTTGTGAATGGTGCGTTACATTTATCAAAATTGTAGGTTTTGTGGCACTCTGTAGGTAATCCTTTTGGATTTGTATTCCTTTTGTCTTAAAATGTTTTATGTTTGGGTGCTGGTGGGTTGCCCCCTCTGACCTGAGGGAGTTGCAAGTGATAAACTGAGTATACACTGCTGAACGGAACAGTGGGCCCCACTGCACTCCTTTGGGAGAATTGAAAATCTTCAATATTTCAAGTTCAAGGTATCCAAATGTAAATACAAGTAAATCCACTTAAATCAGGTTTTAATCTTGTTTATTAATTTTTCACAACTATATCATCATTTTCGCTGTTACGTCACAGCTCAATAGTTTCATTTTTTACATCATAATGGATGTATCATCCTTATTGTAATTTGTACAATTCAAAACGTTGTTGAAATGTGTGTTTCAAATCCCTATGCATTTCGTGCCGGGGCACTTCATCAGGGGAAATGCATGAAATCTGTGATATAGAAAGTAGAGAGTAGGAAAAGTGTGTCAATGATCAGGAAGTAGGCCTGCAAATGCTTAATGGAGAGTAACTGAATGCATATATATATATATATATAGTGTTCATGCACGGTTGCCAACAAAAAACGTGTGACTGTGTGATGTGATCATGCCTCTATGTAGGGGTGAGTTTAACGTGAATGTGAATGATCGGTTGTTTCTTGGTGTGTTCAAAAAACGTGAAATTAATCACCAATAGGTAATCATTCAAATTAAAATGGATGGTGTTGTGGGGATAGTGCCAAAAATCTTGTGTCCTGCAATTAATTATTACTGAAGGCCATTATTACGAGTGCAATTAAAACATGCAGTATCATGAGAAAAAGTTTGGGCCCGTGTTCTATTCATGTAATCAAGCTGCTCACGTTTAGAGTCTGACGTAAAAAAGTCAAATTAGTGCTCACTGTAGTTCGTTTGTATGCGGTGCATGAATTATTCACACTTTCTCACACTCAAATCACAGGTTCTTAACAGTCGTGGCTATTGGTCTCACCGGTAATCGTGGTGAATGCGGTTCATCTGTTCACGGTGACAACTCTTTGAGAACGCGACGCATGCGTGGGATGTTGTGTTATGTGTTTCTATAGAAACAACCCGGAAGTAGGGTGTGTTGATGACGGAGCTTGTATGAAAATATTATCGAGTAAAGCAACGGTATCCTGAATTAGGTTGATCAATTGAATTACATGTGCGCGACTGTGCTGCCGCTAATATTAAAGGCGTAATGCCATAATGCCTCGGGGTGCCATAAACTGTTATCAGAGGCCATCTTGGAATGGTGTGATATTCTGAGTCCATGCGAATTGAATGGGGACTCAACAGTTATAATGTAGAGTAAAACTGTGTATAAGTGAGATGATTGAACGGCAAGTGATTTGTGCTTAAGTGAGTTAAATCAAAAGGTGAAAACAGTCGAACTTAAAATATAAATGGGATCATCAAATTTCAGGGTAATCCATACTTAACAAGTATACATGTGCATAAATGTTCCTGGTGTATGTATTAAACAGTTGGTGAAAATATCAGTTAACTGAGAAAATCTAAAGTCATATACAAACTTTACAAAAAAAGTTATAAAAAACAACTATATTCCAGTCGATCATTTAACCCCGTTGGGTTGCATGAGTTCAGTTTCTTTTTCCAAAACATCTCGCATTGGAGTAATTTCTTTCTGTTGTCGATGCCTTGGTTCACAGAAACAACCCCCAAGACCATGAATCTGATCTGGCTGATGTTGTGATTGTTAGTGACGAAGTGGGCGGCCACCGGAGCTTTTAGTATCTTATTCCTGATGGTGCTTTTATGCTCTGTCATACGAGTTTTTCTTTTTCTTTCAGTTTTCCCAACGTATGGAAGACCGCAGGGACATTTTAAAAGATATACCAAGTTCTTAGTGTCGCAGGTGGCGTTGGTGAAAGGTTTGATTGGTCTGCCTGTGGTCGGATGATTGAGGGTATTACCACGAATAATGTTGTTGCAATGTCCACAGTTCATGCATGGACTTGTACCTGTATGAATTGTGTTTGATTCTCGTGGTTTCGATTCAAGTAGGTCTTTTAGATTCCTTGATCTTTGATATGCAAATAAAGGTTTCGTGAAAATCCCTTTACAGTCTGGTTCGTTTTCAACCATCAACCAATTTTTTAGAATAATTTTCTTAACCCCTTCCATGCTGATGACGGCCCTCAGCCGTCATGCACTACAGTGCGCGTGTGCTGATGACGGCTGGGGGCCGTCATGACCGCACCCGCGCTGAAATCTTCAGCACAGGAGCAGAATCGCGGCAGCATGGAAGGGGTTAATCTGTTGACTCCTGGTCAAGAACTTGGATACAAATACTGGTCTGTTTGAATCAATTTTTCTTGTGTGTACTTTCAATAATTCTGACCTATTGACTGTTTGTGTTCTCTCCTTTGCTTCATTTAACATTTTTTCCGGATATTTTCGTTCTCTGAATTTCATCATCATTATTGATTCATTATTTTGGTATGTGTTTTCATCTGATGATATTCTTTTGAGTCTCAGAAGTTGCGAATACGGTAGATGGCGTTTAAGAGACATAGGGTGACAGCTGTCAAATATCAGTGAATTGTTTATGTCTGTGCTTTTCGTGTACACGTCAGTGAAAAATGGTTTATTCTTATGTGATACCAGAACGTCCAAATATGGGATTGCTCCAGTGTTAATTGTGTGGGTGAATTGAATGTAGTCATCGATATTGTTGATGTATGTTATGAACTCCTCAATTTCCGTTGTTGGTCCTTTCCATATGAGGAAAATGTTGTCTATTTATCGCCAAAACCTGTCGATTTTGTCTTGCCATCTAGTATTGTTGAGGATGTTATCAAGTTCCAGGCGGTGCATGAAGAGGTTAGCGTAGCTGGGTGCCGCACAATTCCCCATGGATGTTCCAGCTAATTGTTGAAAAAATTCGTCGTTCCATGAAAAATAGCTGTGGTATAAATTACATTTTTCACCATTTTGGTTGCGATAAAGTGCCGTTAACTCAGCGATGTATTCTTCAGAATATACCCCTCGGTGTTCGAAAGACTTAAGAAGTACTCCGAGTGCCGCGCTGAGAGCCGCGCACCCATCGCTTTCACACGGGGCCACACTGAGAGCCGCGCTAGTCACGACTAAAAAAAAAGTCCACTCTGACTACTTTACATTCGCCTCGGGGACACCATCCCCCGAAGCATGCCAACATGTTCATTATTTAAAAAAAAAAAATAGAAGGCCGCGTCGGACCCCCTCCCGTGGCCAATTCCGGGCGAGGACCCCATCCCCCGGGCCTGCCCTCACCGTGGGGGGAACCCCAATACCCCACGGTCCCGCCGGCTCCCCTCGTCTTGCGGAATTTTGCATTTTTTCACATGGGGAGCAGCTGACATGCCCCTCACTGTGTGGAAAAGCAATCTGCTTTGGATTTTTGGAAGCAAGAGCAGGTTCCCTAGCTCTCGCTTCCAAAATCCAAAGCAAGTTTGCTATGACAGGGCGGAAACGGTGCGGCTGCCGCCCTGTCATAGCAAACAACAGTGTCCCGGGGGTGGGCACCTGGGGACACTGCAGGAGCTGGCCCTGGGGGCTGGCGGTCCCCAGGGCCATCACTGGCTCCAGGAGGGTAGCCGTGCGCCCCCCCTTTCCAACTTAAGTGAAGCCTCGGGAACGTGGTGGTACCCAAGGCTGCAGGGGCCCCAGATAATATTTTTTAACAAAATGCCCCCGGGATCTAGCCTACCCGGGGGCCTCATTAAAATAAACGCGGGAACCAGCTCTCCGTTGTTTTTGAACAATTTCAGCGGAATTTGCGTCCCCAGCACGAATTGCCCGAATAAAAAAATAAAATAAAATGCTTTGTTGGGCCCTGGGTGTCCTTCTAGGTCCCCCTGAGCATGCCTAGGGGGTCGGGGTTTCTACCCTGCCCCCTTCTCTTGTTTTATAGCTTTGTTTCTCTGTTTTCTGGTGACTTGCTTCTACTGAGTAACAAGATGGCTTCCAACACTTCCTGGTTAGGAGTGTTGACAGCCAATTAGAATGAACCTCGTGGTCGTGGCAGCCAATTAGAATGAAGCTCGTGGTCGGGAGGGGTCGCCACTCCACCGCTGCCCTAGGTATCGAAACTTTTATTTTTTAAATTTCTCAGCAACTACTGAACGGATTTACACCATTAAAAAAAAGGTCTCTTTCTGATTCACGCTCTACATTTTTGCCAAATTTTGGGGTAATTCCGTTCAGCAGTTTCGGCTGTAGCCTGTCTCAAAATTTACTATGAAAATTAACATGGGGAAAACACGTTTTGGGACCCCTTTTTTTTTTCTCAGTCCCCGCTTGACGAATCACCCCTAGGGATAGGAGCTGACCTGGATAGACTTTTTTTAGGAGAATTTCGTGAAGATTCGTCAAACGATTCCAAAGTTATTAGCAAATCAAAAAAGGCTTTTTCTATGGAAAGTAGGTTCTAACTATAACTACCTACTGAAGACCACCAGTAGGATATATATCTATATACCTATATATATCTATATATACAGTTTGCCGCACTGGAGCCAGTGGCCAATGATTCCCGCCTTACTTGCCTAATAACAATGGACACGGACCTTCAAGTTGGTGCAGATTATTTTATTCCTTGCAGAGTAGTCGCCGTAACGTTTCGGCTCCCTGGAGCCTTGATCACATGACAACGTGATTCATTGTAGTGCTCATATTTAAAGTGACAGTGCATTGTTGAAATTAGACAATGTGACTTTTTGCAACATAGAGGAAAGATCCAAATACTAGATAAAACAAACGAGTTGCCTGGTACTAAATGTAGTGTGCATTTGGGATCATCCACAATAACAATTCGGTAAAAGCGGAGATTTGTGCAAAATACGCAAACAGTACACAAATAAATATGTAGCATACAGTTAATGGTAAACTATCAGTACAAAATGTATGCGCCAACCATATAATATCGCAATTGGATAGTGTCATGATGTAAAAATCACGCTCACCCCCACAGATAAAAATAGAATAGTGACGATTAATAGTATCCATAAAATCCACACTGCTGTACTATGAACAAATGAAGCATATCTAGGTATACAGAATTGTTAACTTATTGCAAATTCATAATTGTATAATAATGTTTGTTGGTTCACGGGATAAATGCCCCTACTCATTGTCCACTTCACCTTGGTCAGACTTGGGCATATTACTTATGAAGTGCAAAATACGCTATTGTGCAAATTGGCAATGTAATCATAGTATGGGTTAGAAGATATAGCTGCCTCACTATATCTCGGTTTCACTTGGCCAAATTATATATAAAGTGCAAAGAATGCCATGGTGCAAATATGCAATGTAAACACGGTATAGATAACAAACTTTAGCTGCCTAATCACATGTATGTGGATTTCTGATCAACAAGGCGATCTTCCAACATGCCTAGTTGTAAGATCAAAAGCATTAAAATACTGTGTTAAATCCTTCTGTTAATCTCATTGCATTGTGGCACAGAAAACCCCTTTCTTATTGTTCGCTATACTTAGAATGAATACGTATTCATTCCAAGCAAATTTCCCAAAACCAGTATCATAGATAACAATTATAATGGGGCTCAATCCCCTGATGTCTTCGATCCTATCGCCTTACGGCCTTCTCCTAGTTTTTGCTCTCATTCAGTACATAAGGGTCTGTTGTGTGAAAGTGGATAGTGTCCTAAACCTCAAGTGTACCCCATTCCAAGTGATAAAAACTGTGTATCAAAAAATGTGCAACTATAAAAATAATAATAATACCTTGATAAAATGCTAAACCTGCTTAGCATGGTTTGTATAGATCTTAATCAAATATATCATGCTTCTTGTGATGATGCTTCATGATTTCATAAGTCTAATTAAGTGGTTTTCAGAAATGCAATCTATCCCTACATGCAGCAGCAGACTGGACCAACACTTAACTGTTGAGGTATCGTTGTTTAGATATTTGAATTGGTAGCCCCAGCCGGGGATACCATTTAGCACTGACAGGATAGGCTCATAAGGGTAGGCATATACTTCAACTAATTATCTACCCAAAGAATAAATACATAAAACAATAAATTATTATCACTAAGGTAATACCAGCCGGCTACCTTAATAAGATAAAAAATCATTATTGTGCCTATCATGTCATATCTTAACTGGGAATTAGGGTAAACAAGTATACATATCTTCAGTGACATTTGACCCCCCCAGGTGCTTAGTATCTAATTGCAGTATGTATCTTGATTTAACAAGCTTGCGGAGCCTAGCTTCTCTATCCCCTCCTCGTCTGCTCGCAGTTGCCGCAACAATTACATAATATTTCAGGCTTTGGTTGTCACTTTGGTGCAAATCTCATAAATGCCTAGCCACTGGATAGGTATTATCCTGGTTGGCTATCGCTCTTAAATGCTGAAGTATGCGCTTGTGGACAGCAAGTTTTGTGCTCCCCACATACCTCAAAAAACACGGGCATTGCAGTATGTAAATAGCAAACTCAGTCTTGCAAGTTAGTACCTTGGTAATGCGGTGTTCGATGTTGCTGAACCAGTCTTTGAATGTTTTCATGTTAATACCATGTACACATGACTTGCAAGTCTTGCATCTAAAAAAGCTACTATTGGTATGCAGCCAGGATGTTTTTTCAATGATTTCCGGACTGGTGTCCACCAGCCGGTCCTTTATTGAAGGGGCTCTGCTGAATGTAAGAGAAGCTCTTTGAGGTAGGGTTGAACCAATGATTGGGTCGATCAGGATAGTTGGCCAATTACGATTTATGATCCTGTATATTTCTTTGTGTTGCCTACTATATCCTGTTATGATTCTCAAAGTACTGCCTGGTGTTGTTATTCGAACAGGACTGGTCATGCTGGTCGTAATTTCAGGTGGGACTATGGGTTTGTATTTATTGAATAGGTCCTGTCTGTTGTGCCTCAGAGATTTAATTAGGGCACTGTCTATTACACGTCCAGAATATCCTCTCTCTAGAAACCTGCACCTGCTGGCTTTTTGGGCTGCCTCCAGATCTTGCGAGTTACTGCAGACCCTCCTGATGCAAGCATCTCGCCATAGGGAATACTGGCAATTAAATGTGCCGGATGCGCTCTGCCAGCATGTAATATAGTGTTCCCTGCGGTGCTCTTGCGATACAATCTGGTTTCCATTTTGTTGTTCTTAATATACCCCTCTGTATCTAAAAAAGTAACAGATGTCTGACTCATAGTCACTGTAAATGCCAAGTTGTACTCGTTATCATTGATGCCTGTAATATAATCATTGGCTTGCCAAATAATATTCAACTGCAGTTAATCCATCCACATGTACAATACTCGTGTAGAGCGTAGTCACGTCAAGCGCCATCATCCAGTACCCTTCAACCCATTCAATTTGTTGGATTTTCAGCAAAAAGTCCCCTGTGTCCTGTACAAAAGATACAAGGTTTAGAACATAACTTTGGAGAAAGTAATCGATGTAGATTGATGTATTTTCCAACAGACTCCCCCTGGCTGAGATGATTGGTCTGCCAGGGGGGTTCTCCAAGTTCTTATGTATTTTAGGAATTAAATATATCAAGGGGCTCACTGGATTATCGATTTTAAGATATTTGAATTCATCTTCAGCGATCATTCTTTTGCTTTTCCACTTGATTGATTGTTGATGGTACTCAGATTTGATGGTTTTTAAGGCTGCTGTATTGATTTTCTCGTAGCACTGGCGATTGTTCAACTGGAGGTAAGCCTCTGTTCGAGGCATATGAGCTGCAGATTGCACACTGTGTATAGATTGCCACCTAGTGTTGGGCCCGGATGTTTGCAGTTTGTTGTTGTCCTGAAAAGTTCTTTGGAAGTCACGAGATAGGTGACTCCTCCTTTGGACCACATTGCGCATGGGCATCGGCTCCATCCCCAGATTGTTTTTTTCCGCCACCGTGCTCGGATGTGTTTCCTGCGCTCCGGTTTGGAACCGGATTTCCTTCGGCGCTCAATCCTCACCCAGTTTGACGGTATTGCCTCGATCGCGATCCACATAGACGCGATTCTTCAACAACTTCGAAGTCTTCGATTACGGTCGATGAAGGCCTTCGGGCCTACCTAGGCCTTACTTTCTGTCTCATGGAAAGGACGCCATTCAAAAAGTGTCCTCGGTGTGGGTCGAAGTTTCCCCACACCGACCTACATGAGGTGTGCAACCTTTGCCTCTCACCGGAGCACGAGGCCAAAGAATGTTTCCCTTTTGCCTCCCTCCGCTCCAAGAAGACGATCCGGGACTGACGAGCTCGAAGAACAATGGCTCGCTCGTCAGCTTCAATCCCTGATGACATCTTCGAAGAGGGCGTTGACGTGCCAGAACACCGGCACGCCGAAGAGAGTACCAGCTCCTCAGACGCCGAAGACCCCGACGTCGAGGAAGTCACTCCAGCTCAACGGGTCGTAAGCAAGATCGTCGACCCCAACCCAACCCTTCCTCGACACCCTCTAAAAAGGCTTCGGAAACACCCTCACCTTCGGCCCCGGATGCACACCGAGAGACTGCTTCCAACGCCTCGCCTTCGGGCCCGGCAAAGAAGCCCATTAAGCCTTCAGGCGGCTCGGGCTCGAGCCAGCCTATCCCCGGTGCCGATCCTATACTGACACCGAAGAAAAAGCCATATTCTTCAACCACGCCGACCGTTACTCAGACACCTAAGCACACGGCACCGAAGACAGGCAGCGGCTCATCGATGCCAAATCCGCATTTGGAGCCAACTAAAAAAACGCCTAAAGCTCAAGAACACGCAGAACTGAAAAAACACCCGGAACCGAAGAAACAGGTTCCGGTAAAGAACATTTCAAAAGGGCACACTACTAAACCAAAATCAGCTACCGACTCGGTGCCGAAAAAACCGACTGAGCCGAAAACCTCGACACCGAAGGATCTGCCCTATTCAGAGGAACTTTGCACACCTGATCCTAACCAAAAAACTCTTGTAAAGGATCCTAAGGCTGGTCAATTGACTCTCAATTCCAAAAAGAGACCACTTGATGCGCCAGCACCTCCTCCTCCTCCTCCTCCAAAGAAGAGACAATGCAACCTCTCCATTAAGGGTGCCTTCTCCACCACCTCCCCTTACTTTTCCTCCTCCTACACCTACTCCACCTCACCATTCACCTACACCATCCCCTAATCCAGACGATGATGTAGACACAGACTCTGATGACACAGGTGGGGTGCACATGACCCAGCAGAGACCAATAGTCCCCCCTCAGTCACCTAATCCATGGGATGATTACAACACCCCTGATGTGCCTTATGTCCCACAAGACGACATATACCCTTCTAGACCTTCCCCACCAGAGGACACTATAGGTTTTAACCTACTAGTCCAAAGAGCTACCCAATATCATGGGGTGGACTTATACACAGATGCGGTGGAGGAAGATTTCCTACTAGACACTTTTGATAACACACAAAGGTCTACTGCCATTTTGCCAATGCTTAAGGGTGTAATCAAACATGCAACAGAGGTTTTTAAAGACCCTGTCAGGAATAGGGTCCTCAATCCTCGCATTGAGAAAAAATATAAAGCTGCCCCTACAGATCCAAGGTCCAGCACCATTAGACTTGTTAGTAGTGTCTAATGCACGTGAACGTGCTAATTCTCAAATATCAGGTGAGGCCTTACCACCAGACAAAGAATCCAAGCTACTTGACGCCCCCGGCAAAAGAACAGCGTCACACGCAGCTAATATCTGGCGCATCGCCAACACCCAAGCGTTGCTGGCCAGATATGTCAGGGCTCATTATGATGAACTAGAGTCCATAATGCAGCATCTACCTGACAAATACAAAAATGGGGCCAATGAACTTATACAGGAAGGTAAAAATATTACTAATACTTCCATTCGTTGTGCCCTAGATGCTGCAGATACCGCTTCAAGGGCAATCAATACCAGCACCCTTCTACGTATACATGCTTGGCTACGTATCTCAGGTTTTAAACCTGAGGTACAAAACTCCATCATTAATCAGCCATTTGATGAGACACATTTATTTGGCCCAAATGTTGACGTGTCTTTAGAAAAGATTAAAAAAGACATAGATACAGCAAAATCAATGGGAGCCTTGCCGCAGCAAGCTCCCAGACGTTCTTTTCGTCGCTCATCATACAGAGGCAACAATAGAGGCTACTACTACGACAGTCCCTCCACCTCTTACAAAACCGCTAGCCAATCCACATTCACTAAGTGCTACCAAAGAGGGGGTTACAGGGGTAACAACAACAAAGGCAGAGGCAAAACCAACAACTCCCGCTCTGCCTCTACCCAATGACTTTCCTCCCCTTCCCCCCCCACATTCCACTCCTGTGGGGGGGAAGACTGCAAACATTCCTTCCTGCCTGGACCAACATCACATCAGACAGGTGGGTGCGACAAATTATTCAATCAGGTTACTGTCTAGAACTAACATCTACTCCCCCAAACATACCACCCAAACAGCGTCCAATGTCACAAGAACATCTGTCACTGTTCAAGCAAGAAGTAGTATCCCTGCTACAAAAAAGTGCAATAGAACCAATTCCTCTGCACCAACAAAACAAAGGGGGTTTACTCTCTATGTTTTCTAATTCCAAAAAAGGACGGCTCTCTAAGGCCTATTTTAGACCTCAGACCGCTAAACATATACATACAGTCAGACCATTTTCACATGGTCACACTCCAACAAGTCCTTCCGCTTCTGTCACAAAACAACTTCCTTGCTACTTTAGATCTGAAGGACGCATACTTTAACATTCCCATTCACAAGGCTCACAGGGAGTATCTCAGATTTATAATAGACGGGCAGCACTACCAATTCAAAGTACTCCCATTCGGAGTCACAACAGCACCAAGAGTAATCACCAAGTGCTTCGCAGTAGTGGCAGCGCATTTACAAAGACAACACATCCATGTCTTCCCGTACCTCGACGACTGGCTCATAAAAGCCAGCTCATACAACCAATGCGTGGAACACACTCATGCCACAATACAACTGCTTCACGACTTCGGGTTCACAATAAACCACGCCAAGTCCCATCTACAACCATCCAAAGTACAACAATACCTCGGTGCCACAATAAACACCTCAAAAGCGCTAGCTTATCCCACTCCAGCAAGGATAGCCAGCATGCAAACTCTTCTAACAAAGTTTCAGCTACAACACTCCCTTCCAGCACGAGTGTTCATGCAACTCATAGGGATGATGGCATCTTGCATTTTCATAGTGCCCCATGCAAGACTTCAAATGCGTTCGCTACAAGAATGCTTATAACGTCAATGGAACCGGGCTCAAGGTCAGTTAACAGACCTAGTGTTGGTAGACGGTTGGACTCATCGCTATCTGCAGTGGTAGAACACCAAAAACCTTTCCAAGGGACGACTGTTCCTAGATCCAGTTCCTCAGATAATCTTGACTGCGGACGCATCGCTCTCCGGCTGGGGAGGCCACCTACAGCAACATACCATGCAAGGCAGGTGGACACCGCAACAGAAGTTACTCCACATCAATCATCTGGAGTTACTAGCAATATTCCTAGCACTAAAACCTTTCAAAAAACAAGTATCAAACAAAGCTGTGTTAGTCCGCACAGACAACATGACAGCCATGTATTACATACAGAAGCAGGGAGGCACACACTCCCTGCAGCTCTCTTAACTATCACAGGACAGATTGCAGTGGGCTATACCTCAAAGCATATTCCTTCTAGCCCAGCATGTTACAGGAGTACAAAATACCATAGCGGATCTGTTAAGTCGTCAAACACAACAGACTCATGAGTGGGAACTTCATATGCAAGTTCTTCAGCCATTCTTTCAGATCTGGGGACAACCTCAGATAGACCTATTTGCCCCCCACGAAAACGCCAAATGCCCAAGCTTCGCCGCCAGATATCCACACCCACTGTCCAAAGGCAATGCGATATGGATGAACTGGTTAAACAGATTTGCGTACGCTTTTCCACCTCTACCACTTATGCCACTAGTAGTACGCAAACTACAGCAGCATTCTCTGACCCTCATCCTAGTTGCTCCAACGTGGGTCAGACAGCCGTGGTACACCACACTGCTACAACTGTCTGTAGTACCGCACCAAAAATTGCATCTCTCTCCACACCTATTAACACTGAACCGTGGAGAGATCAGACGCCCGGACCCAGCTCAGCTCAACCTTGCGATCTTGCTCCTGAAATCCTAGAATTTGGATATCTGAACCTTCCTTCAGACTGCATGAATGTCATAAAAGAAGCTAGACGTCCAACAACTAGGGCATGTTATGCAGCCAAGTGGGAACGATTTGTAATATATTGTCACAACAACAATATTAATCCTCTAGATGTGTCTATTCAACACATCATAGGATACTTACTGCATCTCCAAAGATGAAACTTAGCCTATACGTCTATTAGACTACATCTTGCTGCAATAGCATCATATCTGCAAAACAGACATCTATCTCTATTCAGAGTGCCTGCCATTAAAGCCTTCATGGAAGGCCTTAAAAAAATAATACCTCCCAGAGTACCACCTTCACCTGTGTGGAATGTAAATGTTGTTTTCACACGGTTAATGGGACCTCTCTTCGAACCCTTACACAAATGTGAACTACAATTTTTAACGTGGAAGGTTGCGTTCCTAGTAGCTATAACTTCTCTACGTAGAGTTAGTGAACTACAAGAACTAACCATTCAAGAACCCTTCTTGCAAATGCATCACAATAAGGTAGTTCTGCGTACTAATCCAAAGTTCTTACCCAAAGTCATTTCTCCCTTCCATCTCAATCAATCTGTGCAACTGCCCGTTTTCTTCTCGCATCCACAGACAGTACCAGAAAGAGATCTTCACACATTAGATGTCAAAAGAGCATTGCTATACTACATAGAGAGGACACAACCCTTGTCGTAAGACAAACCAACTTTTTGTGTCTTTCTCAAAGGTAATCCCTTTTCAAAATCTGGGATAGCTAGATGGATTGTCAAATGCATACAGATTTGTTACCACAAAGCTAAACGTACGTTATCTGTTCCTCCTAAAGCCCACTCTACAAGAAAAATAGGGGCTTCAATGGCATTTTTAGGGAACATTCCCCTAGATGACATCTGCAGAGCAGCTACATGGTCTACACCGCACACATTCACAAAACACTATTGTGTAGATGTGCAAACCAAGCAACAAGCTAATGTGGGCCAGGCTGTTCTCACGGAGTGACAAAATATTTTAATTGTCTTAAATAAATCACTGTGTCTTACCAAATGAATTACTGAAAATGGATATGTTGTAAATGAAAAATGAAAAAATGACGAATGCGATTTTGTACTTAAAAAATTAAAAATAAAAAACACAAATGAAAATAAGTTGTTGCCACACAGTGTGAAATAACAAGTGTAAAAATATAGAAGTAGTCATCACTTCTAGTATAGAGGCCGTGAGGGAATTTTGTTTATATTTTGCCAGGCTGTTCTCAAAACATGATTCCAAACTACTGCAACAGATAGGGGTGGTCGCCGCTAAGAGTGGGTACTGCTATACATTCTGTGCAGTGTGCAATCTGCAGCTCATATGCCTCGAACGGAAAATGCTACTTACCAGTATGCATCTGTTCTTGGCATGTAGAGCTGCAGAGTTGCACACGCCAACCCGAGCCCCGGCTACCCTTGTCTGTTCCAGTATTATCTTAATTAGATACAAATTACATGGGCATCCTTCCTTTTCTTGCAAAGCTCCATCGTTTCCCTAATGGCGAAAAACAATCTGGGGATGGAGCCGATGCCCATGCGCAATGTGGTCCAAAGGAGGATGCACCTATCTCGTGACTTCCAAAGAACTTTTCAGGACAACAACAAACTGCAAACATCCGGTCCCAACACTAGGTGGCCATCTATGCCCAGTGTGCAACTCTGCAGCTCTACATGCCAAGAACAGATGCATACTGGTACGTAGCATTTTCCTTATCATAGTTGGTTCGCGTCATGAGGACAATATTTCCTCATTTGTCATTTCACCGGTGTCTTTGGTCATCCAGCTCACTAATGCTTCATATTGTTGTCTGTTCGTCCCAATTCTTTTTTTTGTGAAAACATCTTTTTTTGAAGATCTTTCAGTTGCATGATTGTATTTTCATGAAAAATGTCAATTGCATTTCGCGGCATCAGGAGATTAAAAGACGATGGAGGTTTAAAAGGAGTTTTTGGTGCTGATGGGTTTGTGAGTATCCAGGTCGCATCTTTATCCCTGGATTGTTCCTCACAATAATTGTACCCGCACCTTCTGTTTCAACTATCTCCCTTGGCATAGGGGTCCCTGTTATAGTGGTTGTGTCCGCCTTTTCAGACTGCTGTGCAGTATTGCTTTTGTTGGTTTTTAAAGCATGAAATTTGCGGAGTTTGAGTTTCCTCACTGCTTTATACAAGTCACATCTGGTGGTTGCATAGTTCATATTGCAGGATGGTGCAATAGACAAACCTGACTTGAGGATGTTTGCTTCTTCCTCTGTTAATTGCATAGAAGTTAGGTTGACGATTGTACGATTAGTGTCACTGCCTGAAGCTATTCCTTGGCCGACCACTTGCCCCTTCCCCTCTTTTTGTTTTGAAATGACGTTCCTCTTCCTCGCCCTGTGTCACTGCCTCCGTTTGAAGTTTGCATGCTTTCTTTGTAATTTCTTTGTATCCTTGGCATGAGCGATTGCATCCTTTCTTGGCATAAACTGATCTCCTCGCCAGGTGAAGGTTTTACCATCTGTCTTGAAGCATCATTATTTCGTGTGTGTATATATATATATATATATATATATATATATATAGCAGCTCCAATCCTTCCTCTTTTCAAAAAACGATAACGCACTCGTGGGGGTTATATTACAGCAGTTCTTTATTCGGCTTCGGACAAGAAAGAAAACAGACGCGTTTCAGACCTAAAGTCCTTCGTCAGTGTTTACATTCACCGTGCTTTCCAACACATTATATACAATTCACTTCCTGTTAAATGAAAAGGAATGATGGACAATGCATTTCATATCCTAGCGGGCAGCCATTACTAAGTGGGTAGTGTTCTTCACACAATTACATATTCGTAATGTGTTATTACCCCTGTGTTATACTATTGCCGGTTTCACCAGATTTAATCTCGCTGTGTATCAGCATATCACCGGCATCTCTATTGCCCTAATTACAGATATTTACAATACATTTACAAAAGATTAGAACACCATATCAGACAGTGCGATCATCGCCTAGTTGCACAGGGAGTCTTATGATTCCTGTCAATAAGAACTTTTATCATTTGTCAACACATGAATTAGTCCCAAGTCGGTGGTATGTGATGTAATCTCGCCGTGTATCGGCACATCACCGACTAGTGCATCTTTGGCAGGATCGCAGTCTAAAAAAGCCAACACCATGTGACATAATTTTTCATAATTAACACGTTCAACTCTCATGATTCAATCCAATAACCTATAGTAAATTATACTCTCATGATTTAGCCGTGAATCGGATTTTGTAAATTCATAATTCACCCCAGTTCCACATTTTAATCAATCTCGGTGTATCAACCCCTGGACCTAATTATATCCAATGATCGGATAGTCATAAACCCAACACTCTAAGATTTTAAGTCATGTGGATGGGTATGAAATAAGATAGAAATAAGCAAAACTTATATACATGTATAGATAAAAGGAGATTCATGTAACAAGAGGAGAAAAAGGAGAGAATAGAAGAATATAGAGGAGACAGAAAAAGAGACGGTAAAGATAAAGCACAACGAAGAAGAGGATAAATCAGTTATCAGGACAGTATATCTGCAAGGAATACAGTTCTTATTTCATAAAATCCTACTTGCAGACATTAATTCAAATAGCCTCCGCCTACAGTCTAGTTATCTTCCTAAGTGTACACCAAGTTCCTCTCCGATGTTAAGCCCACCCGGCTGTTTGGTCTGCATGTCAATTATATGACGCGACTCTAATCTGCGTAGGCGTATTAATCTGTCCCCCCCTCTGGGATTTGATGGTACGTGGTCCAATCCAAAGTATTGGAGTAACTCTCGATTACTATGGTGTGCTTGGGCAAAATGCCTGGCCACAGGATAAGACACATCCTTGTTCATTATGGCCCGTTGGTGTTCCAACACTCGCATCTTCACACCATTTATCGTACTCCCTATATACTTAAGGCCACAGGGACATATAAGACAATACACCACATAAGATGTTGTGCAGGTGATAAAGTGCTTAATCTTTTTGGGTTGGACTAGGCCTGGAATTGAATAGGAAAGCACCCTCCGGCTGTTTTCACATGCACGGCATTTTCCACAAGGGAAAAACCCCGCCATGTCCCTCAACGTGCCCTGTCCAATAGTTTTAATTGGTGCAAGATGACTATGTACTACCATATCTTTTATGGATCTTGATTTTCGAAAGGTGATAAGCGGTCTGTCAGGGACATCACATCCGATCACTGGATCAGTGCGTAGTATGTGCCAACTTTTTGAGAGCATACCTCTCAGGGCATTAGCCCCATCTGAAAATGTTGTAATCATCCTGAATTTGTTCGCATTTTCAGAATCTTCTATTCTTTTTTTAATACATACAAAGAGTTGTTGTCTAGGAATCCTTATCACTTTCTTAAGGGTTCTGTCTAGCATGTCTTGGATCATATCCTCTCATGCGGAACCTCTGCACGCTCTCATTTGCTGCTGTCATGAAATCAATATCATGGGAGCAGTTCCTTTTAAGCCTCAATAATTCAACATATGGTATACTTTTCACTAGACTGGGTGGATGGCTGCTATCAGCATGGAGTATGCTGTTCCCTGCCGTTGGTTTTCTATAAAGGGCAGTCTGTAATTTGTCCTCACTCACAAAAACTTTTAGATCCAAGTAGTGTACTTCTTTACTGCTGATATCAGCAGTAAATGTCAAATGTAGATTGTTTCTATTTAGATCCACAATGAAATCATTGGCCTCTGTGGAGGAGCCCCTCCACACCACGAACAAGTCGTCAATGTAACGACGCCACATCACAATATTCTCTGCCCATTTACTGTTTTCTCCGGCAAAGGCCACCTGCTCCTCCCACCAGCCCATATATATAATGAATGAATGAAGGCTTTATTTCGATATAAAAAATACCATAAAAGCGTAATACAATGAGTTTAAAAAGATCAACATTTAGGCAAATTCATACTATTTACACAGATAAAACATTGTATGAGCAGTTAGGACGAGCATTAAATTGACAAAGAAAGCCTTTTTAAGCGAATTGCCCAAGACCATTTTAGGAACTTGGACACGGCACAGGCAAACAAAGTACGTGTGTCGGACATTAAAATTCGTAATGCCACTTTGTACTGCCGAGTGCCTAGTAGTCTGCATAATGGTTTGAGCCAGCACCGCCTCGGCGCTAAATAAGCCGGACATTCAAAGAAAACATGGGCAACCGACAACTCGTGTTAGGCATGTCGCACAGAAAGGAGAACACTGGTGGGAAGTTTTCCAGCGGGTAGTTAATTCGCTTACAGGCAAAGTCCTGATTCTAAATGTAAAATACAAAGCCCGGTCTACAGGGTTAGATATAATATCAAGGTACGGTTCATAGGCCACCACATACTTGATCTTCATGAAGTTAGTGGTGGATTTGCAATGTTTTGACTCGGTGGAGATTTTACAGGAGATCCAGTTCCAATACAGCTTCTTCAGAACGGCCTTGGGGGGGGGGGGGAGCAGTCCTGGATTCCCACGCATCTCCAAGACCCAAGTACCCCAACAATCGTTTCACATCCCTCAACCACTTGATCTTAGACCAGCCCTCCATTAGCATAACCTCTAACAGAGCCTCTGCATATGAGGCCAGCTCGGGCACACGCCACAAGCGCGCCCAAAGTAACAAGGGGCGTATTTGGGCTTGATCCTTAATCGATCTAGAACCCAGATCCATTAATACGGGAACTGTAGGGGTGCTCTGCGGAAGGGCCATCAAGTCCTTTAGAAATTTACTCTCTGATCTTGATAGCACTTCAAGGTAACACATACCCCACAGCTCCGCCCCATACAAAGCGGTGCTTACCTCTCTTGCTTTGTAAATCTCCAAGACTGGGGCAATAGGCTTAATTGTAGAGGAGCGTTGCTCCTTAAGGAGGGCACCGCCCACCCTTTTGTGGCCAAGTAACATCTTTTGGATGTGTGAATTCCAGTGCATTGAATCTGTAAGACGGATGCCTAGGTAGTCAAATTCGGCCACCCTCTCCAGAGGTACAGGATTCAACACCGGGGGGCGGCCCAGTTTTTTGGGCGGGTTCAGAACCAGATATTTGGTTTTGTTGGTGTTAATAATCAAGCCTCTATGTGAGCAAAACTCCTGAAAACTATTTAGAAGGCTCTGTAAACCCATAGGGGTCTTTGAGATAAGGAGGGTGTCGTCAACGAAGAGCAATGTGGGGATGTGCTTGCCCGCCAGGGATGGTGCATCTGCATATATATATATATATATATTCACTGAAAAAACCATAGGTTTCACACACGTTATAGTTAAAAATTAGCATTTAAAAAACCTTTGAAATTCACTGAAAAAACCATAGGTTTCACACGTGTTATAGTTACCTGGACATTTCACTCATACAAAACAAATGAAATTCCCCCGTTATAGTGAACTATAACTTGCGCGCCCGTAATGCACTGCTGATGACGTCGCATATTACATCACTCATGACATGGTCAATGACATCACTCATGACATCACTGATGACATCACTCATGACATCACTGATCCTTGCGGGACCCCCTGAGCAGGCCTAGGGGGTCAGGGTGCATCTACCCTGCCCCCTTTCTGTGTTTTCCGCATTTATTTTCAGCTTTCTTGTGCCTCGGTTCTACCGAGGCACAAGATGGCTGCCAACACTTCCTGGTTTGCAGTGGTTTTTTTTTTTTTTGGTTTTTTTTTGGTGTAAGACGTTTATTGCACATTTCACATATTCAATCACAACTTTGCGCCTACAACCATAGCAGGCCAGCTTAATTCGTTGACAGTAGGTACTCAGTGTTGTTAGGTATACACAGCCCTTCAGCCGACATCCATAGGACCGGCGGCGTTGCAGCGAACAGCATTGACATTACAGTGCAGTGCATCACATTTTCATAACGTGTCTATTGTCTTACAGTTTGTGTTTTATATTTACTTTTCCCTTTCTCTCAAACCTTGAAACTAAGAAAGGTGAGAACTATTACAACTTTAATCACTGCGTCACATCATTCTCCCTCCCCTTATTAATGGTTACAAACGTCGCATAACTGTATCCATTATATGGCAAACTATTCTATACATTTCACTCGCCTCAGTCTAGTGATTGCGCCTGTAGATAATCCCTCAAATATAGCCAGTAGTCCCTAGGGCGTGATCTGGCTGGCAATTCCTCCTCATACGTTGCCAGCATATCTCGGCAATATGTTAAATCTTCTAACCAATTTTTCATCCTCGGGCCCGTTTTACCATTCCAATGCAGTGAAACTCTCCTTTTTGCCATTAAAAGTGCTATCACACAAAACGTACGTTTCTGTGCTCTGAGCTGCGGGACAAGGCCCATCAGACAGACTTTGATCGTGCAGTCGAGTTTCTCCCCAAGCATTTCGCTGACTGCCTGTACCACCTGCACCCAAAACCTCGCCACTGAGTGACATTGCCATGCTAGATGCAAGAAGTTCGCGTTATCTTGCTTGCATCGTGCACATCTCGAGTCTTCTCGTAACCCATACCTGTGGAGCCTTTCAGGCGTATAGTACATTTGGTGTATGTATTTATAATGGATGATTCTGAGGTTTCCATTCGATGTTAGCATGCTGGTGAGTGTGCATGTAGTTTCCCATTCTTCCTCTGTCAACGTGCCGTCCAACCCTGTGCACCATTTATCTCTCATCCCCTCCGTGTTTCCCCCAATGTCCCTCTGTATGCTCGTGTATAACCTTGATACTAGGTGTGTGGCGGTGGGTGTTGTCAGGACTAGTTGTAGTGGAGCCAGAGTCTGGGGTTCCTCCGGAAATGTAGTAAAGTGTTGTTTTATTGCTCTTTGCAGTCTATAGTAGTTGAAGCTGAATAACAGTGTCGGATGACTAATGTACTTCAGCTTGTCTAATGTTTGAAAAACCCCTTCTTTGTACAGGTCTCCCATTGTGTCAATGCCAGCTTGCCGCAGCTGGTCCATTCCTACTTGTTCTTGTGTGATAGAAAGTGCAGGGTGGTTAGCTAACGGGAGCGCTGGTGCATACAGTGGCAATTTACCAGCTTTTTTGCCCATCAGTCTCCACGCTTCATTGGTGGTGTTCACCGGGTTTATATCTCTCTCATGTAGTCTAGGCCGTTTGTGTGGCAGTATGTTGGCTAATGGGATTGGGGCAGCATCGCCCGTTTCCACCTCTACATGCGTTTGAAAGGGTATCTCGTGGTACCAGTAGTGCGCGAATTGCGCCTGGGCGCAGAGATGATAAAGATAAATGTCTGGGACCTTGAAACCCCCCCTTTCATACAGCAGCGTCATTGTTTGTAAGTCTAGTCTGGCTTGCTTGCCCGCCCATAGTAGGCTCAGTACCAATTTGTTTATGTTACGGAACACCTCTGCCGGAGGTTTGATGGGGATGTTAGCAAAGAGGTAGAGGAACTTAGGCAGTATCACCATCTTCACGATAGCGGCCCTGTCCGCTAGTGACAGTGGCAATTTATTCCATCGTTTGATCTTGTCGTCTAATGTCGATATCGCTCTCCCATAATTAGTTCTGATGACCAGCTCTGGGTCCCTATGGAACCATACTCCCAAATATCTGGTTGGTTCGTCCTGCCATTCTAGTGGGTAATCTAGGGTGGATGGGAGCGTGCTATCCGTCAATGCCAAGATAAGAGATTTCTTCTAGTTTATTTGCAGTCCTGAGTAATGGCCAAATTTGATGTATTCACGTAGTAATGGGTTGAGGTGTTGTTCTGGATTGTTTACATAAAGAACCATGTCATCCGCGTATAGCGAGATGTGTATAGGGCGTGTTGGGAGTTGTATGGCCGAGTAGTGGTGGTGTTGTCGTATCTTGCAAGCTAATGGCTCTAGAACTAGAGCAAAAAGCATCGGGGAGAGTGGGCATCCCTGTCTCGTCCCGCGACATATTGCAATTGGCTCCGATACATGTTTGTTTACCCTGACAAGTGCGGACAGGTTGGTGTAAAGCATGGAGATCCAGTGTGTGTAAATTGGAGGAAACCCCATTCGCAAGAGTATCGTGTGGAGGAAGTTCCAATCTATCGTGTCGAACGCTTTAGCAGCGTCTAATAGTACCGCCACAGCTTTGATCTCTGGTGCTAGATAATTAGCTAGTGCGAAGAGCGTGCGTGTGTTATGTGTCGTTGATCTATCCTGAATGAAGCCGGACTGGTCAGGCCTCACCAGCAATGGCATCAGTGGTTTGAGCCTTGCCGCTAAGAGGCTCGCTATTATTTTTGTGTCCACATTGATAAGGGATAAGGGGCGGTACGAGTCACAGTGTTCATCATCCTTCCCTAGTTTTAACAATGCTATCAGCACAGCTTCCCTCATTGATGGTGGGAGAGTTTGTGCCTCGTGTGCTGCTCCATAGAGTCTCACCAGGTGTGGTGCCAGTAGATCCACAAATGCCTTATAAAACTCTATGGAGAAACCGTCCGGTCCCGGTGCCTTGCCATTCGGCAGATGTTTGATTGTATCTATCACCTCCTCTACGGTTATGGGGCGAGCTAGGTATTCCCTATGATTGTTTGATAACCACGCTATTTCTACGTCTGCCATATAGGACAGCATTTCTTCCTGTGACATCGAGGGACGCACTTCATATAATTCGCCGTAAGTATCCATGAATTCACCCATTATGACCTTGATGTCACGTGTCACTATTCCCGCTCAAGTTTTGATTGTAGTGATATGTTGAGGTGCTCGTTCTGAGCAGATTTTCTCAGCTAATGCCCTGCCGGGTCTGCCCCCCTCACCATACATTCTGGCCGTTTTGCGCTTGGTTATGTACTTGAGCTCGTCTGCCCCAAATTGCTGGTGTTCTTTTAGGAGCAATTGTATTTCCCCCAATAGTGCGATGTCCCTCGTTTGTGTGTATCTTTGTTCTAGTGTTTGCAAAGCGTTTTCACGCGCTTGTACTTGCCACCATATATCTTTCAGTATGCCCGTGGTTGTGCTAATACATACTCCTCGCAATGTGGCCTTGAAAGCTTCCCACAGGAGACACGGGTCATCTGTCGTGGGGCAGTTGAGGTCAAAGTAGTCTACTATCGCCTTATGGATCGTGTCAGTGTATACCAGGTCTCGTAACGCTCCAGCATTAAACCGCCACGTGAAAGGTGGGGGCACATAATGTGGTATGTCCATTGTTAATATCACAGGGCTGTGGTCCGAGAGTGTTCTCGGCAAGTGTTTCACAGAGACGGTCCACGCTACTACCTCCTGCGTGCCCAGCCAGTAATCCAGTCTGGACCAGCTATTGTGCGCCGCCGTTATGTGTGTCGCCGCGATCTCCCGTGGATTGTGAACCCTCCATATGTCAGACATATGTAAATCCGTCAGTGCATCGTGTAGTCGCTCTCGCCCGTGTATGTGGCTCTAGTGTGTTTGGCGATCTGTCTAGGCCATCCCTTAGAGCTATGTTAAGATCACCTCCCCATATTATGTGCTCCATCTGGAGATTGGAGATAGTATGCCACAATTTAGCGAAGAACCCTGGGTCATCTGTGTTGGGGCCGTATGTGTTCACTAAAGCAACTTGACGATGTCTTACCATGCCTACGACTATGACGCTTTGTCCTTGAGTGTCTTTGTGTACAGCTGTTATCTCAAAGTGTACTCCCTTTCGTATTAAAATACTGACCCCTCGGGAATACGAGGAGTAATGCGAGCTGGTCACTGACTCTGCCCATCTAGCACCCAGTGTTGAGTTGGTGTTGGCAGCTATGTGCGTTTCCTGTAGTAAGGCTATGTCGACATGCAATCTATCAAAGTATGCGAATATCTGCCTAATCTTCTTCGGATTACCCAGCCCCCTAACGTTCCACGTGATGACTTTCAGTGTGGTAGGTAGTTTCATGTCATTGAGGTAGGATGCCGTGTGACCGTGGTGTGGCCTAGAGCTCCAGACGCAAACGGCATACCATGCCCAAGCTTGTGTTTCAGTATACAGTGTTTGACAGTTTTTGTGGTGAAAAAAGAGGTCGCAATGCTTCTCAGACACAGTGAATGAATTCGAACAACTCCCAATACCCAGCCCCTCCCCCCACCCACTTCAGCGCCCAAACTTTGCCAAAGCCATCCCCTTATGGTAACCAAACTAGTATCAGAACTAGAGTAGGGGCGCACCCGCTTGGGGGTGTCGCCAGGTACACACATCTCCATCCACATAGTGGATGTGGACGGGTGCACATGCTATTATTCAATCCATAATGTCTCTTTTACCTCCCATGTCCCGCCAGGCCCTATCAGCGATCACCCGCAATACATCAACAGTTACCAAATGTCCCCTTGTACTGCTGTGTGTAGTAGATTAAACATACTTCGTGAGCCAGCCCCTGTCTGCCGTCCCTTCAGTCTTTTCAGTAGGCCGCACTTTCAGAGACGTGCTGGTATTACCCAGTGTCTGTTCGTCAGCTAGTGCTGCACATCGTCTGCATAGCGTAGATAAGCCACATTATACACATTTCACAACCCCGCAGTCCCTCCCGTGTCCCATGTCCGTGTTGGACTACCAGGTTACTCACTGTGCATGTTACTGGCGCATAACTAGAATGCCGGCTGTGTCCGTTCGTAAGGCACGTTTGGGCCCCCACTTGCACCTGCACTTATCCTGGTGCGCCTGCAGTGCGTCACATGGTGCCGTAATGCCGATCAGGAAATGTTTGAAGTGATTACAGCGTTGAGATGCTACCAGCAGTGTGAAGTCCTGTATGCAGTAGTTTCACATGGCCTCCTGACTTCTCAGTCGTCGTCACTTCCCTGGTCATCTCGTGCCTGTGCCTTGCGTTGTCGTCCCAGTTTCTTGATGTACTCCTGCGCTGCGTGCACTGTGGGAAGAATCACGGGTTTGCCCGCATTGGTGATTTTAAGCTTCGCGCGACATAGCATCGCGTATTCGACTCCTAGATCCCGTAGTTTCTTTTTCACTGGCGCAAATTCCTTGCATGCTAGTTGTACTGCCATGGTGTGGTCTGGGTAGAATTCCAGGGTGTTACCTTGATAAGCGATTTCACCCATTTTCCTGGCTAGTCTGATGACTGTGTCTCTGTCCACGCGCTGCACCACATTGTCCAGCTTGTTATTCATTTCCTGCAGGCTTTGTTGTATCGCCCTTAGGACTGCCTCCATGCCGGTCCCGTCGGTTGCTGCGTGCTCCCCCTCTGCGTCCGATGTTGCCGCAGTGTTCTTTGTCTGTTTCCTTGCTTCAAAGGGTAGCTTAGTCTGCTGCTTTTCAGGCTTCCCCATATTGCCGGTGCACGTTTGAGGGCTGCGCAGTGATGTCCCTGGGCTTATAGCAGTTGAACCTCTGGCAGTGGACAGGTCGCGTCGTTGGGGTGTTCTCACTGCCCCCAGCGTATTAGATCTATACATCAGACGCACGGCTGGTTTGCTTGGCCGCCTTGTCGCTTCACCATATGTGTTGAAAAGTGCCAATTGTGCCGTGCGGTTCACACCGTTGCTCCGCAGCGCCTACAATTTTGTCCCCCTCTATGTTTTCAGCGTTGTAGTGAAGCCTGCTGCTTATGAGCGCGGGAGCGTATGTTAGTGGAAAAATGTCCTGCTTGGGCAGCTAGTCACGCTGTACCCCTACATTGCGTCCTTTGTGTAGGGGGGCGCCTTCTGTCACCGATTGTAAGATTATCATTCTGATTATGTTCTTACCCACTTTTATGTTTTTTTGTGATAGTTTGGGGGTTGTATGCAGGTCACCTTGTCAGGCAGTCTAGCGCGGGTTTCTACCCGGTATCTTCACTGGTAGCTGTGCGCTTCATGTATACTGATGCTTTCCTGCCTCCGCAACCGCCCGGTGTCCCAGCCCTTGAGTCCGCGATCGAGCCGTCTGAGGGTGCGCTTCGTGTTGCAGCTACTAGGTCACCTGCCCTCTGGCCTCATCAGTCACCCCACGCTCCGGGCTACCGAGAACTCGCCGATGCCTGGCTACAGAGGGGTCCCGCTGGATACCTGTCGATGCCGCCTACACCGTGCGTTCCACTGCCGCCGCCATCTTGAAGCTCTTGGAACGCACACCATCGAGCAGTATTTACGGTGTCTTTGGGAGTTCGGGCCGTCCCGCTGGGACTCAGACAGTTCGTGGTATCAGTAGGTCGCACAAAGATCGGGTCATTTCTCGTACCTGCTTGTTGAGCCGTCACAGTGGTCTTCAGGTCCGATTGTCGGGAGCGGCCATCTTGTCTCGCTTCTCGTGTCTGAGCGGTTTTATGCCGATATTTCCGTCAATTGTCCTGCTTGTGGAGTTTCAGCGCCGGTGGTCTGTGGGCTGCATGTTCCGATTGCTGGTCTTGTCTTTATCGTTGTTCTGGCGGTACTTTTGGAGGGTTAATGCCGTTTTTCCCTGCACCCGTCCGGCAGAGCTGACTCACGAGCCAACCATCCCACAGTGCGCCCTCTAGCGCCCCCTGGTTTGCAGTGTTGACAGCCAATTAGCATAAAGCTCGTGCTCGGGAAGGTACGCGTACGGTACAACTTCGCATATATAGTTATGATTTTACTTTTGATTTTCTCATGAACTACAGAACTGATTTACACCATTTAACAAAAAGCACAATCTGCGAACCGAACTCTACCTTTTTGCCAAATTTGGTGTAATTCCGTTCAGCCGTTCGGGATGTAGCCCTGGCTAAAGGTCCTATGGAAAATTGCATAGGGAAAACACGTTTTGGGACCCCCCTTTTTTCCTGGCCTCCACTTGACAAATCACCCCCAAACTTTCAGGGAAGGAGCGGCCATTTTCTGGGAAAAAATTGCGAAGATTCGTCCACCGGCGCCAAAATAATTCCAAATAGAATGTTGCGGATTCCCTATGGAAACTATGGAAACTAGGTTTTAACTAGAATTACCTACTGGCGATCGCCAGTAGGTAATATATATATATATATATCTCCTACCGCCAGTTGCCAGTAGGTAGTTATAGTTATGACCTATTTTCCATAGGAAATCCGCAACATTCTATGTGGAGAATCTTAGTGAAATGTTCAAAACGTACGGTCAGCTCCGGTCCGCTCTTATCCTGAAAGTTTCACAGTGATTCGTCAAGCGGGGGCCGAGAAAAAAAGGGGGGTCCCCCAAACGCGTTTTCCCCATGCAATTTCTCATAGGACCTTTAGCCACAGCTACAGCCCGAACTGCTGAACGGAATTATGCCACATTTGGCAAAGAGGTAGTCCTCAGTTCAGACTAGTGTCTTTTGCTTGAATGGTGTCAATCTGTTCAGTAGTTACTAAGGAAATTACTGTTAAAAGCATTTATATATCTATGGGCGCGGTGGATCCGTGGACTATGAGCGCACCGTGAGTGTATGATAAGCGCACCCTTCCGATCACGCGATGAATGCTAATTGGCTTTCAAGTGGTTGTCAACATTCGAAACCAGGAACTGTTGGCTGCCATTTTGTGCCTCTGTCGAAGCGAGGGTAAAGAAGTCAGTGGAATATGTGTGCAAAACGTAGAAAGGGGGCAGGGTAGAAATACTTTTACCCTCTAGATCGGCTTAGGGCGTCCCAGAAGGACCCCCCAGGGCCCACAACTTTTTATTAGACCCGGCAGGTGTGTGTAGGGTGCGCGGACTCTGCCGTAAACAAAAAAAAACTGAGCTATTTTATAATTTCCCCCGGGGGGGGGGCCTTAATACCAGGGGCAAAATTATAAAATGTTATGGGGGGTCCCCAGCCCCCCCGGGGCTACAAAAAAAATGGTGGGGGGGGGGGGCTGCAAGGTCTCCAAAGCCTCAGGGACCACCACTCCCCGGGGCATTATGTATTGTGGGAATGCTGGCTCCTGCAGTGTCCCGGGTGACATCCCGCCCTCCCATAGCAAGGAAATCTGTTCTCTCTTTCAAAATCTAAACCAGATTGCTTTTCCACATGGGGAGCTGCATGTTAGTAGCTCCCCATGTGGAAAAGCAATGCCGGCTCCCAAACGCATAGAGTTATGCACGAAAGGCGCTGGAGTCGCGCACCCTACAGATTATGAGTCGTGCATCCAACGCGTGCACACCAGCCGTGCTGGGTGCGCGACTTCTAATTTTACCGTAAAAAAATAGCCCCTATTAGTAATTTCTAATATCCCCGGGGACACCATCCCCCCGGTCTTATAAAAAATGTTGGGGATCGTGGGGGGAGCCAAAATGCCCTCACGGTCCCGCCGGCTCCTCGCGTCCTTCGGGAGCCGGCATTGCTTTTCCACATGGGGAGATTCTAACATGCATGTGAAAAAGCAATCTAGTTTGGATGTTGAAAGAGAGAACAGATTTCCCTGCTCTCTCTTTCAAAATCCAAACCAACTTTGCTATGGGAGGCGGGAGCCGCGAGACTCCCACCCTCTCATAGGAAACAGCAGTGTCCCGGGGATAGACACCATTTATTTTATAGCCCTGGGGTTAGCTCTCACTGTTGCATAGCAAACAGCAATGTTGAAAAAAATCTTCTAGTAATATAACAAAGGATTTTGAAGTCCATTTTTGCCGTTTTTGTTGTAGTTTGCTGCCGTTAAAGCGACAACAATTTTAATGCCGTGTTTGTAAATATGCCTCTAAGTTTTGTAATGTCGACAATCCCGTCTCCCATTTAAATAGGCACGAAGTATTTATTGAAGTGCATTGTGAATCGTGAAGCAACACTGTCTAATTGTGATCGATAAAGAATTGAAAGAGTTGTGTACTTCTTTTGCTCGTAATGTGCATAGGGGCAGATTTACAAGTTCATTGCGTTACTGTTGCATTATTTTTAAGATGAGAAAAGTGACGCGAAAGTGGCTCAAGGGGCTTGTAAATCTGCTACACAGTGTTGTCTTACTTTGCTTTCCTTTCTGTTATGTAGAGGATCCTGGGTAAATATAACGGTTTCTGTGCAGCCAGTACTTTTTCATCCTACCCCCAAACTGCTTACTGCCTGTTACCATAGTAACAGTTCATGGAACAGTTAAATGAGCACAGAGGTTAGACGTTCACCACACAATGTTGGTAATCGAAACAGTTACTCTGCTGGAGTTTTAAATGTTTTCTGTAGGAACCGTTAGTCGTAGAAGAAGTCAGTGGAAAATATAATAAAAATAATAGCACGGGTTCGCTGGGGCCCTCACAGTCCCGGTGCTTCACTCATGTTGGGAGGGGGGTGCAGTAGGCTGTGGAAATTATATCGGAAAACAACAATGTGGCTTATTGCGGCTTTTCTTTAATATAATGTGGAATAAAGTTTATTTATTAGGCAGTGTTCACTTTTGTTATGGATATAGTCACTTTGTTACAGGAAATGTATCAATAGGTAGGATGGCGTGTTCTGTATGTGTGCGTGGAACAAATTTAACGTTTAATTGGCTAAGGTGTTCCAACAACAAGCTTAAAGTTCATTGGGTGCAAACTATTGAAAGTAGAAGTGTTTTCTGCACTTCACTTCTGCTCCGGAGAGTAGCGAGGACATCTAAGTGGCTTACATGTTGTAAGGAGGACTTTCCTGAGCTTTATGTTGGTTGGTTGCGAACTATTGAAAGTAGAAGTGTTGCCAGCCATTCACTTCCACTCTGTGGAGTAGGAGGGACATCTGATTTGCTGACGTGCTGCAAGGAGGACTTTCCCAAGCTTAATGTTGATTGGCTGTAAACTGTTGAAAGTAGAAGTGTTGTCAGTGATTCCTTCCCTCTTCGCGGAGTATTAGGGACATTTCATTGGGTAACGTGTTCCAAGCGAGACCTTACAAAGCTTAATGTTCATTGGCTATGAAGCATTACAAGTAGAGGTTTTGGCAGTCATTCCTTACTCCTCTGCGGAACAACATGGACATTTTATTGGCTATAGTGTTTCGAGCACAAGTTTGCTCCTTATTGGGTGGGAACGGTTCACTTTTGTCAGTGATTTTGTGACGCACTTCCAAAGGAGTATGGGAAAAGAAAGTAGTAGAGGGGAGGTTAGGAACACTATTAACTCTGTATAGTGGTCACAAGGAGGTGGACAGGGATTCTGAAGGTAAAAATAGTTTTTATATGTTTTAAGGGCCAGTTATATTATTGCTGTGTGGTGTACAAATCACGGCGGAAAAATGACAGTGTCTTGCAGTGTTTTTTTTTAATCAAGTTTGCGGGTGGGATACTTCCCAGGAGCACTATTTACTTATAATGTGGTGTTTACTTTTCTGATGGGGAGGTGTGGTTGCGCAGCAAAAATTTCAGTCTAGGTTTGAAACAGTTTTTTTTAGCAAATACAAATAAAGTTACTTCAGAAACTAACGCTGCATATATGAAAAGGATGGCAATTAAAAATGGAATTTAATAAAATATCAGTTAACCCTCGCCATACCCTCCTTTTTTCTGCTATAGTTTGTAAAAGTGTTTCCCCATATTCTTGATAATGTAAGAGGGCATCAGTTACTTTTAGATAAAGTAGAATAGAAGTGCTACAACAAACACTCCCTCACTACATTATCTGAGATCAGGAGAACAAGTTAAATACAAGTGACTTCATATTACATAGAAATGTATGAATTATTATTTTTCAAATTTGTATTCTGTAGAATTCAGGAACGTTCTGTCGTAATGCTTAGAGGTCGCACACTGTTCCGCTAACAAATCACATACTCACTTAAGAATATATAGGACAGTACTAATATAATATACAGAACTGGTCCTATATTTTCTTTAGGGAGAAGATGAATAGGAACCGCAAATGAGAAGAATAGAAATTGGAAAATAACATTCAGAAACGTAGGGTTTATCAAATATTTAAAGTAACAAAGTATATATGAAAGCTATATTTTTTATTCTGCAATTTCGTAAAATATGCTCCCTAAAAGAAATATCTGATCAAGTAGGTTCTAATGTTTCGTAAGCTGTATCACAGGTGGCGCCAAAAAATCTCCTATTCCTCTTCTGTAACAATAGGACAATCTATTACAAAATAACGATTGATACCATTGTTATAGTAAAAAGAAAGGGAAAATAAAGTCATCTATTTAACAGAACATCCATACGAAATTCTTTTGAGCGGTAATTATTTTCTGAGCTTCTTTTCTCCGGGAGGTCAAAAAGTTTGATCTTCGTGGCGACGGGTCATAAACTCCCCTGAGATGATGACTGTGAAAATTATAATATATATATATTCACAGTATATGATCAAAAGGGGGGAACAGACTAAAAACCAGAAGCTGGTGGAGTTGCTTATATATCTTTGCTCTTTGTGCCGACGGGTCATGAACTCCACTGAGATCAGCATAACTGTTAATATTATAATATACATTACCAGTATATGATCCCTAGGGTAAAACACACTAACAACTGGAAGGTGGTGACGTTGATTGTAAATGTTTAGGGTTTGCGCCGACGGGTCACCAGCACCTCTGAAGCGAAGTACAGTGTCAATATTATAATATAGAAAGTCACACTATATAAGCTGAAAGGAGCCAGAAAAGGAGCAATGTTTGTTGTAATCGCCCTGTTTTTGAAAACAAGCTGCTAACGTTACAGAGAAAAAGAGAAAACATGCAATAACTCTTTTTTTCTAGATATAAATGTTTAAATATTGACAAATAGCCACAAATTATAACTATCTACTATGCCATAATGAAACAACTTACAACTCCAAAATATGTTTGTTGACACAAAACAAGAATCCGATGTTATAAAATTGAACCTGCATCACAGATTGGCGACGCAGAAATAACTCGCAAAAAACGAAACTAATCGCACAATAGGTGTGGTTTATAAAGTTTTTGGTTGTTTAGTAGTGTATGGAAGGAAGATTCGGCTCCGCCTATGTAGATGTCACGTTTTACAGTTCACATGTGCTCACGTTTTAACTGTTTTACTTGTGCACGTATTGGGAAAAGTTACAAATTGTGGCGCTGTAAAGGTTTTGATTTCCATAGTAACACTTATAAGGTCATTATTATCTACGAACGTTGGAGAGTTTAAAAAGTGTTACTCAGTAAACTGTGTCCTTTGCATTCTCATGATTAAAAACATCTAAATAGAAGACATAAAAAAATATTTGTTATCACTATACTTTTTAATTATTAAAATACCAGCATTTGTAAAGCGTAAAGCTACCCCCGGAAAGGTGTGCCGGCGCTTGGGGCGTTGGGAAGATTAAGCAAGGTGTTACCTACAGGGAGATAGTGGTGGGCTAAGATGTTGATGGACTTTGGAATCTAACTGTGAACGCTGTTCTTGAAAGTCCGGTATTATAGGTGCTGCGTCAAACTTTTACCACACCTATTTGTTAATTACTGCTAATTACGTTGAAAATATTCTTAAATTATAAGTAGGGCTCCTTGATTTATGTTTTTACTGATTTTTACAGATAAATACAGACAGAAAAGTATTTATTTTCCTCTCTGTATTTATTTTAAAGTGTGGATAAATACGGAAATTGGGTTCTTTTTTGAGCGTTTGTAAATGCTGTCAATGATGAGTAGTAGGCCAAATAGGTCTGTCGTTCTAAAAGTAAAAGGGTAAAAACAATACAAGACTTTTAGTATAGAGCCTTAAAGATCAATATATATCCTCGTATAAGAAAACTTGCACATTTTAATATGAAGGTTGTGTATAGTTTCTCATCTAAAAGTGTTTACATGAGTGAAAACGGTCAGTCTTACAGCCACGAGCGCATATTTATCAGTAAAATAAATGTGGAAATATGCTAATTTCAGATTTATTTTTTTACAAAACCCGAAATATATATGGGTAAATACACCTACAATTATTAAAAAAAATATGGATAAATATAGATGGAAATGTCCAAAAAATGAATACCATAAAACCAGGAGGTATAATTATAAGTTATATAAAACACTACTGTTAAGTTTGTTTTTACTATAAAAAGTATACACATGTTTTTAAATTTTACTTAACAAACACTATAGGTTATAGGGGTATTGTAGTTGGATATTGACATTTAAAAAACCTTAGAAATTCACTGAAAAAAACATAGGTTAAAGGCAGGTTATAGTTCGGGATTATCATTAAAAAAACCTTAGAAATTCACTGAAAGAAACATAGGTTTCAGGGGTGTTATAGTTAGCCGGATATTTCACTCATACAAAACCATTGAAATTCCTCGGTTCTAGTTAGTTGTACTAAGTATAACTCGCGCGCCCGCAATCCACTGCTGATGATGTCACATATGCGGTACAAAAGAGGGTGGTGATGGACGGAGCATCTGAATCAATCAAACACTCCCACCCAGTCAAAAGATCTGGGTTTAATCCATCACCGTTCTTTAGCCCACTCTGCCACCCCAGTTCAGACATGGCTATATGCAAATCAGTCTGACCCTGTGCCTCATGGGAACAGTCCAGCCCGAACTGCCAAGCCATGTCTTCCCTGGACCGGAAACAAGCTTCCGAGGACCGGTTTCTGGCATTCCAGCCGTCTTCAGCCCGGCTTGCTTGAATCTAGTGGCAAAGTGAGCAAGAGACTCACGTCTGAGCATACCCTGCCACACACATGGCGGCCAAAAGCGGGATTATCATTAAAAAAAACATAGAATGGATATTGACATTTTAAAAACCTTAGAAATTCACTGAAAAAAACATAGGTTAAAGGCAGGTTATAGTTCGGGATTATCATTAAAAAAACATAGAAATTCACTGAAAGAAACATAGGTTTCAGGGGTGTTATAGTTAGCCGGACATTTCACTCATACAAAACCGGTAGTCAGACAAAATATCGAAATTAAAATATCGATATACAATATCGATGTTTAAATATCGATGGTATAGTATATCGATGTGCCATAATATCGATAGACAGAATATCGATTTTAAGGTATGTATGTTAGTAATATCGAAATTTTGTTGTTTAGTGTTATGTATGTTATTATGTTGTTTATATGTTTGCTAAATATGTTTAGAAATGTATGTTTGAAAATTAGTAATTTTGTTAACATTTTGCGTTTTAGCATTAGAGCGGGTTGTGGGTTTATAGGGGAATAGGGTGGGAAGTAATTTAATAGTAATTAATTAATTAATATATATTTTTAAATATTTTTAATTAATAATTAATTGGTAATTAAGACTAATTAGTTAATTACATTAATTAGATTTAATGTGCTAAGATATTTAATTTATTATTAATTAATAATTAATTGGTAATTAAATAATATTAATTAGTTAATTACATTAAATATATTTATTGTGCTAATATATTTAATTTAGTGTTATTGTTAATTAATAATTAATTTGTAATTAAATAATATTAAGTAGTAAATTAAATTAATTAGAGTTAATGTGTTAATATTTTTAATTTATAATCTTTTGATATTGTTAATTAATAATTAATTGGTAATTATTAAGTGATTAAATGATTTTATTTATTTATGTGTAGTGGGTTGTGTGTTTATAGGGGAGTAGGGTGTTATATAATTACATGTAATTAATTTAAGAGATTGTATTTATTTATTGGTATTTATTGTTAATTAATTGGTAATTAATAAGTGTTAATTAGTTCATTTATACTTACTTACATTAATGTAATAATATTTATTGTTATTAATTGATTAATTGAAACTTTTATTAATTGTGTTTTTTTATAATGTTTAGTGTGTTGGGTGTTACAGGGGGAGTAGTGTGGGAAGTAATTTAAACCCTACGCAATCCAACGCTTTCCCTACTTTTGCACCCTCTGGAGTGGGAATAGTAATTTTTACCCCTACGCTATCCAACGCTTTCCCTACTGTTGCACCCTCTGGAGTGAGAATAGTAATTTTTACCACTACGCTATCCAACGCTTTCCCTACTGTTGCACCCTCTGGAGTGGGAATAGTAATTTTTACCCCTACGCTATCCAACGCTTTCCCTACTGTTGCACCCTCTGGAGTGGGAATAGTAATTTTTACCCCTACGCTATCCAACGTTTTCCCTACTGTTGCACCCTCTGGAGTGGGAATAGTAATTTTTAGCCCTACGCTATCCAACGCTTTCCCTACTGTTGCACCCTCTGGAGTGGGAATAGTAATTTTTACCCCTACGCTATCCAACGCTTTCCCTACTGTTGCACCCTCTGGAGTGAGAATAGTAATTTTGACCCCTACGCTATCCAACGCTTTCCCTACTGTTGCACCCTCTGGAGTGGGAATAGTAATTTTGATCTCTACGCTATCCAACGCTTTCCCTACTGTTGCACCCTCTGGAGTGGGAATAGTAATTTTTACCCCAACGCTATCCAACGCTTTCCCTACTGTTGCATCCTCTGGAGTGGGAATAGTAATTTTTACCCCTACGCTATCCAACGCTTTCTCTACTGTTGCACTCTCTGGAGTGGAAATAGTAATTTTTACCCCTACCCTATCCAACTCTTTCCCTACTGTTGCACCCTCTGGAGTGGGAATAGTAATTTAACCCCTACGCTATCCAACGTTTTCCCTACTGTTGCACTCTCTGGAGTGGGAATAGTAATTTTTACCCCTACGCTATCCAACGCTTTCCCTACTGTTGCACCCTCTGGGCTGGGAATAGTAATTTTGACCCCTACGCTATCCAACGCTTTCCCTACTGTTGCACTCTCTGTAGTGGGAATAGTAATTTAAACCCCTACGCTATCCAACGCTTTCCCTACTGTTGTACTGTCTGGAGTGGGAATAGTAATTTAAACCCCTACGCTATCCAACGCTTTCCCTACTGTTGCACTCTCTGGAGTGGGAATAGTAATTTTTACCCCTACGCTATCCAACGCTTTCCCTACTGTTGCATCCTCTGGAGTGGGAATAGTAATTTAAACCCTTACGCTATCCAACGCTTTTTCTACTGTTGTAATATGTGGAGTAAGTATATTTATAAATGGATATGTAGAATTTTAAATTTATTTTAAATGTATAGGTATTAGTTATAATTTTTTAAATATGTTTTAATGTTTTTATTTAATATTTGTAAAATGATATGTATTTTTAAATTAATTTTAAATTATTATTAATAGATTTTAAAAAAACGATATTTTTAATTTCGATATTTTTGTACAACGATATTATTTTTTCGATATTTTTGTACTTACCATTATGTAGATATAACTTCGATATTTTTGATTTCGATATTTTTGTGTCGATATTCTGTCTGTCGATATTATGTCATAGATTCACAAAACCATTGAAATTCCTCCGTTCTAGTTAGTTGTACTAAGTATAACTCGCGCGCCCGCAATCCACTGCTGATGATTTCACATATGACATCATTCATGACATGATCAGTGACATCACTGAAGACATCACTGATGACATCTCAAATGACATCACTGATGAAATCACTGATGACATTATGCATGTGACAATCAGATAACCTCATCATACACTAGTATAACCTTTGAACACTCACTGTAAAATACAGAGTACCATATTCGAATGGATTGACACACCAATACAACTTTCTAAAAGCCCACTCAATGATTCCTAGACCTACACACACATCTAAACACTTGCCTAAAGATTCGCTCATACATGCTAACAAAGATCAATAGAACACTATTAAATATACTTATACACCTACATCGACATTGCACACCACTATTTACATATGCAGTCATCCTACCCACTTATGCAAACAATTGATCATACTTACATTTACTAAGCTACACACTTATACAAAAAACACTTTATTCATATAGATCATAACTCATACATAGTGTGTTATAAAATCACTGTTACAAGTGTACAGTTTTCGATAGTCACTCATACAATCACTGAGTCTTATGTATACTTATTTATATACAACAACTGTCACATACATTGCCTTTTATATTTCTACTTTGTTGGACATATATCATTGAGAAATACATTTACTCATCAACACACCCATAAAGAGATTCACTCACCCAAAACAACTGTTTTCACATACAGTCTTAACCTCATATATGTACTTAATCAACTATTTACAAATCTTTAGACAGTTGCACACCTTCCATCCACTACACACACATTTACTCTCTCATACAAATACTATCTTAACTATTAAAAACTAATATAGAGTTTCACATACCTAGTAACCAACTTATGCAGTAGTTTACACAACAAGACACAGAGTGAAACAAATATTCACACAGTTAAATCACTATCCCATATATTTAGTGAGACACTTTAAATCCTCCATCCAGACACTTCTACATCCACTCAGTCTCAATGCAGATTCCTATATATAATAATTATATAAATAACAAACCAAACCACATTCACTGGATGAGGTCATCAGTGATGTCACTGACCATGTCATGAATGATGTAATATGTGACAGCAGCAGTGGATTGCGGGCATGCGAGTTATACTTAGTACAACTAACTATAACGGAGGAATTTCAATGGTTTTGTATGAGTGAAATGTCCAGCTAACTAATACCCCTGAAACCTATGTTTTATATATATATTTTCCTGCTGATTAAATATTACGTGCACAGCAATCTTTCGAGTGTCTGAGACGTCTGTTCGATTGAATGGAGTACTTTGGTGAAGATAGTGGGTGACCGGGAGCCCTACTCGACCCACCCGTGAGCGTGACTGGCGAAGCACCAGAATTTGGTTATATATATATAGCATGAGATGGAGGTAGAACAAAGGAAGGCCAACAAGTTCATGAGAGACAGATTGGATTATATGAATGGCCGAATTTACACCTTCGCCAGAAAATACGACACACTTAGGAGCCATGTTGCTATGGACAAAAACATGGACAGAGCCACTGATCCCGCGGAAGATGTAGACAGCTCCGAGGTGAGCTCAGTTGAAGGAGAACTGAATGTAACCCCTTTGGATTTTCAGGGGGAGATCAAACTAGCGCACATGATAACGCGACAGAGAGGAAGAGGCAGAGCCAACACTTGGGGAAGAGAACAACGTCCACCGAAGAAACCCCCGACAAACCAAAAACCAGGAGGGGTGGAAAAAGAAGTAAAACCAAAGCGAGGCAAAGGAAAGCCAAAATAAAGGTGAAGAAATGATTGTCCGTGCCCAACATAGTGGTAAACCTATCTAATAAACAACTATCGGACAGCCACCTAAAACTCCTAAATAAGGGTCTCTCTTTTTGCCCGACAAAGACTATGAATGTACCAAATGCTCGCATTGACCTCTATAGATTTTGCAGGAAGGTGAAACTTAAAAAACACTTTGCTGAAAAAACGCGATATAACAACGACAAGAGAACATTTGCCCCTGATACCAACCAACTAACAGCAGTTACACAGAAGGACTTAACTGCCATGATAACTTTAACTTCTATTAAAGAAACACCCTCCAACAGCCAAAGGATAACACAATCACCTCTGAAATGGAAATTAATTTCTGTGAAAACATTGGCCTACATACCAACTTAGGTGGAAACAGTGGACTGAAAAGAGCCTCCAGATTCTGTCCACAACTCCCTCCTGGGAATAAAGTCGATTTATTTCAAGAACTTATGGTGGAGGAAATAATGAAAATTTCAGACAAATCCACAAGAAATGGACAGAGTGGAAAACAAAATCTCTCTCTAGAAGAACAAAAAGCAATGATGGACTTGAAAAATGATGGGTCTATAATCATAAAAGCCTCAGACAAAGGGGGCAACCTCGTTATTCAAAATGTTGCAGATTACATTGAAGAAGCAAACCGACAACTCCTCATCCAGGAACACTATGAAAAGCTAAGTACAAATCCATTGGAAATATGGACGAATGAATATCACTCAAAGTTGTTAACCTGGAAAGATAGGGGTCTTCTAGACTTCGACGAGTATAACTACTTGAAAACGAACAACCCGATTATGGCCACCATATATTTCCTACCAAAAATCCATAAGTCACTAGACCAACCACCAGGGAGACCCATCGTGAGCTCGATAGGGTCTCTACTAGAAGCCACCTCAAGATTTATAGATATCTTCTTGATGCACTATGTGACCAACCTACCATCCTTTCTAAGGGACACAATGGATTTTTTGCAAAGAATATCAATCTGTGAATGGAAGTCAACCTATCAAATGGCAACAATCGATGTCACATCGCTTTATACATCAATACGCCATGAGGATGGCATTGAGGCTGTGAAAGAAGTCCTCAAGACACGATCTGTGAACTTTCTAGAACATTCAAATATGCTACTGGATATGCTCCAATACTGCCTGACACACAATGACTTCCTGTTCCTAGGAGACATATATCTCCAGAAACAGGGGACAGCAATGGGGACATCATTTGCTCCCACATATGCGAACATCCTGATGGGGGCTTGGGAGACTGAGGTGATCAAGAGAGATCAAGAAAACCCGGATGGGCCGAAAATCAAAATGTGGTGTCGTTTCATTGACGACTTGTTCGTCATTTGGGACGGAGATGAGAACTCGCTGAAAATATTCATTGAAACCTTGGATAAAAACAGATACAGTCTGAAATTCACACCTATGACTAGCACCCATTCTCTGATATTCCTTGATGTGGAAATATTCATTAAGAACAACAAACTCTGCTCCAAAATCCACAGAAAACCAACAGCATGCAATAGCATTTTGCACGCTAATAGTGGGCATCCAACCAGACTAAAATGGAGTATCCCTTACGGACAAATGTTAAGGGTAAAAAGGAATTGTTCTGAGGAAGACGACCTGAATGAAGAAATAGAAAATCTGGGCCTCAGATTCCTCGAAAGAGGGTACCCAATGGAAGTGATCAACACCGCAAAAAATCATATGCACCTGAAGATGAGAGAAGAACTACTAACCCCTAAGAATAAGAAATTAAAAAGAGATCAAGAACAGAAAACAGACCAGAGCAGTGGAACAACCAGACTCATTGTGGAGTATGATAACCAAAGCACACAAATGAAGAAAGCCTACAAAAAGCATTGGCCAATTCTTCGTCTGGACAAAACCTTGAATGAGAGCCTGACAGCAAATCCAAGCATAACATACAGAAAAACCTCTTCCTTAAGAGACATTTTGACACAAAGTCATTTAGAACCACGTAAGGAGAGAAAACAGAATTGGCTGACAACACCTGGCTTCTGGAAATGCCACAAATGTAAAGCCTGTGAGCATGGGGAAAATATCAAACATTATATACTACAGAATGGCAGAAAAGAAATCATATATGACCATATTACATGCGAGTCCAAATGTGTGGTTTATCGACTTCAATGTCCTTGCGGCAAATACTACATCGGGAGCACCATAAACAAACTTAAATTAAGGATATTGCAACATCTAAGGGCAATAAAAAACAAGGACCCGTGCTACCCAATGGCCACACACTTTGCTCAACATCACCAGAGTGACATTTCCCTTCTAAAATATTCGGGAATCAAACTGTGCAAACTCCCGGAGAGGGGTGGCGACCAACTACAAATGTTGAGACGCCTAGAGTCGCGAATGATTCTGAACATGGGGACTGAGGCACCTTTTGGTCATAACTTGGATGCTGAACTGTATGTACACTTGTGAACTGATCAAAACAACAGTAGAATGATGCTGCCATTTGAATGTGTAGTATTCCAAGGGAATCATATAAGAACCATCTAGATGAAGCTGGGATGTGTACATGTTGTGGATTTTTTGAAATGAGAACCGTTTAAACCAAAAAGATTCTATTAGCATATATGGTGGATAGGAACTATAGGACAAAGTGATGTATAGAACATATGATAATACTAGGAGAAAATGAGGAACTCAAAGGAGATTGTGACTTCACAATAAATTGGGGTAGCTGCATGAGAAAGAGTTGCCAGAATAATGCATATAATTACAGATGAAAGGTTGCGTTATACCAAGAGAATGATAATATGCATTACTAAGTCTTGGCTTCAATGTCTACATGATACTTTATTCCATTTTAGACTATTACAGCAGCTTCCAAATCTCTATATAACCTAATAATTTGTTCCCCCGCAAAGCTTGCAAAAGTATTATCATATGATTTCAAGGCTATAACTTACCCTGAATTAACTTAGTCCTCAATCTCTGAATAATCCATTGAATGAGTATGAATTAATACCATAAATGCTTAGATAGAGATGGAACTGATTGTAAAATTTTGTTGTCAATGCTTTATTTATAATTAACGGTTCGATTGATTCATGGTACTTTACATCAATTTAGAAACACCAATATGTATAAAAGAACAACAGTGTAAATACTTTATTTTTGAATGTATAGTTCTGGATTATCAATAGAGTACTTTACGTTGATTGTAGATATTGTTGTATATACCTTTAACATGTACTGGCCATGTATATACAATGCTGGGTGGGTTGGTCTAGTTGACCATGGAAATGGTAGAGGGTACTTACACTATTAACACTATTTAAACAAGGTCTAGACCTAGGGACTCTATGGTCCAGTGGAAGGCAGGAGCCGAAACGCGTAAGACCGTCCTTTTTTGATGCACGTTACTTTTGCACTGGTGTGTGAATAAAAGAACGCTAAAACTATCTGTTGCTGTGCCGTGTCCTTTGATCTACGTCATGTGGAAAGAAGAAACTGTGGTAATATATATATATATATATCCATATCCATCCATCCATCCATCCTATATATATATATATATATATATATATATATATATATATATATATATATATATATCCATATCCATCTATCCATCCATCCATCCATCCATCCATCCATCCTACTGGCGATAGCCAGTAGGTATATATAGTTAGGACCTAGCTACCATAGGAAATCCGCAACATTCTATTGGGAATAACTTTGGCGCCAATTGAGGAATTTGCGTGTAATTTTCCCAAATGTTGGCCAGCTCCGCTTCGCTCCTTCCCTGAAAGTTTCGGGGAGATTCGTGAAGTGGGGGCTGAGAAAAAAGGGGGGTCCCAAAACGTGTTTTCCCCATGTTAATTTCCATAGGACGTTCTGACAAGGCTACAGCCCGAACCGCTTAACGGAATTACACCAAACTTGGCAAAATTGTAGGGACTGGTACGCAGAAGTGCCTTTGCTATATTTGGTGAAAATTGCTCCAGTGGTTTTTATGAAAGTTAACTTCAAAAACACATATATATCTGGGCGGAGCCTAACCACACATCTCATCGTGAGATCTGATTGGCTGTCAGCACTTCATCCAAGAAGTGTTGGCAGCCCTCTTGGGACCAATATACATGATAGCATCTCATTAAAAAGCATTGTAGTTAATAGAGGGTTTTAGGACTTTAGTTACATTATAAATCATTTGTTGATGGTACCATACTCATTTTAGGAATTGTGGTGTGCTCTAATGTGATTTTACCATGTGATTTTACCATGTGAAAAAGCCTTCTGCTGGGATATCATGAATCATGTTTGAAAGAAAACGATTATCTACATGCTTTTCTATAAGCTAAACTTAGCATATTTTCTGTAAATTCACATTATCTTTCTCAGTCATGTGAGAATGAAGTCTGACATTCTCAGTAAAACATGTACATCCAACAAGGACAGAGACTGTCAGTTGATTCCTTTGTGTTCTACTGCAGCCTCCTAGAGTGTTCTAAAGAACAACTAGAGCGCTAACAGTCTTACTTATTACAAAGGTATGACACACCTGAAGCCAACTTGATTGGAATAAAGTGGTAACTCTTAAAACATTTAATTTAAAAAGGAACAAAATGAGGGGGTATATTTTGCCATAGAAAGTATGATTAGTGCTGCAGAAAGAAAAATTAGGGCACATTTTGAGTGACTTCCCAAATCCTCTTCTATTTCATTACAAAATTCTGAAATGCAGTCTTCCAAGATGGCCACCAGAGACAAAAGAGCCCAAATGTAGCCCAAATATCAACCAGATGTAGCCCAAGTATAGCCCAATGACAGAATGTCCCAGAGTGTTCTAAAGAACAACTAGAGCGCTAACAGTCTTACTTATGACAAAATTATGGCACACCAGAAGCCATCTTTATTGGAATGAAGTGGTAAGTCTGAAAACATTTAATTTAAAAAGGAACAAAATGAGGGGGTTCATTTTGCCATAGAAAGTATGATTAGCAGCAGACTTCCCTGGTGAGCAGTCGCTTTACTACTGCGATCTAATGAGCTAACATTCAGAATTTATGGCAAATGTGTGACACATCTGAATGCCTTCTTGATGGAACCAAAGTAAACAAGCATTGAAAATGCAATAGATCTCGCCCTCGTTTAAGTTAAAGCCATTCTGTTTGTAATGAGGTGGCTTTTTAGCTTTGCTTTTATTAGTGTTTTTAAAACTTTCATGTAAATAACATGCATATGTATGCATATATGTATATGTATGCATGCATGTATATTTGTATTTATATAGATATGCAGATTATATATGTTTATATATGTATGTATATATATATATGTATATATATATATACACATACATAAATGCATATGCATATATATGTGTATATGTGTGCGTGTAGAGAGAGGTAGAGGTGTAGAGGTAGAGAGGTAGAGACTAGTAGAGAAAGAAGTAGAGAGAGGTAGAGAGGTAGAAAGAAGAGAGTGAGTAATAGAGTAGAGAGTGAGTAGTAGAGAGTAGTAGAGAGCAGTAGAGAGAGTAGCAGAGAGTGAGTAGTAGAGTGAGTAGTAGAGTGAATAGTAGAGTGAATAGAGTGAATAGTAGAGAGTGAGTAGTAGAGAGTAGAGAGTAGTAGAGAGTGAGTAGTAGAGAGTAGTAGATAGTGAGTAGCAGGGAGTGAGTAGTAGAGAGTGAGTAGTAGAGAGTGAGTAGCAGAGAGAGAGAATAGTAGAGAGTGAGTAGTAGAGTGAGTAGTAGAGTGAGTAGTAGTAGAGAGTAGTAGAGAGTAGTAGAGAGTGAGTAGTAGAGAGTGAGTAGTAGAGAGTGAGTAGTAGAGAGTGAGTAGTAGAGAGTGAGTAGTAGAGAGTGAGTAGTAGAGAGAGAGTAGTAGAGAGTGAGTAGTAGAGAGTAGTAGAGAGAGTAATAGAGAGAGTAGTAGAGAGTGAGTAGTAGAGAGTAGTGAGTAGTAGAGAGTAGAGAGTAGTAGAGAGTGAGTAGTAGAGAGTAGTAGATAGTGAGTAGTAGGGAGTGAGTAGTAGAGAGAGTAGTAGAGTAGTTAAGAATGAGTAGTAGAGAGTGAGTATTAGAGAGTAGTGGAGTAGTAGAGAGTAAGTAGTAGAGAGTAGTGTAGAATATTCCAAAGTTTGGCACAGCACCACTTGCACAATAAGTTCAATCAAATTATATCACTTAGAGTCCTTATTGAAGCGCTGAATCTTGGTGTATATTCAAATGCTTTTATTTTCCTTAAGTTTATGTACCACAGCCAGCTGACGCGTTTCGTTCTGTACAACAGAACTTCTTCAGGGCGTTCTTATTTCCTTCAAGTTATGTCGGTATCCTGTTGTCAATTTCAATTTCAAAAAAGTCTTTATTCTATTTTCATCATAAAAGACATACTTGCATACAAATGATACAATTTCATTAATAAAAACATCCCAATTATATTATCACCATAAAATCCATTCAATAAAATCCGTTGCTAGTAATAAATATATGAACATAAATAAAAAAGTATTAAATCCAGAAAAGACTTTACAATGAATGCTAATAAAAACAGGTGACACAATGGTGCTAGAGCGAAAAACTATTCTCCACCCGAAGCGCAAGGGAACAGCCTCGGGCAACCCTACACCGGATGATCCATGCCCAACTAATATATTTGGCTACCCTAGTCACTACTACATTGGAAGTGTCAGTTTTCAAGATTCTACTAGCTGTTAGAGCAGATCTTGTACCCAACAGACAGCATACTGGACGCAGCCACTTCCGCCTCTGAGCACAGTACAACGGACAGACAAAGAGAAAATGGTCTAATGTTTCATCCTGGTCAACACAAGACAAACATTTGCTATTGCCCCCCCCCGCCCCCCCGCCCCAGGATTTGGTTAATCCTCTTACGGGCAGAGAACCAGCTCTAAATTGGTAAAAGAGCTTACGATCTAAACTCTTTGATATTTTGCCCCAGTAGTCCTCCAAGAGGCAATTATCTTTGGCATTTAGAAAGCTAGCAGTAAGAGAACCAACAGCTACACTAGAGTGACGTCTGCATGTTATCCACTTCCAGTATTGTTCTTTCATTACCTTTTTGGGGGGGAATATCTCAGTTTCGGGGTTGAACCACAGCTCTCCCATCCCCATTCCAAGTAGCAATGATTTGACTCCATCGAGCCAAGCAATCTTATGGGAGCCCCTTAGTTTTATAATCTCTAACAGACCCTTTGCGTACAACGACAGTTTGGGTACAGTCCACACGCGTCGCCAAAACGCCAGCGGTCTGTACTGGATTATGTCCTCTACAGGCTGGCAACCTAGGTCATAAAACATGGGTATACGGGGGTAAGATTGTGGTAAACCCACTGCCGATCTTAAAAATTTGTTTCGGCCAATTTTCAGGGCATCCACATTACTAAAACCCCGCAACTCAGCTCCATACAATACTGCTGGTAAAATTTTTGAACTGTAAATTTTAATAAGTGGAGCCAGTGTTTTCGTGAGGGATCTTTTGTGCTCCCTAAGTAAGGCCCCTCCTAATTGGGCATGTTTGAGGGAAAACAAGTAAATTTGGGGCTTCCAGCTCAATGTCTCACTAAAAGTCACACCCAGGTAAGTGAAGATGGGTGTTTGTTCAAGAGGGGTGCCTCCCATAAATACACTTGCTTTTATTGGTCTTGACCCCCTCAACACCATAAACGTCGTCTTCCCCACATTAACCTCTAGCTCATGCTCGCGGCAGAACAGCTCAAACTGCGCCAGAGCCTTCTGCAGCCCCTGGCGAGTTTTGGATATTAAGAGCGTATCGTCCGCAAACATGAGCAGAGGTATCTTCATTCCCACTAAGGAGGGGGCATCAGTAGGTTTATTAGTAAAATAATTCATAACTCCATTGAGTGTTGTCATCAGTGATGTCATTTGAGATGTAATCAGTGATGTCACTGACCATGTCATGAATGATGTAATATGTGACATCATCAGCAGTGGATTGCGGGTGCGCGAAATATGGTTAATACAACTAACTATATAGGAGCAATTTCAATGGTTTTGTATGAGTGAAATGTCCAGCTAACTATAACACCCCTAAAACTTATAGTTTTTTGAGTGAATTTTAAAGGTTTTTTAAATGCTAATTCCTAACTATATAAGGCCTGAAACATATGGTTTTTTCAGGTGAATATATATATATATATATTCGCTCCAAGGTTGTCCACCTTTGAGTAGCACACGAGCAGCAGCTTGATTTATGTGTAGGTGAGGACGGGGATCCGCTTGTAGATGCCGCTCCGTAATGGATCTGCCTACGCCTTTCGAAGCTCCATATGCTTCTCTTCAGGGGCTTTAACGGAAGCGGTGTGTGCAACCGCTAACCCACTTCTCCATTTTCCAGATGACACACCCACCAATGGGAGGCTCAAATGAGACTGTGTATTATGGGAAGTGTGGTGCGGAAAGCACACAATCAAGTCCTGTATGGACCCCACGTTTTGAATTCTCACGAATTACTTTTGAATAACGCACTCACAGGCTTTTCCATTCCCCAATTATTTTATTTCAAATATATCCAAGATTGAGGAGACAAACCGACGCGTTTCGCTATCCCTGATAGCTTATTCACGGTTCAGTTTGGAAAACAAACAATTCAACCAATAAAAACATTATCAGAACATTATGTGACTAGTGGTGGTTTTTGTATATACATAGTGCATTCTGGGAATTGTGGTTTGCTCCGATTGCTCAATTCAACTTATATGTACAAAAGATGTTTTTTTTAAATATATCTATTAAATATGGCCACCTGCGTGCAAAAGGTATTTATAATATGTGTGAATACCGGTTTTAACCCATTTATTAATTAAAATTTTTAGACTTTTTCCTTATATCTTACTCCTTTTTACATTTTTAAAATTTTTAACACGACCCATGTATTAGCCCGATCTGTACGCCCTCCTTATTTTGTCATGTAGATTTCTCTTCATAGTGCGCTTTCAGGCACTACATATGATGTTTAATGCAGAGCGAAGGTCTGACTCCACTCTCTATGCCGTCATTCTTTGCCTCAGTTTGATTGCATCAGGAATTGGTGTGATTGTTGGTTCGCCGACCCACCACCGGGGTTGGTATTGCTGGGGTATCTATTCTAAGGTAAGGAATCTATCACTAACGTGTCTCTTTCAGATGTACAAGTTACTACCTGTGTAACGATATATCTGTAAGAGACATTAGTTAGTGATAGATTCCTTACCGACCCACCCATCCTCCCCGTTCAGCGAACCAATATCTAGGGTTAAGGTCATCCCCTTTCCACGTCAGCACGCGGAGGCGGCGTCTAAGTACTCCGACGACGTCATCTCGGCGCCGACGACGGACGCGGAGCCACAGACGACGCCTACTGACACGCATGGGTACTGCTACGCAAGCAATTCCTGGTCCAGTCTGACGCCTGGGGATATTCTAAGGTAAGGAATCTATCACTAACTAATGTCTCATACAGATATATCGTTATACAAGTACTAACTTGTGCATATATATATATATATATATATACATATCCCAAAGTTGCCCCTGTGCTCAAAGACATACTCCACACAAAAGAAGTTCAACTGAACCTTAATTTTCAAACCGGCTCACTTTCCGAAGCAAGAAGCAGTTATGACGTGTTTCGATGCCATGCATCTTAATCATAGAGTCGGGGGAAAAAACAGAAACCTGGAGTAGATTACAGTCTCTTTTCTCCCATGTTCGCAACCACCCTCCAGGGAGCGGTCTGCTGGGTTCTGTAGTCTGAAATGTTACCCCTCCAGTTGGGTCCAAGTACCTGCCCAAATTTTTACTCCCCAAATGTTAAACACAGTATTTATAGCCCTCCGGTGGGCCTCAGGGAAATGCTCCGGTTTGCTAATGACAGTTCTTCATGTGCTGGAATCAGGCTGCCATTCCCTTGCAGCCCCACAGACCTGTATTCAAGTCAGCCTGGTGGTGCAATCTTCCACCGCCGGAGCTGCCTTGTAAAACAAGTCCCAAAGTTGCCCCTGTGCTCAAAGATGCACTCCACACGAAAGAAGTTCAACTGTACTTTAATTTCCAAACCGGCTCACATTCCCAACCAATTAGAAGTCCCTGAAGCGTTTCAATGCCCTGCATCTTAATCATAGGGTCGGGGGAAAAAACACAAACCTGGAGTAGATAACAGTCTCTTTTCTACCATGTTCGCAACCACCCTCCAGGGAGCGGTCTGCTGGGTTCTGTAGTCTGAAATGTTACCCCTCCAGTTGGGTCCAAGTATCTGCCCACATTTTTACTCCCCAAATGTTAAACACAGTATTTATAGCCCTCCGGTGGGCCTCAGGAAAATGCTCCGGTTTGCTAATGACAGTTCCTTGTGTGCTGGAATCAGGCTGCCATTCCCTCCCAGCCTCCTAGACCTGTATTCCAGTCAGCCAGGCGGTGCAATCTTCCACGGCCGGAACTGCCGTGTAACACAGATCCCAAAGTTGCCCCAGTGTTCAAAGACGCACTCCACACGAAAGAAGTTCAACTGAACTTTAATTTCCAAACCGGCTCACCTTCCCAACCAATTAGCAGTCCCTGACCCGTTTCGATGTCATGCATCTTAATCATAGGGTCGGGGGAAAAACAGGAACCTGCATAAACTTTAAAACCTTTTAACAAAAATAAATAAATAATAAACTACAAATTGTTAGTTATTACCAAATTAACTTCCCACCCTATACCCCTACAAACGTAGCAACCTGCACCTAAAATATAAACATAATAAATCAGCATTACATAATATTCATAATGAATATCAATTATACTTAATAATTATTAATTATTCCATGATTAACTTACCAACCGATCCCCCCCGCATTTCCGTTGCAGCACTATAAATTACTATTTACAATTCCATTCGAAATTCTAAATCTTTAGAAACTATATTTTACAATAGGAATAACAATTGTACAAACCATGCTAACACATAAAATTAATATATAAACTAAAACCTATCCAATTAGTTAAAAAACTACATTCTTTTCAACTATATTATTGATAACGATATTTACAACAATGAAATTATTAACAAGGACATTACTTGCCTAAAAATAAATTCTTGGCAACAATAATTTGCATCCCATTTTTTTTTCTCAATATCTGTCTCCTGATATTTACAACTTGATATTTTGTCCCTTTACTAGTTCAGAATGTGTTCTTCGGCCGTGGTGGGAAGTTGTGTTGCTAGGGTAACTAGTTAGGCTGGAGGTTAAAAATTGCTAACTATGGAGGTGATTGTGTCACAGAAGAATTCTGAGAGTTTGTTGCAGAGGTCTTGAGATGGGGTGATGTTGCTGGAGGGAGCCAGAGGCATGGTGAATTCTATGATGATGGCAAAGATTTTCTTGCTGCTCTTTGTGCTGGCTTCAATATTGTCTGCGGATCTGTACGCTTGGTGTTTCGTATCTGATGATGGTAGCATTTTAGGGCAGATTTGAAGACCTCTTTGTCAGTGGAGTCTTTGTTTGTTCTCCACTTGCACTCTAGTTGCTTGCAGTGGCACTTAAGTAGTCTGAGTTCCTCTGTGTACCAGCCAACCTGTGGTCGGGTTCTTGCTCTTTTGTTGCGTTTGAGGAGATCCAGGGTGTTCTCATATTCAGTGATGCACCTTATGGAAGTTTTTGATGGTTTCTGGTAAGCTGTTTCTGTGCTCGGGGCCAGTGTGCAGAGGGGGCAGTGGCCTAGTCCTCCTCTGAAGTGTTTTTCCAGGTGGATTCCGTGGAGGGAGACCGGTGGTGGGTGTGGTATGGGTATGTTGAAGCAGATGAGGGCGTGGTCTGTCCAGGCCACGGAGGCTGACTTGTTAACTGTGGTGTTCTTGATGGATGAGAAAAACTTAGGAGGATGACAGTGCTGGAGTCGATAAGAGGTGCCATGATATTGCGGGAAAAATTATTGCCGGGTCTTGGTGGTCTGTTTATGAGCGTTCTGCCTAGGGAGAAGTATGCAGAGATGTAGAGCTTGAAAGTGAGGTGCTTCATGTACCCGGTAGTTGGTGCACCTCCGACTGTTCATGGAAATAATGGTTACTCTGCCTACGTGCCTATTCTGATGGTCCTATCTGACAATCTTTTTAGCCTGAAAGTATGGCTTTGGCAATTTGGATGTGGAGGATGGTTTCAGCCATGTTTCCGTGAGGAGGAACAGGTCTGGGGTGTGGTCATGCAGAAGGTCCCATATTTCTACAGCATTTTTTGGTGAGTGATCAGGAGTTGAGTGGCTTACGTGCAAGTGTGGCATGCTGTGTGGGTAGTGGTTGGTTTGTGTGAGTTGGTATTTGGTTTGTGTGAGTGAGTTGGGGTACTAGGTGTTGGTGTGGGAGTGAGTGAGTGCATGAGAGCTTGCAGGAGGTGCATTGGCAAGCTCCCTCTATCTTGTGTTTTGTGGTGCAGAAGCCGTGTGGCGCGTGTCAGCCAGGGTTGAGTGAGTGGAGGAATGTGGGGAAGTAGCGGTGGGTCAGAGGAGGAGCAGGGTTCCTGTTGCTTGCCGCGTCAAGGCCTTTAAATAGGTCCTGAGAGGGCGAGTAGTGAAGGGGGTGATGTTTGGGGGCAGAGAGGGGCATGGGAAGCAAGAGGGGGAGCATGTAGGAATGCAGAAAAAAAGGTATGGAGTGCTGGGGAGAAAAAGAGCAGGAAAAATGAAGCACAAGCAGTGCAAGAGACAAAAACAGGAACCTGGGAAGTCACAAAAACAAGCAAAAGGCAGAGAGCAATAGGAGAAAGAAACACATTTTTATTGATTTTATATATTATTTATATCGCATCGTCATGTTATATATCACATATAGCCTTCACCTATCGCAACAAAGAAACACAGAACATGCTCTTTGTACTTCTAGAACGGTGGTACAGATAAAATTCTTGTAGTATCACAAATATCCATGTTCTTTCTATGTCCACTTAAGTTTCAATTCTCGGCTATGCTCGGTAGGATCATCCCAAGAAACATAGTCCCAGCTCACCCCTCCCCAACAAACCCCACCCCTCCCCCCAGTCCCAAGTGCATTTACAAACAATTTCACATTACCCATATTAGGTGTCATCGTCTTATTACGAGTCTATACATTTCTGTAAAAAACTACCATCTATGTTCCAATGTGAGCTATGGGGTGTCCCAATATGTATTCCATTGTATGCATCCCACTGGTTCTTATGTGATGTCAGCTGATTGTATGGCCTCGAGCATAACGTCCCATTCTAACGCTATAGGTGTCTTGTGTAATCCTCCAAGTTCCCCTCTGCGCAGCACGGCTCTTTCAGCACTACCCCAGCGCAGCAGCTCTGTATGGCAGGTTGATATGGCTGTTTTTTGGGGGGGATTTCCACCTCAGGGCGAGGGCCCGGATAGCCAAGATAATCGGCAGGTCTATAAAGCGGTATTGTTCTTTGTTTTAGCACTTGTGTATGCAAACCTAGAATGCACTCCTCCACTGTGTTTTTTTTCTCTTGGTGTACAGCCTCACCTGTTATTTGTCTAACGTTGTCCCAATACCCCGTATTGCCTGACATGTCCATAGCATGTGAAGTAGTTCCGCCCTTTCTAGCAAACATCTCGGACAATAATGCTGCGTCAGGGGGAACATTCTGTCCAATCTATGCGTAGTGAGGTAGGCTCGGTGCAATACCATAGTCTGAATACATTTAAACTTCGCATTCCTCGATGTTTTCTCTGCCCATTCCTTATCTGTCAATTCCCTGTCTATGTCCTCAGTCCATGCCATCCGTAGTGCGTCCAAAGTGATTCTTGTATGTATGCTGAGGCCTGTATAGAGCCATCTAATGAGGTGTCTGCCTCTTCCCATATAGTAAACCAGCTTGACCAGCTCATGTATGGGAGGCTCTTGTCTCTGTGGGGCCCAATGTGTTTTGATATATTGAAGCAGTGCAGCATGTGTCAGATATAAATGTGTTGGGCCCCGGTCACGTTAACAAGGGTGTCATGGTCTAGTAACGTCCCATCTACGAATAGGTCTGCCGCTGTGCTAATCCCCACATCCAGCCAGGGTGTTGACTTACGCTTTGTGAGCCTGCCTGCCGCCAGTGGGATCCCCTGCAGCGGAATGTTACCCGCATATGCAAGGGGGGGGGGGGGCATGTGCATACTGCAGCGATGCTTTCCAGCATCGGAGTGCCGTACTTAGTAATGGGGGAAGATCCCTCGGGAGCGTACCACCAGGCAGCAACAGGGCATGTAAGGCACCGCTATCTATGTCCGCCTCCGTGTATCCAATTTCTTGTAAATTGCGCCCAGCCGTTCAATATGATAACCACTGTAATTGACATGCATAATAATACGCCCGCAAGTCCGGGATGCCTAAGCCCCCCATGCGTGTACCCACTTGTAATTTCCTCAAAAGTATCCGTTGTCTACCAGTTTCCCAGATAGGGAAACATCATTTACCACGAAGGCATTACAACTACTAACGTTTACCACGTGACACTTACCACGCAGGGTGCCTTCCACGCAGGGTGCCTTCCACGACGTCTTTACCACGGGCTGGGGGGGAGACGTGGTATTCCTTCAAGTCGTTCTGCGTGGGCTTGGGGGGCAGAGGGGGGGGGGCTCGGGGGGGGGCTGGGGGGGGTCTCCCCCCCAAAAAATAACAAGCAGGTTACTTAAAAAAAAAAAACGAACATAAATTTAAAAGAAAAAGGAAAGAGCCTCCCCCAAAGACGTGCCGTGTACGTCAAAAAAGCAGTCCTTTTTTTATTTTGGTATACGTGTTTTGACGCTTGTTTCAATGGAGGATGGAAGTAAGGGCTCGTAGAGAAAGACGTGCAGGTAAGACGTTTCTAGGCGTAGTAAAATCCTACGTTGTAAATACCAGCGTGGTAAAGCCACTTGCGATGTAAAATTCGCGTGGTAAAGCCATGCGTGGTAATTGAAATCGTGGTATAATCATATATTCCCAGAAAGTGATACTGGAGCGCAAATTGCGGATTGCTCTGTTCAAATTACCATCTAACATATCTGCATGTGTCCCGTAGACCTGTATACCTAGGTACTTCAATGTGTGCGGAGCCACCTGAAGTCTATTATCTCCGAAGTCGATATCTGGGATCGCTGCGTGGTCTGTGAAGAAAAAAGCATGTGATTTCGCAACGTTAATTGTCAGGCCCGACAAGGATGCAAGTGATGGAATGTCTCATATATTTGGGCCAGGGGCAGACGGAGATCTTGGAAATACAGAATAATGTCATCAGCGTATGCCGAGAAAAGGTGCATCGTATTCCCTGTCTGTATACCTCTGTCAATATGATCTTTGTGCATTTTGATAGCCAATGCTTCTAGGCCCAGTATGAATATGAGGCGGCAGGGGGCAGCCCTTCCTAGCTCCCCTATGTATAGAATATTCTGCTGAGATATGGCCACCAGTACAGGCATGTGCTGTGGGGGCCGTATATCGTAGGCGCAGCCAGGTAATATATCCCTCCGGGATCCCACATTTTCCCAGCGCCTTAAACATATATTCCCATTTGATTGAATCAAAAGCTTGTTTGAGATCTAAAGAAGTACAGCCCGCGTGTGGGTACCTATTTGGAGCTTCCGTCATGAGATAGTGCAGTTTTCTAATATTTAGTTATGTGCAGCGCATTGGCAGATACCCAGTCTGGTCTATATGGACTAGTTTAGGCAGAGAGGGCAATAATCTGTTGGCCAATACCTTACTTAATACTTTATATTCCGTCGCTAATAATGGCAACGGGCGATAAATGGCCAAATCTGTCGGATCACGTCCCATCTTCGGGAGCGATACAACCAGTGCCTGCGCTGTGGTGAGCGGTAGTGAGCCCTTTTCCCTCGCTGTTTTACAGAGGAGCTCCAGTTTGGGCACTAGGGACTCTGCATACGTAGTATAAAATTCAATGCCAGGGGTTTTATTACCTGGAAGTCCCTTCATGGCGACCCTGATCTCAGCCTGCGTGATGGACCCTGTGAGGCCTTTCTGGGCTGCCGACGTGAGTCTCGGATATGTCAGGGTGGATAGAAAGTCCTCTGTCTGTGTGAATGTATTGCAGCCTGGCGCCCCATACAGTATGGCGTAATATTGTCTGAAGGCAAAAACGTCAAAAACAATGCAAGAGAACAGAAAATGCACTATGTCTCTACTACCTTTATACATTTTGTTTTTGTACTAGTATCTGGTAGGTGAAAATTAAGAAAACTTTTGCCTAGGTGTAATGACAAGAAATTTAGCGAATTCATGATATTTTGCCCATTTTAAAAAATGAGGATTGGCTAATCTTCACATTAAATAATTTTTTTTGACATTGATGTGCTTTAATTACTATATTTTGGAAAATCGTACAATTTACTTGTTTCTCGTTATTTGTGGGTATTTTGAGTGCTTAATTTGAAATGATATACTTTTTTCTCATCCATTTTTGCTTTACCTTATTAGGATGAATTGGAGTGGGGAAGAGCAAACTACTTTCAGATAAAGAGAATACGTGAGGTAGGTTCAAAAGTTTACTTTTAAATCTGTGATCCATTCCATTTAAAAGTGATGAACTGTTCAGGTTGTTTCATGCATGTTTCAGCTGGCTTACTATTAAGTACTGAGGTATTTATGTCGCTGTTAAGGAAGGAGAATGTAGACGACTTAGACAATCTAGGTTGTCTAACAATCTTTATTACAGGCATGCTGGATCCGTTTAAGTTGTTGGCTCTTCCTAAACATTTATACGTACTCCAAAACTTCCCCTACAGTATCAAGTAGAGCTTTTTCCTGTATCGCCTGGTGGATTTCACAAAAACGTTTCATTGGACTGGTTGAGAGTCAAGGGTTTCCATTGATAGGTGGTACCAGTCAGTGTATGTTGGGTGTCTTGGGTTGTAAAACGTATATTCTTATCAACAGTGATAAAAGATTCTATTTGAGTAGAGATGCAATCCATCTAAACAATAGAAAATGTGTTACTACAAGGTATCAGTCTTTGACATATGCTGTGTTTGTTCAGTGCTGCATGACTATACATCTGCCACTATAGTGGTGCGACCAAAGCAAACACAAGGAGATGATGGACGGAGCACTGGAACTATTCAGACACTCTCTCCCAGTCAGTCAGTCAAAAAGTCTTTATTTCGATTAATTAAAATCATAAAAGCAGCATCAAACATAAAAACAGGTTGCAATAAAGTCCACAGGTAGATTAGTGTGCAAAGTATTAACAGCTATTCTTTCATATATACAGAATTTTCAGATCATAATTTGTTCATTTGCTAAACTTTGTAGTGCCACTAACGAAACTACAGTTTAAAACTATACTATATACAATAAAAATGGAGAAAAGTTTTGCAAGAATTCATATATATACACAGTATTTACAGTTCATGAGTTTTGCAAGTGTCAGGCTTTGCGACACCAAATTAGAACAAATACAATTTAAATTCCCCTTTCTTCTTCTATTCTATTTTCTAATAGACAAGTGTTCATACTTTTCCTATTGGTCCTTACTGCAGCCACCAAAAAACTTGCTACACTAAAAATAGTATGCACACTTCCCAAAAGTTGCAAGAACAGGAGGGCGGGTCTTACTTGCTCTCTCCCAGTCACATATCTGGGTTGAATCCATCATCGTTCTTTAGCTCACTTTGCCACCCCAGTTCAGACCCAGACATATGCAAATCAGTCTTGACCCTGTTCCTCATCGGAGCAATCCAGCCCGAACGGCCAAGCCAGGTCTTCCCTGGCCCGGAAGCAAGCATGACACTGAGAGCTTGTCACAGATGGAGCTTCGTGTTGGTGGGTTGCCGTTTGCTTACACAAAGCCTAGAATCTCTGGATTTTCTCCAGGTTGGAGGAGTACACTCTGACACCTGCCAAGGGTCCAGAACTTCAGGAGGAACCTCTTTGGGTCAGAAATCACTCCAGCAAAGGCCAGCAGCAGGGTCCTGGCTGTCTCAGTTGGCGCTGGTTGGCTAGGCAGTTGCAGGATGGCCTCTGGAAGTTTGTTGTGACCCTGTAGCTCAAACTGATGTCCAGCCAACTGACTCTAGAGGTCTCTTCTGGGATCCTGGATTCAAAGTAAGCAGGTCAGTCTTCCTTGTGTGTGAAGGTCACTTTGTCTACTCCTAAAGTGGTTCTAGTCAGTTCTTGCCCTTCCCCTGTGTTTGGCTTCGAACTCTCTAGGATGACGAAGGGCAGTAAGGGTGTGGGTACAGACCTCAGGCTACCCTTTAAAGCTCAGGAAGGTCCGAGTACACCACCTCAGATCTTCCTGCTCTGGAGAGGAACACCGTACCCCACAGCCAAGGCCTTTTTGTCCCCTGCCTAGAAGAAATTCACGTTACCACAGGAGAGCCATTAACAGCCATGTGACACTGACAGAAAGGCACATTTTGGTTTAGGCAGCAAAATGCCAGAATAGTGATTTATAGTCTGATTTAAACCCCATGAACCCTACCCTGTGAAGCTCTAGGGATTAACTTATGGGTGACTGATATGTGTTAAAAATAAAGGTTTAGACATAGCAAATGGTTAATTTTGCCAGGTCAAAATGGCAGTTTAAAACTGCACTACAGGCTGCAGTGGCAGGCCTGATACATGTTTTGCAGTACTGCTTTAGTGGGTGGCACAATGAGTGCTGCAGCCCACTTAGTAGAATTTAATTTACAGGCCCTTGGTACATGTAGTACAATTTACTAGGGACTTACAATTAAAATAAATGTGCACATCATGAGTAGGACAATTTTACCATGTTTAAAGGATGATGCACAAGCCCTTTACCACTGGTCCTAATAGCATTATAATTATTATTACTATTATTCAGGAGCAATCGCAACCATAAAAGATACAATCATGCAGTAGAAAAAACATAATTATAAATCCAATTAAAAGTTCAGGTAAAACACGGCACATCCAATTTAAAAATTTAGATAAAGCGCCACTCCTAGTAAATGGTGATTTAAAAAGGGTAAGAGAAAGCAGTGCTAAAACAAAGATGGCCATTCAATGGTCAATCCGGTCTAAATAATCTGGATCTGTAGGCGGCCTGCAGGAAACTTGCCATAGCGCAGTGTGAGAGTTCATTAGACAACAGCTGTAGATACATAAGTGACACTCTGGCTTGCCTAAACTTCAGGCTCTTTTAAAAGGGGCGAAGAAACAGCCTTCTTGGGAGGGTAAAATATTTACACATAAGAACAAAATGTAACCTGTTCTGTAGAGATCTATAGTGACAGCCGCATGGTCCTCTCGTGTTTGGGGGGTAAAACCAGACGGAGATGCCAAAAGGTGGTGAAGAAGGTTAAACCTAAAACGGGTGAATAAAGGCCTGTCAGTTGCACTTATATGGGTGGAAAGGTAATTTTCCCTGCCCAGGACTGTCTTTAACAAGGCAAGCACCCTCACTGTTGATTTCCAGTGCTCAGTGTTTTCACGGAGGGCAGAGGTGTATTTGAAGAATAGATCTTTTATAATGTTAAGGTCCTGAGGCCTTACAGTGTCACATGAAAGAAAAATATCTGCCCTACCTAGAGCTAAAAAAGACTCCTTCACATATTGTAGCCAGGGAATTTTAAAAGCATTCTTTAATGACAGGCAGTCTGAGATAATCAGGCGATTTATGTCCTTGTTCTTCTTATACCCTAATTTTACCCAACACAATAGAGGCTTTACTGCCACCTGGTAGGCTAAATAATTAACACCCAGCTCTTTGTGCACTGCATAGGCAGGGGTACTTTGAGGGACCCACAAGATCCGATGCAAAAACTTGATTTGGGCCACCTGTAACTTGTGTGCTGCAATAGACCTCCATACTTTACTACCATATAGCATCTTTGAGGTGCAAATAGACTAGTACAATTTTAAAATCACCTCTGGTACCCAAGATCCCAATCTATGGGCATAGCTAGCAATGGTGCCTAGAGATTTGTTCAGATCACTCCGCTTTCCCTCCAATAATACTTTACAATTATATTTTTCATCGAATAGAATTCCCAGATAAGGGAAGGCTGGGACCTTCACTAGAGTGTGTGAGCCCGCTTTAAATGTTTCGACTGGAGACCGCGGGAGCCAACTTCCAAAACGTATGACTTTGTAAAGTTGACACTGTCAGGTCCAGTCTATCCATAAAAACAATGAACCCGTCAATTAAAACCTGCAGTCCAGGGTTGCACGAGTCATAAGCACCGCATCATCAGCATATTGTAAGACCGGCAAAGATGTCCTGCAGACTCTGGGGCAATAAGACTGTAATGCCAGGAGGGCAGCTCCTAAACCATTGATGTAAATGGTGAGTAAAAAAGGGCTAAAGGGTGCCCCCCAACCGAGTGCAATTGATGATGTCTTACAGGGGCCTAACTTCAATGTCGTCCCGGGCTTGGTGCCTTGTCCAAGACAAATTCTCAATGCCCCTGTGAACTTTCTCCAGCGAGAGGTAACTGGTGTGATTGCCGGGCTTTGCGCAATAGCCATGCGAGACCCATCAAGAAGGCCAAAATTATATACCCTGTCAAAATGGGTGACCCACTGTTCTGGGGTGATGTGACATAGGACAGGTCTTGATGGCACCGAGAAGTAGAGGCTATTGATCATTTTCCAAAAGAGTGTACAATCCCTCAGTTCGCCAGCTTTGATTAGAATAGCCCATACCTGTTTCTGGAATTGATGCTCCGTTCTTTCAGGGCCCCTTTATAGTTTCGACTGCAATTTGCCACCCATTCCGTGTCGGGAAGCGACTGTTTCAGAGCTTTCTTCAGATGCCTTAGGGCTTGGGAGCACTCTGAGTCAAACAGTGAAGGGTGAGCTGGGAGATGCCCAACCACCAGGGTCTATAATAGCCCATAAACCGACTGAGCAATGGTGGCAAAAGAACTGAAAACCTCATCGCCCCAAATTAAAGGTCAAAGTACATGAGTTTTTCCTGCTGTCAGTCAGCAAACGGACTAATTCAAAGCCATAATGTCTATTTGCGTCCAGCGTAAACTCCGCCCCTGGTCAATGGGGGTTAAGGCTCCCTGGAGCATTTGAGGCCCCTCTGGTTGGTCACCTAGCCCCACCTTGGGCAGGGTCCGAGGGTTCTCTTCCAGGGGATCCTCATCAATAGTCATAAGCATTAGAATATTATCCAGTATTTGGGTGTCTTTCATAGATTCACATGCCTGAATCATTCCCCGTCGTCGAGACGGGAGCCTCCGGTATATAAAAAAGTAATGTCCTAGAGACATACATAGAAAAGAATAGGCCTAAGGATCCCACCTTAGTGTCCTATCCACGTCCTTTTGTAAAAAGGACCTAAATAGAGTAGGCCCAAGGGTCCCACCTTTGTGGCCTATCTGTGTCCTTTTGTGAAAAGGACCAAAGTCAAGAAGCCAACCAATCAGCTACCACCTCCTTCTAGAACCTTCCTGTCAGGAGCCCAGGTCTCTCAGATTTTCTACCGCATGTTGTGCTAAGGGAGTCTCCTCTGAGCTCTGCTCAGATTCTGTGTTTATTTTCACTTCATTAAATACCTTTGCTTTTCTACTATGGATTATCTTCAAATACATTCTTTAAAGAAGGTCTGGTAAGGTTAGAGCCTGTGCTTCTTGTTCCAAGAAGTTGCTCTGCTTCTCACACTGAAGGTATGTCGCACTCTCTCAAGTAAGTTTTTGAGAGGTCGTGAAGGGCGACTTTTAATATGGTTAAGACCAGAAAGGAGGTTTTTTATTTATTCTCCAGTTACTGTGATGAGGCGTTGCCCTCAACGTCTAGGAGACCTCAAAAGAGAAGAGAATCTCCTCAGACTGATTCCTCAGGGGGACGTCCTGAGAAGGCCCTCAAAAAGACCGCTCAGAGGTCTTCTGGGCGCAGTCCTTCAAAATCTCCTCACTCTGTGGTAAAGGAGAGTAAAGGACTTGCTTTTGGAGAAAAATCACATAAAAAAGATGACTTCTGAGCCGTCAAAATCACCTCCTCTGATCATGGGACCCTTCAGAAAGGGCGTCTTCTTTACCTCCTGAGGTAAAGACTAGCACCATCATTGCCTATTACAGCCTCTTCGTCTACGATGGCTCGTCTACGATGGCCTCATCTACGATGGCTCATCTACGACGGCTCATCTACGACGTCGTCTACGACGGCCTGTCTACGGCGTCGACGATGGCCTCATCTACGATGGCCTCATCTACGATGGCCTCGTCTTCAATGGCCTCGTCTACGATGGCCTCATCTACGATGGCCTCGTCTACGACGGCTCGACGACGACGAGAGCGTCGACGACGACGAGAGCGTCGACGACGACGAGAGCGTCGACGACGACGAGAGCGTCGACGACTGCTCGTCTACGACGGCCTGTCTACGGAATCGATGAGAGCCTCGTCTACGATGGCCTCGTCTACGATGGCCTCCTCTACGATGGCCTCGTCTACGATGGCCTCGTCTACGATGGCCTCGTCTACGATGGCCTCGCCTATGATGGCCTCGTCTACGATGGCCTCGTCTACGATGGCCTCGCCTATGATGGCCTCGTCTATGATGGCCTCGCCTATGATGGCCTCGTCTACGATGGCCTCACCTATGATGGCCTCGCCTATGATGGCCTCGTCTACGATGGCCTCGTCCACGATGGCCTCGTCTACGATGGCCTCGTCTACGATGGCCTCGTCTACGATGGCCTCGTCTACGATGGCCTCGTCTACGATGGCCTCGTCTACGATGGCCTCGCCTACGATGGCCTCGCCTATGATGGCCTCGTCTATGATGGCCTCGTCTATGATGGCCTCGTCTATGATGGCCTCGTCTATGATGGCCTCGTCTATGATGGCCTCGTCTATGATGGCCTCGTCTATGATGGCCTCGCCTATGATGGCCTCGTCTACGATGGCCTCGTCTATGATGGCCTGGTCTATGACGGCCTCGTCTACGACGGCCTCATCTATGACGGCTTCATCTACAAAGGCTAGTCTACGACGGCGTCGGCCACCTTGTCTACGACGGATCGTCTATGGCGTCGTCTATGACGGCCTCATCTAGGACTGCTCTTCTACGACGGCATAGTCTATGACGGCGATCTACGAAGGAAAAATCCGCCAATTCTGGAATTTCTTATAATGTGGTAGTGAGGGCTGCTCAACGTTTTAAGATCTTAATGACCTCTCAAGAACAGGCCGGCTTCTTGTATGACTTTAAAGAACCTCTCAAGAAGGCTGTAAGGTCAATACAGATTATCAATTACCTATAGTCAGAAGGAGCAAGGGTCATGCAGAACACCCCCTCTGTATCACCAGTAGGATAAGAAGTAGCGCCAGATACAGCACCGGCATGTTTAACAGGACATCCTAAGCCGGACTCTGTAGTGACACAGGCGGCCCAGAAGAACTCCAGGTATCCTTCGGCCCCTTTGTCCTTTCCTCCTGATGATAAGGACAAAGAGTGGACAACATTGGGAACAGGTTTTCCTCAATGTCGGCAATCACGGTAAAGGCCGTGAATGCTCTAGCGCTCTTGGGACGCTATCATAGACAATTGTGGGCACACATAGCCCCGTACCTGTCGGAATTGCCAAATTCATCCAAAGAGGAAGTAAAAAGGATTCTGCTAGATGGTGAAGCATCGGCGTCAGACACTATAGTCTGCGCAATGGATATCGCTATGACAGGATTCCTCAAGTTGGCTGGAGCAGCAGTCTTGCGGCTCCAAGGATGGCTAAAGGCAACCTCTTTCAGTCCTGAGGTGCAAACATAGGTTTTGGACATGCCATATGACAGCCAGTTACTAATGGGCACAAAAAATTGACGAAGCAGACACTGTGAGTGCTTTGGGCACTCTTCAGTATAAGAACCAGTCCTTTAGTAGAAATAGAGGAAGTGGACAGTCTTCCCACAGAGGGAATTATCAATACAAGTCTTCCTACTCTTCAAGCCAGAGTAGACCGCAATACCAACAGCACCAACAACAGCAAAACAAGCAATCCTCTTTTGGGAGGTCGTCCTTTCAAGGTAAAGGACAGCGGAAATGACAAAAATCTACGGCTGCTTCTATGACAGATCTCGATTATGCTGCAGATAGGAGCTATAGGGAGAGTACCTCCATCTCGGAAGGGATAAGGGTTTTATTCCCACTTCTTTTGATCCAGAAAAAAGACAAGAAGTGGAGACCAATCTTGGACCTCAGGGTCCTCAACAAATTCCTAAGAAGCAGTCGTTTTGCATGGTAACGGTCCAGGAGGTCTTGCGACTACTGTATAAGCAGGATTTTAGAGCGTCTGTAGACATACAGGACGCTTACTTCCATATCCCAATTCACAGGAATCACAAAACGGTACTTGAGATTTGCAGTAGCGGGCAGACACTTGCAGTTTTGCGTTTTGCCCTTCGGGCTCAAGTCTGCACCGTACATATTCATGAAATGTCGTGCCACGGTGGCGGCATATCTCAGACAGTGCCATCACCAAGTCTTTCCGTATCTAAATGACTGGCTGGTCAAGGCTTCATCCTTAAAAGATGCGTCCAGGTCATCTAACGCCTGTTTAAAGCTTTTCGATTGCTTGGGTCTCACCCTCAATCAGGAAAAATCGGTCCTACATTCAGTTTCCTAGGTGCAACCCTGGACACACTGTCGGCAAAAGCTTTCCCATCCAGAGAGAGGATGAACAAGCCTTTTGCACTTGCTGCTATAGTAGCCTCGAAGAAAGCCTTGACAGTCCGCCTCTTCAAATCCCTCCTGGGGATGATGTCAGCGTGTATCCTCCTGATTCCTCACTGTCAACTACAATTGAGGAATCTTCAGGAGGCGCTCTCAAAGCAGTGGGTCCAATGCACAGGGTCATTCGAAGGCCACATAAAAGTGAATCCTCAGATGGTCGGAGCCCTTCGATGGTGGATGTCTTCTCAAAACCTGTCTCAAGGCTTGTCATTCCTGCTTCGGCTACTCCTCATATTGCCACAACAGGCGCCTCCTTGGAAGGCTGGGGAGCTTTTCTGCAAGAGCTACAGATAAGCGGATAGTGGTCTCCTATGGAGAAGAAACTACATATCAATCTGCTCGAATTGCGGTCGGTCTTCCTGGCCCTTCATGTTCTCCTGCCAAGATTCAAATATTCCCTGGTGCTCGTCCGGACAGACAACACCACGACTATGCACTACCTCAACAAACCGGGAGGGACACGCTCGCTGACACTCTCTCGCGAGTCGCAAAAAAGTCTGGTATTGGCTCATACTCCACAATGTAACCCTAAGGGCGGAATATGTCCCAGGCGCGGACAATGTGCTCGCCGACGCGTTGAGCATGCAGAAAACATCGTCACACAAGGGGGAGCTAGATCAACAACTTATCGACCAGATCTTCTCCAGATGGGACACGCCGCAAATTGATCTATTTGCGACGAGAATGGACGCCAAATGCCCACACTTCGCAGGTTGGCATCCCCAGTCAGGGTCTCTAGGGAATGCATTTTCCATCGCATGGCGCAAGCGTCTTTGCGTACGCCTTTCCGCCATTCCCGAGGCTTCCTAGAGTCCTCAGGAATATTTCGATGGAGCCTTGTACTCTACTTTTAATAGCCCCAACTTGGCCGAGGCAACATTCGTTCAGAGCGCCACCGTCTATCCCTGGAGCCGCCGATCCACCTTCGGCAGTATCCATCGCTCCTCACAATGTACAACATCCGGATCTGAAGTCTCTCAGGTTAGCTACCGGGCTCCTGAGTTCCGAGAGTTCCACAATCTGAATATTCCACAAGACTGTAGGGACATTCTTGCCAGAGCAAGGGCAGATGGAACGACCAAAACGTATTCCCTGAAATAGAAGCGCTTTTGTGTTTGGTGTGCAGATCCAAACTTTCGGCTTTTCTCCTCCTCGCCGGAGCAAATCTTCCTTATCTATTACATCTGGCACAGTAGGGCCTAGCCCACTCCTCCATTAAGCTACACTTAGCAGCAATATCTTGTTATAAAAGAACTTCAACGAGTCTATCTCTCTGGTCAAGCAGGTCGATTCAGCAATTTCTAAAAGGATTATACAGATCTTTCCCGCCAGTAAGTGTGTTGCCACCTGCCTGGCATCTCAATGCGGTTCTTGACCAGGTCATGAAACATCCGTTTGACCCAATACACAGAGCTGTCCTGAAGTATGTCTCGTGGAAAACAGCGCTCCTCCTGGCACTCACCTCTGCAGGGAGGGTCCGTGAGCTACAGCAGTTTTTTAATCCAGGATCCTTTTCTACGGTTTTAAAAAACGACAAAGTAATCCTGAGAACCAATCCTAGGTTTATCCCAAAAGTCCCGTCGGACTTCCACCTAAATGAACCTGTGGTTCTGCGTTCCTTCTTTCCAAACCCAAGCATGGCAACTGAAAGATCGCTGCATGCTAGGGATCTCAACAATGCTTGAAGTTTTACATTGGCAAAACGAAAACATTCAGGAAATCTAACCAGCTCTTAGTAGCTTACAGTAGACCTAGGAGAGGTCTACCACTTACCAAGCAGAGCATCTCCAGATGGATTACTGCAGCCATTGCTTTCTGTCATGACCAAGCTGGACAGCCATTGCATTCCAAAGTGAGAGCGCACTCCACGAGAGCTATGCCCACTTCTATGGCCCTCTTCGCAGGGGCGCCAGTCATTGGCATTTACAGGGCAGCAACATGGACGTCGCCGCATACATTCACTAGGCACTACTGCCTGGATACGGAGCTGAGGAAGGATGCAGTAGTGGGACAAGAAGTGTTCAGCTATATATATATATATATTTCAGTAAGGTGAGCCTTCCTCCGTCCCTCCATCCTTCTCTGGTATGCACATTTCTCTACTAATACTTATTGTGGATGTCTAATGATGGTTCATGCTCGCATGATGTGTATTATCTAAGGAATAGTATATGCTGTGCCATCAGAAATGTGCATAATATATTGCTTGCTACTCTGATTCAGGCATGTGAATCTATGAAAGACACCCAAATACTGGATAAGAAATGCGTTACTTACCTGTAACTGCAGTTATCCAGTATTAGTGTCTTTCATAGATTCACATGCACCCTCCCGCCTCCCCTGGAAGGACTCACCTATCTCTCTAACAAGTTTACGCCTACCTAGCTTGGTGCGTACGAAAATCTGAGAGACCTGGGCTCCTGACAGGAAGGTTCTAGAAGGAGGTGGTAACTGATTGGTTGGCTTCTTGACTTTGGTCCTTTTCACAAAAGGACACAGATAGGCCACTAAGGTGGGACCCTTGGGCCTACTCTATTTAGGTCCTTTTTACAAAAGGACGTGGATAGGACACTAAGGTGGGATCCTTAGGCCTATTCTTTTCTATGTATGTCTCTAGGACATTACTTTTTTATATACCGGAGGCTCCCGTCTCGACGACGGGGAATGATTCAGGCATGTGAATCTATGAAAGACACTAATACTGGATAACTGCAGTTACAGGTAAGTAACGCATTTCTTCCCGCCCATGCGCGGGACCCCGGAAACACTATATTATATGTGCCCCACATATATATATATATATATATATATATCATGCAATAGCAGCCAAATCACATCAGAGCTGAAATATGCTGTGAAGAATTTCCACCAAACATGAATAAAATGCATTAGAAACATGAGAAACAACACCAAAGATTGTTTAGAAACTGTTTTAATGCTTAGGCAGCAGTAGAAATTCTTATAACTCACTGAAAGCATAGAAAGCTCCCAGGCTGCATTGCAAACACACAGTCTAAAAAGACTGAAAAGCTAACCTGTAGCTGTATACAAAAAACTGACACCGTGCCTTTAAGGCACCCATGACCCCCGGTATCCCATCATACCTCAGGGGTGACAGTTAGGTCAGTTGTTCTTTCCGGCTCCTTCAGGAAGGATCCTGGTTACACAGCTCCACTAATTTCTGTTTTCTGACAGAAAATTACTTCTTTTTGAACAACTTTTTCTGCTTACTTTGACATTTTACATCTAGTCAAGTAAGAAACTGTCAGTTTAGTGAGCATTTTCAGCTGAGAAGGCCTTCACTTTTTGACAAATGTCCTTGTGGTAACAAGAAGGCAAAATCATACAATCACGACGTTTGTATCCTGAGTCTGCCTGAAGAACATGATCCAGGCACCTGTCCTCACTGCGAGCACCTGTCAGGAAGAACTCTCAAAGACAGGGAGAGAATTCGCATCTATGGCCTGGCTCACAGGTCATCCAGAGGAAGGTCTCCGGTGAAGAAGGGTTCCAAGAAGGCTAGAACATCTTCAAAAGAGAAGTCTTCCCACCCTTTAGCTTCAGCGTCAGGCTTGGCGCTGAGGAAAGAACCACCGGTGGATCGTTTATCTTAAAAACTACCGTCGACGGCAGGCTCGCCCTCGAAAAGAAGACCAGGTACGTCGACGACGTCGAAGGATCCAGCTCCGTCGTCGAAATCCCCTCCGCCGTCGTCAACCGGGCGACGATCGGCGTCGAGGAAGGTAACTCTGCCGCCGGGCGACGGTCGGCGTCGAGATCCAAGGCCCCTCAGCCGTCAACCTGGCGACGATCGGCGTCGAGGGAGGTCACCCCTCCGCCGTCGTCGAGAAGTGTGACCCCTCCGCCGTCGTCGAAGAAACGACGTTCGGCGTCGAGGACCAAGACCCCTCCGCCGTCGACAGAAAAACATCGGTCGACAGAAAAACATCGGTCGAGGGCGCAGTCTCAGTCGGCGTTTTGTCGACGCTCTGCGTCGAGGGTGACCAATACCCCTCCGCCGTCGTCGCACAGACATTCGACGTCAAGACAGAGGACTCCGTCGACGGCTGGTCAATCGCCGTTCGACGTCGAGAGAGAAGGCTCCGTCGACGGCTGGTCATCACCGTTCGACGTCGAGAGAGAAGGCTCCGCCGACGGCTGGTCATTGCCGTTCGACGTCGAGAGAGAGGGCTCCGTCGACGGCTGGTCATCACCGTTCGACGTCGAGAGACCATAGATCCTCGCATCGATCGCCGTCGAGGCATTCGAAGTCGAGATTGTTGGACCCGCCGACTCCCCAGAGGCTTGCGACGTCGAGAGAAAAACAGACGATGCCGGAACGCTCGACGTCGAGACCTTTAGAAAGGGCTCGATCGTCGTCAAGAAACTCTGTGATCATGGTAACAGTCAGCTTCTCGTCATTCTACTTCGCAGTCTTCTGGCTCCTCAACAACATCTTCAAGGTCCAGAAGTCCTGTCCCCAGATCTCCTGTGCGTCAGCCAGATCCTTCGGCTGCGGAGGTCAGACTATCACCCAGATGGTACAAATCATTGGACCATTGGCGAGAGCCAGGGGCTACCAAACGGATGCAAGAGTACGTCAGTCCGCAGCACAGATCTCCTCTCCAGAGACTGGTAGATGAAGTGGACAGGCGTAGTCCTCCCAGGCGCCAAGCAGACAAATCACCTGTGAGAAGACCAACCAGATCTCACTCTCCCAGAAGGGAACATCCGGTGAGATCCCGATCTCCCAGAGAAGATCCTGTCAGATCTCGTTCACCAAGAAGACAGGATTCAGTCAGATCTCGCTCTCCTAGAAAGGAAGAGCATCCAAGAAGATCACGTGAGAGGAGGCACGGTGCTCATCGTAGACATCGAAGAACTCCGTCTACTTCCTCCACCTCTTCAACCAGGTCTTCCAAGAGGGATTACTCTCCCACATTGACGGATAGTCCTACTTCCAGATCCTCTCCAGTGGATGACATCGGCACTTATCTTGATGTCCTGCAGAGAGGAGCTCAGAAGCTGAGCATTGAAATGTCTGTCCCCCAGGTTACTACGACAGTGATTTTTGAGACTTTGCACAAAAAATCTATCTCTCGTCCATTGCTGCCTTTAGTCCCGGGGATTATGGATCCGGTCAAGGACGTTTTCCTAACCCCAGCAGCCATCAGAGCGGTGCCAGCCCGCATACAAAAGAAATACAAGCCGGCTTCTTCTGACCCAGTTTTTGTAAAATCTGACCCTCCAGCAGACTCTGTGCTAGTGGCAGCGGCGAGGAAGACGCATGCAGTTGCTGCTTCCTCTTCAGTCCCACCAGATAAGGACAGCAAATCTCAGGATTCGTGGGGTCGCAAAGTTTGCAATTCAGCTGCCTCCAGGCTGAAGGTCTCCAGTGCGGCCGCACTGCTGGGTAGATACGACAGAGCCTTATGGGACTCCATGGAGAGGTTCAAGTCCAAACTGCCAAAGGAAGACCAGAAGGACTACGAAGAAACTGACAGAAGGATGTCTGGTGGCGAACCAGTTGATCAGCACAGCAGCGGACGGTGCAGTGCTTGCGGCACATTCCTACTCACATGGGGTTTGTGCCAGGAGGTCGGCTTTGTTGCGCCTCACAGGGCTGAAGCCGGATGCTCCGCATCGCATCCGTAATCTTCCTTTTTCGGCTTCCTCTCTCTTCGGGGAACATGCGGACGAAGAGATGACCCGTATGAAGACTGAACTGGAAACGGTAAAAGCGGTGGGTTTGGAGAAGAAAAAAGAATTCAAACGCCGCTTTAAGACCAACAGGGGGAGAGGGGCTCAACAGAGGGTTCAAACCCCTCAGTGGTCCCAGAATAAGAACCAAGGAAAATCCCAGTTCCGAGGCAAATCCAACAGAGGTAGAGGAGGTCACCAGCAGTACTCTACCACCACGAGAGGAGGAAAGGCTTGATCAGTGGCTTCCTCTGGCGCCGTTGCCCACTCCAGTGGGAGGAAGTGCTTCACAACACCTGGCAGAGTGGGTCAGCATCACAAAAGATCAGTGGGTGCTGAATATACTGCGCAATAGATACAGGCTACGTTTCCGTGCGCTTCCGAAAAGCATTCCTCCAAAGACCTCTTGCCCTCACCAGCTGAGCTTACTCCGCAGAGAAGTGTCAGTTCTACTACAAAAAAGAGCTATAGAGGAAGTTCCTCCCTCTCAAAGAGGAAAGGGAATCTACTCAAGATACTTTCTTGTCCCCAAAAAAGATCAGGAGGACAAGTTACAGCCTATACTAGATCTGCGTCTCCTAAACAAAGTCATCGTCAGAGAAAAGTTCCGCATGTTAGCTCTTCACCAAATATGCCCACATCTTCAAGCCGGAGATTGGATGTGTTCGGTGGATCTGCAAGATGCATACTTTCACATTCCGATTGCTCTACAGCATCGCAAGTACTTGAGGTTTGTCGTAGGAAGCAAACACTACCAGTACAAGGTGCTACCCTTCGGACTCAAGTCCGCACCACGAGTCTTCACCAAATGCATGGCAGTGGTGGCGGCTTTTCTTCTCAAAAAGGGACTCTTCATTTACCAATACCTGGACGACTGGCTCCTAAAGGGCCCGTCTCCGGTTCAGGTAACGCACGATCTGCAACTTTGCCTGCACCAGTTGCACAGGCTCGGTCTCCATGTGAACCTGGAGAAGTCAGTCCAGCGGCCGACACAGTCCATCCACTACCCAGGCTCCGTTCTGGACACAAAATTGGGAAAAGCGTTTCCTTCGGAGGAGAGACTCTTTTCCATGAAGCAGAAGTGCGGGATTCTATTGGAGTCTCGGCTTCCAACAGTCCGACAGGTTGCCTCCCTGCTGGGTTCCATGGCGTCCTGCATTTTTCTCATCCCGAACGCCAGGCTGAGATGCGCCCTCTACAACAGGCTCTCGAAGACCAGTGGGACCAGGTGACAGGGCGTTGGGAAGATCGTATCACTCTTTCCCAAACAACGAAGGATGCCATCAAATGGTGGACTCGGACGAGGAATGTGCTGGTGGGAGTACCTTTTCATCAGCCACTGCCCACCCAGTCTATAGTAACAGATGCCTCTCTACAAGGCTGGGGAGCGCACATGGGTCCCCTTCAGATTCAGGGTCAGTGGTCTGCACAGGAGCAGACGTACCACATAAACATGCTGGAGCTCAGAGCGGTGTTTCTAGCTCTCAAAGCTTTTCTTCCAGCGATCGAGTCCAATTCAGTCTTAGTTCAGACAGACAATACAACCACCATGTTCTATCTGAACAAACAAGGAGGCACACGATCTCGCCCTCTCTCCCGGGAGGCTCAAACCATCTGGCACTGGCTTCTCTCTCGAAACCTGTCAGTGGTGGCGGTGCACCTTCCAGGCGAGTTAAACATCAAAGCAGACGCACTCAGCAGGCACTTCGAAGATCATCCAGACTGGGTGCTAAACGACGAAGTGGTAGAAGAGCCTTTTCGTTGTTGGGGGCATCCAGCCATAGACTTGTTTGAGGACGAAGAAAACGCAAAATGCCACGCCTTCGCGTCCAGATTCCACCGGCCAGGGACGCAGGGGAACGCTCTCCTGATGGATTGGTCGGGAACTTTTGCCTACGCGTTTCCTCCCCTGCCTCTGTTTCTGAAGGTAGTTTCCAAGCTCCTCAGGTCGGACATGGAGATGATCTTGATAGCTCCGGATTGTCCACGGCAGTGGTGGTACCCGGACCTTCTGCATCTGTCTGTGTGTCCACACAGACGGCTTCCTTGCAGGCCGGACCTGTTGAGCAAGATGAACGGGAGGATACTGCATCCCAACCTCCCATCCCTGAACCCGACAGCATGGCACCTGAGGTCCTGCAATATGGGCATTTGAATCTGCCTCCCGAATGTATGCACATTTTAAAGGAGGCTGAGACCTTCCACGAGAGCGTCTTATGCGTTCAAGTGGAAAAGATTTTTCATTTGGTGTAGGGATCATCACTTCGATCCGACTAAAGGGCAGGAGGAGGTAATCCTGCCATACCTCCATTACTTGGCAACTTCTGGTTTGAAATATGCTTCCATTAGAGTGCATTTGTCAGCCACAGTAGCATACAGGAAATCACCAGATCAGATTTCTTTCTTTCAGGTTCCGGTGGTTAAGGACTTCCTCCAGGGGTTAAAAAATAGTGTATCCCCCTGTGTGAAATCCTTCTCCTCCTTGGGAATTGAACCTGGTTCTATCCAGGTTAATGTCACCTCCTTTCGAGCCCATCCACAAGGCCTCCTTGCAACATCTCTCTTGGAAGGCGGCTTTTTTGGTGGGGATTACCTCAGCGCGCAGAGTGAGCGAGATACAAGCGCTCTGTGCGAAGGAACCATGTACTGTTTTCCACTACAATAGAGTAGTCCTGAGGGCTCATCCATCTTTCTTGCCTAAAGTGGTTTCTGATTTTCACATAAATCAGTCCATTTCCATCCCTTCGGTTTTTCCAAATCCTAAGACCCTAGCCGAGCGGTCACTACACTCCTTGGATCTTAAAAGAGTGCTCAAGTTCTATTTGGAAAAGACTAAAGGGATCAGGAAAACGGATCAACTGGTTGTGAACTATGGTTCAATGAGAACGGGCTTTCCAGCGGCCAAGAGGTCCATCTCCAGATGGATTGTCTCTTCCATTAAATTGGCCTATCAGCTTGCAGGCAAGCCTTTATTGGTGTCACCCAAAGCGCATTCCACTAGAGGGAAAGCCGCTACAGTTGCTTTCTTACATGACATTCCGATGTCAGAAATATGCAAGGCTGCAACCTGGAAATCGGTTCATACCTTTACAAGGCATTACTGTCTCGAATCTGATTCCAGGGCCGATACTCAAGTAGGGCAAGCCTCCTTGAGAAATCTGTTTGGGTAGCCTATAGCCTACTGAGGCTTGTTGATAAGATTACTATCTTGTCATTCCTTTGCCCGCAAGGATGAGGAGAGGCTCGCTATTCTATTCTAATGCTTATGACTATTGATGAGGATCCCCTGGAAGAGATAGATTAGTTACTTACCTGTAATCCTAGTTCTCTTCCAGGGGTATCCACATCAAAGTCATAAGCAACCCTCCCGCCTCCCCGGGCAAAGGATATTCTTTAATAAGGAGATATTGTTAACCTATTTTTGTTTCTGGGTTTGTTTCAGTCCCAGAAAAGAACAACTGACCTAACTGTCACCCCTGAGGCATGATGGGATACCGGGGGTCATGGGTGCCTTAAAGGCATGGTGTCAGTTTTTTGTATACAGCTAAGCTTTTCAGTCTTTTTAGACTGTGTGTTTGCAATGCAGCCTGGGAGCTTTCTATGCTTTCAGTGAGTTATACGAATTTCTACTGCTGCCTAAGCATTAAAACAGTTTCTAAACAATCTTTGGTGTTGTTTCTCATGTTTCTAATGCATTTTATTCATGTATGGTGGAAATTCTTCACAGCATATTTCAGCTCTGATGTGATTTGGCTGCTATTGCATGTTTTATATATATATATGTATATATATATATATATATATAAGTATATATATGTGGGGCACATATAATATAGTGTTTCCGGGGTCCCGCGCATGGGCGGGAATATTCTAATGCTTATGACTTTGATGAGGATACCCTTGGAAGAGAACTAGGATTACAGGTAAGTAACTAATCCTTATGGTCACTGTAGGGGCTATGTAAAATATTGAAGGAAGCAGTAGGCCAACCCGTGCAAGCAGATGCAAAACGGAAGTTGATAATCGTGGCGGATCCCCTTCCTTTATATGTCAGAGGTATTTAAGGATTAGACCAGGTTATCAGCTTATCTAAGGTAAAAACCGAATTCGGCATGTGTAAGAAGTTATTTATCTCCTCCCCTTCCGTGGTATGCTCCAGGTACCAGTCCTTAGAACTCAGACAAGGTTGTGTGTTAGGTGACAGGTGTAAAATAATTTGGGCACAGATGACAATTACAATCCCAAGCCAGCATAAGATTCTCATGCCCGATGACCATCCCTTTTAATGAGTCTAAGGCGCCACTTAAGGCTATAAAATTAGAGATCCGGCCCCCTATTTGCATTTAAAAACTAGTTACTACCATCGGTAGAGCTCTCCCAATGTGCTATTTTACGCCCTGGAACACATGGGAGTCTGACTTCATGATCTACATAATGCCACCATACCCGAGAGCTACAAAAATAATGAGACCATCCCTCGCTCTGCCTGCACTATAGCCCATCACTGGGCAGAAGATGGTCTTGTATCCCTCTAGGAAAAAATTATTCTTGGCTTCGCATTTCGCTTGCAAGTAAATAATGTGAAAGGACTTCATAAACTGTAACCACCTTTCATCTGAGAACTTAGAGGACAAGCCTGCCATGTTCCAAGAAATGAGTCTAGAGTCCTTCCAGGGTCTGTGGTTAAAGCTCATAGTGGAAGTTAAGGTGGAGCGTGGCGAAACTGGACCTAATAGCAACAAAAATGGGTTCAACACAAAGAAGGTAGTGAAGGCAAAAAGTCTGGGGGAATACCACCCCAAAGGTGGTCCGGTCTAACAGGGAGCTACTTACAAATGAGTAATGGCTTTGTGGCCTGAACGAATGTATGTTGCTGGAAAAGGCAATTTATCAGGGTCTGGATGCACCTAAAAGCATGGTGAGACCCGGGTATGTGGATGGAGCACCTCAATTTGAGAATGTGTATGGGTTCATTGTCAAGCTATGTTTTGAATTATGCAAAACAATACTTGATATATGCTTTGTAGCCAAGGAACACCTCGAAACTGCCTGACTTGTACTGCCAGCATTAGGAATAGTATATACTCCCCAAAAAAGCAGTCCTGTTTTGCCCACATGCAGATGTGCTTTTACTATCATGTGCTTGTTATAGATGTCCAGCTTAAACCAGTCTCTTATCATTGTGACCAGAATCTCCCTTCTAAGGATATATAGACTGTCTCCATGTGTACCCTCTCCATTATCAAGGGTATCTGTGGTTTGAGATGGTGCCAGCGAAGTGTTTAGGTATTGTGTATGACATTTGGATGACCTTTGCATTTTAAAGCCACTGTGATTGTAGATGTGCAAGTATTCTCACCAAAGTTCCCAAGCACTTGGTCAGGGTGTTGGGTATACCTGTAAACTCCATATTAATCAGGGAGCTGGTCAGTAAGCGGCTCAAGATTTAGTCACTTAACTCTTTTGGGGTCATTTCTCTATGAGTCCTGGAAGTGAAGCATTCTCTGCAGCATACCTTTTTATCACCCACATGTAGAATCCCATTTCCTAATCCAATGTTTTGAAAAAAAGCTCCAAACGGAAGCTATAGGGCTCTCCCTCCTCATTGAGATATTTGATAAAGACTTTGCCTGTAAGCATTCAAACCTGTAGCAGCCACATACCCTGCCGGACATGCCTAGATTGATCAAAATTGTGTTCCAAAGGATATTGGTCAAAGACACCCCACACTAAGATCTACAACTATTTCAGAGGCTCTGTGTGTTGGGCCCTTGCATGAAAAAATAGAATAGTTAGGAGATCTGTACGGTGCAACCGAAAAATAAGTGCACATCCATTAATTGGGGTAAAAGGGTCATTTCACCCTTAGAATCAAGCAACATTATTCTTAGTAGTAAGGAGGGAAAATTGGGGGAGACATTTAACAATATCCTCACTGCCCTAATAATACTATATCCCCACGACATTTACCCATATCTCATATTTGGTCATGTTAGGTGTGAAAAGCCTTAAATAGATTACATTTGAAAATTGTTGACAAGCCTCTGGAGTCTCTTGTAAACCTTCCATGTATTACCCATGAGCAGCAATATCTTCTCAAAGACTTACCATTTATGCCCATTAAATTGGACTCATCCTATGAATATTTTCTGTAAAATACCCCTTGGCAAATTGCATGACACCCAATGAAGTTGAAAGAAGGTTAGGCTTGGTGCAACAGATTGCCAACTGTCCTTCACTCTTTACCAGAAGCAGGTTTTTCCAGTAGTAGAATCCATTTACTCCCTCAAGAGAAGTAAACCCTTCAATCTGAAAAAGACACGTTAGTGATAGATTCCTTACTTTAGACTATCCCCAGGCATCAGACAGGATCCAGAAGGTTTTGCATAGCAGTACCCCTGCGCGTCAGTAGGTGGCATCCTGCGGCTCAGCGTCTGTCACTGGCGTCGTCTGCGGCGAAATGACGTCATGGAGAGTACTTAGGTGCCCCCCATGCACGCTGACATCAGTTCTTTCTTTTTCCGCGCCAGCAAGCGCAGACGCGGATTGAGCACGTACCGTAGTCCCTTTTTGACTACTATTTTGAGACTTTTGTCTCTCCCATTTTTTCACTGGTGCACGTAGGGATGCCTGGCTTTAAGTCCTGTGAGGCCTGTCGCTGTAATATGTCGGTGGCGGACCCCCATGATGTTTGCCTCTACTGCATGGAGACAGACCGCGACTCCCGGGACTGTCAAGCCATGGCTCCTAAGGCCTTGCGGGAGCGGCGTAGGAAATTGCTGGAGGTCTGGCATTCGTCTCGCGGCCACTCTGGGTCTAGGGGCCGTTCCCGGGACCGCTCACGGGACCGGAGCCGTCGCCTTAGGATTCCAGTAAGCGACGCCATAAAAATAAGTCGAAGAAGCGGCTTAGCTCTCCGACGTCCTCCTGTCGGTCCTTTGAGGGGGACAGGGGCCCTGCCCCTGCGGCTCCTCTGGAGCCAAGGTCCGTCGGTGACTCCCGAGCATATGCAAGAGTTTCTTGCTGCCATGGACTGCCTTTTTAGGCCCCGGGCTCCCACCGGCGCGCCTTCGGGCCCTGCGGTCCCGTGTCCAGATCCTGTGGGCCTGGCTCCGCCACTGGCTACAGCGCCACAGGATCCTGCGCCGCCGGCCCTGACGCCACGAGGTGCAGTGCTGCCGGCTCCGGCGCCGCCCCTGCCTCCACCCCCGGCCCCGCACTGGGTGCCGTTTATCCCACTCTGGCTCCGGTTCCAGGACCATTTTGTTCCGGCCTGGGATCCATATTGGGAGGCGACCCTGGCCGGCCCTGTTCTCAGCGCCGTTCCCGACGCCATTCGTCCCGGCTCCGGCGCAGCGTCCGACTCCCTCTACGCCAGAGGCGGATGATGACTAGGACGGGTCTGAGGACCCTCTTGCCCGTCAGTGTGACTCCGTGCAAGGTTGGGTGGACGACCTGGAAGACGTGGGCAAACTCGATGTTTCTTCTGACCCGGGGTTTTCCTCTCCTCCGCCTACTATGAGGAGAGTGCTTCCTACACCATGGTGCTCCGTCGCGCGGCGGAGGCTCTCAATCTCGACCTCCCCATGGTGGCCCTCAAAACCAACCTCTTTACAGAGGTGTTCCAGACGGAGTCCACTTTGTCGGTGCCGCTGCTTCCTTTCAATGAGGCCCTTACCAAAGTCCTCTTGGTCACTTGGTTGCGGCCGGCCACGGGGGCGCCGGTGGACAAAAACAACGCCAGGCGTCACCGCCCAGGGCCTGGTGATCCCTCCTTCCTGACCACTCACCCTACACCTGAGAGCCCTTGTCATTCAGGGGTCGTTGTCGCAGCGTTCCTTTCCTAAGGCTCCGCCGGATAAGGACTCGAAAGGCTGGAACAGTTTGGTAAGAGGTTGTTCTCCTCGGCCAGCTTAGGGCTATGGTCGGTTAACACTGCCTGCTTGTTGGGCCGTTATTCCCACGCAGTGTGCGATTCCGTTGCTCAGGTCTTGCCTCAGTGTTCTGAGGAGGTCCAGGCTCTCCTTTCCCAAGCGATTGCTAAGGGTAAGGATGCGGCTAAGTTTGCCATCAGGTGTGGTTTGGACACCGCTGATTCGTTGGGCAGGGCGATTTCCATGACTGGTGTTGCGGCGCCACGCCTAGTTGAGTTCGACTGGGTTCTCAACCGATGTCCAGAGCTCGCTCATGGATATGCCCTTTGATGGCTTCCGCCTCTTTGGTGATAAGGCCGACAGTGCACTGGAGCGCTTTAAGGACTCACGGGCCACGGCCAAGTCCTTGGGTCTTTCTACGAAGAACCCTGCCACTCCTGGGTTTCGTTCCTTTCGTAGCCAGGGCAGAGGCACCCAGGCACGCTCCTCCAGGAAGCCTGTGCAGACCCAGCCTCGGGGTGACTTGCGCAGGGGTGGGTCTGGGAACCAGCGTACGGGTCAGTCAATCTCTCCCCCGCTGTTGCCATCTCCAAGCCTTCCTAATCTGAGCTTCAGGGAGCACCCCATGCTGGTGGGTGGCAGGGTCCGCCACCACCTCTCTCGCCCAGTCCGTCAGCTCCTCTGCCTCCAATTTTAGACACTGTATGGAGGCAGTTGCTCAATGGATGATTGACAATTGACTGAGGCTGAACGGCGAGAAGACAGAGATCCTAGTGTTCGGTGGGAAGGAGGACATCTGGTCCGCGGAATGGTGACCTTCATCCCTGGGAGCTTGCCCTGTACCCACGGCCCTGGCTCGGAACCTGGGAGTCTTGATCGATCCGGCCCTTGCGATGGGTCAAGTGAACAGGACAATATCCACTTGTTGGGGTATTATCAAGATCCTGCGGAAGATCAAACATTATCTGTCCCTGCAAGCCCGCAAGCAAATTGTGGTCGCATTAATAGCTTCCCGGCTCGATTATTGTAATGCCTTATACGCAGGAATAAACAAGGGCCTGTTACAGCGACTACAAATTGTGCAGAACGCTGCGGCTAAGTTTGTGCTTGACGTGCCCAGGTGCTCGTCAGCCACTGCCGCTAGGAAATCCCTGCATTGGCTTCCGATTGAAGCCAGGATTTCCTTTAAGGTTTTCTCTTTGATTTATGGGGCCCTGAACAGGAATGGGACGGGTGGAATAAGAGACCTGCTGGTTCCGTATGCCCCCTCCAGAAACCTTTGTTCCTCCAAAAAGGTCTTGTTATCAGTCCCCCGCGTTCCAAGAGCTAAGTGGGAGGCAGGGCTTTCTCTAGCCTTGATCCGAAACTGTGGAACACTCTGCCCTGTGAAATCAAGTCCCTGCCATCATTGCAAGCCTTTAGAAGGGTTCTGAAGACATGGCTCTTTGCCAAAGCCTACCCTTAGTTTTGGGATCTGCCTTTTTTTTTTCCTTGATAGGCGCCTTGATGCCTCCGGGCTAAGTAGCGCTATATAAGTTCTCATTCATTTCATTTCATTTTCATTTCACCTCCACCACTGGTGCAAAATTACATCAGACGAGTGGGTGCTGCGGATAATCTGCGAAGGTTACTCCCTTCCTCTTCAGTCCTCCCCTCCAGCCATGCCACCTCGGTGCCACTACATGTCGGGGGATCATTTGGTCCTTCTCTGACAGGAAGTTGCGTTCCTCTTGGCCAAGGGGGCCATTGAGTACGTTTCCGGGCAGGAAGTAGGGAGTGGTTGTTATTCCCACTGTTTTCTAGTCCCCAAGAAGGACAAGGGGAGGCCTGCGTCCCATCTTGGAATTCCGGGACGTAAATCGCTTCCTCAGGAAGGAGAAATTCAAAATGCTGACCCTGGCTCAGGTCCTGTCTGCCATCGACCCTGGAGACTGGATGGTGGCGTTGGACTTGCAGGACGCTTATTTTCACATCCCCGCCCTGCCGGCCCACCGGCGCTACCTACGGTTCACAGTAGGCCAGGAGGATTTTCAGTTTGTCGTTCTTCCCTTCGACCTCACCAGTGCCCCTCGGGTGTTCACGAAGTTGATGGCGGTGGTCGCAGCTCACCTGCGCAGGTCAGGGGTGTCAGTCTTTCCCTACCTCGATGACTGGATGTTGAAGGCGGGCTCACCCCAGGCAGTCGTCGACCACCTCCAGACTAAGGCCGACCTCCTGCACTTACTCAGGTTCTCTATCAACATGCCAAAGTCACACCCGAGTCCCTCTCAGAAGCTCCCCTTCATCGGAGCGGTCCTAGATTTGACGCTGTTTCAGTTTTATCCTCCCGAGCAACGAGTCTGGGATATTCAGGCTATGATTCTGAACTTTCAGGCTCTATCTCGGGTTTCGGTCAAGATGAACCTCCGGCTTCTGGGCTTGATGGCCTCCTGCTGGTGACACATGCCAGATGGCATATGCGGGCTTCGCAGTGGGACCTGAAGTTCCAGTGGGCACAGCATCAGGGCAAGCTGTCCGATCACGTCCAGATCTCGGAGGGCACTGCACGACAATTGCAATGGTGGCTTACGAATCGCGATTGGGTCAGTGGCAGGTCACTCTCCCTTCCCCAAACGGAGCACACAGTGGTGACGGATGCGTTTCTCCTGGGATGGGGAAGCCACTTGGGAGAGGCGGAGATCAGAGGCCTCTGGACTCCGGCGGAGTCCCGGCTCCATATCAACCTTTTGGAGCTGAGGGCGATCCGACTTGAAATGAAGGCATTCCTTCCCTCTGTCCGGGGAAGTGTGGTGCAGGTGTTCATGGACAACACCACCACCATGTGGTATTGCAACCAACAGGGCAGGGTGGGGTCCTGGACCCTATGTCAAGAGGCTCTGCGTCTCTGGACATGGCTGGAACATCAAGGCAAGAGCTTGGTGGTTCAACACCTGGCAGGTTCTCTGAACGCCAGGGCGGACAAACTCAGCCGCCGGTGCTTGATGGATCACGAATGGCGTCTGAACTCAGACGTGGCGCAAGGTCTCTTTCTGCAGTGGGGAGAGCCTTGGTTAGGTCTATTCGCCACCGAAGAGAACGTGCATTGTCATCAGTTTCCAAGGCGGCACTTGCTCAGAGACGCTTTTTGTCACAACTGGAGTTGCGGTCTGTTGTACGCCTTTCCGCCTATACCACTTCTGCCCAGAGTGCTGAAGAAGATCAGGCGTGACCGGACCCAAGTCACTCTTGTGGCTCCGGACTGGGCTCGAAGAGTATGGTATCCCGAGCTACTCAGTATGAGGATCGATCCACCAATCCGTCTGCCTCCTTCTAGGGTTGGATCTTCTGTCGCAGCAGCAGGGGACGGTCCTCCACCCGAACCTGTCCAGCCTCCACCTCCATGCATGGCGATTGAGTGGCGGCAGTTGACAGCTTTCGACCTTCCACCCGAAGTCTGTAATGTCATTCTGGAAGCCAGGTGTCCCCCCAATAAAACGGTATACTCCTGCTGGTGGCACAAATTTGTAGCATGGTGCACAGCAAAGGCTGTGGATCCCCTTTCTGCCCCTCTTTCTGAGGTCCTTCTGTTCCTTCTATCTTTGGCCCAGCAGGGCTCTGCTCTGGGCACTATCAAAGGTTATCTTTCTGCCATCTCCCCCTTTCTACGGCTACCTGATCAGCCTTCTCTTTTTAAGTTCCCGGTTGTTAACTGTTTCCTCAAAGGCATTACACACACGTTTCCTCCCGTGCCTTTCATAATGCCTCAGTGGTACTTGAATCTTGTCTTGACTTATTTGATGTGCGCTCCCTTTGAGCCCCTTCATAACTGTCCCTTACGTCTTCTCACCTTAAAGACTATGGCATTCCTGGTAGCTATCATCTCTGCCAGAGAGTGAGTGAGCTCCAGGCTCTTTCTTCCAAACCTCTTTTCCTTTCAGTTCATCCGGATGAGGTGCTTCTCAGGACCCGTCCTTCTTTCTAGCCAAAGGTTGTCACGCCCTTTCACATTGGGCAGCCCATCACTTTGCCCACCTTATTGCCGCCTCTGCATCCTTCCAGGGAAGAGGAGAGGCTCCACCGTTTGGACCCAAAACGTGCGCTTGCATTCTATTTACAGTGTACACAACAGTTCCGGTGGATGATCAGCACTTTGTTGGCTACGTAGGCACCAAAAAATGTTGGGCTGTGCACAAACGAACCATCTCACGGGGGTCGTTCTGTGCATCAAAGCATGTTACTCCTTGGCCAAGAAGGAACCTCCTGTGGGGCTGCGTGCCCATTCGACCAGGGCAACTGCAGCCACTACTGCCACGGGACGCGGCATTCCCCTGCAGGACATTTGTCAGGCAGCTACGTGGGCCTCGCTGCACACGTTAACAAAGCATTACTGCCTTGACAGTCAAATCCGAAGGGACGGCTTCTTCGGCTGTTCTGTTCTCTGTGACTTCCTGGTGTAATTCGTTCGCAGACCTTCCACCGGGGCTGGTATTGCTGGGGTATCTATTCTAAGGTAAGGAATCTATCACTAATGTGTCTCTTTCAGATGCACAAGTTACTACTTGTGTAACGATATATATATATATATATATATATATCTGTAAGAGACATTAGTTAGTGATAGATTCCTTACCGTCCCCACCCATCCTCCCCGTTCTGCGAACTGATTACTAGGGTTAAGGTCATCCCTTTTAGGGCCCTAGTTTTATGCACCAATGGTCAGTATCTTGCATGGCTCTGCATTTCTGGCGCGTAAAGTCGTGTACAGAACTGACATCAGCGCGCATGAGTGCCGCCTAAGTACTCTCCGTGACGTCATCTCGGCAGGGACGACGCCAGTGATGGACGCGGAGCTGCAGGACGCCACCTACTGACGCTCAGGGGTACTGCTATGCAAAACTTTCTGGATCCTGTCTGACGCCTGGGGATATTCTAAGGTAAGGAATCTATGACTAACTAATGTCTCTTACAGATCTATTGTTACACAAGTAGTAACATGTGCAACATGTTGTTCTATTTCTCAAAGCCCCACACTGCCCCCTGCATCGCGAACTCTCGGGTCAGCCAACTGTTTTTAATATATCTTATATTCCGATTATGGAAGGATGATACCATTTTTAGGTTTTACTGCGAAGTTAATTTACTGCGGCCCACAAATTGTAAATTAACCAAATCTAATTCAGATCTCCTAATATAATTTTTCGATAAGTTTATTTAACATCCTTGAAGTTTAATACACACAACTGTATTTCAAGTCCCAGTACTATCAATTTGCAGTACTGCCATTTGCTCTCAAGACTGCATGTTATGTTTGTACCAAAATGCTGGCTTGGGGATGACTTCCCTCAGGAGATGAGTTTGTGTATTCCCATAGTTGGATAAATCGGGGTCTTCTTCACTGGCGTTGGAAAATCTGCAGCACAGCCTCTCTGCAAGGTTTGGGCGTCTCCATCAAGACTTGGATGTCCAAGCTCCTCCCTACCTTTACATTTGGGTTATGATTCTGATGTTTGAGAATCCCTTCCAATCCCAGTTCTGTAAGTCCTCTATTGACGTGCTTGATGGACTTTACCTGTTGGAGTCTCAAACCCAATTGTGAATAAGGACCCTTCCATGATGCTTGCGATGATGAGCTTCAGCATTTCTGGAGCCTCTCAGCTTGGTTGCAGATATTTATTTTGTCCTTCTGGATCTCCATTGGTGAATGTGTCTTTCCAGCCTGACAAGTGGGTCGTCTATTCAGTCACTGTTCACAGTTGTCAAAGATGCCCCTTGTTGCACTTTTGCACTTAAGTGAAGAGGTCAAAGTGCAGCACCTCAGAACCGCTACAGTATATCAGCATTCTAGATTTTCCAGGGTCCTTGCTTTGCCCTCCAGTCTTCGCTTTCTTCCATCTCAAGAAGCACCATTCAAATCCATGGATTTTACCATGCTGTCACTTTTAGTAATAGGGAGTTGAATGTTTCAGAGTCGAGTCACAAAAATATGTGAGAGGGAGTACTTCCCCTTAAGCATAGAGGCTTTATGCTTCTGGCCCTTAGTGCATATATTATAGATGTATTTTCCAATGAAGAAGGGTTCATTGGTACTGTCATTCACTTGTTAATTTTGGGGATTGAGCAGAAGAATTGAACTATTTTATTGAAATTAACGTACGTTATTGGAATCTTGGAAACTTTGAATGATCTTTTACTGAAATGTACTTACATTTTCACCAAAGTTTGACATTTCAGATTAAAGTGAAATGCATGTATGTGAATTGAACAAAGTTCTTGGTGTAAGGCTACTCAATTTTTTGTTCCATTTTGAATGGACACCCTCACCCCACTCAAGACTTCCGCCACCTACCACACCAACAAGAAAGCCACATGGTTCAGCAAAGACCTCCGGACCTTCAACCGCACCTGTCGGAAGCTGGAGAAGAAATGGCTCCGCGACCGAACTCCAGACAGCTACACAGCCCACAAGAACGCCACCCGCTGACACCACCAACTGATTAGCACCTCCAAGAGGACCGCCTTCAAGGACCGCCTAGACAACAACGCACACAACACCAAAGAGCTCTTCAGCATCGTGAAAGAACCCTCCAATCCCAGCTCCAACACCAACGACATCCCACCATCACAAGACCTGTGCAACTCTCTGGCCACCTTGTTCCACCGCAAGATCACCGACATCCACGACATGTCAATTCCAAAACCGTCACACCCACCGCCGAGACCACCACCCCAACGACCCCCACCCACACCAGTTGCCTGACCACGTGGTTCAACGTTCGTGACGAAGACACAATCCAGACCATGAACTCCATCCACTCCGGATCCCCATCCGACCCATGCCCTCACCTCGTTTTCAACAAAGCCAGCACAGCCATCGCACCCCATCTCCGGAAAACAATCAACACCTCCTTCGAGACAGCAACCTTCCCGGAGAGCTGGAAGCACGCCGAGATCAACGCCCTACTGAAGAAACCCAAGGCGGACCTCAAGAACTTCCGGCCCATCTCCCTGCTCCCTTTCCCGGCAAAAGTCACGGAGAAGATTGTCAACAGACGGCTGACCCGCTACCTCGAAGACAACAACATCCTGGACCCATCCCAGTCCGGCTTCCGTAGCAACCATAGCACTGAGACCGCCCTCATTGCCGCCACAGACGACATCAGAATCCTGATGGACAAAGGAGAAACAGCCACCCTCATCCTTCTGGACCTATCAGCAGCCTTCAACGCGGTCTGCCACCGCACCCTAACAGCATGCCTCCATGACGCCGGTATCCAAGAGGAGGCCCTGGCCTGGACCACATACTTCCTCTCCGGCAGAACCCAGAGCGTCCGCCTCTCACCCTTCTGCTCCAAGAACACCGAGTTCATCAGCGGCGTCCTACAGGGATCCTCCCTCAGCCTGACGCTGTTCAATATCTACATAGCACCACTCGCCCACGTCGCACAACAACATAACCTCAACATCATCTCCTACGCCTACGACACCCAACTGATCATATCCCTCACCGAAGACCCCCACACCGCCAAAGCCAACCTCCACAGAGGAATGAAAGCCGTCGCCGAATGGATGAAGGACAGCAGCCTCAAGCTGAATTCAGACAAGACAGAGGTCCTCATCCTCGGCCCCACCCTATCATCTTGGGACGACTCCTGGTGGCCAACATGGCTAGGAACAGCCCCAGAACCCACTGACCACGCACGCAACCTGGGGATCATCCTCGACTCCGTCCTCTCCATGACCAAGCAAGTCAACGCCGTCTCCGCGTCCTGCTTCAACACCCTCGAATGCTCTGCAGGATCTTCAACTGGATCCCCTCCGACACAAGAAAAACAGTCACCCAGGCCCGCGTCACCAGCAGACTGGACTATGGGAACGCCCTCTACGCAGGAACAACAACCAAGCTCCTGAGACTGCTGCAACGCAACCAGAACGCCACGCACACAAAGCCCTACACAACACCGCATCCGGAAAACCACCGCTGGCGGCAGATCCTTCTCCTACCTCGCCGCCAGGACCTGGAACACTCTCCCTACCAACCTACGACGAACCCAGGACCTGCTGGCCTTCAGAAGACTTCTCAAGACCTGGTTCTTCGATCAGTAGCGCCCCCCCCAGCGCCTTGAGACCCTCACGGGTAGGTAGCGCGCTCTACAAATGCAATGATTGATTGATTGATATATAGAATGAAGATATACCATATACAATATTACATTACAATAGATAAAAATTCACATTTTAAAATTACTAATTGACATTCAAATACCAAAATTCATCAGAATAGTTTGCCTCTTCTGATGGTTATGGATGACAGTAGCACTAAGTTCTTTACACACACAAATAGTTATAACCAAAATAAAAATATGAATCAGTAGCTCAAGTTGTCATTCCCAGATAACATAAAAATAGAAATCTATAGCTAAAGTTGTCAAGTTATATTTTCATTTTCGCTATAATTATTTGTGTCAGATGTTGTTTTCTAAGGCGCCTCTTTAATTTTCTCTGACTTCAACGTGCAAGGATTTACCCCACACCCCTCCCGATTCGCTACTTGATGCTCTAGCGAGCCTCAATCACCTGACCTTCAGCAGCCCAACCTTTCAGCACAGTTAAGTGCAGTGGTTCGGCAACTCTTGTCTCATTTTCTGTGACGCTTGTTCATGTAATGTGAACTTGAGCGACCCAAAGGTGCTGGAGCGCTTTACATGAGTGCTAGTTACAGTAGAAAGCACAAGGAGATGATGGACGGAGCGCTGAAACTTTTTAGACCCTCACCCCCAGTCACAGATCTGGGTTGAATCTATCATCATTCTTTAGCTCACTTTGCCACCTCAGTTCAGACCTAGCTATATGCAAATCAGACTTGACCCTGTACCTCATGGGAACAGTCCAGCCCGAACTGCCAAGCCAGGCCTTCCCTGAACCGGAAACTAGCAGTTACAGTACCGAATGTCAGATGTATTTTGGGGGGCATTTTAATAGAGCAGAAACTCAACTAACTCAAAGGTATTGAAGCGCTTTACAGAAGCGTCACTTACGTTACACGTGGTCAGGTAAATTTTTTGGATTTTAGTTGCTTGGAGATTAAGTGATGCTGACGCTGTCCTTGTTTGTTAGTTATTTTCCACTACCTCCCCTGGCGCTGCATGCCCGCCTTGCTGACCCTTCCTGTCCTCCTCCTCCTTCTCTCAGAGGTCTAATTTCAAAGCTCCCCAGGGACTTTGAGACATTTTTTATTATATAATGTGAACTCAAGCCACCCAAAGGTGTTGGAGCGCTCTACATGAGCGCTAGTTACATTGCACAAGGTCAGCGTAATGATACAAAGGTATTGAAGCACTTTACAAAAGTGCCAGTTACATTACACGAGGTCATAGAAGTTTTGGGGGTTTGGGTGCGCGTAGAGTTAGAGATGCTGACGCCGTCCCTGTTTATTCATTATTTCCCCTCTACCTGACAAAAGTGAGCAGTACAAAGAGAGGGGTCCCAAAACTGAAGGACAGAAGAATAGGAATAACTTGTACCAAAGAGCCAAGAAAATCATTAGAGTTTAGAGTCCATTGTTGTTTAATCACAAGGTACTCACACTCATACTCGTGGACTCACACTCATACTCGTGTACATTGCATGAGTTCATAAATTCACAAATAATAGTGCCCAATGGCAGAGGAAGGGAGCGGGGGAAAGGTGAAGTGGTAGGAGGTAGTGCAAGGTGAGGAACGTGATGCAGGTCAAGCCTACTTATTTTGAAACAAAAGAAAACATCAAAAATGGCTTTAAACGAGAGCCAGGCGTTTGTACATCAAATGATCATGAGACTCCGAACAACCAAACTTCTGGAGTCAGCAGTATAATACGTGCTAGGGGTAGAAGTTGGTACGGGGGACGTTTGTCTACGTTTCGACCCAGAATGACGTAGGGTAAGTAGGCCCTTACATGTGGGTCTTCATCAGGACGAGGAAGGGTGGTGGGCAAGCTTCAAGGAACACAAATCACGAGTGCAAGACATCTAGGGTGTACAATTTCTGGAGAAATGGTGTCGGCTAATAAATTGAGCCGCCAGAAAGCGGTCGATAGTACCGTGGTCTTCTGAAGTAGGGAATCAATCCACCGATGAGGACCAAGGCTGTCAGCATACAAGCCCTTCTGTCCTTCTGTTCTGGGACCCCTCTCTTTGTACTACTATATATCCAGGTCCCAGTGACTGTCCTATGGGTTTACCCTTCTTTGTGCAACGTGACAAAAGAGCAGCATTTATCCCTCCCACCTCCTCCCATGTCGCTGCATGCCTGCCCTGCTGCTTCCTCCTATCTTCCTCCTCTCTGAACTCGAATTTCAAAGCACATTTATGGCAGCTCCAGAGGGACTATGAATTATTTTTATTATATAATGTGAACTCGAGCTAGGTGTTGGAGCATTTTACATGAGTGCTAGTTACAGAAGGTCAGATTGGGGGCGTGGCCTGGTCGAGCACCAACATGGTGGCCTGACGGAGGAGCTCCTGGGGCAACCATGCCGGCGAAGCTGCCCAGTGACACACAAGCGTTTTGAATTCACTCCCGGTGAGCAGCGCTAGTGTGCTGAACCCCGCAGTTATGCAGGGAGAGTACCGGGGGCGGTTAAAGCGCTCCGAGGCACCTGGCGACGGCGGCCTGATGCGGTCCTCTGAAGCCCTGCGACATCAGGGGTTGCTGGCGAGCCTGAGGGCAGGGCCGCCGCCGTTGGGAGTGGCCGCTGCAGTTAATTGAGCCCGGGGAGCTGCGGCCTTCACAGTCAAGGCTGCGGGAGACCGGCAGCACCTGGATCGAGGCGGTGAGTCCAGCTTGTGGCTTTGGGACCCCCACACTTCTCATTCTATAGTTTCAGACTGTGCTTTTGAATGAGGAGGGCACAGCGCATGAGGTACGGCCAAGATCGACTGCCAGCATTCTCCACTGGGGAACATTGAAAACTTGTTGCAGCCCCCAGGAGAGGAATACAATCATGCAATCTCCTGGCTGCACAAGCATAATAAATGGAGGCCGTATCCATACAAAAAATGTAGGCCATGCATGCTGCTGATTATGAGAGCAGATGCTGCGACGTGACCAGCGGGTTTGAAACCCATAACCAAAGATTCTGAGAGGTGGAGTTGGAGGTTGTCCCTCGCCTGAGAATCGTGATTCCTGCAACTGACCGACTGGGGGAAAATGTACATACTCGCACTAACACCGGATTGCTCAGTTTGGGTCGTGGTAACCCTAAACAGCGTCAGCTCCCTTTTGAGGCTTCCAAGACCCCGAGAAGGGAGGGTGGTGACAAAGTAACACACGATGACCCCCCTCTCACCCCCCCCCCTGATTGCGCTGATCCTCCGGGAACTGGCGGTACAACGCTGGAGGGAACTGCCACTATCATGGCTGAACTAAGTGTTGGCTTTGAGGTCATTGATTCGTGGTTCGATGAGCTGGGTGCGCGAATGGATGTCATGCATGGCCGACTGGAGCAGTACGAGGTATGCCTAGAAGCTGCTGAGAAGCGCATTTCTGACACCGGAGACTTGCAGGCCGCCATGGTCAAATGATTAGACCGTAAAGGCGGAGGATCTTTAAGCGTGCTCGCATCGAAACAATCTATGAATTGCGGGATTTGTCGAGACCACCAACACCGACCCCATGGAAACATTTGTGGGAACGGTTACTGTCTGACCTCTTTGGCAGAGATTGTTTCTCAACTACATTTGTGATGGAGTGAGCTCATCGATCCCCGGCCCCCAGATCTGTTCCTGGCGCTCCCCCTCGTCTCATCATTGCGCGATTGCTGAATTATCATGATAGAGATGTCGCGTTGAGAAAGGCTAGGGAAGTGGAAAGTCTGCAGTATCAAGGAATGACCCTTCCGCTTTACCCAGACTTCACGCCAATGGTGCAGGAGGCCCGGCGTCAGTTCCAAGACATCAAAAAGACTCTACGAAATGAGAACATTCGCTACTCCATGTTGTACCCAGCACGCCCCCGTGTGCAGATCAACGACAAAACTATTATTTTTGATACACCTGCGGAGGCAGCTGACGTTTGGGAGCGTCACAACCCGAATAGGGTGGCTTCCCCTCGAAAGTAGAACTTAGTTTGCTGTGAGTATGGATCTACTGTTTGGGTGCGCATAGTACTCTCGGAGGATCGCTGGCTCCGGTGCATTTGCAGAACTTAATGCTGGGATGATCTCCCCTTTCCCCGTCTGGTGGAGGGATCCCCCCCCCCCCTATTTTTAGGTTTCGACCTGGCGAGGGGCACGCAGTGCCACTCCCAGATCGAAAACTATTGTCTACAGTAGGGATGTCGGCACCGCCTCTGCCTCTCATTGGCTAGCTCCATAAATGGAGGCTAGCCATTGGGAGACAGAGGCTGTCAATGGCGCTTTCTCTTGAAAACGCGATTCGGGGGCGTTTCTGGTGCTTTTTTTAAGCCCCGCCCCTTTGTCCTGGGCCGCGCTGTCATTGGCTGCCGGCCCGGGACACCCCCGTGACGTCATTCCCCGGCCGCGCTGGGGCCGCGCTGTGATTGGCTGCCGGCCGGGACACCCCCCTGACGTCATTCCCCGGCCGCGCCGTGATTGGCTGCCGGCCCGGGACCTAACTTGTTTTATAAGGTAGCATACTCTACAACCAGTCCTCTCCAAGGTACTGTGGTCCGAGATATAGCTCTTTTCTGGCCCCGTATTCATTATTATGCTGTTAAGAAGAAGACAGCTTCGCTCGCAGAGGCAATGCTGTTGTTTTCGTGCTGAACATTAACCAGCAAGTGATTTCGCCGGCTGCTTTTTAACACCTTCCGAGCCTTGTTTTAACTCCTGTTATTTCTAAACATGAATCCTCCAAACCCCCCACTCTTACACATGTGCTATGAAGGTACAACTGCGGGTACCAGTATGTTGGGTAAATACAGGGCTGTGTGCAGCCTTCACGCCTGGTACAGGGTGGCCCGGGGCCTCTGCTGCAGCCGGGCAAGCTGTGGGACGCACCGCGAGGTCCAGGAGGCAGGTGGGTGCCCTAGCTGGACTCCCAGGTCGGTGACCCCGAGCGCTGCCCGCCTAAACTGTTTACGCTGAAATATGCATCCGATGCCTGCTGCTCCTCCAGTCTTACCGTTGCTTCGAGGAGGGGCTTGGCTGACTGCGCCGCGTGGCCCGGGACAATCGGCACGCAGGGATGAAGGGGAAGGTAGCGCTGAAGGAGGCAGGCAGCATCCCCCAGCCAGCCGTGGATGTGCTGCAGGGGGAAGGGAGCTGGGAGGAGACAGCCGGAACGGTCGGAGCCCGGAGAACAGGCAGGTAGGACAGTGGCATGGGGCACTTTGTTATTCTGTGAATTATTGTAGCCTTCCCAAGTGTCTAGGCTTCATGGTGCTTCTTCTGTTGCCAGAGGACAGGTCCCCGAGGGTGTGGGTATTGTGTGCGACAAGCGATGCCCTGTCTGTCTGTCTGTTCTCTTTACTGGAGCGCTGCAGCCAACTGTGTGAGTACAGCCAGATGCGACTGATTCAGTAGTTCATCCTATTGAGGTTGACGAAAGCCGTAATGTAGATTGGCCACTAATCGAATTGAGAGATAGTCCACCCCGGCAGGGCGTCAAGATTAGTATTCCTGTAGTTGAATAAGTGTTAGGCGCACCCGGCATGCGACTGACTCTCCCTCAGCCCCCAGCCATTCAGAATTAACGTCTGTAGGCAAATCATATGTCGGCCCTTTCATAGCCTGTTCTGTCTCACCACTGTTTCTCGTGTTCATTTAGGGAATAGGGAAGCTTTTAAGTTGCAGAATTTCTAGTTAAATAACTCGTGTTAGAATATGTATTTGATCGCATTGTGTGATCTTGGGCATTTCACTTTAGCTTATTGTCTCTGGGGTGAAAAATCATGCAATGTGTGGTACACAAAAAAATGAATTACTTCACTTGTTACACATTATTATAAGATTGTGCTGACAGCCAGTAGCTTCACCCTGGCTAGTTCTCATTGCGGGGTGCTGGGCATTGCAAGTTACCGAAATTACAAGTACTCGCACTACCTTCAAGTATACAGCATTGGCAAAGTCTTGACGAACAAACTAGGGAAGCGACGTCATTGTTTGACACAGACATAGAAATGTGTGAATGTAGAAAGTTTACAAATATCTTAGATACTTGTACAGTGCCTATTCAGCTCAAGGACCGTTTGAAAGCGCTGCAAATTTCATCAGCCTTGGGGTTGGGAGGACCGAAGCATGAACCGGGACTCAAGCCTTTGATCTGCAGCTCCCACACATAGCTGCCCAGGGGTGCAATAAGGCACCTCGAGTTCTATTGTTTAATGAAAATAAACGTTGATAAAGGCTTGCTAGCAAATAGGGCTGCAAGAGGGCTTCAGTCCCGCGCTTTCATGCAGCAAGATGTTGCATTCTGGGAGTTGCAGTCTTGGCCCATTTCAATTAAACAAATGGGACCAAGAAACCAGTTTAAAGTGGGTCACAGAAAATGCACAGGCTGGAATATAACGTCCATTTGTCATAAAGGCAGCTCGTACCTCTAAAAATCCGGAAACCTTGCATGCCAATATGATGTTATGTTAAATGCATTTGAAGAGCACCTCCCCACCCTTTCAGGATCCGCGTGCACTGTACGGCTCCGGCTCTCCCGTTCACTCGCGTGAATGCTGATGTGTCCGTCTGAAAGGGCAGCACGCTGGGAGCAGACTGGGGGGTGCATTGCTCGGTGATGGGTTACAGTGCTATCTAGGTAGATCCTGGAATTGCGATGCATGCAGCATTATTTTTTGTAAATATGGGCTAGCCGGTAAGTGGCAGGAGCAGTCCTTAATTCCCCACCGCCTCCAGCGCAGCAGTACACGCGAGCAGGTGACTTTGTCCTATCACTAGTTTTACATGCAGCGAACTCAGCTCCTATTTCGCTACTCCTGCCGCTCAGCAACGTCACCTTACTCTTCCCTCTGCCCCCTTCATTCTTTCTCCCACATCCTGCTTTATGTTAAATTTGATATGGGGCTGCTCCTTTGTTCAAAAAAGAAGATAATGTTTAGTGGCACGCTCTTAACAGTTTTTGTTTTCATTTAGTCCTCCAATCTGGCTGTCTAACCATCTTAAAATGTTAAATTAGAACATAATGTATTTGTATGTATCTACTGAAACATGAACCACCCCTATGTGTCTGTCGACACGTTGGTGCTAGCCACTTTCCTGAAGTTTGCAGGTTTCACGTTCTATGTAGGTGCTTTTTCGACATGTATTTTTATTAAACGATAGGTAGTCCCCGTGACCTGCTACACATTCTATCTTGCATTTTAAGATCTTTTTTTGAATTTTCATTCATCCATTCGCACCCCCTTATTTTAACATAGCCATAACTTTACTGTAGAGTTGCTATAAAAGCTTATAATATGGTGTATTTGTTTTTTATATATATTGCTATCATTTCTTGTTATCGAGCTGAACACTGATGACAAATTTGTATTCACAATCATGGTGCATCATGGATGATGTATGCTGATAACTGAGGTCACGTGTGCAGGGTATTTAAGGCCAATGATATCAAGCACTACGTTTTATCTCACCTGTGAACAAGGCAATCATTTGTCGAAACGCGTCAGGAAAAGAGCATAATGCTGCCTCTGTGTACTTGAAATAAAGCTTGCAGTTCACGGACTTGAAGCCTCGACATTACTTCTTGTGTGTGGTTTTGAAGGACAGGAGACTCCTCGCCTGTTCTTACTAGGCTGCCCTGCAGGGACGGGGGCTCCTAGCAAAGTGGAGAACTGTGTTTTGGGTATATATATATATATATATATATATATATATATATATATATATATCACTTTTGTCTTTAAATAATCACTCCACTGAAACAAAAAAAATGCCATTTACAATGCCAATAGCTCAAACTCCAACAAAGGCGAGACCTATTGCATTGTAAATGCTTGTTCTACTTTGTGACCCATGTTCTCACCAAAGCATGACACATGTTCTCACCGGAGCAATCACGATCTCTTCTAATTTCTACTCCCTTCAGAGTCCAATACAATCTAACCCTATAGTATCAACTGGACACCAAACAACCCCGTCAAATCGTCCGTGCCCCTGTAATCAACAGTAGAATTCACTGTCACACTGACCACTTTGCTGGCTCTGTTCAATCTTGTCAAGCCCTTTCTCTTGCAGCTGTCTTGCACCTAATAGTGTACCCTGAAACGGTGTCACCATCAACTAATGTTCCCTCTTTTAAGCAACTAATCCCTCCTGCACCACGCTCTCGCTTAGTATGACCCCTGCCACTGTTGGCCACAATACAAGAACATATGCGACCACAATATGCACCTACATACCGAATTGAAATGCAAAGTACATGTGCGAAGATTTTGTGGTTTTTCAGAGGCACGCCTCTGGTGATCATTTAGTATAAAAAGGGCAATAAAATGGTCAAATGGCATGCTGTTGTCAGTACCCGTATAATCACAATTATTCATGTGGACGAATAAATAACCTAAACATTAATTATCAAGAATCTCTAGGAGCGGTGTTAAATTATTCGTAGGCAGTGCAGCAGTACAGCTTACATAAATATAAAAAATACTTTGACAGATACTTAACGTTGTTTCATATCTGTACATTGGGTGTTGTGGTCTCAGTTTCTTGCTTGTGCTTTTATGTTACACAGCTTCTCCTTATTTCATGTATATGTATGCAATATCTGAGCCAAAAAGTATGTGAAACAAAAGTATTCAAGAGTACTGAACCAAGGTCTCAATCAATGTTCTGATATTAATAACACCACTCTAACGTAATCGGCTCTTGCACGAGAACACAAGTCATCAAGAAGCATTCAGACCCTCATCAGGTATTTACAAGAACATGCAGAGTTTGGGGCAGTAAGAACCTAAATCTAAAAGTTATTCTCCAAAAACTCGTAATTGGTGTGCTATTTATTGTGCTTTATAAGATCCGACTCCACTGAGCAACAGATATAACCCAATTACGAGTTTTTGGAGAATTACTTTCAGATTTAGTTTCTTACTGCACCAAACTCTGCATGTTCTTGTAAATACTGGGTTTTTGATGTCTCCCTTCCGCCGTCTTGAACCAGCGGACGTGGCCGCTCCGGGATGCCAGTTTGAAACTTTCAAGTTCGTATATTCCTCCTGTAATGTACCTTTTGCTACCTCGTGTATTTTGTTTGCTCACAATTGTCGCTTTTGCCTCATGTAACTTAACGTCTGCTTTTGTAATTTGTTCACTCGTAATATTCTCATGTATCATTTCTGTTTCTATTGTGAAGCGCTGGATTTAGCAGTGTCACTGTTGTGTTATAGAACTCGTCTGCAAGTAATTGCTGTCTGCTGAGCTCGTCTGTAGGGTACAATAGGTCTCACATTTGCGAGAGATTAAGCTATTGGCAATGTAAATGACAATGCCATTTATTTATCTGTTTTCAAAACCAACACATAAATAAAAATGTTGTCATTTACAATGCCAATTGCAAAGGCGAAACCGTTGCATTGTAAATGCTTGTTTTATTTTATATTTTCTCATAGACATGCTTTACATTTCGATATCTTTCTGAGTGCAGCTCCATATAAATGATGTAGAATTATTACTATAACCTTGTTATGCTCGGGGCGTTGCTGTCCCCCCTTGGAGATCTCCTCTTATTCACAATGGGTTTTGGTACTGTTTTCTTTGTTATCTTATTCCATTAAGGTAAAATATGTTTGCTTCACCGGATATAGGTTGGGTGGATATGCGATGTGGGCGGGAAGTCTAGTTGACAATGTTAGCTCTGTTTTTTTTACCACAGGCCTTGGAACGTAACAAAAGTTATCTACCTAATTGCGATCATCGTGTCACATTAAGTTGCATAGCATCGTGCCTCCGGTAGTGTCAGTGGGAGGCGGCCCGGGGACTTGAATTGCGATGTATAACATGGAATGTTAGAGAGTTGTCTAATCCGCGCAAGGGACGGCAGGTACTTACCTACTTAACTAGGCATAAGATATGGGTGGCACTGCTGCAGGAAACTCGTTATGCTCCGAAACTAGAAAATGGCTTTGCGGCCACTTGGGAGAGTAACCGATTTTTCGCAGGGTATAGTACTTATTCCAGGGGGGCTGTATATTGATCTGTAAATCATTAACTTTTATGACACAGACTGTGATCAACGACCCTGAGGGTTGCTCCTTACTGGTGGCAGGTTCTATAGGTGCACAACGCCTACTTTTCATAATTGTTTATTCTTCTAATGTAGACGCCAGTGGTTTCTTTGCTAACATATCAACTCACATTGCTGGCCTGCAAATCGACTCTTATCATAATGGGGGTGACTATAACCTCACACTACAACCTGACTCAGACACCACTGGCACAGGACATAATACTAAACCCTGCTCTACTAGGGAACTACAGGCATTACTGTGCGCGCACCTCATGGCAGATGTATGGCGACATTTGAAAAAATAGCGTGTGCACACCTTCCCTTTTTAGTACTTTCTCCGTTTCATCCTTTTTTAGGTCTCGCCCTGGAACAGGGACAGAGACTCTATAGCCGTCGGATGCCGGGGAATGAGGGACACAAAACTGGCACTATTTTTAGCAGTCGGATTTGGCTGCGTGAACGCGCACGTTCCGTCCTGCGCCGCCCTCCCATCCTACTGCGCATGCGCGGCCCTCCCAGCCTACCGCGCATAACACACACACACACACACACGTCGCAGACAGACACTCGCTCACACACACACCCCCTCCCTCACAGTCACACACACGCACTCCAAGACACATACACACACGCACGCACACACATACACACACATACACAGGCCGCCTCCCCCCCGCGCCTACATGCTCCTCTCCCTCCGCCCGCCCGCCGCTCAGCAACGCACTCACCGGCTTCCTCTCCTCAGCTGCAAGGCCCGGCAGCAGGACTCTTCCTTTCTCCTTCGGCACCGGGGCGCAGGGTAGGCTCCTGCCTGCTCCGGTGCTCCCTGCTCCCAACACGGCTCCAATCGCGGCTCTTCCGTGGGAGGCGGGGTAGGCTCCCGCCCTCCTACTTCCTGTTTCCGGGTGTCGCGCCGGCCTGCCTGACTTCCTGGTCGCAGGCCGGCAGAGTAACGAGGATGTTTTGCGGTATGTATTTATTTAATTATGCATTTTTATATAGCGCAGACTTTACCCGAAGGCGGTATTTATTTTTTTATGTATTTATGCATTTTTATATAGCGCGGACTTTACCCGAAGGCGGTATTTCTTTATTCATGTATTTATGCATTTTTATATAGCACGGACTTTACCCGAAGGCGGTAATGCTTGCCTTTAAATACTGCATAAATAATTTTAACAACAAATACTTTATATGTAGCTTTTTATGTACATAAGAAAACTATAGCATAAAGCAAAAAACATTGCCATTTACAATAATAATAGCTCAAAGTTAAATAATGCGAGACCTATTGCATTGCAAATGCTTGTTTTATCCTTTTAATGGTTGCGTGCAAAGTACTAAAAAGGGAAGGTGTGCACACGCTATTTTTTCAAATGTTTAGCAAACAGTTTTTGTCCCACAAGCTGTGTGCACCCCGAGTGTTAAATTAATTCTTGAAAATTCAATCTTCGGAAGAACTTTGTCATTAAGGAGGCAGCTTACACGTACAAACGAAACGCAGATGATAACATCTCGCATGGACCATGTTCATTTTAAGTTAAAACTGAGATTGCATTTTATATATATTTTGTGTTGTACTTGTGCACGAGGGTTCAGTTGTATCTTTATAAGCACATTGTTTAGTATTTAGTGATGATTTATACGTAGGATTACACCAATTTGTGACTGTGTTGATTCTAAAATATTTATTGTATATTTTGTGCGTGTGGATTTCGTTGAAATTGTAGATGCATGGCGGGGAATGTAGTTTTTTGGTTAAAAACCCACATGGTGACTGATTGAGAACACGTGATGGTAATTAAGACAGAGGCGGGTAAATGCGCGGGTTGAGGCTTTAAGAACTAGTAAGGAGGGAAACCTCAGGCAGAGGATATTGTGACTAAGCTCATGACATAGGAGAAGACAAAGACTCGTTACAAGCCGCTGGCTTTCTGTATATAACCAGGTACAATTTACATTCATAGTTAGAGGCTTGAGTTTTTGACCAACTAGGGGTGTGGGGAGAGTACATTATTCGGATCAAGTTTTTGAATTCAGCTATGTGTAAACATGAGGGTGAGGTTAAATCGAATGGGCCGCTATGAACATTGTGTAATTCTACCGTGAACTCGATAGAGGTTAATTTGGGTTAGAAATGTTTGTTTAATCACTGATGTTTGCGACTGCATTAATTATTTGGAATGAACTTGTTATTTTTAGTCATTAGTTGATGTGGCCCTTTATTTGTTGTTTTTTCAGTACCCCTGAAGAAGAACTAAATAGTTCGAAATGCATTGGGTGACAAGACTGGTTTGTTCGTAACAATGTTTGAAGCACATGTCTATGTAAAAGCCTCGGCAACATTAGACATTTGAAAATGCTAAATAAAACATTTCAAGGACTATCTGGCTGTCTCCGGAGTGATCTACTTTTGAAGTACATTTGGAATATGAGAACGACAAAAATTAGTGAATACTATTGATTACATTGTGGAACTTTGGCAAAAAATAAAACTTTATGCATGAGGAATGTTTCCCTGATTTGACAAGCAGTGCAGCAGACGGGGACGCAAACAGCGAACTCGGTTCTTCTCTATTGTTAGATGTCTGGCGACACCAGTACCCGTCCGCCTCGGGTTATTCCTTCTTCTCTGCCCCACACGGTAGCTGGTCCCGGATAGACCGATGGTATGTTACCCCTGTCTGCTCCTCAACATACAAGAGGTGGATCACCTGCTGCGCACTCTGTCGGATCAATCACCGGTATTGCTGTTGTTTATTCTACCTGCTGTTGTGCGTCCGTCTGCGTCTTGGCGCTTCCCTACAGAGGCGTTGTTGGACACTGTTTTTAAGAGTGAAATACACGACACAATAGTAGAATACTTTCAGATAAATACAGGCTCGTGACCTAGATATGGAACTCTGTGGGAGGCTTTTAAAGTATGTATTAGGGGCGTCTATCTCTAAGCAGGCAGGAGTGCTCCGCACAATACACCGAGAGCTTGATGCTGCTGAGCGGTAATTGCAAGAGCTGGATGCCCGGACATTGATGGGTGCTGCTCATTCTCCTCTGCATCCGCGTTCTAAACTGCTGGGAGAGTTCCAAGAGCTGGCACAGCGGGAGACAGCATACTTGGGGAAATACACCTGCTCCAGAGTGTACGGGGAGGGAGAGAGACTGGGAGACACACACTTGCCTGATTGCTTTACTCCCAGGCACCAAGCTACATACATCACGTAGCTTCAGGCCTCGGACAGTATACATGTCACAATGGCACCGTTATACAGTTGAGCTTCTTGTCATACTATACTAACCTTTAGACAACATGCTCGCCACCGACGGGCGAAGCACTGACGGATTATCTAAACGAAATAGCAATGGTGTGGGTGGAAAGGTTACAGCAGGAATTCCTCACTTTGCCTATTGGGGCTGGTGAGATTGAGGCCATAAATGGCCTAGATTGCTCGCGGGCCCCAGGTACTGACTGCCTCACAGGCCTGTTTTACAAGGCCTATAAGGTGCAACTTGTGCCACACTTGTTAGAAGTCTATTAAGAGGGGTTAGAGTCCGGTGAGCTGCCCCTCAGTATGCACGAGGCGATAGTAACCTTACTTTTGAAACTGGGAAAGCCGTCCGACAGTAATGCCTCCTACAGGCCATTGTCCCTGTTGAATCAGGATTATAAAATACTTGCTAAAGTACTAGCCACGCGAATCTCACTCATAATTTGGCAGATTATATCCCCTTTTCAGTCGGGATTCATGCAGACCCAGTCAACTTCTGTGAATTTACGTACACTGTTTGCGGTCCTCAATCAGATTAATCCTGCGCTCCCTGCTGTGGCAATATTATTAGACGCAGAGAAAGCGTTTGATTCCCTTGAGTGAGAGTTCTTGCACGCAGCATTAAGTAAGCTTGGATTTCCGGTCACTGGTACGACTTCTCTACACCAATACAGTAGCACAATTGCGTATAAATGGGGTGTTATCCACCAGGTTCGCGCTGTCACAAGGCACCAGGCAGGGTTGCCACTTTCACCCCTGCTTTTTATTATTGCGATGGATCCTTTGGTGCGACATCTGCAAGAGCGGCATCTCCAGCGGGGGGGGGGATAGGGTTTCATCAGGGTCCTTTACTTGCATCATTGTATGCAGACGACATCCTTCTATTCGTCCAGGAGCCGGCCCTGAATCTTCCTCCCATTATGAGAGAGGTGGTGCGGTTTGGAGCCTTCTCTTTGTTAGTTATAAACTGGTAAAAATCTGAAATATTCCCCTTAACTGACGCCACTACTCCATTCACACTGGAATTCCAGCTCCGTTGGTGCGATGATCCCCTAGAATACCTTTGGGTAACTATACATTGCACGGCCTCGGAGGTTGTGCAACTCAACTATGGTCCAGCCATAGATCTCCTTACTGAGCAGGTAGATCTCTGGATTGCAATGCTCCTATCAATAGCGGGATGCATCGCGATCATTAAGATGGTTGTGTTGCCCAGGTTTTTATATTTATTTTTGAACATTCCTATCCCACTCACAGTTTCTTTGTTTAATACCCTCAAGGGGGTGCTGACACGGCTGATTTGGGTGGGACACCATACCATGCATGAGTAGGCTGGAAAACACTTATTCAGCCCTTCGAAAGAGGGAGGTTTGGGGTGCCCGATTTCTATTTATACTATTTAGTGGCACAAAGCGCATTACGCTTACTTCTGGTACCATCCAGATGCACGCTTGCAATTCCTGAAACCCGAACACACACAGGCCTGTCCCTACCCCCTTTCCACCATCCTCACGGGTGGACTCAGAAGAACACCGGCCGAGAGCCATACCCTGCAAAGCACGAGCTGGACCTGGGGGTGCCTGCGTAGATACTTGGGAGCTGAGCACCTATACTCCCCACGTTTGCCGATTCCCAACAATCCCTGGATAGCGCCCACGACCGAAACTCTGACACAACGTACACTTACCTGCTGTCAAATACATAACATGGGGGTTATGTTTAGAGATGGACATGTACGCACGGTTGCGGACTTAACGGGGGATTGCAATGTGACCATGTTGGAACGTTTTTTAATGCACAGAACGCAAATGGCGATGATCACTGCATTACGTCCTGAGACGGAGGAGCCTGTGGAGTTCACCCCACTTACAACAGTTATCGCTGCGCCTGCTAGCGCACACTTAGTGTCCAGATTGAATCGGCAAGCACAGGCACTACGGCCATTAATGGGTGGGGGAGCTTGTGCAGCCTTGGAGAGAGATGTACTGCAACCCATGACTGAAAAGATGTGGTCCTACTGCTACGAACAGACACTGCTGGTGTCAAATAATTATAGACATAAACTCCTACACTTCAAGTACCTGCATAGACTCTACGTGACTCCGGTATTGATTGCAAGGAGGGACTGTAATAAGCCACATTGTTGCCAGAGATGCGCGATGCCGCTGTCTGACTTCCTTCATTTAGCATGGACTTGCCCCACGGTGCAGGCCTACTGGGAAGCACTGTTTGGGCACCTTGAGCAAATGTTTGAAATTGAACTCCTGCATACACCCTTATTGGCCCTGTTGGTGGGGTATGTGCTACCGCTGAGCCCGGGGATAAGGCATTTCACTGCAGTTGCTTTAATGCTGGCTAAAAGGCAAGTCTCCCTGAATTTGGGGTGGGACCCTGTCGCCAGGGGGGGGGGGGGGGTGGCGCCTTGCTACGTGACATGATGTACTGCGATACAACTAGTGATGTCTATGCATCGTTGTTGCCACTTGCGTCTCGTCCCTAAAACATTTGGCAGCCGCTTCAATGATTATTGGATTAGCCGACCGATCTGGCAGACCGAGATGATCAGACTGCTTGTTACATGAGCCTATGTTGTTGTTTTCAAGTTATTGATTATGGAACTGCTGCTGATATTTGTGGCTAATTGTTTTATCCCTTGCTGTCAAAGATTGGTTCATGAAATCCACACTACGTGTATGGTGTAATTGTTGTGCGACTCTTTGAAATTTGCAATTAAAACAATAAAAAAAGCCACAAGGTCAGATTAATTTTGGGGAGAATTTGTAGAGTGCAAACTGACCTGAAGGTATTGGAGCGCTCTACAAAAGTACCTGTTAAATCTCACAAGGTCAGGTTAATGTTTTTGTTTTAAGGTGCACAGAGAGTAATTGATACCGACGCTGTCCCTGTTTTTCATCATTTCCCCTTTACCTGGCAAATGGGAGCATTTTATTGTTGTTGCTGTGTGCAGTGCTCCTACACCCAGGGGGCAGGGACAGAATGCGGGGCTGGTAAGAAGATGGTGCTAGTAGAGTTTTGAATGGAAAACTCTGTAGGAGGGTGCCTGGTAAATAGAGGCCTGTGGAAGGATGGATGTGACGTCTCCGCCAATGGAAAGTACTTCACTGCTTTTTTTCATAGGCTGTTAAATACTCTGGTGATGCAGTAGTGCACAGAATGTTATAGTGCTGTCAATTAGCATTGAGACACTTTTCTTTTTGTCTGTGTTAAAAAGCCTTGGAATGTGTCCAGAAATATTTCCTGAGGCAATCATGAAATTCCTGAATCAGACTGCAAGCCCAGTGTGTATGAATTCTGTAGCTCTCCAATCCCTAGTGGCACAGCACCTAGGAGTATGTGATACAAGGCTAAACACTTACAAGGTCCCAAAGGCAAGACCTGTTGGCTATGCCAATGCTTGTTTATCTTGGATTCACTTTTGGGGCATACTGAATAAAAAGGTGGATTCTCCCCATTTATATTTTTAAGCCACCCTTACTAGTGTGATGTGAAACAAGATGGTGCGTCCAGCTACATAAGGAAATAAGGAAAGCACTCTCATGTCTAGAAATAATGAAGGTGGCCTTTATTTAATGTGTAAACCAACCCAACACCGGCCTGCTTACTACATCACCAGCTAGGGTTGGTTTTACATCCTGCAACCTGGAGGACGATGCTCCTTCCTTGCACCTTGTTATAGTTTTGACACTGCTGTGAGAGCACTACCATCTCTCCCATTATCCCTCCAATTTCTCTTTCTCTTGCCCTTGCTGTTAAGTTATTGGTATTTGACTCTCCCATTGTGGTCAAAAGCCCGGCTGACCTATGCCACTGTTTGCGCTCTCGTTACAAGCTTACACATGCTTCTGAGCTATTTTGAGGTGGGAAAGTGGGTGTTGAGGGGCGTTATTAATGTGTGTGTGTCAGTCATGCCTGGCTCCAATTCTTGATCATTTTCATCTATCAGAATAATCAATATGCTACTTCCTGAGTCCCAGGGAAAGCCATCGTTTGATTAATCATTCATTTAAACGTACAGAAACACGCCTCTTTAATGAAATATCAAGACACACCAAGAGACTGGTGGGTATGTGCCATGTTAAAAATGTTCTTAATCGATTCTATGTTCCTATAGGTTGCGGAGTTGTATGAAGAGTTGAAGAAGAGAATTCGAGCATTCAACATGTTTGTTGATTCCCAGAAACGACCACCCATGGATCGGGAATACAACTACAAACAACGATTCATTTTGCAAGTAAGAACATTTCTTTTGAGAGATTATTTTGTTATTTAGGTTTTACCAGTGCTGTAATAGAGTGGGAACTGGCTGATGTCTGATTGTTAAAACACACAAGATGATGGACAGGATGTTGCACAATGGCAAAACATTCACCCCCAGTCACAGATCTGGGTGTAATCCATCGTTATTTTGCTCACCAAGCCACCCCAGTTCAGACATGGCCATATGCAAATCAGTCTTGACCCTGTGCTTCATGGGAGCAGTCCAGACCGAACTGCCAAGCCATTTCTTCCCTGAACCGAAATAGAGCATCCTAGGACGGTTTCTGGCTATCAGCCGTCTTCAGCCAGGATAGCTTGACTCCAGTGGTAGTGAGCATGGGACCCACGTCTGGTCATACCCTTCCCACATTGGGTGAACAGTAAAACACACAAGATGATGGACGGAATGTTGCACAATGGCAAAACATTCACCCCCAGTCACAGATCTGGGTTTAATCCATCGGTATTTTGCTCACCAAGCCACCCCAGCTCAGACATGTCCATATGCATTTGTTACCCCGAGTGGGACGGGTATGCTCAGACGTGAGTCCCGTGGTCTCCACACCACTGGAGTCTGGATGAAGACGGCTGATAGCCAGAAACCGGTCCTAGGATGCTTAGTTCCGGTCCAGGGAAGACTTGGCTTGGCAGTTGGGGCTGGTCTGTTCCCATGAGGCACAGGGTCAAGGCTGATTTGCATATGGCCATGTCTGAACTGGGGTGGTGTGGTGATCAAAAAAACGATGGATTTAGGCCCAGATCTCTGTACTGGGGTGAATGTATGACATTGTTCTGCATTCTGTTCATCAACTGTTGTTTTTGCTAATGTCTGATTGTGGCAGCTATTCTTGAGCTGGGCCTGAGTTTTGGGAAGGCCCTACCAAATGGTCCTAACTGTGTACCATACCAGTGTAATGTGCAGGCATCCCAATACTGGCAGCAGTACTTCGCATATTTTGTATGTTCAACTTACACAACAGCAACTTGGAGTGAGTGTGGGGCTATTTTTTGGTGCGACTGGCTGTAAATGTTTCAGTCATGGACAAATCATTGTTATATTTTTTTGAGTTCTGTCCTTGCTGAGAGCAGGAATCATATGTGAAACCTAGCTTTGCTTGACAGCAGATCTGTAACACGTGACTAATCAGCTCTGCCGCAGAAACAAAGATACACTGGATGTCACTTATAGCCATGAGATGACCTGAATTCTGAAAGTTTATTTAACTTTCTCAGGCACTCTAAATAGGGTAATTCATGCATTTTTGTACTTTGTAGGAATGGCGGGTATGTGCATGAATTACAACAAAAGTAATGTTTTTTCCAGTACCTAATACAAATTGAAACTGTTTTTCTTACCTAGAGCATTTACCCTATATTCCCGGCAGATAAGCCATCTATGATCAATTAGATCTGTGTCTAGAACCTAAAGTTATGCACACTCAAACGTGTCTCTCCTTAAAAGGCATTAGTAGAAGTAGAAAATCATTATTTGGATAAAGAAAAACGTATCCTTAAAAGCATTTCACAGTGAATTCTCAAATCTATACATTAAGATAAAAAAAGTTCAAGACATATTTTACCACAAATAATTGGAAAAATCTACCGACTCCTATTCTCGATTTATATTGCACCTTAAAAATTAAAACATGTATGTAATAGACAACCATAACACTTGATAAAGGAGCCAGAGGGTTTGATATACTAATATTTAACAACTAAAACTCATAATACCCAACAATTTTAAGAAATTGGCCACTAGAGCCAAACCGCAGTCCATGAAGATTAATCGCTGCTCGGAGACACTTGATATATTAAAATGCGACTTTTTATCTTAAAACTTGGGGCTAAAATGCAGCTTGAGTTAGACCACTGGACAGGAGAGAGAGAGAGGGGGGTTACTGCTCCTTCCGCCTTTGCTGTAAAGATGCGGTATGCATCCCAAATATATGTTGTAAAGGCTATGTTTAGAGCTGTGTTTTCTGGGCACAGAGAGGTGATAATTGCCTGTCTACAGGTCCGAACTCTCAACTTGTTCCACTCTGCTTTGAGTTTTCGTCTACTTTGGGGCATAAGTGCGGGACATAAGCAGACCACGTGCTCTAGCGTTTCGGAAGTCTTCCCGCACCCTCTGCATGTTAGATCTTCCGTGGATCGCAGCCATGAGGGCAGATCTTTTAAGAATCGCCAAACCCCCAGTCTAATTGCCAGAAAGCTCCGCTTTAAGTGCAGTGAGTAGGTACAGGAGAGGTAAGTAGCGGGGGATATGCGCCCATAGGAATTCATAACTGCCCATGCGTGGCTGCGTTTACCGAGATGCCCTTTTTCCATGATGAGTGAGCACATTCTGAAGCTTTTTTAAATGCAGGTTTTAAATGCGGTCATGCTTGGGTTAAGGGCCCATAGGTCCCCCGCCGCCATTTCGCGAATAGAGTCAGTAAAGAGGCGGCCATACGAACCCCCAGGGTTTTTCTGACTGATCTCCAACCAAACTAAAGACTCTAAAGTACCTGTAGCTGCTTTTCTGAGTTTGACAGAAGTTTAGATAGGTGCCAGTGTTAGAAGCCTCATAATTTATTAAGCCTAGTTCCAGCCTGATCTGGGCAGCCGAGGCAGATTTGGGGAGATGGAGGACTTTTTTGTATATCTTAGTCACAAGTTGATTCAGGGTTGTATTTAGCTTAGCCCTGAATATTTCGATCCCATACTTTAGGGTGGGTCCGCTTTTAGCTCTCAGAATTTCCAATAGGAATGAGAGTGTTGGACCGGACAGCTCTTTAGCGAGCTTAGCTAAAGTAACTTGTAGAGCCGTGGCTTTTACTACGATTTCGTCGCGCTGTTTAGAGAAGTTACCCCTAGCATCAAAGTGGACCCCTAGGTATTTGTATGTGCGTCCAGCTGTTAGGTTTTCATTATTATATGACCACACACCGCAGCCGTTACGTTTCCTTCCAAAGGACACAACTTGAGTTTTCTTTAAATTTACCTCGAGTTGGTTCTTAATTGTGTAGCTGTGTAACCTATCTAAATGCCTTTGAAGCCCAACTCACGTGAGACTGAAAAGAACCAGGTCGTCGGTGTAAAGAAGATTGCTTATTGCTACGCCTCCGACCCTAGGGGAGTGACTATTTACCTCGTCGAGTGTGACCGACAAATCTGCTATGAACAGGTTAAAAAGGAGGGGGGCCAGCACGCACCCCTGTTTGACTCCTCTGGTTGTCATAATTTTTCGTGAGAGGTGCCTGCCGGAACCCAGCTTCACCTGGACCCAAGTGTGTGAATATAGTTGGATTATTGCATCCAGGAGTTTTTCAGGAATCCCCCATTTTTCCAATTTACCCCATAGAGCTGCCCTTGGGGCCCGATCAAACGCCGCTTTGAAATCAACAAAACAACAGTGCACTGATCTAGATGTTAAAAGCGTTTTGTCGATGATTACAGATAGTGTAAACAAATTGGTCGTGGTCCCTGAATTGGCTGTAAAGCCTGTTTGGTTCATTGGTAACAGTTCACGCCGTTCTGCCCATGCCTTTAGCTCCTTCAGAAGTATGCCTGTGTAGTGCTTCGCCTCAATGTCCAGGAGGGCAATTAGTCTGTAATTGCTTGGGGTGGCACGGGAGCCTGATTTGTGGATTGGATGGATTAATGCTCCACGCCAGGACTCCGGAACAGTTGAAGTTCTAAGCACAAAGTTGAACAAGTTGGTAATGTGCCCCAACCAAAGGGCTATGTTGGGTTTAAACAGACTCTGGGGTAAGCCGTTTGGGCCTGGGGCCCGTCCGATCTTGCTTTTGACACAGCGTTGGCAACCATTTCTTCAGTGATCTTAATATCGTCTGAGCGATAGTCTGCACAGATTGTGCCGATGCTTGGTTGCGCTTCTGCCTCTTTGGAAGGGCTGCTTCCTGTTGGCGCCGTGCTCTCCGGGGACCTAAAGTGGTCAGTCAGAAAGGCGGCCCAGTCTGATTCCTGTATGTTTGCCGACCCAACTTTTGAAGGCCCCGAGTTGCAACGGTTGATTAAGGCCCAAAATGTTCTCGCATTGCGGTTTTTGCTTTCCCAGAGAAGCTTGGCCCATAATTGATTTTGGTGTAGTCGTTTGTCTTTTTGTGAGGCCATCCTGAATGATTTTTGCGCTGATTTGTACACGTGTCTAAGATCATTATTTCCTGGGGATTTTGTAAGTGCCCGCAAGGCTTTGTTCCTGGCTTTCTTCAACGCCCTCGATTGAATTGAGAGTGAGAACTGCCGGATGGAGCTAGCATTGTGTTGATGTTGTTTTGCAGGAAAAAGCATGACCAGTTGGGAGCAAAAAATCATCCATACAGCGATCGGGGTAGCCATCCGATCTGTATCCCTATTGATAAGAGCCAAGCTTGCCTTCATGATGTTGGGGCTTATATCGTCGCTCCATCTTAGGTGTTTCAGATTCTCTGTATGGATCCCGGTGCAAGTGGTTGAAGCAGGGGTATGATATTCCGGGTTAATGTAAAGGGTGATAACCTGTGGACGGTGATCGCTTTCCCGTCGTGGTTGGATGCTGAAGCTGGCCAGATGATAGAACAGGTCTGCATTGCAGATGGTGAAGTCCAGAAAAGTTTTCTTATTGCCGTTTGTCCAGGTCCAATTGGAGGGGGTATCATCTGGTGTCCTTCCGTTCATTACCAGATACCCGGCGCTATAGAATTGTAACACACAGAGCTCACCCAGGGCCGAGTGTGCTTGAGTTGGAGGCTTAGATTGATCTGGCACCTCCAATAATGTCAATGGGGAAAGTCAGTCGTAGTCTGCAGGTATGTCCTGGAAGAGATTGGTGTTGAAATCCCCCGTCACTATGCAGTCCGAGTCGGGGTGGTCCCCGGCCAGCTCGCTCATGATTGTAGATAGGCGTGCCAGATGCCCCTTTTTTGTCCGTGTGCTTGGGTTGATATATACATTGAGGAGAAGGAGCGAGCGTTGCTTGGACCATGATTTAATTTTAACCCCAAGTAGCCAGTCTTCCTCAAAGTTTAGCGGAACAATCGGGCCCTTTAGATTATTTGAAACATAGATTGACCGTATATGAAGGAGTGTGTCTCTGGGTTAGTTATTTTGTGTACGAGGCCACTGATGTTCCATGAACACAATAAGAAAATGGGGTTTGTCTTTGACCTTATCACGGTTGGGGGACTAGTTTTTTGGCGGTATGGTTGTGCCAGTGCTTTGTGGTTTTGGTCCGCTGAGAGAACGTCCTGTGGTCAGACAGTTTTCCCGCATGACAAGACCGCCGAAAGCCATCCCCATCCTTGGGTGTTATCAGGGGCGTGCTCCCCAGTTAAGAAGGGTGTCTGTGTGTCTGTGGTCCCTAGCGCGTTTCTTAGGATTGAATAGGGCTTAGATTTGCTGCTGGCTGGGAGACTATCTGCTTTTGTTCCTACTCCTGACTGGTTTAGTAACACTGTAGGGTAGCCTGGGGGGGAGTGGGGATGGATTCTAATACCCCAGTCCCGAAAAATAGCTTTATGGTCCATGAACACTCCTGCCTAAGCGGGCGATCTAAATGACACCAGGGTTGCCTCAGAGGGTTGAGTGCCCCTTGGGGCAAGGAATTCAATTGAATCTATGTTATCCGATAGTAGTGCTTCAAACCCCGGGATGTCATTTACTAGATTTGATATATTTGATCTATTCAGGGTGTCGTGCCTCCCCCTTGATTTGTATTCGGGGACTAATAGGATCGAAGAATATTTTAAGTCATTTTTAATCCCCGTGGGGCAATGGGATTGGAATGCGTGGGGGGGCTTTTTCGGATGGAGCCCCTAGGTCTACTCCTCTATGGGGGGAGCGGGGGGGGGGGACTGGTGTTGGGATCCTGACCTCATGGCCTGCCTGCTTAGTGGAAATATTGGTTTGTGAATGAAGATTGTTTTTGATGGAATAGTATCTGTATTGGGTTTTTCCTGCTCTGCCAGAGAGGGTTGAAGTGCTAATTGAGAATGTGATTCTGTGCCTGTGAACCTCGGGGTGGGGAGATCAGTGATTGGGGGCCTTGGGTTTTCTGTATCAGGCTCTGGCTCTGGTCCCGCTGTTTGGGCACATGCCCCTGCTAGACCAGATGGGATACTTGGGTCCCAGCCGCATGTTGAGGGTTTTTGACAGGGACTTTTGAGTAGGCCCCCTTTTGGGTCACTATGAATAACATTTCTATGGGTTGAGGGTGGTAATGGGATGCTTGCATCTGCCTTTTTTGATGTCGTTAAGAAGAGAGGAAATAATTTCTGGGGGGCTGATGTTTGTTTGGCTTAAAGTTTATTTCTTTGTTTGCGCTGGCGTTTGCGCTCTCTCTTAGAAAGGGGTGGCATAAGGGCAGACTGCGATACTGAGGTGGGAGGTTCAGAATCCGTCAGGCTTACGTTCTGATCTCCCGCATTGGGACTGGTGTGGTTTCCTTGCCCATTTGGTACCGGGCATGGCGTCCTTGAGGGCGTACAATGTTGGGGAGGTTTTATTTGGTTATTGCTGTGCATGTTTGGGGATCTTGATCCCCACTTGACTGGGGCGCATATACAGGGAATGTCTGGAAACGATCAGATTCTGAGCACAGGTTTGTGAAGGTTTGCGTTTTTTTGTGGGTTTTTCAGCGAGCCGCCTTCCTTCAGCTGCTTAACCTCGTCTATAACAGAGGAAAGAATAGCTGGCAGAGAAGAAAGTGAGTCAATAATGGGTGAACAGCAGCAAACCGACTGAACTAGTTTTGTGGCTGATTGTGCATTTATGATTAAGTTATTTAGTTTATCAAGTTTATTGTCGATCCCTGCTGTAAATACTGCTAGCGTGTTCAGTAAGTCAACCTGCATGTCCAATTTATCTGAATGGTAGTTTAAAGCTGTGACTATGTGTTGGAATGTTTGAAGCAGTTGAGGCCAAAGACTCTGTGTTGTAGAAGCTTCTTGCTGATTGGTAACTTTCAGGGTTGGGTTGGGGGAAATTTGTGGATTTTTGAAAAAAAGGGACAGGTCTGCTAGGAGGCGATCGTTCGAGTCAGAGTTATGGAGTGATTTAGATGAGGTTGTTATTGCTGTTAGTGGTGAGAGCAGGCATTGTTGTTGATTAAGCAGGACGGGCTTCCCTTTGGGGGACTATTGGGATCCAGTTGAGGGGGATTGACTATATCGTTATTAGAGACATGGTTGGGTTGCTTGTGAATTTGTGGAAAGATTAATTGACGGTGAGATGCTGGAATGACTTTCTTTGGGGTATTAGAATATTGAAATGACAGAGGAGGTGAGGAGACTATTTGCCTTGCTGGGGGTGGGGGGTACATCCCTTATTGGCAACTCAAAGGGAGATTGGGTGCAGTCTGCTTCTTGTATGTTGGAGGCAAGTGAACGGAGAAGCTGTCTCTGTGTGGGCTGATTGCTTGATAGCGAATCTTCCGCCGTCCTCCCGCAACCCTCTAGGGCTGGTCTCTGATCGTTAGATGCAGACCCGAAGATGAAGACTTCGGTGTCGGAGTCCGACCTTTTAGTGGTTGTTAGAAACAGCATTTGCGGCGAATGCATGTTTAACTTTACTGGATTTACCGGTTGACCTTTGTGGCCTATAGTGCAGGGGTTCGTTACCTCCGAGGGTTGAGGGTGAGAAAGGGCCATTGGTGAAACCGGTGCTTTTTTTAAATAGTCCAGTAGAGATCGGGGTTTTAGCCCGCTCGTGGCTAGTGCCTTGGGAGAGTGCTTGCTGTCCTTACTGGGGCGTTGCTTCCCAAGTGCGGGCACATTTTGGTGCTTCGGCAAATCCTGGGTACTCATAAGTGGTCTGGAGGGTGTCTTCATGGACTACCTCCGGTTTAGCCCTCTCCCTTTTTGTTGCTGTAGTAGTGATTTTTCTCACTCTCCCCGATCTCATTGCTTCTGTCGGGGGGCCAGAGCGCCAGGGGCTGCACGGGACCGATGGTGGTGAGACCGATGGGGTAGGGACTTCTTCCGGAGCCTCCGGTCTTCCCCTGGGGGTGCTGCTAGCTGCTGGCTGTTGGATGCTGGCACCTAGATCGAGTGTAAGGACGTGGGGAGTGTTGGGATGCTGGGTCCCCTTTTTCCTCTATGGCGGGTTTTTTCAAGGTATTGCTTGTCTGACTCGTGTCAGGGAGGTCAGGTTGCCAGGTGCCAAGGTGCCCAGGTGTCTGCTTTTGCTCCTGTTGTTGTGGGAGACGTGCATGCGGCTTCCCCCTGCTCGCCTTACTCCCCTCCCAGCCCCCCCCCTGCTGCAGCCCGAGACTACCCGGTAGCAGGACCAACCACTCCAGGGGCCAGGAACCGTGGTCGGCACAGAGGCACAACCTCCCCCAATGCAAGGCTCCAGCCACGCGAAGGGAGGGGGTGCTTGTGCCCCTCTCACGGTCCGGTCTCCGGTGAATGGAGGACGCCCACCGAGTGTCTACAGGCAACACAGGAATGGGGGGTCAGTGGATAGGGTGCGGGGAGAGCGTGGGGTGGTGCCCAGAGTGGTTGACCTGGCGAGGGGTAGCCCTCCGCAAGCGAGGCGAGCCCGACCGAGCTTGACACGGCTGGGGGTGAAACTGCCGCCTTTTGGTCCACCCCGGGCTTGTGAGCTGCTTTGGGGGACACCACGGCGTCAGTGACTCTTAGCGGAGGGCACGGGCCGAGTTGGCAGCTTGCGATATTTGGCCGTTATTATTGCAGCTGAGCTAAAGCTGAGCAGGGTGACGCACCGTGCGGACCAGGGAAGAGCGCGGGCCGCAGTCGGAGGGGGCTCAGCCGGGGCTTGTGGCTACCTACCCGCGGCTGAAATGGTGACCACTGTGAGCTGTAAACGCCACCACTCCCGCTCCTGCTCCCGCCTCTCCTCCCCCCGCCTCTCCTCCCCCCTCGACTTACTTGCCGCCACTGCTACTGCTGCCTCGTTTGCCACGGCCACGCAGGCAGACCCCTCCGGTCACCTATCGCCTAGTCCACCCCGGTCTGAGGCTCTAAAGCCTGGAGGCATGGCTGAGTCTCCGCGTCTCACTCCTCGCCCGTCCGCTCGCTCAGCTTGCTCGCCTGCAGCTGACCACGCCTCTTCCGTCAGCACTCACGTCGCGTCACTAATGGTACGCTCAGAGTGTTAAGCCTTCACTGTCTGTCTTAAAAGGCATTAACCACCTGAACTGTTGCAGACTTGATAGAAAGGCATAGATCATGTGCCTCAATCCCTTGAGACAGTGGTTCTTAACCTGTGGTCCGGCGACCCCTAGGGGTTGGCGAAGTCTACCAAGGAGTCTGTGACTGCTTCGAAAATTAAATATTAGCAGATCAATACGTCTTTTATAAAGCTAAATGTAAACTATACTTTGGAAACTTTCTGTTAATGTTAAGGAAGTTGGCAGCTAAAAATTAAGATTCTTGGGAGCAGTGTAAGTGCATCAAATAGAACACAGTATGGATGATGGGTGGCCTTAATTGGATTTAGAAAAGCACCAACCTACCTATTAAAATTAAAATGTAGATATTTTTTCATCATTTGTGCATTTGCTTGATGAATGGTTGTTTCTATATTTTTTATGCCGATTTTGGGAGTTCAAATTATAGGAAATGCTTTGGCCAGAATCTTTGGCTTCCAGCAATGACTTAGTGGGAGTCCACAGATTTCACTAATGATTCAGGGTGGGGGTATTGGGGAGGGGGTCCGCAGGTTTCTTTTACCATTAAGTGGGGTTCCACAGAAGTCAAAAGGGTTTGAACCTCTCCCTTAGGAGATCTTAAAATATAGTGTAATAGCGAGCAATTAAGTAAAACAGTCTGACTAAAGCATCTTTCTTTATTGGTAATTTCTTTGCAGCTAGGGCTTGTGTATGTAAGGCACATAGCTAACTCTGACTCTAGTCCTATTGACTCCGCCTCTCTCAGGCGCTGCAGACCTCTGTTACTAAATGTGTGGATTGCTGAAGTATAATTTTTCATTTTCAGCATTTGGTTTTGTCACAAGGTTTATCTAGCAATATTGTTTAAAAATTAAGGCTCTTTGCTAATTTCTTGATTTTTCTTTCCAGACTGTACATTCGGTCCCATCAAATGATATAGGTATTCAAAATCAACAATATTAAATATTGGTGACAGATGTACGTTTTCTCAAAATGAGAACTTTTTCCTATACTTGCCTGAAACATGGCCCTGCCTTTGGGTAACCCTATACCACGTTTTATTGAATTGGGCTATCCTTAAATCATAGACCCCTGCAATGTAAAGGGAAAAAGAGTGACCAAAGCCAGCTTTTTTCTATTTGTAAGACTTCACTTTACAATTCTCATGAAACGTATAAGAAGAAGCACAGAGAAAGAGTGTTTTTGATCTGCCCTCTTCAGGTATCAATATGTTTGTAATAGTATACCTGTTAGACCTGACCCCCTTGGCGTGGTTTTTCCCCCATCTTTTTGCCTCTGACTCATGTATTTTTGATGCTGTGCTGGATTTAGTTTTTGCTGGTTTAGATGCTTTGGACACTCTGCCACTGCTGATCAGTGCCGGAGTGTAAGTGCTCCCTCTGTAAGTTGTCATATTGATTGGATAGACCTGATTGGCATATTTGTATCACCATGAAGTCCCTAGTAAAGTGCACTGTGTGTGCCAGGGCTGGTGATGACAGATGCTACTAGTGGGCCTGCAGCGCAGAATTGCGCCACCCACATGAGTAGCCCTAAAATGGTGTCTCAGGCCTGCCAGCGCAGGGCCTGTGTGCAGTCAGTGACTGCCATGTCCGCCTGGCCAGTGTCCCCACTGGCTGGGCCTAACCCTTCCCTGTCTGTGCACATCAGTCACCCCTATGGAAGGCTCAAGGTACCCCCCTGGGCAGGGTGCAGTGTATGGATAAGGTAGAGCATGTACTAGTGCAGGTCACATGCTCTGGTAGTGAGCGGCAGCCATTTTGTGTGCTCACTACTGTAAGGCTATCTTGCTCCATAGAGTAACATGGGGGAGGCTGGTCCCAATGGATACCAGCCTATCTTCCCATAGGAACAAGATGGGACATACGTGAATGATATCCCTGAACTCAGAATTTAATAACACATCTTTTAGTGAAGGTTGTTTTTAAATCCTGTGTTTGAGAATAGTACTTTTAGAAAGTGGCTGTTCTCTTGTCTAACCTTTCTGTGTGCCTGGGCCTGTTTGTGGATTGACTGTCTGGCCTGAGTGTGACAGGGGCTGCAGAGCCCCCAGGGGATTGTCTGAGTCAGCCCGTGGATGAAAGGCAGCATCTGCTGCCAGGGAAGTGGGAGGAGATCACACCTGATAGTGACAGGGCTGTGCCTGCCTGACCACAAAGCTGGCTCCACCCCCCTGCTGGGCGACTGTCACCTCTGTCCCTGATACTGAGAGGAAGAAGGAAGCCAGGAAACCCCCAGTGCCTCAGCAACACCCAGAACTGGTTTAGACCGGGCTCAGGGCCCACTTGCACAAAGACTTCAAAGGACTTCAAAGACTTTTTGGGGTATAAGAGAAGGACCCCTGACTACAGAAAATTAGATTCTACAATCAAGAGGAACCTCTGCTGGAAGAAGGACGGCTGGAGAACTGAAGGAAGATTGCCTTGCTGTGTGCTGTAAGGGCTGACCTGTTCTGCTGTTTCAACTGAATGCTGAGGAGGAGAAAGGGACTTTGCTGTGTGCTGTGACCCTACCTGCTTGATCTACCAAGACTATGCTGTGTGCTGTGTCTTCATTGAATCTCCAAGGGCCTGAGAAGAGCTGGCCTCCTGTTGGGAACCCAGGGTTAAAGGTTCCTAAAGCTTTGCCAAGAATTGCTGCAAGATCGTGCTATTGTGGCCTGGAGCGCGTGGTACTCGACTGTGGAGCGTGAGTAAGGGATCAGTGTGCTCATCGGCACATTCCCAGCGAGGGTCGGAGGTCTGTGGTACCTCCCCTCGTGAAATCTGCTCCAAAGTGGTGGTGAGGCCGAGAAGGCGGTCTATTCGTGACCTGCGCCCTCAAAAACCATCTGCCGCCTGTTCACCGCCGCTGCCAGGGGCCAGGAATATCCCCAGAACTTGCCGTTCGTGAACGGGAGCTGCAGCGGCGAAGATCGGAGCCGCCGCGCTCCCATTGGCTGAAGGAGCCGAGCCCCCTCACTAACGCCGCGACGGGATAGGCCTGTGCACCGCAGCGTCATCAGGATTGCCGAGTGGTGATTGGCTGCCCGAAGCGTGTCATCTCACGTCTGTCCCGGGAGCCGCTCTGCCGTTGGCTGACTCCCGGGCGTGTGTGGAGGCTCGCCTTCAGAGCCGCGACCTGATTGGCCCATTGGAGGAGCTGCTGCGTAGACCTCAGAAGTGCCGCGTGATCACCGCCGGGACCGGGGAAGACTGACCCGACCTCGCCGAGGGAATCCTGGAAGTGCCCCAGCCCCCGGCCTGCCGTCTCTGCTCCCCGCCGCTCCCCGAAGGACTGAGAGCGGGCGGAGAGGGTGTTGAGACCGGCCGGGCCTGAGCGCGAGTGGGCGCTGATAGGCGAGGTGCGCCGGAGGCCCTGAGGAAGTGCCGATCGAGGGAAAAGGAGTCCCCCAGCATTCTGGTGAGGCGCGCTCGTAGCGCTTAGGGCCCCTGGCGTTAGGGGCTGATTCTGTTGGTCAAATTATCAACTGGCATTGTTTTTACTGCTCGTTTTTGAGAGCTGAATTCAGAAAGCGCAAAATATTATTTTGAGTGCTAATTCACAAGAGACTTGAGACAATTGATACACGAACTTCCTGAAACTAAGTATAACCACTGAGATTAAGAGCTACATTCTTTTAAAGTAATGAGTATCGTGCAACCGTTTTATTTACCTGCTGAAACTAGATAAAGATATATATTTTTATAAAATATACTTACCTGTGTGGTCTCAGTTTGTGGTGGATTGGGGATTATTGTTGTGTTGAGTGCAATTATTATACACATTGCCTTGGGGATAAGCCTGCCTGCTCGCGCCAAGCTACCTAGAGGGAGAGCGGAGGTTATCTACTGTGTGTATTCCTTCACCCTGACTAGAAGCAAGGGTCCCTACTTGGTCTAAGGTACTTACCTCTGCCAATTAGACACCCCCAGATCTAACATTGTTGGACAGCGGTGCGGATTTTGAACTAATGATTGCACTTGACCTACAGTGATTTCTTGTACATCACTAGTCTAGTTTAGCAGCACAGGTTGTGCAAGATGTTTTCTTTTTGGTGAAACCTTTTAGTTGAAAAGGTTAGGAAGCATCATGTCTCAGAAAGCGGCAAGCGTGAGAGTAGAATTGGAACTTGAATTTGAAATTCAGGATTTATTCAACTACAATAAGGAGCAACTGAAGCAATTCTGCAAACAGCTTGGATGCCCAGCGAAGGGCAGCGCAAACAAGGAAGAGCTACGGAAAGCTCTGAGGGCCTGGTGGGAGGCCAAACATGGTGATCCAGAAGTTGTTATTGGAGAGGGAGGCACACAGGAGAATGCTTTTGTATCCAGTGATTTGCCAGTGAGGAGGCCAGCGTCTAGGGCTGGCAGCAACCACTCCAGTAGGATTATTTCTCCAGAGGAGCTGGAGGATAATCAGAGAGCTAGGGCCCATGAGATTGAGCTTTTTAAACTCAAAGCTCAAGCAGATGAGTGGAGACTGTGCCTTGAAACTGAGAAAGAGGCGGAGGAGAGAAGAAATGCTCCCGCTTTGGAGGAGAAGAAACTCCAATTGGCTCATGAGTTGAGCATGAGGGAGCTGGACATTAAATCCAAAAAGGTGGAGTCCAGTTCTAATGGTGGCAGCGCACAACCAGTACAGGCGGGTAAAGTATTCATACCAAAAGATCTGGTACAGAATTATCAGAGGGGTGAGGATATTTATGCGTGGTTCAGAGCGTATGAACTTGCCTTGAAGATGAATGAAGTGCCTGAGAAGAATTGGGGGGCAGGATTGTGGAAGCATTTTGAGGCCTCTGGGAGGGATGTCTTGGCACCCTTAGAAGCAGCAGGTACTTTATCCTACCCCGCTATGAAGGAGGCTTTGTGCCTCCGGTATGGGCTCACTTCAGAACAGTACCGCCAGAAGTTTAGGAACTTCAAGAAGCTTGATTCAAGTACTTGGGTGGAGTGTGTGAGTATGTACACGCGTGCACTGGAAGGTTGGATAAAGGGCAGCAAAGTTACTGATTATGTGGGGTTGTGTCACTTGATTAGTTGGGAGCACTTAAGTAGTTTGTGTTCCAGAGCTGCGCCAGCATCTTTTAGATAGCAAGTTAACTGATCCGAGTGAGCTTGCTAAAGAGGCGGACCGCTGGACTAACACCAGGGTCCACAAGGGGGTGGTAAGTACCCCAGCCAAAGGTGGACAGGGTCCCCAGCAGAAGAGGGGGGGGGACACTGGTAATCAAAAGGAGTCTTCTAAAGGGCCCCAAAATAGTTCCAAGGAGAAAGCGTCTCAACCCCCCAAGTCTAAGAAGTCCCGGCCCCATAAGGGCAAACAGGACAACAGGCCCCCGCCTACTTGCTTTTCATGTGGGGAGGTGGGGCACATTGCCCCCAAATGTCCAAAGAAACCTCCAGCACCCACTGGTGCGCCAACACCGGGGTTAGCCAGTGTAGCTTTGGGAGGGGATTTGATTTCCAGTGAGGGGGAGGGGTTAGCAGTGATGACCCTTGTCTCTTTAGGAGACCAAGAGATGGCCCAGGAAACCTTGCTGCCCCAAAACACTAAGAAATATGGGCAGAAGGTGACCATCAATGGACAGGAAATAGAGGCTCTGAGAGACACAGGGGCCAGCGTGACATCTGTCAGGTGTCAGTGGGTGTCTGAAAAGCAAATTGTTCCCAAGGTACTCCGACCTGTGGTGGCATCTGACAGGTCAGTGCGCTACTGCAAGTTGGCAAATGTTTCATTTGAATGGGGAGGAGTCTCCGGTATTTTGGAGGTTGTAGTAAGCGATGCCTTGCCTGTAGATTGTCTATTAGGTAATGACCTGGAGAGCTCTCCATGGAAAGAGGTGGAGCACAGGACTCACTTGGAAATGTTGGGTTTGCCTGCGTGGATCTGTGTGTCCACCCGTGCAATGACAGCCAGAGGGGGCGGATTAGCAGAGCTGGAGCCTGGAACAATGGCCCAGGGACCTGCCAAGAGAGGAAGGGTTAGAGGGCGTGGGAAACCAGCCCCCACCATTCCCACGGTCCAGGAGGAAGCAGACCCTGAGGGGGATGCCCTGGAACCTACAGGGGAGCAGGTGGCCGAACTCGGGGAATTGCCTGAGCTGTCCCAGTGGCAGCAAGAGGGTGGTCCCTCCAGGGAGGAATTCTGCCAGGCTCAGAAGGAGTGCTCTTCTCTCATTGGTGTGTGGCAGCAGACCAGGCACCAGGCCTGGGGTCCAAGGAACATTTGATCTACTGGGAGGATGACTTACTTTATAGTGAGCCTAAGTTCGCTGAGCCCGGGGGCGGAGCTTGCCGGCGTCTATGGCGGATGCATAACTCTAGAGCTCCGCGCCATCGCCCGACTTATCCTGCTATAATCCTGAATTTTCACAGATCTCAGGGGTCAAAATCACACCCCCGTTGACCTGAATACCTCTGGGAATTCCCCCTTCGGCAACCCTCGAAACCCACCGGGAAGAGCGGCGCCCACTAGGCCCTGAAGCCGCGGCTCTGGGGTGAACGCAGCCCGCCCTGCGTCACGCGACGTGCGGCTCTTTGGTGCGGATCGCGCCCGGCGAATATCCCGTCCTCCAGAGACAATCCCGGAGCTCATTGCAGAACGTGCGGAGGGAGGCTGAGACCCGACTCTACAACCCACCTGCCTCTGGGACATCTAGCGTACAGGTGCTCTGGCGATTGCTATGGGGGTGAGTCCGGCTTCCTGCCCTGCTTTCACCGGGTATACTCAGATGTGAGTCCCTTGCTCATTGCACCATCAGGATTCAAGCAAGCCGGGCCGACGACGGCTGAAATGCCAGAAACCGGTCCCCGGAAGCTTGTTTCCTCCCAGTATAAGAATTGGCTTGGTAGTTTGGTTTGCCCTGTTCCCATCATGCACTGGGACAGGAACAGACTAATTTGCATGTAGCCAGGTTCTGAGCTGGGATGGTGCAGTGAGCTAAAAAACGGTGATGGATCAAGCCCTGATCTTTGGACTGGGTAAGAGTGGTCTGCTTAATTCAGACACTCTGTTCATCACCACCCCCTTTTCTGAATCTGCTTTCACCGGGGGCGTCCTACGATCCTGCCATTCCTCTCCCCCCTGGACGCCGGGCACTCGTGCTTACCCACCTAAACCCTGCCGCTGATGCGCTGATCTGCGAAGAAAACCGGTGAGGAACAGAGATTGTTCGAGGGGGTCCTCGTGGAGGGGAGTGCCTAGGTCTCCCTGCTCGTCTTTCCCCGAATGCCTGGATCGCTTGGTGAGCATCGGACCACGAGGGGCGGCCATCTTGGCGTCCACCACTGCTGAGGCCTAGGAAGCAACTGCAGCCAGAGCTTGCTCAAGATCGGATCTGCTGAGAAGCGCTTCGGACCGCTTCGTAGTTTGGGCTTACTCCCAGGCGCTACACCTTGAAAGCGGAGGCCTGTCACCGCACAACTGCAGTCGTCTGCGCAGCCATGGGCAAAGGCGATAAATCACAGAGCAAGCTCCCCTTTGAGAGCCGCCGCACAAAACCTACAGACAGCTCGCACTCCGGCGGTGCAGCCATGCCCAGGGACAATGATAACACAATCTATTCGGATATAAAAGACTTGCTGATCACTATGGAAAAGGGCCTTCAGGACAGCATCACATCTATTGGCACCAAGATCGACGCGCTCACATACCGGATGGACCGCATGGCGGAACGAGTTGACAAACACACGGAGCGCCTAGACATGGCTGGGAGGCGCTTAACTGAAGTGGAGGAGGCGCAAATGGAGTTGGACAAAGATCGTCAGCAGATCGGGAAGATACTTCAAATGATACGGGACAAGTCAGAGGATTTGGAGGCCCGCTCGCGCCGATCCAACATACGGATCACGGGGATCCCGGAGACGACTCAGACGGGTAAAATGGAACTCTTTATCGAGAAACTACTTCGCCTGCTGCTGGGGGACGACGCTTTTTCACCTCTGTTTATTGTGGAGAGAGCGCACCGCACGTTGGCGCCACAGCCCCAACCGGGACTCCCCCCGAGACCCATCATTGCGAAGCTCCTGAATTACAGAGACCGGGACACAGCCCTGAGGATTGCCAGAGAGAAGGGAACCTTACAATACGAGGGCTCAACGGTCTCCATCTACCCTGACTTTACAGCTAAAGTGCAGGAAGAACGTAAGCGCTTTGCTCCGTACAAAAAACAACTGAAGGATCTTGGGCTGGACTATGCCATGCTGTACCCGGCGAAGCTGAGAATGAACCGACAAGGACACTCACACTTCTTTACGGACCCCAAAGACTTACAGAAAACTCCTAAAGTGTGGTCTAAGGAGCACCGGAAAGCTAATGGCGCCCACGCGGAAAGCGAAAGCAACAACAGCTGCCTGGATGACCAAGAGTAGGTGAGCGGGACGGTTTGCTAACCACTGCTCGGAACAGGCCTCACTGTTCGACTTCCTGTAGCCACCGTCAGTGGCTACCCAACCTGCTGAGACTCTGCTCCGTGCCCCGAGCCGGGGATCCCACTATACCGGCTGTGAACACTTCTTGGCACGACCTCATGGTGAGACTATTCCAAACTGTACGGTGTAACACACTGCCTTATTGCTGTTTGGAACTGTCTGCGATGCTAACACGCCCATTATTGTAGTTGGGGATTGCAGCCTGCTCTATGTACGCAATAACCTGTATGCGGGGGGCGACCCGCCATTTGATAAGTTTGATATTTGTAACACTGAGGTTCGCTATGATTACTGCACCGGGCGATGGTGCTGGGGACGGTCCTACCCACGTGACCTTACTGGGTTACTGACTCCTATACAGGCGACCTCTGCCCCGGCGCTGTTAGCACTCATTGCTCCTTTGGGAGCTCCCTGTGTCTCACACGGGACTGTTCCACTAGTTTTGGGATTGTCATGTTAGGCCAAGTTGCGGTTGGTCTACTGTGGGAGGGGGGAAGTGGGAGTTGGGGATGGGACTGTTTAGCCACTCAAGGTACAAGACGCTTAACCCAGATCTACATAGTACACGCACAGTATACACATGCGACACATGGCTCGATGATTTTCGGAACCTGTCCTCGTGACGGAAGAGCCGAATAGCACAGCTCACACGCCACCACCCAAGCTTAGGATTTTAACGTGGAATATACGGGGGCTTAACGATCACAGAAAGATCAGGAAGGTCCTGAGCTACTTACAGCGCCACCATATCGATATTGCGATGCTCCAGGAGACTCACCTCCCGAATGCCAGTGGGATGCTAAAGTATAGAGGCCTGGACGGCAACTCGGTAACTGCGGGTTTCACTACTCATGCTAGAGGGGTGATGACATGGCTCAATCCAAAATCCACACTAACACAGCAGCTCTTGGAGTCTGACCCCGGGGGGAGATTTGTTATATCTAGATGCACAGGCCTTGGAATGTCCTTTATTGTCATAAACACATACGGCCCCAATTTTGACTCTCCGGAGTTCTATCGGGACATGGAGGCCAGAGCACGCCACCACGACCCGAATTTGCTGATTTGGGGGGGGTGATATGAATCTTACGCTTAACCCGGAACTAGACAGATCATCGGGGCCACACCGCAAACCGTCTGCGGCTGCGACGGCATTGCAGAGAGCTATGACTTGTTTGGGCCTCGAGGATGTTTGGAGATCCCGATTTCCACACCAGGGAGGATACACCCACTATTCAGCTTATCACGACATCCACACCAGGATAGATTACATGCTGTTACCCTCGGACAGGCTGAGTACGGTTCAGGATTGCAGGGTGTTGCCAAGGACATTGTCTGATCATTCCCCTATACTCATGGACTTGCTGGCGCCTAGCAAAACCATTCACGTGGCGATTCCCGCCATACTCACTGCTTGACCCGGTGTTTCTAGGGGAACTGGCGGAGGCCATTGACACATACTTTGAGGCTAATATAGGCTCAGTAGATAGTTTTTAAACTATCTGGGAAGCATTTAAAGTGTATATACGGGGGGTGGCCATATCGAAACACTCTGGTATACTCAAATCCATTAGAAAGAGATTAGCTGACCTGGAAGTGCAGTTGGGGGAGTTAGAACGCAGCCAGATAACACAGGCGGAGGGACCGGAGATGGATGACATCAATAGCTTACTGACTGAATATCATGAGGAAGCGGACAGGGAAATAAAACACATGGGGAAATATGCCACGGCCAGGACCTATGGGGAGCGGGATCGCCCAGGTGCTCTGCTAGCCAGGATCATTGGAGGGCCTAGAAAACGACACACAGTTATAGAACTTCAATCGACGGATGGCGACCTTATCTCTGACCCCACTGAGGTAGCGGGAGCCTTCAAGGACTACTATTCCGATCTATACACGTCTCGGGGTGGGCACCTTGCTGATGAAATAGATGATTACCGTGGCCATATAGATATCCCTATGTTGTCGAACTCTGATAGAGAATTCCTAATGCAACCTATAGATAAAGAGGAGATCACGGACGCCCTATCCGCAATGAGGTCGGGCAGCGCCCCCGGTGCAGACGGCCTGACGGCCGCTTTCTATAAAACTTTCCAGGACCAGCTTCTCCCTCACCTTTCGGCCCTTTTTGATGACATATGTGCGGAGGGCACTATGCCAGACTCCATGAGGGAAGCACTACTGATAGCCATACTGAAGCCGGGCAAGCCCAGGTTGCATTGCAGTTCGTACCGGCCCCTGTCTTTGTGAAACGTAGACACAAAGCTATTTGCCATGGTTTTGGCCACTAGACTGGCCTTACTTGCACCATCCTTGGTCGCTCCTGAACAGGCGGGGTTTATTCCTAGCAGAAACCTGACATACAATATCCGCACCGTACTGGGGGTGCTCCAACACGTACGACAGGACAGGAAAGCACTAGCGGTATTCCTAGACATGGAAAAGGCCTTCGACTCTGTTGAGTGGTCTTTCATGGGCAAGGTTCTGACGAAGATGGGCCTGGGCCAACCATTCCTGCAAATGATAGGAGCTCTGTACTCCCGCCCTCGCGCTAGGCTACGACTGAACAACGTCGTCACTGACTCATTTCCCATTACGAGAGGAACAAGAAAGGGATGCCCACTTTCGCCGCTCCTATATGCACTGGTGGCTGAACCATTAGCCTGTGCCCTGCGGGAATATCATGGGGCCAGGGGCGTGAATTTTCCCACCTATCAGATAGTGGTGTCTATGTATGCAGACGATACCCTGCTCTACGCCCGAGACCCTGAAAACAACCTGTCGCCTGTCCTCCGGGAGGTTGTCCGATACGGTGCCCTCTCTGGCCTAAAAGTCAACTGGTCCAAATCTCTAGCCTTTCCCTTGACCCCGAGTACACAATTGGCCACCATGGAATACCCACTTCAATGGACGACTGACACGATCAGGTATCTGGGGGTGCAGCTACACATAGATCCAGAGACCATGTTTAGAGCGAATTATGGCACTGCGTTTAGCAGATTGGAGGACGATGTAGATGCTTGGTGTAAACTCCCCTTTCCCTGCTGGGACGAATTGCTATAATGAAGATGGTAGTACTCCCTAGATTCCTCTTTTTATTTTCTACTATCCCCATGGTTCTCCCAAGAGAGTTCTTCCAGAAACTGCAACAATTGCTGACGAGACTAGCCTGGGCGGGAGGACAGCCTCGTGCCGCTTGGTCACTACTCACTCTCCCATACTCCATGGGGGACCTTGGCGCACCTGACCTTGAATTGTACTACAGGGTGGCGCAGGCTGCCCACTTGCACACCTGGGTACATGGAGCTCGAGACATCCCACATGTTACACTCGAAACTCTATTTGCCAAGCCCCTCACCCTCCCTCACACAATTTTCAAAGCCACTGACCATAGGACTGGCATATTTGACTCTGTGACTGCTACGAATCATGCATGGTCCAGACTCCTGCACATCCAGACGGGACCGCTATTGTACTCCCCCCCATTATGCCTATTGACTGGGTGTGTTGGTTGCCCCCTCTCCGTGAGAAGGGGGTGGTGGCCGCCATGCTGGACCTTAACATCAAGACAGCAGGCGATCTCTTTGTGGAGGGCACAGTGAAAACCTGGGGCCAAGTGACCATGGACCTGCCATCTCCTACCTTGCTACTGAAATTCCAGTTTTACAGAGTCAGACATGCGCTCTCTGAGCTACTAGGGGGAGACATGGCGGAACCTCCGGAAGTGCGGGAGCTCACGTATGTACTTAAGGCTCCCTCTCCCCAGAAACTACAGTCCACCCTGTATTCATTATCGCAAACACATAGGGAGCACACATATACCAAAGCGCGGCTGGCGTGGCAGTCGGATCTCTCCATGGCAATAGGGATGACATGTGGAAATATTATTGTACTGCTACTAAGACACTCTCACTGAATGGCCGGCACCGGCTCATACATTTCAAATACATAAACAGAATTTATTATACCCCCGCCAGGTTGCATAGGTATGGTCTGAGAGCCACAGCGGAATGCGACAGGTGCCATGCCCCCGATGCGGGGTTCCTCCATTTAGCTTGGCTGTGCCCTGCAGTATGCTCATTGTGGCACAAGATTTTCACTGAAATAAGCACAGCGGTAGACGTGGACATACCCCCTGTCCCGGAGATGGCCCTGTTGGGATACACGAAGCCTTTGCCTGTGTCAGTGAGACGACTGGTGGGCATGGGATTGCTTATTGCGCGTAAAGTGGTTGCGTGTTCCTGGATGAGAGGCCCGGCTCCTACCCCTACGCGATGGGCACGTGAGATGGTGTACTGCTGCACGCAATCTGAAAACTACTGTGAACTGCTTCCCCCCACGAGTAGGCCTAAAAATTACTGGGGACTCTACCAAACGTACCTGGCACGCCGAGGGGAAGAGGCGGCAGCTGGTGATGCGCATTAGTGGTGGCACTTGGCGCTGGCCCTACGCTGTATTATTCCCTTTGGCCCCCCCCCCCTGTTGGCCGCTATACAAGACATCACTGCTTTTGAATCTTCCCTAGCTTGGTCTCCGAAATCGCTGCGATGTGTGCTCTGATCGCCGCCTGCCCTGCTTACTGGGTTGTTGGCTAAACGGCTGTGTATTTATTCTAATGTAGTAGGAATACTGATTAAGGTTGAGGGGATATTTCTTTGCCTTGAACTGCGGGGGGGGGGATTTCGAATTCAGTTCTGGGGTCACAGTCTGATCTTGTTATGAAACTTGCGAAATAAATTAATAAAAAAAAAAAAAAAAGTTCGCTGAGCCCGGTGCAGCCCGTGTGCTGGTAGTACCCGAGCGCTTCAGGAACTTCCTACTGGGTCTGGCTCATGACGTGCCTCTCGCAGGACATCTGGGGCAAGACAAGACCTATCACAGCCTTGTCACCCATTTCTATTGGCCCCAGATGAAGCAGCACGTCTCTGCCTTTTGTAAGTCTTGCCAAACTTGTCAGGCCAGTGGCAAGAGCGGAGGGAAGTGCGTGGCACCCTCCAACCCTTTCCTGTGGTGAGCACCTCTTTTGAGCGGGTGGGCATTGACATCGTGGGGCCCCTGGACCCCAAGACAGCCCTAGGCAACAGGTTTATCCTGGTCTTGGTGGACCATGTCACTCGGTACCCGGAAGCCATCCCGCTAAGGACAGTCACAGCCCCCGTGGTGGGCCGGGCCTTGATGGGAATCTTTTCCCATGTGGGGTTCCCCAGAGAGGTGGTCTCTGACAGGGGGACAAACTTCATTTCTAGGTACATGAAGTCCCTGTGGGAGGAGTGTGGGGTGACATACAAATTCACCACTCCTTACCACCCTCAAGGAAATGGGTTGGTTGAAAGATTCAACCGCACATTGAAGGGCATGATTATGGGCCTGGAAGAGCCCATGAGGCGGAAATGGGACGTCTTGTTACCATGCCTGTTATTTGCCTACAGGGAGGTGCCTCAGAAATCCTTAGGGTTCAGTCCCTTTGAGTTGCTGTATGGCCACCCTGTCAGAGGGCCTCTCACTCTGGTGAAGGAGGGGTGGGAGAAATCCCGTGGGAAAACCCCTCAGGATGTGTTCAGCTATGTGCTGGCCATTCGCAACCAGACCAAGCGCTTCAGGAAGCTCGCTCAAGAGAACCTGGAGGCTAGCCAGGAGGAAATAAGAGATGATATGACCAGAACACTTCTCTGGTTGAGTTCCACCCTGGTCAGAAAGTGTGGGTGATGGCGCCAGTGGAGCCTTGTGCGCTCCGTGACAAGTGGTCTGGGCCATATGAGGTGGTGGAGCGCAATAGCGAGGTTACCTACTTGGTTAACCTGAAGACTCCCAGGCAGCCCCTGAGAGTGTTACATGTGAACCGCCTCAAACCCCACTTTGAGAGGTCTGAAGTGACTATGCTCATGGCTACAGATGCTGGAGGGGAGGAGGATAGTGATCCTCTCCCTGACCTCCTGGCAGTCAAGGAGCAAGATGGGTCAGTGGATGATGTGGTCCTCTCGCCCACCCTGACCCCAGAGCAGCAAAAGGACTGTCGCCAAGTCTTGGGTCAGTTCGCCCCCCTGTTCTCCCTGACCCCAGGTGTCACCAAGTGGTGCGTCCACGATGTGGACACTGGAGATAGTCTGCCTGTGAAACAGAAGTTTTACAGGGTGGCTGACAAGGTCAGAGCTAGCATCAAGGAAGAAGTTTCCAAGATGTTGGCACTAGGGGTTATTGAGCCCTCCAGCAGCCCCTGGGCTAGCCCAGTGGTCTTAGTGCGTAAGAAAGCTGCTACCCCCGGTGGCACCCCAAAACTCCGGTTTTGCGTGGACTACCGTGGGCTCAATGCAGTCACCAAGACTGACGCGCACCCCATCCCCAGAGCTGATGAGCTGGTGGATCGGTTGGGAGCTGTCCAGTACCTGAGCAATTTTGATTTGACTTCAGGGTACTGACAGATTGCCTTAACTGAGGGGGCCAAGGAGAGGTCAGCATTTTCAACGCCAGAGGGGCACCTCCAGTTCCGTGTCATGCCCTTTGGGTTGAAAAATGCCCCTGCCACATTTCAGAGATTGGTCAACCAGGTACTGGCAGGGCTGGAGCAATTCAGCGCAGCCTACCTGGATGACATTGCTGTGTTCAGCTCCACTTGGGAGGAACACCTGCAACACCTCACTGAAGTGTTGAAGGCTCTGCAGAAGGCAGGCCTCACTATCAAGGCCAGTAAATGCCAGATAGGGCAGGGATCTGTGGTGTACTTGGGACACCAGGTGGGGAGCGGCCAAGTGGCGCCCCTACAGGCAAAGATTGATACCATTCTGGCTTGGGAGCCCCCCAAGACTCAGACTGAGGTGAGAGCCTTTCTAGGTCTCACCGGGTATTACAGACGGTTTGTCAAAGGTTAGGGCACCATTGTGGCCCCTTTGACAGAGCTGACATCTAGAAATCCGCCCAGGAAAGTGAATTGGACTGAGGCCTGTCAAACTGCTTTTGACACCCCTTAAAGCTGCCATGTGCACAGCACCGGTGCTTAAGGCACCTGACTTTTCCAGTGAGTTCATTGTGCAAACTGACGCTTCAGAGCAAGGCGTGGGAGCAGTACTCTCACAGATCAACGATGAGGGCGGAGACCAACCAGTGGCTTTCATTAGCAGGAGGCTAATCCCCAGGGAACAGAAATGGAGTGCCATTGAAAGAGAAGCTTTCGCTGTGGTCTGGGCTCTGAAGAAGCTGAGGCCCTACCTGTTTGGGACTCACTTCCGTGTTCAGACCGACCACAGGCCCCTCAGATGGTTAATGCAGATGAGGGGTGAGAATCCAAAACTGTTGAGGTGGTCCATTTCCCTACAGGGGATGGACTTTACGGTGGAGCACCGCCCTGGTACAGAACACGCCAATACTGATGGTCTGTCCAGATTCTTCCGCCTTAGTGATGAGGACTCCCAATAGGTTGGGTAGTTCTCCCCACTTTCAGCTGGAGGGGACACGTGTTAGACCTGACACCCTTGGCGTGGTTTTTCCCCCATCTTTTTGCCTCTGACTCATGTATTTTTGATGCTGTGCTGGATTTCGTTTTTGCTGGTTTAGATGCTTTGGGCACTCTGCCACTGCTGATCAGTGCCAGAGTGTAAGTGCTCCCTCTGTAAATTGTCATATTGATTGGATAGACCTGATTGGCATATTTGTATCACCATGAAGTCCCTAGTAAAGTGCACTGTGTGTGCCAGGGCTGGTGATGACAGATGCTACTAGTGGGCCTGCAGCGCAGAATTGCGCCACCCACATGAGTAGCCCTAAAATGGTGTCTCAGGCCTGCCAGCGCAGGGCCTGTGTGCAGTCAGTGACTGCCATGTCCGCCTGGCCAGTGTCCCCACTGGCTGGGCCTAACCCTTCCCTGTCTGTGCACATCAGTCACCCCTATGGAAGGCTCAAGGTACCCCCCTGGGCAGGGTGCAGTGTATGGATAAGGTAGAGCATGTACTAGTGCAGGTCACATGCTCTGGTAGTGAGCGGCAGCCATTTTGTGTGCTCACTACTGTAAGGCTATCTTGCTCCATAGAGTAACATGGGGGAGGCTGGTCCCAATGGATACCAGCCTATCTTCCCATAGGAACAAGATGGGACATACGTGAATGATATCCCTGAACTCAGAATTTAATAACACATCTTTTAGTGAAGGTTGTTTTTAAATCCTGTGTTTGAGAATAGTACTTTTAGAAAGTGGCTGTTCTCTTGTCTAACCTTTCTGTGTGCCTGGGCCTGTTTGTGGATTGACTGTCTGGCCTGAGTGTGACAGGGGCTGCAGAGCCCCCAGGGGATTGTCTGAGTCAGCCCGTGGATGAAAGGCAGCATCTGCTGCCAGGGAAGTGGGAGGAGATCACACCTGATAGTGACAGGGCTGTGCCTGCCTGACCACAAAGCTGGCTCCACCCCCCTGCTGGGCGACTGTCACCTCTGTCCCTGATACTGAGAGGAAGAAGGAAGCCAGGAAACCCCCAGTGCCTCAGCAACACCCAGAACTGGTTTAGACCGGGCTCAGGGCCCACTTGCACAAAGAATTCAAAGGACTTCAAAGACTTTTTGGGGTATAAGAGAAGGACCCCTGACTACAGAAAATTAGATTCTACAATCAAGAGGAACCTCTGCTGGAAGAAGGACGGCTGGAGAACTGAAGGAAGATTGCCTTGCTGTGTGCTGTAAGGGCTGACCTGTTCTGCTGTTTCAACTGAATGCTGAGGAGGAGAAAGGGACTTTGCTGTGTGCTGTGACCCTACCTGCTTGATCTACCAAGACTATGCTGTGTGCTGTGTCTTCATTGAATCTCCAAGGGCCTGAGAAGAGCTGGCCTCCTGTTGGGAACCCAGGGTTAAAGGTTCCTAAAGCTTTGCCAAGAATTGCTGCAAGATCGTGCTATTGTGGCCTGGAGCGCGTGGTACTCGACTGTGGAGCGTGAGTAAGGGATCAGTGTGCTCATCAGCACATTCCCAGCGAGGGTCGGAGGTCTGTGGTACCTCCCCTCGTGAAATCTGCTCCAAAGTGGTGGTGAGGCCGAGAAGGCGGTCTATTCGTGACCTGCGCCCTCAAAAACCATCTGCCGCCTGTTCACCGCCGCTGCCAGGGGCCAGGAATATCCCCAGAAGTTGCCGTTCGTGAACGGGAGCTGCAGCGGCGAAGATCGGAGCCGCCGCGCTCCCATTGGCTGAAGGAGCCGAGCCCCCTCACTAACGCCGCGACGGGATAGGCCCGTGCACCGCAGCGTCATCAGGATTGCCGAGTGGTGATTGGCTGCCCGAAGCGTGTCATCTCACGTCTGTCCCGAGAGCCGCTCTGCCGTTGGCTGACTCCCGGGCGTGTGTGGAGGCTCGCCTTCAGAGCCGCGACCTGATTGGCCCATTGGAGGAGCTGCTGCGTAGACCTCAGAAGTGCCGCGTGATCACCGCCGGGACCGGGGAAGACTGACCCGACCTCACCGAGGGAATCCTGGAAGTGCCCCAGCCCCCGGCCTGCCGTCTCTGCTCCCCGCCGCTCCCCGAAGGACTGAGAGCGGGCGGAGAGGGTGCTGAGACCGGCCGGGCCTGAGCGCGAGTGGGCGCTGATAGGCGAGGTGCGCCGGAGGCCCTGAGGAAGTGCCGATCGAGGGAAAAGGAGTCCCCCCAGCATTCTGGTGAGGCGCGCTCGTAGCGCTTAGGGCCCCTGGCGTTAGGGGCTGATTCTGTTGGTCAAATTATCAACTGGCATTGTTTTTACTGCTCGTTTTTGAGAGCTGAATTCAGAAAGCGCAAAATATTATTTTGAGTGCTAATTCACAAGAGACTTGAGACAATTGATACACGAACTTCCTGAAACTAAGTATTACCACTAAGATTAAGTGCTACATTCTTTTAAAGTAATGAGTATCGTGCAACCGTTTTATTTACCTGCTGAAACTAGATAAAGATATATATTTTTATAAAATATACTTACCTGTGTGGTCTCAGTTTGTGGTGGATTGGGGATTATTGTTGTGTTGAGTGCAATTATTATACACATTGCCTTGGGGATAAGCCTGCCTGCTCGCGCCAAGCTACCTAGAGGGAGAGCGGAGGTTATCTACTGTGTGTATTCCTTCACCCTGACTAGAAGCAAGGGTCCCTACTTGGTCTAAGGTACTTACCTCTGCCAATTAGAGACCCCCAGATCTAACAATACCAATGCTTAGATTAGCTCTCCGTCAAGGCTATGTAATTTCCTGGATGGTTACATTGTTCCATTTTGTATTCCCATCAGGTTTTTTAGGTCTCGTTGTGTTAACCGCGCGAAAGCGCGGTCTCGCCAGAGACCTATTGTCAGCGACTCAGCTTCCCAGGAGACAGGAGCTGGCCGCGCGCATCTTGCAAAAGGCGATCGGAGCGGGCCACGCGCGCGTGAACGCGCTCGCCGTGGCCATCTCCTGTCTCCTGGGAAGCGCAAACATACACAGGCATACCTCCCCCTGCACGCATGCGCACACACAGAGACACACATAAAAGCGCACTTACGCGCACGCACACATACAGAGACACCCCCCGCCGTCGCACACATACACACACACACACGCGCGCGCACACATACACACACGGGCGTGCCGCCCCCAACTAAGTCCCACATACCGCCAATCCGGTGTTCTGTAGCCTTCGCGGGGCTCTCCCTCGGGCATGGGAGCCCCGCGTCACCGTGAATTATGTCCGTCCTCCAGCGCGCGGAACATCCGAGGCCGGGGCCAATGGACTCCGAGAATGAGGCTGACGTCAAAGCAGCCCTCCCTCGCCCCCTCCTCCGCCAGACGACGCAGACTGCGGCTGCACGCTGAGGGGAGCCGCCATTAGAGCAGCTCTATTAATTTCTGATTCACACTGCAGCACTGGGGCGCAGGAACAGGGAGGGGGAGCGGCCCCGCAGCGGGAAGGAGCCAAAGGAAATCAGCCTTCCTTTGTCTGTGAACCCGAAGCAATTCTTGCTCCCGAGAAGATAAAAATAGAGACGGGACAATGTGAAGGGGACAAGGCTGACGATTGCGCGCCTGATGAAAACAACGACACTCCTTGTTTATTTAATCTACGGGGTTGAAATGCTAAAAGCGGCTGGTCTCAAAGTATGTGTATGTGAAGGCCCAAATACTGCTTTCTGGTAAACGCCCTCTTAGCCATAACTGGAGCAGCGTGCCTTGGGTTGAGCCCTCAAAGCTACAGTATCCCACTGTCATCATTTTTATTATTAATCGAAATGCCATTTGTTCGTCTCTTCCCTTTCCGGTTTATTTTGGTGGGAGCGGCTTTTTGTGGCATATTTTTCGTCTTCATTCAACCCTCTTCCCACCCATTCAGCTGGAGAAACGCCTAGGCCGTCATTACCTGTGACGCAGTGTCGGGTGATGTCTATCTCACATATGTTGTCAGCGATGGATTTGTTATTTAGTGCGCCGCCGTGAAAACAAAAACCCACAGCTTGATCTATAATTTTTCCCATGAGCAATAGACATCAACATGCTGCCGTGCGCACCTGATCGCGGCATTCCTTCGGGGCCGTACGTGGTAATTCATGACCTAGTCGTTCTCGGTGATTTTACTGTACCGCCTGCCTTAAAGCAGGAGGTTCTCGGTTACAGAATAACCTTGGATCTCTTCATAAACCTGCAGGTCATGTCCTTGACATCAGCTGCTCATTCTTTCTTCTGCCTAGTGAAAGCATGAAATGAGTTCACCCAAACCCAGCAACACGGAAGTGTCATTTCCATCTTGCTACACATTGGCTTCTGGGCACTCACGAGTGACCTATTTAAATGCTCCTGACAGTCCACAGAAGATTTCGGAATCCTTGCTTTCAAGTTCTTCTTGCATGTAATTCACCATGCGGAATTACATTTTAGGACAGGAAAAGGAACTGCAGAACTCAATAACAAGCCAGAGCCATACTCTGACGTACTATCTACAACTGCACTGAGAGGATGTTGCTCTATACTCAGAAACTCCTGCCACAATGCTGTTAGATCCGGCCCAATGACAGGTAGCTATCTGCATCAGTGGAGCACTTTATGGACTCGGTGTAGCAGAACAATAACCAGCATTCATGTTGGATACTTTTTCGACTTCTAAAATATTACTTGATTATAAATACTCATACTTTGTTTAAATACCACACCCATCTTATCTGAGACCTTAACTCACTTTACAAAAATGTCAGAAATACAAATACAACTGGATATCATTTATTTACCTTATTGGCTGGGTAACCTGGCTGATAGTTGACTCTTCATTATTCTAGTTTTAGAGATGTTACTGCCAGTGCCTTTGAAGATATATTTCTACATGATCAACAGGATTAAGTATCATTGTATCAACAAGTAAAGAGCTGATACCAGTACACGGTTGCGTACACTAAGGTCTTACCACATCTTAGCTAAAGCTTGGTGGCCAGAGATTGTGTGGCAGGTTATGGGTAGTGTATCGCACAATGTGGGGTGATTTTCAGTGTCTTGCGGTGATGTTAACTGGCTCTTCCCTCACCATCGTTATCCCCAAACTGCAAAGTCTGAAAGGAAGCCTGTGTCCTGTAGATGGGGATGGGAGTCTCTTTAGAAACTGCTAGCTAGCTCACTAACAAGTCTGCCTTAAAATACTGCATAGTGAGATCCCTCTTGCAAGGAAAAGGGAGATCGGTCTCACAGCCAGACCATTTGCAATACTTCGTCTCTACTGTTTCTCAGTAAATTTCTTTGTTTTATACCACGTCCAATCCTATTTATATATTGCCACTTCATACTGATACCAACATCTGAGTTACAAACTTAGTTACAGATAAGAGCGGATGTGAAAAGCATACCAGGACAGGTACAAGGCAGGGTTGTCCGTGCTCCCCGCTGTTAATTGCCATTTTTATTGATCCGTTCATCCACAGACTGGAAAAAAATACATCTATTACTCCCATAAAGACATCTAATGGTGATACTAAGTCTTTAGCGTATGCTGATGATATTGCTATCGTGACAGCCGATCCGAATGAATCTGTGGAGGAAATGGAAAAAGAGGCAAATAAATTTGGGGAAATCTCAGGGTATAAACTAAACCAATCTAAAACCCAAATTATAATCAATAATAAATGTAATTTTGTGGATGATAAAGTAACGGACAAATCAATATATTTGGGTGTCAATCTCACTGCTAATCTAAATAACTTGGTTAAATTTAATATGGATCCCCTAATCAAACAAACCGAAAAAGGCTTAAAAAATTACATAATTTGCATCTACCAATCATAGGAAGGTGTAATGTAATAAAAATGTTATATCTTCCCAAATTTGTATACTTTTTCCGCACTATTTGTTTGAATTTTGAACCATTATTATTTAAGGAAATTGATAGAATTTTCTCCCATTTTAATTGGAACTATGGAAAAACTCGTAGAGCTAATAAATGTATTACCCTACCGATAGATAGAGGTGGCCTGGTACTCCCCAACTTAAAAATGTACTGGTGGGCAACAATTCTTAAATACAGTAATTTATTGCTTAAGATTAACTGTGAGGATACTACAGAGAGATCAGTCCCATCGCCTCAGGAACTTATTCTGGGTAGTTTGGCAGGCGCACATTTGTGGCGACTGACGTATGACTGCCACTTTAAGAAAGTGCGGTTTAAAACTTTATCGGGAATTTACGCTGCCTGGAGCCAGATTCGTAAACATTTAGGGCTAGGCTGATTTTTGTATTACACAACTTTTATAACTAATCAAAATCTCCCAGAGATTTTCTCGAATTCATGTATGACACGGTGGATTAGACTTGGTATAGTACAAGTCGGCTGTCTTTATGAGCCAGCTGGCTTTGTCATTTGAATCTCTAAAAAATAAATATGGCCTGGAACACAGGGACTTTTTTTAAATATCTACAGGTGAGGGATTTTATCTTGAAAAAGGGGGAGGAGGTATGGCTATGCTTGAAAATGATTTAATAGAAATAGTTGTACAATGTAGTAATGTTAAAATTGGGGTACTATATAATAATCTAATGACTGGCGTTCCGGATTATGTGGATACAAATATACTAAAATGGCAGGGTAAACTCGGGCTATCAAGTTTAGCTATACAGAATTCATTTCAAATGTCCCAATCGCTATTAATGTCCTCAAAGTTATATGCCCAATTTTATAAAACCTTTTTTTCATTATATCATACTCCTTATCAACTAGCTAAATGGAGCACCGGTAAAGGGACCTTCTGCCCCAGATGTTTGATGCCAGACGTAGACTTAATCCATATGTTTGCCACTTGTTGGGCATTATGCGCTATTAGAAGAGAGATATCTATCTTTCTCTCTGAAGTAATGGAGACTAGAATAGAAATTACAACTGCAGAAATAATTCTGGGGCTAGATAACGAGAACCATCCGGATAACATAAAGGGTTTTTTGTTTGTTTCTATGGCCGTGTTTCGAATTTGCCTAACATCTGGGTGGTTAGATAAGGTTCCACCATCCTTTCAACAGTGGCGGGCTCGACTACTCTCGACTTATAGTCTGGAGAAAGCAATTTATGGCAGGAAAGGTTTAAAAAAAAAGAGGGGTTTAAAAATGTGGTACCCATTAGTTCGAGGCATGTGGGCTGCTGAATTCATATATATAGTACAAAAGAGGGTGGTGATGGACGGAGCATCTGAATCTATCAAACACTCACACCCAGTCAAAAGATCTGGGTTGAATCCATCACCGTTCTTTAGCCCACTCTGCCACCCGAGTTCAGACATGGCTATATGCAAATCAGTCTGACCCTGTGCCTCATGGGAACAGTCCAGCCCGAACTGCCAAGCCGTGTCTTCCCTGGACCGGAAACAGGCTTCCGAGGACCGGTTTCTGGCATTCCAGCCGTCTTCAGCCCGGCTTGCTGGAATCCAGTGGCAAAGTGAGCAAGGGACTCACGTCTGAGCATACCCTGCCACACTTATGGCGGCCAAAAACAGTACAAAAGAGGGTGGTGATGGACGGCCATGTCTGAACTGGGGTGGCAGAGTGGGCTAAAGAACGGTGATGGATTAAACCCAGATCTTTTGACTGGGTGTGAGTATTTGATTGGTTCAGATGCTCCGTCCATCACCACCCCCTTTTGTACCGAATTCATATCTATAGCATAGATCGCCGCCTAGTGTTGGGTCCGGATGATTGCACATTGTTGTCCTGGAAGAGTCTTCGAAGTATCACGAGATAGGTGTCTCCTCCCCTGGACTACAGTGCGCATGGCAATCGACTCCATCCCCAGATTGTTTTTTTCCTCCATTGGGTTCGGATGCATATTCGATATCTCCAGTTCGGAATCGATATAGACTTTTCTTAAGGCCCGAAGGCCTTTTCCCTATACCGTCGGTATTGTCTTGCGTTCGGTGCCCAGCTCTGTTCCGGCTCAGTTCCCGAGTCGGACATCCAGAGGAGTCGCATGGCTCTTCGGTGCTCGAGGCCCAGTCGACGCAACCAGACTTTCGACAACACATCATGGAACGGAGCCCGTTCAAGAAATGTCCCGTGTGCGGATCGAAGTATCCACACATCGACGTCCACCCGGTGTGCAACAAGTGCCTGTCGCCGGAGCATGATGAAGCCAACTGTATGGCTTGTTCCCGTTTTCGATCGAAGAAGACGATTCGACTTCGGCGCGTGGCGCGCCTGGAGGCCCAGCAGTCGGCCCCGGCACCGGTGGACATCTTCGAGAGAGAAGAAGCGGACGAGCAAGACGTTCGAGAGCCGCTATCACCTCCAGCGGAGGAAATCGACTACGACTACGACGCAGACGTAGAAGTGCTCGATGCAGAAGAAGTCGTTGACGAGGTAGGAGACGACAATGAGGCCTATGGGGCCGCGGAAGATAGCTCAGGCGAAGAGCTATGCCCCGTTCGAACAATCACTAAGGCTCAGGTCGAGGGATCGCCACATGGCCTTACCCAAGACCTTACACCCGGATCCACGGCCTCGCCTACGGGCCCGGCTACGGACACTTCTACGGAGCCGCCGTTGGTCAAACCGAAAGTGAAAGCTTCGGTGTCGACGGAAACAAAAGTGATGGAGACGCCGTCGAAAGAGAAGACGTCTGTCCCTCTGGCCGCCTCCTCATCTTCCGACGTGTCGGGGCGGCCGAAGCCGAAGAAGGCTGTCGACCCGGTGAAGTCGAACAAGGGCGTCGAGCCGAAGTCGGTCAAGGGCGTCGAGCCCAAATCGATCAAGGACGTCGAGCCGAAGACTGGGGCGCCGAAACCAGTGGTCAAGGCCGCCCACCCGAAGACGTCGGCGCCAAAGGCCGTCGACACGGAAGAAGGACACGGCGCACCTAAAAGGGCCGATCCCGTACATCGGCCGGAGAAGTCCAAGACATCGATGCTCGAGTCTACACACGCTGGTGGACCGAGGACGTCTGTCGGGTCGACGAAACGGTCCGCATCCTTCACGAAGCAGGTGTCGGACTCATTGCAACGCATCAGGCACAAGGCTTCTGCGGTCGATCCGAAGGATACTTCCACCCCGAAGCCCGCGGCCAAAACGCCAAAGTCCTCGGCGCCACTCCTGTTCACGTTCTCGCCGAAGGTGGCACCAAAGGCGTTCGCACCAAGGTCGGTCGCCGATGCGCCCGTGCAGGTGTCTACGGGGTCGAAGCCTTCTCAGCCACTTGGGAGCTCGAAGCATCGACAACTCCTGATGGAGGAGCAGTCGGAACACTTTATCGACGCCGGCACCGGAAAACTTACCCTCTACAAGAGAAATATCACGGCAGCACAGCCTATGGAGTCCTACACAATTCCTTTGAAGCGCAAAAAGCCTTCTGCGGATTCCCCGGTTCTGGTTGAGCCAATTGCCCACAGACTCGAAAAGTTGCTACACCCTCGCCCACTTATTCAGATGTGGAGGCTGGGGAAGGTGATGATGAGGAGTATAACTTTCCTGCAAACACTGATCCTGAGGATCACCAGGACTCTTGGGCAGATGCAGGGGACCCAGGGGATCAGCAAACTGCCCCGGACACTCAGGTGTACAATGTCAAAACCTCTCCTACTGAGGATTCTACAGCATTTAATGCTTTAATTGAGAGAGCGGCTAAAAACCACGACATCCAGCTGCATGCTGACCCTATTGAAGTGGACTTCCTCTTTGATACCTTTTCCACTGCAGAAAACGCTGTCAAGACTCTCCCAATGCTAAAAGGGGTTCTGAAACATGCTGCAGACATTTTTAAAGAACCCACCCGTGCCAGGGTTATCAACCCTAGGATTGAAAAGAAGTATAAGCCGGCACCTGGCGACCCTACCTACATCAAGGGCCAGTTGCCGTTGGACTCTGGTAGTTTCTAATGCCCGGAAGAGGGCAAATTCGCAAACCACTGGTGATGCTCCTCCCCCTGATGAGGAATCTAAAGTGCTAGAAGCATCTGGGAAGAGGGTGGTGGCTCAAGCGGCCAATATCTGGCGTATTTCAAACAGGCACTCTTGGCCAGATATGACAGGGCACACTATGATACACTAGAGACCCTATTGCAACATCTACCAGATCAGTATAAAGAGGCAGCGGAAATGCTCATTCAGGAAGGGAAGCTCATCTCCAACGCTTCTATTAAATGTGCACTGGACGTGGCGGACACCGCGGCCAGGGCCATTAACACAAGTGTGATGTTGAGACGCCAGGCATTGCTCAGAATCTCCGGGTTCAAGCCGGAGATACAGACCACCATCCTCAATCAGCCGGTGAAGCCTGATAGATTATTTGGTCCTGAGGTGGATACCACCCTGGAGAAAATAAAGAAGGATACCGAGACTGCAAAGTCCATGGGGGCTCTCCAGTCCCAACAGTTTAGGGGCAGTACTTTTCGTCGCTCAAGCAATAGAGGTGTTTCCAGAGGTCAGATGTCCCAGCAAACGCAATACACTAAAGGTGGGGCGCAGTCCTCTTACACCAAACAGAGTAGAGGCAGCTATCGGGGCAACAGCGCCAAGGGCAGAGGCCGTGGAAACAACAACTCACGCTCCTCCGCCACCAACAAACAGTGACGCCCTGTCACTGCCCCCCGACCATATAACACCTGTCGGGGGGAGACTCCAGCAGTTCCTGCCAGTCTGGAAATCCATCACCACGGACAGGTGGGTCAGAACACTTATCCAGTACGGTTATCCAGTATTTGGGTGTCTTTCATAGATTCACATGCCTGAATCATTCCCCGTCGTCGAGACGGGAGCCTCCGGTATATAAAAAAGTAATGTCCTAGAGACATACATAGAAAAGAATAGGCCTAAGAATCCCACCTTAGTGTCCTATCCACGTCCTTTTGTAAAAAGGACCTAAATAGAGTAGGCCCAAGGGTCCCACCTTAGTGGCCTATCTGTTTCCTTTTGTGAAAAGGACCAAAGTCAAGAAGCCAACCAATCAGCTACCACCTCCTTCTAGAACCTTCCTGTCAGGAGCCCACGTCTCTCAGATTTTCTACCGCACGTTTTGCTAAGGGAGTCTCCTCTGAGCTCTGCTCAGATTCTGTGTTTATTTTCACTTCATTAATTAACTTTGCTTTTCTACTATGGATTATCTTCAAATATATTCTTTAAAGAAGGTCTGGTAAGGTTAGAGCCTGTGCTTCTTGTTCCAAGAAGTTGCTCTGCTCTGTTTCTCACACTGAAGGTATGTCGCACTCTCTCAAGTACGTTTTTGAGAGGTCGTGAAGGGCGACTTTTAATATGGTTAAGGCCAGAAAGGAGGTTTTTTATTTATTCTCCAGTTACTGAGATGAGGCGTTGCCCTCAACGTCTAGGAGACCTCAGAAGAGAAAAGAATCTCCTCAGACGGATTCCTCAGGGGGATGTCCTGAGAAGGCCCTCAAAAAGACCGCTCAAAGGTCTTCTGGGCGCAGTCCTTCAAAATCTCCTCACTCTGTGGTAAAGGAGAGTAAAGGACTTGCTTTTGGAGAAAAATCACATAAAAAAAGACGACTTCTGAGCCGTCAAAATCACCTCCTCTGATCATGGGACCCTTCAGAAATGGCGTCTTCTTTACCTCCTGAGGTAAAGACTAACACCATCATTGCCTATTACAGCCTCTTCGTCTACGATGGCTCGTCTACGATGGCCTCATCTACGATGGCTCATCTACGACGGCTCGTCTACGACGTCGTCTACAACGGCCTGTCTATGACGGCCTGTCTACGACGTCGACGATGGCCTCATCTACGATGGCCTCGTCTTCAATGGCCTCGTCTACGATGGCCTCGTCTATGATGGCCTCGTCTATGATGGCCTCGTCTACGATGGCCTCATCTACGATGGCCTCGTCGACGACGAGAGCGTCGACGACGACGGACAGCGTCGACAACGCTATGTCTGCTCGTCTACGACGGCCAGTCTACGACGGCCTGTCTACGGAATCGATGAGGGCCTCGTCTACGATGGCCTCGTCTACGATGGCCTCGTCCACGATGGCCTCGCCTATGATGGCCTCGCCTACGATGGCCTCGTCTACGATGGCCTCGCCTACGATGGCCTCGTCTACGATGGCCTCGTCTACGATGGCCTCGTCTACGATGGCCTCGCCTACGATGGCCTCGTCTACGATGGCCTCGTCTACGATGGCCTCGTCTACGATGGCCTCGCCTACGATGGCCTCGTCTACGATGGCCTCGCCTACGATGGCCTCGTCTATGATGGCCTCGCCTATGATGGCCTCGTCTATGATGGCCTCGTCTATGATGGCCTCGTCTATGATGGCCTCGTCTATGATGGCCCCGCCTACGATGGCCTCGTCTCTGATGGCCTCGCCTACGATGGCCTTGTCTACGATGGCCTCGTCTACGATGGCCTCGTCTATGATGGCCTTGTCTCTGATGGCCTCGCCTATGATGGCCTCGTCTACGACGACCTCGTCTACGACGGCCTCATCTATGACGGCCTCATCTACAAAGGCTAGTCTACGACGGCGTCGGCCACCTTGTCTACGACGGATCGTCTATGGCGTCGTCTATGACGGCCTCATCTAGGACTTCTCGTCTACGACGGCATAGTCTATGACTGCGATCTACGAAGGAAAAATCCGCCAATTCTGGAATTTCTTATAATGGGGTAGAGAGGGCTGCTCAACGTTTTAAGATCTTAATGACCTCTCAAGAACAGGCCGGCTTCTTGTATGACTTTAAAGAACCTCTCAAGAAGGCTGTAAGGTCAATACAGATTATCAATTACCTATAGTCAGAAGGGGTAAGGGTCATGCAGAACACCCCCTCTGTATCACCAGTTGGATAAGAAGTATAGGGCGCCAGATACAGCACCGGCGTGTTTAACAGGACATCCTAAGCCGGACTCTGTAGTGACACAGGCGGCCCAGAAGAACTCCAGGAATTCTTCGGCCCCTTTGTCGCTTCCTCCTGATAAGGATAAAGAGTGGACAACATTGGGAACAGGTTTTCCTCAATGTCGGCAATCACGGTAAAGGCCGTGAACGCTCTAGCGCTCTTGGGACGCTATCATGGACAATTGTGGGCACACATAGCCCCGTACCTGTCGGAATTGCCAAATTCATCCAAAGAGGAAGTAAAAAGGATTCTGCTAGATGGTGAAGCATCGCCGTCAGACACTATAGTCTGCGCGATGGATATCGCTATGACAGGATTCCTCAAGTTGGCTGGAGCAGCAGTCTTGCGGCTCCAAGGATGGCTAAAGGCAACCTCTTTCAGTCCTGAGGTGCAAACATAGGTTTTGGACATGCCATATGACAGCCAGTTACTAATGGGCACAAAAAATTGACGAAGCAGACACTGTGAGTGCTTTGGGCACTCTTCAGTATAAGAACCAGTCCTTTAGTAGAAATAGAGGAAGTGGACAATCTTCCCACAGAGGGAATTATCAATACAAGTCTTCCTACTCTTCAAGCAACAAATTCCTAAGAAGCAGTCGTTTTGCATGGTAACGGTCCAGGAGGTCTTGCGACTACTGTATAAGCAGGATTTTAGAGCGTCCGTAGACATACAGGACGCTTACTTCCCTATCCCAATTCACGGGAATCACAAAACAGTACTTGAGATTTGCAGTAGCGGGCAGACACTTGCAGTTTTGCGTTTTGCCCTTCGGGCTCAAGTCTGCACCGCACATATTCATGAAATGTCGTGCCACGGTGGCGGCTTATCTCAGACAGTGCCATCACCAAGTCTTTCCGTATCTAAATGACTGGCTGGTCAAGGCTTCATCCTTAAAAGATGCGTCCAGGTCATCCAACGCCTGTTTAAAGCTTTTCGATTGCTTGGGTCTCACCCTCAATCAAGAAAAATCGGTCCTACAACCTTCTCAGTTCATCAGTTTCCTAGGTGCAACCCTGGACACACGGTCGGCAAAAGCTTTCCCATCCAGAGAGAGGATGAACAAGCCTTTTGCACTTGCTGCTATAGTAGCCTCGAAGAAAGCCTTGAAAGTCCGCCTCTTCAAATCCCTCCTGGGGATGATGTCAGCGTGTATCCTCCTGATTCCTCACTGTCAACTACGAATGAGGAATCTTCAGGAGGCGCGCTCAAAGCAGTGGGTCCAATGCACAGGGTCATTCGAAGGCCACATAAAAGTGAATCCTCAGATGGTCGGAGCCCTTCGATGGTGGATGTCATCTCAAAACCTGTCTCAAGGCTTGGCATTCCTGCTTCGGCTTCTCCTCATATTGCCACAACAGGCGCCTCCTTGGAAGGCTGGGGAGCTTTTCTGCAAGAGCTACAGATAAGCGGATAGTGGTCTCCTATGGAGAAGAAACTACATATCAATCTGCTCGAATTGCGGGCGGTCTTCCTGGCCCTTCATGTTTTCCTGCCAAGAATCAAATATTCCCTGGTGCTCGTCCAGACAGACAACACCACAACTATGCACTACCTCAACAAACAGGGAGGGACACGCTCGCTGACACTCTCTCGCGAGTCACAAAAAAGTCTGGTATTGGCTCATACTCCACAATGTAACCCTAAGGGCGGAATATGTCCCAGGCGCGGACAATGTGCTCGCCGACACGTTGACCATGCAGAAAACATCGTCACACAAGGGGGAGCTAGATCAACAACTTATCGACCAGATCTTCTCCAGATGGGACACGCCGCAAATCGATCTATTTGCGACGAGAATGGACGCCAAATGCCCACAATTCGCAGGTTGGCATCCCCAGTCAGGGTCTCTAGGGAATGCATTTTCCATCGCATGGCGCAAGCGTCTTTGCGTACGCCTTTCCGCCATTCCCGAGGCTTCCTAGAGTCCTCAGGAATATTTCGATGGAGCCTTGTACTCTACTTTTAATAGCCCCATCTTGGCCGAGGCAACATTAGTTCAGAGCGCCACCGTCTATCCCTGGAGCCGCCGATCCACCTTCGGCAGTATCCATCGCTCCTCACAATGTACAACATCCGGATCTGAAGTCTCTCAGGTTAGCTACCGGGCTCCTGAGTTCCGAGAATTCCACAATCTGAATATTCCACAAGACTGTAGGGACATTCTTGCCAGAGCAAGGGCAGATGGAACGACCAAAACGTATTTCCTGAAATAGAAGCGCTTTTGTGTTTGGTGTGCAGATCAAAACCTTCGGCTTTTCTCCTCCTCACCGGAGCAAATCTACCTTATCTATTACATCTGGCACAGTAGGGCCTAGCCCACTCCTCCATTAAGCTACACTTAGCAGCAATATCTCGTTATAAAAGAACTTCAACGAGTCTATCTCTCTGGTCAAGCAGGTCGATTCAGCAATTTCTAAAAGGATTATACAGATCTTTCCCGCCAGTAAGTGTGTTGCCACCTGCCTGGCATCTCAATGCTGTTCTTGACCAGCTCATGAAACATCCGTTTGACCCAGTACACAGAGCTGTCCTGAAGTATGTCTCGTGGAAAACAGCGCTCCTCCTGGCACTCACATCTGCAGGGAGGGTCCGTGAGCTACAGCAGTTTTTTAATCCAGGATCCTTTTCTACGGTTTTAAAAAACGACAAAGTAATCCTGAGAACCAATCCTAGGTTTATCCCAAAAGTCCCGTCGGACTTCCACCTAAATGAACCTGTGGTTCTGCGTTCCTTCTTTCCAAACCCAAGCATGGCAACTGAAAGATCGCTGCATGCTAGGGATCTCAACAATGCTTGAAGTTTTACATTGGCAAAACGAAAACATTCAGGAAATCTAACCAGCTCTTAGTAGCTTACAGTAGACCTAGGAGAGGTCTACCACTTACCAAGCAGAGCATCTCCAGATGGATTTCTGCAGCCATTGCTTTCTGTCATGACCAAGCTGGACAGCCATTGCATTCCAAAGTGAGAGCGCACTCCACAAGAGCTATGTTCACTTCTATGGCCCTCTTCGCAGGGGCGCCAGTCATTGGCATTTACAGGGCGGCAACATGGAAGTCGCCGCATACATTCACTAGGCACTACTGCCTGGATACGGAGCTGAGGAAGGATGCAGTAGTGGGACAAGAAGTGTTCAGCTATATATATATAGTCCAGTACCGCGCTAAGGGGCCCCCGTCTCGTCAAGTTGACTCCGACTTTGCTGGTTGCTGCTTCGGTGGCGTTTTGGAGTTGCCCGGGGTACCGGGATTTGTCGGTGTCCACCTACCTGTCTGGGACATATACGGCGGTGTAGGGGTCATTCGGCTCTGCATTGGGCTGGGCGTGCATGTCCGCCTGGTCCCCGCCCATGGTTACCAGGAGCAGGCAGGTTGGGACGGAAGGAGACGGGAGGTGACAGCGTGTTCTTCTGCAGCGGAGTAAGAAACAATTACTTTTAAAAATGACGCTTCGCTATCCCCACGCAACGTTTCTCCAGTGATTAAGCATGATGCACTCTGGGAATGCGAGTCACTACACAAGACTCGTCAATAGACATTTGCGTGTGCCAGTGGGCTGAAGGGGTGGAGCAAAGCAGGTCAAAACAGGAGGGGCGTGACACTGTGTCAGATACATTTGCCGCTTCCTGATTGGCTCAAACCACCTGCAGCGCTGATGAAGGCTAAAGTAGAAGCCGAAATGCATTCGCTATGACAGCAGGTGTTCAATGTTTCCTTGCCTGCTGTGGAGGAATAAAAGCTGTTTCTACCTGTTCTCCTGTGTTGGCCTCTTCACTTCTTCGGCGGCTGCTGAGGGTGATGGATCTTATATATATATATATATATATATATATTTCAGTAAGGTGAGCCTTCCTCCGTCCCTCCATCCTTCTCTGGTATGCACATTTCTCTACTAATACTTCTTGTGGATTTCTAATGATGGTTCATGCTCATCTAAGGAATAGTATATGCTGTGCCATCAGAAATGTGCATAATATATTGCTTGCTACTCTGATTCAGGCATGTGAATCTATGAAAGACACCCAAATACTGGATAAGAAATGCGTTACTTACCTGTAACTGCAGTTATCCTGTATTAGTGTCTTTCATAGATTCACATGCACCCTCCCGCCTCCCCTGGAAGGACTCACCTATCTCTCTAACAAGTTTACGCCTACCTAGCTTGGTGCGTACGAAAATCTGAGAGACCTGGGCTCCTGACAGGAAGGTTCTAGAAGGAGGTGGTAGCTGATTGGTTGGCTTCTTGACTTTGGTCCTTTTCACAAAAGGACACAGATAGGCCACTAAGGTGGGACCCTTGGGCCTACTCTATTTAGGTCCTTTTTACAAAAGGACGTGGATAGGACACTAAGGTGGGATCCTTAGGCCTATTCTTTTCTATGTATGTCTCTAGGACATTACTTTTTTATATACCGGAGGCTCCCGTCTCGACGACGGGGAATGATTCAGGCATGTGAATCTATGAAAGACACTAATACTGGATAACTGCAGTTACAGGTAAGTAACGCATTTCTTATTGTCTGGAGTTGACATCCACTCCACCCAACATGCCACCAAAACACCGTCCTATGTCCACAGAGCATTTGCACTTATTGCAGCAGGAGGTACTTGTCATGCTGCAAAAAGGGGCAATCGAGCTCGTACCGGTGGAGGAAGAGGGCACAGGAGTATACTCCCTGTACTTCTTAATCCCGAAAAAGGACGGGTCCCTCAGACCCATACTGGACCTCAGACCCCTAAACCAGTATATTCTCTCAGAACACTTTCACATGCTGACGCTGCAGCAGGTTCTTCCATTGCTCAATCAGGGAGACTTCCTCGCAACCTTGGATCTGAAGGATGCATATTTTCACATTCCACTACATCCATCACACAGAGCATACCTCAGATTCACCATTCAGAATCGCTATTATCAATTCAAGGTCCTACCTTTCGGGGTGACCACTGCGCCCAGGGTGTTCACAAAATGCCTGGCGACAGTGGCGGCGCATCTCAGGAGGCAGAACGTTCACGTTTACCCTTATCTGGACGACTGGCTTGTACAAGCAAAGTCGGCCCAGCAGTGCGCCGCCAACATGTCCCACACCATTCACCTTCTTCACGATCTGGGATTCTCGCTGAATTATCCAAAGTCGCACCTTCAGCCAGCCCATGTGCGGCAGTATCTGGGCCCCACAATAGATACTCTGGCAGCCACAGCTCAGCCAAATTCTGTGAGGATCAACAGCATTCAGTCGCTGATCCAGAAGTTCAGACCACAACACTCGCTTCCAGCAAGAGTGTTCATGCAGTTGATAGGCATGATGGCCTCCTGCATCTTCATAGTCCCGCACGCGAGGCTACATATGTGTCCGCTCCAAGAATGCTTGGCTCATCAGTGGACTCAGGCTCAAGGACAGTTGAACGACCTAGTGTTGGTGACCGGTCGGGCATATAGCTCTCTGCATTGGTGGAATCCTCACAACCTTTGCAAGGGCCGACCGTTCCAGGAGCCTGTACCACAGATTATCCTGACTACGGACGCATCTCTCCAGGGATGGGGGTCTCATGTACTCCACTACACGGTGCAGGGACTATGGACAACGCAGCAAAAGAAGATGCACATCAACTACCTAGAACTGATGGCTATCTTCATGGCAATGAAGGCATTCAAGGTACATCTGTGCAACAAGGTCGTGTTGATCCGGACGGACAACATGACAGCCATGTACTACATTCAAAAGCAGGGAGGTACACACTCTCCACAGTTGTCTCATCTGGCTCAGAGCATGTGGATGTGGGCCATTCAAAGGAACATCTTCCTCATGGCGGAACACCTCCCAGGCAAGGACAATCAGATGGCGGATCTACTCAGCAGGTACAGCCACCAAATGCACGAGTGGGAGATACATCCATCAGTACTCCGCCCGTACTTCCAGCAGTGGGGTCATCCAGAGATAGACCTGTTTGCCACAAGGGAAAACGCAAAATGCCAAAGCTTTGCCGCCAGGTTCCCTCACCCACAGTCGCAGGGCAATGCGATATGGATAAACTGATCCGGCAGATTTGCGTACGCTTTTCCCCCAGCACCTCTCATACCGCTGGTGGCACGAAAGCTAAAGCAGCACTCGATGACTCTCATCCTGGTTGCTCCAACGTGGGCACGCCAACCATGGTACACCACGTTTCTAGAACTATCCGTGGTACCGCATCAAAGGCTGCACCTCACACCCAGACTTTTGACGCAGAGCCATGGCGACATTCAGCACCCAGACCCGCAACAGCTCAACCTGGCGATCTGGCTCCTGAAGTCTTAGAATTTGGCTTCCTCAACTTGCCTCCCGACTGCATGGATATCAAACGGGAGGCAAAGAAGCCCACCACCAGAGCTTGCTATGCAGCAAAATGGAAGCGGTTTGTCATTTACTGTGCAGAACACAACATCAACCCGCTGGATGCATCTACTCAGAACATCATTTGCTATTTGTTACATCTTTACAAATGCAATCTGGCATATGCTTCCATTCGGATACACTTATCCGCCATAGCGGCTTATCTCCAAAACAGGCAGCATCTCTCGATTTTCAGAGTGCCTGCCATTAAAGCCTTTCTAGAAGGACTGAAACGGGTCATCCCTCCTAGGACCCCCCCCCCGGCTCCTGTATGGAACCTTAATGTGGTCCTCATCAGGCTGATGGGCCCACCTTTTGAGCCTGTGCATTCATGCGAAGTTCAGTTCTTAACATGGAAAGTGGCTTTCCTAATAGCCATTATGTCTCTGCGACGTGTTAGTGAGCTCCAGGCGCTCACCGTACAAGAGCCATTCATACAAATTCACTCGAACAGGGTGGTGCTGCGTACCAACCCTAAGTTTCTTCCTAAGGTGGTTTCACAGTTCCATGTCAATCAGACTATTGAACTGCCTGTGTTCTTTCAAAACCCAGATACAGTAGCCGAAAGAATGCTCCACACTCTTGACGTCAAACGAGCTTTGATGTACTAAATCGATAGGACCAAAGATTTTAGGAAGACAAAACAACTCTTTGTTGCCTTTTCTGCCCAACACAAAGGCAACCCCATTTCCAAAGCAGGTATAGCCAGGTGGATCGTTAAGTGTATTCAGATTTGCTATCAGAAGGCTAAGCGCACTTTAACGGTCCCCCCCCAGAGCCCACTGCACCTGCAAGTTGGGGGCCTCCATGGCTTTCCTTGGTAATATCCCTTTGGAAGACATTTGTAGAGCAGCCACATGGTCTACCCCACACACATTTACAAAACACTACTGTGTAGATGTGCACTCCAAGCAGCAGGCAGCTGTAGGGCAGGCTGTTCTAAAGACACTTTTTCAAACATCTGCAGCTGGCACAGGCGGCCGCCGATAATGGAGGGACTGCTATGTATTCTATGCTATAGATATGAATTCAGCAGCCCACATGCCTCGAACTGAATATGCTACTTACCAGTATGCATCTGTTCTTGGCATGTAGGGCTGCTGACATTCATATCGCCCGCCTGTAGCGGCTACACTTACTCTTAGCATGGTCATCGCTCACACGGTTACACTCCATCTTCGCCACAATGGCTAAAAACAATCTGGGGATGGAGTCGATACCCATGCGCACTGTAGTCCAGGGGAGGAGCCACCTATCTCGTGATACTTCGAAGACTCTTCCAGGACAACAATGTGCAATCATCCGGACCCAACACTAGGCGGCGATCTATGCTATAGATATGAATGTCAGCAGCCCTACATGCCAAGAACAGATGCATACTGGTAAGTAGCATATTCAACTCATTGGATGGATGGTCTATGATAGACGGCTTAAATAGTTTATCTAATGTATTACTGTGATTATTAATTGTCTTGTTTATCTGGTCCCAAATAATTACTCGCTATGTTCAGTTTAAGAAGGGAAGGGGAAGAAAAAAGGGGGAATATATATATATATATATATGTTACATGTTCAAACTATGCGTATATCGGACTATGTATATATTTATAAAATTATTTGCCTGTATTGGTGGGTGGGGGGGGGGGGGATAAAATGTTAAAAACTTTAAAAAAACGAAAAAAGAAATGCTATAGGTGTCACATTTGCAAAAGTTAAAAACTATTGGCATTGTCATACACAATGCCAATAACTCAAACTTTAATGCTGCGAGACCTATTGCATTGTAAATGCTTGTTATTACGTGGCCTCAACGAGGCCTTTTGTTCGATCACAGATGTGAAATGACAAGTAGCATGCAGTGGTGACAGCCAGTACATGTCCTTTGGTGTATTTACTTTGCAGACGCAATGACATTTTATTTGCTTATTTTGTCTTTCATTTAGATACCATACCCTGTCAGAAAAAGATGATGCTATTTACTACCTACCCTTTTTTTTATACTTGTTTTATTATTATTAAAACGTACCAGTTAAATTAGTCTAATTGATACATATTGCATAGTTTTAATTGACATATTAGTCATGTATACAGACCTGTATTCCATCTGTCGCTCATACAATAAAATGTGCTATAATTTATGGTCCTTTTATCTGAAGTCAAATAATTTAATTATCCTCAATCCTAAACTGCGAGCCATCCCCGCTATCTCTTCTTAAAAATGTTTTCCATCTTAAAAAATGAAAGACCAGTTTATTTTTTTTAGGCGCCTATTTGTTTGTTAGATCACAGTGTATGCATTGTCCGCTTCCAATGGCGTTGCACAAGGCAGCGTTCAGTTTGCCTATACAACTTACCTGCAGCTCAACCAATTTTCTACAGCGCCTCAATATACAGATCGGGGGGCAAGTAGTGTGTCAGTCCTATGAACTTGAAATGTTAATTGACTATCAGTGCGGTACATCTGAGTGGACATGGTGATGGGGTTGAGTGGGTTTTGTATGAGCATTTATCATCTTTCTTCTACTCTTTTGGTATCTGCAGGAACTCGTCTCAATGTGCCGCTATTGGTGGCTTGCAAAGTTCACCCTTTTCATGGACAGAGCTACTTTCTGCTTTCTCCTAATATTCTACCATTTGTTTCCACATGGCAGACGTGGGAGGTATGAAGGCTCTACATATCAGTGTTATGGCTCACCTGGCCAATATGAGTTTTGTTGAAATCATGGCTTTGTTTGGTCTAAGTTAATACCAAGTAGTAAAGCCTTAATGTGTTCCTATTTCAGTCTAGCAGTCACAGTTTAAATCATTATCAGCGCTTACTACCACAAAGGGTGGAGGTAAGCACAATCCAAATCGTATGCAAAAAGTCCACAGATTAATGCGGGCATTGAGAACAGCTACCTAGGGCTCCGGTAAAAATCTAGCTAGGTTTATAAGGGGTAAGGTAGGCTTTGTCTACAATGTTAAATTGGCTGAATTTGAATCAAGTTTTTCAGGAGACCCTCTGGGTGTTTACTACGGCCTTCTGTCTTTCTTCATCATTATAGTGATGTTCTAAATTCTCTTCCCACAAATATTTAAGTTGCTCCAGGGATGTCCCAGTACGGTTGATTTAGGGCAATATAAAACCATGTAACTAGCGTACGCCCATGACCAATGGTATTTAGTGTTTGCAAGATACCGTGAGTAGCAGGCTTTTTGCAGTTTGCTCTCCACAATAGTTGGAGTACATGTGCAATCTGAACTCATAGCAGTAATTGTCCGTCCTGCCACACCCAGGTACCAATCAGTGCTTGAAATTCCTGGAAAACAACTTCCTGCTAGAGGTCTCTTAACGTACAGATCTCAACTTCTTCATACTGATGGGTTTAGCATCCGGGAATACAATTCTATAATTTCCTGTCTTGGACCTGCTGTTTGCTCATACCAGTTTCCCCCATAAGATAGGCACTAGCCAGTAAGCCAGTCACCAGAGGTTTGTACAGAAGTGTAATCCACTGAAATTGTGGGCTTCCATGCCTCCCCTACTGGTAGCTAATTTTAGTTTAGCTAGGCTCACTCTACGCCGTCCATGTCCCCACACCAATTCCACCAGGCGCATGCCTGGCTGTCAGAAAAAAGGCATATGATCAGCAGTAAATTCACAAAGTGGTATGAGTGACAAGGAAGTTTCACTGTTTTCGCTATAGCAGTACATCTAGATACCTTTACTGTCTGGTTCCCCTAACCATTTCATAGGTGTCAGAGATGTTACTACCAGTTTGACCCAGGCCTTTGGTGTAGAATAAAGGAGCTTAATTCAGTCAATCGGGTAGTTAGAGAGGACATACCCTCCTAGCACCTTCATCAATTATGCCTAGTTGATAGTATCAAAGGCCTGCTCAAAACAGGCAGAATTAGGCTAGATTGCAGGGGCCATCTGTAGTATTTAGTAGAACCTTCTTATGTTGAGGGAGGTGCTGCGTTAGGGGATTAAGCTATTTTGGTCTGTATTAATGAGTTCCACCAGAAGAGGGAGTAGTCGACCTGCTATGATTTTACTTAGTTTATTAGGTCAAGCATTGGAGACATGGTGTAATTTCTTATGTTGGCTTAAAGCCATCCCCCAGCTTTTGATGTGTTTCAGTGTCCTTCAGAAATCCTTACTTGCCAGTGGTCAGTCCTGCCTATTTGTCCCTCCTTTCTCTCTTCCGTTCCTCCCATGCAACAGGGACTAAGTACTGTCTCATCACACTACAGTTCTTTGTCTGTTCTCTGGGGGACTATTTTTTTTCTTGGTTTCCTGCTCTGTTTCTGTTTGCCTGTGTGTAGTTTCGGCACCATAGTTCATTACATTTAAATATAGTTTTCCTCCCTTCCACCTCCTCTTAATTCCACAGTTGTATTGGGGGTACGTCTTGCGCCATGCCTCATGCTTCGTTAGTAAAAAATTTCAAGCTTTTAGCAATTTTCCAATTCTAACTTCATTTGGGCTTTTCTTTTGGTAGGATGTCTGGTTTTGGGCTTTGTTTTAAGGAGGATTGGGCTTGTTTAATGTTTGTTTTACAGCCAATGTGCATCTTAGCTTTGTACTTGTTGGGCTTTTTTTTTAAGGAGGATTAGGCTTGTTAATGTTCCAAGTGCATGGAGGAGCTGGTCAGATTCCATTTCTTGGCACTACTCCACTTCACACATCCTGTAGGAAGCTCCATGCGACATCCCGTCCAAGTTGGTCTCCCAGCCGTCTCATTTATGCGGAAGAGTGAGCTCGAGTTTGTGATGTGCTGGGGTCATTCAGCAACACCCCCTTCATTTTTGCAAGTGCAGGGAATTTGACTGGCTTAACTTGCAGCCTGAGAGCGTCTTGCCTGCCCCTGCCTCCCAGCCTGCGTCCTGCACTTCCAGGCAGGCCTCCTGGTTGATATGGTGCTGCAAACAATGCCATGAGAAAGCAGTTTTTTTCCCTCTCTCTGCACTAAGCAAACACAGCTACTCCTCCAGCGTTCCCATTGCCCGCTCGTGTGATAAGCAGAGTCTTCTCGCAGGAAACTTATGTAGTCTCATAAGAGAGTCTTGAAATCACAAGCCCTCAATCACTTAAGACCTCTTTTGTCGCAAAGGGCAACATGATATTTTCAGCGATGGTTCACAAACAGCAGACCACTCAAATCAACTCTCACGGCTGAAAACTCTGGGACAGGCGATGCGCGTATACATGCAGGTCAAAAAATGTATATGGGGAGGTACCCTTTCTGACAGGAAAAGGATTGGGTCAACAATCTTATAACAAACAGAGTTCCTTCTCCTGGATTCAATAAATCATCGGTGGTGTTAAGATCCCAAAAGGGGACGTTTACAGCAAAGAGAGGGGTTGCAATGTTGCACCGGTTACCACATTTACAACTAAGTGTATGTGGGGCCTAAAGGTACCATGAAAAGCATGAAACAATTCTATTTTATAAAAACATTTTTCATTCATTTATTTGAAAGGATTAAAATTTGATAATAACATATACAAGTCACATACACAATTGTTTTTCATAAAATTCAGAAATTAAAAAGCATACAATATTCTTTACAAATTGGTATTATAGCAATGTTTAACACAAACATTACAACATCATGTTTACAAGTCAATGGATTGTTATAGGAACGAAATTGTCGACGCGGCGTTTCGGTGCCTCTTTCTATCCTGCACCTTCTTCAAGGAATCGTTCACAGCTTAATTTTATCCAGGTAAGATCTTCCCTGGTTATGTTTTATAGGTTTATCCGAGCACGTTTGCATCCGCTCATGTTTCTTTCATTCTTTTATTCTTGTATGTGCATTTTGTCGAAACTTCACTCGGGTTTGGAAGAAAATGGACCAACTTCAATCCAGTCCTATTTTCTTGTTCTTTTAGATGGTTGGAGGGACGCCTCTGGGAGCTACCTTACGCTATTCCATAAACCACTTTATCTTTGTGGTAAAAATAAATTGCTTTGTGTTTAATCCTTATGTACTTTCCATCATAAGGTCAAGGGTCACTTTCTTGGAGCTTTTTTAAAATTAGCTGTCCACTTTGTAGCTGGTAGCTGAACTACGCGGCGTCCTCCTCCCCGAGTTTTATACATGCAGGTTGCATTGAAGCTGCAAGCTCCACAACAAGTAATTCTAATTATTTTGTTACGTTGAAACTCCCAGGCTCGTTTCTGGTGATTCTGTTCTTGCCTCTTATCTCCTGCAGCTGGCATTGGCAGCATTTGCAGCTTCTCACTTTTATCTCTGAGACACTAAATTCCATTATCGACAAAGAGACCTGGTTTGTGTATAAATCAATAAAGTCTAGTAGACAGCTCTTGTAGTTGTAGTTTATTCTTCAAGTTACATCTTGGTAAATTCCAATGTAAGTCTTAATATACGCCCCACCAGGAGCAGCCTCCTGGCTGCTCAGCCCATCTTCTCCAACTGCGCCCCCTTCAAGTACAAACATCATAACATTCTAAATGACATCATATAGCTAGAGCATCAGGCAGAGAATCTGGGCAAGGGAGATGCATTACATAAGAAGCAGATTACTACAGTTTGCTGCTCCCCTTTATGGTTCTGGTGACTTGTGGCACCCCATGGATTTTCCCAAGCTTCCACCATCCATCAGTTGCATGTCTATAAAAGCAAGGCTTCACACCACAGTTAAGTCTTGTAGGATCTGCTTTCGTGGTTACCCCCACTTTTTGCTGGTGTCAGAATTTATTTTGGGACAAGGCTCCCGCCCATATTTGTTTTTGGCTTGTTCATTGTCCTGCGTAATGCTGGCTTCTGATTCATTAATAGGCTTGTTAGTCCCTCTTTAGTACTGCCTTGTCTTCATTTGTAACCTCTCATGAGGACTGTCCCTTTTACTTTGGTTGTTACATGGTCTGTCTTTTTTAGTCTGCAAGCATATTTTCTTTAATGACTTTCTCCTACTGCAGGTACGACGTGCTTTCCTGCAACATTCAACTCGCCATGCGTGTATTAATTTTCCAAGCAGCCGAGACAATGGCGGATGCTTCTTTTAATAGGTCTCGCTTTTACAAGAGTTTGAGCTATTGGCATCATAAATGGCAACAGGTTTTATTTACGTTTTAATTAGCAAAACAGATTAATAAAAGGCTTTGTCATTTACAATCCCAATAGCCTAAACTCTCGCAAATGCGAGACCTATAGCATTGCAAATGCTGGTTATACTCTGTGTTTAAAATATAGATAGGTCTGTATGATGACAGCGGGTCTCGACCAGGCTTTGGGATAAAAGTGACCACAGCCTCATTCGTTGTGGCAGGCAGGTGTGCACCGTTTTTTGCAGCCTGATACAACTCAAATAACTGTGGTACTAGGAGATTCAAACATAGCATAAAACTCTGTGGGTAGGCTGTGCCATGTGTTTTTCCCCTTGTGAGTGAACGGATTAATTGATGTATTATTTCTTGTTCAGAAATAGGAGCAGCCACGTTTTTAGCTGCTTCCTTCAGTACCTGAGGTACAGTCATATCGTTTAGTAAACTGTTGACTGGTGCATTTGTGGAATGAAAGTGGCTGGATTATAGTGCGGCTTAGAAGTCTCTGAAGGACTGGTTGATGGCTACTTGTAAATGCACTTTATTTTCCTCCCTGCCTTGTCCTCTTCCTAATATGTCTTAGCAGTAAATGTCACATGATACAAATCTATAAGGTGCTCTCATAATAAGACATGTTTCTCTCTGGCTTCACTGAGGGTTCCCACTTTTATAGGGCCTAAAATAAATTCATGTTCTTTTTTAAGCTCAGTGCTAAGCCTCTCATGTGCTCCCATCATAGTATGAATGCATGTTTCCTGCACTACTGCTTTAAAGATGCAGTCCATGCGGAGAATAAAAGGAATATGGCCTCCTTTATAAATGACCTTTGCTCTTCATATTCCAATACTTTTTCATAATGCTTTTATATGAGAATACAAAAGCGGGGTGACAAATGCAAAACAACAGTTGATGGACAGAATGCAGAACAATGTCATACATTCACCCCAGTACAGAGATCTGGGCCTAAATCCATCGTTTTTTGCTCACCACACCAACCCAATTCAGACATGGCCATATGCAAATCAGCCTTGACCCTGTGCCTCATGGGAACAGTCCAGCCCGAACTGCCAAGCCATGTCTCCTTTGGACCGGAATCAAGCATCCTAGGACCGGTTTCTGGCTATCAGCCGTCTTCAGCCAGGATAGCTCGACTCCAGTGGTGTGGAGAGCACGGGACTCATGTCTGAGAATACCCGTTCCACTCGGGGTGACAAATGCAAAACAACAGTTGATGGACAGAATGCAGAACAATGTCATACATTCACCCCAGTACAGAGATCTGGGCCTAAATCCATCGTTTTTTGCTCACTACACCACCCCAATTCAGACCTGGCCATATGCAAATCAGCCTTGACCCTGTGCCTCATGGGAACAGTCCAGCCCGAACTGCCAAGCCATGTCTTCCTTGGACCGGACTCAAGCATCCTAGGACCGGTTTCTGGCCATCAGCCGTCTTCAGCCAGGATAGCTTGACTCCAGTGGTGTGAAGAGCACGGGACTCTCGTCTGAGCATACCCGTCCCACTCGGGGTGACCAATGCAAAACAACAGTTGATGGACAGAATGCAGAACAATGTCATACATTCACCCCAGTACAGAGATCTGGGCCTAAATCCATCGTTTTTTGCTCACTACCCCACCCCACCCCAATTCAGACATGACCATATGCAAATCAGCCTTGACCCTGTGCCTTATGGGAACAGTCCAGCCCGAACTGCAAGCCATGTCTTCCTTGGACCGGAATCAAGCATCCTAGGACCGGTTTCTGGCTATCAGCCGTCTTCAGCCAGGATAGCTTGACTCCAGTGGTGTGGAGAGCACGGACCTACGTCTGAGCATACCCGTCCCACTCTGGTGACAAATGCAAAACAACAGTTGATGAACAGAATGCAGAACAATGTTATACATTCACCCCAGTACAGAGATCTGGGCCTAAATCCATCGTTTTTTGCTCACTACACCACCCCAATTCAGACATGGCCATATGCAAATCAGTCTTGACCCTGTGCCTCATGGGAACAGTCCAGTCCGAACTGCCAAGCCATGTCTCCTTTGGACCGGAATCCAGCATCCTAGGACCGGTTTCTGGCTATCAGCCGTCTTCAGCCAGGATAGCTTGACTCCAGTGGTGTGGAGAGCACGGGACTCGCGTCTGAGCATACCGCGTCCCACTCGGGGTGACAAATGCAAAACAACAGTTGATGGACAGAATGCAGAACAATGTCATACATTCACCCCAGTACAGAGATCTGGGCCTAAATCCATCGTTTTGTGCTCACCACACCATCCGAATTCAGACATGGCTGGCAGTCAAGGCTGATGCAAATCAGCCTTGACCCTGTGCCTCATGGAAACAGTCCAGCCCGAACTGCCAAGCCATTTCTTCCTTGGACCGGAATCAAGCATCCTAGGACCGGTTTCTGGCTATCAGCCATCTTCAGCCAGGATAGCTTGACTCCCGTGGTGTGGAGAGCACGGGACTCACGTCTGAGTATACCCGTCCCACTCGGGGTGACAAATGCAAAACAACAGTTGATGGACAGAATGCAGAACAATGTCAAACATTCACCCCAATACAGAGATCTGGGCCTAAATCCATCGTTTTTTGCTTACCACACCACCCCATTCCAGACATGGCCATATGCAAATCAGCCTTGACCCTGTGCCTCATGGGAACAGTCCAGCCCGAACTGCCAAGCCATGTCTTCCTTGGACCGGAATCAAGCATCCTAGGACCGGTTTCTGGCTATCAGCCGTCTTCAGCCAGGTTAGCTTGACTCCAGTGGTCAGGTTACGGTTCTAGTAACCCACTACCTGGCCATTTTACCAACTGGAGAGGCCCACCGCTATCCAACAGATATGATTGTTTGGACATGGTAGACTGACCACCAACTCCATCTACCAAAGACAATGCCACCAACGGTGCACTGACTAACCTCAAACTTATCCCCAAGAAAACTCGGACGGTTGGTTCTGTGGTAAATAAATAATTAATTACCTGTGCTATTTTTCAGGATACTCATACAAATAGATAGCTCAATAAATAAGAGTCAAGATACGAGGTAGCTAGAGTATACAGGCTTTAATTAAGCATAAAGGACAAGAACAGGACAGCCTGTACGGGAATGGGAATGATGCGCATCGGGGGCAGGGACAGGCTGTTGGGATAAGGATAACTTTTAATAACAGTACATTGGTATATATAGTTAAACAAAATACATGGTATTCAATACAGTAGGCGTAGCAGTAGGCGGAGCTTGTAACAGTCGCGAAAGATAAGGCATAGCTGATGCAACAAGAAGGCGTGTTCAGGGCGTATACATAGACATGTGATGTAAACGTAACAGAATATGTCATAAACGGGGCGGAAACATGGAGGGGGCTACCTGAGCAGCTGGGACCTCTAACCTAATGGTGCGCGCAAACTGACAATGACGTGTTACTAGGGAGAACTGGGGGCTATGACTTCTGCGCTAGAAGAGGAGACTAAAGTCTGGAGTGTCAGAGCGACACGTACCTAAAGCCTATCTAGTATCTAGTGTTTAGAGAACATGTTGATAGAATCCAAAAGTTAGCAGAGTAAAGGCTAACAGACATTAAGACTGGTGTATACATAATCCTACATGTAGTGCGTGTGCGTGGAATATTCTATGAATATTAATACAGCATTTCTCTTACATGGAGACATATAGGCTAGACCATGACGGAAACTATTGATGCGATTCAGTAGCTTAGGAATGCAGAGAAGGAGAGCTGAACTGATAACTAGAAACATAACATACTCTTGGCAGACTGGAGACAGAGCCAGGCCGAGCCGGGCACTGTGAGGCATGAAAGTAAGCTAAGGGTCAGGGATACAGGTGGGGGCTGTATCGCTCCTCAGAGAGGGTTCAGAAAACAGGAGCTGAATCTGAGTCCGGGCCCTTTTGAGGCCTAGAAACGGGGATATTTCAATGGATTAACGTGCACACTGTAAAACGTGGCAACGTAGCTTTACATAGGCCTGATATTAGTTGTATTCACGAAAACTGGACACTGGCATACTAGAGATGGACACAACTATAATTGCGTCTTTAATCGATCAGAAGGGAATACATGCATATCGATCATGCACATATGACATAACATGGGGAACACGTAGGCACATATAACATGGCAAAATTTACTTTTCCACATTCCCTCCTTGTGCCCTACGTTTCCATCAGGAAACATCTATATTCATGATACCATCTATCATTTCATATAGCATCATTTGCTCGTCTCGAATTGTCTTGGAACGGGACTTAGGACCAGGAATACAAGAGGTAGCACAAATGCCGCAAATCGCAGGGCCACATTGTATACAGAGGCAGCAACTGAATATGATCATTACTGCAATACCTAGGAATGACAATACTTTCCATCCCCAAGCAGATATAATACTCCAGAGCCAACCGGACCATGTCCAGGTGCCTGGATTCTGGTGTAACTGATGGGCAATTTTATGAAGTCTGGTTATAGCTGAATAAACAGACGGCGCGTTATTAGGAATGAAAATGCAGCAACTAGATCCGATGACTCTACATGCTCCTCCTCTATCGGCCAATATGACGTCAAGAACGAGACGATTCTGGAGCACAACAAATCTCATAGCAGATTGCTCTTCGGTTAAGTTACCTAGAGCAGAAGTAGTCTCATTCACTACTGCTTCAAGGGTTCTGGTTAATCTACGGATTGACTTACTATTCTGGACAGGGCCTATAAAGAAGAAGAAACCTCTATTGAAATCTGTATACTGTTCTAGAGCAGTTTCAGTTTGATCGACAATTGGGGACTCGATCTCCCTTCTATGTCTAATGTGTACAAGATGTGTGTTTCTGTGATAGTCAGATGGGGCTAGAAAAACTGGTGGCAGTAGGAAGGCAATGTAACATGTTCCATCCCAATCGAGGGGCAGACGAACATATGCGGTCTGACCACAAACAAAATAAGAATGACGTGAAGCTTTGAAAATAGATTTCCCACTGTCACTATACTCGACAGTAGTAGTACAATCACTATGTCCTACGTGTACGGAACCATTATTTCGGACACATAATTCGCCTTTGACTGGTAGTACTGAAATAGCAGGTAAGTCTGGAGTAGTATCAGACTGAACATTCAGGACCATAAAATTCGAAGAATAATTACCCAAATTATAAACTTCATTTTCTAGATCTAACCCTGTTCTATGGGAGAGACCTTGCTTGTCTGGAAAACATGTTCTATTCAGAAGGGACATATCATTTGAAGATGACGTTAACATGGACCATGCTCCACACGAACCATTATGTGAAAACGGATAAGGAAAGAGTGGCAGAACTCCCTTCGGTGTCTGGAAAGGGGGGAGTCGACCACACACCCAACAATTTGTAGCATTGCTGGTCTGGTGTGAATAATGCAACATTCGTATAAACGTGTTATTGCGCATAGCAAGACGATAGGATAGCTCGTGAGGGGGCAGATCACTAAACGTGTGCTCTACTGTAGCATTAGAAAACTTATTTACATGAGAAATCGGAAAACATAAATGCAATGCATAACTTGTGCAGGTAACCATCAAACTTAGAAACAATAGAAAACTTAGAAAAACGATACATCGGATAGAGTTTTGACTAACTCTCTCACTATGGGGGTCTATCTCATACATGTCAGAAACCTGTCTAACCGTTTCACCCGAGGGGGACTTAGACAATTAAACTGGCTGACTTATTTTACTAGACCGGAGCTTTAACTTATACTCCTGCTGCGGAGTTTTTTCTAACAGGGGAGGCTTGAATTCAATGTCAGTAGCGGGACAGTCCTTGAGAATAGGGCAGTCTTTCGAAATGGAACAATCCTTTGAAAAAGTTTTAGTTCGTAATCCATGGAACTTCTTGACGTGAGACAGATGGACCCACCCCTTACGGCCTTCCAACTTCACGGCCGTACGGGTGGTCAAGAGGACTAGTTGAGGTTGCTTCCAGCGGGGCTCCAGCGGACTTGAACGATCAAAGTTCCTTATCAAAACGAGATCCCCGGGGATGACCTCATGCGGTTTCACTTCAGTATTGTCTGGAAATGCGGCGGCAACCTGTGAACGACAAGAGTGTAGGGCAGACATCAAGGAAGCTAGGTAATCTGTCAGCATATTACTTGAAACATCTGTAATACTGCGGGGTCTAGGTGTACCCCACATATTTGGGGGGCGGCCGAATACGACCTCATAAGGGGACAGACCTGATCTGGAGTGTGCGACCATGCGCATAAAGAACAAAGCAACTGGCAGGGCAACTAGCCAGTCTACACCTTTCTCTTTACATGTCTTAGCAATACGGATTTTCAAGGTTTGATTATGTCTCTCTACGAGACCGGCTGCTTCTGGATGGCGCACACAATGGAACTTCCACTGGTACCCTAACAAAAGGGAAACATGTCTCATTAGCTCAGATGAGAATGGCTGGCCGTTATCAGAATACACAACCCTAGGGAGTCCATAATGGGGGAAGAATTCACGAACCAACTGCTTGGCTGTGGTCGCTGCTGTGTAATCTGGAACTGGATATGCTTCTGTCCACCTGGACAAAGCGCATACAACTACAAGGACATATTTGAAACCTCGACATCGCTCCATCTGAATATAATCCATCTGGAGGACCTCAAAAGGGTAGTCAGGGGGCTGAAATCCACCTTGTTCCACCGGGACACTTTTACCTGGATTGAACTGGCAACATATCATACAAGTACAGACTTTCTGCTTGGCTGCAGCTCGTAAGTGCTTGTTAAACCAAAGGTTCTGGATACTGTCTAACATAGCTTTTTCTCCTAGATGTGCTGGGCTATGTGCGGTATTGATAATGACTTGAACCATAAAGTCGGGGAGAAACCATGTGGCTTTTCCCTTCGTCACCCATCCCTGATCTGTCTGGACCCCTCCTTGTTCGGACCATTTCTTGATTTCATCGGGAGTAGCATGTAACTGTATGTCTGACATCTTGTGTAGGGTCTTTAACTGTCATACAAGTAGTTGGATCTGGAGTGGATGTCTTGTTAACTGGAATGTCTGGTGTCTGAGCTGTGAGCTTGGCTGTTCGATCTGCTAGATCGTTACCTTGAGAAATAACGTCTGTGACTTTCGTATGTGCTTTGCACTTCATGATAGCGATAGCTGTCGGTAAATGTATTGCATCTAACAGTGCTTGAATGAGGAGACCATGCTGAATCTTGGTTCCATGAGAAGTCATGAAACCTCTCTCCTGCCAGAGCACTCCGAAGTCGTGTACAACTCCGAATGCGTAACGTGAATCTGTATATATGTTTACTTTCAGGTTCTTGGCACGTATGCAGGCTTGGGTCAGAGCAACTAGCTCTGCTGCTTGAGCAGACAGGGTGTCAATACGATGTGTTTCAATAACTTCAGTGTCAGTAGTCACTGCATACGCGGCTACTAGTTCTCCTGTACTAGTTCTCATACATGAACCATCCACATAAAGTGTCAGGTCGGGATCAGGTAAGGCAATGTCTGTCAGGTCTTGTCTTGGCTTAGTCATAGTGTTAATGACTTCCACACAGTCATGCGTGGCAGGATTTGAAGTAATTGACGGTAACAGTGTAGCAGGATTTAGAACGTTGCAGCGTCTGATTTCTATGTGTGGCTGGAACAGTGTCAGTTCATAACCTGTTAAACGTGCAATTGTCAAGTGCTGAGTCTGTGTTCGGTTTAAAAGAACTTCCACAGAGTGTGGAACTTGTACTGTCAGGGAGTGTCCTAATACTATGGAATCACTTTGTCTGATTGCGAGAGCTGTGGCTGCAACTGACTTGAGGCACGCAGGCAGAGCCTGGGCTACTGGATCTAATGTGCTCGAAAAATAAGCACAAGGCTTGTACTGTCCGGCTTGATCTTGTGTGAGAACAGATAATGCAGTACCATCACGTTCTGTGACAAAAAGTGTAAAAGGCTTACTGTAGTTCGGTGTAGCTAGAACAGGTGCTTGGCATAAGGCTTTCTTTAACTCATTAAAACTAAGTGTATGTTCAGATGTCCAAAGGAGAACAGTCGATACGGCTGCCTCCTGTGTCGTTAACTGTATCAGTGGCTTTGCTAGAAATGCATACTGAGGAATCCATTGTCTGCAATAGGAAGTAAGGCCGATAAAAGCACGTACCTCCTTCTGTGTCTTGGGCTGTGGAAGACTCGCTATCAACTGGATACGGTCTGGTGTCAACTGCCTACCCCACTTGGACAGCAAGTGGCCTAAGTAGATCACTTGCTGGACACAGAACTGAAGCTTCGAAGGGGACACCTTGTGCCCCATCTCGGCTAGGAAATACAGAACTGTAAGTGACGCTCGCTCGCAATCACGTTCAGAACGGGCTGTGATTAGTAGATCATCGACATACTGGAGCAGGGCAGTGTCAGTTGGCATGTGAATATTGTCTAGTTGTCTTTTAAGTGCTTGACTGTAAATGCTAGGACTTTCTGTGAAACCTTGAGGAGCTCGTGTGAACTTATAGCTCCTTCCATTTAAACAAAAACCGAAAAGGTACTGGCTGTCTGGATGAATTGTTACACTGAAAAACGCATTTTTGAGGTCTATTACAGTAAAAAATGTAGCTTAAGAATCAATAGCTGTCAATAGAGATGAAATATCTGGGACTACTGGATACTGGGGTATGATACATTTATTAAGTTCTCGAAGGTCAATCACTAATCGATATACTGGAGGTGCATTTGGATCAGTACGTTTCATTACTGGAATGATAGGAGAATTACATACATTGGAGTCAGTTTCTACAACCACTCCTTGAGCAATGAGCTCGTCAATAATTTTGGATAAGGCTGCTACAGCCTCAGGTGGCAATCTGTACTGTCTGATTCGTGGCAGGACTATACCTTGCTTGAGAGTCACACGATGGGGTGTGATCTGCATAAAACCTACATCAGTTGGACCTTGCGCCCATAAATGCTGCGGAACATTGGACAATCTTGGATCAAAATCTCGTAATACATAGTGACCTTTATAATCCCTTAAAAACATACGTATTCCTTCTGGAGAACAGCAAATAACTGCACCTAATTCTTTCAATGTTTTAATACCCAACAAATTTTCTGGACATGATTTCGTAAGTAACAAATCAGTAGTTCGGGACAATGGACCAACTTCTAGAGTAACTGGCTTTGATATCTCGTTTACAATAGGCTTTCCTGAAAATCCAAGGGAAACATTTCTAGAGCCTGAGAGCGGAGCCCCTGGAACCTCGTCATGACTGATAGTAGTCCTACTTGCCCCTGTATCAATCAAAAACTTTCTGTCTTTCCCTAATACTTGACTATGTACATAGGGACCCTCTTGATCTACAGGTATCTCGATGAGAGGCAAGCCTACCTCCCTCTCTAGGCTGTTTCATGCATACGGCTGATACTCTGGATACTCTGTCTGGGCATACTGGTACATCTGCTGTGTAACATGCTGTGTTGCAGTGATAGGCTGCGGTGCTTGAACTGTCTGTTGTGCATTCTGTGGTGGCTGAGAAGTCTGTGAAACTTGCTCTTGTCTAGGCGGACGTGGTCTTTCTTTAGTCTTACCAGTAGCTATGTTGTGTTTCAGAACTGCACACTCGTTTATAAAATGACCTGGCTGTTTACAATAATTGCATGTCCCTTTAACGGGAGCTGCAGGATGACTGGCTTGATTCGGACCCCTCTTCTGACTGTCTTGCGGAACAGATTGTGCAACTAGTACTTTCATTTTCGTGTCTTTCATACGTCTCCTTTCGTGTTCTTGCTCTTCCCTGATTCTATTCTGGTGATACTGGAGCATCTGGAGCATCTGTGACGGGGTACTAGCTTGCCAAGTACTTTCGACTTTCAAAACTCGATTTTTAACTTGTGGACTTGAATTCTCGACTAGTTTAGTAACAAAAAGATGAGGGTATGATTCGCTACCTGTCTTTAAACCACTGTTGATAATGAAACATTTCTCGAATCTAGAATAAAAATCACTAGTATCTTCATCCTGTTTCTGTTTGCATGCTGAAATTGCATCCCAATCTTCCTTTTTCGTGGCTAATAACCTAGGCAAAACTTGAATCAATAACTCTGGTAATTCTTTACATTTGTCCCCGAGACCGGTACCTGGTACTCGTATCTTATCTTCAGCTTCTAAAGCTGTCCAATCAATCTTTTTCTCTCCCACCTCCCAATCTTTTTCCTTGAGTTTTTCATATACCCCTGCGGGCAACAAGACCTTCAACATTTTAATGATATCTGGATACGTGTATTCTCCCATACGGAGCATGTCTTTTAATTCTCGATGGAACCCTGCTGGATCTTTGTCGTGACAGGGAATTAATTTCTTCATCTCTAAGAGTTCCATCTTTGTGACGGGGGTGTAAACAAATACTCGTTGCATTTCACCAGCCGGTGTCCTAACTGGATGTACTTCTCGTAACGGATGCTGTCTATCTATGTAAAACGGTTTACTTTCTGGAGGTGAGACGTGAACAAAATGCGGGTTCAGAAACGTTCTATATTTGTGGCGCTGTTCTAGAATGACACTAATCAAATCGGTACCTAAACCTTTCCATTTATACTGGAGTAACTCGTTCAGAACATCATGTAACGGACCTGGATCAGAATGTTGACCCTCATACAATGTAATGAGGTGCTGGATCATATACATACCCACCAGTCGCTGCTCGGCTGGGGGCAGTTTCAGAAACATTTGTGCCACTATTTCGTCTGGAAAAGTGGTAGAATCAGTAATCCATCGGACTGCTGATCGGGCTAGTTCTTGTTCATGCATGGTACTAAGTTCACTATAACCGATTCGTAATTTCAGAATGTGATCGGTAGCTTGAAATACTTGTTCTAGAGAACCTTGTTCTGGTGCTGGAAGATGAAAGACTTTCTTGTGTTCTAGGCGTGAATGTCGGTCTGGAAATCTAGATTTACCTACATACGCTATTCTGGCGGTATTCTCGTCTTCTACTTCTTCGGTATCAGATTCGTTTTCTTTCTCGCTTACTAGTGCTTCCTTACGTTGTTCGTGTAACCTTAATATTTCTTTACGTATTTTCTTGTACATACTCTCTATACTACTGAGGGTCCTGTGTTTACCCTCGGCTATATTATCACTCCACCTTGTCAGAACTTTCATTTCGGTCAGATCTTTGGTCGGATAATCTTGTTCCCTTATTAAACAATTAATTAGAAACTTTAATAGCATGAGCTGGGTCTCAGCTTTCCTTAGAGACATGATTTCGCCAATACTTTCTGGATCTTCTCCTGTACGGATGAATCGATACATTCTGTCTAGATCTTCTTTCATATTCGGTAGGGTGGCCAAATACTCGGTCACCCGTCTTACACGCAATGAATATAAAACCATATTATCTTTGCCAGGGACTGTATCATAACAGCATTCGGTAAGAGCTCGCCTGATTTCTGCGACAGACTGATGTTTGGGCGTACGCTGTAACGCACGTTCATGTAACTCGACTAACCCTATACGTTTATTTGGCGGCGGGGTACCTGGAGGACCTCCTCCCGCAGCCCCTAAACTGGAATCGTCGACTGATACTCTTCGTGCTGGTAGAGTGACTGATGTAGCGGGAACTTGTACTATGGGCTGGACCGGGGGTACCGTAACAGGTACTGCAACAGGTGCCCCGGTGGCTGGAAGAGCAGGAATTACATTATTTACAGGAGCTGGCGGAACAGGATTCGCATATTCTGGGACTGTGTCGTCCAAATAGGACGAGAGAAAAATATCAGCTGCGGTCGGTTTGTGACGTAGCTTAATCGGAACTAATGGCGGCGGAAAATTACATGGTGCTTCCGGGGTTGCCTTTGGCAAGCCCTCGGCAAGAAGAGGATACATACCCTTAATGAGGGCATTTCTCTGTCTGTCTGACTGTTCGGTTTTAACTCGTTCACCTACTTCGATTAATTCCCTTTCTTGGGCTCTTTCTGTGGATTCTCTACTTAATTCTGACTTTCTGATTTCTTTTTCTGTTCTTTTATGAGATTCTTTGCGCCATAACTCGATGGCATCTTTCTGGGACTGTCTGGCTTTCTTTTTCCATAATACTTCTTCTACTCGCATGATGCACTCGGCATCCCACGTACCTGATACGGGCCATCTATACTTTTCCTCTAACTGTTTGGTGTATTCCACCCATAAATCCAGATACAATATGGCACTTATGCCATGCTTCTGATACATAAAATGACCTGGACTGTCCCTAGGCGGGACAGGAACTGCTTCTTCGAGCAGACCTTTTCTCGTCTTTAACTGACGTAACTTTGAAAACAAAGGCATAACTAGACTGGAGTCTGGACACAATACAATACACAATGAACACAATAATAACTGCAATACGAATCATTCATACCACGACATTGAAAACACATGGAATAACATTTAAAATAACAGTTCGGACAGAATACTACCTGAAATACTGAGAACAGAATACATGAGCTTTCTCGAGAACAAAACTTACTAGAACAGAAACTAGAATGACTGGATGCACTGCTAAAACAGTACGAACTTACCGGTCTCATAAAGAGACACGTCAGGACCCGCATCCACCTAAGTGGACACTTCGTGTTGGATCTGCGTACCCAAACCCACGGACCAGAGACAATTCAATTGACCCTGTCTAGATACTACCCCAGCAACGGTACTCACCGGGCAGCAAGAACGGAAGGCCTCAGACTGGACTGGACTGCTACGACGACGGACGGACGAACTTCGGACTTCAGTTACAGGTGGGCCTCCGGATACCTCGGACCTTGGACTCTCGGCTTGGGCTCTGGTCGGGACTCGCCGCGTTCCTCCACCGCCTCGTCTGGACGCTGGACCGCAACCTCCGTCTCCTCCGTGGGCCTGAGGGATACTTGAAGCAGAAATATCTGCACGTGCACGGTATGGTTCCGTCACGGCTGCAGAGGATCAGGGGGCCTGCGTGGCTTCTCCGGCGCGTGGGGAAAGGGCAAGTACCTGTTCGGGCGCCATTATGTGGTAAATAAATAATTAATTACCTGTGCTATTTTTCAGGATACTCATACAAATAGATAGCTCAATAAATAAGAGTCAAGATACGAGGTAGCTAGAGTATACAGGCTTTAATTAAGCATAAAGGACAAGAACAGGACAGCCTGTACGGGAATGGGAATGATGCGCATCGGGGGCAGGGACAGGCTGTTGGGATAAGGATAACTTTTAATAACAGTACATTGGTATATATAGTTAAACAAAATACATGGTATTCAATACAGTAGGCGTAGCAGTAGGCGGAGCTTGTAACAGTCGCGAAAGATAAGGCATAGCTGATGCAACAAGAAGGCGTGTTCAGGGCGTATACATAGACATGTGATGTAAACGTAACAGAATATGTCATAAACGGGGAGGAAACATGGAGGGGGCTACCTGAGCAGCTGGGACCTCTAACCTAATGGTGCGCGCAAACTGACAATGACGTGTTACTAGGGAGAACTGGGGGCTATGACTTCTGCGCTAGAAGAGGAGACTAAAGTCTGGAGTGTCAGAGCGACACGTACCTAAAGCCTATCTAGTGTTTAGAGAACATGTTGATAGAATCCAAAAGTTAGCAGAGTAAAGGCTAACAGACATTAAGACTGGTGTATACATAATCCTACATGTAGTGCGTGTGCGTGGAATATTCTATGAATATTAATACAGCATTTCTCTTACATGGAGACATAAAGGCTAGACCATGACGGAAACTATTGATGCGATTCAGTAGCTTAGGAATGCAGAGAAGGAGAGCTGAACTGATAACTAGAAACATAACATACTCTTGGCAGACTGGAGACAGAGCCAGGCCGAGCCGGGCACTGTGAGGCATGAAAGTAAGCTAAGGGTCAGGGATACAGGTGGGGGCTGTATCGCTCCTCAGAGAGGGTTCAGAAAACAGGAGCTGAATCTGAGTCCGGGCCCTTTTGAGGCCTAGAAACGGGGATATTTCAATGGATTAACGTGCACACTGTAAAACGTGGCAACGTAGCTTTACATAGGCCTGATATTCGTTGTATTCACGAAAACTGGACACTGGCATACTAGAGATGGACACAACTATAATTGCGTCTTTAATCGATCAGAAGGGAATACATGCATATCGATCATGCACATATGACATAACATGGGGAACACGTAGGCACATATAACATGGCAAAATTTACTTTTCCACAGTTCTACTCTGCCATCCTTGTCTGGTACTCATATTGAGCCTTGCACCCCTCGGCGAGCCTTGATTCCACAGCCGTCACCTTCCATATATCATGATCCTTGTTACATCCAGCCAATTCCCCTCGAGGATTCACTCCCGAGTCAACATCACATTATCCCACAACTCTGTGACCCAAAACGTTTTTCCACCCCTCCTGTCCCTACAGCCCAGCCCCAACCCTTACGTACTTCTGACGATTCTCAGATTTCAAAACCCATTCTTCCATCATCTTGGGACCTTCCAGTCCTATACTGGAATGTAGCAGGTCTCAGATCCAAGACTCACCTTCAGTCCTGGCTTGACTTGATTAATAAGTATAAATTAATCTGCCTTCAGGAAACCTGGGCAATAGACCCTATCCACATTCAGGGCTTTAAAACCTTTCATTCTCCTGCCATTCCGTCTGCCCACGGAAGACCCAAGGGTGGCTTAGCTATCTACATTTCCAACCAAATTCCATTTACTACCATGGAAGTCCCGTCAATATCTTCAATTTACCAAATCTCTAAACTAGTTCCTGACAAAAGTTCTTGTTACTACTTTATTAACATGTATAATAATTCCTCACCTGCTGACTGTGTAAAATCTCTGTCAGAAATTTCATCATATCTGCATGACCAAAAAGTTAAGAATCCGCAGTTACAATGTTATGTCGTATGGGGCGGGGATTTTAATGTTTATTTATGTAACAACTACAAAAAAGGTATCTGTGGGCTTCAAGACGAGCATGATGTTCCCCTGGTCCACTTCGCTCATTGCACTACTGGGGCTGCTCTAAATAACAGTTTTTTTACTCTCGAACTCGAATTTGCGAATGAATTAGTGAGACCTCCTGTTGAGTTCAAGCCGACCTTTCATGGTAGAGGTTCTTCTACTATTATTGATTATATTTTGTGTTCTCAATCTTTAAATAACCGATTAAAATTTTTTAAAACTGGCACCGATCCCTCCAGCGATCACTACTCCAACAGCATCACCATAATACTAAATATTCCCTCCCCAGTTTGTTCAAAAACAAGTCTTCTAATGCAGCATTCCCTGGAGATGAGTAAAACCAATGGCTATACTGTAAAATGGTCAAAGATTAACCCCCTAAAGGTCACAAGCGAGATTATCCATAAAACCCTTCCCTTAATCTACCACTGTTTGGAGAAGACATCATCTCCCCAGCTGATCCTCTCTAGCTTTGCCAAGATCTTAGAAACTATACGACAAGAGCTTACACGCCAACACAAGATTCACGACAAGGACTCCAGGGGGTGGTTTGATTCCCATTGTCGGAAAGCCCTTTGCGCACTAAAAAGTGCTCTACATAATCAAGTCAGGGACATGCCCCTAATAGCCTCTCTAAGAAGAAACTATAAGTTGGCTCAAAAAACCCGCAAACGGGAAATAAAAAACAACCTTTGGGCTCAATTGCACCTGAGTACATTAAACAAGGACACCACCCTGTTCTGGCGAACAGTTAAGGCCCCTTTTCTAGCTGATGCGACTGCCGCTCGCCATCTAGATGTGGCAGTACCCGCCGAAAAATGGGTAGCTCACTACTCACAGATCTTTGGGGACCCCACTGTAACAACTGAGACTTCCAGTTTTGGGGAGGCAGCCTCTACAAGTGATAAGAACATTTATCCCATTGACCTCCACTTCGATCTCGAGGAGGTGACCGCTGCGTTGACCTCCTCAAAGACTGGTAAAGCCCCCGGCCCTGATGGTGTGCCACTTGACATCTTTGTGAGTAACCTGGACTTATGGTCCCCAATCGTTACACAGGTTATGTCCGCAGTTTCTCAGATTGGCCTTATTGATTCTTGGTCCACTTATGTGCTTTTACCCATATTCAAAAAGGGAGATCGCGATAACCCAGCCTGCTACAGACCCATTTCCCTCCTGGATTCTCTGGGCAAGGTCGCCGGTAGACTAATTCTGGAACGTCTCCGGGACTGGGCCACAGAGAATAAGATCACAACCGACCTCCAGTTCGGTTTCCAGGAGGGTTTGGGTACTGTCGAACAGGCCCTTAATTTGACTCTGCTCATGGGCAAATACGCCTGGGCTAAAGGCGGTAATCTCTATCTGGTCTATGTGGACTTGAGTTCCGCATTTGACTGCGTAATTCATTCCAAGTTGTGGGAGATTTTGAGCAATCTGGGCGTAGATCCTGCACTCTTGAAATTTCTCCGAGAGCTATACACGGATGCAAAAGCATGTGTGAGATACGGCATCAATGGAGAGCTTTCGGAATCATTTGGTATTGCAAAAGGCGTTAGACAGGGGTGCGTCCTTGCTCCATTCTTATTTAACATCTATACAAACGGGTTGGAGCAAGCGATGCTGGTAGACAACAAAGACCTCCCCTGCATAAACACCCGGCCGATCCCTGCATTATTATATGCAGATGACTCTGTTATACTGGCAAGGACACCGAATCAGCTCCAGATTCAACTGGACAAGTACTGCCAATACATGCTTTCTCTTGGACTTAAAGTAAATAAGTCCAAGACCTTTGTTATGTATACTGGCAAGAAAGCCCAGCAATGCAAACCTCTTTTTATAGATAAGACTAGGTTAGAAACTGCTAAAACATATCCATATCTAGGGATTCTTATTGACAACCATTTGTCCTGGAAACCTGCCACTTCCAGTAAGAAGCTACAGTTCCAGCGCGCAACATCGGCTCTGACTTCGTTTTCAAGGAAGTTGGGCAAGCCTGCCCCTGCCGTAATTTTGAAAATTTACCAAGCTAAATGTATGAGTGTGGCCACTTATGGAACGGGGGTATGGTGCTATACGCCCGCTAATGCGCTTCAAATAATTGAAAACGATTTTTTGAAATATATACTAGCCCTTCCTCGAAGTGCTTCTACTTACGGTACTCACACGGAGCTTGGTTGGGAGTATCTTACAGACATCATTAGATACCAACCGATTCTCCTTTGGCATCGTATATGGACTCAGGAGCAATGTCTCCTTACTAGGTCATTAATAACTGACTGTCTTACGTTGACCTATTGGAAAAAGATTCCCTGGCTATTATATGTTTTTAAATTCTTGAGTGATCTGAATTGTTTAACATTTTTCACTGACCCGGTCTCACTAATGGCTATATCAAGAAAAACTTTGAAGAATATGTGTGTTGCTCATTTAAGAGACCTACGTATGTGTTCCGAAATTGGCAAACAATCAAACGTTCACTTAATGACGATACAATCCTCCTACGGCATTCAACCTTATCTGTCATTCTACTTGTCAAATTATGATAGATATGTTTTAACTAGATTCCGATTTGATCTATTCTATCGTCTGGTTTCACTTCCTGAGCCCTCTGATTGGTCACGCGAATTAGTTAGCTCTCCTTGTGATGGTTGTACCCGCCAGTCTACTTTACATGTAACCTTTTTTTGCAGCTTTTATGAGACCGCGCGTAAACGCTGGTTGGTTCCACTTCTCCGACAATTGGGTCTGAGAAGATGCAGACCTGCTCTTTTGGCACTTCAGTACCTAGATACCCCGTCTGCCGCAAAATCTGTAGCTTGCTTCCTTAAAGCATGCTTGAAAATTCATTCCCAACTATTGGTTACTGCATCATAAGACTCTATTCAGTTTTGTATGAATAACCTGCTATTTTATCCCTTTACAGAGTGACACTGTATAGATGATTTTTTAACGATTTCCCAAATGCATTGATTTATAGTGTCAAGTACTCTTCAGCAAATTGTTGTAATTATTTGTTTTTTTGTACTTTTATGATTGTAAACTCAATCGAAATAAAGTTTCTTTTGACTTTGACTTTGACTCCAGTGGTGTGGAGAGCACGGGACTCACGTCTGAGCATACCCGTCCCAGTCGGGGTGACAAATGCAAAACAACAGTTGATGGACAGAATGCAGAACAATGTCATACATTCACCCCAGTACAGAGTTCTAGGCCTAAATCCATCGTTTTTTGCTCACCACACCACCTCAATTCAGACATGGCCATATGCAAATCAGCCTTGACCCTGTGCCTCATGGGAACAGTCCAGCCCGAACTGCCAAGCCATGTCTTCCTTGGACCGGACTCAAGCATCCTAGGACCGGTTTCTGGCCATCAGCCGTCTTCAGCCAGGATAGCTTGACTCCAGTGGTGTGGAGAGCACGGGACTCTCGTCTGAGCATACCCGTCCCACTCGGGGTGACCAATGCAAAACAACAGTTGATGGACAGAATGCAGAACAATGTCATACATTCACCCCAGTACAGAGATCTGGGCCTAAATCCATCGTTTTTTGCTCACCACCCCACCCCACCCCAATTCAGACATGACCATATGCAAATCAGCCTTGACCCTGTGCCTCATGGGAACAGTCCAGTCCGAACTGCCAAGCCATGTCTCCTTTGGACCGGAATCCAGCATCCTAGGACCGGTTTCTGGCTATCAGCCGTCTTCAGCCAGGATAGCTTGACTCCAGTGGTGTGGAGAGCACGGTACTCGCGTCTGAGCATACCGCGTCCCACTCGGGGTGACAAATGCAAAACAACAGTTGATGGACAGAATGCAGAACAATGTCATACATTCACCCCAGTACAGAGATCTGGGCCTAAATCCATCGTTTTTTGCTCACCACCCCACCCCAATTCAGACATGACCATATGCAAATCAGTCTTGACCCTGTGCCTCATGGGAACAGTCCAGTCCGAACTGCCAAGCCATGTCTCCTTTGGACCGGAATCCAGCATCCTAGGACCGGTTTCTGGCTATCAGCCGTCTTCAGCCAGGATAGCTTGACTCCAGTGGTGTGGAGAGCACGGTACTCGCGTCTGAGCATACCGCGTCCCACTCGGGGTGACAAATGCAAAACAACAGTTGATGGACAGAATGCAGAACAATGTCATACATTCACCCCAGTACAGAGATCTGGGCCTAAATCCATCGTTTTTTGCTCACCACCCCACCCCACCCCAATTCAGACATGACCATATGCAAATCAGTCTTGACCCTGTGCCTCATGGGAACAGTCCAGTCCGAACTGCCAAGCCATGTCTCCTTTGGACCGGAATCCAGCATCCTAGGACCGGTTTCTGGCTATCAGCCGTCTTCAGCCAGGATAGCTTGACTCCAGTGGTGTGGAGAGCACGGTACTCGCGTCTGAGCATACCGCGTCCCACTCGGGGTGACAAATGCAAAACAACAGTTGATGGACAGAATGCAGAACAATGTCATACATTCACCCCAGTACAGAGATCTGGGCCTAAATCCATCGTTTTTTGCTCACCACACCACCCCAATTCAGACATGGCCATATGCAAATCAGCCTTGACCCTGTGCCTCATGGGAACAGTCCAGCCCCTACTGCCAAGCCATGTCTTCCTTGGACCGGAATCAAGCATCCTAGGACCGGTTTCTGGCTATCAGCCGTCTTCAGCCAGGATAGCTTGACTCCAGTGGTGTGGAGAGCACGGGACTCACGTCTGAGCATACCCGTCCCACTCGGGGTGACAAATGCAAAACAACAGTTGATGGACAGAATGCAGAACAATGTCATACATTCACCCCAGTACAGAGATCTGGGCCTAAATCCATCGTTTTGTGCTCACCACACCATCCGAATTCAGACATGGCTGGCAGTCAAGGCTGATGCAAATCAGCCTTGACCCTGTGCCTCATGGAAACAGTCCAGCCCGAACTGCCAAGCCATTTCTTCCTTGGACTGGAATCAAGCATCCTAGGACCGGTTTCTGGCTATCAGCCATCTTCAGCCAGGATAGCTTGACTCCCGTGGTGTGGAGAGCACGGGACTCACGTCTGAGTATACCCGTCCCACTCGGGGTGACAAATGCAAAACAACAGTTGATGGACAGAATGCAGAACAATGTCAAACATTCACCCCAATACAGAGATCTGGGCCTAAATCCATCGTTTTTTGCTTACCACACCACCCCATTCCAGACATGGCCATATGCAAATCTGCCTTGACTCTGTGCCTCATGGGAACAGTCCAGCCCGAACTGAGAAGCCATGTCTTCCTTGGACCGGAATCAAGCATCCTAGGACCGGTTTCTGGCTATCAGCCGTCTTCAGCCAGGTTAGCTTGACTCCAGTGGTGTGGAGAGCACGGGACTCACGTCTGAGCATACCCGTCCCAGTCGGGGTGACAAATGCAAAACAACAGTTGATGGACAGAATGCAGAACAATGTCATACATTCACCCCAGTACAGAGATCTAGGCCTAAATCCATCGTTTTTTGCTCACCACACCACCCCAATTCAGACATGGCCATATGCAAATCAGCCTTGACCCTGTGCCTCATGGGAACAGTCCAGCCCGAATTGCAAAGCCATTTCTTCCTTGGACCGGAATCAAGCATCCTAGGACCGGTTTCTGGCTATCAGCCGTCTTCAGCCAGGATAGCTTGACCCCAGTGGTGTGGAGAGCACGGGACTCACGTCTGAGCATACCCGTCCCACTCGGGGTGACAAATGCAAAACAACAGTTGATGGACAGAATGCAGAACAATGTCATACATTCACCCGAGTACAGAGATTTGGGCCTAAATCCATCGTTTTTTGCTCACCACACCACCCCAAATGTTTTTGCATTCATATGAGAATACAGCTCAACTTTTTTAGTGCAGCCTTTTTAGCAAAGTTCCCTTATTATTTTTTAGGTCTTTCCGAGACATACAGTAATCCATATGGTGATCGTAATCCCGCCTGCTGCTTGCCTCCTTATTGCAATTGGCTGAGTCCAATTTCCGGCCTCCCTATTGGTTGCTGCCCCGATTAGTCACTTCTGTTTTTATCGGAAGCAGCATCGACCAACAACGGTTGCATAGCGCTGTAGGGCTTTCTCAGTTTAGTTTAGGGACTACTTGTTTTTTATGCGCCCACTCCACTCCAACAACCCCCTCCCCCCTCATTCCAAACAAATTACAAGTTCTCTTTGTGGTTATGAAATGTACCCGTGGCGTGCTTTCTTCCCTCCTTTACCGCCCGCACCGCAAACCAAAGGGTTCCCGGGTTGTAGGCGACTGACAGGCAGGCGCGAGGCGCATTATGAACGGGCATTTTCATTAGCTTTGCGCTTTACTTCTAGGAAGCTACATCGGCATCATGGATTTAATGCCGATGAGCACGTATGGCTCCTAATCTCAGCCTGGCTGCCAGCGTCATGAACTTAATAGTGGGCGGCTGCCGCTTGTCCTTTCTTCCCATAGCCCCGTGTCAGCCCGGGCACACACACAGCCGCACCCGAGTACCTCACAGGTCTTTTAAAAGACCATTTACGTGAAATGAGGCTTTGCTGTTTTTTCACTTCTCCTTAGAGCCCCTGCATCTGCACTAAGATCCCTGTCGTGACTGGCAGCCAGGGATGAGACCGCTTCCTGGGCACACACACAGCCGCGCCCGAGAACTACAATACCCAGAATGCATTCTGTTAACATCCGACACTGAAGACCCTCGCACAGTATTTTGCTAATCTTGCTTACATACAGGGCATGTGCAGGTAAAATACACTCGCCACCGTTCTCCCTGCACTCCTTCCTCAGGCAATGCTCAGTGTACAGTAGCTTTACCCACCAAGGACGCAATACACACAGCACAGCAGCATGAACAGAACTGCAGCATATTGTGCATACAGATGATTGCGGTTTTTCTAACAAGTACTAACTGTTCAAAACATCAGCTCAACCTGTGCTACAAGGCACATAAACCCTCCAGGCTATTTTACAATAAGCCAAAACTACATCCTTAATCTTGAAGAATAGCGACCACGTGCCTTTGTTTTCTTTGACGTGTGCATCGTGTGCAGGTTTTTTTGTTGATTGCTCACTCCACTGCAAACTCAAAAATATAAATACAAACTTTATAACAGCATTAGCTTCAACTTTTGCAAATACAAGACCTATTGCATTTCAAATGTTTTGTCTTTTTCACGTGCAGACAAAAACAGACTTTAAATTAAACGAAGCTGCCTGTGGGTGATGGTAGGCAGGGAGACCGAAGGAAGGAATAAAGCAGCAGCCTCTGGGGCTGCATCACGTGGAAGCAGGCAGGCACCCCTGAACCACGGCAGGGTTGGTGCAGACCTGCCTGCCTACAAAGAGGGTTGAGAACATTTCTCACAAGATTTGCACCATTTTCTGCAGAACATAGGGACGTGGAGAAATAAACCTTAAATACGGGAGGTCAAAAAGATTGATTTTGCAAAAATATTTAAATCTCTTTCCATTTAAATTTTCTGGAAGGACCGCAATAGGAAAATGAAATTATGGCTTCCTCTGCGGAGAAGGTCAGCAACCCTTGACGGACACACCCCAGTCACCCATGCATGAAAAGAATAAGGCCAAGCTAGGGCAGTTGTGTTTCTTTCAGAGCTCGGTCGGTGTTCACACTTCATTAACAAGGATGACAGTACGGGTGCAAGGAACAAGCCTTTCTATAATTTGCACAGGGGCGGTGGGTGACATTTGAAAGTGGTGGGTTGCAAAGTGATTTGCATACAGCACCGTAGCGAGCGAGCGCAGCGAGCGATCCCGAACCCCAAAAGGGGGGTTATAGGGGGGTTACCCCCCAAGAAAAATTGTGCATTTTCAAGTAAATTTGAGAAAGCAGGAAGGTTAATAAAGCAATTGTGAAAGTGCAGTTATTACATTAATAGATGGCATAACATAGGTAGCTGCTTATTCAGTATAACCACAGAGCTTCATACATTCCGTCCTATTATGCTCAGGTGCTGAATTTCGACTATAAGACTTTAAATAAATACCAGCTTGAAATACCATGTTTTAACAGTGTGGCTCACGCTCGCCCCATGCACAGCTTGATGCAATTGAATAAAGGCATGTCAGTCGCAGTGATTTAGATTATCAGCTTTCACAAAGTGCTAAAACAAATTCTGTCCTGAACAGTGCCGTCCTTAGGAGTGCCCACCACATATAGTGCCCAGTAACCACCTAATGTCCCAGGTCCAAAAGAAAATGTCTCACTATCTACTACCGCCATGTTCGAGTTGTATTGAACTATGTAGGCAGCTTCAAAAAGACTCAATATAGGTAGCATGCGCTATTAAAAAAATAAAACACTTTCACAAAATACCTAAGAAGGTGTAACAATTCACAGGGACTGGGCAGACACAATCACTATGCGTGGCAATTTGGGTATATTTTAGACTTGCAACTAGCCCGAGGGAGGGGCAGACAGCTAAACAAGTCTGGTTGCCTAAAACAAGTGTAAATGTGCTCAACTGGTCAAATTGTGTTTACGCCGGTTTTGGTTGTAATTGATGGCATCACTTCAAACTTTCAGACAATGCAACCTATCTTATACTGTCAGTGATGGAACTTTCAAATAGTTACGTACATATTCACATTGTTTTCTGGCACAGACTTGGACCTCCTAGCACTAAACATACATAAATCATGGGGAATTAAAAAAACAGGATGAGATTTCCTTAAATAGGCACATGTTAACATATTTTTGTAGTATAACACTAATATGTACTTATGAGTGTAGTGTTTAGTTATACATGGCTGCTTAATTTGCTAAATTGTGACAGGCTTCCATGTATGCATGTTCAAGAGTTAAATAAACACAGAAATATACAATTTTACGGCTCCATTTATTCTCAAAGCACAAAATAAACATTGAAATATATACCAGTTATATAGGCAAAAAATAACTATGGATAAATACAGACGGAAATGTTAGGCGCAGTACTCTCTTATACACAAGCAGATGCACTACAGTAGCCACGGTGCGCGTATCCCTCAGATGCAGAGCAGGAACAGGACAGATAACCATAGTTAATGAGTTCCTCACAAATAACTACAGTTATTCACAGTGCAAGTGTTCTTTCCACCCAGAGCAGGTACAGTAGAGGCATCCGTCCTTCGGGCTTCCCTCAAACGTACAGCAGGCATACTACAGGCATCCACGGTGTAAGCATCCCTAGCACACTGACTGGCTACGCAAACATGTTTCTTTCAACACAGATACAGGACACATATTCTTGTCCTTAAATGAATCAGCCACAAAAAAGACCTACTTCAAGATATCATATTATGTACACCACTGTATACACTTTGTATACCATTGCCACTTTCCTCATAGCAAGAGTAGGTCATATACACTCATCCACAGTACAAGCTCCCTGTAGCACACACAGAAGGCGAGAAGCTGGCACTTCGAGCTTCTCACACACACACACACACACACACAGAGCAGGAACAGCTAAGGGACCAGTAGCGCAAGCTGCCCTAACACAAAAAGCAGGTGCATTCGTAAGCTTTCCTCACACACACGTACGCACACTCACACACACTAAATATTTGTTTCCACGATACAGATCTGCACTGCAAGCTTCCCACACACAGAACCGGGCCCGGACGGCATGATTCCAGTTATCAGACTGTTTATAATACCGGAAATAACAGTAAAAGGTGCCATAATGCTCACAGCAGATACAATTCAGGCGTCTGCTGAGAAAGCGTCTCTCACACACAGGTGCAGGTATTCATAGAACCAGATTCCCTCACAAGCAGGTGCAGTACAAAGAAGAGCCACAGTCCAAACGTCCCTAACATAAAGAGCAGGTACAATACAAGAATCTGCAGGGTAGGTTTCTCAAACACATAGAGGACTTCTCTGTTGGGTGAGAGGGCCTTTGCCCATGCATTGAATTGCTCGTTCGCCACCCTTGCCATTCTCACTTGCACGGATGCTGCAGGAATGGAAGCCAGGGATAGCCAGTGCTACCTGTGGCTTGCCCTTTGGAAACCATCGCACTGCCCTTGCTACCCCTGGCCTCAGGAGTCATGAAGGCAGGGGGAGGAACAGGATGGATGTAAACATGGCTCCAGTGCCCGGTTCACTTCCAATCGTTTCCACTTCTTCCCTTTTTTCCTACCCCTGAGGCAGTTCAAAGTATTGCCAGCCACGGGATCAACTCTTTGCTGGCACCGCGGTCACTGTGTGTGCCACGTCACTTCCGGCTCCCCATTGCAATTTGGTGAATCAATATCCACAGCAAAATCTCATGAAACCCATACCACATGTGGTGGGGCTCGAGAACCCAGAGGCTAGACCGACTTCAGCTAGGAACAAACAAATCCTGCCAGACCCCTGCAGACAGAGGAATGCAATGGTACACGCGTATAGAACATAAAATACAATTGTAATCACAGGAGCACAATTGAAGCCAATAACTGGCTCACGGAAGAGAAAAAGTGAGCTTTGCATGAAAAAGAGCATAAGATGCAAAAACAGATCAAAACGGATAGATAGAAGATTTTTCAAAATGCACCAGCAGAACCCAGGCTTAGAGGCGAGGCTTCACCACCTATGGAAAAGAAACAAACTGAAACAACACGTTTACTTCTGCATTCTGGAGACCCACAGCCACATACACAAAACTCCCTCTTCCACATGTGATGACTGATTAACATGCAGTGACGTTTAGCATGCAGCGATGTGGTGGCATCTAGCTGTGTGTGAGCATGCAGTGATATGCTTCCATCCCTCTAACCGTGCTGTAAGGACGAATGTACTATAAAATCTCTTAGTAAGCGATTTTAAATCGAGTTAGGCGGTCTTCATTGTCTACAGGACATAAATCTAAGGCATATAAAGTTAGGTAGGAATCTCAGATCCTATGGGACATTATTTACAATCACTCTACTCTCCCGCCAAGTCTTATCGACTACCTGGAAAATTTGTGTTTGTTTAGGTCGGAAAAAGAGAAGGTCTAACCACAAGCCTCCAGGATCGACCTCGATGTCCACTCCATCATCCTTCAACGGCTAAACAGACAGGCATAATTAAAAAATAGATATGAGGTGGTCGTCAAAGAGCCGCCTACACTAACCGTCACTCTGTGCATGCAACAATAGAACTACCTCCTCTGAGTTACCTAACGAGCGGTCATCGCACAATGTCAAAACAGGACAAGGATGCTTGGCCTTATGTCAAGCATCACAGAGGCCGAGGGCACTCACTCACCGTCTTTCTTCGGCATCTTGGAAACCGGGCCTGGGGGGCTCTCGCCGGGGTCTGCTTGCTTCTCCTCCTGCCCGGGGTCGTGCCACTCTGCCCCCGCCCACCCACGCGCGTCATCCAATAATGGATGTTGCGCGGTGGACCAGCCAATCCTGGCGCTGCATGCAGCACCAGGATTGGCTAGGGGGGCACACTGTGTACTCGCCCTGGGCAGCCTTTCAAACCTGGCCCGGCTGAAGCCGCACCCCCCGCCCCTTCTCTATGCCTAAGGGCATCGGCGCATGCGCGGGCAAGTCTCAGCCCGGTAGTATCATGCGCACAGTGCTGGCCTGCTGCAGACTGTCAATCAAGCAGCTGCAGGAGACCAGCAGCCCCGCCCCCCACCCCCTGCGCACTCCGACCGCACCATTACCGGCATTAATTGACATGATCCGTGTCACTCCTGCGCTGCGTGCGCTGTTGAAGAATTACTATTTATTAGCTTTAACTTAAGCTTAGCTGCAGTACCTGTGCCACGGTGCGTCCAGGGCTTAGTGGGGCTACGCCCCAATGGACGCACCGCGGCTGAATTTGCAGTTGAATATTCGACTGCTAAAGTAAAGGGTACCAATGACGCACTGTGCTTCCACGTCCAATACATTCCTCATTCAGATGCTCTTCAGAGAGTTTGCCTAACGGGCCGTCTCCTTTCATGAACATGTCTGATCTTTAATACAGACAGGTAGGCCCACTAGAATTATGCGATTGTGAGGCCGAAGTGTTTTGCGTATATTTATAGATTTGCCACCCTTGCCACATAATCCAACATCTGCATAATCTGCAGGAATAAAAAAATTTTTTATAGCTCAAACGCTTCAAAAGTTATGAAAAACACAGCAACACATGTTGCTGCAGAAATGGAAGGGTCTTCTTTGCGAAGGTTGACTTATCACTTTTTATTATTGCTTCATTTGGGCATTAAACTGTTACTAACAAGGTACAATGTATGCTCAGATAGTGCTAACAAGTGTAAAAATTACAAAATAATGTAGTAATGCTATAACTAAATGTGGAACATTACGCCACATAATTTTTCTTTTCTTGCCGAATAATTTAGTCAACCCTGCCGCATAATTTGGCCCTTCTCTGCTCCATAATTCCGGTGGCCCTGCAGATAGTCCAAGAAACATGCTGAGGCCATGTTATGTGTCGTCATGTCTTCACAGAAACTACATTAAAAGACAAGATTTCAATACTGTGATTTCACCTGCAGTGAAAAGAACTGGTTCATTTCTATGCAGTAGCCCCTGCACTGGTCGCCATGACATTTTATTCCCATTAACTGGGAAGACATTCAGAAATCCTGAGATGTCTGTAGCTGGAAGTGTATCCCAATTTCGGGCAGCCAGCAAGGCGAGGACACTGTAGGGTGCAGAGTACACGGGACAGCCACTGCCCTTCCACTTAGTCTGCAGCTTTTAACAGCCAGGGATTTTCTTATGAGTGGGTCTTCAAGTCAGAAAAAAACGACTGAATAATTCTACTAACCATATGTCCGCCTCTGCGGTCCAAAAACACCCCTCCCACTCTAATGGGCTTCCTTGACAGAAGTGCAGCGCATATTATTTCACACTAAAAGGTCACATGGACCCATCTTTTCTTGCTAAGAATCACCATTGGAAAGAACCAAAACACTTTTTTTCCTTTAGTGACTTAGATACATATTAAAGTGCTCCAAAAATGGTAATTTCCATGATTCCTGCAATTAACTTTTTTCCATATCACAAAAATGTGTAAATCTGCTTATTCTGAACATTGCTCTCATGAGTCCTTGCCAGCCTGTATATTGTATTATTTCACTTGTCTCACACACCTTTCCCTCCTGGAGGTCAGTGCAGCCTTGGACATTAACTTCAGTAGGTGCATGTATGGATGGATGGATGGATGGATGGATGGATGGATGGATGGATGGATGGATGGATGGATGGATGGATGCAGCAGACTTCATCTTCAGTTGTGGCATGTTGCAGCCCCAGAGGACTGCACATGGGCATCTGGTATTTCGTAATGTCCTGTGCCAGACAGATAATAATTATGGCATCAGAACGAACATGATCTGTACTTACTTGGGATTATTTATTACATGTATGGCCTTCATGAACCCTCCCACCCCCTCCCTTCTCCCTCTATCTTTTCTCTGAGTTCTTGTACTTTAAGGGTGTTGGTGATGGCATCAGAGGCCTTGTGCAGACGTTCCCTCCTCCTTTTGACAGCTTCCCTAGAACTAACAGTGCGCTTACAACTCACCCATTACTTACATTGGTTGGCTATTTTTTCACTCTCATTTGCTTGCATCTTATTTGATGGCTTGCCTTGTTCATCTTGTTTGTCCCTGCCCTGGAACACAGCCTCTTGACTCGGGTCCTTCCACTTCTCACATTTATTGAACTACTTTCTTTTTTATGCCTATTCACTCCATGACAGTGCATGTATTTTCCAGTAGTTCCTCATGTGTGCTTCTCTCCTCCTGCATGCCATGTTGTCTCTCACCCATTTGTTTCTCTCCCCTGTGCTCTGTGTTGCTGTATCTCACTTGTCTTTTTCTCCCTTTTCCCCATGTTGCTCTCCCTTGAGTGCTGTGCTTACCACCCCCCTGCCAATGCCGCTCACCGACTTCTCCGTTGCCCCTCACCTCCACAATCCAGTTTGCTTTATTTGGCCTTATATTGTAAACGTTTTTGGGTGAGAAAGGCAGCAGATTGCTGGTGGTCCTTTGCTTTCTAAATAAAATAGTCATGATGCATGCCTAACCAATTAAGTGGCCACCAATGGCTGCATCACTATGTCTTATGCTTTTTTTTTACTTTTGTTCATGCTGAGGAGCAGATGCTCTACAGAATGAACTAAAGGCATTAACATAGGCAACAGGTCTATTGACTTTGCCAGTTAAAAATGAGCCTTTTGGCTTTGTGAGGAGAGTAATAAGACTATAGACTACAGGGTAGAAAGTTAGCAGAGCATCACAAATCACTGGACTGCAGAGAGTGTTTCCTTTGCTTCATGCACGACGAAGTACTCAAAATGCATTCCCAATATCCCTTATGGTGCAAGTGGGGAAGTTTTCCCAAATTTTTATTTTTGACAGTCAAATTCTACTATTTACTGCACAATTTTTTAAATAATTGTCTAGAATGCCAAAGGTTTCACAATACGTTGAAATAGTCTAAACATGTTATTTTGCATTATTCCTTGCTATGGACCTCAATAAGGTATGGCTAGACTTTGGAAAATCTACCACTTCTCTTAATACCCCTGCTCTCAGATGTCAAGAAGACAGGAACAGAAAGTGAAAAAAAGGCTCCAATAGCTGTATTTTCTTTGTCTAGTTTCCCCTCATTGAGATGTTGTTGAATGTTTCAAAATGGAGCAACTGGTCAACCCATTTATATAATCGGCGGTCAAAGCATTCAGGCTTTAACTGCCACTACATCTGGCATTTTGGTGAATTTCATAGAATGGTATATGTGTGTACAAGCTTTCTTCACTTTTGCTTTCTGTAGACTTCAGTTTTTTCTATCCAGTCTATTCCAAGTAGGTTCTTCGCCATTCAGCTAGCTGAGAAGCTGCTTGGAAGCACCAGGTTGAGAATAACACAGCTCTCGCAATCTCACGCTGTATAGTAAGGAAAGCTATGCCCTAGGTTAGAACTACTTGACAGGTCCAGTAAGTAGAGATACCACTCAGGCTGCCTTATAGCTATAGGCAACAGATGCACATTAGGTAACACCAATGTCACATGTTTAGACCTCAGATAGCAATACTCATAATAATGCCATAAAAGTTATACCAGTATAATGATAAAATGCCTTCATCTGTCTCATGAAATAAGAGCAATATCAGCAGGTGCCATATGAAACCAGCGGAGCTGATGTGGCGTAGCAGCCAGAGCTGCTGACATTGGAGCTGGAGAACAAGGTTTGCGACTTGGTGTAGGCTCAACATCAAGGGATTTTGGAAACATCACTTAATCTCCACATGCCTACAAAAATAAGTATTTTCAATGCAATACGTCTTGCATTACTGAAAGTTTTTTTGGGGGGGAAATATTTTTATTGGCATTTTCTTAATTGCAATATGAAAACATTCTTCAGTAGCAAAACATATTGACATATTCAGTTCGACATCTGTATCATATTCAAATAACAGTGGTGGACATTCAGTTACTCGCAGTATACACCAGTACATCCTAAGTAGGCCCCTTCACCTCCTCCATCTGCCTACCCACCCTAGGAGATTATTGTGAGACAGAGAGTCTGAGTCCATAGTAATCCAGCCATGGCTTTCATATTTTCCAAAACTTTTTGGGGCAGCCCGTGCTTTATAAGTCGTCTTTTCCCCCAGCATATACATGTCCATACTCTTTTTCCATTCAACCAGGGATGGAATCGTCTCCGCCCCCCATGCCTTAGCCAACTCACGTTTAGCCACCACCAATCCCAATTGGAGTAAGATTAACTGTGGCTTGGGGAGGTCAATTTCAGTGGATATTCCTAGCAGTACAAACTGGGGATTAAGCGGGACCGTCCCTCCCAGAATATTCCCTAGTTCCTCCAACAGTGTAGCCCAGTACAGCTGGATCTTGGAGCAGTCCCATATTGTATGGAAGAATGTACCTTCCGACGATCTACAGCGGCAACAATGAGGTGTCTCCCCCCTCCCTATACGATGCAGTCGTGCCCTGTCATAGTACACTCTGTGCAGGTATTTGAATTGAATCAATCTAAGCCGTGATTTAATGGCCACCTCTCGAGGATGCATCAGCCCATTTCCCAATCTATGTCCTCCATCTCTCCCAATTCCGACTCCCATGTCGCCCGCAGCTTCTTTAACGTATCTGGCTTATTATTAATTATTGTTCTGTATGTCCATGCGTCCGCTTTCTCCCCTAACTGCCCCATAAAGAGTCGGCCCTCTAAGGGGCGCGTATTCAGGAATGTCAGTGGTGTCTATGTGTTGCGCCCGCCATGCATGGGCCAGTTGCAGGTACTTGTAGTGTTGGGTTGCGTTCATATCATATTTAGCCTGAAGTTGTGAGAAAATGACCAGCTCTTTGCGGTGCAGTACGTCCTTAAGTTGTGAAATGCCTAGCAGGTCCCATCGTCGGAAACCTCGCAACTTTGTGATTTCCTGGAGCCTAGCATTACTGAAAGTTTGAGCTATTGGCATTGCTAATAATAATACAATGACAATAGCTCAAACTATAATAATGCGAGACATATTGCATTGCAAGTGCTTGTTATGTCTGGTCTTTGAGACAACTTTAGCTGTCTCGCCAGTTTGTTTTCCAAAATTCTCTTACATGGAGGGTCTTTTGGTCAGCAGGCTTAATCCGTTAGTCTGTTAAAAAACTAATTACGTTTTGCTTCTGCTCACCACAGTGACCAATTTGACAATAGGTCAGCCCTCTTAACTCGGTGGCTTCCTTGACTTTGAATGACATTACAAAGCTTGTGCAAATTGTTCACCTTTCCATAAAAATAGTTAATTTTTCTTCTGTGACGGCGCTTTTAAAGTATGCTTTTTTTAACTGCGATTTATTTTTGCATTTTTGTGTATTATCTTGAAAAAAAAAGCTATGTATTAAGGTTTATTATTTAGCCTGCACCCTTTTTACATTTGCTGTTATAAAGTTTATTGATTACATTACAACTGCCTACAATTAGTGTGTTTGGTTTGGTGAGGATTGTTTCAACAGTTGTAGTAAATTGCTTTGCACAACTTAAATTATTTGTTTTTTTAACAAGTACTAAACTAGTCATATCAGTGAATGTGTTTAATATGTAATGTTTATTGCAAGCAAATTATTTTTATTGCATATTTGTAAAATATAAATTGAAAAAAAGTAACCATTTCAACAGCAATACAAGGCCAGACGAATTGACTATGCCAGTGCTTATTTTAACAGTTATAGGTCTGTTATTTTCCAATAGATACTGCTAACTGCACTTTCCTAAAGACGTGGAACATTTTCGAGGAATTGGTCTTGCGTGCCAACTTGTGGTGCCTGTGGATACCCCAGCCTCCCCACACTGCTTCAGCAAGTGATGGCAAGGAACTGTATGTAGGGGCCACACCTGCATGCTGATATCAGTTCCTTTATTTCGGGCGCAGATCCAGAGCTCCGTTCCCAAACATTTGTCAATGTTTTATCGTCTCCCAAATCTTTTTTCCACACAGAGTTGTAGGAAAATATTTTACCAAAAAACACTGCTGCCAAGTCGTGCTGTATGAAGCCGATGACGATCACAAACACGTACAAATGTCTGCCAGTTGGGACTAGGATCTAAGCTTGACTCCAAATCCTGCAACATATGCTTCATGGTACACCCAAAGACCATAAGGAAAATAGGTTTGTTGCCAAATGGGTCAGGTCACACTCAAAACAGCAGACTTGCTTCTTCTCCAAATCACTGTTCCTAGGAACAGCCGCTCCTCAAACACAAAATCCAAGAGGAACTCTTCTCTGTCCCTTCACTTCTGCGCTTGGGAAAACTTGTACAGTCGGCCCCTATTGTTCAACTCTGAGACTCCTCTAATGCTGGTTCTAGTGTACCCTGAGTTACCTAGACTATCATGGATCGTACAGCAGATAGAGGTCTTCGAAACACCATGCTGCAACTTTTCTGAACATGGTCAGTTACCTCTGGAGCACTTTCTGCCCCATAAAACCACAGGGGCATTCAGTCTGAGAGTGTATTACTACTAGGGGTGATAAAGATCAATTTACAATGGTCAGGCGATTTCAGTAGTTGTTTCCTAATTTGAATTTGCCCGGCGTAAAACGCCTCTAATACCATACGAAATTATTCAATAAAGAGGCAGGCGCTGGAGACTGGAAGACAGGAAACAAGTTTTATTCCGACGGAGTGGAACACATCAGATCGGACAACAAGGTATCATCTCGAGGTGCTCTCTCAACCTCTCTGAGACCTGGTCTTTTATACACTGGTTCAAGACATGTGAACGTCCTTTATTACAACAGGGACATTGTAGAGCATGAGAACGACATCACTGGTAACGCCCCCCCCCCCAGTTCCGGCCCATTCCAACACATGACAACAGTAGAGACTCTTTCCCCTCATATGATTGGGAGGGGGCTATCACGCAGCTGAGTGTTCTGCCGATTCCTTTGGGATGTGTGCGCCTGATCGAATCTTCTGGGGTGGAGGGTCGTGATCAATAGTGGCTCCTTTCAGGAGAGGCGAGTGCATACAGTAGTGGACAATAAACTATAACCTCGGGCCAAAGGATGACCAGCGGTCCGTGCTGACGTTCAGGCTCAGAGGAAGGGGTCATCAAAGGAGGGGTATTCATGGAGGGACAGGAGGTGTTGGTCAGGCGTGGGGTGCGATTCTTAGGGACAGAGTCATGCGGGAGGGGAGGGCTCCTGACTTGTGCATGAGAGAGCGGGGGCAGTCAGGGTGCATGGGGGACGCTTGCAGGGTCAGGGAAGTGTGCTGATGAGCGATCGTGAACAGGGAGACCATGGTACCTAAAATGGCTGTCGTGTATGCTCGTACGTGGGTCTGCAAGATGGCGTAGATAATGTTTAGGACACTAACTAAATTTCCACAGTCCTCCCTTTAACATGTCTCGCCAGCTTGTCAGTTTGGATCAATCCCCATGAGACCACGCACCTCTACCTCGTATAGGGGACTCATGCGCTCAGGTTTAAAGTTCAGAGTCTTAGGGCACATACAGGTGGAAATGAGTGCACATAAAGATGGTAAACATTGAATACCCAAACAACATCCACATAGTATCGTGATTGGTATCAATAAAAACGTGAACAGTCTCCATCCCCAGTTCTTTAAAGTGTCCCAGAACCAGCCTCCAAGCGACCATCCTTCCTGTTCCTGGTGAACCTCCGAGGACAGTCTGTGGAGGTGTTCGATTGCTTTATAGACTGAAGGTGAGTTATCCGGCACGTAGGTGCAACAGCTGGAGCCGATGATGCGGCATGCACCTCCACGGTCGGCCAGAACCACATCTAAAACAAGACGGTTTTGAAGAGCCACCAGGCGGACTGCCTGAAGCTCAGCCGTGTTGTTGGCGAGGACGCCAGCGGTGATGTTGATGGTTGTTTCTAATACCTGAGTTAGATGTCGGATTGCGCGGCTATTGGCCATTGGTCCCCACAGAGGAACTAGTCCCTTTGCTGCATCCAGGAACTGTGCTCCGGTGGAGTCGGCTTGTTCAACATCTTCAGCGCGCTTTTGCCGGTGGTGGTTGGCTGGGGCCACATACGTGGGAGGAAGAATGAAGGCGATGTAGCACGTACCCTTCCAGCCTTTTGGAAGCCACGTGTAAGCTTTGGTGCCACAAACAAAGTACATATTCGGGGAAGCAACAAAGGAAGGGGGGTCAGCTGAGGCCAATGGTTTGGTGATGCGGCAAGAACTGTGACCCACCAGCTGTGTTCCTTGTCCTTTTAGGCATACGAGCCCTGTGACATTGATGACTGACAGGGCCGCAGTCAGGGTGGCAGCCGTTTGTTTCCGCAGGTGAGAGAAGGTGGATCTGGCTGGATTGTGGAGCACTTGCATTTCGACCCTTTCTTTGGCAGGGATGTTCGTAAGGAAGGTTGAACCTGAAATTGCGGGACAAAAGGGTTTTCCTGTGTTGTTCAGCCAAAACCCATAGTAGAAGTGCGACACTGTCTGACCAGAAGCGGCATTGTCCTTGTGGCTTTCTTGCATGAGGATCAACCAGGCGAGGCAAGAGCCGTGAACTGAGAAAGGTGAAGGAATAAAGGGGATGGAGTGTCCGGTAGCATGTGGGAGCAACCCACAGATCCAGCAGTTTGTGGCATTTGCAGCAAGGTTGTGCTGGTGCAACAGTTGTACAAAGGAATTGTTCCAGAATTCCCTACGCCTTTCTCGAAGCTGAGGTGAAAGGGTGATCAGGTGGTGCTCTTTCACGGTGGTTGGCTGGACAGTGGTCGGCAACATTTGGTGAGCGGGCGTGCTTTCCTCCAGGATCCAGAAGGAAGTCATGAGGAGGAGGCAGAACAGGAAGACAATGAAGAAAGCGATTGTCTTTGATTTGTGCAAATTGTCAGTCTTTGGATTCCTGTAGTGGGTATTTCCTATTGCTTTCGACGTCTTCTTATCTGGCGCTTCCATCATCTTCTTATCTGGCGCTTCCATCATCTTCATCTTCAAGGTGCTCGGTAGTGGGCAGAACCCCAGACTTAGTTTAGCTTCTCTCCAGGTAACCCTTGGTTGCTTTGGGTCACCGTTCTGAGACTTTTAACTTAGTCAGTGGCCTACTTACCCGAAGCTCCCTCCTTTCGACGTAGGAAATACCCTTCTCGAGATGGCACAGTGGGGTCAGAGTGTTTTGAAAGTTCAAGTGCCTCGGTATCAGGATAACAGTTCAGTGATGGTCGGTCTTTGTTCAGGAGCTCTTCTTGGGTGGTGACGTGGTCTGTCGTAGCCAGGGTTGAGGAAACCTTTTTGCAGTGGTGGGCGTGCAGCCAGTGCTTCTTCCCCTCCACTCGAAGAGCCGTCCGAGTGGTGATCAGTACTTGCCAGGGGCCCGTCCACCGAGGTTCCAGACTCTTCGCTCGTTGAAAGTTCCGGATTAAGACGTAGTCACCCGGTTGGATATCGTGACCGGGACCCCTGGAAGTATCGGGGATGGCCTGCTGCACCTGTTGATGAATGACAGACAATGTCTTAGTTAACTTGTACAAATATTCTGACAGCAGGACGTCGGGGACGTCATGAATGGAGGTTGGTTTGGGGGCAGTCCAGAGGTTCATAGGCCGTCCAAACACAACTTCGTAGGGGGTCAAGGGATGTTTAGTGGGGGTGGAGCGCATTTATAGTAATGCCAGTGGAAGGGCATCTGGCCACTTAAGTCCTGTGGTGGCCACTATTTTTGACAGTTTCAGTTTCAGTGTAGCGTTGTGTCGCTCAACCAGGCCAGCGGATTGGGGGTGGAAGACCGCACGGAACCTTTGTTTGACCCCCAACCCCTTCAGGATAAGTTGGATAACTTCAGCTATGAAGTGGGGGCCATTGTCGCTCCATAAAATTCGACAAAGGCCGTAGCGAGGGAAAAACTCCTTCAGTAGTACTTTGGCAGTAGTCATGGCAGTGTTATCACGGGTCGGATAGGCTTCCACCCATTTGCTGAAGGCACATACAATGATTAATACGTACTTCAAGCCTTGGCACCTCTCTAGCTGGATGTAATCCATCTGGAGGACCTCAAAGGGGTGGTCGGGGATCCCAAACCCTCCCCGGGGTACCACAGTTCCTTTCCCGGGGTTGTGTTGTAAGCAGATAAGGCACTGTTGGACTAGGCGTTTGGCTGAGTCGGGGATCTTGCCATTGTGCCAGACTTTGGAAATGAGTTCGATCATGGGGGCAGAACCTATGTGTGCAGGGGAGTGTGCCATTGTCAGTATGGGGATCAAGTATGCATCAGGCAGCAACCAATTGTTTGTGTCCTTTGTCCGCCAGCAGCCTTCATCGTCCCTTAGACCCACCCGTGCCCACTCAGTCAGTTCGTGTGGTGTGCTGGTCGATTGGATATCCCTGATCGTTTCCCTAGCGTCGGTCCATTTTTCTGCCTGTGACCTGGTCACATACATGCGTGTCGTGGCCCTATTCTCAGCTGTGGTTCGGGCGGTGATGTCGGCCAGTGCGTTGCCCTGTCCCACTAAATCTGTCACCTTTTTGTGTGCCTGGCATTTAATTACTGCCAATCGTTTGGGGAGGAGAACTGCTTCAATCAGGGCGGAGACTAGATCTCCGTGAAGGATGGGTGTACCATGGGACGTCAGGAATCCCCTTTCCCTCCACAGGATCCCAAAATGATGAACCACTCCGAAGGCGTACTGGCTGTCCGTGTAAATGTTCGTCGTGGTTCCTTCTGCTATGATACATGCTCGTGTGAGGGCAATTAGTTCTGCTGCCTGTGCTGATCGTTGTATGATGCAAGCTGTTTCAACTACTGTCCGAGCAGTCGTTACCGCTTAGGCAGCAGAAGTGGTGCCGTCTGGGAGTTTGATGCAAGAGCCATCTACCCATAGTTCTCCGTCAGGATCTGAGAAAGCAACGTCTCGGAGGTCAACTCTACTCCTAGTCTGCTCGTCTGTGAGAGTCACGCAGTCGTGTATAGGGGGCACATCGGGGTCATTTTCGGGCAAGGGTAACAGTGTAGCAGGATTCAATGTCGTGCATCTCTTCAGAGTGATGTGGGGCGCAAGCAAAGTCAATTCGTATCCTGTTAGTCGTGCACTAGTCAGATGTTGAGTCTTTGTCTGGTTCAAAAGTGTGTCAACTGCATGGGGTACTAATACTGTGAGAGGGTTCGAAAGTACAATTCCCTCACTCTGTCGGATAGAGACAGCAGCAGCGGCTACTGCTCGAAGGCAGGCTGGTAGAGCTCTGGCGACTGGATCAAGAGTGGCAGAGAAGTAGGCACAAGGGCGCTGTTTGGCGCCGATGGACTGGGTCAGAACGGACAATGCGCATCCCTCCCTTTCGTGAGTGTAGAGGGAGAAGGGCTTGGAGTAATCTGGTGTTCCTAGAACGGGTGCCGAGCAAAGGGCATCTCGCAACTCCTTAAAGGATGCTTGGCATTCGGGAGTCCACGGGAGTGGGAACGGAACATCTTTGGCCAACAGGGAAAGTAGGGGTTTTATAATGAGACTGAAATTTGGTAGCCATTGTCGGCAGAAAGAAGTAAGGCCTATTAATGAACGGACTTGCTTCTGTGTTTTTGGAATAGGGGTGTCTAGGATGGTTTGGATTCGGTCGTGTGTAAGTTTTCTCCCTTCTTTGGACAGGAGATGACCTAGGTATGTTACTTGGGACTGACAGAACTGCAGTTTCTTTTTGGAGACTTTGTGGCCATTCTCCGCGAGAAAGTGCAAGAGTTGGATAGTGGCTGTGATTGCAAGGGGAGTGGTGTCGGCCGCCAAAAGGATATCATCGACATATTGGATCAACACCACTCCATCTGGTAGCTGGATGGCGTCCAGCTGCCTTTTGAGGGCCTGGCTGTAAATGCTGGGACTTTCAGTGTAGCCCTGGAGAGCTCTACAAAATCGGTATGAACGGTTTTTTAAAGTGAAGCCGAAGAGATAACGGCTGTCTGGATGGATGGGGATAGAGAAAAATGCATTTTTAAGATCTATAACGGTGAAGGTGGTGGCAGTGGACGGGATGAGAGTCAGAATGGTGGCGATGTCCGAGACTACAGGGTACTGTGGCACCACCACTTTGTTGACTTCTCGTAGGTCGATGATGAAGCGGTACGCTTTCTCATCCCCCTCACCTTGCTTCTTAACAATGGGTAGGATAGGACTATTGCAGACATTACTAACCACTTCCTCTACCACTCCTGCATCTACCAAGGACTGAATAATTGCCACCAATGCCTTCTCGCCTTCGGGCGATATCCGGTACTGTGGGAGTTTCGGGAGTATTGCATCTGGTCGAACAGTTATGTGTACAGGATCGATCATCATTCGTCCCACATCTGAGTCGTTTCTGGCCCATAGGTGCGGGGGTAGCGAATCGAGCAAGGATAGGTCAGCATCTGTTAAAATGTACATATGTCGTGCGGGGTAGGGTCCGGACATGTTTGGGTTGTCGTACAGGATGACTCGGACTCCTTCCGGGGAACACCTAATAGTAGCTCGGAAATGTTTCAGTAAATCAATACCCATAATAGCGTCAGGGGAGTTGGAGGAGAGCAGAAACGTCGTGTCAGTGGGATTGTTTCCTAGGTCAAAGGAGATAGGTACAGACAGGGGGTTAGTGGAGGGCGTCCCATCGAAACCTATCGAGGTAATGTGTGAGCCAGACAAGGGTGCCCTTGGAATCAGTCGTTTTGATAACACACTACGTGTCGCTCCGGTGTCTACCAAAAATGGAGACTTTGTACCCAGGACCTTAGCGGTGACATAAGGACCTTGCTGGTCTACACAGAGCTCGACTGGATCCCTCCCTTGCCCCTGGCAGTCCTATGCAGAGTCGTGATCATTGTAGTCATCGGACTGTTGGCACTGATTCTGTCGGGGGCGGTCAAATGTGTTTGGTCTACCAGATCGGTCATTGGTGGTGTCGTGGGTCTGTCCTCGTCCCTGCCCTCCAGTTTTGGGCCCATTCGTCATGTCCCTTGTCTCTTTATTTTTAATCAGTTCCCGAAGGGCTGGGCATTGAGACTTCCAATGTCCAAATTCTTTACAAAATGCACATTGGTTCTCATCAAGGTCGGTTCGTGGAGCGCCAGGGGCAGGGTTGCGGTCTCTAGGTGTCGAACTCCTAGGGGCATTCGACTGGTAGTTCCCCCTATACCGTTCCCTCCCTGTGGTCACTCCCTGTAGTTGTGCAATCATTACTCGTTCCTTTAGGTCCTTTTTCTTTTTCTCAGTTGCCCTTTCGTTCTCATTCTTTTGGTGTTCGTAATACTGAGCCATCTGAAGGATAGCTGCAGGTTTAGAGGCTCCCCAACTACTTTCGCTAGTCTGTAACTTTTGGGAGACCTCTTGCGATAGCCCTTTTACGTAGTTCTGCACGAATAGGTGTTGTCCGGTTGCGGTGGTCATGTCTTGGCCACTGTAGTCGGAGAACACTGTTTCAAATCGTGAGAAGTATTCTGATACGTCCTCCTGAGGTTTCTGGCGGCAGGCCGTGACTATCGACCAGTCTACCTTCTTTTCTGGGACCAACGTTTTTAGCTTCTGCACTATTTTGTCGGGGAGTTCCAGTATGTCTTTTAAAGGTTTCTTTCCGGGCTCTCGCTGCCTATCTAGTTCATCGAGTTTTGTCCAGGTGTGTCCGAACAGCTCCGTGTGGTCAGTTCTCCGGATTTGCTTCCACACATCAGCCGGCAGACACAACCCGAAAAACAAATCCATGTCCGCTAGAGTCATTATAGTTGAGCCCAAGGCTGTGCCTAATTCGGTATAGAATGCTGTAGGGTTTTTTCTTAAATCGGGCAGGGTTTGTCTAAAAGTTAAAATATCTTGCCGATCCCATGGTTGGTAAACCCAGTTGTACACAACCCTCCCTTTGGCATCTGCATGGTTGATATCATCGTTTGTTCCCTGACCTCTCGGGGGAACCCAATAGGGGGCGGCTTCTCTGATAGGCATCATAGTGTTGGCTGCTCCTAGTGAGGGTTCAATCGTCTCAGGGACTGTGAGCTTGACCTCTGGTTTCTGCTCCGCGAGGTGGCGGAAGACTTCAAGCATTTGCATGAAGAGGTCCGTCATATCGCTTTCAGCCCCATCTCCGACATCAACCTTTCTATATAGAGCCGTCAATTTAGCAGGACCTTTAGTCTGGTACCTATCCTCATATGCGTTCAGAGTGTGGTAGCTGAACCGTAAAATAAAATGCCGTCTGTGACTACCGGCATGCGAGTTGTGCATATTCATCGTATATTCTTCACTCTCCCTCCGTTCTACCAGGGTTTTTGCTATTTGGTCGATTCCATCCCGCTCATCTTTGCTCAACCTATTTGGTCTGGCTGTTAATTGTTTGCCAGTCTCAAGTTCATCTGGTGTTGTTACCGATGCAGCTGGTGCGAAGACCGTAAGAGTCGGGGCACTAGCGCTAGGGTTACCCTCGACTGCACTCTGGACTGGTGAGTGTTGTGTTAGAGGCTGGCAGGGAGCATAAGGAGGAGGCATGTAGATCATTGGAGGACCGAGCAGTAACTCGTCATTTGCCCGTTGTTTGGAGGGAACCTCCGGGTAGAGCGTAGGGGTGGTCCTGACAGGGCATTGACCTGTCAGTCCTGATTCTTGCGTTTGTTTAACTTCCTCTCTTCTTCTTATTTCTTCATCTAATTCTTTTGCGGCCAGATGGGCTGCTTTCCGTAATTCTTTCACTGTTTTTGCTTCCTCTCTTTTCCTGCGATGCTCTGCTTCTTTGCGCCACATGCCGATACTATCGAGCATAGTGGGCGTTGCCTTATTTATTTTTACAGCTGTTTCTAGTGTTTTTATTTTATTTTCATCAAAAGAACCTATCAGTGGCCACTGGCTTTCAGGATCCCTTTTTGTATATTTATGCCATAACTTACTATAAGCTATAGCGACTAGTCCTTGCTTAGTAAACATGTCCTTATTAGGGGTGCCCTCCAGTGGAGCTGGATGGTTCATCTCTAATAAGCGGTCCGGGTTGACCCAACTATGAACCAATGGGGAGAAGATAGGCATGACGGATTACCATGGGGGCAAAAGCCTGCACTACCTATCTTTTCACTATTTGCAAAGACTGGACAGAATATTCTATTCTACACTATTTGCAAACAGAGAATACCTCCCGAAAGACCCAATTCCAAACAGTCAATGTTTGGTCAAACAATCAATCAATGAGGAACGTAATAGGTACGACGTGTTAAAGGTTTGCGTTACCTACCCTTCACTTTCTGCAAAGGGAGAGAGAATATTCCTATTCTTCCCCGTTTGCAGGCAGAGAAGATTCCTAAGAGAACCAACTTCGAACAATTCAATGCTCGATTCAATCAATCAATCAATGGGGAGAAAAACAGAATAGGCACGACGTGTTAAAGTTTTGCGTTGCCTACTCTCCCCTATCTGCAAAGACTAACCAGAGTATGGCGATTCTGTGTTTGTTTGCAAAATAGAGAATTTCTCAGAGACAAATAAGTAATACTAGTATTATCAAACAATCAATCAATCAATTTCGCAATTTTGTCGTGTGTCACGACCTTACCCGGACCGCATGGACAGTTTCTCGTCTTCCGCTTCCAGCGCCCGATTGTCCTCTACTCTCTGTTGCTATCGCGGCACTCCTGGTTGTTCCCAGTCAGGACCGTAGATCACTCGGGAGAGGTCTGCTCGGAATCAGTGAAGTTCAGATGATCGGCTGTCAGACGAGGGTCTATCGGACAGGAGCTCTTCCGATCGTTGCAGTCGTTCACTCTGTCGTCGGGACCTCTCCCACTGGATCCACGTGTCGCTGATGGGCCCCGCGTTTGGGACGCCAATTGATAAAGATCAATTTACAATGGTCAGGCGATTTCAGTAGTTGTTTCCTAAGTTGAATTTGCCCGGCGTAAAACGCCTCTAATACCATACGAAATTATTCAATAAAGAGGCAGGCGCTGGAGACTGGAAGACAGGAAACAAGTTTTATTCCGACGGAGTGGAACACATCAGATCGGACAACAAGGTATCGTCTCGAGGTGCTCTCTCAACCTCTCTGAGACCTGGTCTTTTATACACTGGTTCAAGACATGTGAACGTCCTTTATTACAACAGGGACATTGTAGAGCATGAGAACGACATCACTGGTAACGCCCCCCCCCCAGTTCCGGCCCATTCCAACACATGACAACAGTAGAGACTCTTTCCCCTCAAATGATTGGGAGGGGGCTATCACGCAGCTGAGTGTTCTGCCGATTCCTTTGGGATGTGTGCGCCTGATCGAATCTTCTGGGGTGGAGGGTCGTGATCAATAGTGGCTCCTTTCAGGAGAGGCGAGTGCATACAGTAGTGGACAATAAACTATAACCTCGGGCCAAAGGATGACCAGCGGTCCGTGCTGACGTTCAGGCTCAGAGGAAGGGGTCATCAAAGGAGGGGTATTCATGGAGGGACAGGAGGTGTTGGTCAGGCGTGGGGTGCGATTCTTAGGGACAGAGTCATGCGGGAGAGGAGGGCTCCTGACTTGTGCATGAGAGAGCGGGGGCAGTCAGGGTGCATGGGGGACGCTTGCAGGGTCAGGGAAGTGCGCTGATGAGCGATCGTGAACAGGGAGACCATGGTACCTAAAATGGCTGTCGTGTATGCTCGTACGTGGGTCTGCAAGATGGCGTAGATAATGTTTAGTACACAAACTAAATTTCCACAGGGGTGGGCGGAATTAGCGTAATTGTGTTACGCAAATCTCCGCGAAACGGTAAAAAATCTCCGCGAGCACGCAGAAATTCCGCGAACACGCGGAATTGCTTATTCACGATGCTTTTTTCCTGTTCGCAATCGCTGTTTGCGTGCTCAAGGGGAAATATCTCGCGAACACGCATTTTAGAACGCGAACAAGCAAAAAAATGTGCGAAGTTGCACAACGCAGAATTTTGGGATATTTTGCGTTCTTCACGGAACGCGAAATTACCCAAATTCCGCAGATTCTGCGAGCAGAACGGAATTTACCACCCAGGCCTTATTACTACTTTCTGAACCTGAGCATTTGCCCTTAGTTCTCTTCGACATCTAGAGCACCTCCTTTCTCAGCAACAGGGCAGGATTTTGCATCAGAAACTCCATATACTACGCCTCATCCACAGTGTTTGAAGTGCGCCAATTTTGATTCTCTTGTCGAAGTATTGGATGTAATCCTTGTAGTATGGTCCTTGTCTACCAATTCTATTTATTCTGAACAACATTAAAGACCTGGAGCGGAGACCATTTGGTTGATTAGGCCAACTGGTCTGATGTTTTGATGTTTCTTTAGTCACTGCCCTAGCAAGGCTTTGCTGAGTTATTTGTCAGCACTTTCCACTCATTGAGGTTGACTTACTAACCTTGATTATTCAAGTCACTGGTTTTAATGTATTTTTTAATAGGGCTCTCATGTTTCCACCTGCCCTTTATTATGCTTCAATAGGCCCTTTACTAGATCCTCATATTATTGATATGCATGCCCTTCAGATCTATGTACAGTTGCTCTCTCTGGTTTTAGAGCAGTAAGTCTGTACTCCTCATTGTAATTCTGTGTGCCTTCAGTGAGCTACAGGTGTGGTCCGTGTCAACCACCATATATCACCTTCTTCCCTCACAAACTTGTGCTTCCTTTTTGCTCATGATGGTGTCACCCTTTCTTGTGTGCACTCTTTGCCTTTTTCACATGACTCTGAGAAGTATAGTCTTCACTGGTCGGACCCAGGGAGGGTCCATTAGTACTACAGTGAGCAAACTAAGGATCACCGAGTGGATAACCAGCTTTTTTTGGGTAGTTTCTTGTGCTCTAACGGGAAAGCAGTTCAGAAGAGAACCTTGCCTATGGCATTATTTAGGGGTGTTTCAGTGTGAGTCGTCTGCCAAACTCCTACATTGGGGTCCGCATACTTATTTACCAGGCATTATTGTCTCAAAAATCAAGTCCTCAGAGAGTGCCTTGCTGCTTACTTTCTTGTACAGCACTTCCTGGTGTTATTCCGCTCCTCAGACCCTCAATCTTAGAGAGATACTACTTTGGTATCTAATCAGATGTGAAGAATCTGTTATTAGAAGTATTCATGAGAAGAACAAGTTGCTTACCTCAATGAATGATCTTTCTTGTGAACACTGTAACAGCAGATTCCTCACAACTAGGCCTGGGCGGAACTTGCAGAATTTCACTAAGAATTCCACGGAGTTACATAAAAACTCTGCGAGATTCAACGGAGTTCCACAAATGGACGGAAAAAGCACGTTGTGCTGCTGATGTTGTAATTTAGAGACAGCGCTTTTTGCGTTGAAAAACCAGTGCAAACACCACTGTACAGTGTGCAAGTGAGTGGCTATTTTGTTTTATCTAGCTTGCCTCTGTTGTTTTTTTCTCCTTATTCTGTCCTGCTGCAATCCATTAAATTCATCCCATCTGATCACATCTTTTAATCATTCCCACCTTTTCTTTACTTTATTTATTATTTCCTTATTTTCCCTGTGTCTGCTTAAGTTTCTGTATGTGTTTTTGTGACTTTGTGCACTTTGTATTTATTTCCCTTTCTATCCCAGTCTGACTCCCTTCCAGTCTAAATGGCAGAAGCAGGCGGCGCTACACGTATCCCTGTTGGTGACGGGGATGGGCGGTGGTGTCGCCCCGCCCTATTTTTGCCGAGCGGAGGTGGCTGTACTCAACTTTTGGGTCCAGTGCCACTTCCACTGCTTGTTGGCATCAGGCCCTTGAAGGTTTAAACCCTGCGGGAGCGTTGGCTGCTCTGGCGGTGAGTGCTGCACCACCAGCGTCCTGTGCACCAAGCAGCAACTGACACACTGCTCGGCAGACATCCTGGACCAGGAACGGGACCCGCTAGGCGACGACATTAGGATTCGGTGAGTAATAATTTTGTTTCTAAAAATTCTAATATGACTTTTTCCAGGCAGCATAGGTAAGTTGCTGTTGTGTACGGGTGCCACGTTACACCCTGGATTGTTTTTGTTTTGTGCATGTAGGGACACCTTCCTGCACAAAAACAATCTTTAGAGGCTTTTTCCTCTTTTCTAAGTGTGCTGCAGCAGAATGCAGCACACTTAGAAAGAGGAAAACACAACGAGAAATAAACAAATGTAATCCTCTACTGGGAAGGCGAGCATTTTGATGCATTTCCAAGTTTACCAGTGATGGAAGATCTGGGAATGCACCAAATCGTATACATGGGACGATGTGTGGGAACAGTGGAACACTGGCTTTCATTCTCCACCCACGTATTGTAGAACTCCTTCCCGACGCAGAGTATCACAAAGCAGCAATGTACTCTGCCTTGTTAGTTACTTTACTCCAGATTTACCATGCCACGCATAGCCACTCAAGGTGGTGTTGCATGGCTTGGAAATGATCACTTAAGGGTTTTCATTGCACCACCTTGCATGGCGCTAGGGCAACACAATCCCTTGATACATCTGGGCTCTGGTATCCAGAGTTGTGGTGCAGGTTGCCAGCCTGACAGAGAGGGTGTTGCCAGCCTGACAGAGAGGGTGTACGACCGTAGGAATGGAGTGGAGTGGACATCAAGTGGATGAAACGGCCAGTATTCTGTTCCAGTGTGAGCAAGGTGCTCGCTTGGGCTGATCTAGGGGATGTCACTATTACAATAGTGGTATATCAGTGGTGTTAGTGTTCTTCTTTGTGGATTATTTCTTATTTCGGACTTTCAATAATTGCCAAATGTATTATTGCCTTCTGCATTTACCCTTTTTTCAATTCCACTACCTAATGTTTGTTATTCATGCATTTCCCTCTGTAGTCTATATTTCCTGTTACCACAGCTGACTTTCTCCTGTCTGTAGCTTTCTTTTGCTCCCGTTTGTAGTAAGCTTTCTCTCACCCTTCTTTTTCATGACTTGTTTAGTACTGTTAAGAGAAAAGATTTTTGGTGACACAAAGAGGCTCGCAGGCCCACGTATTCACCAAACATGTTGGTTTAGAAGGCTTTCTTGATCAAACAGTCAAAATGTACAGGGAAATAGATAGTGGTCATGTTGTCTTATACTAGCGGTTTCCATGGCAGGATGAGCTACCATTACTAACCAGTACTATGTGTCCTTTGTATTCCCTTCCACCCATTCATTGCATTTCATTCTCCATCTGTAGCCTATCCCTCCATTAGAACTCCTAAAAAAAGGGTTTTGGTTGATTACCTGGTTTTTAAAATGTTGTCAACCAAACATCCCTAAGTAATACTTTCGATAGAAGATAGTGATGGCTAACCTAACTTTAGTCAGTTATAACTGTTGTACCTTGTTAGAAACAATTACTTTGGTGACTAATCTGGTACCTAAAATGGATGCATTAAGTTTTTGTCTAGGTGTGCAGTTCACCAGTGCTTGTGCCAGCCAGAGAGGGACGGTAAAAGATGCCTGGCAGGTTGAGGGTGCAATCTCAGTGGTGGCAGGGGCAAGTGTTAAGTCACCTTGCTTTCTTATTGACAATACTCTGTTTGTTAATTAAGGCAGATATCCCTCACATCCCCTCCATGCTCAAAGCATTTTGCCACCTAATACTGCAGTGCGGTTTAATTTACCTTCCTGTAGACTAACTCCTCACTGCCAAGGGAAGGTGTTAGTTAAAAATAATCAGCGGTGGAAGCCAGAGTGTAATGTAGGACTAACGGACTGATTGAGAGTTTGGAGGATGGTATACTCCGACAAACATGACAAATAAAATATTATAGCCCTTTTGTTATACTACAGTTCATCATTTCTATTCTATTCTATTTACTGCCTACTGTAATACAGCGGATGGGATTACCATTATCTGCCACATGTGTGAAGGTGTATTCTGCCTGCCAGACACTCTCAGCCCCTAAGTTTGTAGTCTGGACTCAGGGCAGAATTAAAGAGGGAGTAGGAGAAGAGCAGGGCCATGATATGAGGTAATAATATGCCATTACATCTGTCCCAAAACATGCTGTAGAGCAGTAGACCCACCAGCATTACTCCATTAATGTTGCACATATAGTAAAGTAATTGTACTTCATATATAAGCCTTCCTTATTAATGGCTGATAATTCATTTATTAACTCATAAACTGGCTGTTCAGTTTTACCTATGAAATCCTTTAAACTAAAATCGCTTTTTGTATATGTAGGTGGTCTGGCTTCATTCTTTGCCATCAGTGATATTGTATTAGGTGATGTATATGCAGGAAAAACGAGGCCTAATCACTAGTCACATCAAAAATTCCTTCGGATCTAAGGGACCAGCAGTGTTCTGCTACTGTGCCACTATAGACAGTATAAACAAGTATTGCGCTGAGCATCACAATTTGTGTGTTTTTTTTCTTTCATCATCCTATTGCTACTTCTGCTGGAGTCAGCCAACCATCCCGGCGGCAAGCTGTGGTGATGGAATACTGGCGGCCTTAGTGGAGAAGGAGAAGGCACAGGCCTCTACATTTTTAGGGTGCCAGCCAGGCCTGCCGGCAACGCCGCCTGCAGCCTAGGTCCACTGGAACACAGGCCGGAACACCAGGAGACTCCTATCCTCGTCATCAACCAGCCACCACTGCATCCTCCATGAGCTGGTGCTCATCAGGCCGGGCCAGCAGAACCTGCCCGAGAGGTGGCCGATGTCCGAAAGTACCTGGATGCCCCTAGATACCTCTTTTATTCAACATTGGTTTTTTTTTTGGGGGGGGGGGGGGGTTGGGGTGAGAGGTCCTGATGTGGATAGAGACGGTAAGAAGGGGAGTTGTTGAAAGGGGGATTTTTACGGTTTTGCTTGGGCCTGTTGTTGCTCATGTAAAAAAATTAAATAAAGGGTTCTTTGTCTTGTTTAGTATTTGTTTTTTGCATTGCTAGTTAGCCTAGCATTTTGGTTTACAAGAGTGAGAGGAGAAGCTGTCCTCTAAAATTGTCACACACTATACTGTACATTCACATTTTCCTCTAGACTTTCCCTATATGAAGTCCCTTGCCATGTATTTATTCTTCAGTAAGTTACAGTTACCTCCTCTTGTAGTCCAGTATACCTTGCTTCGAGAGTGGGAATGGAAAACTGACTATAGAATCTATCTTTGACTTTGATTAATGAGGTTTTGTAGCACTCAGCCACCTAACAGTGATACTTTTATACTAGTTAATTACGGCTCTTGTCGTACCCTCTGTAGCTATTGACCACTAATGGGGTCTGTCAAGTGCCAACAACCTACACAAAAATCCCAATCACTCCTTCCCGAAAACAACTTCATTATCAAGTTTTAAATTTTTTTTTACCTTGATAGATTAACCCCTTCGCTGCTAGGCCTTTTCCCCTCCTGTGCTAAGCCTTTTTTTGGCGATTTGGGGTCGTGCGCGCTTAGGCCCCTGTAACTTTTTGACCACATAAGGTATCCACGCCAATTTTGCATCCTTTTCTTCCAACATCATGTGGATTCTAAAGGTACCCAGGGTTTGAGGATTCCCTTGGAGGGGTCCCAGAAATTACCCAAAATATAGTGACATTTTTGTTTTTTTCAGAAAAATGGGAAAAACGGGCTGCAAATGAAAACCTCTGGGGTTTTCCCTGCAAATGGTATTGTGGGGCTGAAATCTCCATTTTCTTAGCTTTTAGGCATGACAGTCTTTTGTAATAGAACCAACATTTTTCACACAGTTTTGGCATTTTTCTGGGACCTAGCCTATTTTTGCTATTTTTAGAGCTTTTCACCACCTTCCAGTTAATGGTAGAAATGAGTATGAAAGCAATAAGGGATCCTGGAAAGCTATACATTCTTGAAAAGTAGACAAAATTCTGAATTCAAAAAGGGGTCATTTGTCTAAATCCATGAAGGTTTCTTTATATAAACTAACAGTTAAATATTGGAATAATTGAAAATGTGTTGAAGAAAACAGCCTTTTGTCTCAACGTTTTCACCTATAACTTCTTGTAATTTTGACAGCTCTTGGAAAGCAATGTACCATTACATTCGTTAGACCTTCCTGGTTGTGGGGATATATAGGACTTGTAGTTTCTCCAAGAACTCGACGAACCCAGATCCAAAAACTGAGCAGCAACTTGCAATGATTTTTTTTTATTTACTGGGTATAGAGCACTTATTCTTGGAAAATGTATATGTGGAAAAATCGGTATGAAAGACACCTATGTATTTCTGAATTGGGTACAAATTATAGAGTCTAGAAACAGTATATAATTGCACATTTTCAAAATTGGGAATACTCATACTAGCATGAGAATTATTGGTCATTTTTGAAAAAGATTTTTTTTTACACAATGTCTTTCATTCGGAAGGGAGAAATGCATGAAAACTCAATTGGTAATAACAGTTGATTTACAAATCTGAATTACCCTAAGTCTCCCGATAAAAACGGTACCTCACTTGTGTGGGTCGGCCTTGTGCCTGCGACAGGAAACGGCGCAAAATGCAACGTGGTCACACCTCAATTTTGCAGTTAAAAATTGACCCTTTTATGGCAAAGTGCCTACCTGTAGTTTTTGCACCCTAGCTCTGCCGGCACCTAGGGAAACCTAGAAAACCTATACATTTTTGGAAAGTAGACACCCAGGGGAATTCAGGATGGGGTGACTCGACTGCCTACCACCAGGTTTTGTTACCCAAAATCCCTTGCAAAGCTAAGAATTTGACAAAAAAAAACACATTTTCCTCACATTTCTGTAGTGGAAAGTTCTGGAATCTGCGTGGATCAACAAATTTCCACCCACCCAGCGTTCCCCCAGGTCTCCCGAAAAAAATGGTACCTCACTTGCGTGGGTAGGCATAGTGGCTGCGACATGAAACAGCGCAAAACGCAACGTGGTCACACCTCAATTTCCCAGTGAAATCTTGCCCTTTTTGGACAAAGAGACTACCTTTTGTTTTTGAGCCCTAGCTCTGCCAGCACCTAGGGAAACCTAGCAAACCTATACATTTTTGAAAGCTGGACACCCAGGGGAATTCAGGATGGGGTGATTCGACTGCCTACCACCAGGTTTTGTTACCCAGAATCCCTTGCAAAGCTAAGAATTTGACAAAAAAACACATTTTCCTCACATTTCTGTGGTGGAAAGTTCTGGAATCTGCGTGGATCAACAAATTTTCACCCACCCAGCGTTCCCCAGGTCTCCCGAAAAAAATGGTACCTCACTTGCGTGGGTAGGCATAGTGGCTGCAACAGGAAAAGGTTCAAATCGTACGGTGGTGAATTTACAATACCCTATAGCAAAACTACCTTGATTTTTTGGGGGGGGCACCTGAGTTTGTGGCCCGGGGATTGGCGGGCATCTTTGGAAACTACCAAACTAGACACCCGGGGGAGTCCAGGGAGGTATGGCATGCGTGGGTCCCCCAATGTTTTCCTAAACAGAAATCCCTTCAAACCTTAAATTTAGGTTAAAAAACCCACTTTTTCATACATTTTTGGGTGGGATCTCCCTGCTGGCACAAATGTCCTACCACCCAGCGTTCCCCTTGATCTCCCGAGTAAAATGATACCTCACTTGTGTGGGTGGGCCAAAGCCCTGTGACTAAGGTTGGGGTGCTTAATTTGTCAAACCTATATACTAGATTTCTTTTAAATTCATTTTTAGCCTGTTCTGCTTTGGGGCACCCACACAAGTGAGGTATCATTTTACTCTGGAGAACAAGGGGAACGCTGGGTGGTAGGACATTTTTGCCGGCACGGAGATTCCACGCAAACAAATTTGGAAAAGTGTTTTTTTTACCTAATTTTAAGATTTGCAAGGAATTCTGGGTAGGAATACATTGGGGGACCCACGCATGCCATACCTCCCTGGACTCCCCCGGGTGTCTAGTTTTCAGAACTGTTTGGGTTTGGTAGTTTCCAAAGATGGCCGCCGAGCCCCGGGCCAAAAGTTTTGAATGAATTAAGTTTTCAATTGGAGAACGTGCGATTCAGGGAACAATATCGCATGAAAATTGTGACAGACAATTTCAAGTTTGCAAGAGATTGTGGACAAAAAACAACAATAGAATTCACCAGAAAGACATGACCATATACTACCATGAATTAACAATAATATCTAAATTTAGAAAGTTATTTATGGCTATAATATACACCATAACTGAGTTACTCAAAAGACAAAGAATCAAGCACGGCTATCTATTCCTCAAAGACACACACATACAGGTTGGATATGGTACGAGGGCGAGTGATGGTTCGGTACATAAAATTTTATTAACATGATATTTAAAAAAAATGAAATGCTCTGGCAATAAATAAATGCATAAAAACCGAACCAGTGACTCTCAACTCGTGAGCTGTAAAGCCACGACAAGGCACCAACCGTTTTACAGGCCATTCACGCACCTTTCATACCTGATACAAACCAGACCACTGACACCATCTGGAAGGAAAAGCTACACATTACAACAATCACAATAAGGGACAAGGTACACCCTACTGCAGAAAGAGAAAAAAAAACAAATATTACTGCACAGCCATCTAATCCGCAAGCACACACACATACTGGTTGGATTTGGCACCAGGGTGAGTGATGATTCAGTACATACAATTGTATTCGCAAGTAAATTAACAAAAAATGAAATACACTGCGTATAATTGAAAGTATGATTAACTGAACCACTGACTGACAGCTTGTGAGCTGTAAAGCCACGCCAAGGCACCAACCTCTTTACAGGCCATTCATACACCTTTCGTACGTGTGACACATTCAAAACATTCACACCGCCAGCCGCGGACCCATCACATTTCAACACTCACACCAGCAAACAGCGCCATTCAAGGGCCCATCACTTTCACACGCCCACATTTCTGACACTGCAACTACACAAAATGATGGACTGCGTGGAGTGTCACTCAACTAGCAGTGTGTGTAGTGACCAACAGAAAGTAACTACTCACACACCGCCAGCCGAGCGCCAGTCCACCCACACCACCATCCAAGCACCAGACCATGCACACCGCCAGCCAAACACTACTCAGCGCACACCGACAGCCAAGCACAACTCCGTGCACAGACAGCCTAGTACCACTCCACACACACCACCAGCCAAGCACAACTCCGTGCACAGACAGCCAAGTACCACTCCACACACACCACCAGCCAAGCGCCACTCCACACACACCGCCAGCCAAGCACCACTCCGTGCACAGACAGCCAAGCACCGCTCCACGCACACCATCCAGCCATGTACCACTCGACACACACTGCCAGCCAAACACCACTCCACACACACCACCAGCCAAACACCGCTCCGTGCACAGACAGCCAAGTACCACTCCACGAACACCACCAGCCAAGCGCCACTCCACACACACCGCCAGCCAAGCACCACTCCACACACACCGCCAGCCAAGCACCACTCCACACACACCGCCAGCCAAGCACCACTCCGTGCACAGACAGCCAAGTACCACTCCACGAACACCACCAGCCAAGCGCCACTCCACACACACCGCCAGCCAAGCACCACTCCACACACACTGCCAGCCAAGCACCACTCCGTGCACAGACAGCCAAGTACCACTCCACGAACACCACCAGCCAAGCGCCACTCCACACACACCGCCAGCCAAACACCACTCCACACACACCACCAGCCAAACACCACTCCGTGCACAGACAGCCAAGTACCATTCCACACACAACATCCAGCCAAGGGCAACTCCACACACACCGCCAGCCAAGCACCAGCCTGCACACACCACAAACACATTTAGAATTCTTTTTTTCAAAATAACACTAAACAAATGGAAATACCTACAAATCAGCTAACACAAATTCTAAAACTAAACACTTTGCACTAATGCCAATCCGTGAAACAAACTAAAAATTTTTACAGAATGCAGGCCAGACAATTCACTTTACAGCTCATTAAAACTCCCAAAACTTCTTTTGCGTGTGGTACGATTTAAAACAAGCTGACAGACACAATCCAGGCTTAGAAGTACAGTCAGGACAGTACATACGAGACTCCTTCCGCACGCCTCTTCGCCAACAGACTCTGCATCTTCTAGTCGGAAAGTCTCTTGCGGTAGTGGGAGGAATGTATTCAGGAAAGTGGCGATCTTTCAATCTAGCCACATCCTCCACCACTCCAAATCTAGGAACACTTGCCTGCTCCACAAGTACAAGGCTGCCTATTATAGACTCCTGAAACTTAACAAAAGGCATCTTCGTCTCGGGACAAGAAATCTGGTACACAACAAAAGCATTAAAGGATGCCAAGTGGAACAGATGGATAGCCAACATCTTGTACCAAACGTAAGCCTTTCGAAGAGCAGCATAAGGTTCCAACCTCTGATCTACTCTGTCAACACCACCCATGAACTTATTGTAAGCTAAAATGCACACAGGTTTGCGCACTTCAGCACCCTGACTCCAAACAGGTACAGTACTTTCATTGTGGATAGTAGTCAACATGTACACATCTCTCTTGTCTGAAAACTTCACAGCTAGAAGCTCCCCACATCGCAACGCAGTTGACCGTCCCCGCACAAGCCTTTTGCAAACAAGTTCCTTTGGGAAACCTTTACGGTTACTGCACATTGTGCCACAAGCAACAGTGCCCACTTTGGCCAACTCCTTGAACAACCGCACACCAGTGTAGAAGTTATCTACATATAAATGATGGCCTTTGTTAAATAATCCTCTACCTTGTTCCCACACAATTTTCTCAGTCGCTCCAAAAGTAGAAGGACAACCAGGAGGGTTAATGCTGGACTCCTTACCAGTGTACACCCTGAAATTGTAGACATATCCAGTCTCACTGTCACACAGCATATACAGTTTGATTCCATAGCGTGCCCTCTTACTAGGAATGTATTGCCTGAAAACCAAGCGGCCCTTGAACAATAGCAAAGACTCATCCACTGCAATTTCTTTACCAGGGGCAAAGATCTCAGAAAAACGATCAACAAAGTGATCAAGGACAGGCCGAATTTTAAACAAACGGTCACAATCAGGGTGATCGCGTGGCAACGCTAAACCATTATCAACAAAATGCACCATCCGAAGAAGAAGCATATACCGATCACGACTTATGACTGCTGGAAATACAGCTGTTACCATCAAACGTCTACATGAGCCCCCTCGCAGACATCGCACGCCAGCACAACCTCAACATCATCTCCTACGCCGACGACACCCAGCTGATTCTCTCCCTCACCAACGACCCCGCCACCGCCAGAGCCAACCTTCACGAAGGGATGAAAGAGGTAGCCGAATGGATGAAGAACAGCCGCCTGAAGCTGAACTCGGACAAGACGGAAGTCCTCATCCTGGGATCCTCACCCTCCGCCTGGGACGACTCCTGGTGGCCCCCCGCCCTAGGCAGCGCACCCAAACCAACAGACCACGCACGCAACCTGGGCTTCATCCTGGACTCTTCCCTCTCCATGACCAGACAAGTCAACGCCGTCGCCTCGTCGTGCTTCAACATCCTGCGCATGCTACGGAAGATCTTCCGGTGGATCCCCACCGAGACCAGGAAGACGGTCACCCAGGCCCTCGTCACCAGCCGTCTGGACTACGGCAACTCCCTCTACGCCGGAACCACCGCCAAACTCCAGAAGAGACTCCAGCGGATCCAGAACGCCTCAGCACGACTCATCCTGGACATCCCCCGTCGCAGCCACATCTCCGGACACCTGAGAGACCTGCACTGGCTCCCGGTCAACAAGAGAATCACCTTCCGACTCCTCACCCACGCACACAAAGCCCTACACACCAGGGCCCAGGATACCTCAACAGCCGCCTCAACTTCTATGCTCCCAAACGCCAGCTTCGATCGACCAGCCACGCCCTCGCCGCCGTCCCCCGCATCCGAAGAGCCACCACAGGGGGACGGTCCTTCTCCTACCTCGCCGCCAAGACATGGAACTCCCTCCCGATCCACCTCCGCCTGACCCAGGACCACCTCGCCTTCAGGAAGCAACTCAAGACCTGGCTGTTCGAGCAGTAGCGGACCCCCCCCTAGCGCCTTGAGACCCTCTGGGTGAGTAGTGCGCTATATAAATGCATTGATTGATTGTTGAAAGGGCTAGTGGACCAATATGAAGACATTGATGGCATCCTTAGCAAGCCCATCAAAAAAGTTAATCCCAAAAACTTGTTCATCTCTTCAACAGAGTCCACCGGGTTGCTCTAGAATGGGGCTTAAGGCTGGCACTGTTGTCCCTCAAAAACTGTTCTGCATACAAATTAGTTTGATCAACAATCTCTTGCAAAAACACATCGTCAAAAAACAACTGAAAATAATGTATTGGCAGAAAATTTTCAGTATTCACTCTACACCCAGGAACACCAGTGAACTCTGGCAATGCCGACTGCACCATGCCAGGGGGAACCCAGAGGCCATTTCTATCAACGGGGGGAGCAGCCACCCCAGCCTGCAGCCCAGAAGCCTCTTGCTGCTGTTCACCAACGGGAAGCCTAACAGCCACAGATACTTCTGGCTGCACAACACCAACAGAAGACATAGCATCCCCAGAGGGCTCTTCCTGCACTACACCAACGGAAAGCCTAGCAGCCTGAGATGCTTCTTGCTGCACTACACCACCGGTAAACCAAGCAGGCCCAGATGCCTCTTGCCGCACTACACCAACAGGAAGACGAACAGCACCAGATGCCTCTTGGCGCACCACAGCAATGGGAAGCCTTTTGGGCGCAGGCTAGCCCACATGCCTCTTGCCGACGTAAAAAGAAAGGAAACCTTGCGGCCCTAGGCAGCAGCACAGATGCCTCTTGGCCCACTACCGGCACATCAATGTCCTCCTCTATCATAGGCCCTTCATCAGCACTAGAAGAAGATTCATCATCCGATGATGATGATTCCATGCGAAGAGAAAACTCACTGCCTGAATCTTCTGCCCCTACCTCTGGGTCCGAATCGGACTCAGTCTCTGAACCATGGTCAGAGGAAGACTCAAAAAGCAAACCAAGAACCTGCTGAGCAGTAATCCTGCGACTAGCCATTATCCTTACAAAGCAAGAAGACTGCACACACAAGTGAACAACAACCTACACTGTGCAAAGTAAGAAGTAAACAAGGTAAGGCTTTCACAAAAAGAACAATACAATCCAAAACAATTTCACTCTTACCAAATATAGCTACACACACACCACCAGCCAAACACCACTCCGTGCACAGACAACCAAGTACCACTCCACGCACACCATCCAGCCAAGCGCCACTCCACACATACCGCCAGCCAAGCAGCACTCCGCGCACAGACATCCAAGTACCACTGCACGCACACCATCTAGCTAAGCGCCACTCCACACACACCTCCAGCCAAACACCACTCCACGCACACTGCAAGCCAAGCGCCACTCCACACACACCGCCAGCCAAGCACCACTCCGTGCACAGACAGCCAAGTACCACTCCATGCACACCACCAGCCAAGCGCCACTCCACACACACCGCCAGCCAAGCACCACTCCACACACACCGCCAGCCAAGGCAGCAAGGGCCAAAAAAATGTCAAAAAAAGGGCCGATTTGCCCCAAGGGGGTGCAGACATTCAAAAACATAATTACTTGCCACCAGGAAGCGAACCTTGCCCAAGGGGTCGCTTCCTAAAAACTAAATTTAAATTCCCTGGTGCTAGTGGGCATTTTCTGCCCCCCCCCCCCTGGGGGCAAAACGGCAAAAAAAAGGGCCGATTTGCCCCCAGGGTGGACAGAAAAACAAAAACACAATCATGGCCACCTGGAAGCGACCCTTACCCAAGGGGTCGCTTCCCAAAACAAACACATTGCCCCAACAAAAATCCCTGGTGCTAGTGGGAAATTTCTGCCCCCCTGGGGGCAAAACGGCCGAAAAACGGGCCGATTGTGAGGCCACCTGGAAGCGACTCTTGCCCAAGGGGTCGCTTCCTAAAAGCTAAAATCAAAATCCCTGGTGCTAGTGGGCATTTTCTGCCCCCCCCCCCCGGGGGGCAAAACGGCAAAAAAAACAGGCCGATTTGCTCCCAGGGGGGACAGAAAAACGTAAACATTAAAAATGGCCGCCATATTGCCACCAAAAATCAACCCTGGTGCTAGTGGGAATTTCTGCCCCCCCCCCCCCTGGGGGCAAAACGGCCGAAAAAACAGGCCGATTTGCCCCCAGGTGGGGCAGAAAAACGAAAACATAATCAGACCCCGCCTGGAAGCGACCCTTGCCCAAGGGGTCGCTTCCTATAAACTAAATTTAAATCCCTGGTGCTAGTGGGGGCATTTCCGCCGCACGAACGCGATGCTGTGCGCGATCGTGAGGCAGAAATGCCCTGCAAAGAGACATCAGGGGAGAGGAAAATCTTTCCTCTCCCCTGATGCCTCTTTGCGGCCCCAACCCCCCGCCAGAAACAAAAAACCCACCTTCTTCCCCGGCGCTCAGGAAGCAAATGGCTTCCCGAGCGCTGGGAATCCCTGATGTCAGCGCGCACTGTGCGCTCTGACGTCATCAGGGATTCCCATGGGCGGGGGAGGCAGCGGAAACTCTTCCGCTGCCACCCCCAGCAAAACGAGCGCGATCGGAGACCCTCGGGGGGAGCGCCAGCGCTTCCCCCGAGGGTGGGGCTCATGACGAGCTGGGCTCGTCATCCGCGCACGACCGGTGTGCGCCATGACGAGCCCAGCTCGTCATCAGCCCCAAAGGGGTTAAACAATGTCTGCTACCACTCTCAATCTTCACAAATCTTATTGGAGGGTTTCCCAAAAGGCCTTCTTATTACTGGTGGTAGTGCTAACAGGGAAGACGTCTCAAAAGCAAAGCCCCATCTATACATAATGATGATTGTGAGGTGAACTCCAACTGTAGGATTGCTCAGGAGGATTGTCTATTACAGGCAACTAGACTGAAAGAAAACAGAGTTAGTGGATAATCCAAGAACGAGTGCTCCATCACAAAATTGTGAAACAGCAACTACACAAGTAATCTAGGAGCTCGTATTTAATTTATCTAAAAATGTAAAACTAAACTTACAGAAACCTGGAATCAAGGCTCTCAATAAGGTTACTTCCGTGTAGCATAGATTGTATAGGCAACACTAGGCCTGATTCACAATGGTAAAGTTACACTTTTGGTATTACTTTTCTCTTGCAGTGCAAGTATACGACTGGTAATTTTTCCACCAGTAACTTTACCAGTCGTAAATTTGCGAGTAGTAAGTAACACCTATTCTTTTAAAATAAGTTACTACTTGATAGTTACTACTTGTAAAGTTACTGGTAGTACAGCTACACTACAAGAGTAACTTCAAGTCAAAAACAACTTTATTCAGTGACATTATATCACCATAAAAGCATGCTAATAAAGGGATATTAATACAAGCTGCAGCTAGTTGTCAGAATTAAACAATTAAAATTAAAACATTTCATAAACATTCAGTATGACATAACGTATTTTACTTTAAAAATAATGCATATACCAAGTGACTGGATGCCTAAAATGCGAAGCGCAGATATATCGAATAAATAGTAAAGTTAGTAAAGTGCAAGGTGCCAAATACTAACCGGATGCAAACATTGTATACAAGTGAGTAAAGTGCATGAAACTATTGAACATAAAAGAACAGGGTATGTAACAGGCTATAATTAATCATCAAAGTTTTTGTATTGCAGAGCGTCCAAAAATGCATATGCTTTTCTTTTCCTTATTGCTAATAGTATAAACAGAATAACAGCATTAATAACTTTTTCATTGCTAGGCCACATATAAAGTTAAAAAGCATGTTTGTAATGGAAAAGCGTATTAGATAAAAACGGAGGTTTTAAAATAAATTTTCGGATATCTTTATAAAAACTACAAAAAAGGATAAAATGCATTGTGGATTGAGGTGGTTTACCATCACATGGTCAATACAGGAGTTTATGGCACCTCTTTTCCCTTTTGGGGAAGGCTGGTAAAGAGTGAAGCATGCCTAATCTAAGTTGTGTTAAGTAAAATCTGTGTTGTAAATTCCTGTCCTGTGTTAAGTACATTGGTACACCCCTTATAGGTATAATTTCACAGTAAGAAATAACACTGTGCATTTGGTTAGCTTCGGCCTCCCTTACACATTCTGCAGACTTCATGTATCTTAGCTTTAAGTCTCTTTTGCTAAAATCTTGGATAGCTACAGGGTTCTTTCTATCAGTATCTTTCTTACAGAATTTCAAAAGGGTATAGATATGCTCCAACCAAGGGATTTTATTGCAATAGTTGAGCTAACCAGTTCATAATTAAATGTTTGGTAAATTTCGTCTCGTCTTTGCACATATTCCATGCCAGAAAGTGAGAGCTTGCCTGTTTATTAGGTCGCTAAGGAAAGATACTGATAATTCTCTGTGTACAATGTAGTTCGCAGTAGAGCTAGGCACTGCCAACAATCTTTTCGGGAATTTATTTTTTTGCATTTGGAGGGGGGTAATATTTGCTCTACCCCATAGCGCAGCCCCATAACAAACTCCTGTAACACATTTACTTTGATATAAAGCTAAGATTTCCCGTATAGGTTTATTACCTATTTTTGTAGCAAATCTAAAAATCCCCTAGGTAATTCTTCGACATTTCAAGTTACACATTTCTATGTGGGAGTTCAAGTGCCATTCCTTTTAAATAGCAGGCCCAGATATAAAAAAGTTACAACTCTGTTTATAACTACCCCTCCCACATGATGTTGTCTGTTCTTGCACCTAATACTCCCACAAGTCATATCAAAAGTGTTTTTTAAGTTTATCTGTAGGTCTTTTCTAGACATATATAAGCAAAATTGTTGATTAATTTTTGCAGGCCATTTGCTATCCTAGAAATCAGGACAGCATGGTCTGCATATAAGAGTACAGGGGTCATACGCACCCCGACTGTTGCATCTGCTATCTGATTTTGTAAAAAGGCATCCACATTGTTAATATATAGCGAAAATAAAAGTGGAGCAAGCGCGCATCCTTGTCGGATGCCTCGTGTTACTTTACAATCTGGGGTTAAGAGGGTATACATCTGTGATAAATATACAATTATGTCATCAGGGGCCCCTAGCGCCCTCACGGTCTGCCATAGTTTGGCTTGATTAACAAGGTCAAAGGCGCTAGTGAGATCGACAAAACAGAGACATAAGAGCCCTTCCTTTGCTAAGGTATATTTGCCTTTCAACAGCTCCAGGTTCAGATATTGTTCCACTGTCCCAATACCCCTTCTGAATCGTACTGGGCCTCAGTTAAGATGTTATTTCCATTGGCCCATTTTTCTAGCCTCCCCAACATTATCCTCCCGATTAGTATGGAGGTAGAATCCAGAAGGGATATGGGACGGTAGCAATTGGCCTTTCTTCTATCACCTTTTTTAAAAATTGGTACAATAACACTTTGTACCCAGGATGCAGGCAATACTCCCCCTAATGTAGCAGTAAAAAGTTTTAATAAAATTGGGATCCAAAAATCCATATCATGGTTAAAACATCAATTGGGACCCCATTCGGGCCAGCAGCTTGCCCATTAGCACAATTTTGTAAGGTGGATGTGATTTCCTCTAGGGTGATAGGGGACATTTCTACAGATTGCACTAAAATGATACTGCCATTTTTGCGCTTAGTTACTTTCACAGTATCAGGATTACAAATATTCTCAAAATGAGATATCCAGTCCTCAGGAGGGACTACGGTGTCCATTTTAACTGCTGCATTCTCATAAAAAATGGATAGTTAATTGTTTTCCTGAAGAGGACCGCATCATGTGTATCAGCGGCCTGAGTTAGTTTCTTCCAGACCTCCTTGCGGATCTCCATTTTCCTTTCTTTCAAGGCATTTTTATAGGATTTCCGGAAAAGGGTAATCCTTCCGCCATCCCTTGGTCTTACTTTCAAAGCCTTTTTTAGATCCCTATTTAGCCTTGAGCATACTTGATTAAACCATTTAGGGTTGAGATCAGGAACATTCTTTCTACTCATCTTAGTGGTTAAATCACCCGCTATTTCTGTAGTTATATTACAAAAAGCCGAAATACCGGCTGAATTTGTGTGGCGAAACTATCTGAACATATGTCAAATTCACTCTGTGTTTTCTCCCTAAGATGTTCCATGAAAGAGGTGGGGTCGACCCCTGACCACCTTATGGAGACTCCATTTTTACCCTGGGTTCCAATGTATGTAGCTGCTACCTTCCCTTTTACTTTAGGTTTCAGGCTGAGCCTTAAGTACATAATTAGCGGGTGATGATCACTATAAAGACTCGCGCAAATTCAAAAAAATACCACCCAATCTCTACAGTTTGCAGAAATTATAAAATGATCAATATTTGAAGATGGCCTAACCCCCTCATATGTATTTAAAGTTGCTACCCCAACAGATGTAATAGGATCCATAAGTACAATTTTGTTTTAGGAATTGCATAATTATTCGCTTCCCCATTAGGGTCATGAGCAAAGTGGGCGATGCAGTCACCAAAATGGTCGCAATAACCACATGGCTCGCCTACTTCAATATCGCATTTATTGCAATTAAAATCGCCCGCCCAGAACAATACATGGTTCTCCCCTAAATCCTCCGAGAAGTGATCCAGGTCCTCTTCTAGTGACTTAATGACCTTACCTCTTATATTATTGAAAATGTTATTATAAAAATTGACTACAATAATAGACAAGTTCCCCTCTGAAGAGAAATGCAGAAGTTGATAAAACCGTGACAATGTATTAGCCTTCCTAAGTGTGAGCGGTGAGGAAAACGCATTTAAGGCTGCTAAACCTCCTTTGGCCCTACCCATTCTGGAAGGGCTAGCATTAGTACAAACAGTCTGATAACCATTATATAGAAAGGATCGGTAAGCCAAGTTTCCTGTCATGAAATTAGAAAACATCCCTCTATTGTTTTTAACCATTCCTCATCATTAATTTTGTCTTTAATCCCTGCCACATTCTATGACATAATGCAGAGGGAGTCGTTGGTTTGTATACAAGGGCCAATTACTGTCTGATTGCCAGTCCCTGTCAGCTCACCAGAAGGCCCCATGTGTTGAACTATAGAAGTCTCTGCTAGAACTTCACTGCTACGCTACTCATACTAGTTTTTTTGGGCTCTTTTGAATCCATAGATTCCCTGTCTAAACTAGGCTCATTAATTTCTCTTATCCTGCGTTGTGCCACAGGACCCTCTTTATCGTAGGTCATCATATTTATTATATACGGGTAAACTGAATTGTTGCTGAGTATTAGTAACAGCAAACCTCTGCAGTAAAGGTAGGTGGGGTTGGATCCTGGGAGGGCGGGGGGGGAGAAAACCTAAACTCATGACATTTATTCCTGTTTGTTGTATTTGGTTGCTACCTTGTCTGTGTAAGCTCTCACGAACCAATGGTGGAGATTTCAAAGTAATAACAATACAATCTCCAGGAAGTATTGTTTCCCTTCTCCCAACATACTCTTCTCACCATTTTAAACTCATTAAACAAGTTCTCTGTTCGTCCTGTTTTAGACCCTACCCAGCAGAGAGCCTTGTTTCTCAAAGACTCCCAGGATTCATTTACCAGGGAGGAAAGAAGGGGAACATTAACCAAAATTATTGTTAATGGGGTGGCTTCAGGTGGCAAACTTGGCCTCTCACCTCCCTATCCCTGTCTGTAATAGCTGTGGGCAGGGTGGACATCAATCCAGTTACACATTGCTCGACATGAGCGGGGGCTAGATTATATGCCATACCAATAGAGCTATCTGGTTTAATAGGCATTTTATCTAATACCGGAAGGGACTTGGTCTGGGGGGCTGGAGATACTGTTCGTCATTCATTGTTAAGGGGGTCAACAAAGGTCCAGGGGCACATGCTCCATATTTATTTTTTAGCAGCTCTCCAATGGCCGTAATCCTAACCAGCACTTTATCTGAGGGGGCTATGGCATGTGTATCAGGATCTACCGGCATAAATCTTTCCCCATTAGCCTGTAGGAGTCCAATTATATTACACAATTTATTTAAAGTAGAGTCCAAATGGTCTAAGCGACCCATAAAGGAAGCAAGGGTATTATCAATTAGATCTTTCAATTTTGAGCAGACAAAATCCAAGTTAGCCTTCCCCACCGAACCCAGTACCAAATACCCAGAGATGGGACACGCAGGTGAGTCAGCATCAGTCTGTGTACTAAATGAGCAAGTTGGTGGAGCTTTAGGGGTAGTTCGGCAGGTCGACTTCTGTTTTTAAAATGTTCACCCATCTCTTTCGCTTCCCTACGGGTTCTCGTGGCTTATCCTCAGTGGTCGTAGAGTCCTTATTGATGGCAGTAATGGCCCGTGACCTTGTTGCTATCATTGATCCTGGTATTGAATCCATAACAGATACACCATGTTCCTGCAAAGGCTCCAGCGGAGACTGTGTCTGACTATTGACCGTAGAAGGCGAGTGGATTAAAGCAGCGTCACCCGTTATGGAAGAGCCCAGAGACAAACGCCCTTGCAAAGAGGCAGGATCTAACGAATGGCGCCTCTCCTTTAATTGAATTTCATGGGTGAGCAGAGATTCAGCCCTGACGATAAAGGCATCCAACGTGCCTTACACTCCCTGCCCTTTAGACATTTTGGGTGACACCTCACAGCAACTCAAAATACCACCAAAATGCTCAGAACAGTGGCGTAAATAAAAATTGTAGCAGCAGCGCAAATAGGCAGGCAAATAAATTCCAGTCAATCAGCAATTTTCCGGAATTGTAGGGTGCAATATATTAAAACAAGGGCCAGCACAAAAAGCACAAAAGGTAACAATCGAAGAAAACCATCTCTACCTTAAAGCTTCCAATAAGAAACAAGGTTTGTAAAAAAATTAGGGAGGTGGCCCAGCCCAGCCTCTTCCGGGCGATGACGGGCAAGGACGCTGCGGGAGGAGAGGCAGCGCTTTATGCGCAGTTGGTAACGCCTCCCCTCGTTCACTGTAGCGGAAAATGCAGAAGTGCACAATGGGTCCTGAAATCCTCACACCGATGTCTGTAACAAGCGGGAATGTAGAGATGTGCGGGACAAAACAGCAGCAATGGTAGCCTCTTCTCCTTGATGACGAACCCACTAGAGTTCCTTTAACAGCCACAAACAGAGTCAAAACAGCATCCCCGTTTTAGTCAAATGCCTCTACACTCTGTAGCAATGATGGCGGAGGGGCACCTTACCGCTCCGTGATGGTAGTCCCACTTGGGGGGAAGTGGTCAAATCTATTCAGCTCTCCATGCAGTGCACCGGAAAGGACCAACAGTCAAATGCCCCTACATTCTGTGGCCACGGTAGAGGAGGTGATTAAAGACAAAAGTGGTTCCGTCGGGTGAATCAATTGCTTTTACACGAAGGCTAAGGTTAGCTCATCACAAAGAATAACACATTTAAAGAAAAACCAAATTTTAAGAGAAAACAAATTGTTTAAAAGGAAACGAATTATAAGAGAAAACCTCTCTGACAACAAAATAAAATTCAAAGTATTTTTATGAAGAACAAAGTCACATTAAAACACCGGAATTACTTCATTCCATTTCAATTTCAACTATAAGTGAAGAAGTGACTGTTGGTGAACAAGGTGAATAGTGCAACAATTTTAGTGACACTTATTTACAGGTATTTACAAAATTTATACATGAAACAATGGGCAAGGGGAAATGGTTTGGCGGTCAGAGTTCTGAGTTAATACTCCAAGGAGACAGATGGTGACTGTGCCTGTTCCTGGAGAGTTCTTGACCAATATAAAGCGTCGACGTTTCGATCCTAGTGTGCCCCGATTGGTGGTCACGCGGATCTTTATCAAGACAGGGGGGGTCCTGGAAAGAGAGGGAGGTGTTGTGTCAGAGAGGGATTAACAGTTATGTCTAATTATAACGTGCGGCGAGTGGGTTATACTCACACATGGGGAAAAAAAAAACACGGGAGGGTGGTTTGGTTGGGTTGAATTCTGGGTACACAGGAGGCTGCAGTCACACGCTGTGCATATGCCAATAGGTCAATCTGGAAAGAGACCAACTGAGTTCAGTCCAGTAGCAATTATGACTTCGTCATACACTTAGTGAAAACATGCAGAGCTTGCATGCAGACAACCCAGTGGGCACGGAAATTGATTTAGTCGCTCTCTGGATATTTAAGACTGGACGTGACTCCCTAAGTGGACCATTTACGATCTGGTCGATCACATCGTGAAAGCATGCAAGACCGTCATCCAGTTGGTGCAGCAGGAAATTGTGGTTTGTATCAGTCAGATGTGACGGCACTTGTAAATACCAAGCCGCCGGCAAAGTATAGTATAGGAATTGGCATGCACAGAGAATAGTATCGCTCTTGGATGTGGCATGCAAAAGGAAACTCAGGTCATGGTGGCATGAATAGGTGTACCACAAGTGCGTGTTCCCAAGTAAACACTTGTTGTATGCATTATGGGCCGCTTACCTCACATAGGGAAACACTCTTCAATAGAGCGAGGAACCGGCTAGCATCTCTCGCGGTCGCTCGAACAAGCGATGTGCTAGGCGCGAGGACGTTATGCACGTCTGGTTGCCTAGCAACGCCGTGACGTCAGCATGGCGCGTCATTGAGCCGGCTCAGTCCTAGGCTCCGATTGGATAGGGGTGGCAAGCCCCTGGATTGCTAAGCAACGCGAACGCTGTGTAGCTATCGCGTGTGGAAAGGAGCGAGTGGTTTAGGTGAAGCGAACCTTATGCTTCTGTCGTTAATGTGGGTGATATTACGAACCATTGCTAATGCGGACACGGTTATATTGGAAGGGGAAAACCCAATGGTGAATCAAATCCGCAAATTAGGATCACATAAAGTACTTTTCAAAAAACTTTTCAGAAAACATAGTATGTACAACGTTGCATATGAATGAAACAAAAGAAGTAGAAGAAATACTACAACAATGGGATTATGCGCAAGTAAGTTGTAGCATATCATCTAGGAGCAAGCAGTTCAGAATTGGTAAATATGTTCATATTCATAACAATCCCATTTGTTTGGAGATCTCCTCATGTTCATTTAACCCCTGACTCACAGAATTCAGAACATGGATCCATTTACACTCCTTTCTGTTGAGGGCTGAGGTAGTGGAACCCCCACGTGGGTTCACATTGATTTTAACGTTTAACGTTTAAACGTCATTTACATCATCCTTTGTCCATGCAATAAACCTTATGTGGGTCAAACAACGCAGAAGGTAAAAACTCGCATATTGCAGCACATGAGTAGAATCCGCTGTAAAGTCCAGGGGGCCCCCATGGTCGAACACTTCGCTAGCCAGAACCATGACCCAGACAGCATACGCTGGCGCATACTTGAAAAAATCAATGTGAACCCACGTGGGGGTTCCACTACCTCAGCCCTCAACAGAAAGGAGTGTAAATGGATCCATGTTCTGAATTCTGTGAGTCAGGGGTTAAATGAACATGAGGAGATCTCCAAACAAATGGGATTGTTATGAATATGAACATATTTACCAATTCTGAACTGCTTGCTCCTAGATGATATGCTACAACTTACTTGCGCATAATCCCATTGTTGTAGTATTTCTTCTACTTCTTTTGTTTCATTCATATGCAACGTTGTACATACTATGTTTTCTGAAAAGTTTTTTGAAAAGTACTTTATGTGATCCTAATTTGCGGATTTGATTCACCATTGGGTTTTCCCCTTCCAATATAACCGTGTCCGCATTAGCAATGGTTCGTAATATCACCCACATTAACGACAGAAGCATAAGGTTCGCCTCACCTAAACCACTCGCTCCTTTCCACACGCGATAGCTACACAGCGTTCGCGTTGCTTAGCAATCCAGGGGCTTGCCACCCCTATCCAATCGGAGCCTAGGACTGAGCCGGCTCAATGACGCGCCATGCTGACGTCACGGCGTTGCTAGGCAACCAGACGTGCATAACGTCCTCGCGCCTAGCACATCGCTTGTTCGAGCGACCGCGAGAGATGCTAGCCGGTTCCTCGCTCTATTGAAGAGTGTTTCCCTATGTGAGGTAAGCGGCCCATAATGCATACAACAAGTGTTTACTTGGGAACACGCACTTGTGGTACACCTATTCATGCCACCATGACCTGAGTTTCCTTTTGCATGCCACATCCAAGAGCGATACTATTCTCTGTGCATGCCAATTCCTATACTATACTTTGCCGGCGGCTTGGTATTTACAAGTGCCGTCACATCTGACTGATACAAACCACAATTTCCTGCTGCACCAACTGGATGACGGTCTTGCATGCTTTCACGATGTGATCGACCAGATCGTAAATGGTCCACTTAGGGAGTCACGTCCAGTCTTAAATATCCAGAGAGCGACTAAATCAATTTCCGTGCCCACTGGGTTGTCTGCATGCAAGCTCTGCATGTTTTCACTAAGTGTATGACGAAGTCATAATTGCTACTGGACTGAACTCAGTTGGTCTCTTTCCAGATTGACCTATTGGCATATGCACAGCGTGTGACTGCAGCCTCCTGTGTACCCAGAATTCAACCCAACCAAACCACCCTCCCGTGTTTTTTTTTTTCCCCATGTGTGAGTATAACCCACTCGCCGCACGTTATAATTAGACATAACTGTTAATCCCTCTCTGACACAACACCTCCCTCTCTTTCCAGGACCCCCCCTGTCTTGATAAAGATCCGCGTGACCACCAATCGGGGCACACTAGGATCGAAACGTCGACGCTTTATATTGGTCAAGAACTCTCCAGGAACAGGCACAGTCACCATCTGTCTCCTTGGAGTATTAACTCAGAACTCTGACCGCCAAACCATTTCCCCTTGCCCATTGTTTCATGTATAAATTTTGTAAATACCTGTAAATAAGTGTCACTAAAATTGTTGCACTATTCACCTTGTTCACCAACAGTCACTTCTTCACTTATAGTTGAAATTGAAATGGAATGAAGTAATTCCGGTGTTTTAATGTGACTTTGTTCTTCATAAAAATACTTTGAATTTTATTTTGTTGTCAGAGAGGTTTTCTCTTATAATTCGTTTCCTTTTAAACAATTTGTTTTCTCTTAAAATTTGGTTTTTCTTTAAATGTGTTATTCTTTGTGATGAGCTAACCTTAGCCTTCGTGTAAAAGCAATTGATTCACCCGACGGAACCACTTTTGTCTTTAATCACACATACCCAGGTTCTGAGGGACACAGGGTCACCCCTTTTGGTATAAACACGGTAGAGGAGGGGCACCTTACCGCTCCATGATAGTAAGCACACTGGGGGACTCGGTCTGAATCTGTTTATCTCCTCATACAGTGCAAGCAGGTATGCCCGGGGGGAGGGCCCCCCACGTCTACCCGGGGATATAAGTGTTGGCCTGGGTAATGGTGTCTTCCTCAGCAGCATACACGCTCACACTGGAGCCCACACGGCGCAGCGTCACACCCAGCAATCGGCTGCCACCAAACTGCATCGGGGGCACCGTTCACGTCGCAGCAACTCCCCCAGCACAAAATACCAGGCTCACTGAAGGCCAGAGGCCACTTCGCACTCAAGGCCTCGCTGCAGCCGCGACCTCCGCATCAAACAGCTCCGGGCTCCTTCACGGCCAGATCGTCCTTGCGGCTGTGGTCCGGAGCTGCAGTAGTGTATCTTCGGGCCGGAATCACTAATTTGCTGCAGCAAAAGATCGGGGGACTCCGCAGACCCTCAGCTACACAGTGCCGGCATTTAAACGGGTCTTACGGATCAAAGTTCGGATTATCTGGAGTAATTAGAGCTCAGAGACTCAGAGCTTTAGCACAATGCTGCCATTTTGGGTGTTGGCTCATTCAGTTCTGGCTGGAGATTAACACTTTGAAAGGCTCCCTTTAACTTACACCAAACCTGTAACATTACCTTTGTGAATCAGTCACAGTGTACACTAGTACTGTCTACCCTTGTTCAGACAATGTTTGAATACTCTGCACTATGATGATGTTTCTTTCATACCTGGATAGGCAGTAGGGTTGGTATGGTCTAATGTTTAGTTTAAAGATCCTGTAACAGTTGGTGTCGCTTAAACCACCTCCACTCCACCAAAGTGTGATCTATTTATGTTGTAAATTATGAAGTCAAAACTCACAAGATCACACAATCTGTGGGAAGAGGGTTAGGGGTTTCATAAATGGAAGGAAAATTGGGAGTTGGGGAATAGTGAGACAAAACAAATACAACATTCTTCAAATCAATGAGCAGCACTTCATCATCACATTTGTTGTGGAAGGAAGAAGACAGGTAACTTAACAAATGCAAACAGTCCTTCAGCCCTAGAGTGCCAAGTTATCTAATAATGTTACCTATGGTTGAAAAATATAAAATAAGTAGGACCCACACACTGCTAAAATTGTTATTGTTAAGAAAAGAGCAATGATACTGTATTTAAAAATGTCAAATTGGATGGTGCATCTGTATTCTGCTTCTCGTAATTTTTGCCTTGGGGGCATGGCTGAACCGGTCCATACAGGAGTGTTCTGGAGCTTTCATGCAGAAGAAGCGAAGGCCTGTTGAATGCAAAATGCTAAATGTCAATATTGTGGAGCTAAGTACAGGTAACCTTCATGGTGGGTGAGGATCAGTAGGGCAGAGCATAGGTTGATGCAGTTGTGAGAAGTAAGAACAATCTCTCTACCAATCCCAGACAAGTATCTCAATGTACCCTGCTTATCAATACCACAAATATCAAATTTCCCATTTACGTAGATAGGCAATGTTCCTAAATCCTTCTTCTAGCTGTTGTGATAGTCCCATCCCAACTCTCGTACAGAGTCGGACTTGAATGAGTTAAACCTGTAATGTTGATGAATAAGAATAGCAAAATACGTTGAGCATTTTGTGTAGGTTTGGTAACTAAACTGACTGGTCTTTTAAGTAAGTGACAAAAAAGTGCACAAAAGGATCACATATGTATGTAATTATAGTGAAATATGGATGAAAGGCAATCATTCAGTCCGAACCATCCCCCGGACCCTAAACATTATAAATCAAGTATAAAGTTTAGTCACAATACCCTCCCAGACACCTCATGAATCATGATTCAATCAATATACCACTAATTGGTGCAATAGCTACTAGTTCTAAGAGGATTTCATATTTGCCTATTGTTTATCTTTACCATGGAAGTGGTACTCAAGGGCAGTCTTTTATATTTAATGATGATCTTTATTGGCAGCCCAGCTAGGGAATGAAAAAAGGAGGATAAGAGGCATTGTATATTGAACTCATGTCCTTTAAGTGAATGGAGGCTTCTTGTGTGCACACTACGACTAAGTGGGGCAGCATAAGCCAGACACCAAAAACAAAACTATATATATATATAGGGACACACTGACGAAGGCTTACGCCGAAACGCGTCTGTGCTTTTTTGTTCCCTGAAAATTAAAACACTGGACACCTCTTGGATTATGAGTGCTGCCTCTTTCTTATGAAATTGAGAAGAGTTTTGAGCGTCATATATATATATATATATACACACATACATACATTCATTCAGCGCTGCCCATTCCGTTCAAAACAGAAATTCGGGCACACAGGAGGTAACCATGGACGTGGTTTATTCGGCAAGTAGTACGGTGAACAAACGTGTTTCGAAATCAATCCTTCGTCAGTGTTACAATTCATTGCTGTGAGGCGCCATTTTTAAACTCAACTGCGTCACCCAGATAACAACAGTGACGGCGGAATGCCTGAATCGGTATAGTGGCACAATAATCGCCTCCTGTGTGCCCGAATTTCAGTTTTGAACACAACGGAATTGGCAGCGCTGATTAATTTCGCGGAAGCACCGCCGCGATCGGGCACCCGCCTGAGAGTGCCTCGAAGGAAGGCGTACTTGGAGCAGGATTTGTACACGAGGCACCGCTGCAGTGGCAAACAATTCGTGAGATACGGAATGACCGACGTCTTTCGCCACTCGGAAAAGCGAGTAGAGTGAAAGGCGCATGTGGGGGCACATCTCTGGAACATAAAGCCGCAGCAAGGCGTGTGGGGCAACCTTGACATAGTGAGGTAACACTTACCTTACTTTTCGGCCAAATCAAACATGTATGACGAAATGGACCGCCGTGAGGCCGCGCTAGACATATTCAAAAAGAAGAAAGCACTAGAGGGGCCAGTGGCGGCAGCCCAAGGGAGCAATACCCGAAACCAATTGCACCAACAATTCACGAGGCTCAAAAGGCTCTGCAAAAGAGAAATTAGGAAGTGGTGGGAGGCCACTTCCCTTCAGAACTATATGGATGGTGACAGGGTGCCCATTGGCCGATTGTGATTCTCACGTAGCGTTTCTGTTGGATAGCTCGTCTCTCTGACTGCTGGCTGCCGTGCAGGGTGAAGGAGAGAGGCACGCCGAATTGCCAAGGTGCTGTCTCATGCCCCCACGGCCCCTGGACCCCTGGAACCCAGCTCCCAGCACTCGGCCCAGCTCTCGACTTTTAGCGCTGTCGGAGGTGCCTGAGGTGCTGTGCGGCGCTATACCCAGTGGGGGCTCACGGCAAGTGGAGCGGAGCGGGCGCCGAGCCAGTGCTGCATCGGGTCGGCGTTGCACCAGCTTGAGTTGGCACCTCACCCCTGGCGCTCCTTGTGCCCTTTTGCTGCCTGACCACTCCACGTTTTGCCAGAGAGGAGAGACGAGAGGAGGAGCACAATGTTTGTGAGCGGCTGTAGCAGGCAGTCAGACAGGCACGTCGTGGAAGCCGCCGCAGAGCCGCCAACGCAATCACCAAAACGGGAGTCAAGGACAAGGTCTGAAATCCCCCCACCCCTTCTCGCCAGCAATTTGAGCAAGTTAAAATTTTAAATTTAGGAGGCTTTGGGCTGTGATTACAGGCGGCCGCTTGAGCGCTTTTGAGTAGCGTTAACGGAGACATGATGCATACATGAACCATGTTTGGAAGACTTTAGAAGGTTAACCTCAGGGTGACGGTTGGGCCACTTGTTTGGAAGCAGGTGGCGTTCGTGTGCTGCTCCCGAGTCGAGCCGAGGCAGAGTGAAGCGAAGTGAAGCAGCAGCCAGTGTGTAAGCCTCTCTCCCCACCCTCACCCTCTCCCAGCCAGCCGTCCTTCAACATTCGCCTCACCCGATCCTCAACTGTATGGGAGGCCGCAAAGCTGGGCCGTGAAGCCAAGAGCGAAGCGAAAGTACTGGCGTGATTTGGCCCTCGCACCCTCTCCTTCTTACTTCGGCCCGCGCCGCGGTTGGATGGACGATCCTGTTCGGAGTTGCCGCTATCGTTGAGTGAAAGGTGAGGAGCGGTTGGCGAGTTGGAGAGTCCAAGGTGCGAGGGGGCTAGCGTGGAGGCTAGCGTCTGCCCGCATTTTGCGCACGAAGTTGTGCCGGAGTTGTTCACGAGGCAGGCGGCTGGAGGCAGGAGACAGGAGGTAGGCGGCAGGGTTTTGTGAGACTGCATTATGCTCCCTGTCTTACCTGCCTCATCTGGAGGTGTGCGTCACGAGATCTCCGGGAGTAGTAGCAGCGGAGTAGCAGCGGAGGAGCAGTGAGGAGCAGTGAGCTCAGCTCAGTGAGCACAGCGAGAGGCTGAAACGGTGTAGTGCCCTGTTGTGCACACGAGGCACGATGTGGTGAGGTGGGACGAGGCACGAGGCACAAGACACTGGGACAAGGTAGCAGGAAAGCGTGCAGCGGAAAGTAGCGGAGAGCACTGAGACGCAGTGAAACGCCTACAAACCATATGTGGAGAGAGAAGAAGTGGCGGTATTGGCACTGGCACCAGTTCCTGCTCTCTAGCGCTCCCACTTCCAAGCGGCGTCCCCCCACGGTGCCTTTGTTTTGTGGTCGAACATTATTGTAGCTTTGGGCACTCTTTATGTCCAATTGACTATCTGTTCTTTTTTTATTGTATTCTCGTTTGTGACACTTATTCTAGTATCCGGTGTTTTTTTCTTAAGTAACCACTAAACATAATGACAGCGAAAAAGTTACGGTCTGGGCGGTTACTGGTAGAAAGGACTTGTTCAAAGACTAAATCTAATCCCCTACGTAACAAGGATGTTCCTGGTATGTTGTTAAAAGGACAATGTCAACTTTATAGTTTATGGGAAAGGGGAAAGGACAGAGTCCCCCAAGTGGGACAAAATATTGTAAATAGTAAGGGGGAGGGTGATGGAGATGGAGGGGTAATTGTGAGTGGGTACAGCAATTATGTTGAAATATTTGAATCATTAGATATGCCAGATGATAAAGAAGCACTTACTGTCGGGGTGGGAAGGTCTCAAGGTCCCCTGGAACCCCTGAGCCACTTGATGCAAATCCCTGGGGTTCAAAATGGTTCTCAAACCCTCCATGTATCCTCTAGACCTACTTCTAAAATAGTGGAGGTGAGTGTGCATAGACCCTTACCTGCCCTCGGTGGAATCATAGAAGACCCTCTCGGTCCTTCTCCGGTTGCGGAGGTACGAAGTAATGATTTCTCCCTTCCGGATCTAGAGCTTTATAGGAGATATATCGCCTGTGATACCAGCAAGATTACAGAGTTGGCAAATACCCCAGTAGTAACAGCCCCTATAGGACTTCAATTATTCTGTAGTACTCCATCTAATAAATCTAATTACTCTCTATCACAGTCTCGCACATCCACGAGCCCTGATTTTAAATATTACTGATATCCAACCCAGTCAAACCACCAGGAAGGATATACTCGTTTCGGGATCTTTGTCATCGTTAGAACATCTGCTATCCTCCATTTTAAAGTTACTTGAAAAATTCGTTGTAGGGTCAGATTGTGTGCTGGGAATTGAAACAAACTCTACCTTGTTGCTGACTGTGCTGGGGCCAGAGAAGCGAGACTGACACTGCCCACAACGCCGCCTGAAACCGCCACCGGTCACTCCACGCCACCGCAGCCTTTCCACCAGAGCGCGGCCGCTGTGTTTGGAGGACCGAGTGGAGCTGGGAACTACATATCCCAAGCTCCCTCGCGGCCCTGACAAGGGGGATTATGCGCCAGGAGGCGCCGTTAAAACAACGTCACCCCCGGCGGAGCGGGAGCGCCGGGCTAAGCCCGGGCAAAGGGCGGGCCCTCTACGGCCAGAAGAGGCCGGGCTGGGCCATCTCCCTAACCCCTTCCTCTCGTTGTTTCCAAGGATTATACACCACTTGAATATTAAGCGTATATTGGAGCTTTCCATGCTGTGACTGACTGGTGATCAAGTATGAGGAAGACATCCAAAAGTTCCAGGATGCCCACCTTAAGGTTGAGTACTAAACCAAGGGCGGTCACCCCACAATCAGTACCCACACTCACAGCAATTGATAAAATACTACAGCAGACAATAGGGGTTGTAGCTACTGCGATAGCAAATACCGAAAGGAGGATGTCTCTACCACCAATGACCATCATCCAAGACACACAAGTAGAAATAGCTGATCTTTCAGTAGCCACTTTAGATGCTACAGACGACCCTAACACTAGTTTTGGTGTCACCTCATCCTTTGCTGAGCTCCCATGTGCACAAGTCCACACGGAGAGTAATAGGGATGCAGAGAATATTCAGATCAATTCAAGTATTGTGTCCCCCAAAGAGAAGGTGACCTCAAGTAACAACAAAGGGAAAAGATCTAGAGAAAGCCAGATACAGGGGAAAAAAAAGGAACACAACAACTCAACAAACCATAATTTAGTGGCACCTATAACTACTTCCACACCAGGAATACCGTGTTGGGTGGCAAACATTGTAGCTGACCTGAAAGCTGACTTGGAAGACACAATTACTGCCCTGATCAAACCCCTTATGTCAAAAATCGACAGATTAACATCTCTAATAAACAACAAAGGGGTTGGCCCCGTCAGGCAATCGGGACAAGACAAGGCACCATCTAAAGCGGGACAAGATGGGGGTACGTCTAACAAAACATCAAAAGATAAGGTAGTACTAGTTAGTGAATCTACTACAAGTATACCACAGAAAGCTAGACAAATTATTACCCCCACAGTAGAAAAAGTCCCCATATCCTCTAATTCTTGTAGCGCTACTACCATCTCACATGCCCTAACAAAACAAGACAAGGGACGCCTCAAAGCCGCAAATGATAAAATAGACCAAACCCCAAAAGGAAAGATCACTACAAATCCCCACTCAGAAAAAAATGCACTGGAAATAAAAAGATCGACTCGTTTTCGGACTATCAACCTGCCACCGGAAGCTTTGCCCTTTGTGGTCGTACTGACAGGAGTTCCACCACTGAACGAGGGAAAAGGGGAAACACATATGGAACTAAAAAACAAATGTGCGCAATGGCTGCAGATAAACAGACCCCTACCTCCAAATGTCTGTGGCGAAATACTCACAGTAAGAAGGGGGAGTGGATTGGGGGTGGAATAAAAACAATAGCAGGGGATATAATAACAATTAATTTCAGAGACATTGCAGCAGTAAATTACATATGCAATGCATCAACTAGTAGATCTCAGACCCAAATTCACCCCTTACATTTATCATATTTTTATCCGTATATACCCCAATGACCTGTGCAGGTAAATAGAATACCCATAAATAGGGCCCAGCAGATGGAACCACAGTATAGATTTACTCAATGGCAAATGCCTTACCAAGGTACCCCATCCTATGATCCCTTCCAATCTCAACATATGCACTGGAATAGGTTCAGCGCTTTGGAGGAGGTGGACTGACTGATAACAGAGGAAATCAGTACCTTACATCCCATGAAGGGATTGGAGGAGGAAGGGACCACTGGAATAGAAACTTGCACACCAAATATCCCAGGACATAGTGATGGTGGGGGGTTAGCACATGGAACCCGAAAACAAAAAAAGGGGGAATGAAACCAATAGAGCAGGTAGATCAAAAGATAATCCCCATCCAAATTAGGCGAAACAGTGAAACCATACCAGAACCCAGTTCTAATTTAAAAACAATAGGGAAAGCCAATGAAGTATACTCACTAAAGGAATCAAAAGGGTTTCCCCTGGGGGACAACCAGGATATTCTCCGAATTATATCCTGGAATATTGCAGGACTTGCAGCCAAATATGAGTCACAGGAATGGCTGAATTACATAAATAAATTCCAAATCATATGCCTGCAAGAAACATGGGCGGTTGACCCAAACTTGTATAGCATTGAGGGATATAAATGCTTTTCTGTCCCGGCTATAAAATCACCATCAGGAGGAGCGATCGGAGGATTAATAATGTATGTTGACCTCCTTATTCAAGGGACCTGGTCTAATTATAACTGGGATTCACGCAATATACAAGCGGTAGGGTATCGTTTTAAAAAGTTCAATTTCCTTTTAATAAATTGGTATAATGCTGTAAGCACGATGGGCAAGGGCTCCGTTATAAAAGAACTGGATTCCCACCTAGTCAAGCGGGATCTATTAAACAAGACACCTAACCCCCCCAGTATAATACTTATGGGGGATTTTAACTGTCACCTTTGTGAGAACCTAAGACTCCTAAATAAAGATTGGTCAAGATGCACTGTATCAAAAGGCCCTCACTTTGTACACACATTAGAGGGGTGGGATTTAGAGAAACTAACAAAAAGGCACAACCTGGTCCATTCTATGGACCTGATAGAGCTAGGCAGAAATAGAGATCCTAACCCGACATTTAAAGGCCAGGGCTGCCATTCGTATATTGACTTTATTTTAGTCTCACCCCTTATAAAGAGAAATACTAGCAGTATGGACATCGACACAAGCATCTTTAGTGACCATAATCCCCTGATCTTAGTATTAAAAGGTCTCAATTTTAAAAAATCTTCATGTAGATTAGACATTTTCGAAAAGGCAGTGGACCAGGGGAGGAGGATTAAGTGGGTCAAGATAGACGGAGATAAATTCTACAAAAAATTAATTAAGGAAGCCCAAAACGCTATAAACACATGCCTTGATTCCAGTGTGGGGGGAGCAACAGTGTTAGTGCATTTGAAGAAATTGCTCGCCATGTAAACAATCTACTAATGACCCCTAAAGACAGTAAAGTAGCACTCACCCCGCGCTGGTTTGACTCTGACTGCACTAAGGCGCATAGAAACCTTAAACTTAGCCTCCAATCTCGGCCTAGGGACAATCTCAAAATAGTACAGTACAGAACAGAATACAAAAAAGCACTGAGATCCCGCAAAAAGAGTTTACAAATACAAGCTTGGGAGGATCTAAGGGAGGCGGCAGAAAGGGGAGACATGTCGGGATTCTGGAAAGTTATCAATACACCTTGTTTCCAGGACCCAGGAGTACCCAAAATAACAAATACCATTTTACCGGAACAATCGCAGACCCACTTTCAGAGCCTCTATAATCATACAGGACAACTATCCCAGGAGGAAGGACGAAGGCTAAACCCAAATACACAATTGAACTTCACCCTGGGAGAAGTGGAACTGGCAATAGCAGGATTGAGTAAGAACAAAGCACCTGGGCCGGACGGTATACCCCCCGACCTTTACCTCAGCAACATAGATTTGTGGGCTCCACTGCTCACGAGGGTCCTGAACGAGGCGGTGGTGGCAGGCCTGCCTCGTTCCTGGTCAACGGCAACCATAGTCCCGATTTATAAAAAAGAGAATCGTGATGACCCCCAATGTTATCACCCTATATCCCTCATAGACGTGACGGCCAAGGTATTGGGCCGCGTCATTTTACATCGCTTGCAGGAATGGGCGGAGGAGAACCAAGTTTTGACAGACATTCAATACGGGTTTAGGGAGGGCAGATCCACCACCGATCAATGTTTGAATCTCTACCTCCTGACAGCCAAATATACTATTGCCGCCAAAGGGTCTATACACATGGGGTTTATGGACCTCTCCGCGGCGTTTGACTGTGTTAATAGAGAAAAACTTTGGACCCTTTTGTTAAAACTAGGAGTGGAACAATCATTGATAGATGTCCTAAAAGCCCTACATTGGAATACCTCCACAACAGTGCGATACAATCAAGAGGGAAGCAGAACTGAGCCTTTTATATGTACCAGTGGAGTGAGGCAGGGCTGCATCCTGGCGCCCTTTTTATTTTCAATATACATTAACCTCCTGGACAAAGAACTACTCAAACTCCGTGTGGACTCACCTCAAATAGGACACCGACCGGTCCCTGTATTGCTCTACGCTGACGACGCGGTGTTATTAGCCAGAACACCAGTGGGGCTACAGAAGGTGATCGATGGTTTTGTCGATTTTATGGCTAAACTTGATTTATCGACAAACCTGGAAAAATCGTGTTATGTCAGCAGGAGTTAAAGAAAAAGGGAAGTTTGTTTATAAAATTGGGTCACACAAGATTGGACAAGTTAAGACTTTCTTGTATCTTGGTATACTGTTCGATGAACAATTACATTTTAACACCCTGGCCGATAAACATGCCGCGAAACTGGTGGGGTCATCACGGGCCATCATGGGTTACGGGAGAAGACTTGGTAGATGGTCCCCAGAGCAAATACTAAATCTCTATAGATCGGTATGTTGTGCCAAGGTCACTTATGGAGCAGAAGTATGGGGTTTTATAGATAAACAATTGCAGCAGATCCAGGTGGAAGAAAACAAGTTATTCAAAAGAATCTTAAAATTGCCTCAGAGCATCTCAGCCTATATTATCCATGAGGAAGTAGGGGAGCCCTACATTGAAGACCGTATTAAAATCAAACCCCTCCTTGCCTGGATTAAAGTCTGGATAAATCCAGAAGCGGATCTCACAAGACAAATACTAAAAGACTGTCTGAAACGTGATAGCGGGGGCTATATACCATGGCTTAAGTATGTAAAGGACTCCCTGGAGACAATCGGCTGTAAAAATTATTTTATAGATCCAGAATCCCTAAGTGGCCAGAATAAAACAACGGTAAAAAAACTTTTCTCAGAATGGGCACTCAAGACTAGGGCCGAGGCGGAAAGATGTAAGTCGACTGTTTTATCTTATTGCTCACTGATAAAGAAACAAGGAATGGAACCATACCTCACTGTGATGCATAATGCCCAGGACCGATTTTATATGACTCGATTCAGATTAAACATGCTACATCGTCTACTTGCTGTCCCCTCGGGGTTTACTCTTACACTGGAGGCGAAGGGTACCTGCGGCTGCGACGCTAGGTCTCCGCAGGATACCCTTCACTTTGTTCTGTTATGTTCTTTTTATTCTGTTCCAAGACGCAAGTTCCTAGTAGGAATCCTGAAAGAAACCAAATTTAAACAAGCAAAAATGGCCCTGAGGTTTCTTCAGGAAGCCGCAGATGCCCACACGCTGCTTTGTACAGTAAGTTTTATCAGGGCTGCAATGCGGTTAAGGAACACTAGAGAAATAATTTGCTAAAATGCTATTCAAACAGAGACCCAAGTATGCAAATTTCCCTTTTTTCACTGTAAATGAATTGAACTCTCTTTTTAACTTATTTATTAACTCTTTCTTTTTAATGTTTACTTGTTTTTTAAAACCATATATAATGTGTATGTATTGTGTATGTACTTTTATGGTGTCTTTTTAAGTGCCGAATAAAGATTGAAATTGAAATTGAGTGTGCTGGAAACCGTAACGCAAATACTAAAGGTATTATTAAACAGCAAACAGAGGAGGGAACTTAGTTTAGAAACGGACTCTATTAAAGTAGGATTGGAAGCGAAGATTGATAAGGTGGTGGAGAACAGGTTTGACGCTAATTGTGATTCAATCCCAATTGACCACGATGGTATACCCCAAACCTTTAAGCAAAAGAATATAGTGGTTACGGTAGAGAAGATTTTTGATTCCTCATTAAACCCACTATTAGTTGATTGCGCTCATGAGGGTGTTCAAGAAGATAAAATCGCGGTGGACCCAGAAAAAAGGATAGATAAGGAGATATTTCCTATTTTTAAGACCCAAACAAATGAGGGGAGAGAGTGTGTCTTGGATTCATCATGTTTGGAAAAAAATGAAGAAAAAAAATGGGCAACTTAAAAGGAACAGAGGGAAACAGCTGAAACCAAAACGAAGATTTGCAAAAAAGAGGCAAAGGAAAATTTGTTTTAAGGAAGACGTAGAAAACCTCATGGGAAAGGATCCTTCCCAGGGGGTATTGCACAATGTATCACAATGGATGTATGACGTTACAACGCATGCTTTTACCACGCATGCCGTTACAACGCAGTTTTTACGATGCATGCTGTTACAATGCATAGCGCTTAGGGATGCTGGATAGTGAATAGTTTAATTTACTATTCCAACTCCAGTCCCCGTGGATAGTAGGGAAGGTGTTGGATAGTAAATTAAATCTATTCCCTATCCTAGAGCGCCCCCCAGCGCAATGCGTTGTAATGGTTTGCGTTGTAATGGTTGCGTCGTAATGGTAGTGCGTTGGAAAAGTTTAGTTGTAAAGGCTGTTCACCTATCACAAGATATGAACCAGCTTGTAGAAGTAGATCAAGTGATCACAGAGCCCAAAGATCTGGCGTTGGGGCCGTTGTTGATTCATAATGCTTCCCCCCTAAATACTATACACCCCCAGTTAGCTCCCTATACTATTGTAACAGAGGGACCTCCAAGTGTTAAAATGGCGGCACAGCAGATGCCTGCTAGCCTAGTTTCTTCAGCACTTGATCCCTTGGCTATGCCGTTCCCGGAAATGGAAGAAAGTAAAGGAGAATCAAAGTTACCTAATGATGTTCGCGTAAGGGAATTGATAGATACATTTCATTTAGACTTCTTGCCCCTGTTTGATAGGGATCTCATATTGAATAGGTCTTCTCTCCACAAATGTTTTTTGGAGATCGAAAGTTTGAAACTCATTCAAAGTAGTGACTTAAGTCTAGTCTCTATCCTTGAAGTAGAAGTTGGGCATATAGCGAGGGTAAGGTTTAATTCTAAAATCATTGTAAATCTTATACTCCAATGGTCAGAAGCTCGGCAAAGTAGGGGGATCGATGTCATCCCTTTTGTAGAGAAACCACGTAATAGAGTTTTTGATAACAAGCCCCCGATAACTCAGGCAGACTCTGTCACTAGAGATCGCCTTCTAGATTTTGAGGACTTAAAAATTTGTATTTCTAAAAAGGGAAGACAAGTGAGACTTATAGACCCTATCTCTCTCCCCTTCCAACGGAACTCCATAGAGGAGAGCCTACAATGGAATTGGTTACCTGGTGTCCTGTCGAGCAGATCCTGCAATAATCTCCCCCTGCATCCATTCTTTTAGCAATGAACTAAAAATAACATTGTGGAATGCTGCAGGAATAATGAATAGTAGGGAAAAGTTGCAATTTCTACACACACTAGATGCAAATGTGATCTGTCTCCAAGAGCTTTGGTGCACAGAGAATTTATTACTGGGCAAAGATTACTTTACGTGTGACGGCAGAGCAATCCCATCCAGGAGAGGACATGCAAGGGGCGGGGTGGCTTGCCTGTTGTCTAATAAAATAAAATGGAGTTATGCTTATTACATAGACCCTAGTAACCTTTTTCAGGCAATAACTTTGTTCAGCATGGGCAACGCTGGAAAGGGTAAACCATTGATTCTGATAAATGCTTACATTCCTCCGGATGCCTGCCACAATGCACTTTAAAAAAATGTCTTTTCATACATAAAGAAAGTCACTGAAGCAGAACCTACCCCTCGTATAATTTTGGTAGGGGATCTTAATTGTAAGATCTCCAATCTTAATCTAGAGATTTTCAGAAATAAGGATAAAGAAGAATCCTTGCAGATTCCTCAAGCGATCTTTCCACAAAACATCAGGACAAATACGAGAGGGAAAATGCTTCTTGATGAATTGATAAAAGTTGATGGAATTATAGCAAATGGAAGGCTCCCGTCAGATACACCGGCGAACTTCACCTGTAAATCAAATAACAGTGAATCCATCCTAGACTATGTGATAGTGGGAAGTACCTCCTTCTTCCTCTTGAAAGATCTTAAGGTCTCTAATACTTACCATAGCGACCATAAAGTGCTAACTCTCGCTGTAAATTTAAATCCAATTCAGACCGATCCATGGTCGTTAAATAGTGATTTGGTCGGCTTCTGTAAGAAAACAGGAAGATGTCACTGTGATATCAGGACTATTAGGGGTTTGAAAACTATTCTAGAGGCCGCCGTGGTCAATTTGGTTAACTGGAACGGTTTTGAAATAGCATGTTTTGCTGACTTTATGGGAACAGTGATTGCAGTTGCAAAAATGTTGATCCAAAGAAGTAACATTACAGTAACTCCCAGTTCTCTACGCCTACTTCATATTGAAATAAATAAATTAATTAGGGAATAATATCTGACCAACTCCTCCGAAAGATATCGTAGAATCTTACTACTCAAGAGAAGGAGGACTAGGGTGAAGGTTAAGATGAGAAAAGAAAGGGAGGATAGTACATGGATTAAATTGAGGGAAGCTGCATTGAAAGGTCAAACAAGAACATTCTGGTCTCTTATCGGGGAGGGTTGTGGAGTTAGATCAAGACCACTTCCAGTTGCTATTGAGGAGTATATATGGGTTGGCTATATCCAGAACCTTTATGCAAGTAACAGGAATGTGATTGATTGTAGCAGAGTAAGTGAAGACCCCTCTCCATATGAACCACCTTCTGAAAAAGATATTGAACTGGCCATCAAGGGTATGCGCTCCTCGGGGGCGATGGGCCCGGATGAACTCCCAATCTTAGTTTTGAAACAAAACAGTGCAATGTAGAGTAAAATCCTTTTTCCGGTCTTTAGATTCTGCTTTGCAAATAAAACTGTTCTCCCATCTTGGAAAGGGAGTATTTTAGTCCCCCTCTTTAAGAAGGGAGACCATGATGCCCCACACAATTACCGACAAATTGCACTTTTGGATGCCGTGGGTAAAGTCTTCGCCAAGTGCCTCCTGATGTAAATCAATGTCTGGGTGGACTTGGGTGAAATTCTTCCATTTGAACAGACCGGATTTAGGCGAAGGCATGGAACCATGGATAATCTAACGGCATTGCAAGTAATAACTGAAAAATGTGTTAAAGTCCGAGGAGGGAAAGTGTACGCAGCTTTCATAGATTTCTCCACAGCATTCGACAAAGTAGATCGTCCTTTGCTGTGGAGAAAACTATCGGACCTCGGCATGCCGGCCACCCTTCTGGAGTTGGTTCGAGCTCTCCTTACTGACACTTGGTGTAGAGTCTTGATGGGAGGGGAAAGAGGTCTATCCCAAGTTATTTCTACAACAAACGGCCTAAAACAAGGTTGCTTGTTGGCCCCCCTATTATTTTCTTTATATATATCTGACCTACCCCATGCCCTGTCCTTAAGTGAAGGTATCACCCCATTATTGGGGGGAAAATCGATAGTCTGTTTGCTATATGCCGACGACATATTAATACTGGATTTAACACTGAGGGGATTAAATAGTCGTCTGCAGGTATTACATGAATATGCAGAGGCCCATCACTTAAAGATAAATGTGTCTAAAAGTAAAATAATGTGCATTCGGGTGTTAGGATACGAAGGCCATAGATCCCCTTTCCACTATCATGAGGGCGGCTACAGGTAGGAATATGCTATACCGCGCTACTTGCACTACATCTCCCAGAATGCCCTGATCGAGTAATGAGACACTGGGTGTCTATGGGCCAATCAGACGATGCGAGGAGGCTCTTATACCTCCCCCACCAAGATGGCGGCGCTTGGTTTTCCTCGCCTCAATCCATAGGCGTGTTCCGTGTTTGGACCTTGGATCTGCCCTGGTTTCCGAGATCGAGTATCTGGACGATTCCTCCCTGCCTTTCCCTCAACTCCTGAACGCTTCACTATTTCTTTTTTGACTCGCGGCATTTGCGCCGAATGGAAAGAGAGCAGGTTACTAACCTTTGATGAGCCTGGACTTCGTGACCCCTCCCCACACTCTCGATCCAATCCCCCGTCACTTCAGTGACCCTTGACCTGGAGATTCGTGTCGTGCACGGGAGCGCTTACACGAAACAAACTGTGTTTCGAGTTCTTGGATTTTTGCAGCGCGAGGTCGCGGCTGTACTTTTTGTTTTCCGTTACTTCTATCCTTTGGAAACGCGAGGAAGTGTTTCTATAATCCTTGGCCACATTATTATTTTTGCGGGAACGCGAGGTAGCGTTTCTACAACAAACAATAGTGCATAGTGAACTCTGGAGAACGTGTGGTCGTGTTCTTTCCTGACGCACTCAGACAATCCTTCTCTGTTTGGAACTTTCTCACTGGATACCGTTCCTGGAGCAATAAGGGAAAAGGAAACCTTTCTGGGTCTCCGTGGCCTTACAGTTTATTTCTTCTTTGAGAGAGACCTATAGACTCCTGCTTGGTTTATATCCTTTTTGGTGCTACTTGAAAACCTTATGAGTTCATTTATTACAAAGGTCAGGTAAGAGCGTGACAGCATATTCCTCCTATAGTGACTAGTAAGCAAGTGATAAGACTTACAGGATTACATGTTATTTAATCCCTTTGTGTCTCTTGTCTTTATACCTTCTGCAGGGACCTGTGTCACCTTGACGTTTGGTTCTCTCCCTGGATCCCATTTAGACCTATGGTTTTGGTCTCTCTCTTTTCCTAGGATAGTAACCATCCTCTTGTGTTTCTGTATCACGGAGGAGGGTCTGTCTTGGGGAAAGGGAGTGACGCTGTCTACACTTCTGAGGAGTCTGGTTTCTGCCTGGATACTGGTCGACGTCCGACAGCGGGGAAGGAAAATGTTGAAGTTTGGGAACTATGTTTGGTCTGTTGGTGGACAAAAATTGGAAGTGGTAAATTCATATGTCTTCCTAGGAAAAATAGTGTGTGGAAACTCAAGTGAAAATGCTCATATAGGAAATAATATTAGGAAAGCAATGGCACAAGGTAAAAGCTTAATCTCCCTTTACAGATCCACAGGCAGAAGACACTTCGCACTTCTACTAGAGGTTTTCCGTGCTAAAATCCCAGCGTCCCTGTTGTATGGTATCGAACTTCTCGACATAAGAAAATGGGGCTTTTTAAATACAACAAAAGGAAAATTTTCGGAATCTAGCCTCAGTTAACTCTGCCTGTTCTGTTGCGGCTCTTAGGCTGGAATTTGGGCTGCGCAGTAGTTGGGTACAGGGTCTCGCAGGGATAGTGTGCTGGGTCTCAAGCCTTGTAAAGGGTGATCCTGGTACATTAAGATCCTTTATTCAGAAAGAATTATTAGGAACCTTAAATGAGCAATCATTAGTTGTAAAAAAATTTAGAACTGCGGTGGAGTTGCTTTAATTGGACGAATCGGTACTTTTTACTTTATCATCATATCAGCTTAAGGCAACTTTGAAGCGGCCACCTGGAAATTAAGTTTTACTATGGACAGGGAAGTGCGTATTTCAAAGAGAGGCATTCATCCAGCTATTGATTTTTGCCTGATAAACAAAGTACAGTCTTATATTACTTGGAACCTTCCTCATGGAGTGCGTCGTTTTTGGCTTTTATTGAGGCAGGGTTCTCTCCCACTTAACAATGTATTGTCCAAATGGTACGGTTCCTCCCCTATGTGTAATTTGTGCAATAATTCTACCCAGGATGTTACACATGTGCTCTTTGTTTGTCCGGCTCTTTTATTGTATCGACGTAAGTGGATGAGGCCAATCTGCCTGCAACTATCCATTTTGTCCGCCACCACATTTATGGATGCCATTTATAATCCTCCTAATAAAATGTTTTGTCACAGGATTTTTAACTTTTTTAAATGTTTTCTAGATATATATTAAAATTTCTAAAGGATGTTATGACTATCATCAGTGATTTTACTTGATGTTTTACATGATTATGTATATTTGTATATCTTATTCTATTGTTCAAAATGAATGTTTTATCCTTTGTGTTTCTTTTTATGTGGATCTCATCTGAGTTCCAAAATCATAAATAAATTGAACTTGAACTTGACAGGGTGCCCAGGGGTTTACGTATCTACACGGTACCGGCATACGAAAACCCCGACCCCCGCCTGCTTCAACACTGGGCAGAATACATGGCTGCATTGTGCAAGGGGATGTTGGATATCCTGGTGAAATCCGCTTGGAGCGATAGGACCACGGCTCTAGAAGAAATAGAGAGCCTCAAACAGGAGATTATGAAAGATACGGACAAGAGTAAGCAAGAACAACTCATGGAAGAAATGAAGGCACGCTTGAAGAAATATGAATTAAAAATCCGACAACGCAAACAAAAAAAATTTGAGAGGGACGAGCGTGACTACGCGCAGGGCAGGATTCTGACCTTTGCCGGAAAATTTGATGGTCCCCGGAAGCAAATGAATAAGAAGAAACCCATGCCTCCTCCGGCCAGGGTTGAAACCTCAGAATCAGAAGTTACTGAGAGAGAGCAGTCAGGAGAGGAATTGGCCGTCCAGACATCAGACACATTGAAGACTTCTTTTCATTTGGAATTCAACTTGATTCGACAAACTTGGCTTCGGGGTGGCAAAAGCAAACCACCAGAAAACGAAGAAGAAGGAGACGAGGCGGTGGGAAGGGGAAGAGGCAGAGGAAAAGTCACACAACGAGTAACACGCAGCAAGAGGGGCAACAGGTGGTAGGGCCAGAAGATAACCTTACCATCGTCAATCTTACCCCACATGAGTTAAAATCAGCACAAGAAACAACATTGCAACATGGATTAACATTCTGTCCTAGCAAAAAGTTAGAATTCACACAGACCAGGATTGATCTGTTTAAATTCGTCCAGAAGATGAAACTGTACAAATTTCATGAACTCAAACCTTCAGTTGCAGAAGCTAGGAGATTAAAAATTAAACCTCCATCAAAGACACTGATATCCTTACAATACAAGATCTAAGCATGATGGAAATCTTGGAAGATCTACGCTCAGAGAGTATAGGTCTAGAAGATCCAACATTGGAAATAGTGGAGAGGGCTAGGAAGATTCGTGTGGATCAGATAGCCTCCCTGACTGTCTTTAAGCCTCCTTCCCAATTTAGTCCTCAAACGCCTTATGATGCGATTGACTCCTTCTCGGACTCGGTTCTCCAAGATCTGGTGAGACTGAGGCATGATAAGAAAGACCGAGCTCGCAAACATCAGAATCTCACGAGTGACCAGAAATATATTCTGGGTATTTTAAGCAAGGATGAGGATATCATTTGTAAACCCTTGGATAAGGGTGGCAACGTCGTGCTTCAAACTAGAGAGCAATTTTGCCGTGAATCCCTACGACAAATGACTGATGAGAGATATTATGAAAGAACTACCAAGGAGCGCGATCTTGAAAGTATTTCTTCTTATCATGATCTGATCAACAAATGGAGATCAAAATCCATGTTGGATACTGATGAATTCCTGTTTTTAAGAAACTGTGAACCAATGACGCCGACTTTTTATCAACTTCCAAAAGTTCATAAAAGCCAGATTGACCCGCCTGGGAGGCCGATCGTCTCTTCCAAAGGAGGACTCACTGAAAACATCTCCAGGTACATAGACTCCTTTCTCTCTCAGATGGTTTTAGAACTGGCCTCGTACGTTAAGGACACTAAGGATTTTATCATACAACTGAGTGCGATTCAATGGGACCCTACATTTGTATTAATTACTCTTGGGATCACAAGTTTATACACCTGTATTGAGCACTCACAGGGCATTCAAGCGATAGGCTATTTTCTCAAGAAAAGGTCTCTGAAGTTTGCGGAACATAGCAGAATGTTGTTGGAGCTAATTGATTTTTTCTCCAAAATAATATTTTCTTGTTCCAGAGAGACATGTACAGACAGATCTCCGGGACGGCGATGGGCACCTGCTTTGCCCCCAGCTATGCGAACTTGTTCGTAGGCTGGTGGGAGGAGCAGGTGGCCCTGGCCGAGCCACGCACCAAGTGGGTGGACAATGTGGTCGTATGGCGTCGATACATCGACGACCTTTTCCTGATATGGAAGGGCTCTTCCAGTCAGGCAGAGGAATTCATCAATGAATTGAATGACAATATCCTAAACTTGAAATTCACGTATGAGATGAGCAGCACCTTGGTTAATTATCTTGACCTTAGAGTGTTTGTGAGAGAGGGGTTTTGGGTACTGAACTCTATAGAAAGCCCACCTCTGGGAATTCAACTCGACACGCACAGGGCAGTCATCCCCCTAACCAGATAAAAAGTGTCCCGTACGGGGAACTTCTCTGTCTTAAACGGAATTGCACATACAATTCAGATTTTGAGAAAGCAGCAGCAGACTGTTTGGCTAGGTTCAAGGTCAGGGGCTATGAACAAGGGCTGTTAACATTTACCTATAAGAAAGTTCAGGCCAAACCATGGGAAGAACTGTTAAAGGACAAAGAGGTTATGGTGGGAGTAGGAGGCCGTGACACGAGTAAACATCTGGGCCAATTCCGCATGTTTACCAGTTACTCAGATGATGCGGTACGTTTAAGACGTATCTTTAAAAGAAATTGGCACATATTACAAACTGACTCTGTTATAGGTAAAGACCTCCCTTTAAATGACCTTTCGTAAATCGAAATCCCTGAAGGATGTCTTAGTTCAGAGTCATTTGCCACCTTTAACACAGAAAACAGGAACATTAAAAGTCATGAGGGGATTCTTCCCTTGTGGGAAATGTAAGGCCTGTGCCACCATTAAGAGAACACTGAGTTATAACATCCTGGGTCTGAAGAAGGCCAAAATGATCAGCAAATTAATTTATTGCCTTACTCCATTTGTGGTCTATTGTCTGGTGTGTCCATGTGGACTTAAGTACATAGGGAGCACCATTCACAATGTACAGATGAGGATCCTAGAACACCAACAAGCCTTAGTAAACAAAGATGCAAATTACCCTGTTGCGCGGCTAAGAGCGCTCTTAAGCATCAGAGTAATAGGGATTTGCTCCAGTTCTATGGAATCGACCACGTACCCGTAAGCCCTAGGGGTGGCAATAGGGTTCAGAGGTTACGGAGATTGGAATCCCGTTACATTATCGACTTGCAGACCAAAACACCGAATGGGCTCAACAGCAGTGAGTAACTGACAGTACACCTGGGTTAATATAAGGAATACACACTTTCCTCTTGATACAGTATGACTGAAGTTATTAACGATGCAATGTGGTTTCATGTGTGTACAGAATGTTTTGACTTGATTTGATTGGGTTCTATATATTTTGGGTATTAATTTGCTCACAGTCCATTTTTCTGGGATTTCATATTTTCACGCCTTTTGAACTGTACTATGTGGCACCTTTAATATCGATGAACTAGGGATATATTTTTCCTCTTTTGATTGTTTGGGACAGTACCAGTCATGATATCATGCCGATACACAGGTGAATTTTTTGTCCACTTGCGGGGTCTGCTGATTTACGGCAATGACACAGAGGTATTTCCAAAGTGTATAAATCTATTTGGTTAATGAGATACCCCATTGCTCTCATAAAGATTGCAGTAACTTTACGGGTGTATTTCGAATTTACTCTGCTAATGTGGACCTACGCGGCAAGATTATTAATTTTGTGACTACGAATGTTCCAAATGAATTTGTGCAATATGTCAATGGGATATTGTTTCATGTTAACAATTTGCAGTTAAATTGATTCTAATATGTATACAACACATATACATGAATTAAGACATCCACCATGTAAAGATGGCGGGCGATTATTGTGCTACGATACCGATTCAGGCATGTCGTCGTCACTGTTATCTGGGTGATAAGGTTGAGTTTAAAAATGGCGCCTCACAGCAATGAATTGTAACACTGACGAAGGATTGATTCCGAAACGCGTTTGTTCACCGTACTACTTGCCAAATAAACCACTTCCATGGTTACCACCAGGGTGCCCGAATTTCTGTTTTGAATACAACGGAATTGGCAGCGCTGATTAATTTCGCGGAAGCACCGCCGCGATCGGGAACCCGCCTGAGAGGGCCTCGAAGGAAGGTGCACTTGGAGCGGGATATATATATATATATATATATATATATGAGGAAATACTCGCCAGACGCCTCCCGGCGTCACCGATCAGAAATGAAAAGTCGGACAAATGACGAAGAATGGAACCCAGGACTGGTGCCAAAATCAAGGTGTCTTTATTTGTGCAAAGTTGACCTTAACGAGCCGCCACGACGCGTTTCGACTGTGTCCACAGTCTTGATCACATGATGTGATTGCACAGTCACAGGTGAGTTATATATGGTCAAAACAAAGGGCGGACTAATGGAACAAACTTAAAATGCGTCACAAGTTTTCAAGGAAATGAAAAACAGACTTCATGTGTAACATCAAATTGAAGAAATAATTTCAACATTCTACCCCATAGGTCTGAAAATAAAACTCATAGTGAGTTAAGTCTCAACATATTCAATGTTACATGTGGAACAATACATTTTACAATGAATTAATGTAAAATACATCTTTTATAATCAAATATTTGTAACTATTTAATTTTATAGAAATATAAATCTCAATAGAAATATAAAGGCTCCTAATTTATTGGAGACCCATTGTTTTCATTGTTGTGCAAAAATCTTGTGTAAATGCACCCTAAGTGGGGATCTATAAAAAGTAATTGTACCGGTTTAATAGGATTGCCCTATGAATATCCCACTTTGTGACTAAGAGCAGCTATTAAGGCTTAGTGCAATAATACAATATATATATATATATATATATATATATATACTGCGCTCCGAAGAATGATGACACGCACTCACGGGGGGTTTAAATCCGAATCGGATTTATTTCGCACAAAAGGAATGAAACAGACTCATTTTGGCGGTACGCCTTCGTCAGTAGATATATATATGTGTATGTATATATATATGTGTGTGTATATATATATATATATATATATATATATATATACACACACACACCAAGGTTGCCCCCTTAGAGATGTGACATGTGGAAGGGTTGCCGCACACCACCTCCGGCAGCAACCGACACAGTGAGTCCTTATCCTCCTTGCTTCAATATATATATATGTCCATCATACATCGCTCATATGATTTTAAATGACAGGGAAGATTTGAGGGAGATTGGAGTTTTTTTGTATTACCCTTATCAGTTCCCAAACAACCGTGTATTTATTAATATGAGTTATGGTGAACAGAATATTACTGAGTTTTTAACAGCATAAATTTGGATATTTATATGAATTTTAAAGTTTATATATTTATTTATAGGCTTTTATATTTATTCTTTATGCTGCTAATTTATTGAAACCAATTTTTGTTTTCGATATGCTCTGCAAATTTTATATTTTACAGTTATTTATTCTGTCATATGATGTTGATACCTGGTTTTAAGAAAAGCAATAGTATGCTTTCTATGTCTAATGGCAATTGGATAATGTCATGAATGCTTTTACTTTAAAAAGAGCACTCTGCCTTTTCAATGTTGTCCTGTGATCAAGGCCCTTCGCGGGCTGAAACGCGTAATGGCGGTTTTGGTGTCTGGCGCTTAATAAAAAAAATTGCACCAGCTTTGGGTTCGCCTTGTCTTGTTCTACATTACTTGAAGACGTCTTATGCCTCATATACATATATATATATATGTATATATATGTATATATATATATATATATCACTCCACTTCTTCAATGTGCTTGAAATACTTCAAAAGAAGATACCGCACTCTCGGGGGGAATTCAACACATTTATTTTCATGAACTCACAGCAACAGACGCGTTTCGGCGGAAATGCCTTCGTCAATGTCACCGGCACATCTGAAACGCCATGTTTTTCACCACACTTGAGACAATAAACATAAGGGAAGGACTAACGCTCACTATCTAGTGTGGTACAAAAGGGGGTGGTGATGGACTAGGATCTAGTGTGAGCGCCATTCTGTAATGGATAAATATCACACACACGTAAAAACGTCATAGAACAGCATTTCATTATCCAAAATGTGCATAGTTGGATAGATATTGTGCCAACAAAATGCCTAATTTACACACCAATATTTCATTATGACCAAAGTACCGAGGGTACCAATGCAAAAAAAACACTTATAACGGTCATATGGCATGCATTAAATTCTGTAAAGCCGTGGATCGGCTGTTGTCCTTTCCTGAACCATTCTAAATAATAATTTTTTACCTCTAATGTCACATGGAAAACCACAGTTTCCTTTTCTTTGTCTGTGAATCATTATTTTTTAGCACTTCGGGAAAACTTCAATAAACTTCATTCAATTCAGATCTCTTAATTCGTCAGAATGCTATTGCAATGTCCATTTGATAAAAACCATATACAATTGCTTACTATACCATACAAAATAGATAAAGATATACTACAATACAGCAGTCCAATCTGCAACATTGCCTTCACCGCACAATCAATTGTATTCATCCTATGTGTACCGATAATTCTTCTCCACAGTTCAAACCTCGAGGTTGTTTGGTGAGCAGATCTATTATATAACGCGACTCTAGTCTGCGCAGCTTTTTTACTCTGTCACCCCTGCACACTAAGAGGTACATGATCCAGGCCATGGAATTGTAGCTGATCGCGGTCACTCTTATGTGTTCCTGCGAAGTGACGCGCCACTGGATACGCCTGGTCGATTTTATCAATCGCCCTCATATGCTCTAATATCCTGATTTTTGAAAGGATGGGCAGCGCTCCCTATATAGCGGAGCTCACACGGGCAAATAAGACCGTAATCTGCATAGGGCGTGCTACATGTGATGAACTTCTTGATTGTTCAAGTTATGTCTGTCTGGAATTTCGTACGTAAGGATCCTCCTACTGTTTACACAAGCCTTGCATTTACTGCAAGGGTAAAAACCCATCATTTGTTTTAGTGTGCTCACCCTCGCCGGTATTTTCTCTTAAGTGACTTCTCACTAACATGTCCCTAGGGGACCTTGCTTTCTTGAAAGTCACCAATGGTAGTGGGGGAATGTCCTCACTAATGGTGGTATCTGTTAGGAGAATATGCCAGTTCTTCCTAAGCATTTTCTTGAGGTGGTTGGCCTCAGCAGAATAGGGAGTTACCATCCGAAACTTGCCCTTGTGTGTTTTGGTTTTATCTTTGTTCGATAGCAATAGGGTTCTCTGTATGCCTCCTTACTTTCTGTAACGTGGCATGAAGTGCTGTTGGATCATAGCCCCTAAATCTAAATCTGGCAATACTTTCTGATGCTGCCATTTCAAATTCCCTTTCTTTGGAACAATTTCTCTTTAACCTAAGTAAATCCTAAGGAATACTTTGGACAAGTTTAGTGGGATGGCTACTGGTTGCAAAAAGTATTGAATTGCCCGCAGTGGATTTACGGTATAGAGCAGTCTGTATGGTACCCTCCTCAACATAAACCCTAAGGGCCAGGTAGTCCACTGCCACTGGACTCACTGTACCCGAAAATGTAAGATTTAACTCATTACTGTTGAGGAGATTGATATATCAAAGAGCCGATTCCGATGTTCCCTGCCACACAATGAACAGGTCATCGGTATATCAATACCACTCTATAATCCGACCTGCAGCGGTACCGCACTGGTTGGTTCTGGGCACCCGCTCCTCCCACCAGCCAACTAACAAGTTTGTATAACTGGGGGCAAAGCAGGTGCCCATCGCCGTACAAGTGAGCTGTTTGTAATGCTGATCCTCGAATAGAAAAATATTGTTGGTCAAACAGAATTGAATACATTCTGTTAGCATTTCATTGTGTTCGGAGTACCGCAATTGGCGTTTCTCCAAATAAAATCTCACTGCTTTAACTCCATCCTCATGATTTATACAAGTATAGAGGCTGGTGATATTAAGGACCCTTAGCTGATAAGTAGAGTCCCATTGAACACTCATGATTCTATTAAAAAAATCTTTGGCATCTCTAATATAAGAGTCCAATTGCGCCACCCACGGAAACAAATAGTGATCAACAAACATAGATAAGTGCTCTGTTAGTCCATTTAGCGACGAAACAATTGACCTGCCAGGGGGATGCATACTGTCCTTGTGCAATAACGGGGTTAGAACTGCGTAAAAACAAATGTTCTTCTGTTCCCAGCATATTCCTGTTCTACCATTTACCAATTAGATCATCGTATGCTTTAATGCTATTTTGATACAGAATCGCTGTGACTTTTTGGTAGCAGTTCGTATTTAGTTGCTGTAATGCCTCATTACAGTACGCTTTCCTTGTTTGCAATACCACATTCCCCCCTTGTCCAAGGGTTTTATAACAATGGATTGATCCTGCATCAGGGTCTGTAGTGCCTGCTTTTCCACATTTGACAGATTGTTGAAAGATGCTTTCAGTTTCGCCTTCACTCTGAATTTTAGGAGGTCATTTGTCATAGCTTCAGGCAATACGTCGATGGCATCCCAAGGCATTTGAGCGTTAAACATGGACTTTGGTTTAAATTGGCTCTCCTCACGATCTTGTTCAATGCCCACATTAACTGCTCTTTCCACCATGTCTCTGTTAGGTTGCTGCGTGTTCTCAATCCCTAACCTTACATTTTCGAGGAGCTCTATGTCCGGCAAGTCCTTTCCTGTTAGAGCATGTGTTGCAGTCAACCTCGCAGTTGTACCCTTATGTTCTCTCAGATTTGATCTAATTTTAAAATATTTATGGAGTTTTAGTTTCCGCACGAAATTGAATAGATCTACCCGCGATTGCGTGTACTCTAGATGTTTACTCGGACAGAATGTAAGTCCTAGAGTGAGTACTTTCAATTCCGTTTCTGTGAGAGTTCTATCCGTTAGGTTGACCACTGTAAGATTCGACGCTTCTACTGCCTTTTCGTATTCTTCTTGTGAGTCACCCAGCCGGGTGCCTTGCCTCATCCCCTTCCTGCCACCACTGCCTCTACGGGTTTTCCTACGCCTCCTTCCGGGGGTTTATTTCCCCCCCTTAACCACGATTGGCGGATGATCTTGAATTTGTCGTGAAAAGGAGTAGAAACATACCTCCATTCTACTGATGTACCTGGTATCTCGTCACTTGACTCGTTCTGTTACATTTGATTCAGATGTTTCCACTCTTTGAGCAACCTGTTTGGATCGCAGGCACAGTTCTCTTCTCGGGCCGTCAAACTTTCGGGCAAAGGTCAGCACCCTTCCCTGCAAGTAATCATTTTCGTCCCGGGTGAATTTCTCCTGTTTGAGAAATGTAATTTAATTTAATGATTGATTGATTGACTCCCTGAGCTTAGGGACTTCATCGTTGACTAAGTAGTCCACAACTAAACTTGCATAAATATAGTCAAACTTTTTTAAACATATATATATATATATATATATATATATATATATATATATATATATATATACGTTTAAGAAAGTTTGACTATATTTATGCAAGTTCAGTTGTGGACTACTTAGTAAACGACGAAGTCCCTAAGCACAGGGAGTCAATCAATCAATCAATCAATCAATCAGTCATTTGTTAAGCGCACTACATACCCGCGAGGGTCTCAAGGCTCTGGGGGGAGGTGGGGGCCGCTACTGATCGAACAGCCAGGTCTTTAGTGTCCTCCTGAAGGTCAGCAGGTCTTGGGTCTGTCGTAGGCTCAGTGGGAGGGTGTTCCATGTCTTGGTATCGAGGTGGGAGAAGGATCTCCTGCCAGTAGTTGTTCTTAGGATGCGCGGGACGGTGGCGAGTGAGAGGTCGGCAGAGCGTAGCTGGCGGTTGGGGGTGTAGAAGGAGAGCAGTCTGTTGAGGTAGGCTGGGCCAGTCTTGTGGAGTGCCTTGTGTGCATGGATGAGGAGCTTGAAGGATATCCTCTTGTTGATGGGGAGCCAGTGCAGGTTTCTCAGGTGGGGGGTGATATGGCCGTGTCGTGGTACATCGAGGATCAGTTTTGCCGAGGCGTTTTGGATGCGTTGTAGTCGATTGATGAGCTTGGTCGGGGCTCCCGCGTAGAGGGCGTTTCCGTAGTCTAGTCTGCTGCTGACGAGGGGCCTGGGTGACTGTCTTTCTTGTATCTGTCGGGATCCATCTGTAGATCTTGCGGAGCATGCGGAGAGTGTTGAAGCAGGAGGAGGAGACTGCGTTGACTTGCTTGGTCATTGAGAGCTTTGAGTCGAGGATTCCCAGGTTGCGTGCGTGGTCGTGGGGGTCGGGGCTGCCCCCAGTGCCGTTGGCCACCAGGAGTCGCCCCAGGCTGACAGGTTGGAGCAGAGGATGAGGACTTCCGTCTTGTCCGAGTTCAGCTTCAGACGGCTGATCTTCATCCAGTCGGCGACGGCCGTCATTCCTTCATGGAGGTTGGCTTTAGCGGTGATGGGGTCCTTGGTGAGGGGGATGATCAGTTGAGTGTCGTCGGCGAAGGAGATTATGTTGAGGTCGTGCTGTTGGGCGATGTGTGCAAGCGGGGCCATGTAAATGTTAAACAGAGTCGGGCGGAGGGAGGATCCTTGGGGTACGCCGCAGATGATCTTTGAGGCTTTGGAACGGAATGGGGGAGGCGGACGCTCTGGGTTCTGCCGGAGAGGAAGGAGGTGGTCCATTCCAGAGCCTTGTCTCGGATCCCTGCGGCATGGAGGCATGCGCGGTGGCAGACGGTGTCGAAGGCGGCGAAGAGGTCTAGGAGGATGAGTGCTGCAGTCTCCCCGTTGTCTAGCAGGGTCCTGATGTCGGTGGCGGCGATGAGGGCGGTCTCGGTGCTGTGGTTGCTGCTGAACCCTGACTGGGAAGGGTCCAGGATTCTGTTCTCTTCGAGGTATCGGTTTAGCTGTCTGTTAACGATTTTCTCGATGACCTTGGCCGGGAAGGGGAGCAGAGAGATGGGTCGGAAGTTCTTGAGGTCTCTTGGGTCTGCCATGGGTTTTTTGAGTAGGGCGTTGATCTCTGCTTGTTTCCAGCTCCCTGGGAAGGTCGCGTCTCAAGGGAGATTGATGATGTTGCGTAGGTGGGGTGCGATGGAGTTGCTTGCTTTGTTTAAGACGTGGTGCGGGAATGGGTCTGACGGAGAGCCGGAGTGGATTATGCTCATGGTCTTGATGGTGTCATCGACGCTCATGCTGGTCCAGGCTAGCAAGGGGACGTGGTCGATGGTGTGCGGAGGGTCTGTTGTGTTGCTGTCTGGGGTTGTGGGCAGCGACGTTGGAGGGTTCGGTGGGTGGACAGAGAGCAAGGTTTGCATGTAGTTGGTCTTCGGTGATTATGCTCCATCGGCGGCGGGGGATCTGTTGGGTGCGGTGGTGTGTGGTGGATTTCTGGAAGGTGAAGTGGATGCAGCGGTGGTCAGTTCAGAGGAGTTCGTTGGTGTGGCTGACAGAGACATGCGGGCTTGAGGAGAAGATGGGGACGAGCTTGTGGCCGGCGGAGTGGGTGGGCGTTGTGATGAGTTGTCTCAGTCCGAGGCTGGCGAGGTTATCGATCAGGGTTGTCGAGTTGTTGTCGTTGTTGTTCTCAAGGTGAAAGTTCAGGTCTCCGAGGAGGATGTAGTCGGTGGAGCTCAGGGCGTGCTGATGAAGTCGGCGATGGAGTCGCTGAACTGGGGGCGGGATCCCAGGGGTCGGTAGACGAGGGTGCCTCTGAGGGTAGAGTTGGGGTCTCTGTGGATCTGGAAATGCATGTGTTCGGCAGTGCTCATCGCGTCATCGGTGATAGTCGAGACCCCGATGGTGTTCTTGTGGACGATGGCGATTCCTCCTCCGACTCCGTTGGTGCGGTCTCTGCGGGTGATCTTGTAGACGTCTGGGATGGCTATGGCGATGTCGGGTGCAGAGGAGTTGTTCAACCAGGTCTCTGTCAGGAAGGCGACATCTGGGGAGGTTGTGTTGAGCAGGTCCCAGAGCTCGACGGCGTGTTTGCGTGCGGAGCGGGTGTTCAGTAGTATGCATCAGAGGTGGTTGAGGTCTTTCTTGGCGGGTGGTTCGTCGGCTCTGTGGCTGGTGTAGCTGCAGTTACGGCAGGTGAAGGGACCGTGTGTGCGTTTCGGGGCGGCCTTGAAGCAGTTGTGAGTCCGTCCGGGGTTGAGAGCGTGCAGAGTGCTCATGGCGGGTGCGGGGGCCAGGGGTTCTGGCGCTGGGCGCGGTCCAGACGCGGATGGGTGCAGACGGGCTTGCCGCATGCCAGCGGCCGGCGTGTATGGGGAGGTGGGAGTGAGGAGCAGCTGGGAGGCGGGGGCAGCGAATGGACAGTCAGGGGGCGGAGCCGCCGGGGACGCAGCGGCGGGGCCGTGAGGGGCGACGAAGGAAACCAGGCAAAAGGGCACAGAAAGTGTGGGGGAAACGGGTGGCACAGAGGGCAGAAAGGTCATAAAAGTGCAAAAGGTCACAGAAAAACGTGGGAAAACGAGTGGCACAGAAGGCAAAAGGTCCCAAGAAAAGGGCAGAAAGGTCACAAAAAATGAGGGGAGTACCCCCAGAAGTTAATTAGTTAACATACTTGAGTCTAAGCAGTTACCCTCATTCTCTTCCTGTGCTGTTTCAGGAATAGTGTGATCTTGTGGTATGAAGTGTTTGTTAATTTTAATCATGGTCAATCTCTTTATGGTTTGAGGAGAGTCTTGGTCCTTCTGTCTATAGCAACTATGCTGCACTGAACACAAGCTCAGATGACACACTGGCTACTGGACAAGTTAAATACTTTATTGCCAGCCTGCTGAGCTCTGGCATTGTTGCACCGTCCCATAACAATCAACTAATAGGTTTTGATCCAGTTAGACCTCTTTTGGGTCATCCAGATAGTCTTGGACCATCTTCTGTATAGTCATTGGTGCTGCCACTTGCTCGACTGCTGTTGCATTTGTATCTGCATTTGACTTCAGCTTTGACCCTTGAAACCAAGCCATTGCAGAGGTTGAATCGGATTATTCTATTGCTGGTGATGATGGTGTTGCATATGAGACAATAGTACTGCCCTCTCTGGAATTTGAAGTCTGCATGCTAGAACTTCTGCTTGGGCCTATAAATTCTAACAATTTTTCCTGCAGGTCATTTACTTGGTTGGCAATCCAACTCTTGTAAAGTGAAACATACCCTTCTGAAAAAGGAATGAAAGTGGCTAATAATTGTACTGTGAAACAAGTATTGTCGCACATATGTACTCTTTTGAGGACATGATCTCTCTCTGCAGCCGTGGATTGAAAGACAAGCAAAGGATTAAGCTGTGAACCAACTCGTATGCTTCCTCATTCACATAGGCAACCCTATGCACCACCTTTCTTTGAACTGGTCCTGTGGTAGATGCAACAAAAGGATTACTTGGCTCATCGTTCTGCCCTCCTTACTGTCTAACCATGTAAAAACCTCAAAAAGAAGTTGAATTTGTGTCAGTCACTTGACTAGCCCCATGTCCACCTACATTGTCATATGTTTCCCATTTGAATCCCCTCCTCTTTGAAAGACATAACCTGTGATTGGACCTTACTGCTCAATCAGAAGTTGCATCTTGTAATATGTAGAGCTGCCGTGTGTTGGCACATCCACCATCTGCCATAGCTTTGACTATATTGATGCCATTTTCTGTGGCAACAAATCCAATTCTGAGACCACTGGGTCAAAGCCATTCAAAACCCTTGCTGTGAAGCTGTTCCAAGATGTTTACAGCTTTATGGGATTTGTCCATGGTGATCATCGCTGCTGTTGCTTTCTGCCCGTGAAACTGTCAGTGCTGAGATCTGCAGATAGCTGTTGCCTAACTCCCACAAAATAGATCCAGTGTGCAATAATAATCATGTAGTCAATTACTTAACAACTGGTCCACATGTCTGTCATCAGGTAGATAGTCTGATCAGCACTCTGCTGCATAGTTTGGCCAACCAGTTGCAGCACATCATGATGGAGTGCTGTAACAGCAACTCTCGCAAAATAGGTGCGGCTGGGAAAGTTCCATTTTGGGGAGATGGGTGCCACAAATTCTAAATATCCCGCTCCTTCCACAAAAGAAAAAGGAAGGTGGTCCAGCACTTACATTTTAGCCAGCTCCCTGTTGTACAAATGTGCTTTTGAGTGGTAGCGTTCATAGGGCTCCTTCTGCCTAAACATGCCCGTACCGTATTAGTAGCTTGAATTATTTTCTTTTCTGGTGCCACGGATACAGGCGACTTAAGGAGATAGTACACTCAATGTGTGTCCTGCGGAAATCATCGTTTACGGCTGGGTCTGCATCTGAATCTTGTGCCGTTTTGAGGTGGACAATGCTGGCATGCTTCACGGACAGGGCTGCTTTATGTAAAGCCCCCAACCTCTTCCTCATGACAACCTTCTTCTTCTATCACTGTGAATTGACCTGCCTCCCCACTCTCATCACCACTACCTATCTTTCTAAGGTGCTCCTACCACCGGATTGCGTGATGTTTTCAAAGATGGGACGTTTGGCTTCCAGCACTTTAGTGCGAAACTGGCTTACCTTGCGAACACTCACATGGCATACGGAGCATATTTCAATGGTATCCTCCTGCTTGCTAATCATAAAGAAGTCCAAAACTGGGGAGATTAACGTTTTTAGTGTGCCACTACCAATGCATGAAGAACTAAAGGTAGGCGGTTGTGTTGTTTGCAACTCTGTAGAGCGTACTTTAACTGTGGTAGGGGTGCATGCAGGTCTTAGCGGGGGTTTTAGAAATATGAAAGGTGGCAGTGGTCGAACCACATCCCTTTGAGCAGGTTAGGAAGGCTCATATCAGTGTCCTGTGAGTAGCCCTCCTTACTGACAATCACTGGCTTGTCCTCATTTCTTTCTCTTTGCATAAATGTAAGGCTTTCAGAAATGTATCTTTTCCCTTGCCTCTTGGGCCGTGTCTGGATCCGGGTCTGGGTCCCAGCTGGGGTCCAATTCATGTCCAGATCATCAGGAGGGAGGCTTGGAGAAGATGATGGAGTACCCTATTTTTCTTGCTGGAGGTTGTGAAGCCAATGATTGAAGAGCAATCTTGCAATGAAGAATACTAACTGGCTTACAGGGTAGTTCAGGACGGGGCATTGCTGAAATACGTGGCTCAGTTAGTTAAGGCACATTGTTGGATCTTTCTTTAGCATTCTGTCAGACGCCCCTGAAATTAATATTCCTTTGAAGCATTCAATAGTAGTAGGTTTTGTGGTATCTTGTTTTTATATTTCTGAAATCCCCAAGTTCGTGCCAACAAGAAGTCCTCGAAAAACAAGGTGCTTGCATATGTATAGGCAAAAAGCTCCATTCAGAGTTTATGAAGACAGTGTTTAGGTTATGGCTTAGTGTCTGGTGTGAAGGCATACTCCAGTTACTTACTTGAACTTTGTATATAAATATAGTAGCTCTGCAGTGCATGAATGTTGGAAGAGGCTCCAGCTCGGGAGACTCCCAGAGTCAACAAGGGAGGCAGTGATTATCTCGCTGCTGAAACCAGGGGCCATCTGATAAAACGCCATACAAGCTGCTCTCTATGCTCAACTTGAATTATAAAAGTTTGAGTAAGATCCTAGCCATCCGCCTCCTGCCACACATGACGGATCTCATACATCGAGATCGGGCAGGATTCATACCCTCCAGGAACTAAGCAATGAATGTTCTGAGACTACCTCGTTTGCTCGAGGCCGACTCCTACTGTAAGGAGGAGGTGGTCATCTTTGCAGTTGATTTAGAGAAGGCCTTGGATAGCGTTAAATGGCCTTATCTGTTTTGAGTGATGAAAAGATTCGGCCTGGGGTCTGAATTGTGGCATGGACTGCTTTGCTGTGTACGGAATCTACGGCCAGTGTCAGGAAGGGTAGGCTTATATCGGACAGAGTGGGGCAGGGAACACGACAGTGGCGCCCTCTATCACCTCTGCTCTTTGCATTGGCCATGGAGCCTTTGGCAGCCAAGGCTAGGAGAGGATGCTTTTTCCATGGGCTGGAGGTAGAAGGAGAAATTCACCACATAGCATTATATGCTGACGACTTACTGCTATTCCTTAGAAATGAGAGGGAGGAACTTCAAGGTACCAGGGAACTACTAGTGGCACTAGAAAGATGAGCAGGCCTTAGGGTAAACTGGGCAAAGTCATGCCTCTTCCCCACCAAGGAAGGCAGAGAAAGGCCACAGGAGGTGAAGGGGGTTCTGTGAGAGAACCAGTGCCTGCCGTATCTAGGAGTCCAGATATACCATGACCGGGGGGACATGCTAGAGGGCAATGTGGGGAGAGCATTAAGAGGGCTTAAAGCCAGCTTTGATTGCTGGGGCACCCTTCCCTTATCAGTAGCAGGCAGAGTTACCCTCCTCAAGATGGTGACCTTGTCAAGGCTATTATATTATTTTGGGGTGCTCCCGGTGTGGGTCCCAGTAGGGATGTTTCGACAACTCCAGGCCTTTTTGTGGGGAACAGGGAGACACAGAGTAGCACTCACAACACTAATGAGGCCAAAAGCTGCGGGAGGACTAGCAGTGCCGGATTTCAAGTACTACTATATCGCGGCCAACTACAATGACTCACGAAAAGGGTGGCTAGCCGGCTGAGAGGGACGGCTCAAAAAGATGATGCGATGCCAAGCCTGCATCTCCTGTCATGTGTGGTGCTGTAGCTCCCCATTCAGGAGGGAGAGATGACTACCGACCTCAAAGTAATCCATAAATTTTACCATAGGAGCATGCAAAGGTCCAAGACAAAGCGCCTATATGCCCCGAATATCCCACTGACTGTATGCGAAGCTCTATGGAATGGAGGAGACTGGCGAGGACTAGAGGGCTGGAGGGAAGTGGGGGTGTCTACTGTACGGATCCTATATGAAGAGGGAACCCTGCTGCCCTTTAATGACTTCAGAGAGAGGTACGACATACCCTGTGGTGTCTTCCTACTACATACTGCCATCACACCGGCAATAAGTAAACCGTGGTGGGGGGGGGACTATCGGAACCACCTACGTCAGAAGGGTGGCAATATGTAGTAACTGTGGCGGGGACATACAAAACAGTCACCTGTTCATATAGACGGCTCAGCCATGTGACACTCCCCGACCTTAGTACATTGCACCAGAAGTGAGACAGTTGCCGAAAAAACATGGAGGGAATTGGTAGAATGAGCAAGCAAGGGTACCAGAAACACCATATTCTAACCTGTTAACTTTTATGTCTTGCCCAGGGCATACTTCACGCCCAGTCGTATTAACAGGTACTTCATTATAAGAATGGCAGTATGCCCACGATGCAGTGAGGAGGGAGTGGAATTTCTTCACATGTTCTGGAGTTGCCCATGCATGGGGAACATCTGGGGGCCAGTGACCACAGTGCTGACGGAGGTGACAGAAAGGGAAGTGGTGTAACCCTGGGGTATTGTCTTCTGCACTGGTTCTCCCACACAGGTGACAAGTAAGTTCCAGGATTTGGGACTTATCTTCGCAAAAAGACATCACAAGCTACTGGAAAGCACAAGAAGATCCTAGCTCATGCAGGTGGAAGAGGGAGTTTATAAAATGGGCAGATTGCGAGGGAGCCAGTAAAGCTGCGGGTAGTCAAGAAGGTCGGCAGCAAGAAGTCACTAGAAGCAGCTCTGGCATGGGCAGGACTGGTGGAACTACTAAAGAATCCAGAGGCCGAGGCAGAGGATAGACCAGGAGAGAGAAGCGGGAGATCATCACCTAGGAGTCGGTATGGGTGGAGGTGGGAAGAACAGGAAGAGAAATGGAGCCCCTGCACAGATACAGAAATAAGGGCTAAATAGCGACATGCTAGACTGAGATACTTAGAACGCATAACACTCCTCGAGTAAGGATCAACTGCTGCTCCATACGACATGCCACGGAGGGAGTTTTTTAAAATGTTATTTACCTCTTCCAAGAGACAGTCGAGACGACGCAGCAAACTTGAGCCCATACCTCAGTGAGGTTTGAAGAGCAAGTGGGAGAATAATAGGGAGGTGAAGGGCACAGCTGGGAATAAGAACTACACCCGCAATGGTGCCCGGCCATGAGATCTGTCAACAGAGAGAGACAATGGGAGTGAGTGACCATTAATAAGACCTGAATGTAATAATGTCTAGATTGGCAATTGCATGACCCCAAGAGGCAATGTACAATATGCCTGCATATAACAGTGTCTTCATCAATGATTGCACAATAATGAGAGGAAATGTTCAATAAAAATGTGTTTTAAAAAAAAAAAAGAATGTGGGAAGAGACTTGTGTGAGCCATACTGCCTTGCCCTTTTCTTAAGTGTTGATCAATAATACATTATACCCTATGATCTGCATTTATGCTCTATGCAGTTCCTTTTTTTCTGTGAACTTTTTTTTATTAACAAAAGATATTTACCCAACACCACGGTTTAAGTTTCTGCAGTATGGTAAAATGACATTGAAGAGACACTGTGACTGTTAGGATTGTTGATTCCCTCTGTAACATGCTTTGTCAATTTTGCTGTAGTGTGGTGAAAACTTGATTGTGACCTTTGCGCTGTAGTAAACATGTAAATGTATGTGTGTATATATATATATATATAACTGTCTATATATAATGCTGCCAGTTCCGTCAGTTACAAACAGTCTATATATGTATATATATATATATATATTACCTACTGGCGGTAGCCAGTAGTTAGTTATAGTTAGGACCTATTATCCATAGGAAATCCGCAACATTCTATTGCTAATAATTTTGGCGCCAATTGATGAATCTTCTCGAAATTTTCCAAACTTTTGTCCAGCTCAGTTACGCTCCTTCCCTTAAAGTTTGGGGGTGAGAAAAAAGGGGAGGTCCCAAAACGTGTTTTCCCCATGAAATTTCCCATAGGACCTTTAGCCACCAAATTTGGCAGAGAGGTAGTCCTCCGTTCTGTCTTGTGCCTTATGCTTATATGGCGTCAATCTGTTCAGTAGTTCCTGAGAAAGTCATTTATATATCTATGGGCGTGGTGGATCCGCGGATTGTGCGAGGATTGGCATTGTTGCATAAGCGCACCGTCCTGATCACGCGCTCAATGCTAATTGGCTGTTAAGCGGTTGTAAACATTCGAAACCAGGAACTGTTGGCAGCCATTTTGTGCCTCGGTAAAAGCGAGGCTGAGGAAGTCAGTGGAATATGTGTTCAAAATGGAGAAAGAGGGCCGGGTAGAAATAATTTTACCCTCTAGACCTGCTTAGGGGGTTCCAGAAGGACCCCAGGGCCCACATTTTTTTTCTTTTTTTTTTAAACCGGGATGCGTGTAGGGTGCGTGGACTGTGCTGTAAAATAAAAAGGAGATATTTTTAAAATAATTTTTCTCCGGGGGGTTAAATACCGAGGGCAAAATAATAAAATTTTATGTGGGGCCCAGAGGGGCCCCCAACCTCGGGGATCGTCAGCGCCTGGGGCTAAAAAGAAAAAAATGGTAGGGGAGGGGTCGAAGGTCCTGAAAGCCACGGGGACCATCACCCGTCGGGGTTTTATGTATTGTGGGAGGGGGACTACGTGGCTCCCCTCCTGGAGAACTCGAGGGCCCCGTTATCCACCGGGGCTACAAAAAAAAGTATGGCTGGGGGGAGCTGTAAGGTCTCCAAAGCCCCAGGGACCACCACTCCTGGGGCTTTTACAGTGTCCCGGGTTGTCCATCCGCCCTCCTATAGCAAGGAAATCTGTTCTCTCTTTCAAAATCAAAATCAGATTGCTTTTCCACATGGGGAGTTGTATGTTAGTAGCTCGTGATGTGGAAAAGTAATGCCGACTCCCAAACACGTAGAAGTTGTGCATCAAAGGCGCTGGAGTCGCGCACCCTACAGATTATGAGTCGTGAATCCAGCGCGTGCACACCAGGGGGCTGCGCTGGGTGCGCGACTTGTAATTTTACCGAAAAAAAAATAGCCCTTTTCAGTAATTTCTTATATCCCCAGGGACCCTATACCCCGGGTCTTATAAAAAAATGTTGGCGACCGCGAGGGGAGCCACAATCCCCCACAGTCCGCCGGCTTCCCGTGTTCTTCGGGAGCCGGTATTGCTTTTCAGCAAGGGGAGATGCTAACTTGTATGTGGAAAAGCAATCTGCTTTGGATTTTGAAAGTGAGAACAGATTTCTTTGCTGTCTTTCAAAAAACAAACTAAGTTTGCTATGGGAGGGCGGGAGCCGTGAGAGTCCCGCTTTGTCAAGGCAAACAGCAGTGTCCCGGGGGTAGGCACCCCGGGACACTGCATGAGCCGGCAGTCGGGCGTTGCGGTCTCCAGGGCTCTCAAGGGCTCTAGGCATAGGGTCACGCAGTCTTGTCTCTCACAATACACAAATTTCCGGTGGTGGTGGTTCCTGGGGCTTGAGGGGAGTCGTTGAGGCCCACACACTTCTAATTTTGTAAGGGGGGGCCTTGGATGCGAAAGTGGTGCAAGGGGGTTGTAAATCTGGTACACAGTGTTTTGTTTTACTTTTCTTTCCTTTCTGGTCTTGTAGAGGATCCAGGGTTATTATAACGGTTTTTGTACAGCCAGTACCGTTCAACCCTACCCCCAAACGTATTTCTGCCGGTTAACCATAGTAACAGTTCATGGAACACTTAAATGAGCACAGAGGTTAGAAGTTCACACTATGTTGCTAATGGAAAAAAGTTACTGTGCTGGAGTTTTTAAACTTTTCCACAGGAACCGTTAGTCGTAGGTATAGACTCTGGTAAAGATCTGGTAAAGAATTAGCCTCAGAATTATACTTCAAATTATAAATATCATTTCTTTTGGGAACCGCTACCACCCCACCCCAAAAAAAGACGTATATACTTTTTTAATGAACTTTTATTAAAACAATAAATAACTGGAAACGTAACTTAAAGATAACAATACAATAAATAACTAGAAACATAAAAATGTGATATGAACTCCAATAGAAGTACGGTAGGTAATCTGCAAAACAAAAAAGAAAATTAGTGTTTAAAATTAGATCGGTGTGATTAAATGAGGTCAAACATTACAAGTCAAAGTAACACTTGACGATATTTCATTATTTTTACATGTGCAGTGTGCCTGATACATTTCACTTGTCTTATAGGCCCGCGTTTAAGCAGTGTCTGTATGGAAGTGCCTACTGCGTCAGATTTACATTACAGATCAACAGGTCTTTAAAATGATTCAGAGATGAGACAGCATTAGGTGGGAGATCAAGTCATTATGCAGGACAATGTTGTTTAGGGCTTATTTACAAGAGTCTTGCGCCACTTTAGTGTTACTTTTCTCATGTTGAAAGTGACACAAAAATGGCGCAAGGGGCTTGTAAATAAGGTCTTTTAATTCTAATGCATTTAATCAGACGGATTGTATATCTAGGCCGCTCTGCTTACCTTGTGTAAACACTGTGACCAGCAGAATTCACAACTCGAACTCCGCTTTGGCTGGTCACGGCAGAGTGGGCAGCAGCGTCCATAACTTTAAAAGTCAAACGATGTGAGCGAGAGAGCGAAAGAGAGAGAAAACAACATTAAAACTGTGAGAGAAAGTTATAGATGGAGCAGGTAATAGTGGAGAAAATACTCGTAGCCCACCTTTTGCCTTGATTATGTGTCCGAGTACGTGCTGGTTCATAGTACACCCTCCAGTTTAGTGATCTGAAATATAGTATATAGAGTTAGTCATAGAATAGTACATACAAAAGTGGCGTAAGGGGATTGTAGATTTGCCTCTTAGACTGTTATAATCTATCTATTGTCACTGCTCGGAGGTAATTGTACATTCTTACGCAGTGAAGCTGCTGCACACAACCCACTCTCTCCTTTCACAGATGACTTGTCGTTGATTCGGAAACAAGCTTTTTTGCTCACCTTGTGCCATTGGCGTGATTCAAAGAGGGTGCACCACGTGTCGTAGCAGCCTTCTCAAACGTTGTTACGATGGCCACGCATCATCGCAGAATACTCGAACGTTGAGTTTTAGAGGTGTAGGGGGGGGGACGCCAATTTGTGAAACACAACCTGTAAGATAGAAAAGAAGTTAACATAGTGTGTAATTTTTTTATCACAGGAGAGAGGAAGTGAGAGAGTGACTGCAAAGAATATTCGCAGCTCAACTTTCTGTCACCAATGTGTTTTTCACCACGTGCTGGGACATAATGCACCTTGAAGCTCTAAATCTAAAAGATAGTAAAAGAAAGATGTTATGATTGGTAATTGTTACTATCTTAATGTGGAGTTGAATAACATCAGCCTTTCACACATGTTCCCTCACATTTAAAAGAACTATTTGTATAGTTTATATTCCGGACGTTTGATCGATTATAAAAATGTTACTGCTATTGGTGAGAAAAAAATGTACATGTAATTTGATACACTATATATAGGACTGCGTTCGTCTAAATCGCTGCGTCGCTTTTTTGTATCCAGTCTGCTACAGCCCTTCGACTCCCTCCGATGCGTACCCAGGCCTCACTGCTCACCTCCCTCTGATGCGTACCCAGGCCTCACTGCTCACCTTTTCGTGGACAGGACACCTTCTGCATCATGTAGCCCCGATCTGCCACTAAGAATTCTCATATATGGTGCGGAGTCTTGATATCTGTATGGCTAACGACATACTCGTGCTCCCATCATCATCGCAGGTTCCTCACCCACTCTGATACCACTAACTCAGTGACCAAAGAGGCCCCAGACGTAGTGGTGGGCCCCCCTACTTGGTGGTTCGGGCCTACTTGAGGCGTTCGAACCACTAGGATGGGCCATCACAGCACTTGGGATGGGAGCAACTCTAAAATGGTGTAGAGCACGTGCACCCAGTCTTTTTTATTGGTAGGGTCACGTGTGTAGTGACGGATGCGCTCGATGGGTGTGGTTGTATACCAGCCATGAGGGAGTGTGTGTATGCCGTTCTGACAACTAGACCTGGAACTAAGAAATCAGTACAATGGAAATCTAGGTAATGTTGCGTTTTTTTTTTCCTGATAGCGTAAGTGGAGTCGGCTGGCCTGACGTACACCAGTGCTGCGCGAGGCTCTGAACCATGATTCCGGAGGTATGGGCGTGGTCCCGTTGTGAGATATATGAGAAATCAAGTGATTCGGGTGTCCGTTTAATAGTGCTGACGTCACCCGTATTTTAAACGCAAATGTGTCTTATCTGTAAAGTTCTACAACTTGGCCAACATGGAAGGTTCAGGGTATCACTGACTCTATATTCGTTCATAGTTGCACACACAAAAGATGGTGGGCATGACGCATTTTGCGATTATGAATGTTTGTTGTACATTCAGTGGAGTGTTGTAGCTGTTGTAATACAGGGCTGTGAAAGGTTTTAGTTGCAATTTTTGGCACATGAAGGGCAGCTAACATATATATAAGTATGTGGTCATTCAGGTAGAGTGAAGAACTTGATGCTGGAAATCAGTGTTCGAGTCTCGGATTTGCATCCACATCCTGTTATTGTAGAGTAATGACGTAATATTCGCATGCCTGAAAATGTATTGTAAATACGGTGCTCATGTAAATTGCTGATATGGTTTTGGGTTGATTTTGCGCTATATAAATATGCTTTTTTTTTTTTAAAAGAAGGAGGAATAGCCCAGACTGACTGTCACAGGTAAGATGGTTTCATACGCTATTTATAGTACAATATAATGTGGTAGGACCCTTGGGCAGCATTTTACAAACATAATAATTACACAGACACAGATAGATAGTTGAAGTGGGTACAGGCAGGTGTGCTCGACTCCGTTTTATTACGTAGCTGTTGGTAAAAAATAGAATAGTAATATTGATATCATAAACAGATATTTAATCATAACGGTTTATGACTTCTGTTGTACAAAGGTAGGAACATTGTATGTGAAATAATGCACAGAACATTCTATTGTAAAGGGTTCATGAGGTGTGGCGCACTGAAGTAGGTGCGGTTTGTGTGGAGCCTGCGATGATGCATGGTTCAGGCAGACCGCACTGTTAAAAGTGTGTTTTGACTATTGAATTTTGCCTTAACAAGGGAACGTGGCGATTATTTACGGTGTACTGAGTTAGTGGAATGTGTGGTGTTTATTGTGTGCTCACCCAGCGATGATGCGTGGTCTGAGCGGGCTGCACTTAAACCATTCACTGTTGCATACTGGACGAAATGAACTTTGAGGGAGGTGGGAAAAAACTAGCATCGATGGTTATCAATTGCACTGTGAACTAGATCTACTGATTGCCCCCATAACAAATTAAACAATTGCATTTCACGTAGTGCGTTCTAACTTTATCAAAATGGGGACGTGTGTCTGGTGGCGATGTTGAAGGTGATGTCCCAGAAGTACTTGTTATTGCCGGTGGTAGAGGTGCATTTTGCCGCAATTTTCTACATTGTTATCATAGTTCATAGAATGCAATGATTGAAGGACCTTGCGCATACTAGCTACGCAACAGCATTATTTTTTCTATGCTTTAAATTAATCGAGGCTGAATTTAATTCTGTCTGTAGTGTAGATGAAAAGGTAAATTCAAGTTGTGAACCCTACTATGCACAGTGTATATGGTAGCTAGTAGTCAGAACAGTTCTAGAACAATGCTTTTTTTCACTTGTTTTAACAAAAGCTGAATACATACCGTATAATTGTCTGTGCATTAGATAAATCAAGGTTGTATTTCGTACTGTCTATAGTGTAGATGCAAAGGTGTATTAAAGTTGTAAACCATGCTGTCCACAGTGTACATCTTAGGGTGGAGTGCATGATCAGCAATCATAGTGGAAGTGGAAGATGGAACATGTATGCAGCGTGCATTTAATTATTCAACTAAATCTATAAGTGATATAAAAAAATTTTTGAAGGAAGCATACTAAAGGGATATTGTTTCGGTTTTGATAGGTGTTATACTTATTTTGGTTTCTTCTGAGTTAGTGGTACCTGAAATAATAAGGTTCTGTGGAGCCTGTGATCATATGTGGACTCGGCAGGACGTACTGCTAGTAATGTTTTTTTTGTCTTGTAAATTCTGGCTTAGTAAGGGCAAGTGGCGATTTTGTGTAGGTTTGAGGGAGGTTACTTTATTTGGTACTGCACTTTATACATAATGAAGGAAGAATCAGTTAAATTCTGCCTGAATACAGCCATGTTGTGATGAATTATGGTGCACTGAGTTAGTAGTACCTTTGGGACTCAGCGTATACGTAACCTGCGATGATGCGTGGTCCTGATAGGTCACACTGGGATAATATTTTTTTACTACAGAATTTTGCGTAAATAAAGGCTTGTGAATATTTATGGTGCTCTGAGTTAGTGGTATGTCTGGTGTTTAGCGTGTGCTCACCCTGCAATGATGTGTGGTCTGAAAGGGCTGCACTCAAAGAATTGAATGTTGCATACTGGATTGTATGTATTTTGAGAGGGGGGAGTGCTATTGATGGTTATACATTTTTCAGCAACATTATCAGAATCAGATGATTCTTCCAGTGGTGTAGCCATTTTTGTCTCCAAAAAAGAAATTCAGATTTCTAATGAAGAAAAAGTGAGGTTCAAATTGTGACTTATGCTAATCACAGTGTAGACTATCATTAAGTGTACCTTTGCACTTACAGCGTGAAATTTACTATTCACGTAAATCTATAAGTGATATAAAAAAAGTTGTTAAAGGAAGCATAATAAAGGTATATTGTATAGGTTTTGATAAATGTTATACTTAGTTTGGTATTGTAATCTGCAAATATTAAATCAACAGTGTAATTAATTATGAGCTCTGATGACCGCAGTGTAGGCAGGAGGCAGTGGTTAGCAAGAGCCCACGACCACGTGGTCGTCCTCTTTCTCAAAGGTCGTGCTTCATGTGTATCTGACGCAGGGAGTTTAAATGCTGCCCCCAGTGGGCTCCGCTAGTTACACGTGTTGTTTACTGCATGCTGGGATTAGTAGTTACATGCAGAATCACTCCATCACTCTTCGTAGATACTGCGCCCTTATGCACATGATTTCAGAAATTATTTGAAAAACCCTCAGTGTGCCCATGGATAGTCCGCAAGTTTAATTGTCCTTTTCTGCAGTGCTGCATGGTAGGTGCGGACCCTGTTCCGACCAGCAGCCTCCTTCCATTTCAAGGATGGTGCATCATGAATGATGTAATATGTGACATCATTGTAGGAAGGTGGATACCCGACTATGGTTACCCCAGATTTTTGCCTTGGGTTTAGCTGGTTTTCGACTTAGTTGGCCTGGGATCCTGCTATTCAGGACCCCAGGCTATCTGCTCTCTCTGTAAAATGGACTCCATGTACTCTAGGTACATCCAATTGGAAATTGGTTCACCTTGTCAGCCCCTGTAGAAGTTTACCCTAGGCACTCAGGGCATAGGTGTAACCAAGGCCTACCGGGGGCTGCAGCATGTATTATGCCACCCCTGGATGGCCACTCAAACTGACACAACTGGCTGATCACTCAGCTGGGGCAAGGTCGTGTAATCACCCCTTGCTTAGGTATAGTATTCCTATATCTACCCTTAAATATAGACACACACTAACCTATAAGTCACTCCTTTGGCAGGCCTTAACAATCCTGGAGACAGAGTGCTTGGTTATGTGTGAGATGGTGCTCTAGCATGAGCTGAGCCTGTCTGCAGCTTTTGGAACCATGTCCTTATAGCTGTTCTATGATATCGCCATACCATATATTCTTAAGTGCATTATAATCCTCGCGGTTGAATGCTAACTTTGGTTTGGCTTCATCTAAACATGTCGTGTAAGGGGTCACACGCTTTGGAATACTACCCCCTTCCCAATTCTGGCGACGGGGGTAGCATTCCACCCTTCTAGAGGGAGAAGACATGTTGTTGCTGACTATCCCGGTTAAAGTTAACCAGAGCCCCAGCGTCACTAAATGGACGCTGCTGCCACAGACACAAGTCTGACCTCCTGCTTCTGGGAGTCTTTCCAGTCACGGAGGTTTGGACAATATGTTTCCTGCCTGGAGTGGTGCGAGCAGGACTTTGTGTATTGGGACAGGGAGGACTGAATAGAATGAGACACTGCCTGGGGCACACTAGGTGCTCCATGCATAGTCCAGTTCAAACCGGTGCTGGGGCACTCCAGCCCCAGCTCTGGCGCGAAACTGGACAAGGGAAAGGGGGTGTGACCACCCCCTTCCTGGTCCCACCCATAGGAGAGGGACCTAGTGAGTAAACCAGCCCCCTTTAGTTGTATAAAGGTACATTCACCTGAGCTGAAGACTGAAGAATCTCCCTTGTGGCCAAGGAGTGACCACCCTGGGCAACCAGGCACCATCCAGCAACTCAACGGCTTGCTTTGTCCCCGTTCTCGCCGGAACCCGAGCACAAAGCCTGACAATACCTCGACTCCCAGACCTCTCCGACCCCACTGCACGACTCCGCCACAGCTGAGCCCCGTGAAAGGCGTCAGAACCCGTGGAATCAGGCAACTTGGAAAGTCTTCAACTTGCTAACAGCGCAGCTCCTGAGGCACCCTCGAAGCTGTGCACTGGGGACTGAGACACCCTGACACCGAGCTCCACCTGCACCGAAGACCAGCCCCCCTAACTCCACGAGATCTGCGTGGGGCCCTTCTGCTTGTGTTCTGCTCGACGCGTTGTCCCAGTTGCTGGCCAGTTGGCTAGTAGCCCTGTGACGACGATCCTTTTGAAAATCCATTGCTGGTCTGGTTGCTCCAGACTGGCACTTGCTTCCCTGAAAAGGTGAAGTACCTCAGACCCTCCTGGTCTGCACCAGAAGCCTTTTGTGTATCCCGTGTGGGTTGCCTTTGCTTAGGCTTGTTGGCTCAGATCTTGAAGTCGACCCCTCCATCTGCGAGAACCTTCGTGGGACAGCTCCTCTCCAGCACCTGGTCGTCCTCGACGCCTCCTGGTCCGCGTGGCTGCAAAGACAAGCTTCACGACAGCACCTGATTGCTCCTCAACGACGTCTGGTTCCACCCGGTCACTGGCTAGTGACCTAGACTCTGTCCCCTCTGCTTTCAGGTCTTCTTCAACTCCGATCCACCCTTGGATCCACCCGGACATCTTCCTCCTGGTCGCCTGCAGCATCTTCTTCCAAGGCTCCATAGGAATCAACAAGAAAACCCGACACACTTTGACACCTATGCACCCGCAGCCCGTGGGTGAGGTAACGCGAGTACTTAGGTGCTCCTGTAGGGATTGACTATCCTAGTGTCTAGTTTTGTTAGTTGTATCTTCCTAGTTAGACCGGAAGTGTCCTAAAACTCCATTTACTTACCTTTTAAGTTCCCATTGACTTTCTATTGACTCTCGCGTGAGTGTACTGACACTGCACACGCCGCCTGTGGGCCTCCTACTCCTAACCTAAGGTTCAGATAGTGTAGCCCCAGCGATTCCCTAGGCCCAAAGCCTTTCCTTTTCCCGAGTCGTGCTTCTTATACCACTTACGTATATGGTTTTACGCGCCCGTAGGGCCTAACTGTAAATTGTGCTATTTAAAGTATTTCTGAGAGTAACTTGTTATATGCTTTTGCCTCTTATCTCATAAAGAGTTCAGAGGAGTGTGTTAGTAAATAAATACATATATATTTGATATATATCCTGTGTACTGCCCTTTCATTTGGTATTCAAGGGGTTACATATGGTAAAACAGCTGGCTTTACACGCCCTCAAGAGTATTTTAGCCTAAGACTGTTCTGTCCACGCTACCACTAGGATAGCTGGTCTATAAGGTTGACTTTACAACCATCACCATAAGGGTTGTTTGGACTGGTACAAGGTGCGCACTAGAATAGTGAACATCCTATACCAGGCCAACTTCTCACAATCATCACCAGTGAATTGCGGGCGCGAGAGTTACAGTTAGTACAACTAACTATAACGGAGGTTTTGTATGAGTGAAATGTCCAGCTAACTAGAACACCCCTGAAACCTTTGGTTTTTCAGTGAATTTCTAAGGTTTTTTTAAATGATAATTCCTAACTATAACATATCTGAAACCTATGATTTTTTCTGTGAATATATAGATATATATATACCAAGGCCAAATCATTTGACCGTGGTATTTTATTGGCTCCTAAAATTCCCACTCAAAACACCACAGAGTGCTCAGTAAGGCTAGTTACCACCTTTTGTGCCCAAGAAAGGACGATTTGTCGTATAATTTGTGCAGAATGGCCTATTGTCCTAACAGATAACATCTTGGGACCTATTATGCCATAATCGCCAGCAATTACATTCAGGAAAGCTCCCTCTATGCGGGTGAGGTCAAAATACAGATTCAGGAGCATCTAACATGTAGATCTGAATATGTTGTTTATAAACTCAAATGCACCTGTAATCTTGAATATATAGGGAGCACAAAACTCCCTGTACATAAACGCATTCTACAGCACATAAGAGCCATTGTGAACTCCGACTCCAATTATCCAGTGGCGAGGCACTTTAAGGCGGTTCACAATAATCAACTTAAGGATTTGGAATATACAGTCCTCTGCTCTGTCCCTCAGCCTGGTCGGGGTGGGAACAGGGATAAGTTATTAAGGCAGAAAGAGTCATTTCATTCTATCTTTAGATACTAGAGCCCCTAATGGATTACATTTAACGGAGGACCTACATAACTTCTTTATGAACCTTTGTTTTTCTTCTCTGTTTTTCTATCAAATGATTTATCAGTATTATATTGTTACAATCCAGTGTTTTTAATCTGTGTCATTTTTATATCAACTAACTCACTGTGCAACCATTTCCTGGTGAGATCTTTTACTATGAATATATGTGAAATTGGTTGGTTCATTGCTACTTATACTGTAATAGCGGGAGTTTCTTGTACAGCTGTTTCATAAGATTAATTGCATCACACTTTTTTCATGAAACTGTATCAATTCTATGAATTTTGTAATATTTCAATTAATGCGACACATTTGCACTTTTTCTAGTTTCACAGTATACCGCTGGCTAGTGAATTTTTTAAAGGGGCCATGGCGATCTTTGGCACATATCTTATGACTATTTTGAAACCATATGGATTTGCTCAAAGTTATCAAAAATTGAATGTCAACACAGCAAGGACAATGTATTAATTATGACCGAGGTCATTTTTTAAAAATGTTTAGCTATGAATAGCAGTTTGATACATAATTATTTTTGTATGAATTTTTGCTCTATATGCCGTAAATATGAGAAATCTTTCTCATTCTGACACTTGTCAGTATTGCTGTTTGTCTCTCTCTCTATATATATATATATATATATATATATATATATATATATATATATATCCGCAATACCTCGCGGCGCTCCACCATTCAGGCGAAAAACAAGGCATGGACCACTTCTTGTGTAGCATACAATTTATTCACCCCAACAGCTAGTAATGACGCGTTTCGGCCGTCCCTGCGGCCTTGGTCACATATATATATATTTTTGATTGAAATCCATTATTTGGTAAGGGTTGATATTATTTGTCCTTTAATATAGTGTATTTATACATGTATTTTTTTGAAACCCCTTTAATTACAAAACACTATGTTGTGATTTTGCAGCGGTTTAAACAGATTAGTCTGTTTACTATGTTTATATTATCCTTTCACTTTTTGGGTGTGTCTTATTTTCATGTCTATTATTTATTTCCAATACCCAATGCACTCTGGGGCGCATCATCTGACCAAGCTCCTTCTAGGAGCGAAACGCGTCATGGAGGGGCATTTTTCCCGTTATTTTCTTTAAAATAAATTATTCACTCTGCTTTTCATTCGAACTTGGAATTTGTGTCCTATTTTGCTGCGAACGTGAAAGGCGAACTTGAGGTCCTCACCTGGTTTCCCCTTCGCTGATGGACTAGCGAAATAGGAACTTTTCTGCATATATATATATATATCAACTTACAAATCCCATCGAGACAGGACAAAGCGGAGTGCACTCACGGAAGGTAGTTTCACGATGTATTTTGATCCATAATCACGTCATATGAACCGGTTTTTAGTTACAGTAAAACCAACCCGTTTCAGTCTCCATGAGACCTTGGAGATTGTGGACAAAAAACAACAATAGAAGTCACCAGAAAGACATGACCATATACTACCATGAATTAACAATAATATCTAAATTTAGAAAGTTATTTATAGCTTTAATATACACCATAACTGAGTTACTCAAAAGACAAAGATTCAAGCACGGCTATCTATTCCTCAAAGACACACACATACAGGTTGGATTTGGCACGAGGGCGAGTGATGGTTCAGTACATAAAATTTTCTTAACATGATATTTCAAAAAAATGAAATGCTCTGTCAATAAATAAATGCATAAAAACCCAAACCAGTGACTCGCAACTCGTGAGCTGTAAAGCCACGACAAGGCACCAACCGTTTTACAGGCCATTCACGCACCTTTCATACCAGATACAGACCAGACCACTGACACCATCTGGAAGGAAAAGCAACACATTACAACAATCACAATAAGGGACAAGGTACACGCTACTGCAGAAAGAGAAAAAAAACAAATATTACTGCACAGCCATCTAATCCGCAAGCACACACACATACTGGTTGGATTTGGCACGAGGGTGAGTGATGATTCAGTACATACAATTGTATTCGCAAGTAATTTCACAAAAAATGAAATACACTGCGTATAATTGAAAGTATGATTAACTGGACCACTGACTCACAGCTTGTGAGCTGTAAAGCCACGTCAAGGCACCAACCTCTTTACAGGCCATTCATACACCTTTCGTACGTGTGACACATTCAAAACATTCACACCGCCAGCCGCGGACCCATCACATTCCAGCACTCACACCAGCAAACAGCGCTATTCAAGGGCCCATCACTTTCACACGCCCACATTTCTGACACTGCAACTACACAAAATGATGGACTGCGTGGAGTGTCACTCAACTAGCAGTGTGTGTAGTGACCAACAGAAAGTAACTACTCACACACCGCCAGCCGAGCGCCAGTCCACCCACACCACCATCCAAGCACCAGACCATGCACACCGCCAGCCAAACACCACTCAGCGTACACCAACAGCCAAGCACAAGTCCGTGCACAGACAGCCAAGTACCACTCCACACACACCACCAGCCAAGCACAACTCCGTGCACACTGCCAGCCATGCACCACTCCGTGCACAGACAGCCAAGCACCGCTCCACGCACACCATCCAGCCAAGTACCACTCCACACACACCGCCAGCCAAACACCACTCCACACACACCACCAGCCAAACACCACTCCATGCACAGACAGCCAAGTACCACTCCACGAACACCACCAGCCAAGCGCCACTCCACACACACCGCCAGCCAAGCACCACTCCGTGCACAGACAGCCAAGTGCCACTCCACAAACACCACCAGCCAAGCACAACTCCGTGCACAGACAGCCAAGTACCACTCCACACACACCACCAGCCAAGCGCCACTCCACACACACCGCCAGCCAAGCACCACTCCGTGCACAGACAGCCAAGCACCGCTCCACGCACACCATCCAGCCAAGTACCACTCCACACACACTGCCAGCCAAACACCACTCCACACACACCACCAGCCAAACACCACTCCCCACACACCACCAGCAAAACACCACTCCATGCACAGACAGCCAAGTACCACTCCACGAACACCACCAGCCAAGCGCCACTCCACACACACCGCCAGACAAGCACCACTCCACACACACCGCCAGACAAGCACCACTCCGTGCACAGACAGCCAAGTACCACTCCACAAACACCACCAGCCAAGCGCCACTCCACACACACCGCCAGCCAAGCACCACTCCGTGCACAGACAGCCAAGTACCACTCCACACACACCACCAGAAGAACTGAAAAAAATGTATTGGCAGAAAATTATCAGTATTCACTCTACACCCAGGAACACCAGTGAACTCTGGCAATGCCAGCTGCACCATGCCAGGGGGAACCCAGAGGCCATCCCTATCAACGGGGGGAGCAGCCACCCCAGCCTGCAGCCCACAAGCCTCTTGCTGCTGTTCATCAACGGGAAGCCTAACAGCCACAGATACTTCTGGCTGCACAACACCAACAGAAGACATAGCATCCCCAGAGGGCTCTTCCTGCACTACAACAACGGGAAGCCTAGCAGCCTGAGATGCTTCTTGCTGCACTACACCACCGGGAAACCAAGCAGGCCCAGATGCCTCTTGCCGCTCTACACCAATGGGAAGCCTAACAGCCCCAGATGCCTCTTGCTGCACTACACCAGCAGGAAGACGAAAAGCACCAGATGCCTCTTGGCGCACCACAGCAATGTGAAGCCTTTTGGGCGCAGGCTGCAGCCCACATGCCTCTTGCCGACGTAAAAAGAAAGGAAACCTTGCGGCCCTAGGCAGCAGCACAGATGCCTCTTGGCCCACTACCGGCACATCAATGTCCTCCTCTACCATAGGCCCTTCATCAGCACTAGAAGAAGATTTATCATCCGATGATGATGATTCCATGCGAAGAGAAAACTCACTGCCTGAATCTTCTGCCCCTACCTCTGGGTCCGAATCGGACTCAGTCTCTGAACCATGGTCAGAGGAAGACTCAAAAAGCAAACCAAGAACCTGCTGAGCAGTAATCCTGCGACTAGCCATTATCCTTACAAAGCAAGAAGACTGCACACACAAGTGAATAACAACCTACACTGTGCAAAGTAAGAAGTAAACAAGGTAAGGCTTTCACAAAAAAAACAATACAATCCAAAACAATTTCACTCTTAACAAATATAGCTACACTCACCAGCACCTACTCTGCTGAGACACAGCAAAAAGAAATGATATCCCACTAGAAAGAAAAAAAGAAATAACAGATTAGAAAACAGAGTGCACATCAAACACTAATGCTGAAAAAGAAAAAAGAAAAAAAAACACAGAGCCACACAAACTGCTATAAGTACAACCTTTTTCAAAAAGACAAACATCAAGGGAAAGTAGTGCAAAATACATTCACTTACCAAGCACAAGCAACTACACAAGCTGCAAACAGACCCGCAACCTACAACAATCCAAACAGCATAAGCCTGGAACAAGACAAAAATAGAGAAGAAAAAAAAATTACTACCACATTTCACAAACAATATAACAATTAAAAAAACAACACACAAATTTGCCCCCCAAATTTACATTCGCCCAGATGGGCCATCAAATAGGGCTTAGACCAATTGGGATTAGATGAGGTTTAACATCAAGACACTGGTTACATTTTTTTAATTTTTTTACTGCCTGACCCCTTTGGTGCCAGTCGGTCTTTTGCTCCTACCAGTACCCCCATCACACAGGGGCAGTAAGGACATTCATACACCTTTCGTACGTGTGACACATACAAAACATTCACACCGCCAGCCGCCAGCGCCATTCAAGGGCCCATCACTTTCACACGCCCACATATCTGACTCAGCAACTACAGAAAATGATGGGCTGCGTAGCGTTTCACTCAACTAGCAGTGTGTGTAGTGACCAGCAGAAAGTAACTACTCACACACCGCCAGCCGAGCGCCAGTCCACCCACACCACCATCCAAGCACTAGACCATGCACACCGCCAGCCAAACACCACTCCGCGCACACCGACAGCCAAGTACCACTCCACACACACCGCCAGCCAAGCACCACTCCACGCACACCGCAAGCCAAGCACTACTCACCGCCAGTCAAGCACCGCTCCACACACACCATCCAGCCAATTACCACTCCACACACACCGCCAGCCAAACACCACTCCACACACACCACCAGCCAAACACCACTCCGTGCACAGACAACCAAGTACCACTCCACGCACACCATCCAGCCAAGCGCCACTCCACACACACAGCCAGCCAAGCAGCACTCCGTGTACAGACAGCCAAGTACCACTGCATGCACACCATCCAGCCAAGCGCAACTCCACACACACCGCCAGCCGAGCGACAGTCCACCCACACCACCATCCAAGCACCAGACCATGCACACCGCCAGCCAAACACCACTCAGCGCACACCGACAGCCAAGTACCACTCCACACACACCGCCAGCCAAGCACCACTCCACGCACACCGCAAGCCAAGCACCACTCACCGCCAGCCAAGCACCACTCCACGCACACCATCCAGCCAATTACCACTCCACGCACACCATCCAGCCAATTACCACTCCACACACACCGCCAGCCAAACACCACTCCACACACACCACCAGCCAAACACCACTCCGTGCACAGACAACCAAGTACTACTCCACGCACACCATCCAGCCAAGCGCCACTCCACACACACCTCCAGCCAAGCAGCACTCCGTGTACAGACAATCTGAAAGAGACACGTTAGTATTAGATTCCTTACCTTAGAATATCCCCAGGTTTCAGACTGGATCCGGAAACTTTTGCGTAGGAGTACCCTTGCGTGTCGGTAGGCGTCGTCTGCGGCTCCGCGTCCGTCGTGGGTGTCGTGGGCGCCGTGATGACGTCGTCGGAGAACTTAGACGCCGCCTCCGCGTGCTCACGTCAGTTCTTCTTTTTTCCGCGCCAGCAAGCGCAGATCTGGAAAAAGCAGTAACCCTAGTCAATTTTTGACTAACTTTTTTGATCATTTTTGATTATTCTCGAAGTCTCTCGACTCCGAGCGGTGCCGTAGGGATGCCCGGTTTCAAACACTGTGACAATTGCGACCGCCTGATGTCGGTTACGGATCCTCACCGGGTGTGTTTATCTTGTTTGGGCGTCGACCACGACGACAAGGCCTGCTCCGACTGCCGGGCCCTCTCTTCGAAAGCCAGGCGGGAGCGGTCCCGCAGGCGACTCGAACTCCGGCAGTCGGTCCCGCGCCGCGAGAGGTCCCGGTCCCACGGGAGGTCGAGGGACAGGTCGCGGGCTCGGAGCCACCACAGCTCCGAGAGTAGGCCGCACTCCTCCGGGTCGAAGTCGTCGTCAGGTAAGAAGCACAAGAAGTCCAAGCGGCGTCATCGCTCTTCGGACTCCCCCCCGACGCTCGCACGATGCGGCCGGGGGTTCGGGTGACACCACCCACGCGGCTCCGTCGGAGTTGCGGGCGCCGCGTGCAGCTCCACACCCTCCGGTCCCTGGGCTACACGCGTCGCAGGAGGAGATCGAGCGCTTCCTCATGGCCATGAGGAAACTCTCTCCTCCGACGGGCTTCGCGGCGCCTCCGGGCCCAGCCGACCCGTCTGGGGGCCCTAGCGGCGCCGCAGGCCCCCATTATCCCGACGCCGCCGGCGCCGAGGGCCCGGCGCCGAGGAGTTCAGTTGTTCCGGCGCCTTCGGGCCCGGCGCAGCAGGACGCCGCTGGACCTCCTTCGGGATCTGGTTCGTCGCCGGTGGATCTTACGACCTCCCCGGCGTCAGACCCTCAGGTGTCGCCTCCGGCGCCGTCCTCGGGCGGCGCTGTCCCCGGTCCTGCCTTCATTCCTGTTCTGCCGTCGGGATGGCCCCGATAGGCGCCGCTCCAGACGTCGTTTGGTGAATTTCACTTTTATGATCAGGCCCCATTAGTTGAGAACCCTGAGTTTCAGGAGATGGGTGATGAAGAGGACTGGGAGGGGTCTGAGGACCCTCTGACCAGAGATTGTCAGTCTCAAGAGGACTGGACAGGAGATCTTGGGGAGGCCAGTGGCCTGGACACCTCTCCAGATACTGGTTTTGTCTCCCCTCCTACCGTGGCTTCGGAGGAGGGGGCAACTTATAGTGTGGTGCTGATGAGGGCTGCCAAGGCCTTGGGCCTTGAGCTCCCCGTCGCGGCCGTGAGGACTAATCTCCTCACTGAGGTCCTTAAACCGCAGTCAAGCTCAGCCGAGCCTCTGCTGCCCTTTAATGAGGCCTTGACCGACATTCTTCTGGGCACTTGGTCCAAGCCCGCTACGGGTTCGCCCGTAGATAGGAACGTGGCCAGACGCCACCGCCCAGCCCCGGGTGACCCATGTTTCCTGTCCACCCACCCCACCCTCGAGAGCCTGGTCATCCAGGCCTCTAATTCCCAGACCGCATTCCCGTCCGCCCCGCCGGACAGGGAATCCAAGAGGTATGAGCAGTATGGAAAGAAGATATTCTCATCCCTTAGTCTGGGTGTGCGGTCTTCCAACACCGCATGCCTCTTGGGCCGTTACACCCACTCCCTGTGGGATACGGTCGCGGATGTGCTGCCAGAGTGCCCGTTGGAGGTACGGGCCAAACTCGGCCAAGCCCTTGTGGAGGGCCGGGACGCAGCCAAGTATTCCATTAGGTGTGGGCTGGATACCACCGACTCGCTAGGCAGAGCGATGGCAACGACGGTGGCGGTCAGACGCCATGCCTGGCTGAGGTCCGCCAACTTTTCGGCCGATGTCCAGAACACACTCATGGACATGCCGTTCGATGGGCGTCGCCTCTTTGGCGACAAAGCAGACCATGCGCTCGAGCGCTTTCTGGACTCCAGGGCTACGGCCAAGTCCTTGGGCCTCTCGGCCCCGCGCCAGCAATCGGCTGCTTATCACTCCTTTTGTGGCCACGGAAGGGGTGCGCCCACACGTGCCGCTAGCCACGCTCCCCAGGGCAATACCCAACACGGTGGCGGCCGTGGTAACCGCCGTCCGGGCGGTAGGGGTCAACGGCGAGGTCAGTCCACACCTTCCCCGCAGCATCCGCCTCAAAACCCTCCTAGTCCGTGCTTTCAGGCCCATGTGACGCCAGTGGGGGGCAGGGTTCGCCATCACCACCTCCACTGGCGCACTGTCACTTCGGACAGGTGGGTGCGGCAGATCGTCCGAAGGGGCTACTCCCACCCCTTCGAGGCGACTCCTCCAGCCATGCCACCGCAGAACCACCGTGTATCGGGGATCATTTGCGACTTCTGCAGGAGGAAGTTACGACCCTCTTGGCCAAGGGGGCCATCGAGCGCGTTCCTGGGCCAGAAGTAGGGTGTGGTTGCTACTCCCACTACTTTCTGGTACCCAAGAAGGGCAAAGGGGGCCTACGCCCTATCTTGGATCTACGGAACGTCAATGGCTTCCTCCGGAAGGAGAAGTTCAAGATGCTGACACTGGCTCAGGTCCTAGCTGCCCTGGACCCAGGAGACTGGATGGTAGCGTTGGACTTGCAGCACGCTTATTTCCACATCCCCGTCCTGCCGGCCCACCGGCGCTACCTGCGGTTCACGGTTGGCCACGAGCACTTTCAGTTTACCGTGCTCCCCTTCGGCCTTACCAGCGCCCCACGGGTGTTCACAAAGGTGATGGCGGTGGTCGCAGCTCATCTGCGCAGGCTAGGGGTTTCAGTCTACCCCTACCTCGACGACTGGTTGTTGAAGGCGGGCTCGCCCCAGACAGTCGTCAGCCACCTGCAGACTACGGCAGATCTCCTGCACCAGCTGGGGTTCTCCATCAATGTGCCAAAGTCACACCTGTGTCCCTCTCAGAAGCTCCTCTTCATCGGAGCGGTTCTGGACTTCGGCGCAGTTTCGGGTTTATCCACCCGAACAGCGGGTCCGGGATATTCAGGCTCTGATTCCCATCTTTCAGCCGTTATCCCGGGTCTCGGTCAGGTTGACGCTGCGGCTTCTGGGGCTGATGGCCTCCTGCATCCTTCTGGTGCATCACGCCAGGTGGCGGATGCGGGCTCTGCAGTGGGACCTGAAGTTTCAGTGGGCCCAGCATCAGGGCAATCTGTCCGACCACGTCCTGATCTCGGAGGGCACTGCGAGACAGCTGCAGTGGTGGCTCGCAGACCGCGATTGGGTCTGCGGCAGATCCCTCTCCCTTCCCCAACCGGAGCACATAGTTGTGACGGACGCGTCCCTCCAGGGCTGGGGAGGCCACATGGGAGAGGCGGAGATCAGAGGCCTCTGGTCTCCGGCGGAGGACCGGCTCCACATCAACCTGTTGGAGTTACGGGCGATTCGTCTAGCACTGAAGGCCTTCCTCCCCTCTGTCCGGGGGAGTGTAGTGCAGGTGTTCTCGGACAACACCACCGCCATGTGGTACTGCAACAAACAGGGCGGGGTGGGGTCGTGGGCCTTTTGCCAGGAGGCTCTGCGCCTCTGGCAGTGGCTGGAACGCCAGGGCGTGACCCTGGTAGCTCAACATCTGGCAGGTTCTCTGAACGCCAGGGCGGACGAGCTCAGCCGTCGGTGCATGATGGATCACGAATGGCTTCTGAACTCGGACGTGGCGCAAGGCCTCTTTCAGCGATGGGGAGAGCCTTGGTTAGATCTATTCGCCACCGAAGAGAACGCGCAATGTCATCAGTTCTGCGCGTTGGAATTTCCAAGGCGGCACTCGCTCGGAGACGCTTTTCGTCGCGAGTGGAGTTGCGGTCTGTTGTACGCCTTTCCGCCTATACCACTTCTGCCCAGAGTGCTGAAGAAGATCAGGCGCGACCGGGCCCAAGTCATCCTTGTGGCTCCGGACTGGGCTCGAAGGTACTGGTATCCCGAGCTACTCAGTATGTCAGTCGATCCCCCGGTTCGTCTGCCTCTTCAGGAGGACGTTCTGTCGCAGCAGCAGGGGACAGTCCTCCACCCGAACCTGTCCAGTCTCCACCTCCATGCTTGGAGATTGAGCGGCGACAGTTGAGGCCATTTGACTTGCCTCCTGAAGTCTGTAACGTCATTCTGGCAGCCAGGCGTCCCTTCACTAAGTCGGTATACGCCTGCAGGTGGAACAGATTTGTGGCATGGTGCACAGCAAAGGCTGTGGATCCTCTTGCTGCCCCTCTTTCAGAGGTTCTTCTCTTCCTTCTTTCTGTTGCCCAGCAGGGCTCTGCTCTGGGCACTATCAAGGGCTACCTTTCTGCCCTTTCAGCCTTTCTCAGGCTACCTGATCAGCCTTCTTTGTTCAAGTCCCCTATTGTAAACAGATTTCTTAAGGGCATCACACACCCGTTTCCTCCTGTTCCGTTTGTGATGCCTCAGTGGGACTTGAACCTGGTTCTTACATTCCTGATGTGCGCTCCCTTTGAGCCACTTCACAACTGTCCTCTTCGTCTTCTGACTTTAAAGACGGCTTTCCTGGTTGCCATCACCTCTACCAGGAGAGTGAGTGAGCTCCAGGCTCTTTCTTGTACTCCACCTTTCCTTTCTGTCCATCCGGACAAAGTGGTGCTCCGTACAAAACCTTCTTTCCTGCCCAAGGTTGTCACGGCCTTCCACATCGGGCAGTCTATCACCTTGCCAACCTTCTTTCCGCCACCGCATCCCTCTAAAGAGGAGGAGCGGCTCCACCGTCTGGACCCAAAACGTGCGCTCTCATTTTATTTGGATCGCACACGCCAGTTCCGGGTGGATGACCAACTCTTTGTTGGTTACGTGGGCGCTAAGAAGGGGAAAGCGATGCACAAGAGGACCATCTCCCGGTGGATCATCTTGTGTATCCAGGCATGCTACTCTCTGGCTAGGAAGGAGCCCCCGGCTGGATTACGGGCTCATTCTACCCGAGCCACGGCGACTACCACTGCCTTGGGCAGGGGTGTGCCCTTACAAGACATCTGTCAGGCGGCTACGTGGGCATCGCTGCACACGTTTGCGAGACACTACTGCCTGGACAGCCAAGTCCGGAGGGATGGCTTCTTTGGCCGTTCCGTCCTCCAGGACTTTCTGGTGTGATTATTGGTTCGAAGACCCACCACCGGGGTTGGTATTGCTGGGGTATCTATTCTAAGGTAAGGAATCTAATACTAACGTGTCTCTTTCAGATGCACAAGTTACTACTTCTGTAACGATATATCTGTAAGAGACATTAGTTAGTATTATATTCCTTACCGACTCACCCATCCTCCCCGTTCTGCGAACCAATATCTAGAGTTAGGGTTGTCCCCTTTCAGGGTCCTAGTTTCAATGGCACCAGTGTTGGTTTTTAACATGGCTCTGCGTTTCTGGCGCGGAAAAGCTGTGTCTAAGAACTGACGTCAGCACGCAGAGGCGGCGTCTAACTACTCCGACGACGTCATCACTGCGCCCACGACGCCGACGACGGACGCGGAGCCGCAGACGACGCCTACCGACGCGCAAGGGTACTGCTACGCAAAAGTTTCCGGATCCAGTCTGACGCCTGGGGATATTCTAAGGTAAGGAATCTAATACTAACTAATGTCTCTTACAGATATATCGTTACACAAGTAGTAACTTGTGCGCCAAGTACCACTGCACGCACACCATCCAGCCAAGCGCAACTCCACACACACCGCCAGCCAAGCACCACTCCACGCACACCGCAAGCCAAGCGCCACTCCACACACACACCCAGCCAAGCACCACTCCGTGCACAGATAGCCAAGTACCACTCCACGCACACCACCAGCCAAGCGCCACTCCACACACACCGCCAGCCAAGCACCACTCCACACACACCGCCAGCCAAGGCAGTAATGACAAAAAAAGACCAACTGGCACCAAGGGAGGCGGACAGTAAAAAACAACCAACATTTTTACCACCATTGGAACAAAACTCAAATCCTAGGGCCTAGTGGGCCAAAAAACAGGAGGCAAAACGTCAAAAAAAGTGCCGATTTGCCCCAAGGGGGGGGGGGGGCAGAAATTCAAAAACATAATTACTTGCCACCAGGAAACGACCCTTGCCCAAGGGGTCGCTTCCTAAAAACTGAATTTAAATTCCCTGGTGCTAGTGGGCATTTTCTGCCCCCTCCCCCCAACCCCCCCCCCCCCCCCCCCCCCCGGGGGCAAAACGCCAAAAAAACGGGCCGATTTGCCCCCAGGGTGGACAGAAAAGCAAAAACACAATCATGGCCACCTGGAAGCGACCCTTACCCAAGGGGTCGCTTCCCAAAACAAACACATTGCCCCAACAAAAATCCCTGGTGCTAGTGGGAAATTTCTGCTCCCCCCCGGGGGCAAAATGGCCGAAAAACTGGCCGATTTGCCCCCGGGGGAGCAGAAAAACAAAAAATTCATGTAAGGCCACCTGGAAGCGACCCTTGCCCAAGGGGTCGCTTCCTAAAAACAAAATCCCTGGTGCTAGTGGGCATTTTCCGCCCCCCCCTGGGGGCAAAACGGCAACAAAAAAGGGCCGATTTGCCCCGGGGGGGACAAAAAAACGTAAACATTGAACATGGCTGCCATATTGCGACCAAAAAACAACCCTGGTGCTAGTGGTGAATTTCTACCCCCCCCTGGGGGCAAAACGGCCGAAAAAATGGGCCGATTTGCCCCCCGGGGGGCAGAAAAACAAAAAGATAATTGCAGGCCACCTGGAAGCGACCCTTGCCCAAGGGGTCGCTTCCTGTAAACTAAATTTAAATCCCTGGTGCTAGTGGGGGCATTTCCGCCGCACGATCGCGACGCTGTGCGGGATCGTGAGGCAGAAATGCCCTGCAAAGAGACATCAGGGGAGAGGAAAATCTCTTTCCTCTCCCCTGATGCCTCTTTGCGGCCCCAAACCCCCGCCAGACTCCAGAAACCTACCTTCTTCCCAGGCGCGCAGGAAGCAAATGGCTTCCCGAGCGCTGGGAATCCCTGATGATGTCAGCGCCGCTGTGCGCGCTGACGTCATCAGGGATTCCCATGGGGAGGGGCGGGGGCGGCAGCGGAAACTTTTCCGCTGCCGCCCCCAGCAAAACGAGACCCTCGGGGGCGCGCCAGCGCTTCCCCCGAGGGTGGGGCTCATGACGAGCTGGCCTTGTCGTCCGCGCACGACCGGTGTGCGCCATGACGAGCCCAGCTTGTCATCAGCCCCGAAGGGGTTAATAGGAATTTATAGAGCGCACGATCACCCAGAGTTTTCATGGCGCTGATCAGGCAGGAGTCACACCAAGGGAAGTTACCCGAGAGCTTACTCGTATAGCCAAGTTTTGAGCATTCTTCTGAACGCCAGGAGATTATTGCTCATCCGAATTGTTAGTGGCAGGGAATTCCAGAATATTGGGGCGAGATAAGAGAACCTACACCCACCCTGGCGTTTGAGCTTAAAGGTAGGGATAGACAGGAGCTGAAGATGAGCGGATCGAAGGTTGCGGGGAGGTACGTGCCTAACTATTCGACAGCTAATGAATTTTGGACTATTGCCATGCAGAGCTTTGAAAATAATACACCCAGTTTTAAAGGCAATGCGTTGAGCCATAGGAACGCAATGAAGCTTATCCAACATAGGTCTGGCGGATAGCCATCTAGGTTGTTTATGAATTAGCCTAGCAGCCTGATTTTGTACCAGTTGGAGACGCTTGAGTAGGCCTAGAGGGAGGCCGAGGTAAATGGAGTTTGAAAAGTCTAGGCGTGACAAGACCAGAGCAATCACGACCGGTATTGGAGCAGAGTGGGTGAGCAGGTGGGCAATTTTCCTGATCCTGCGTAGCTGAAATAGGCAGGATGAAACCACTGCACCCACTTGGCCTCTTAGGGAGAGGTCGGCTTTGATGATGACCCCTAGGCTTTTTACCGATGAGGAAGGGGGAGGGGAAGGGCCCAGTTCCGCCGGCCAATAGTGAGGGCCCCAGGCAAGTTCACTCTTACCGGGTTGGATTAATTCAGTCTTGCCCAGGTTGAGTTTCAAATGGTTTCGGTCCATCTAGCACTGAATATTGAGCATAGTGGTTTGACATTGAAGAATAGAGTCGGTGGAACTGTCCAGGGTAAAGACCAACTGAAGGTCATCCGCATAATTAAAAGTGGTAACCATCATGTATTTTAAAGAGTAAATCAAAGGCCGAAGATACAGGTTGAAAAGGAGAGGCAAGATGGAAGAGCCCTGTGGAACTCCACATGAGGTTGCACCTTGACTGCTGCAGCAATTCCCCCTCTGTGCTAACATGTACTGGATCCCCTTGTTCATGACGAGCTCAGCTCGTCATAAGCACACGAGCAGTGTACTGCATGAGGAGCTGAGCTCGTCATGAGCATGGAAGGGGTTAGAAGCCGTGAAAGAGGCAAGACGGACAGCTTGAGTTCTTCCCTCGACAAAGGATCTGATCCAGTTATAGGCAGCGCCCAGGATGCCGGCCTGTTTGACACGGTCCAACAAGATTTTATGGTCGACCGTATCAAAGGCGGCCGACAGATCTAATAATACTAAAGCCTGGGCGACACCTTTGTCAGCATTAGGTCTCATGGAATCCAACATAGTCTGAATTACAGCCTCAGTGGAGTGAGCAGGCCTAAAACCTGCCTGATGATTTAAGGAGTGCATTGGAAATGCCTGGATGATTTTGTAAGTGTATAGGTATTGAATGGCTGATTTTGTTAGTGAATAGGTAATGCCTGGGTAATTGGGGGGTGCAGAGGTAATGTATGGGTGATTTGAAGAATGCATTGCTAATGCCTTAGTGATTGTATGAGTGTTTGTGTAATGCCTGGGTAATTGCATGAGTAGTGCCTGAGTGATTGGAGGAGCGCAAGGATAGTGCATGGTGATTCTAGAAGTGCATGCGTAGTGCCTGGGTCATTGGAGAACTGCATGGCTATTGGCTGGGTAATTGAAAGAGTGAATGAGTAGTGTCTGGGTGATTAGAGGAGTGCTCGTGTAGTGTATGAGTGACTGGATGAGTGCATGGGTAGTGCCTGGGTTATTGCATGAGTGCATGAGAAGTGCCTGGGTGATTGGAGGAGTGCATATGTAGTGTCTGGATGATTTTGTAAGTGTTTGGTTACTGCCTGGGTGATTGCATGAGTGCAAATGTAAGGTATGGGTGATTGGAATAGTGCATGGGTAATGCTTGACTGATTGCATTAGTTTGTGTAATGCCTGAATGATTGCATGTGAGCATGGGTTGTGCATGGGTTGTGCCTGGGTGATTGCAGGAGTGCAAGGATAGTGCACAGTGATTTCATAACTGCATGAGTAGTGACTGGGTGATTGGAGGGGTGCATTGGTAGTGCACAGGAGACCGGAGCAGTACAAGGCTAGTTCCTGGGCTATTGCATGTGTGGTGCCTGAATGATTGGAGGAGTACATAGATAGTGCCTGGGTGATTTTGTAAGTACATGGGTATTGTTTGGGTGATTTTGTAACTGTATGTGTAATCCCTGGGTGATTGCATGAGTTTATAGGTAAATCCTGGATGAGTGCATGATTAGTGCCTGGGTGATTACATGAGTGCATGGTAATGCTTGGGTGACTGGAAGAGTGCAAGAATAGTGCATATTGATTTTATGGATGTTGGCGAGTGATTCGAAGAGTGCATGTCTACTGGCTGCGTAATGGAAGGAGTGAATGAGTAGCATCTGGGTGATTAGAATAGTGCATGGGTAGTGCACGGGTGATTGGAGGAGTGCATGTGTAGAGTCTGTGTTGTTGGATGAGTAGTGTCTGGGTAGATTGAAGGATTGCATTGGAAATGCCTGTGTGATTTTGTAAGTGCATAGGTATTGAATGGGTGATTTTGTAAGTACATATGTAATGCTAGGGTAATTGCATGAGTGCAGAGGTAATATATGGGTGATTGGAATAGTGTATGCGTAATGCCTGAATGATTGCATGACTTTATGGGTAATCCCTGTATAATGCCATGAGTGACTGCGTTGTGCTTGGGTGATTGCAAGAGTTCAACAGCAGTGCAAGGTGATTATATAAGTGCATGGATAGTGGCTGAGTGATATGAGTAGTGCATGGCTACTGACTGGGTAATTGAAGGAGTGAATGAGTAGTGTCTGGGTGATTAAAGGAGTTTATGGGTTGTGCAAGGGTGAGTGGAATAGTGCATGGGTATTGCATGGGTTATTACATGAGTGGATAAGTAGTGCCTGGGTGATTGGAGGAGTGGAATGGAAATGGCTGGGTGATTTTGTAACTGCATAGGTAATGTCTAGGTGATAGCATAAGTGCATGGTTACTGCTTGGGTGATTCCATAAGTGGATTAGTAATGTTTGGATGATTCAAGGAGTGCATAGGTAATACTTGGGTGATTGCAAGACTGTACAAGTAATGTCTGGGTAACTGCCGAAGTGTATTGGTACTGCCAGAGTGATTAAAAGTGTAGATTGGTAATGCCTGGTTGATTTTGTAAGTTTATAAGTTATGGTTCAGTGATTGAAGGAGTGCATGGGTTCTGCTGAGGTGATTTGAGGAGTGAGATGATTGAGTTTGAAAAAATGAATTATTTATTTATTTTATTTTATTTTATTTTATTTGCAGAGTTTTATATAGCGCTGGCTAGACCCGGAGGTATCAGATTACTTTACATGAAGATCAACGAGTTACAAGTTACAAAATTACATCAGTAACAGGAGCCCAGTATAACATAGGAGAAAAACTGTGAATTCACAATAACATGGGTTATTAGCGCATAGCATAGCCAAGCCACACGTCAAATGGGTCATGGAATGTAGGGGTGAATGGTAAAAAAAGGTAAGGAATGCATAATCGGGCCCGGCAGACAGGCCAGAGGCAAAAGTACTTTCAAAACAGTCACAGTAAAAGACATACAAACCGGCTGGGGAACAACAATCATAAACATCCTGTAAATCGGTGGTAGTATAAGATGGTATGGGAGTAGGAGACCAAAGAGGCGGGACGACTTGAGGAGAAGAACAGACAGGTGAACAAGGAGCAGTCCAGCAACAATGAGGATAGGTCGAAACCGCCAAGATGGAGTACTGGGCCAATGAACGTGATTGTAAACATTAATTTATATTATCATGCTAATTACATTATTTCATCTTACCTTTTGTATTGAAGTAGATATCAAACTGATTAAAACTATTTTACAGTTGTTTCATTGTAAACTAAATTTAAAATATTTTCAAACTTTAGTTTTACTTTCTGTACAAGAGAAGAAAAAATAGTGTTATTGCAAATAATGTTATAGTTTTAAGAACTTAAGAATTTAATGACCTATTCAGGTCTCCTTTTTGCTGTTTTCAGATTCTATTGAATTTCACCATACACAGTGATTTCAATGTTGATCCTAATATAATGCAATCAATCAGATCGTAAAAAACTAAAACAAATCTGCGTTGAAAATATTTACAACAAATTCAACTATATGTTTACCTATCTATAGTTTCTAAATTACATTATTCAAGTACATTAAATTATTTATTACTCTAAAGTATAATTTTTTAAATATACACTCTCATATACATTGCGTATAATATAAATATCAAATATATGAACTAGTACCTTCAAACACAATTTTGCAAATGGAATAATAAATAATAGAAACAATAATCCAAATACTAATTGTTCACATCTTCCCAATAGGCCGGAAGATGTTTCCAAAACCAATTGTATTGAAAATATTCAAAATAAACGTATGTATCTGATAGAGACTTTTAGCTGCAGATTCCTTCACGTAGAATTATCCCCAGGCGTGAGACTTGATCCGGAAACTTTTTGCCACAGAATCCCTGCGCAACGGAGGTGGGGCGGCATCACGCGACTCCGCCCAGGCGTCGTCCGCGTACGTGATGTCAGCGATGTCACATAAGCCCCACCCCGGCGCGCCTACGTCAGTTTTTTCCTTTTCCGCTTGCAACGCGGATCCGGTCTTTGCTACGGGCCTGTTTGGGGACCTGTTTTCTTATCATTGTCTCTTCTTTTGGTGGGACAGTGTGCGAATGCCTCGGGCTTCAAGACTTGCACGTCGTGTGGGCGTCTTATGTCGGCGACGGACCCTCACCTCATTTGTTACAAAAAGGGGGTGGGGTCGCACACTACTCACACACCGGCGGTATCGCCCCTAAGGACTCTGGTTAATGTAGTTATGTGTTCCGCGATGCATCATCTTTCGATCTTCTGCTGTCTTCGCTGTCTTCGCCATCCCTGGACACGTGTTTCGGGGTATTACCCCTCATCAGCAGGGATAGGCCGTGTACTGGGGTTGCCGATGGCTGCCAAATATCTGCCAGGTATAGTACCACTACCGTCGCATGGGTCGCCGGGCCACCTCCGCCACATTCTGGGCCTGAGGCTGGCGGAGTTCTTCGTGTCACTCCCCTGGTCCTTCTAGCCCCTCCACGCAGGCGGCTGCCTCTGCAGAGGTCGAGTCGGCGTTGTTCTGGCGCCGACCCTTGGCCACTCTGGCTCTACTCCGGTCCCCGGTGCGGTGTGACTTGGAAGAGCCCTATCCAGCATCTCCCTCAGCGGCCGATGGTGTCGACGTCCTTCCTCAGGCGGCGGACTCCACGACTCCACACAGAGGTCGTGCCGTGGATTCGTCTTCGGACGCTCCCTCTTCTCCGGAGACTGGCCGCCGTGTGGTTTCTTTTTCACCGGCATCGTCGAAAGATGGCTCTCCACCATTTCTGAGGCCGAGGTATTCGTCGGAGGAGCGGCAGGTCCCCCGTTCTTCGGCTCCTGCTGACTTCCAGGTCTGGCCTTTGCCCGTCCCGCTTGGCTTCGGGGAAGGCCTCCTTAGTTTGCAGCCGTGGCCCACGGAGGAGCTGCTTTCTCCACCGCGGGGCCCTACAGAGGCGGGTGCGGCCTCCTTTACGCGGTGTCTACGGCTGTGGGCATTCTGTGCATGGGTGACCCGATTGCTCATTTTCCGGCGGACCATCTCTTGGAGGTTCTCCACCAGGGCTTTGGTGGGAGGGAGATCTTGCTTCCCTTTGAGGGTTCGCTCCTTTCTTCCCTGACGGGGGCTTGGAGGTGTCCCGCCTCAGGGGATCCGGACTAACACCTTCTGTACCGGCCCCTTCCGGCGCCGCGTGACTCGGCGTGTCTTTCCCTCCACCCTTCTGGCGCTAGTCCACTTTTGCCGATGGCTTTTCCCTCCCTGCCGCCACTGTTAACTCCGCCGTCCCGGTAGGCCTGCTGGCTGGACTCTTGGGGGTGCAACATGTTCGCCTCGACCAGCGCTGACCTGCGGGCCCTTAACACCTTGTGTGTATTGGCTAGGGCCTCCTCTTGTTTGTGGGACTAGGCTGAGTCTCTGGGATCTGCGGCTTCCCAAGAGAATGTTCAGGTGGATTTACGGCATCATGCGTTGGATGGCCGGGAGCTGGCGGCGTTTATTCTCCGCTCCTGACATCTCGAAAGTGCTGGGCTGGGCCATGGCTTCCTCAGTTGCCCTCCGTCGCCATGCTTGGCTTCAGGACTGCGTGTTCTCTGAGAATATTCGGGAGCGGCTCATTGATCTTCTGTTTGATGGCAGCCTGTTGTTCCATGCCCCGGCTGACTCCAGATATCCAACGATTCCTGGCAGGGCTTCACCCTTCCTCCGTCTTATCCTCCTTCTTCCCCTCCTCCGTGACTGCAGAAATTAGCTCATTCGGGGCCTTCTTGGGCCAGTTGCCCTTGTTGTCGATTGTGTTTTCTTGCCATTCAGTCCTCCTTGCTAGGACTTTGGCATTGTTGGCTGCTGGACGGCCCCTTGTTGACTGTATGTGTGTGTTTTGCTGGAATTGTTACACAGACTTGGCCCTGAGATTAGGCCCTATGTTTTTCTTTGGGCTGCTTGTGAAGCCTTCCGCAGGGTTGTTTTTTCCCTGTGACTCTTTTGTTTTTTCCTCTGCTGTGGAAGTTCTTCCAAAGAGGGTTCCCATGTCTTGGGACTTACGGTACCCTATATGGGGTAGTGGTAGCTGTTATATAGTTAAGGTGTGCTGGGGAGTGCTTGTCGCCTTCAGGTGCCTGTTCTTCATGGTGTTTCAGTATATTGTTATTTCTTTTTGAGGTTGTGTGCGCGGCCCCTTGTGGTGGTGTGTCCGTGCATTTCCTATCCTTCCTGCTCCTGTTATGAGAGCTGGGATGCTTCTGTGTTCTTCTTGCTTCTGGCGGCTTATGGCTTAGGTGCCGTTCTGGCTGGCCTGTTGCCTTCCCTCTGGGTGGGCTCGCCCTCTCTCCCTTGTTCCCTTGGGCCCTCTCGGCTTCTTCTTCTAGTTCCTCTGCCTGGCCTGGCATTGGGAGGAAGCTCTGTTGCATTGGGGTGAAGTGGAGTGCTTCAGTCTCCGGCCTTGCCTTCAGTTCCTCTGTTGTGAGTGTACGGGCCTCTTGGGGTTGCTGGTGTTCGACTTATGGGGGTCCTCTTTGGTTTTGTCCTGTCCCGGCTGGTGGGGTCCTTTCGCAGACCCTCCTTCCCTGTGGGTATTGCTAGGGTATCCTATCTACGTGAAGGAATCTGCGGCTAGTAGTCTCTATCAGATGTACGAGTTACTTACCGTCGGTAATGATGTATCTGGTAGAGACGATTCTAGCCGCAGATTCGTTCACGGCCCCCCCTTCCTCCCCGTTCCGCAAGGACCCCCGGGCCGGTACTCGCCTCCCGGTGGGGGGCTCTGTCTCCTGTGAGTACCTTCTTTTGCTCTTGGCGATGGCTCCGTCTTGTTGCTGTTCATTCCTCCTCTTTGGTTCTTTGGAAGATGGGGTTGAGGTGCTCCTGTGCCCCGCTGCTCTGCATTGGGGAGGTTTGCCTTCAATCTTTACCTTTCCTTCCATCCCTTCCTTTTGCTACTAGAGGTCCTGGCCCCTCTGCTAACCTCTAAGTTGGGGTCCTCTGGTCGTGCCTTACCCTTGTTCCCTGGGGGAGTGGTTGCCCTCTATGCTGGGGTGGCTTGGAGGTTGGTGGTTCCTGCCTCTTGGGACTGGCTCCCCTTTCTTGTTTCGAGGTGAGGGTTGTAGGCCTACTTATTACTACATGTGTCATGACTTTCACGTAGGTTCCTTGTCTCCGGGGGAGAAGGGGGGCTGTCTATGTACTGGCATGGTGGCTGCTCAGGCCTCTGCTCTGTTCTTCCTTCTGTCCCTGCCCTTGGACACTGCAGTCTTGCACTGTTACATATGGTGTCTTCCTCTTTTTTCTTTTTTATATACTCTTTTGCACACTGTTCCCATGCTCCCACAGGTTTTTTGTCTGGTGGTTCCGCGTTGTGGTGCAGAAAAGTTCTCAGAAGAAAACTGACGTAGGCGCGCCGGGGTGGGGCTTATGTGACGTCGCTGACGTCACGTACATGGACGACGCCTGGGCGGAGTCGCGTGATGCCACCCCGCCTCTGGCGTGCAGGGATGCTGTGGCAAAAAGTTTCCGAGTCCGATCTCACGCCTGGGATATTTCTACGTGAAGGAATCTGCGGCTAGAATTGTGTCTACCAGATACATCGTTACCGAAGGTAAGTAACTCGTACATTTGTGTTACCATCTTCCCAATGGGCCAAATGATGTTTTCAAAACTTTGGCTTCAAAAATATCAGATAACAATCTTGTAATTCAAATGCAACTTCTATTCGAATTCCAAATATGCATCATTGCAATGTGTCCATCCTTTATTGCAATTTAAGTACACAGAATAGGGTTCAGATGTAGTAGTAGGTCCATCATGGAAAATAATAGCCACTGCTTTAAAAGTTATTCCTGCAATTTATAGTCGACTTGCCACAACATTTTTTATTTTGCTTTCTAATTTTCTTCCATTTGCTCCACAACGTTGTAGCATTAAAATTACATATTTTCCAAATCTTTCTATATTTAATGTTGACAACATTTCTGATTTGCAATGAGAACATTTTATATCTTTATTAGCTGTTTTTACTAATTTGTTAAAAGACACTGTTTTGCAATCTGGTATTGTCAAATATATGAATCCTTCAGTGTCTATTTCAGTGGTAGAAGAAAATTAAAACTCTTTGCATTTATGATCCCATCTGTAACGTAGTCCAAACAGATTTTCAATTTCTATTCCTTCATCTTCCAATACTGCTAGCATAAACATAAGAAATTATTGAGCATCTTGTTGTACATTAAGTGTAAATTGTGAAGCACCAGTACATATTTCCAAAAGATGTTGTATGCCAGAAGCAGTTTGAATTTTACTTTGATCAGTTTCCAACGTTTCAAAAATATACTGTAACAATGAACAGCATATTTTTTCTCGATTTTCCATAATTTGATCTTCTAGAAAAAACACGACGTTCACAATTACATTAGCATAGCAGGTGATACCCGAACTATTTTCTAACTGGTATCCTACAATATTAAAAACAACGAAAGAGTGAGGCCAAACGAAGAAAAGGATAGGTGTCTGCACGAGGAATCACTCTTGTTTAAAAGAACCTTCACTCACCAACCTAGTTGATATGCTTCATCATTGGGTTCCCACCAGAGAGGCCGAATGCCTCCCTGGTGTGCTACAACGCCTGAATTACAGCGGAACAGGTATTTGTGGTGTGATGTGGGTGCAGCAGTGAAGTAGTGCAACTTAAGAGATGCCTTGGTTTATTCCCAGTAGAATTTTAATGGTGGAAAACCAGGTATCGTTAAAAGCAAGTGACGCATATTATTTTTCGCCATCTGAGGATTGTGAAGAAAATCGAGGCTACTCTCACTGCTTGCTGCTTCATGGATAGTTGGTCGTCAATTAAGACGCCCACATTTTGGACTTGATGTTTAGGCTGAGGTAGAGGACCCATTTCAGGGGGCCAATGCTGGGAGCCCCACAGATCTTTATATCTGATAGAGACTTCTAGCCACAGATTCCTTGCGTAGAATTATCTCCAGGCCTGAGACTGGATCCGGAATTTTTTTGTCACAGCATCCCTGCGTGCTGGGGGGACGTCACGACCTGACTCCGACCTGACATCCGTGTTTGTGACGTAAGCGAGGATACATAAGTCCCAAGCCGGCGCGCCTACGTCAGTTTTTTCTCTTTTCCGCGTCCAACGCGGATCCAGATCATGTCCTGACCTGTTTCAGGCCTTCTTTTTTCTTTACGCTTTGGCGTTGTGGAACAGTGTGCGAATGCCTTCGGACTTCAAGACGTGTACCTCTTGTGCTCGTCCTATGTCGGCAATGGACCCTCACCCAATTTGCATGTGCTGCCTGGGCGAGCACCACGACTTGACGGATTTCAATGCCTGTCAGCACCTTACGCGGTACAAAAGGGGTGTGGTAATGGACGGAGCATCTGAACCAATCAAACACTCACACCCAGTCAAAAGATCTGGGTTTAATCCATCACCGTTCTTTAGCCCACTCTGCCACCCCAGTTCAGACATGGCTATATGCAAATCAGTCTGACCCTGTGCCTCGTGGGAACAGTCCAGCACGAACTGCCAAGCCATGCCTTCCCTGGACCGGAAACAAGCTTCCGAGGACCGGTTTCTGGCAATACAGCCGTCTTCAGCCCGGCTTGCTTGAATCCAGTGTCAAAGTGAGCAAGGGACTCACGTCTAAACATACCCTGCCACACTTATGGCGGCCAAAAGCGATACCGGGGGTGGGGGGGGGGGTAATGGACGAAGCATCTGAACCAATCAAACACTCACACCCAGTCAAAAGATCTGGGTTTAATCCATCACCGATCTTTAGCCCACTCTGCCACCCCAGTTCAGACATGGCTATATGCAAATCAGTCTGACCCTGTGCCTCGTGGGAACAGTCCAGCACGAACTGCCAAGCCATGCCTTCCCTGGACCGGAAACAAGCTTCCGAGGACCGGTTTCTGGCATTACAGCCGTCTTCAGCCCGGCTTGCTTGAATCCAGTGGCAAAGTGAGCAAGGGACTCACGTCTGAGCATACCCTTCCACACTTATGGCGGCCAAAAGCGGTACAAAAGGGGGGTGGTAATGGACGAAGCATCTGAACCAATCAAACACTCACACCCAGTCAAAAGATCTGGGTTTAATCCATCACCGTTCTTTAGCCCACTCTGCCACCCCAGTTCAGGCATGGCTATATGCAAATCAGTCTGACCCTGTGCCTCGTGGGAACAGTCCAGCACGAACTGCCAAGCCATGCCTTCCCTGGACAGGAAACAAGCTTCCGAGGACCGGTTTCTGGCATTACAGCCGTCTTCAGCCCGGCTTGCTTGAATCCAGTGGCAAAGTGAGCAAGGGACTCACGTCTGAACATACCCTGCCACACTTATGGTGGCCAAAAGCGGTACAAAAGGGGGGTGGTAATGGACGGAGCATCTGAACCAATCAAACACTCACACCCAGTCAAAAGATCTGGGTTTAATCCATCACCGTTCTTTAGCCCACTCTGCCACCCCAGTTCAGACATGGCTATATGCAAATCAGTCTGACCCTGTGCGTCGTGGGAACAGTCCTGCACGAACTGCCAAGCCATGCCTTCCCTGGACTGGAAACAAGCTTCCAAGGACCGGTTTCTGGCATTACAGCCGTCTTCAGCCCGGCTTGCTTGAATCCAGTGGCAAAGTGAGCTTTTGGCCGCCATAAGTGTGGCAGGGTATGCTCAGACGTGAGTCCGTTGCTCACTTTGCCACTGGATTCAAGCAAGCCTAAGAGTAGTTCCCATACTTTCTTTGGGATGTGTCATACCCTAAGTGGGGTACTTCTAGCTATTGTATAGCTCTGTCTTACGCTGGGAGGATGTGGACTCACCATTGCGGGTTCCTCGCCTTTCCTGGTGTCACTGTATTCCGCTGGTGTGGTTTCTTGGTCTTTACGTGGGCGTGACTTTGCCATCTACGGCGTTGTGCTGTGGTGTTTTTGCCATTTTGTCTGCCGTTTTCTTCCTGGTCCTCTGTCTGGTGTTACAGGAGGGATAATTTCCTGTGTTGACGGATTAGCCCGTCCTACTTGTTTCTCCTCTTATCTTCCGCTAGTCACACTACTTTAGTGGGTCGGTTTCTGTCCGAAGCGGTCTCCTTCTAGGGGTCGTTCTGGAGTTCTCTGACCGTGCCTTTGTTTTGAGCCCGGTGTGGTCTGGGTGTTCGGATTCGTATCGCTTGTCGGTGGCCAGCTGCTCCCGATTGCTCTACTGGTCTACGTCCGGGGGTGTTGGCGTGGGCCCTTGCGCTCCTGCTTCTTTTTCTGCTGAAACCTTGTGAGACTACGTCTTTCTTCACACGCCTGCCTTTGACTGAGGCGCTGTTCTGTCTTGTCCGTTGACGTCAATCTGTGATAGGTTCGGCTGCCCTTTTCTTCCGGTGGAGGGCTTTGCCTTTGTGTCTTCCTCTTCTCCTTGGAGTCTTTTGGTGGTTCTTCCTTGGTACTTCTCTGCCGTTGCCTGTACCTCTGGCTCTTGTGGCAGAGGTCCCTGGTACCTTGGCTGGGCTTGGGGTGTACTGGCCTCCTTTCGCCTTGTCCTTGCTTCTTCCTGCTTGGTGGGGGCTGGCTGCCTCTCTTGTCCTCATAACACATCCCCTGTGGGGCCCAGTGTTCTCCAGAGATGGTGACGTTCTCTTCTGCTTGGGGGGGGGACTGGGCTATTCTCCCTGTCCCTGTGACTCATCCCCTATTGGGGCCCTGTGTTTGTCCAGGCTGGGGAGGTCCTCTCGCAGACCCTTGGGTATGGCTAGGGTATCTATTGTACGTTAAGGAGTCTGCGGCTAATAGTCTCTATCAGATGTACGAGTTACTTACCTTCGGTAACGATGTATCTGATAGAGACGATTCTAGCTGCAAATTCCTTCACGACCCGCCTTTCCTACCCGTTCTGCGAGGACCCTTCGTTTGGTCTTCTGCACTCGCCTGCCTCCGGGTGGTTGTCTTCTGCGAGTGCCTTTTCTTACTCCCTCCCTAGGTGGATGTTCGTCTTGTTGTTTGCTCCATTCCTTCCTTTCTAGTGATTGGTTGATCATTTCATGGGTACTTTTGTGCCCCTGTACCCCGGTCTCCAGTGGGGGGTCTGCTCGTGCCCTTCTTCCTTTCATTGCTTACACTTCTGACTCCTCTGCAGTCCTTGGGGTTGAGGTCTCTTGGCTGGGTCTCGACCCTTAGCTCTTTTCAGGAGATGTCTCTCTCTGCTGGTGTTGTCTGGGGGTGAATTGTCGTTACTCTTCAGTTCTGGCCTTGGTGCCCTTCTCTGTTCTGGGCTCTGGTTGCAGACTTTTTTGTCTGCTGTGCAATTTTTCACATGCTTTCTACCCCCAGGGAGGCTGTTGTATTTTTTTGCAGGCTTGCTTTGCAGTAGCTGCACTCTGTTCTTTCCTTCCATGACTTTTGGTGCCATAGTACCTGGCACTATTCTGGTTGGCGCTGTTCCTTACCATTCGTTTCTTCCCTTTCTATTTTGCGGATATTTTTGCACTCTGTTCCCGTATTCTCACAGCTTTTGTTTGTGATGGCTCCGCACTGTGGCGCGGAAAAGTTCTCCGTAGAAAACTGACGTAGGCGCGCCGGGGTGGGACTTTTGTAACCTCGCTGACGTCACGAACGCTGACGACGTCCGGGTGGCGTCACGTGGTGCCATCCCCAGGTGCTCAGGGATGCTGTGGCAAAAAGTTTTACGGATCCAGTCTCGCGCCTGGGGATAATTCTGCGTTAAGGAATCTGCGTCTAGAATCGTCTCTACCAGATACATGGTTACCGAAGGTGAGTAACTCGTCCTTTTACCCACAATCAGCACTTCCATTTTCTAGCCGTTGAGTTTTAACAGGTTGGTATGCATCCAACCTGCAATATTCCTTAAGCTGGCCTGAAGTAGGGAGGGTTTAGATGCCCCATCAGCAGAAAGGGAGAAGACAAGCTGGGTATGATCGGCGTACGAAAAAAGGGACAAGAATGGAATGGAATAGAATGTTTCTCATATTTTCGTTTTGGACATATTACACGTTTTTCATCAATGGGCCATTCCCCTAAGTTATGAGCATACAGTCGTCTTAACCAATTATACTCTCAATTCGCATCAGCACTAATCTTTTTCTCATCAAAATCAATCAAATATAAACCAGAAAATGTTCTTATTCGAGACAATGCAACATATACCATGCCTTCTGTAGTTCTACCACTGTAGTTCCAATATTTACCAAAGCACTGTCTACACTTATACCTTGAGATTTATGAATGGTTACTGCATACGCTAAAGAAAGAGAAAACTGTTTTCTACGCACATACAAGTCTTTTACAAGCAAAAAACGAACAGCACAACATCCAATCTGTTTTACCTCTTCAATCTGATCAAATGTAATCTTTAAAAATTCAATTCCATCTCTGTTCTGAAAATTTGCATAATCAACAACTTTTCCCATTGCTCCATTCACTAAACCGTTTTCAACATCTAAATTACGCCGTAATATTACCAGACAGTTTATACATATACATAAAGTCTTCTCCAAACAAGCAGTCTTAGATACAGACTTTTCCAAAGAATCCAATTTGGACTGTAATTTTTCTGAGAGAAGAATAGGAACTGCTTCATGTTCCATTTCATCAATGGCTTCCATTTTCGGTATTGGTTGTTTTATCAGTTTCAAAAGTTCTTGATTAAATGTAGAACTCTTGCAGGGTTGGCGTTAGGCAAACTAAAGAGTTTTTTTACTCCAATTTTTTTGTACACTATTTCACGTGCAATGTTTTCTTTTCGAAACAAGTTATTTTGTAGCTGACTTTGTAAAGCTTCTTTGCCATGTTTTCTCAAAACACTAAGGGCCATATGTGGGTAAATATATTTTACCGATTCCTAAATACCGAATGTTACCAATTAGGTATTCCTGAATCGGTAAATGAGATGTAGCAAAAAATTCGGTAACATTTACCAATTCGGAACATTTTTCTGAATCTGTAGTTTTCCGAACCGGTAAATACCAAATTGGAGATTCAAAATACAGGCAATTGAGGATTCAACCAATCATGTGCATCCGCCCCACTCCACAACCAGGAAGTGGCCACGCCCATGCAGGCGCAGACAATAAGAACCTTCTGGAGAGCTGTGAGCAACTGAGTCACTGGCTGAACTGTGCTGAGCAGAACTGCAGGATGGCATCCCAAGATTCACAGAGGGAAGGAGCTGACAGAAAAAGAAAGTTGAAGTTCAGCACAAGTGAGCTTCAGGTGCTTGTGGAGGAGTTGGTGAAACACTCACCCAGCTTTTTTGAAAACAGTCCCTGCAGGTAGCAGAGGCTGTGAAGAGGAAGACCTGGCTGGCAAGGTGAACGCCATAGGGGTGATCCCACGAGAAATTGATGATTAAAAAAAGACATGGTATGATCTCAGGATCTCTGGCTGCACAGAGGAAAGAGGCCAGTGTCACAGGGGGAGGAAGGAGGAGGGCACCTGCCCTCACTGACCTGGGGCAGCTGGTGGAGTCGACCCTGGAGCTCGAGAGTGTGTTTAAGATCGGGGATGCAGAAAGCTCAGCCAGAGCTGCCACAAAACAAGGTAAGGAGCATGCCCAGCAATCCTCCCCCTCCACCCATCATGACAGTCATCACACCAAACAACAAGGCATGCCACACATCAGTCAGAAGCCGTAGAGGGCATTGAGATAGCGTGACAAGATTGTAATTTAATACTGAAATACAGGGTTGCTGCACCACTGAACTAATTTCCGTATCTGTCCACAGGAGAGTCATCGCGTAGGACAGCGCAGGAGAAGGAGGGAAGGGCACCCCGTAAGGGAAGGACAGAGGATGCCAGCAGGAGTGCAGGCCACAGCACTGAACCACCACCCGCACCAACACCACAGGCAGCTTCACCACCAGAGCCAGCCACAACAGCAGAGCCAGCATCAGGGAAATGGCAGAGGGAATGCGGGACATGTCCCAGTCCTTGAGGGTACTCTGCGACAAACTGGATGAGGATAGGGCAAGAAGGCGCAGGGAGAGGCAGTACATGCAGCAGCACACCAAGGTGGTGAACCGTCTGGCAACTGCCACTTCCCTGCTCTGCAGGCGCTCTGTGGCAATTCAGGAGGGGCTTGTGCACTGCTGCACTGATGTCTCCAGGGGGATGGGGGAGGTGACATCCGCAATGGAACTGCTGCTGAACCCCCAGTCAGCCAACGCTGATTCTCTAGGTGTGGGTGAGAGTGAAGAGACTACCACCAGCAGGAGCAGCAATACCCCACCTGTTATGTTATGTTATGTTATGTTATGTTACGTTGTTTTTGTATAGCGTACGGCTACTCGGACTGGAGTGTCCCGACGCTTTTTTTCCACCCACGGCTGATAAAAGGTAACACAACACAGTAAAAACAGAAACCACAGAAAAATAAAAGAACCATTTAATAAAGAAACAGACTAAGAGTTAAAAAGCCACGTCTTCAGGCTCCTCCTGAACTGAAGCAGATTGGGAACGCTACGTAAGGAAAGCGGAAGCGAATTCCACACCTGGGGAGCTCGACAGCTAAAGGATCTACCTCCAGCACGAGCCTTCCTTACTCGTGGCACCACAGCTTTAAAAAGGGATTCCGAGCGGAGAGAACGAACTGGATGATAAAAGTTCAACCTCCGCTGCAGGTATCCCGCCCCTGATCCATGCAGAGCTTTATGCATCAGGGTCAGGGACTTAAACAGAATCCGCTTCCTAATAGGGAGCCAATGAAGCTTCTGAAGCAACCCCGAGGCACGGGCTCGCCTACCAAGACCGAAGATTGCCCGGGCAGCGGAGTTCTGCACCACCTGGAGCCGCTGGACCAGGTAATCGGGGAGGCCAAGAAAGAGAGCGTTGACATAGTCCAGCCTCGAACCGATAAGAGCCTGAACGGTAATCCTCCTGTGCTCCTCCGATAATAGAGGCAAAAATTTGCGGAGCATCTTCAGGATTCCGTAACAGGTACCGGCCAGGCCAATAATGTGGGTTCGCAATGCCAACTGGTTGTCTAACTTGACGCCCAAATTTTTAGCAACCTGGGAGGACTGAGCGGGAGGATTCATGTCGGACGGCCACCAAAGCTGCCAATCCGGCTCGACGACGCAACCAAAAAATAAAATCTCAGACTTGCCCGAGTTGGCCCTCAAACTGTTCCGTTGGAACCAGTCGAAGACCAGCGCCAGGCAGTCCCGGATTCTCTCTCCATCAAACTCATGATCTTTTCTGCAGGTGAAGAGGAGTTGCGTATCGTCGGCATAGGAAACGATCTGGGCCCCATGCGCCTCCACCAAGTCCGCCAAAGGGGACATAAAGATGTTGAATAGCGTGGGGCTCAACACAGAGCCCTGTGGAACCCCAACTCCCAATGGCGGCATCTCGGCGGAGCTCTGAGAAACCCAGACCGTCTTGCGGCGGTCTTCAAGGAAGGAAGTAAACCACCTGAGCACCGTCCCCCTGAGGCCGATGTCATAAAGCCTCGCTAGAAGCGCCTTATGGGGGACGGTGTCGAAAGCCGCCGACAGATCCAGCATGACCAGCATGGCCCTTCCGCCGACATCCAAAGTCTCCCTAATAATCTCAGTTACCTCCAACAGGGCTGTTTCCGTGCTAAAGTTGGGACGGAAGCCCGATTGCGATGAATGGAGCAGATTGTTAGCTTCCAAAAAGCTCGACAGGACACCGTGGGCATGTTTTTCCGTGATCTTCGCCAGTGCAGATGGGCCTGTAATTCGCCAAAACCTCGGTGTCAAGACCCGGTTTTTTTAAGAGGGGGATCACCATCGCTCTTTTCCAGGAGCTGGGGACCCTTCCCTCCCTCAAGGAGGTATTGAGGACAGAGTTGACCAGGGGATTCACCACCGCCGCCATCCCAGCCAAAAATTTGGCAGGGCATGGGTCAAGTGGCGAGCCAGATTTAAGATTGGCCAATAACATCTGAGAGACATCACAGGCAATAGTGGGGAAGTCGGACAGCGTCCCCGCAGACATCTGCGGAGGACTACAGTCCACCCTCTCACCAATGCCTGCCTCCGGTCCCTCCCCGAAGGTGGCCTGAATGGCCTTGATCTTACTTGTGAAGAAGCCAGCAAGATCGCGCGCCCAAACATCCGCTGAAGCTGGCAGGGGCGGATGGGAGCTGGGGGTGGTAAACTCCTTCACAATTTTAAAGATCTCCTTACAGGAGTTCTCCGCTGCCTCAATCCTCCTTGCCAGATAGTCCCTCTTGGCACCAAGGATGTCCCGATGGTAGGCCTTCACAGCCGCCTTATAGGCAAGCTTTGCCTCCCCATCGTACATGCGGCGCCACGCCCTCTCAGCCATCTTGCACTGACTTCGGGCCACACGGAGCGCCTCCGTAAACCACGGGGCCGATTGCCGAGCCACCGTGGACCGGGGGGCAGCCTTAGGAGCTAAATCATCCAGCCTGTCGATGAGCCAGCACTGCAGAGACTCCACATCGCTGTCTAAATCACCCGAAAGATGGCAAGGGTGATCCAGCAGCGCCTGCTCGAGTACATCAGGTGTCACTCTATACAATGCATGCGAAGCTGGTCTGAGCAACGTGGGCGCTCTATACTCCAGGCGCGCCAATTCCATCACTGCAAAGCTAATCAACCGATGGTCAGTCCAGAGCATTTCCCGCGTAGCAACCTCTGTGGGTGGGACAGATGAAAACACTTGATCCAGGGTATGCCCCTTCTCATGTGTAGGCCCCGACACGCAAGGCACAAGACCCAGCGGAGATGTAACATCCAACAGTTTGGCCGCATCCGAGTCATCTATCACATCCAGATGAAAATTAAAATCACCGGCCACAATGCAGTGCTGTGTGGTCAGTGCCAGCTCAGAGGCGGCCGTCTGCAGATCCTCAAAGAAGGTGCCCACCGGGCCTGGTGGCCTATATACCAACAAGCCCTTCAAGGCCTGACCCGGTGAGAGCCTGATCGTAAAGGCCAGCGACTCGGCATTCCCAATGGAATTCAAAGGAAGTACTGAGCATGGAACACTCTTTTTCACTACCACAGCTACTCCCCCTCCCCTGCCCCTCGCTCTGTCCATCCGGAAGATGTTATACAACGGAGGAATGGCAGCGAAGATGTCCGGATTGGACGCCTCTCCCAACCACGTTTCCGTTAACAGCAGACACAGGGGATTTTCTGCGACCAACAGGTCGTGGATATGCTGGGCATGGCGGCCAACCGACCTCGCGTTCAACAGCAGGCAAAGATGTTTCGCACCGACGATGGCCGGGCGAGGTGCCGCAGTGCACGTCCAAGCCGGCGTCCAACCACAGGCCGGGCAGCGACATTTGCCCCTAAACCGACCCGGGAACACCGAGCAGCATAAGCGAGAAGTGGCCTGCAGATCCCGCAGTGACGCAGAGGAGTAGCAAATCATTGCAGCCCGTGTAAAACCTGTTCCTGACATCCGGAGGAGCAGCAGGCGGCATGCTGCCGGCCCTGGCTCAACATCCAGTCAGGATAGCCAGCTGCAGACATCAAGCACTATTGGGCGTGGGTGCAGACATTAATGCTGCCCACACCATAATGGACAAATTTTGGGTGAAGTAACCCCTGACTACATCTTAAGGATGTCACCAATTGGACTGGCATGGTATGCCATTTGTTAATTGTCGTAGTGCCCAGTTATTAAACTACGTCATGCACATGCAACGCCTGGCTGTGTCTCCTTACTCACTTAAAAATAGTTACGTGTGATCTCTGCCTGTCTTAGTCTCCCATCTGTTGCTGGCGCTACTCCTGCTGCGTAGGGCTCATGCTGTTCAGGTCCATCATCAATGTCCTCATGATAAGTTATTTCCACTTCTGTACCTTTCTTTGTAGAAAGGTTGTGCAGCATAGCACAGGTTGCAATGATTTTACAACAGATGATGGGTGTGTACTGACGTGCACCTCCACTTTTGTGGAGGCAGCGGAACGTGCTTTTCAAAAGTCCAAAGGTGCGCTCCACAACGTTGCGTGTTGATTTGTGTGCCACATTGTAACGTCTCTCACTCCGGGTTGATGGGTTCAGGTAGGGAGTGAGGACAAAGGACTGCACAGCATAAGCACTATCTCCTCGGTGGGAAAGAGAGTTGCATTAGTTACATACAAAAGAACGCATTCAGCTGCAGTATCTATCAGGGTGTGTCACAGTGATTTACCTAGCAGGTATCCTTCCCCAAAATCTCCAGCAGCCAGGCATGTGTAGATCCCACTCTTCTGGAATATGTACGAGTCGTGGGTGCTCCCAGGAAATTTGGCCACAATGTAAGGATTATTTTGCCAGCGTCGCAGATTACCTGCACATTTATTGAGTGTGTGGATTTTCTCTTCCTGTAGATGTACTCAGTGACTGCAGGAGGGCAGATTGGAATGTGTGTCCCATCAATACAGCCAATGACGTGCGGGAACTGTGCCATCTGATAAAAGTCTGTCTTGGTTTTCTGCAGTTTTGCCTGTGTGTTTGGGAAGCTGATGTAGTGGTGCATTCTCTGCATCATGGAACTTTCTAAAGAAACGGGACAGGCAACACTGAGACACCCCGCCTACCGCAGCTATCACCCCCTTGTAACTGCCATATGCAGGGAGATGTAGACAACAGAGCACCTGCACATGTAGTGGTATGACGTGCGCCCTTGGTGTTGGGTGCTCCAGGAGTGGGTGCAGGTCTCTTATCAAGTCCAGGATGGTGTGGGGGTGTAGCCTGTACCTTTCATGGATCTCTACCTCAGTAAGTTGGAAGAGTGTGATCCGCTGTCTGTAGTCTTGCTCCTCCCGTCTCCGGATCCTCTCTACTGCCGCCTGTAGCTGTAGCCGCCTTACAATGATGTAGAAAGCCGCCATAGTGATCACACTGTTGCATTTTTGGATTGCTTATATACCATGTGGCTGATTACCACCTGCTTTCAGTTGGTGTTAACCAGATCGATGCTATGCATTTTCCCCTCCTGTGCTGGGATTTACTTATTCCCATGTTTCATGACGAGCTGGGCTCGTCATGAGCGTGCGAGGAGGCTACCTCATGACGAGCCCAGCTCGTCATGAGCGTGGAAGGGGTTAATTACCGACTCTTAAATGCCGAATTTCAAGAAATTCGGTATTTCTGATTTTACCTACATATCTTTTCTCATTTTACCGTTTATTTACCGATTCGGTAAATACCGTTTCGGTAAATTTGAATTCGGTAATGACGAATCGGTATTTACCGATTAATATTTACCGAATCCTTAAATTTGGCCTCCTACATCTCAAATGCCTAAATACCTGTCTGTAACAGCAATTTACCGAATTTCGGCCGTTACCGACCGGTATTTAGCTACCTACTTATGGCCCTAATTCTTATATCTTGAAGAGTCTTTCCATAAAGTTCATCATTTGCTTGTCGCATATTCTTAATATGTTCTTTATGTTCAAAATGAGACCAAAAGTTGACATTTCCAATACTTCCCAAACATTTCCTAGTGTCTTCATGGACTAGTATTTTAAAAACAGGTTGCCCTTTCACAGGAGTAAGTTGTAGTAGGTTGCCAAATACAATTACATGCTTTCCTCCAAATAGGCCATGCTCACCTCATCAATGATCGATATTTCATTTTCTTCAGTACTCTTGACACTTCATAACAAGCTTCTCCAGTTAGTTTGTGATATTCCAATTTATTTTCAAGTTCAACTGGTAGCATGAGTAATCGATGTAAAGTAATCCCTTTAATGTTGTGTGCTGCTAATCCAGTTGGAGCTGTTACAACACAAGATAAATGACATCAAGTAGTTTTGTGTAAATAACTAGTCAAAACTTTAATTTAAAAAACTTTTCCTGTTCCAGCTTGCCCACTGATGTGCTTCAGAATACATTCGAATGATGTACATTGGCATTTTTTTTTCATCTAGCAAACCATGCTGAATCTGTAGTGTCACTTGCTGATATATTTCTTTTTGTTCAATATTTAGTTGTTCTTCCAACTTTCTTAAATCAGTAATATCCTGGTGTGCTTGTTGCATTGCCGTTTCTACTTCTCACATAGCTATTGCTGCTTCATTTTCAAGGATTGGTTCAAGTGGATCTTGACTTAGTGGAGCTGAACTCTGACTATCTTGCGAACTGTCTCTAGCTATTTCAGCTGCAATAGTTGTTTCTTGTTCTATCTCTTCATTTAACATTTGTAGATAAGTTGGGAAAATTGTGCATTGAATGTGATCTTTACATGCATTAAAAGAAACTTCATAGCAGTCAAGCTCTCCAAATAATTTCACTTCACTATGCCAAGGCTTGAAAAGTTGCAGAAGTGCTAAAAAGAAAAATTCCCTTTTATCTGGAGTTCCGCAACTGAGTTTCCTGTGGTTAATAAAATTTCCTTTGGCATGTTTTACCAAACATCCTTCACATTCAAATACCGCATATTTTTCTTCATTTATATTTTCTGTAACATTTCTCTTGAAGCTGTAATGTTGCAGTACTTCATAAAGACATATTTTTTCCAGATGTGGACTTCTTTTCGGATTGTAGGTATCCAACATATTTGTTTTAACAATATCTGTACTTTCTGGTTCATTCAATGCGAAGTATTTAATTTCTTCTGTAGTTTTCAATACTCGATTTTGTGTTGCAGCAAGACCTAGACTTACCCAAATGATTCCTCGACTTAGAGTATAAACTTGTAGACCGATCCGAACATTCGTTGGATCCAATCTCTCAATGGGAAAGCATCTACAAACTAAAGCTGTACAATTTGTCACTTAAAACCTTCTCTTGTGTAATCTCTTCCCACATTTCTTTCAACTCCGTCTTTTTTTAGATTTCGTTATATATGACGTAACAGCGAGCAACAGTAATCAAATTATCTGCAACATACTGGATATCCATAGTTGCGTTCCACATCGTCAAAATCACTGGATTGTAGTCATTAATATACTTTGATTCTTTCGTTATTTTTATGTTGTAAGTATTCTTTGGAGATTTTCGAGTTGTAGTATGCCTTACTGCCGACATAAAACTGTTGACTCTTCCTTTTAAAATTACTGGCATGGGAATCTAAAACAGTATTTTGTGTAAAATTTTCCTTTGACTTGTATTTCCGTCGACAATATTTTCCACATCAATGACTCTGAAACTGTAAAACTTGTTGTCTTAAATTGTTTTCTCCTCCTTCCTTTGGTATGGCACAGGTAACATATTCTTCAAAAAAGACAAGACACTTTTATCAGTATCATTTCCGAACTTTGTAGCATTCTTGATCCATAACAGCTTATGAATGAGGTGCACCTCTGGCTTGGTACTCCTTTCGCGAAAAGAAATCAATAATTTCTCCAAGACGTGGATTATTTTTATTGCAGATTAAACTTCATAGCTTGAAACCTAGGATTAAAATATTTGCACACATTTACAGGATCCAAGGAACACAATTCTCCAGGTGTTTTCAATTCAATGTTTTTTACATTTGAATTTGCTTCTCTTTGGAAATTCAAGTAAATAGTCCCATGCGTATTCAGCACAGCTAAGCGTAACAAACCACGTAGGAGTTCCTAAGTTCCTTAACATACATTTAAGTTCTCTGTGATGACGATACCAATACTCATTAGTACCACGTTGACACGCCATCAAATTAATTAACTGAGATTCTAAATGTTCATCTCTTTGTTGTACTTTGTCCATGAATTCATTTGCAGAAACGTATGTAAGATGAACTCCTGTTTTTAATATGTGGTTCACTGCATATGAAAGTCCAGACAAGTCACTTTCAAACAGAAGATTAAATAAATATGGAACACACTGTCGAAATTGGATCTTCTGAATACAATCTTGTTGAATGATATTCTGAATTTGGAATCTGTACTGGTCGTTCATCATAACCTCCACCTTTTCCAGTAGGGAAGAGCTGTGGAAAACAACAGGCTTTTAAACTTCATTCTCAAACACACATAGAATTTCCCGTAGCTTTCTTCATTTGGAATATTTCAAAAGTATTTCCAATCACTTCTTTTGAATGTAGGGGATGAATACTATAATGTTCATAAATTTCTTCACTCCTAGAGTTGTCCACTTTTTCAATTTGGCCAGTTGAAATTTCTGTATCATCTTCTAAAGATATTTCTGGTTCTTCTAGATATACATTTTTATAATAAATATTGTTTTCTATGAGATATAACGTAGGCTTTTTAACTTAGATCTCATCTACTTACTCTTGCCATATTTTCCGACTCTTTGTAGGTACACTGTTAACTAAAATAACTAGAGATTCACTTTCCTCTCTATAGCAACAGTTTCAATATTTTTCTTAAAAACAAAAGGTAATTACACAACTCTTCCTTTTAAACATCTTTGTAAATCCATCGGAGGCAGCTTACCAGTTTTAGACTTCACATGAACAATAGCCTGAAACGGGTGCACAGATTGAATAATAATAGACATGTATGTATTTAAATCTACCAGTTCTGGAGGAATAGCTACCAACTCTATGTACAGCTCTAGCTGGCATTTTGTTCTCTTCTAGTTTGCTGTAACAAGATTTACAAATACGTTGATCACTATCCAACTCAAAACAACCTTCCAACAATACGTAAGCACCAAATTGCTTCCACTTATCATTGTTTTCTTTTTCACTTTTTAAAAACACATCAACATTCCTAGTTTGATTTCTATAGTGAGTACGTCGAAAACAAATACAAACATGGTTTGGTTTTTCACAACAAATTACTTTAAAATTTGTAATTTCTTTTACAAACTTCTCAGTAGTAATATCTTCCACCTCTTCTTCAAACTCTTACTTTCTCTATATTCCTCTTCAGGACCAAAGAAACGAAACTGTACGAAACTAGGTCCTAACTATAATTACCTACTGGCGACCGCCAGTAGGTAATGTGTGTGTGTGTGTGTATATATATATATGTATGTATGTATATATATATATATATATATATATATGTGTATATATATATATATATATATATATATATGTATATATATATATGTGTATATATTACCTACTGGCGGTCGCCAGTAGGTATATATAGTTAGGATTTTTTCTCTATGGGATTTTTGAAAATTCTATGTCTAATAACTTTGGCGTTTGTGGACGGAATTGGCTGAAATTTTCAGGAAAATGGCACATTTTGTTTCTGAGCAGCCCTTGAAAATTTGGGGGGGGGGTTCGTCAAGGGGGGGCCGAGAAAAAAGGGGAGTCCCAAAACGTGTTTTTAACATTGAGTTTTCCATAGGGCGGTTGGCCTCACTTTTAGCCCGAACGGCTGAATGGATTTGCACGAAACTTGGCAAAATTGTAGGGACTGGTAGCCCGATGTGCCTTTTGTAGGTCTCAATATATGTGCTCCAGTGGATTTTGAGAAATTAACGTTTAAAAAAAGATATATATCTGTAACAGCGGACCTGGCAGCGTCCCAGGACGCGTACTTTACGCGCAACGGAGCTTTGTGAAGCGAAGCTGATTGGTTCTCCGGCGTCTGTCAACATTCCAAAAAGTCCGTAGCGGCCGCCATCTTGTCTCTCGGTAGGATCGAGAGACAAGAGGAGGTCAAAACAAAGGGGGAAATAACTATAAGGGGGCATAGTAGATCCTCGCTGACCCCCTAGGTTTGATGTGGAGGTTTTAAAAGGGCCCTGCGGGGCAAAAAAAAATAATAATAATAATAATCGAACGGCTGAATGGATTTGCACGAAACTTGGCAAAATATTAGGGACTGGTAGCCCGATGTGCCTTTGCTAGGTCTCAATATATGTGCTCCAGTGGATTTTGAGAAATTAACGTTCAAAAAAAGATATATATCTGTAACAGCGCTCCGCTTCGCGTAACGGAGGTTTGCGAAGCTGATTGGTCATTCTGTCACTGGGCTATAGTTGGGCTACATCTGGCTGATATTTGGGCTACATTTGTTTTTTTGTGTGTCTGGCGGCCATCTTTGGGCTACATTGGGCTTCATTGGGCTACATTGGGCTACATTTGGGCTCCAACATATATATAGGCCAATGTAGCCCAATATATATTTTTCAAAGTTAATTTTCGTAAAAACCACTGGAGCATATATCTTGAGACATAGCAAAGGCACATCGGGCTACCAGTCCCTACAATTTTGCCAAGTTTCGTGGAAATCCATTCAGCCGTTCGAGCTAAAAGTGAGTCCAACCGCCCTATGGAAATGAAGGAAATGAATGGGTAATTTGTAATTAGCAAATAGCTAATCGCAAACTAGGAATGGTAAAGAATCGCTATTTATTCCTTAAAGTTCGCTATTTAGGAAATGCTAAAAACTTTGATGATACATATGGCGGTTCATCTCTAACAAGATAAGAAGCATAGGGATACATTTATGATGACTGGCGCATCACCAGGGATGTGTTAGTCATTCTGTGCCGCTGTTCCGTCACCTATGGTGTGCTGCATTTACAATGCGGCGCATCATGGGGCAAAAACAGCACAGATGCGTGATGTATCTGTGCCGTAAAGGTGGCGCATTGCTGGAGTTGTATCGCAAGTGTGATGAAGCTCCAGCAAGGGTCGGGGGTGCCCCTGTCGCAGGGTTTCTGTTCTCACACAGAACTGTGGACAGAGGATTGGAACCTCGGCGAATTAGGGTGTCCCAAAACTCACGTTAGTAATCAAAAACTCCTTAGCAAGCTAGGTACAGTGTCACATTGGATATAACAAACTCTCAATGTTTAGACAATCCAGAATATGAACTTATAGTACCTCAGGATACGTGGAACTCATGAACAGTCGGTCGTTATATATTTCTTAGAAACCAGAACATGGAGTTAAGAAGAACACATGTGTATTTGAAATGTTTATTTACTAATGCCGTCTTCTCAGGCGTAGTATCTTAGATAATACAAGTACACATATTATCAGTAGCAAAATTACCAGCATAGTTACTAGTACATAAAAAGCGAATGGTGATAGTATGTTAACATGCTGTAAATGAATAAGAGTTAGCAACACTTATAAGCAGCCGCGGGCCGTGGAGGGAGTTACGGTGAGGCAGGGAGGCGGGGAGGGGGAGAAGCAGGGTGGAGAATACAAGTACACATATTATCAGTAGCAAAATTACCAGCATAGTTACTAGTACATAAAAAGCGAATGGTGACAGTATGTTAACATGCTGTAAATGAATAAGAGTTAGCAACACTTATAAGCAGCCGCGGGCCGTGGAGGGAGTTACGGTGGGGCAGGGAGGCGGGGAGGGGGAGGGGCAAGGTAGAGAGGGCTCCACCCTGCTTCGACCCCTCCCCGCCTCCCTGCCTCACCGTAACTCCCTCCACGGCCCGCGGCTGCTTATATCTCACCCTCCCTAATACACATATTATATTATTTGCTAAGAAGGTCTCTTTGTGTTGGTTTAGGGCGTGCCCATACTTTAGTGTCTTAGATTTGAAGGAATCACATCAGCATACACCAGCTCTCTCTTCATGTGAACCGCATCAACTGTTGTGTATGTGTGTTCGGCAAAGCAATATAAAACCCGCCTCATGCCCAGAATTGGCAGAAGTTGCACTTATGTTATGAGTATGAAGTCGTGGAGATCAGACCTCATAACAATTCTGTATCGTGTTGTTCTTGAAACTTTAGCACTCGCTGTACAGATATAGTTTAACAAGCAAAGCAGATAGTAGAGCAATAACATATTATTCTCATGTAAACCACGATGAACTACTAGGTGGAAAGCTAAAGCAACAACTAAGTGTCGTGTGCAGAAGTTGCAAAAAAGGAAAAATGGCGTTTAAACCGGTAATGAGCCCATGCTAACTTAACACGGTGTAAAGATATCCAGGACCTAGATGACACCTCCCCATGATCCGGAAACGAACTGAATAAGATAATAGAAGTGCCATCTCATGAGAGCAGATTGCAAGTTTATATGTGGACGGTCCGCAAGGTAAAGCATTAAAAACTAGGAAAATTTAATGCTAAAGAAAAATAAAACAGCCAAGTACTTTATCGAGTCTTAAGCCAATAGGCAAGGTAAATAATAAAAACTTGACAAATAAGTCAATGAATTGTCAATGAAATGCTAGTACTCAGCATATCAAACATGAAAAAGGTCTATGACATAACTGTGTATGCAAAATAAGCTGCAACAGCCTCCAATAGGAAGTCACCGTCTTCATCCGAAAACAGTTCAGCCATCCAATTTAAAAGCGGAAAAGAACATACGTGCTCTCCCATCACCGGATCCTCTATCACCATCAGAGGACAGCTCGTTGGGTTTTCAAGAAAGCTCTGTTCCAAGAAAGACTGTGCTGCCGCCAGTAAATTCCAGGGACCAAGTAGTCCATGCATCAATGCCACAGCCATAATCCTTTCGCCAGGACAAACCAACTCGTGAGTAATGATAGGAGTCATCAGCTGATTAAAGTCGACGTCAGGAGAAACCGGTCCGCAGAGACACAAATCAATGGCCCAATCGAAATCACAGGTCAGGCAGTGAAATACAGGCTGGACACAGGTGAAGTAGGAGAATCGAAAAGATAATCCATATGCCGTGCTTAATATCGCCAACGGCATTGTGCCATAATATTCTAGCATGCGATTGCGGAACAGTGTCAGCAGCTGCAGGGTGGGAGGTTGCATAGGAGGGACATCCATATTTAAAAATGTAAAAAAGCACAAGAGCGTCCGCTGGTAATGCAAGTAAAAATGCCAATCCACGAACCAGAGTGGAGAAAATAGAATGAAAGGAAGCAGGGATGACTCCAAAGATTTTCTCAAATGAAGTCACGAGACCACTGGTAACAACTTTAAAAAAGTGCGCCAGGGTCTTTGTGGAGGATGCGTTAAAGATAGTCGGAACCATCTTGCTGAAATTGAAAGGCAAATCTGAATTGAAAAGGGTCTGCACCTCTGTACGGGTGTTCGCTATGTGAAGCACGAAAGTTTCACGGGCCGAACTCAAGGCCACCTCTCTCTGAGACAAAAGAGCTCTTATTCTTGCCATGCCGTTGAAATCTGTCCCAAGGTTGGTATTTGTGGCCAGATTGAAAACTCCCTATGTTCATGTGTGGGAGGAAATAGAACATTTCTGCAGCAAATAACCCGTTCACTTACTGTTACGATAAAAGGAATACTTTTAATTAACTCAGAACAATCTTCATTATTGAGCATCAAATAACTACCATTTTCCAACAACTTGAACGTGGGGATGATAGCAGGAACTGGCGCGCCTTGCAACACGCAAGCCATATTTGGTCGGTGTTTGTTGCATGAACCGTGTAACTAATGATCTGGCGTCTCAGTGCATTCCTCTCCATTCAGATAAACTTCTTGATCATCTTTGAAACATCTGTATGTGTATGAAAGCGACCAGACCTCATGAAGAAAAGCACTACCTAAAGGTTCATAACGACCTATTGGTATATATTTCATACAATTTGAAAACTTATATAAAGCAAAAGGCAGCGTTATTAAACCGTGGATAAGGCACGTTGCCAAAAAACCCGCAATCCTCTGCTGATGATGTCACTGAGCATGTCATGAATGATGTAATATGTGACATCATCAGCAGTGGATTACGGGTAATAGTATCTCTAGTTTACTCCCCTATAGCTGTCTTTCTTTTAACATAAGTGTCTGTTTCCTTCCCTTATACTTACTGTTTTTGGTTCGCTTCTGGTTCGCGTACCGGCGAGCGAACTGGGAAGCGAACTAAGAGAAATAGAGGTTGGCACAGTTCCAAATATTGTACCAATTTTTTAATAACGGGGAGGTAGTTCTGAAAAGAACTTTTTTTTATTGTTTTTGTTGTTTTATATTTTTTTTATTATTTTTCTGAACATTTTTTTACTTTTTTTGAATTTTTCTGAACAGTTTTATATTTTTTTGGGTTTTTCTTGGAGGGGGCAATGAAAACGATTAATTGTAAAGGGCTCAACAGGAGCAACAAAACAAAAAAAGAAGTATTTATTATTTTGGGCGTTTCGTACAAACTTGCATATGATAGTCAATAGCTCTGTTGATCAGAGTGATGCTTTTTTCTCCGTAGGAAATGAATCCATCGCAAAATACGCAGATGTGTTTTACTTCACCAAATTTCATTTGTATATTTGGCACCATCTCCCTGCCCTCTGGTCCCGTTACTTCCGGTACAACAGATCTTCTGGCCATAATAGGGAGATTATCTAGGTCGTTCCGAAACTGTGCAGCACTGTAGTTGTTAGGATGCCACCTAGTCATATGGCGATGCATTGTGTAGTTTCCGAAACTGTATTTTTTCTCGGTTCCTCTGGACAGTCTATCTTGACATATAAGGCAAGTTACGTATCTTGCATTTACTTTTTTCTGACCTTTGGGAATTTAAAAAAATTGCCAAATGAAGTTTTCTTTCCGGTGAGACGTCCTGGGCTGCTCAGGCAAAAACTGCCTCTCTTCGTGCTCGTCGTCCTGTTCCTCTTCTTCTTCTTCTTGTTGAATTATAACTTGAGCAGGTGGTCCACTCTTCCTTGGATGTGGTGGAGGTGGTGGGGAAGCACCAGCTGAAGCTACTAAAGAAGCCATTGCTCAGTGATCACAAAGGGTCTTTCTCTCACAATGATGAAAGTCAGAGTGAGGAAAGAAGGAGGGATTTTCATCATTTGGGAAAAACAAGAGTTCTCAACCAATCAAAAGTGTTCATTTTAGATTATATGACCTAGTCTTACATCATTAGGAAACCAAAAGTGAAATGAACCAATGAAAAGTGTTATTACCAAGTCACATGACTTGCTGTGTTTACGTTAAGCGCTTTGCAGGGCCCACCCGGTTTGCTTCCAGAAACCTGCGCTTTGCGACTCGCTTCGCGTACCAGTTCGCTAACGTAGCACGTCATATGACGTATCACGCGACAACGTGAAACGTCATGCGGACGGGAGGCGTCACGATGTTGTTTTCTAACGCGGCACTTGCGGTAAAGAAACGTTTACCGGCTCGCGGTCTATTTCGCGGCATCAAGGTCAGCTAACGGGAAGCTTCCCGATTCGCGAAGCGGGAACGAAGAAAAAAAAATATTTAAAAAAAAAATTATTCATAAACATATAAAATATATTTTTGGATTTAAAGAAGAATACATTTTACAGCTACAGATATTAGCTGTTAAAAAACCAATGAAATTCACAGAAAAAACCATAGGTTATAGACCATATATAGTTAGGAATTAGCATTTACAAAACCTTGAAAATTCACTGAAAAAACCATAGGTTATAGACCATATATAGTTAGGAATTAGCATTTAGAAAACCTTATTTTACTCACACAAAACCATTGAAATTCCATATATAGTTAGTTGCACTAACTATATATCGCGCACCCGCAATCCACTGCTGATGATGTCACATATTACATCATTCATGACATGGTCAGTGACATCACTGATGACATCACTGATGACATCTCAAATGACATCACTGATGACATCACTGATGACATCTCATTTGACATCAATGACCACATCACTGATGATATCATTCATGTGACAATACAATGCATCTCCTCACATTTTAATATAACCTCTGTTTCACCCAGTGTTAAAAAGAGAGTATAATTTTTGAAACCATTGACACACCAATACTAGTTACTACATACGCACTCACTGATTGCTACGTCTACACACACCTTCACTCATTCACCCATACAATCATTCATACATACAATCACTCATCTTTACAACACTATCATATGCACTCATACACCTATACAGACACTCACAGTCTGCCACTCATCCATGGAGTTACTCACACACCTAGTCAGTCCTGTAAAGAATCAATGACACTTCCATTTTCTTGTCTATACAGTTAAACATAGAGCACCTTACATTTTCAAACATATACTAACACATACTTACCTTCTTATACAATCATTGATACAAGTACAGATTGATCTGCACAGAGTCACACACCTCCCAGCTAGCCACACACACACTCAGTCTCCCATACAAATACTTGGGCAATCAATCAATAACCCATATAGTTACTCATATAGCTACTGATCAACACATGCAGCAGTTTACAGAACAACAGACATAATGATGCACAAATTAAGACAGTTTAGTCACTAACCCATGCAGTCAGTGAGACACATTTAATCACTCACTCATACAGTCAGTCATGCACCTACTAAATCCTTCGTCCAGACACTTACACATCCACTCATTCTTCAATATGTAAGACATATTTAAACTTTATAGAAACAAAAAATCACTGGATGTTGTTATCAGTGATGTCATCAGTGATGTCATTTGAGATGTCATCAGTGATGTCATCAGTGATGTCACTGACCATGTCATGAATGATGTAATATGTGACATCATCAGCAGTGGATTGCGGGTGCGCGATATATAGTTAGTGCAACTAACTATATATGGAATTTCAATGGTTTTGTGTGAGTAAAATAAGGTTTTCTAAATGCTAATTCCTAACTATATATGGTCTATAACCTATGGTTTTTTCAGTGAATTTTCAAGGTTTTGTAAATGCTAATTCCTAACTATATATGGTCTATAACCTATGGTTTTTTCTGTGAATATATATATATATATATGTATGTATATAGCTTATGGCATGAATATTAAAGCACTTATGACATGTTATTGTAGATGACATAAATGACATTACTTAAAACATCATCAAACAACTGTCAGTGTGCTGCATTCTTTGTTGATTTGTGGGTTGGGAGTAATTCAATTAGTTAACATTGAGACTGAGCCTTTAGGACTAATTAACAAGTAAGACGTTTTTGCTGTTAAGCAATAGTGATTGCATATTTATCAACTCAGCCACATTAAATGAATGTCACCCTCTTTTTACTCTCTTGCACATGGGACTGTGGGAGGAGCAGGTCCTCAGAACCACGTTTGAGGGGGCCATGAGGAGCAATGTTGTATCATGGTATAGGTTCATAGATGACCTTTTTATAATCTGGAAGGGTTCTAAGTTGAGTGCAGAGACATTTATTTCAGACATCAATGTAAATAATTTGAATTTGAACTTCACGGGCCATGTGAGCAATTCTTCGGTGAATTTCCTTGATGTAGAGGTCTACATTGAGAAGGGCAGGCTGGAAACTAGATTACATCGTAAGGGGACGGCAGGAAATACAGTTCTGCATGCCTCAAGCCATCACCCGAGCCACCTGATTCGCAGCATCCCTTATGGGGAGATTCTGCGGATCAGGCGGATTTGCAGTACAGATGAGGAATGCAGGCGGGCCCAGAAGAGCAGCAGAGGGAGATTCTTAACCAGAGGGTACTCGGCTGCGGTGTTAGATAAAGCAATCACTAAGGCCAATCAACAGCAGTGCCAGCTACATCAGAGGGATGATACTTTGGCAACACAACTTACTGACACTACTATCCCAGACCAACCTAGACTTATCACCGCATACAGCAGACAACACAAGCAACTACAGACCATTATCCGCAGGAATTGGTCTGTTGTCAAACGGGACCCCATCATTGGCAGGACGCTATCCGAGAATCCGGCAATTACATTCAGCCGAGCTCGATCAATGTGTGACATGTTGGTACAAAGTAGTCCAGAAGTTGCAACCAAAAGCTCCTGGTTACAAACCACTAAAGGTTTTATCAAATGTGCCTCATGTAAGGCGTGCAGATTGGGGAAGAATAAAACACCATACACTACCCCATTCAGCGATGTACCCATCCCTATATCTAAGACAATGACTTGTAAATCAGATTTTGTCGTGTATGTGCTGGAGTGTGTGTATGGCCTGTAATGTGTGGGTAGTACCAAGTTGCAGGTCCACAAGCGCAAACTCCAGCACATACGAGAGGTCAACAACAGGGGTGAGGCCTATCCAGTGGCTAGGCACATTAATGCCTGCCAAAACAATGATGTGGGTTGTTTGTCTTACTTTGCAATTGACATGGTTTTACCATTGCGCAGAGGAGGTGACAGGGAGGCACAATTAAGAGGATTGGAGACACGCTATATCCTCGAGCTTAACACCAAGACTCCCAATGGGTTGAACATGGGGGAGGATATGCACACCTGTCTGGGAGGAGTTTAGCCCAAGAGCCGTGGTAGCCCGATATACAGAATAGAGGGGTCGAAAGGAAACAGTGGGTGCAAGCCTAGTTATTGGGATACCAAAGAAATTGAACATGAGACTGTGGTAGAGAAAAAGTAATAATAGCATCAGAAATTATGTTTTAAAAGTTTGATTCACGAGGGTCTTCAGACCAACATGGTGCAGAGATTATTTATTTCTTTTTCACTTTTTCTTCTTTTTTATTTCAAAAAAATGCATAGCACCGGGTGACCACAATGGAGGGGCAGTTAGGACGTAATAATCTTAAAACATTCAAAGGCGTCCACTTGGGCCATATTAGTAATACCGTGATCTTAACCGCTATGTTTATGGCTGCTAATCTTTGCATTTTTGCACAAAATTATTTGCACAACGGAGCATTAAATTTAAGGGTACAAATGTATATATTTATATATTTTATGTATTTATGTATCTTTTATACCAAATATTTAATTTATGTATTTGCGGATATTTGCACAACATAGAATTTTTATATAACGCGGTTGAACATAATAAGTGGTTTTAAATATGGTATTTTAATAATTCAGTGGTAACAGAAATGTGGACTGTTATAAGAATGTCTTTAACAACTTTGTTTATACAAGTACAACTAAAAATATGGCGAAAGTCTGTTTTTCATGTCCGTTGGCCCAGGGTCAGGTGACTTGCACATGCACTTTATAGGGGGTGGCTTAATTTACAACGTCATGTGATCAAGGGCTCGAAACGCGTCATGGCGGTGATTGTGTTGCACATGGAATAAATATTGCAAACTACCTGAGCGGGTCTGTGTTCGTTTTTCTGGCAAGATTTGGAAGAAGCAAACTGAGTTCTTTGGATATATATATATGTATATGGCATGAATATTAAAGCACTTACGACATGTTATTGTAGATGACATTAATGACATTACTTAAAACATCATCAAACAACTGTCAGTGTGCTGCATTCTTTGTTGATTTGTGGGTTGGGAGTAATTCAATTAGTTAACGTTGAGACTGAGCCTTTAGGACTAACAACTAAGAGACGTTTTTGCTGTTGGGCAATAGTGATTGCATATTTATCAACTCAGCCACATTAAATGAATGTCACCCTCTTTTTACTTGTATTCATTAACCTAAGAATCAAATAGGCTCTGTAGATTTGAATCGGTTAACATACTTTTCAAAGTTTGACATCCAATGAAAAAAGTTTATTAATTTTCTTGAATTGGAACACCCTCAGAAAAAAGTTAAGACACACATTTTACAATCAAAAGGTTCGCTTGGTAAATTAGTCAGTGATAAGCCATCTTAGTCGAGGTGCTTTGGACAACATTACCCCCCCCCCCCCCCCCCTTTTTTAGTAAAATCCACTACACCTTGCTGAGTTGAGCAGAATGACCTACAACTTCAGAGACATGATAACATTTCACTTAATGAAACCATGTATAATTGGCCACCCCTATTTTGTATATTTTTGCACAATGGAAATCACTCAAATCTTCTGGGAAGTTGCGCTTCTAAACATGAGCACCTTATATGCGCATATAGCTTTGTATAACCGCTTTTTCACAGTGAGTTGTGGCCAAACATGTACAAATAGATTGTTTGCTGATCAGATTCTCCGACTTTTCTCACATATTTTTGGCGATAGGCTTTGCTATTAAGGCAGAACCTCCTTTGTAACATCCCTTAGCATACCACACAAGGGGCATTCAGTCTATACCTTGTTTAAGAAGCAGTATTACTTGCACCAGAATCTCTAGTGGCAGGAAAACCATGCACCGTTTGACCTCTGCATTGCTGAACCACACTTGGTTTGTATGCCTTACCGTATGTCTATTACATGCATCAGCACATGTAATCACGGTATATTTTGTCTTTACAGGACCAGGTACATTTGTAATAGTTGTTTTTTAAAATTATATAACGGTTTATGGAAAAATGTGAATAAGTGAGATGATATCTTCAGTGGTGTCATCAATAGCATTATCTGGAATGTCATCAGTGATGTAATTTACCATGTCATGAGTGATTTATTATGTTAGTTCATAAGTAGTGTATGACAGGGAGCAAGTTATAGTTGGTTTGCAAAGCTATAACAGTTCAATTTCAGTGTTTTTATGGTTTTTAACCATAACTTACTATCTCATTTTAACACGGTAATATCACTTTAACTTTTGCTTTTTTCACTGTCTGTTTCAGTGTATGCTTAGATCTTATCACCAATTCTTAGCATAACGTCACCTGTACCTTTGTGTTTTTTCTCCATTGGATTTGATGTTGTTTTTAACTTCTTATTCTCTGAAGTATTTGCGCCTAACTCTGCACATGCAGCCAACCCCTTCTCATCACTGAGTCTTAAGTTGAGCGCAGCAGATGGTTCACCACAGGCCAGGCCCTGTGCACTACCTTCCACTGGCTACTTGCACTCGATCTCATGAGGGAAGCCAATCCCTCCTGGGCACAGCTTCAGCCATGTACATCCCTATGTCCAACTTCCCAGCTTCGTATGGCTGAGGCCATGTGCAGCAGAGGGTTGGCTCCAGTGCCTGACCTGACCAGGCCCAGCTCCCTAACCCTGCAAGCTGCCAAGCTCCTGCTGCCCTTGGCTTTTTGCAGTGGCCCTAGAACCTAGCCTCTAAGTAGTCCTTCCTGGCAAGCTACTCCAACACCCTTCTAAAAAAAGGCCTGGTCTCTGGTGAGGTCCTGCACCCAAGCCCCTGTGAGCAACCAACACCCCTGCTGTGCACAGCTTCGGAGTTTGGTTTCCTGGTGGAACAGGTGAAGGTAGCTCTTCATGCTGTGGCATAGTTATCTAATGATTTTGCCAGGCTTGGCCCTCAACCAGGCTGATGAAGGTGGATCATTTGACAAGACATTTGCAGCCCTCTGATACGTTGGTGCAGATGAACCTGCCTCAGGGCTGATGCATCCACATGTGTATACTCCTGACAGTTGCAAACATCTCATGCTGATTGCCCCTCCCTTGGCCGCTCTGCTGTCCTTCATGTTGACTACAGCAGCATCGTCAATTTGTGTTCACTAGACCCCACACAGAGGACTGTATCAAAGTAGTCTTTTGGATGTAGTTCACTTGCAGCACAGATCAGTACTCTTTGACAGTCTGTATTTTCTGGTGTTCCTCAAGCTAGTAAAACATTAGGATTGTTGCCCTTGACAATTTCTCCTCCTCTAGGACCAGGCCAACTCCTTTCCTCTCTCAGCAGTCCAGCAGGCTTCTAGACACTAGCAAGACCCTCCGCTCCTTCCGCATAAAGATCAGACTTCATATCATGTCCTCTCAGCTTCCTCTGGGAGACTGGCTGTCCTGGCAGATACCATCACTTGTCATTCACCAATCCCAGAACTCTACCGATGCCCTCCCTTCCTTGGTCATGAAGAACTTAAAAGTGGAATAAAGTGGGGTGGTTTGGATCCCACTTTAATACATATTTCTTTTATTTTTTAAGTCAAAACAAGCTTCAGATACAAGCATATCTCAAGATATGTATACAACGCATATGCAGGACATGGCAAATACCAAACCTTATAAAACGCATTATACAATTACATTGTAGGCAGTGCTGCATGCTACCCACTGGAGTATGTCTCTAAGCCCTCCCGGAAAACCCATTCAGTACCCCGTCGAGAGTCCTATCACAGACCCCGGTATAATGTTCACGGCCCCCATATTTTCTCCCAGTTGCGGGGCATCCGTGCCTTTGATACACCACCTGCTCCGCACTAAGGCACTAGTCCATATCGCAGAGCCATGCAGCCACAGTTGGGGTTCCGCAGCCCCCACGTGCGTGCTATTTTCCTCTTAGAGACTCCCCCTGCCAAAGCTAGCCACAACTTTGCCCACTTCAGCCACGTGATCTCTATTTGTGACGCCGAGCAGATGCCTAATACATAGTTTTTTATTCAGAATGTGTGTATCCATTGTTTGTCTCAGACTTCACAACCAAGACACCCTTTGTGTAAAGTGATGCAGTTCACAGCTGGTAGTTCTGGGGCCGTCTTAAAGCTGTAGCACCCACAACATGGGCACAATGAAGTGTGAAGTTTCTGCCTTCAGCAATCCTCATCCTTCCTGAAGGAGTAATCCGTTACAAAAAAAGGGCAGATCTTACCAAGAAACTTCCTCACCTTCAGCTGAGACTGCAGTCCCAAGTTTTAATCATCATCTCCTTTCTAATAAGTAGGCTTTCTCTTCTCCAGTTTCTGATTGTTGTGAATACCATTTTTTTCCAGTGTTTTCAAGCATTGTGAAAATCAGTGTTATATGAGTTTTTTTGTTCAGTCAAAAAATCGAGACAGTGTTTAGAATGAACATGGCTGATGTCTCCTTCCTTTGTTCATTCATTCCTACTGTCAGTTCTTCCATCCTTCTTTGCTAAGCCCAATTCCATTTGTCCGTTTTCTTTGTATTTTTCCACACAATGAACTTTTCATTAATTCCCTCACCTGCCTGCCTGCCTGCCTGCCTGATTTCCCCATACCTCAACCCCTCTTTTCAGTGATCCAATCCCACCCGCGTTCTTAATGTGCAAAGACCGGGATATGTTTGCACCCCACTAAGATTTGATTTTAACAGATAAAATGTGAATAGTCTGCTTTTTACATTGCTTCCTGCTACTATTCTTCAGACAAGTGACAATAGATTCAAGAAATATATTAGGGGCTTATTTTCTCTTATTGAAAGCTAGTATCTCACTGACTATTCTTTGTCTCTTATACAAACAAATTACCAATTTAAATATGTTATTGGTGTCACATCTGGACCTATTTCTACCCTGCTTGATCTTAAGGGAGCTGCCTTTTAAGAAATTATTTTGCATATTGTTATCTGCAGGGACTTAGGTTGCAGCGCACTCTGCTGCTGTATAAAGAAACTGGTGTGGTAGTGAAAAAAACTTCATGATCTGCAAGATGCCTTTGGTCATACATCTATGCAGTTTACATCATGAATGTCTCCCCATTGATGATTTTCTACATGAACTACTATTTACAAAGTTTCTCAAGCAAGATGTTGAGCATGCTCCAACTAGTCCAAAATAATGCAGGCTGACTCATCTTGTAAATGAAGCGCACAGATCATCTTTTATTTCAAGGGTGGCCCTCAAGTCCACAGCTCCCTGCATATTAACTTGGAATACACAAGGCCCTTTATGGTCTGACACCCTCCTCCTTTGCCAAACCAACAAAGTTCATGACAACCAGGGATCACCTTGGAGAGACGTTAAGCTATGTAATCATAGCATCTCCCCACCCCCTTCTATTTGCTGTGAAAAATATTTTAAAAATAGAATAATTCACTCACGAGTGTACCATAAAGGCAGAAACTATTAGAACTACATTTGAAACCAAATGTCTGTCATCTGTACATAAAACCCTTTTGTAGTTAATGACCGTGTGTCTACAGAAATTAAACTAAAGTTTTTGATACCAATATTATAGAAATTATTCATGTATACAGTAATTGTGGGTTTACATTGAAGGGAACTCAATACAATTATTTATGCTTGAACATTCTATAGACCTAGTACTTGCTGGTGAAAAGAATGAAAAAAGCAATATGAAACAAGTTTTGTTTGCTTCTTTATTGGCCTTATTTTACAGAGAAAATTGTTTTAATTCACGATCATGGATATATCTAATTCGGATGAAAAATTCATCTTATATTTCTGAACTTGAAATTGCTGACTCTGATATGGGTACCCTGTGAGTGATGAACATAGAACAACATTTTCGATGTCTTTCTTTTGGGCTAGAAAATCCCCTAGACATAGCATATTTTTAATTTATGATACTTACTTTGTTTTTCCTTTGCTTACAGATTGTATTAGCAGGTGCCTTCTATCCAAATTACTTTACATATGGACCGGCAGATGAAGAATTGGCTGTAAGAGAACTGGGTGCCAAAGACCCTAAAACAACTATTGTGGTATGTGAAAAATTCTTAAGACATCTAATTCTTCTTATTTTGTATTTTCATTAGACAACTTGAATAAGATGCTTATTTTAATGCTACATATTCGTATTCCACATTTTATTATCTTGTGTATGGTGAACAAAATATGTACTCCTGCTTACATATTTGTGTACTGTTAGCCTAGGGACAGTGACCAGATAGTTATTGACTGGTGGTGGAATCTGAGGGCCAAGTCACTACCTATCTGAGACCGCTCTTCCTCTTAAATACTATTGCTACTGTGAATCAAATACTCCATTATTCGGAGGTACTCCTTAATATTTTTGAAAGAGGTTGTACTTTTTCAAGCATTATTTAAGAAAGTAATCTGCTCTGGTGTTGATTGGTGTTAAAGATCTACCATTTGTACCTTGCAGAAACTTGGATTTCTGTAGTAGGGGATCTCTGTGTATAGTCATAATCTAGTGAATAGTCCCGCTCATGAGCGTGGACCCCGGAGCAATCAAAAATAATCTCTTAAGCTGTCTAAAAATGCAGTCCTGCACAGACACTTAAGAGAGAATTTAAAGACAAATAATGCAGCCTATATCCACAGGCTACACTGTCCAGTACTTCAACTAGACATTCCACCAAAACCACAAACAGCACAGCCTGCCATGTTTTCATCATAGAGAAAAACTTCCCCTTTTACCAACAAAGTCTCTGGAATGATAGAGAGGAAGGGGAGGACAGACAAGCCCCATAGGCTGCCATTATGTGGCTCAAAAAGGGATACCGTGCCTTTAAGAAAACTTTCTAGAACTTTCTCAGTATCCCAGAATGCCCAGCAGGTCCCATTTACTTTCAGTTCTTTTTTCCGGCTCCTGCTAGCAGGACCCTGGAGCATTGAGCTCTCTCTTTTTTGGGTTTGTTATAAGAATTTTTGCACTTTTAAAGTGTGTGAGTGTTTACACTCGACGTGTTTTGGTGCCCTCTTCCTCTACTAGTATTCTAAGCACTCCTTTTTTATCTAAAATGCCAGCATTGGTTAATAAATGCCCGGTGTGCTCCAGGAAGAAGGCCAAGTCGGACCCACACCCTGTGTGTATCCTGATCCTCCCTTCTACTCATTTACCTGAGAAGTGTGAGATTTGCCAGACCTTCTCCTCCAGGACCCTGAGAGACAGAAAGAAGATGAGGCTCCAAGGACTGGAAGAAAGAAGGCTGCAGAGTCAAGGTGGGTCTGGGCAGGCTGGATCTACTTCCTCTGCCCATGCTGAGGCCTCTGGGGGGCTCCCCAGCGTCAAGAAGGCCAGAAAGCGTTGCCGTTCTCCGTCGAAGTCGATACCATCGACGACGGCGTCGAGAGGCATGAGGACCATCTGCTCCCCGTCTCCCCAGGGCTCTGGGTCGAGGCGACGTCGACGTTCGGCGTCGAGGGGACTGACGAGACCGCCGTCGAGGTCGCCGCCAAAGAAGTCCTCATCGACGTAAGGATTCCAGACGGCGTCGGCGCTTGCCGTTGAGGCAACACCGCCGTTCGCCTTCGGCGTTGACTCGGCGCTCGCCGTCGAGGCGACTTCGCCGTCGGCTCGGCGATCGGCGTCGAGAAGGACACGTTCGACGTCAAGGCACAGATCTTCAGCGTCGAGGCGGCGAAGCCCGTCGTCGAGGCATAGGTTGTCGACGCCGAGACGACGTTCGAGAAGGCGTTCTTCGGCACCTAAGAGAAAGAGATCATCCTCCAGGAGGCGTTCAGGAGTCAGGAGTCCTTCCGGATCCTCCGGGGCACGACGGCGACGTCGGTCCCCGACAGGGGGCACTGCCTCTCGATCGCCTACGCCAAGGAAGAAGACGAGGGAGTCACCGGGAATGGTGTACTCTGTGGTGTACTCGACCCCTAAGCCGAAGTCTACTACTCCTCCTCCTCCACTGCCTAAGGAGCCGCTGCCGCGCACTCCTTCACCACCACCTCCTCCTGTCCCTCCACATGCACCGCCACTGCCTCCGAGGTCGGTCTCACTGACGCACCTCCCTACGCAGCCTAAGGGGGCACCTCGGCCGATGTCCCCGGTCAGGCCACTGCCGCAAGCACCCGCGGAACCCCCAAGGCCTAGAAGACCTAGATCTCGCTCCGGACGGAGAGGGAGATCAAGGAGTCGTCGTCGCTCATCGACGAGAGCCAGACGACTGTAGGAGAGTGGGGTCTGCAATCCTATGGTCACCCCAGATTTTTGCTTTTTGCTTCACTGGTTTACGACTTTCCCTGGCTGTGGGCCTGCTAATCAGACCCACAGCCTAGCTGTTCTCTCTCTAAATTGACAACCATGTACTTTAGGTGCATTTACCAATTGGTACTGGGCCACCTTATCAGTCCCTGTACAGTGTACCTTAGGTGCCCAGGGCATAGGTGTACCCAGGGCCTACCAGGGGCTGAAGCATATATTATGCCACCCCTGGCTGGCCATCTAAAACTGACACAACTGGCTGCACGACAGCTGGGGCAAGGTGGTGTAATCACCCTTTGCTGTAGAAATAGTATACCTATATCTAACCCTAAAATGGACACATATACTCCTATCAGTCACTCCTATGGCAGGCCTTATCAATCCTGAAGGCAGAGTGCTTGGAATTATGTGAGATGGTGCTCTGGCATGAGCTGAGCCCGTCTGCAGCTTGCGGAACCAAGTCCTAATAGCTGTTCCATGATAACGCTATACCATATACTCTTAAGTGCATTATCAACCTTGCGGTTAAATGCTAACTCTGGTATAACATTATCAAAACATGTCGAGTAAGGTGTCACACGAATTGGAATACTACCCCCTCGCCAATTCTGGCGACGGGGGTAGCATTCCTCCCTTCTAGAGGGACACAACATGTATGTAACTGTGAACCCCGGTTAAAGTTAACTCGAGCCTTGGCATCACAAAATGGATGTTGCCACCACAGACACAAGTCTGACCTCCTGCTGCTGGGAGTCCTTCCAGCGAGGGAGGCTTGGACAAAGGGTTTCCTGCCTTGGGAGGTGCTAGCACCACCCCAGACAGGATTTTGTGTATTGGGTATTACAGGCCTGAAAGGAATGAGACATGCCTGGGGCACACAAGGTGCCCTGTGCATACACCGGTTCAAACCAGTTGCTGGGGCATCCCTGCCCCAGCTCTGCCGCGAAACCGGACAAAGGATAGGGGGTATAACCACCCCCCTTCCTGGTCCCACCCAGGGGAGGGACCTAGTCACTAGTGCAGCCCCCTTTAGGAGAATAAAGGTAGGAGCTGGTCCCATTCCAAATCAGATTATCCTGAACAACTTTACAAGAAGAAACTCTGGACTTCGACGTTCTGCTCCCCAGAAGACTGAAGAATCTCCCTTGTGGGCAAGGAGTGTCCACCCTGCAACTGCAGGCACCATCAAGCGTCCAGCGGCTTCACTTTGTCGTCTTCCCTTGAGGATCCAGACTTCAGAGCCCGACGAGACCCGTATTCCCAGACCTCTCCGACCTCCAACTCACATCTGCAGCACAGCTGAGACCCGTGGGTGCGACGAGACACGTGGGACCGGCCATCTTGAAAGAACCTGCACTTCGCTTACAGCACGACTCCCGAGGTAAACTCGACCAAGTGCTTTGGGGATTGAGAAGCCCCAGCCCCGAGCAGCCCCTGCACCGAAGATCAGCCCTCCAGCTTCCACGAGATCTGCGTGGGGCCCTTCTGCTTGTTTGCTGCTCGACGCGTTGTCTGGTCACTTGCCGGCTGGCTAGTGGCCTCCCAGACGACGAACTTTGAAATCTTCACTGCTGGTCTGGTTGCTCGAGACTGGCCCTTGCTCCCTTCCAAAAGAGGAGCACCCCGGACTCTCCTAGTCCGCACCAGACGCTTTCTCCACTCACCGCGTGGGTTGCCTTTGCCAAGGCCTGTTGACGCAGATTCCGGATCCAACACCGCCGACAGCGAGAGCCTGCGTGGGACAGCTCGTGCCTCCATCCTGGTCGTCGAAGACACCTCCTGGTCCACGTGGCTGCAGAGACAAGCGTCCACTCTTCACCTGATCGCGACGAAGACATCTTGTTCCACTCCAGTCACTGGCTAGTGACTTTGAACATTGTCCCCTCTGCTTTCAGGTCCTCTTCTTCACCGATCCACCCTTGGATCGCACCGGACATCTTCCTCCTGGTCGCCAACAGCATCTTTTCTTTCAGGCTCCATTGACTTCAACGCAGAAACCCGACACGACTTTGCACCTATGCACCCGCAGCCCGTGGGTGAGGTAACGAGAGCATTTCGGTGCTCAAGGGTAGCTTGACTCTCCTAGTGTCCATATTGACAGTCGTTTTAGTCCTAACTAGTCAGGATTGTCCGTACTCACCTTTTTCTTCAACTGTACTGTCCATAGATGTTGTTACGCATCCCGCGTGTGAGTTCACACTCTGCACCCGCGTCCCGTGGGCCTCCTATTACTTACCTAAGGTTAGGATAGCGTAGTCCTAGCGGTCCTGCAGCCTCTGGACAGCTCCATCTCTTCTATCGACTTTCACATTCCATTTACTTAGTATATGGTTTGCCGTGCCCCTAGGGCACCATGGTAATTTTGTGCAACTTATCGTATTTTTCCTAAGAGATTGTCATGTGCTTAGCCCTCTGATCTCATAAAGAGTTCAGAGGTGTTTGTTATTAATAAATATATTGTTTATTTTCATAACAACCTGTGTGGTGTCCTTTCATCTGGTATTCAAGGGGTTATATTGTGGTAAAACAGCTGGCTTCACATGCCAAAAGAGTTTAGCCTAAGACTGCTTTGTCCATGCTACCATTAGGATAGCTGGTCTATAAGGTTGACTTACAACCAATCACCATAAGGGTTGTTTGGACTGATACAAGGTGATCACTAGAACTAGTGAGCATCATATATCAGGCCAACTTCTCACAACGACGCCATAGGAAGGGTCGGTCTAGGTACAGCACGGATTCGTCCAGCGCAAAGGATTATTCGCCAACTCTATCAGAATCCCCTAGGACGAGGGTATCCCCTGTGGACGACGTGGTCTCCTTTCAGGAAGTCTTGTTGAGTGGTGCGAGCAAGCTGGGCATCCAACTGACTGTGCCCACGCCTACGACCTCCGTAATATTTGAGACTCTCCACAAGAAGCACCTATCTAGGCCTCTGTTGCCCTTGGTGCCTGGATTAGTGGATCCCGCCAGGGAGCTCTTCCTCACTCCGGCGGTGGCGAAAGCAGCCCCCTCCAGGCTGCAAAAGAAGTACAAGGCTCCTGATGCGACTCGGCTTTCCTCCTGTTGGATCCAACTCCGGATTCCGTAATTGTGACGGCAGCGAGGAAGCAACACGCCACCACCCCATCCTCAAATGTGCCTCCGGGCAAGGAGAGTCGCTGGTTGGACTCGGCAGGCAGGAAGGTGTGCGGGACAGCCGCTACCTCCATGAAGGCTGCCAGTGCATCTGCGCTGTTGGGGCGCTATGATCGGGTGCTCTGGGAGTCCCTCCAACAGTTCGCCGACCTCCTCCCACGGGAAAAGGAGGATTTTATGGAGATCCTGAATGAGGGATTGCTGGTGTCGAACCAGCTGATCATCGCAGCGGCAGACTCGTCGCTCCTGGCAGCCCACGGGTACTGCCATGGAGTTAATCAGAGGCGCCACGCTTGGCTCAGACTGACGTCACTGAAGCCTGAAGCCCAGCAGAGGGTGGCCAACCTGCCCTTCTCGGGCGAGACCCTATTCGGCAAACACGCCGACGATGAGATGGCCCGCATGAAGGCGGAGGCTGAGACTCTGACGGCTGTGGGCTTGGAGAAGCCCAAGGACCAGAAGAAGAACTACCGCCCGTTCCAGAGACAGTACGGGGCACAGGGCAGAGGGCGAGGTCAACAGTCTGGACAACAGCAGCAGCAGCAGTTCCAGAGGAAGCCCTTCCAGAAACGTCAGAGGGGCAGGGGTGGTCAGCAGTCTGCCACCTCGACCAAAGGCCCGGCCGGGTCTAGACCCTGAGCGATTACTTCCCCGTCATCCGGTACCCACTCCGGTGGGGGGGAAGCGTTCAATATTTTCTGGCAGAGTGGAGAAAAATTACTCATTACAAGTGGGTGCTGAATATTGTTTGCAATGGATACAGTCTTCGGTTCACCAGCCCGCCTCCAGCAATTCCACCGGTTTGCTCGCAGTTTCAGCTGCGCGAGCTCCAGGCGGAGGCCGATACCCGGTTAAGGAAAAGGGCGATAGAAGACGTCCCTCTGTCTCAAAGTGGAAGAGGTCTGTACTCACGGTTCTTTCTGGTCCGCAAAAAGGAGAAGAACGAGTTCAGGCCTATTCTGGATTTGCGACAAGCAAACAAGTGTATTCGCAGAGAAAAAGTTTGCATGCTGTCTTTGCACCAGATTTACCCTCAACTGCAAAGGGGAGACTGGCTGTGCGCAATAGACCTACAGGATGCATACTTCCACGTGCCCATTGCACAGAAGCACCGGAAGTTCCTGCGATTCCAAGTCGTCGCGAATCATTATCAGTACACAGTGTTACCGTTCGGGCTGAAGTCTGCGCCCAGGACCTTTTCCAAATGCATGGCAGTGGTAGCGGCACACCTGAGAAAGAACAAGGTGTTTGTCTACCCGTACCTGGACGATTGGTTGATCAAGGCATCCTCCTTCTCGGAAGCTCTGTCCCGACTCCGGTCCAATGCCTACAGTACTTGGGAGCCTCCATCAATACGCTGTCTGCAAGCGTGTCTCCTTCGGAGGAAAGACGTTTATCACTCCTTCGGAAGGCTCAGGCTCTTATGACCGCTCCATCTACGACAGTGAGGACGGTGTCTTCTCTACTGGGGTCGATGGCCTCCTGTATCTTCCTCACGCCACACGCATGGCTACACATGAGACCGCTGCAGGAGTGTCTGGAGGATCAGTGGGACCAGAGGAGAGGAAACTGGGACGACAAGAAACGACTGTCTCTGCATGCTCTGCAGTTTCTGAAATGGTGGTGTTCAGCATAGAATCTCCTCAAGGTGGTTCCCTTCCACAAGGACATTCCCACTCAGACTATCGTGACGGATGCTTCTCTACACGGTTGGGGAGCGCATTCCGGGGAGTTACAGATCCAGGGTACGTGGTCCCAGACGAAGTCCACGTATCACATCAATTTTCTGGAACTCAGAGCTGTTCACTTGGCACTGAAGGCCTTTCATCCGTCCTTCCAGACCAACTCTCTGCTTGTACAGACGGACAATACGACCACGATGTATTACCTCAACAAGCAGGGGGGCTAGAGATTGCGCACCCTGTCGCAGGAGGTGCAGGCGATCTGGCACTGGCTTCTTGCCAGAGGACTGACGATAACGGCTACTCATCTACCAGGTGTGCAGAATGTTCAGGCCGACGCACTGAGCAGACTGATTCAGAAAAAACACGAATGGGTCATAAACGACGAAGTGCTCCGAGACGTCTTTGCCAGGTGGGGCACTCCAGACGTGGATCTGTTCGCCACCGCCGAAAACAGCAAATGCCGAGACTTCGCATCCAGGTACTACCAGCAGGGAACGCTGGGGAATGCGTTATGCATCAACTGGTCGACCAGCTTTCTGTACGCTTTTCCACCCATTCCCCTGATTCCGGCGGTGCTCATCAAGCTGTCCCAGTCCAGGGTGCGGATGATCCTGATTGCCCCGGAATGGCCCAGGCAGTGGTGGTTCATGGACCTGCTTCACCGGTCTCTCCTTCCTCACATTCGGCTGCCGTGCCGGCAGGACCTGCTCACGAAGTTCGGGGGGCAGATGGTGCACCCCAATCTCTCGTCTTTGAGTTTGGCGGCATGGCTCCTGAGATAGTGCAATATGGCTGTTTGAATCTCCCTGCAGATTGTATGGACATACTGAAGGAGGCCAAGAGACCTTCCACTAGGACTTCTTATGCATGCAAGTGGAAGAGATTTTGCATCTGGTGCAAGTCCAAGAACTATGATCCAACAACATGTAAGGGTCATCCTTCCGTACCTTTTACATTTGGCGCAGTCTGGCCTTAATTTTCATTCCATTAAGGTTCATCTCGCTGTGGTGACTGCCTACAGGAAATGCCCTTCACAGACCTCCTTCTTCCAGATCCCTGTGATCAAAGGTTTTTGGAAGGCTTGAAGAAAGTGTTTCCTCCTGTCTGGCTTCCTTCGCCTTCATGGGAATTGAATGTGGTGCTGTCCAGATTGATGAAGGAACCTTTTGAACCTATTCATAAGGCTTCGTTGCAGCACCTGTCCTGGAAGGCGGCGTTCCTCGTGGCCATTACATCGGCCCGCAGGGTGAGTGAAATTCAGGCGTTGTGTTGCCAAGAACCTTATACTTTATTTCATGCTGCTAAGGTTGTTATGCGTACTCACCCTAAATCTCTTCCTAAGGTTATTTCTGATTTCCATGTTAACCAGACCATAACTTTACCTACGTTTTTTCAGAATCCTTCCTCTCCAGCGGAAAGGTCTCTACATTCCCTGGATGTCAGGAGGGTGTTGAAATTTTATCTGGATAAAACCAAGGATATTCGTAGGTCAGACCAATTGTTTATCAATTATGGGTCAGTCAGGACAGGTCTTGCCACCTCGAAACAGTCCATTTCGAGGTGTATTGTGTCCTGTATACAATTGTGTTATCAAAAGGCTAATAAGAACTTGGGAGGTAAACCTAATGCTCATTCCACCAGGGGCAAAGCTGCCACAACTGCTTTGTTACGTAATGTCCCATTGCAGAAATCTGCAGGGCGGCCACTTGGAAGTCGGTCCATACCTTTGCTAAGCATTACTGTCTGGACACTGATTACAGGGCAGATGCTCAGGTTGGGCAGGCTTCGCTGCGAAATCTGTTCGCACAGTAGTGGTGTTGTACTTATTTTTCTCCACCGCCGCTTAGTGTGGGGATGGGCTTGCCATTCTATTCGCTAGATTATGACTATACACAGAGAACCCCTACTACAGAAGGAGAAGTTTCTGTCCTGTAACTCCAGTTCTGTAGTAGGGGTATCTCTGTTATAGAAATGAAATATGTTCATGTTCGGAATGCTACAGGTCTGGCGTTATACGCCTTCAAAAAGAACTGAAAGTAAATGGGACCTGCTGGGCATTCTGGGATACTGAGAAAGTTCTAGAAAGTTTTCTTAAAGGCACAGTATCCCTTTTTGAGAGCCACATAATGGCAGCCTATGGGGCTTGTCTGTCCTCCCCGTCCTCTCTATCATTCTAGAGGCTTTGTTGGTAAAAGGGGAAGTTTTTCTCTATGATGAAAACTTGGCAGGCTGTGCTGTTTGTGGTTTTGGTGGAATGTCTAATTGAAGTACTTGACAGTGTAGCCTGTGGATATAGGCTGCATTATTTGTCTTTAAATTCTCTCTTAAGTGTCTGTGCAGGACTGCATTTTTAGACAGCTTAAGAGATTATTTTTGATTGCTCCGGGGTCCACGCTCATGAGCGGGACTATTCACTAGATTATGACTATAACAGAGATACCCCTACTACAGAACTGGAGTTACAGGACAGAAACTACTCCTTTCTATTGAACTTCATTGGAGTGAATGATTGAAAGCCATAATGATAGAGAACACAATAGTAGATTATGAATTATAATTGCAATCTAAATTGTTAATTGGTGATGTTAGCATGATTTTATGATATGTGGTGGTGAGTTTAAAGGCGTTATCACTGTTTCAGATACCTTGATCAAATGGTAGCATTAAGTGCCCTCTCATCGAGGTAAAATAGATTTCTCTCATGATATTTTGTAGAAAATATAGAAGCGGTTCAGTAATTAATTTTTTTCTCCTTTGAGTCTTCAGTTTCCTTATTCAAATCCTTTCTTTTACACTTTCCTGCATGAAATCGTACTGGCTTCTAAGTAATTCTTATTGTTTGTATACTGTATACATTTCTGAAGGCAAATTTAGTTTGTACCCTTATTTGAAAGTAGGCAACATTCTTGGTCATTAAGGGCCCCTTGAGTTCTAGAGAAATAGATGCGTTCTAGAGAAATAGATGCAACATTTGAGTTAAAATTGAGCTCCAGTAATTGGATTTTTTCCCTAGTTTGCAAGCCAAAGAAATGTGGTCCCCCGTCCTTTCTTTAATATTTTTTGAAGTGTGCTATACCTATTACAGCACTTGCATGAACAAGATTTATATATCTGAAAGAGACACGTTAGTGATGGAATCCTTACCTTAGAATATCCCCTGGCGTCAGTCTGGATCTGGAAAATTTTTGCGTAGCAATACACCTGCGCGCCGGCAGGTGTCGTCCGCGGCTCCGCGTCCGTCGTCGGCGTCGTTAGCGCCGGAATGACGTTGTCGGAGTACTTAGACGCCGCCCATGCGCGCTGACGTCAGTTCTTCTTTTTTCCGCGCCAGCTAGCGCAGATCCGGAGAAGCTCTACCCCTTAGTCATTTTGTGACTAAACTTTTTTGATCTTTTGATCTTTTCTATACTCGAGTCTTCGACTCCGACGGTGCCGGTAGGGATGCCCGGGTTTAAGCCCTGCTCCAAGTGCGACCGACTGATGTCGGTTACCGACCCCCATCGCCGGTGCCTCAAGTGTTTAGGCCTTGACCACGACGACCGCACCTGCTCCGACTGCCGGGCCCTGACGTCTAAAGCTAGGCGGGAGCGGTCCCGCAAGCGTCTCGAGCTCCGGCAGTCGGCCCGCGCCGCTCCAGGTCCCGGTCCCACAGGAGGTCGAGGGACCGGTCGCGGGGTCGGAGTCCTCGCAGCTCCGGGAGTGGACATCGGTCGTCAGTCCTCAGGTAAGAGGCATGAGAGGTCGGAGAGACGTCATCGTTCCTCCGACCCACCCCGACGCTCGCACGGTGACACCACCCACGCGGCTCCGACGGAGTCGCAGGCGTCGCTGCCTGCCCCACACCTTCGGGTCCCTGGGCATGACGCAACGCCAGAGGAGGTCGAGCGGTACCTCATGGCCATGTGGTCCCTCCCTTCTCAGGCGGGTCCCGTGGCGCCTCCGGGCCCAACGGCCCCGGCTGGAGGCCCTAGCGGGTCGGGTGCTTCGGCTCCGACACCGTCGGGTGCTTCGGGCCCGGCGCCGCCCGCGTCTTCGGTCCCGGCGCCGCAGGGCCTCACTGGATCCGCTTCCGGATCCGGGTCGTTGCCGGTCGACCTCACGACCTCACCGGCCCTGGCCCTGCGGGTGTCGCCCCCGGAGCCCACTATGGACGCTGTCCCCAATCCTCCCTTCGGTCCGGATCTGGCGCCAGAGCGGCGCCGCTGGGTGCCGCTTCCGACAGCCTTTGGAGATTTCTATTTCCACGAAACGGCCCCGTCTGATGACCCTGCTCTGCAGGAGATGGGTGACGAGGGTGATTGGGAGGGGTCTGTGGACCCTCTGGCACAAGACTGCGAGTCTCAACAGGACTGGACATATGAGCTTTGGGAGGCCAGTGGAATTGACACTTCGCCAGACACTGGATTTGTCTCCCCTCCCACCGTGGCTACGGACGAGGGGGCTGCTTACAGTGTAGTGTTGACGGGGCGGCCAAGGCCTTAAACCTTGAGCTCCCGGTCGCGGCCGTGAGGACTAACCTCCTCACTGAGGTCCTTAAACCGCAGGCAAGCTCCAAAGAGCCTCTGCTGCCGTTTAATGAAGCCTTGTGTGACGTTCTTGTGGGCACTTAGTCCAAGCCCGCCACAGGTCCGCCTGTGGATAGGAACGTGGCCAGACGCTACTGCCCGGCCCCGGGCGACCCTTGCTTTTTGTCCACCCATCCCACCCCCGAGAGCCTGGTCAACCAGGCCTCCACTTCCCAGACCGCATTCCCGACGGCTCCGCCCGATCGGGAATCCAAGAGGTATAAACAATTCGGGAAGAAAGTGTTCTCGTCCCTGAGTTTGGGACTGCGGTCTGTCAATACCGCATGCCTCTTGGGCCGCTACACCCACACCCTGTGGGACACAGTCGCGGACGTGCTGCCACAATGTCCGGAGGAGGTCCGGGCTAAACTCGCCCAAGCCCTTGTGGAGGGCCGAGATGCAGCACGATATTCCATCCAGTGTGGGCTGGATACCACGGACTCACTGGGCAGGGCTATGGCAACAACGTTGGCGGTTCGACGCCACGCCTGGTTGAGGTCCGCCAACTTTTCGGCCGATGTCTAGGCCACTCTTCTGGACATGCCGTTCGATGGCTGTCGCCTCTTTTGCGACAAGGCAGACCATGCGCTTGAGCGTTTTAAGGACTCCAGGGCTACGGCCAAGTCCTTGGGCCTCTCGGCCACACGCCAGCAATCGGGTGCCTTTTGCTCCTTTCGTGGCCACGGAAGGGGCGCCCCCACACGTGCTGCCAGCCACGCACCGCAGAATGTTCAACAGCGCAGTGGCGGCCTTGGAAACCACCGTGGCCGCGGTCGGGGACAACGGCGAGGCCAGTCCACACCTTCGACCGCAGCTCCTGCCTCAAAACCTTCCTAGTCCGGGTTTTCAGGCCCATGTGACGCCAGTGGGGGGCAGGGTTCGCAATCACCTCTTCCACTGGCGCACTGTCATGTCGGACTGGTGGGTGCTGCAAATCGTCCGAAGGGGCTACTCCCTCCCCTTCGAGGCGACCCCTCCAGCCATGCCACCTCAATTCCACCGCGTGTCGGGGGATCACTTGCAACTTCTGCAAGAGGAAGTCACGGCCCTCTTGGCCAAGGCGGCCATCGAGCACGTTCCGGGGCCAGAAGTAGGATGTGGTTGTTACTCCCACTACTTTCTGGTACCCAAGAAGGGCATAGGGGTCCTACGCCCTATCTTGGACCTACGGAACGTCAACGGCTTCCTCCGGAAGGAGAAGTTCAAGATGCTGACTTTGGCTCAGGTCTTAGCTGCCCTGGACCCTGGAGACTGGATGGTAGCGTTGGACTTGCAGGACGCTTATTTTCACATCCCCGTCCTGCCGGCCCACCGGCGTTACCTGCGGTTCACGGTAGGCCACGAGCACTTTCAGTTTACCGTGCTCCCCTTCGGCCTTACCAGCGCCCCACGGGTGTTCACGAAGGTGATGGCTGTGGTCGCAGCCTATCTGCGCTGGTTAGGGGTGTCAGTCTTCCCCTACCTCGACGACTGGTTGTTTAAAGGCGGGCTCGCCCCAGACAGTCGTCAGCCACCTCCAGACTACGGCCGACCTCCTGCACTTGCTGGGGTTCTCCATCAACGTGCCGAAGTCGCACCTGTGTCCCTGTCAGAAGCTCCTCTTCATCGGAGCGGTTCTAGACTCTGCACAGTTTCGGGTTTATCCTCCTGAACAGCGGGTTCGGGATATTCAGGCTCTGATTCCGATCTTTCAGCCCTTATCCCGAGTCCGGTCAGGTTGACGCTGCGGCTTCTGGGGCTGATGGCCTCCTGCATCCTTCTGGTGCATCACGCCCGGTGGCGGATGCGGGCTCTGCAGTGGGACCTGAAGTTTCAGTGGGCCCAGCATCAGGGAAGCTTGTCCGATCATGTCTTGATCTCGGAGGGCACTGCAAGACAGTTGCAGTGGTGGATCACGGACCGCGATTGGGTCAGTGGCAGATCCCTCTCCCTACCCCAACCGGAGCACGTGGTTGTGACGGACGCATCCCTCCAGGGCTGGGGAGGCCACATGGGAGAGGCAGAGATCAGAGGCCTCTGGTCTCCGGCGGAGTACCGGCTCCATATCAACCTTCTGGAGCTGCGGGTAATCCGACTTGCACTGAAGGCATTCCTCTGCACCCCTTTCTGAGGTTCTCCTCTTTCTTCGTTCTCTTGCCCAGCAGGGCTCTGCTATGGGCACTATCAAGGGGTACCTTTCGGCCCTTTCCGCCTTCTTAAGGCTACCTGATCAGCATTCCTTGTTCAAGTCCCCAATTGTAAATAGGTTTTTGAAGGGCATCACACACATGTTCCCTCCTGTTCCTTTCGTGATGCCCCAGTGGGACTTGAATCTTGTACTTACTTACCTAATGTGTGCTCCCTTTGATCCGCTCCATAACTGTCCTCTCCGTCTTCTTACTTTGAAGACTGCTTTCCTGGTTGCCATCACCTCTGCCAGGAGAGTGAGTGGGCTCCAGGCTCTTTCTTTTACACCTCCTTTCCTCTCTGTCCATCCGGACAAGGTTGTGTTGCGGACGAGACCCTCTTTCCTGCCCAAAGTTGTCACGGCCTTCCACATCGGGCAGTCCATTACCTTGCCCACCTTCTTTCCGCCTCCGCATCCCTCGAAAGAGGAAGAGAGGCTCCACCGTCTGGACCCAAAACGCGCACTCTCTTACTATCTAGATCGCACACGCCGGTTCCGGGTGGATTACCAACTCTTTGTTGGTTACGTGTGCGCTAAGAAGGGAAAGGCGGTGCACAAGCAGATCATCTCGCGGTGGATCATCTTGTGTATTCAGGCGTGTTACTCCTTGGCTAAGAAGGAGCCCCCTGTTGGACTAAGGGCTCATTCGACACGAGCTATGGCGAGTACTACTGCCCTGGGCCGAGGATTTCCCTTGCAGGACATTTCCCAGGCAACTACGTGGGCCTCGCTGCACACGTTTGCAAGACACTATCGCCTGGACAGCCAAGTCCGGAGGGATAGCTTCTTTGGCCGTTCCGTCCTCCAGGACTTTCTGGTGTGATTATTGGTTCGCAGACCCACCACCGGGGTTGGTATTGCTGGGGTATCTATTCTAAGGTAAGGAATCTATCACTAACGTGTCTCTTTCAGATGCACAAGTTACTACTTGTGTAACGATATATCTGTAAGAGACATTAGTTAGTGATAGATTCCTTACCGACCCACCCATCCTCCCCGTTCTGCGAACCGATATCTAGGGTTAAGGTCATCCCCTTTCAGGGCCCTAGTTTCATGGCACCAGTGTTGGTTCTATCATGGCTCTGCGTATCTGGCGCGGAAAAGCTGTGTATCAGAACTGACGTCAGCGCGCATGGGCGGCGTCTAAGTACTCCGACGTCATTCCGGCGCTAACGACGCCGACGACGGATGCGGAGCTGCGGACGACGCCTGCCGGCGCGCAGGGGTATTGCTACGCAAATATTTTCCGGATCCAGTCTGACGCCTGGGGATATTCTAAGGTAAGGAATCTATTTAAGACTTTATTTATCATATTTTCAAGTTTTTTACATCCAGCACATAAAAAAACATATGCAACCAGGTACAGACTTACAGCAAAATCGCTCTCGGTCATAAGTAATCCTCTGGTATAACGTTAACAATCAGCCTGTAGCATAACAATAGCGAGCAAAACGGTGGCCTATAACATCCCCATGAGTACTCATTGCATAGTTATACTCGCATCAGTCTTATTGAATTCCGTGGAAACTCCCTTACCCACCCGCCCCCAAGTCTTCCCCAACTCTTTCCTCCCCCCTCCCGCTGCCGGGTCAGAAAAAAGAAAAAAAAAGGGAAAAAAGAAACACCTTGTGCGTTCTGGTTATCTATTCACGGTCTAAAAAGAGAAAAGTAGTGAACAACAATTTTCATGGCAAAGGATAGGGTCTATGTCGACCGTTCCTTACACTGGGTCCCCAGGTGTCACATCGCCTGTAGGCTGAGCCTCTCCCCGTCCCGAACCTCCCACCTCTGGGTTATATAGGATATTCATGTATTCCTCACCAAGCCCTAACTGTAGCTGAATCGACCTCATTTTTTTTTGTTTTTGTAAATCTCTTTTTATTGCAGCAAATTAGGTGGTACAATCAGCTCATTTGTGCCATTCCCTCCGTTGTCTATTATATATATGAATCTCCATTACATGCGTCACACAGCCATTTAGCTCACACCCCGGAGGTCGAGCGGCGCAGCAGCGGAGAAAGTTCTGTGCTGGAGAATACAGCATGGCTCAGCGATGACCAGTCATTCGGGAAATGGCAGGGCTGCTTTTCGGTCCTCGCATTCCCACCCATGTACGCAATGTCTCAACAGACCCAGTAGGCCCTATTCCTGAACAACAACCCCCCTACCGCCCATCCCTCCCAACCCCTCCTACCCCCCTCCCCTCCCCTAGACCTACTCCCCCACCCTTATCTCTGCCCCCCACCCCCCAGGCGTGTCAGAGTACCACCAGTGCGAGTTTGCATACATCCCGACTAATCCATTCCCGAAGCAGACCATCAGGAGCAATCAACAAAAAACTGTCAGTCATCACGTAGGAAGTAGGGAAACAAGGGGGGGAGACTAGGCCACCATCCCCCCAGGCGGTGGTTCTGCCGGAGCAGGGCTATGTGCAGGGGTGTAAGGTAAGGAATCTATCACTAACTAATTTCTCTTACAGATATATCTTTACACAAGTAGTAACTTGTGCGGTAGTGCAAAAGAATAAACATCTTGGTGGTTCATAACTTCCTACTGCATGATAGTTATATTATCATGGTAATAGGTGCAACCATGGATGGCAGGGTTCCCATCTTCAACAGTTGTCCAAGGAGGGGTTGCTGGACTGCCAAGATGCATACCTGCTTGTCACTTTACTCGAGCCATTAGAAAAGGGTTCACATTATTTCTTCCAAGAAAGAGGATCTCTTCAGTCTCAATAAGGACAGATAATTCCACTTAAATGTTCTGTGTGAAAAAGCGCAGGAACACGGTTCACTGCCCTGTCTGAGGAGAATAATTTGTTGTGGAACAGGGCTATTTGGCACAGGACTGCATTGAAGGCTCAACATCTGCTAGGGGTTAAAAATGATTGGGCCAATATACTCAACAAACAGACAGGAAAGTGCCACACATGTGTAAGGAAGTGGGTCTCGTGATCACTGTGCCATAGGACTCAAGATATACCTCACTGACGAGACACAAGTTGGTCAAAACCGAGTCCGGTGTGCTGGAGGTGCTTTCTGAAGTAGCCCTGACTGGGCAATATGGGCTGGGCTGTTGCTATCGGAGCAGGATCAAGACTTACTTGCATAAGCTGAATCTCTTTCTAGATTGGCACAGTATGTGCAAAATGATGGTTTGGAATGCAGACTCAGTGATTCCTGGTGGCTGAAATTAATTGAAGCATTCCTACCATCACCTTGTTATTTGTGTGCAAGTGTGAGCTATGACAATCTGAAGTTTGCAAGGTGTTCTACCAGTGGAGCTAGCCCAAGCTGCATCTCCTCTCCACCAAAACCAAAAGGAAATGCTAGATCTTTGCCAACAGGCTTTTGACAAGTGAGATCAGAGGGATACTTTTTTGATGACATTGTTGGAGACAAAAGATAAAAAGAGAACCACGTCACATCATTATGATAGCCATAGCATAGAGGAGGCTGAGGGGTTCCCTGACCTCCTTGACTCCTCAGAATATGGTCACATTTCTTGTGAGTTGCACCAATCTCTCCTACCAGATGCAGGAACCAAATTCTCCATCATGACCCAGGCCTGTCTCTTTAACACATTGTTTGCTCACTTAGGGATCCTGACCGACGCCAAGTCATCTCCCAATTGCAAGCTTCTTTAGCATTGAAGATATACCACGCCAAATGGAAGAGATCTTGCAGTTGGTGCACAGCACAAGGCCTACATCCAGTACTATCCTAGGCTAAATCCGGTATTGCCCTGCCAGTTGTAGAGTTGACACTCATGCAGAGTTTACCAAGAATTACTATGCCTGCGGTCTCCATATTGTGCAGTGAACTTGCCGCTTTTCTCATAGTAATACATTTAGTTTTTAATTGGGGTGAAAACTCTTCTCATGTAACAACCTCTATCTTTGTGAGGGTGAATCATAAAAAGTCACTAAATTAACCTGTTCTTAATCATCTGGTAGTATGCACAATGCAGTGTGGCTTTATTAGAAGCAATGTGTGAAGTATTTATGCAACACTCAATAATAGAGTGAAAACATAGCACAAATCCCACACCATTTTAGACAAAAATGACAAAAATCCAATCGGTTGAACCAGAGAAATACAGTTTCAAAGTTTTAAGTAAGTATAGCACCTTAAGGCACAAAACGCTACTAGTCATCTGGCTGAATTAGACGGGGGTAATGTCACAAGTTCAGTCCGCACAATGAAGCCCGGGCTGGATACAGGGACCAGGTTAGTCCTACCGAAAAAGGTACCTTCTCAAAGTCTGGCACAAAGAGCCCAGTTGGCATTGGAGGATGCTGCGAGGAGACCTTTGAGGATGGTTGTTGCTGAAGCTCCAAAATCCGGTCGGCCGTTGCAGACAAGCAGTGCTGGAGCTTCGCGTGGGTCACTGCAGGCTGATGTTGCTGTTTTTTTCAGAATTCACTGTAGTACGACGAGTCGTGTGGGTTGCCGCGTCTGCAAGATTTCGTCCAAATGGGCCCATCCCGGAAGTGCCCAAAACTCCAGGATTTTTCTCTTTTTTTTCCCAGGAGGAGCTCATCTGATTCTGTCAAGCGACCCGGACCCATGAAGGCACCTCTAGGGGATCTGGATTCACTTCAGCAGAAGCCAGCAGGGCTCAGGTAAGTTCAGTTGCAGGTCCGGACAGGGCCATTGCATCTGGGCAGTGGCAGAGAGGCCTGTGGAGCTTATTTATGTCCCTGTAGCTGAGAACAGGAAGTCAGTCATCTGATCTGTAGAGTCACTGGTAGTCCTAGGATCAAGCGACAAGGCAGTCCTTAAGCAGTAGGGCTGTCTTTTGAGGATACACGACAATCTTTAAGGAGCAGGACAGTCCTGAAGTCGAAGGCAGTCCTGGTTGTCCTCCGCAGGTGCAGGAGTGAACTTCAGAGGGGGTCTAAGGGTCCTATTTCTATACCTAGTGACAGCTTTGAAATGAAAGAAACTTCTAGAATTTTCTTGCCCACAGTCAGTTCTGGAATGTCCTTCCTCCCTGCCCAAACTCCAAGAGGTCTAGAGTGACAAAAACTGGTTTGAAGTTATTTGTGAGTGTACTGAGGTAGCTCATTTGAAATGTGAGTGGGGCAGGGAACAGCTCCACCCCTACCATCCTGGCAGAATGACCCATACTGCTAACACCTACTCTCCCTTTGTCTCACTGTCTGGAAGGAATATACTAAGGCCAACTTCCACTCTAATCACAGCCATGTGACCCAGGCTGAATGTACCATATGGTTAGGAAAAGAAAATGCCACCTTTCTAAAAGAAGTATGTTCAGAATTGTGACTTAAAAAACGACTTTACCATTAAAGAGGATTTTAAATTATAATTCCTTAACCCCTTCGACGCTCATGACGAGCTGGGCTCGTCATGCAGTAGCCTCCTGCTACGCTCATGACGAGCCCAGCTCGTCATGAATAATGGGGATCATGTATTTCCAGCACAGGGGAAAAATCTCCATAGCATTCAAAAGGTTAAAGACCAAACATGACATTTATGCTTGCTTCCAAACAAAAGCTGTACCTTATTAGTATAATATGGTGACCCAGTGTAATCCAATGGGAGAGGTAGGCCTCATTTGTCAACTCTGTTTATTGGCATTTGTGTTTTAAAAAAAAAATAGAAAACAATACAGCATTTCAATAGGTGCGCAATTGCAGATAGTACGGTTCTTCAGCCTTGTCCGGTTTAAAATACATAATCATCATGACACAACCAGGAGGCAATATAACAGTACACGCAGGTAGCATGCACTATGACCTTGGGCGCCTGAGTATGTCCGTAGCGTGAAGGAGTCAATGCGCCCTATTCTTGTGTAAAGAGACAAATTATATATGCGTATAACAACTGCAAAAGGTCTTTTGCAACATAACAGAAACAATAAACAAGAAGCAATAAACTGCGGCACTGTCACTGAGGTACATTACTGTCCATCCCCATACCCGACCCCGGAGCCTGCCTCCCTCCCCTGCCCAACCCCCTTAGCCTACGTGTCTCAATTGTGCTGCTGTCCCTACGCATTTTCATGTTGTGCACCAGTCTGCGTGTCAGGCGTGTTGTCCGCTTCGTGTCCACCCGCCGCTCGCTGCGTCTTACTAGCCCCCGTTCCCTCTTCGCTCGCGGCATTGGCTGCTGTCTGTAAAGCGTTGAGCATGCGTTCCCAGTGTTCCGCCATGGGTTCCCTGCGGAGTCCCACTATTTCCTCCCTCCGTATGGCAGTCCATTCTGTTCGGGCCCACGACTGTAGGGACAGAACCCATGCCCCCACACTTGGCGTAGTGCTCGCCTTCCACCTCCTAGTGAGGAGGCGTGTTGCCGTTACCATCCCCAAATCTAAGAATCTGGATGATGCCTTGTCTTTAGGCGAGCGCCTAAAGTGATGCAAAAGGTATTCAGGCTAGTCGCAAGGGATGGTGCGGCCTGTGCACCGTGCAAGTAACACACTAACGTCCCTCCAGTAAGTGCCAAGCCCGGGGCAGTGCCACAAAAGATGAAGAAGATCTGCGTTCACAGTACCACATCTAGGGCAGGACGCGTCCGTCCTGTGAAAGTACTTATTTATTAAGTCGGGGTGAGATAGGCCCTGTGAACTATATATACCTGTATTTGCCAGAAACGCATATTTCTGGGGAAGCGTACCGGACCTTTAAGAATCTTTTCCCATTCTCTGTCTGCCAGTGCTCGCCCTAGGTCTCGCTCCCACTTTCCGCGGAGCGGGGTCAGGTCCAATTCTGTGTGCATCCGTAGAGATGCGGCAGACCACTTAATTAGATGCCTGCCTCTGCTCATGACATGCAGGTATTGTACGGCCAGGTGCTGCGCTGGCTCCTCCGAATTGTCGCCCCACCTAGCCGCTATCTGAGCCGTGAGCGAGCGATGCAGGAGTAACCCCCCAGGGGGGAGCCCAACATCCGTGACCAGGGTCTCATAAGGTACCAGTGCTCCATCTTGATACAAGTCGCCCAACGTATGGACGTCCACTTCCCGCCACTGTTCCAGCATGCAGCGCGTGAGGACCCCCTCGGGAGAGGTGGGTCTCATATTAGAGAAAAAATTATTTTGGGTGTTTTTCACAGACATGTCAAATTAAAAAAAAAAATATTCTCAACATTTTAAATACACTGCACCCTGCTCTATGGGCTGTTTAGGGCCTACTTTAGGGGTGACTTATTTGTGTTAAAAAGGGAGGTTTAGGCGTGCAAAAAGTTGTGTTTGCCGCGGCATAAGGTTGGTTTTGCCAGGTCGAAATGGCAATTTAAAGCTGCACACAGGCTGCAATAACAAACCTCAAAGTGTTCTAAAAGTTTACTTAAGTGGGTGGCACAATAAGTGCTGCAGGCCCACTAGTAGCATTTAAATACAGACCCTGGGTGTATGTTGTAGCTTCTTATTAGTTGGGCCTTGTAAGTAAATTAAATGTGCCAGTTGGGTGTTAACCAATTTATCCATGATTTATGGAGAGAGTACAAGCACTTTAGCAATGGTTAGCAGTGATAAAGTGCACAGCTTTCGAATGCCAGAACAATGAAATTCAGAAAACATGGGGGGCGGGGGGATAACAGTTGTGGGGTGACCCAGCAGAGAGGGTCACGTCCCACAATAGTCATCAAGATTTTGAAGAGCAATCTCTTCATCCCCTGCCTGCCAAGTGGATCCTTTTTACATTATTTCAACATCAAGAGCCTATTTGAACCTATTTAGGCAGTGAACCCGAAGTTCTTTTCATAGAACGCAGGGCTTTGACAGGCACCCGTGGCAGGTAGAAGTGGCAAACCTTAATGGTCAATGCGCCTTTCCTTAGTTTCCTCAAAAATATTTTTGCAAATGAGTACCAAATTAAGGTAAACCGTTCCAACAGACTTTTACTTGAATTTCCTGGTCATATTGAAACCTTTATTTCTGAATGTGTCCACTGGGCCAGAGAGGGTGCTCCAGTCTATGATGTACGTCGATATATACATTTCTAAAAGTGAATTTCTTAAGCTGAACAAACAAGCTTTCATTTTTACCTGTTAGCCACCTGGTAGGTACTTTTCTCAAACCAATCGACATGTTGCAAGATGGATATCTACAGCCATTACTTTCTGCCCCTTTAAGCAGTGATGGCACATTCAACAAGAGGCGTTTCTGCCCTCTGGAGTATAGTTGGCAGAATGGCAATGTGGAAGATCTGCTAATCTATAAGAAGACACTGCTATCTCTTGATACAATGTCATCATATACATTTATAAAGTGTGCTGTTACTCTAAGATGATAATAGGAGAAACCTCTAAGCAAGAGCATCTTAGGTAGAAGAGAAATGAAAAGTTTTCAAAGCTTAGGAAAATGTAGATTATTAGATTGCAACCAAAGAAAGAGAGGACGCTGATTGCAGAGCATTGTCGCCATAAAGGATAAAGACATTTCTGGCTGAAGATGTATCTGGAAGCAGGACCAAAGCTAACCATAACTTCACTTTATATTGTGTGTTTTTTTTTGGTAGATCAAATACCACATTCACCAGTTTTGCAATCTGCTGCAGTAGGTCTAACTCCATTGCGCACCTTCTTTAGTCACGGACAGTTGATTTTGGCCGCAGGACCTGGCCTAGGGTGCTGCTGGTGGGCAAGTTCTGCTATGCACAACCATTGGTCTGTCCAGCTGGAGGGTTTGTTTTTTGCATAATTTTTATATAACGCAAACTTGACCCAATGGATCTACACGAGCACCAGATTGCATTACACTAGGTCAGATATATATATTTTTTTTTACGAAGCACAGGGACATTAAATGATTAGCCCAGAATAACAGGATGTTGAGCCAACGCCAGTACTCAAACTTGGTTCCACAGTACCAAAGTCAGCAGCTCTGGCTGTTATGCCTCCTCTAATCCTCTCAGCCCCTGGCCCAGGAACGGTGTCAAACCTACCACAGGTGGCTACCCCCTTTCACCATACCATGTTAATTTTGTTTTTTCCATTTATTTTAGGGTTCACAGACTATTTTTCAGGGTTTGTAAATTAGTGACCAGGTTTGTGGCCATGTACTCCAAACTCGTAGCTATCTTCAATCAATCAATCAATCAAGGCATTTATATAGCGCACTACTCACCCAGAGGGTCTCAAGGCGCTAGGGGAGGGGGGTCCGCTACTGCTCGAACAGCCAGGTCTTGAGCTGCTTCCTGAAGGCGAGGTGGTCCAGGGTCAGGCGGAGGTGGGTCGGGAGGGAGTTCCATGTCTTGGCGGCGAGGTAGGAGAAGGACCGACCCCCTGTGGTGGCTCTTAGGATTCGGGGGACGGCGGCGAGGGCGTGGGTGGTCGATCGAAGCTGGCGTTTGGGAGCGTAGAAGTTGAGGCGGATGTTGAGGTATCCTGGTTCTTGGTTGTGTAGGGCTTTGTGAGCGTGGGTGAGGAGGCGGAAGGTGATTCTCTTGTTGACCGGGAGCCAGTGCAGGTCTCTCAGGTGTTCGGAGATGTGGCTGCGACGGGGGATGTCCAGGATGAGTCGTGCTGAGGCGTTCTGGATCCGCTGAAGTCTCTTCTGGAGTTTGGCGGTGGTTCCTGCGTAGAGGGAGTTGCCGTAGTCCAGACGGCTGGTGACGAGGGCCTGGGTGACCGTCTTCCTGGTTTCGGTGGGGATCCACCGGAATATCTTGCGTAGCATGCGCAGGATGTTGAAGCATGACGCGGAGACGGCGTTGACTTGTCTGGTCATGGAGAGGGAGGAGTCCAGGATGAAGCCTAGGTTGCGTGCGTGGTCTGTTGGTTTGGGTGCGCTGCCTAGGGCGGGGGGCCACCTGGAGTCGTCCCAGGCGGAGGGTGAGGATCCCAGGATGAGGACTTCCGTCTTGTCCGAGTTCAGTTTCAGGCGACTGTTCTTCATCCATTCGGCTACCTCTTTCATCCCTTCGTGGAGGTTGGCTCTGGCGGTGGCAGGGTCGTTGGTGAGGGAGAGGATCAGCTGGGTGTTGTCGGCGTAGGCGATGATGTTGAGGTTGTGCTGGCGTGCGATGTCTGCGAGGGGGCTCATGTAGACGTTGAAGAGGGTTGGACTGAGCGAGGAGCCTTGAGGAACGCCGCAGATGACTTCGGTGGCTTCAGATCTGAACGGGGGGAGGCGAACTCTCTGTGTCCTTCCGGCGAGGAAGGAGGTGATCCACTCCAGAGCCTTCTCCTGGATACCGACGTTGTGAAGTCGCTGCACTAGTGTGCGATGGCAGACCGTGTCAAAGGCCGCGGAGAGGTCTAGGAGGATGAGGGCTGCTGTTTCTCCGTTGTCAAGCAAGGCTTGGATGTCATCGGTGGCTGCGATCAGGGCGGTCTCGGTGCTGTGGTTGGCCCGGAAGCCAGACTGCGAGAGGTCTAGGGATCCGTTCGTCTCGAGGAAGGCGGCCAGCTGCTTGTTGACGGTCTTCTCGACGACTTTTGCAGGGAACGGGAGCAGCGAGATGGGGCGGTAGTTCTTGAGGTCGGTGGGGTCGGCTGATGGTTTCTTCAGGAGAGCGCTGAGTTCGGCGTGCTTCCAGCTCTCCGGGAAGGTAGCGGTGTCGAAGGAGGTGTTGATGATGTCCCGCAGGTAGGCTGCGATGACAGCATCGGCCTTGTTGAAGACGTGGTGAGGGCATGGGTCGGTCGGGGATCCGGAGTGGATGGAGTTCATTGTGCGGACGGTGTCTTCGGTGCTGATCTGGGTCCAGGCGCGGAGGGTGGTGGTGGGGGGCGCTGGTTCGGTCGTGGCGTGCGTCGGTTGAGTGCTGAAGCTGTTGTGTATGTCCGCGATCTTGTTGTGGAAGTAGGAGGCGAGGGAGTTACAGAGGTCTTGCGAAGGGGTGATGTCGTTGTTTCCGGCGTTCGGGTTGGAGAGCTATTTAACGATGTTGAAGAGTTCCTTGCTGTTGTGTGCGTTGTTGTCCAGTCGTTCCTTGAATGCAGTTTTCTTGGTTGCGTGGATGAGTTGGTGGTGTTTTCGGGTGGCGAGCTTGAGGGCCGTCATGTTGTCTGGTGTAGGGTCTCTTCGCCAGGTTCTCTCGAGGGCTCGGCAGTTCTTCTTGGAGCTCTTGAGTTCTTCGGTGAACCATGGGGCTTTCTTGCTGCCGGGTCTGCTAGGCGGGGTCCTCAGGGGGGCGAGGTCGTCAGCGCAGTCGCTGATCCACTTCGTGAGGTTGGTGGCCGCTTGGCTGGGGTTCGTTGCGCTGGTGGGTGGGTTCTTGCTCAGAGAAGTCGCGAGCTGGTCGGCTGTGATCTTGTTCCAGCTTCTGCGTGCAACCTGTTGTTGGTGGTGGTGGGTCGTGGTCCTTCTGAAGCTGAAGTGGACGCAGCTGTGGTCCGTCCAGTGGAGTCCGGTGGCGTGGCTGAAGGCGATGTCCTTGCTGGATGAGAACACGGGGTCGAGTGTGTGTCCGGCGTAGTGGGTGGGGGTGGTCACCAGCTGCTTGAGTCCGAGGTTGGCGAGGTTGTCCAGCAGGGTGGTGGTGTTGCGGTAGTTGTTGTTCTCCAGGTGGAAGTTGAGGTCCCCGAGGAGTATGTAGTCAGCGGAGAGGAGAGCGTGCGGGCTTATGAAGTCGGTGATGTCTTCGCTGAATTGTGTGCGTTGTCCCGGGGGTCTGTAGATGAGGGTGCCTCTGAGGGTGGTCTTGGGGTTGATGTGGACCTGGAAGTGAAGGTGTTCGGCGGTTGTCAGGGTGTCGTCGGCGTTGGTCGTGATGCGGATGGTGTTCCTGTGGATGATGGCGATGCCTCCTCCGGTCTGGTTGATGCGGTCCCTTCGGATGATCTTGTAGCCGTCTGGGATGGCGATGGCGATGTCGGGCGCTGAAGAGGCGTTCATCCAGGTTTCCGTGAGGAAGGAGACGTCTGGTGAAGTGGTATCGAGCAGGTTCCAGAGCTCGACGGCGTGTCTGTGGACGGAGCGGGTGTTGAGCAGAATGCACTTCAGGTGGCTGTTGTTGTTGCTCGTCTTGGTCTTGGCGGGTGCGGGTGTAGTGCAGGTCCGGATGCAGGTGAACTCGCAGGAGCGGCAGCTGAAGGGTCCGTGGGTGCGTCTCGGGGTGGCGTGGTAGCATTCCGGGAGTCGGCCGGTGTTGAGTGCGTTGAGGGTGGCGGCGTCGTACGTCCGGCAGGTGGGCTGGGGTCTGCGAGGGCCAGGGGTTATTGCACTGGGCGCGGTCCAGGCGCGGACGGGCGCAGACGGGCTTACCTTTGGCGCGCCTTCGGCGCACAATCGGCGCGCTCGCACGGTCGCCATTTATGGCCAAGTGCGAGGGAGGGAGGAGCAGCTGGGAGGCGGGAGCGGGGAGGGCACAGAAAGAAAAGGGGGCGTGGCAAACCAACGGAGGCGGGAAGCGGGGAGCGGGGCGGGAGGTTACCGGGGCAGCAGAGGGGAGAAAGTACACGAGCAAATACAGTGAAACAGTAAAACAATGGGGCACACAGCAGGAGAATCACGGGGCACAAAAGCCTGAAGGCAACAGAACAGCGATCACATTAACAGTAGCAGATGCCCCGACCGCAGGAGACCACGCCGCTCAGCAGCAGGGGGCGTGGTCGGCCGGCGGCAGGCAGGGACAGTGAGGCAGGCGGGGGGCACACGCAGCAGCTGGTGGCCGTGCGGCGCGGGGGTGTCCTAAAGCTAGGTGGCCTTTGATCGGCCGCCTGTGGGGTCTGCAGCACAGGTTTCAGATTCGCAGAACAAAAGGAAGGGACTAGCTTAGGCTCTTGAAGATTGCTGGTGGTTCATGTTTCCTGCCCATAAACCCTGTACTGGGCCCTCTGCCTCTAGCCACGATAAATTAAAAAAACAGAAGAGCAGGTGATGCTGCTGCACGGTTTTCAGCCACTATCGTGGTGCTGAGATTTGTGAACTTTGTGTCCGAATCAGCTTGTTATCTTTTTTCATTTCAGTTTGTGTCCTTTGTGGACCACTGGTATTTATAGGGGCCACAGTTCACTCATCCTGCATCCTTTGTGGCATTTCATTTCCTTTCTCCCGGAACAGAGGTACAGAGTTCCTGCATCCTGTAATGGCAACCGCAGTGTTTACCTAAAGTTACGGTCAGCCAAACAGGGAGGTTCGATTCTTTAACCTACCTTTGAGGCTGACAAACTGAAAGCAGTGACAGGAGAATACTTACTTATCCAAACAGTTTTGACTATTTTGGGGAATTTTTGCATAAGCAGAGGGCACGAAAGCTAGTGGAACTCCACAATTTCAACTGTTGATAGCTCTATAACTTATTCATGGCAGTCATAAAATGTTTTTAAGTGCTAATTTCTTAAACTACAGATGAACAGTAGTTCGGGTACAGGCTCTTCCTTGAGTAACATTCTACATTAATCAAAAGCTCTTCGTTGAGTAACCTTCGACTCCCATGCCAGGTTTAGTGTAATTCAGCCATTTTTTTCGTATCTGAGAGGACAGATTACTATGGGAATTAAAATGGTAAGTACAACTTTTTGATCTTCCCAAACCACTTTTATGTGGTCCTTTCTTGATGGATCGGTACCACCTTGCCATGTCAAGACCTGGGTGGATTCATTATTAGTATTTTTCTCAACATGTTATGCTGATTCGTCAGGTGGCTTAATCGTTATTAATCAATTTGTTCCTAGTGCTAAAAGAAAAGGTTAAAACTTGTAGTTGATGATCTTCCAAGGTGATGGTGCTTTGCGCTACCCCAATCATTTTTTATTTGGATTTGCACCAATCTTACTTTCGCATGGCGGCCAATAGGTCCGCGCCTGGTGTCACAAGGGAAAGCTGTTAATTTTGCTTAGGTATGGATCCCTGAGTCATCTTCAGGACAGTAGATCAATAATGAGCATCCAATGAAGTTCGTAAGTTATTTCAGAAGTAGAATTCAGAATAATTGAGTAGTAGTAGCTAAAGGCTGATAATGAATTCTATAAATTAACACATTGAATGTATAAGCAGTAATTTTGATGAACATAGGCATGTTCAATGAGCAAGAGCAATCTTAATTGGATAACAAGGTCCGCGGTTTTCACCATACATTCCCCCTGCTTACTACATGAATGTCAGTGACCTCAGGATTCCAGGGTATACCTTTTTGGGATGTTCCAGATGCCCAAAGTTTCGTACCCTAGTTGTTGACTTGACTTGTGTAATAGTGTCATCTCCATTCATCCACTACCTAGTACCCCACCTTTCTGCTATTCTAAAGCGCGTTTATATTATCATTTGTAAACTGTTTATGTAGTACAGAATGTTGATTTATCTGATACTCATTGACATTTCCTTAGACCAGAAAGTCATTGATCCTATTAAAAAAAAAAAAATTCTGAGAAAGAGCTTGCTAATGTGCTTCTAAATTCACTGATCTTAACATTGTCATTTAAACCCATATATTTATTCGGTTTTCAGGATATTAGAGGGATGTAGAACAAAATACAGGAAATACTTACACAGTTTTAGGCTGCTGCAAATCATTTCAGCTTTTTGCTTGGTTGGCTTGCTCTTTGCTTGGTTGGCGTGCTCTTTGCTTGCACAAGATGGGCCTCCAATTGTGTAGCTTGTAGAGAATAACCAATTTTAGTGATTTCCTAGATGACGCAGTGCGTTCAACTTCTAATAATGCTCTTAGAACTTTTCTTGTCACTGTTAGCTTTACATCAAAAGCCAATCATATTATTTTATGTACCTTACAGTTGAAAAACATCCCTCCTTATGGATTTCTGTATCAGAAACAAATTCAGTCTCTGTTCAGACAGTGTGGCCAAGTCAAATCCATTACTTTTGATGGCTCAAAGTAAGTTACTCCAAGCATTTCTATTTTATTTATGGTTTTACAATAACTGTTTGTCTGATATTCAGTGATTACTTAGGAGTATCGGATATAGGTTTATACCTATTACTTCTGCCTCAGCCTGTTGTTAACCTCTACTAGCAGTGTTTTTTTCTCATTGCGACTTACTAATATCATATGAACAGTAGTTGTAGTGGTGGCAATATTAATCTCACAAATTAGTATAAATCATACCACAACCACACATCATGTAATTGTTTAAGTAATTGAATTCTAAAACTGTATTAATAAGCTAGTAGACCCCTCATTTTAAAATTGGCAAGTGCTGGATTTAGGCAAGAAATGTTTGAAGTGCAAAAACATGTTCTTGATTCTGTATTGGAATGGGAATTCCCCTGCTAGTATTAAAAATCTCATGGATTTTTAAGTTTATATATTTTTTTTCTGTCTCCTGTGGAAGGGCATACACATATCAATAGCATAGCGGGCGAGGTAGCTCAGGGGATAAAGCACTTTTGCTGAGGTTACTGAAATAGGAATCTCTATAGGGCTACTTAAAGATTTACAGTTTTATGGAGATGGTCTCTAGACGTGTAGTTACCATTGTGCTTTCATATCATGGTATACATAATCTTGTATGGATTTCTTCATATGTGAGTACCACTTTGTGCTTTCATTTGACTGTTAATTTCCCAAATGTGCCTGAATATAATCTTTGATACTCAATGATGCACTCATTTACCGTTTTGTAGGAAGGATAATCTGTGTCTGGATGTTTGTGATTTAACCAATTAACCAGTTGAACAAAATCCACTACTTAACCAAAAATATCAATTGTATGTGTTATTGATTGTACAGTTTGCATTAATGTTCAGATAATCAAAGATGCAAGGGAAATTGGCATGTCAGATGACTTATCAGTTGGGATTGAGGAACATAGCAAGTTGCTCGAAAGCTTCATTAATTGAATGGGTGGACCCAGGTCGAAAGGGTGTGTGGAGTAGTTGCAAATCAAAAAAGTAAGCACAGCTGGATGGATTGGGAGATGCATTGGGTCTAGAAATAGGAGAATCCAGATAGATAAGAGCATTTGACATTCAGGGGATTTTTTGGCAGGATGAGATGCACTACTGCTTACATTGGCCAGCAGATTCTTAGTTAAGTAGTCACATAAAGGAGACCATATTTGCTTCAAAGATAAATGCTGCAGATCATTTTATAACAGTTTGTTTTCAATTCTGTTATTATGGTAGATTGAGTTCCACCATTTTGAGAAGGATATGGGTTAGGCGTCATTCCAGTGTATGTAATTTGCTACTGCTGCCAGTAACTAAAGTAATTCCCTTTTTTGTAATGCTCTATGCAAAGAGTAGAATATTTCTAACCAATAGATTACTGTTTGACAGAATGTTAGAGATTTTATCACTTTATTACAGAAGTTGTACATATTTGGCAGAAGAAGAGCACCCATTAAGTACTGCCACCCCCTTCTTAGCAGCTCAACTAGGAGCCTTTGATTTATAGGGCAGCTTTGAAGAGTTTGCTGGGAGACCATAGTGCTCCGTGTCGCGTGAAGAGAATCGAATGCATAATTAAAGCTGATTTGGAGCAGCTCCTGTTTTTCTCCAAGTCGATTCAGCTAGGATTCTAGCAATAGAGCCTTGTATTGCTCCTTATTTTTTATAAATGCTAGCAACTTTGAGCCAAGGGCTGAACTGAGGATGGTTGATTGAACTGAAGTGAGAAGATGTTCTTGAATATTTTGTGCGATCACATATATGTAATATTACCTGATTATCAAAGGCATGCTGTGCTTGAAGGCCTGGCTACTTGTGTCTAAGCCTCTGTTCAGCTAAGTGCCCCAGTATAAAAGGGGAATGGTATTCTGAAATTGAAGTTTGTACCATAAATATTTCTTCTTCCATTCATGCTTAGAGAGAGACCATAATTCCTATAGTATTTGCAGATTATTAACTGCATTGATGTAGGAATAGTAAATGTGGAGTCCACTTTCTTAATGATGGTGGTAGAGAATTACGATTCTAAAAGGTTTATTGTATAAAGAATCAACATTTTATTAAAGACTAGGAGGCTAGCATTATGCATAATAACCTTTGTTCGCCACCTCTGAGCAGCAACCATTAAAAGCTTAATGAACCAAATGCCATCACTATAATCAATCAGAATGTTCAGTCACTTAAATAGACTGTGTCCTCCATTTTCCTCCTCTTTTCGTTAACTGCCCTTCTTATTCCCCTGCTGTTTATTCCTTATCCTTTTACAGTTCTCTATGGAATAAATAAACAACAAAACTATATGCAAGAAAGTCTATATTAATTCCACTCTATTCATATACTTAACTAAAATATAAACCACAAATTACTACACCTCCCAAAAAAACCAAGGGTTGGGAGGGCTGATAATGCTAGCCTCCAAGTCTTTAATAAAATCTCGATTCTTTATACAGTAACCCTTTTAGAACTATAATGTTATGTCAAGACAGGAGGCTAGCATTATGCATGTTCAAAGCGTCTGTAACACATCTTGATACATGATCTATCGACTAAAAATAAAATCTTCTGAGTTTCAGCTGAAGAGCATAGCTCCTCTCGCTGAATGAGCTTTAAACTTTGAAACAACCACACCTGCTTCTTTCATTGCATTCTTAACCCATCTTGCAATTGTTGCATTACACACCGCTTTATATGGCTTTACATATGAAATCAACACTTTATAAACTCTGTCCGCTCTTTTCTCCAGCAATCTATTCTCGTACTCTTTAGGACAACTTACTACACACAACTTAGGATGATCATCAAACAAAGGTTAAAATGCAGAACCAGACATGGTCTTGGTTCTCCTACAGTATTCAAAAACAACCTAATCTGGTTGGTAAGGCCTACGTGAGAGCTCCATTGCTTTCACAACAGGAACTCTCCTAAAAGATATAAGACACAACAAAGAAACTAGTTTCCTTGACCATTCTCTCACATCTAAATATGTATTAGTTGGCTACCATTCAAACAATGTCAGTATCAAAACAACATTCCACAAAGAACTATATTTCGAAGTCCGTGGTCTCCTTAGACAAATACCCTTCATCACTCTACACACTGATGGACTTTTCCCAATCGATACACCATGTTTAAGTGAATGATCCACAGAAATCGCTGATCTATAACAATTCACTGTTGTATAACACAAACCATTTCCAAATAATTCAGCTAAAAAGTTCGCTACCTGAACATCATCAGTTTCCAAGGGATCCAAACCCTTTTCTTCGCCCCAACTAAACCACACTTTTCATGCACCTCTGTACCTCTTTCTAGTTCGTGGAGCCCAAGATTCATTGAGTAATTCTGCAGCCGAGCTCGAAAGTTCTATGAATGCCTCTGAACACCTGATTTCTTCCATACTATAAGGTTGAGAGAACACGATTCCACCATCGGATGTTCTGTCCCCTCTACATTTTTTAACAGACCCTCGAAATTTACCACCAAAAGAGGAATTTCCACTGTTAACTCAATCACCGATGGAAACCATGGTTGAGTCTTTCAAAAAGGAGTAACCAAAACAATCCAACATTGCCGTCTCCTCACCTGCACCAGAACCCTCTGAATCTTTGAAAATGGGGGAAAAGCACAAACTCTCATCCCTTTCCAATTCTGCAGAAATGCATCCTCTGCCATTGTCCCCGGATCCGCTTTCTAACTGGTTTGATAATCTTGAGGCAAAGAGATCCACTTCCAACGGGCCCATCTCCTCCAAAGTTCTCTGAAACACTTCCTCCTCCAATTTCCAATTGTCAAATACCGTGAACTCCAATCCGCTAAAACATTCCGCTCCCCTGGTAAATACTCTGCTCTCAATCCTATTTTTTGTTCCAAACAAAACTCCCATATCTCCTTTGCCAACTCTGCTAGACCTTTGAATGTTGTCCCTCCTAATCTGTTTATATATGCTACCACATTTATATTGTCCATCCTCTAGAGCACAGTCTTCCCTTGCAATCCTTTCCGGAAACTTTTCAGTGCATACAAGCCCACCTTCATTTCTAGACAATTTAGATGCCTCTCTTTCTCCTTATGGGTCCAAAGACCCAAAGTCTCTTCTCCAAAGTCAAATTCTCCCTAACCTGAGTTGCTTGCATCGGTTTGCAACACAAAATCTGGAGCAACACCAAAAATTGCTCTGCCATTCCAAGCATCTAAATTCACCTTCCACCAAAGCAATTCCTCCTTTGCGTCTTCTGTAATTACTATCTCCTCTCCATGCCATAAACCCTAGCTAGACCTGCAATCTTTAAACAATGAAGGGCCCTGTAATGCAACGGGCCCGGACAAATTGCCTGAATAGATGAGGTCAGTAAGCCTATCACTTTTGCTAAACCTCTTGATGTCATCATCTCCTTCCACAATACCGACTGAACTTGCGGTTTTCTTTTTCACCTTTTTCTCCACAGATGTAACTCACCTGATATTGTGTCCACCACAAATCCTAAAAATTCCAAACTCTGAACAGGTTTCAAAATTGACTTTTCCAAATTCACTATGAAACCCAAACTCTCCTACAAGTCTCTCACCATCACCAACAGCTCTTCCAATTCTACAAATACTTGATTCATCAGTAAAACGTCTTCTAGATACATGATCATTCTCACATCCCTCACTCTTGAAGAAGCCAACAAATGGTTTCATCACTTTTGTAAAGCACCATGGGGCAGATAAATGCCCAAAAGGTTAAGTCTGAAACTGAAATAATTGGCCAGTCCATCGAAACTGCACAAACTGCTGACTCATCTCAGCCATTGGGATAGTGAAATATGCATCTTTTAAATCCAATTTCACCACCCAATCCTCTCTTTGAAGAATATCTCTTTAAAGATTAATTCCTTCCATCTTGAAATGTTGGTACGTCAAATACTGATTTAAATTTATTACCGGTCCCCACCCTTTGTCCTTTTTCTCTACTATGAACAATATGTTCACTAACTCTTTCTCTTTCTGGTCCACCTGAATAATCGCATTTTCTTTTCCAACATCAGCGAAACCTCCTCCTCTATTACGTTTTGAAATTCTTCCTGAAAACTCAATTCCTGAGGCTTGTTTAACTGACCTGGTTCTGAGTCTAAATCTATTGAATAGCCCTCTATAGTCTTTAGAACCCATACATCCTTTGTGATTGTTTTCCTCTTTTTCTTGGAATTGTTTTATCTTCCTCCTACACCTTTTTTCGGATAGAAATGGAAATAATCCTTGTACTCATCCCAGTTTTCTCCTTATTGCGTAAATTGGCCCCTTCCTCTAGTTGCACGACTCCCTGATCTTCCTCTTTGTGGGAAGAACTGAGAACGTCCTTGTCCTCTAAAATAGCCTTGTCCTTGATTCTGGTACTGGGCCCTGAAGTTTGCATGGCTGATTGATTGCCCTCTCCTGTCCATAAAAGCTAGAGTATCCAAATACCCTTCTCATTGAACTCTGCGCTTTATCAAGGCCAGCGCCAGATTGGGTACCAAAACCGGCCCTGGCAAACTGCTCGGCCCGTCCCCCTGAGGTGGCTGAGCTGTTTGAAGTGGACGGTTTCGGACGATTTTGTTACAAGGCGCCGATATTGCCGGCCCGGTAGCAAAAACGGCCTCCAATGGGCCCAAAACCGTCCCCACCCTTGTGGCCCACCGGGGAAACGCCCGGTGCCCGCTACAGCCAATCCTGCCCTGATCGAGGCTAGTAAAGGTTCGTACATACTTTGTTAATCACATCACTATCCCTTCTCCGAACAACAAACCTTGGGCATCAACACCTAATTTGCTGTTTGCTAGAGCGCTCATTTGTGGATTTATGCGCATGAGCACTGTCTCCTCTCTGCGAACAGTCCTGCATTAGCATTTCTGAAAAAAACAAGGGCCCTTTGGCACCATCGGCGTAACAAACTAAAATCTAAATCTAAATTCTTAATATAAATTCTTAATATATTCTTCTACCACTGCATCAAACAAACTTTTTTGCCAGAGGACCCAAAATGTCAAGAAGCTTATCCTAACATTGTTTACGGGATCTTTCTAAACCTTTCCTTGGATCCTTCTCCATCTTGAATAAATAAGTTATTAACTCAGGATCCAAATTCGGTGTTACTGACACTTTTTCCTCAATATTTGGTCTCAAGAATTCTGCCCACATTATATTCCTTTTATCTTTCTATAGAGTTTTCCTTAGTATTGACCTAATGTAGTCCGCAACATGCTCTAAGGGCCCCCAATCTTTCCCTATAGGATGTCTAATCTCTTTCTGGTTAAAGAATACCTCGCCAAAGGATCAACTACTTTTCAGTACTCTTAACTCTAGCAGATCCACTCACATAATTTCTTACTCCAAACCATCTTTATATTCTTGATCAAGAATATACTCATCCAAATCTGCATTATAATTATTCATCACATCTTCTGATGTATCACCTTCATTTTCAGTGCCCGACTGACCTCGCTTTGTACCTCGTTGGGTACCTTCTCCATGTGAGCCGCTTTGGACTCCACTCTGTGAAGCTTTATTCTGTAAGTGCTTCCTTTTAGATAGGCTTTCCTCCTGGGCCCCTCTCACTATTCTCCTCATCTAAAACTGAGAAAATCTCCTCTTCCTCAGGTAACTTTCTTTTGCCCAAAGCTTGTTTAACTGGCTCCTTTATAGCATCTTTAAATTCCTTAGAGGTGATCTCCTTTATAAAACTATCTTGCTCCTCTCTATTGCTTTCCATATTTATACTCTAATAATTTTCCTCTCACAAAAAAACTGTTAACCAGACTGTTTCGCTTCTTTTCCTCAACAGATTCACTCGAGAGTACCATTGCTATGGCAACGCACTAGTCAAGCAAATTCCTTTAGAATCCCGTCCAAACGTTGAACAACATGCTCCATTTCCTTTGAAAACTATGAGCTTCAAGAAGTCAATTCCAAGCCGAGCGCCTAGCTCGTGGTCAGAAACTGCGCATGGAGCTTCGAGATGCCGATTCTGCACTGCACGTCTATCTCGCGGTCGGTATATTCAACGTGGGCAAGTCTTAACAGTAAGACATGCGCAGCAAATAAACTGCATTTTTGGGTAGTAAAATACACAGTTCAAGCTTGTTCCTCAAAATCTCTTTATCAACTAGAAGACACTTTCTGCTTCAATATAGGCACACTTTTATATCAAATAAATAATTTGAAAATTAATAGACTATTTTCCTAACAAATAAACACACCCGATTAATAAAAGATTAATGAAAAACCGTTACCCCATTTAAAAAGGTACACATACAGCATACACCCATAATTTGGGTATTAACAGTCAAGCTCAATCAAGCAGTCAAACCTAAAAACACTTATATCAAACATACAATCAACGAAAGTTGAAAACATACTTATCTGCTCAGAAGCAGCAAACCAAAGAGGAGGCAAATGGAGGACACAGTCTGGGACTGAACTTTCTGTTTGGCTATTGTGATGTTATTTGGTTCTATACGTTTTTAATGGTTGTTGCTCAGAGGTGGCGAATAAAGATTATTATACATAATGGTAACCTCCTGTCTTGACATAAAATGCTGGTAACAATATATGGTTTCTAAGCGATGCTTCAGATGTAACCCAGGGAGGAGTAATTGGATTGTTGGAAGATAAGAGCACTTAGTGTGCTTGAGCTAATCTCAGCAGTTCCTTCATATGTCGATAAAGCTGACACCATGGAGTGTTTTGGGTAGTTGGGGATTCTTGTAGAAGATTTTTTGTTGTCTGTCTTTCCATAGGGCGGATATTAATTTTCAACTGATTTCCCAAAAGGATTGTGACATGAGTGGGTAACCTGGGCCTGATGTATAGTCTAATCACAGTTGAGCATGATCGTGATGGTGTCTAGGCAACCACGAACATAGAGATTGAGAAAGAACCAGGAGAACATTTTATTTTGGATCTCAATTTTTATTTTTCCTTGATTTAGTTCACTGTAAGAGCCAATGTGCTTTGAAAAAACAGAGTTCCCAAGGGGTTATCTTGAAGGAGCAATATTTGAAATTTCAGCTTTGGGATATTGTGTTTCAGGCAAAGTTTTGGCAGGGAGATGCTTTCTGTTTTGTCTTGGATAAGCTTTTACCCAAAATGGAGGCATGTTGGTTAGGTTCATGCTGGAGATTAGGAATTGAGTGCTGTTGGTTGTTAAGTGGGAGTATGCCATTGGCATATGTATGTTTGGATCCTTATTCCAATGCCTTAAGTGGTTTGATTGTTCCTAAGTCACTGTAGCAACTGCTAAGATTAAAAGAAGCGGGTAATATTGGTTATCCCTGTCTGTTCTTTCTCAGAAGGTTGAATCTACAGTAGAGGATGTAATTAGTAATGATTAATACTTTGGGTTGCGCAGAGACAGTTTGTGTAGTTTAGAAGACTGTGCCATTTGAATACTCTGAAGAGATATGGTCCTTCTACTCTGTCAAAGACTTCTCCTCATCCAAGTCCATGGCATACCATGTGTAAAATAATCTTATTTCTTGAGAGGGGATATTTACTAACATTGTTTTATCTGATAGAGACTACTAGGTTCCTTCACGTAGAATTATCCCCAGGCATGAGACTGGCTCCAAAAACTATTTGCCACAGCATCCCTTCGGGGGCGGGGCGACATCACGCGACTCCGCCCAGGTGTCGTCCGAGTACGTGATGTCAGCGAGGGCACATAAGACCCACCCCGGCACGCTACGCCAGTTTTTTCTTTTTCCTTGTAGGTTCTCCACCAGGGCTCTGGTGGTAGGGAGCTGTTGCTTCCTTTTGAGGGTTTCGCTCCTTTCCTCCCTGATGGGGGCTTGAAGGCGCCCCGCCTCAGTGGATCCGGTGCCCCAACACACCTCCTCCATCGGCACCTTCCAGCGCCGCGTGACCCGCGTGTCTTTCCCTCCACCCCTCTTTCTTAAGTCCGCTTTTGCGGACTGCTTTTCCTTCCTTGCCACCTCTGTTGCCCCCCATCCCGGGAGGCCCGCTGGCTGGACTCTTGGGGGCGCAACATGTTTGCCTCGACCAACGCTGGCCTGCGGGCCCTTAACACCTTATGTGTGTTGGCCAGGGCCTCCTCTTGTTTGTGGGACTCGGCTGAGTCTTTGGGGTCTGTGGCTTCCCAGGAGTATGGTCAGGTGGACTGACGGCATCATGCGCTGGATGGCCGGGAGCTGGCGGCGTTTATTCGCCGCTCCGCTCTGGACATCTCGGAGGTGCTTGGCCGGGCCATGGCTTCCTCTGTCGCCCTCCGGCGCCATGCTTGGCTTCGGGACGGCGTCTTCCTGAAAACATTCGGGAGTGGCTGATTGATTTTCCGTTTGATGGCAGCCTGGTATTCCATGCCCAGGCAGACTCCGCCATCCAATGGTTCCTGGCAGGACTCCGTCCTCCTCCTCCACCTTATCCTCCTCCTTCCCCTCCTCAGTGACTGCTGAGTTGAGCTGGTTCTGGACCTTCTTTTGGGCCAGTTTCCCTTGCTGTGGAGTGTGTTTTCTGGCCATTCGAGTCCTCCTTGCTGGGACTATGGCATTGTTGGCTGCTGGACGGACCTTTGTGACTGTGTGTGTGTTTTGCTGTTATCTGCACAGAATTGGCCCTGAGATTAGGTCTTCTGTTTTCCCTAGGGCTGCTTATGCCTTCCGCAGGAGTTTTTTCCCCGTGGCTCTTTCGTACTTTCCTCTGCTGCGGAAGTTCCATCCTAAGAGGGTTCCCATGTTTTGGGACTTAACTTACCGTATGTGGGGTAGTGGTAGCTGTGATATAGCTTGCTCTCTGCTGTGGGTTCTGGTCGCCTTCGGGCCTCTGTTCTCCATGGCATTTATGTATGTTGCTGACACATCTTGGGTCGTGTGTGCCGTCCAATCGTGTAGGGTGTCCGGGCATTTCGTCCCCTTTATGCTCCTATCATGAGGACTGAGATGGTTCTCTGTTTTTCCTTTTTGTCAGGTGTACTCTGCCCGGCCTTCCTGGGGCTCCGGGCGGTTCTTCCTGGTTACAGCGGCTTGTTACTGCTGGTGCCGCCCAGTCTGGTCTGTTGCCTTCCGTCTGTGGTGGGCTCGCCTTCTATTCCCTCGTTTCCTTGGGCCCTCTAGGCTTTCTTCTTCCTCTTCCTTGTCCTAGCATTGGGTGGAAGCTTTGTTGCCTTTAGGGGCGTGGGGTGCTTCGCCTTGCCCATGGTTCTTCTGTTGAGAGTGAACGGGTGTCTTCTTAATTCTTTCTTCTTCCAGCATCCCTCTGGGGTCGTTGGTGTTCTGCTTGTGGGGGTCCCCCCCCCCTTTACCTGGGAGGGTGGGGCTCTATATCAGAAATGGTTAAGGTGTGTTTGCCTTTACTACCAATGAGGATAATGATAGTGTCTGTGAACATTCCATGAGGGTCACTCGCCTACCAGTGAAACTATTGAAAATAGAGATTTATCATCTGCACCTCTGAGTGATTTGTAAAACAAGTAGGTGATCTGCCTGGGCTACGTTTGTTCATTAAACATTTGGTCTCCTCTTGTGCTTCTTCTGAACTAGTAATTCAATAATTTAGCTTAGTCATCTTGTAGGTGTCCCATGCGATTTGTTAATGTTAAAGAATACAGTGTCTCCGCTTAAGGTGTCATCCATTTTTTAGATTGTTTATGAGGGTGGTATCTGGGAGTGCTTCTGTTCAGTTTTGTGGCCTTCAAGGTTCATGGGGTTAGTGTGTAGTTTGAGAGGACCCAATTTATGTCTGTGTTGAACAGTGTCATAGGGTTTGATTACTATCTTGGCGGAAGGGATACTCTGTTACTAACGTTAAGAATATCCCGTCCGCCGTATTACAATTTCCGTAGGATAATATGAAATTGTAATTTGGCAAACGGAATATCTGTCACGTTTGTAACAGAGTAACCCTGTCCTCCAAGATCATAATTAGTTCTCATGTGTTAGTTTTGCAGATTTGAGTATGATGTGAACTATGGTTTAGCTGGGTTGGCTATTGCAAAAATATCTGCTAGATTCTCATCTACAATGAGTCTCTTGAAAGCCTTTTTAGATTTGTTATTGATGCACCTTGCAGATGATTCCCTATCCCTAATATCTGTGTGTTTCATTTTAATTATATTTGAGTGCTTGGGTTTGAGTGCCTGTGTGCAAGAATTGAAATAGGTATGTTCCAGTAGCATATAGTTCTGGCCGCTCCCAAAGAGTAAAATTGCAGTTCTTTTTGTGTTTTTTGCATTTATTGCACCTATTATTTTGAAACCGTGGGTCTTCATATGTTCATGGTGAGAATGTGTGATTGAGACTGACCAATGCATGTGCATTACTTAAAGCTTCTAACTTCTCCTTACATGCATCTACAGTTGTCATGAATAACTCTGTACTGTACCTATACTATCACATACACACTGGGATAATGAAAACAGATCAAAAAACAGTTGGTAATTAAATTGCTTTAGTTCCAGCATTGTAACAGCTTGTGCTGAGTCTGTTGAGGGGCACTAAACATTGGTGGGAACCCTCTTGAACAGTGCTTTTCATGCTGTTTTCAGCCATGGTTCCATCTGCCCAGATAGATTAACACGAGTGACTTTACTTTTACTTCTAGTGTAAACGATATCTTAGGAAGCATGGAGTGGTAGTTTCATGATCCAGGTTGTACATCCCACTGTATCTTCCATTTCCTGCTCGACCCTGTGCTCCATGCTTTGTTTATAGTCAATTCCTTGCTGTTGGCTCGTCCCCAGTATGTTGCCTACTCTTCACTGTTCCTAATCCTTTCCTATTTAAGAACATACCTTACTCAGCTTGAACCATTAATTCATGTTCTGTCACCTGCTGCCTAATCAATTAATTACCATTCACTTTCCTTCATTCCATCCCATCTCTTTCCTCTGCTATACCGTTCTCTTTCTAGCTTCTAAGCTGTGCTCTCCTTTAAAATCCCTGTGCAAACCACTTCCTTTTTCTACCGACTCCATTCCAAATCTCTTTACCTGGTTATCATTCTGTACACTGGCATCTATATTTTAGGTCAGTCCTCCTCTGCTTCTGGCTCAGTTTCCTATGCTGTGCTTTGTTACCTTTTTTTTCTTTTTCATATCCATATTCTTCTCTTGATCTCTCATGGACCTCAATCCATTTCCTTCAACCCATTCTATCCCCCCTCTATCTCCTACTCCCAGCTTTGCTCAGTTTTCCATCCTAAGACTCCTAGTCAGTCAGTTCACACCACTCTGCTCCACTCCGTCCTCCATTACAACTTCCAAATCTGTACCTGCATAGTCTCCTGATCATTGCTATGCCTTTCACATATTTCTTTAATCACCATTTTGTCCTTGACTGCCCATTATATCCACATGCCTTTCCATACCTGCTATCTTGTCTGTGTTTGTTCATGGATGTCGCTTTATCAAAATGCCAGGGGTAGGGGAATCACATGTCATGTGATCCCTGCCTGACGTGACAGTAAGTGATATCACATGAACTTTGACCTGATGACACTACAGGAAGTGACATCACCTGCCCTTTGACCGACCCCCAATAATGTTAATGAAAGTGACAGCACATGAAATTTGACCTAGTGACATCACAGGAAATGAAATTGCATGACTTTTGACTTTGTGCTATCACTGGATGTGATGCATCTATCTTTTGGTTACTTACATCACACACACAGGCTGGAAAATCTCTACAGATACAAAAGAAGTACCCTATAAACAGAAATACTTCAAATCTTATTGAAAATGCAGCTGCATTCATTGTATCAGGTAGTATCTTCAAATGTACAATTGAGATAATTTAGCATTGATTAAGAACCTTTTAAATACAATGGAGAATACAGTAGTCCAGTTGAAATCGGTCATCATCAATATCAAATAACTTAGAAAAAGGGAAGGTTGACGGGTCTATAATGTTCAAAACAAGTTCACTTTATTTGTTTTAGAAACTAAGAGTACCATGTTATTAAATCTAAGTCTTGGAACATAGATAACAGTGCTATTTAGTGCAGGTCAAGTTCTTCCAGTAACCTTCCTTTCCATGACATGGTATACATAAATCTGATAGAGACTACTAGCCGCAGATTCCGTTACGTAGAATTATCCCCAGGCGCGAGACTGGATCCGTAAAAAAAATTCCTACAGCATCCCTACGTGTCGGGGGGAGGGCATCACGTGACTCCGCCCTGATGTCCACGTACGTGATGTCAGCGAGGTCACATAAGTCCCACCCCCGCGCGTCTATGTCAGTTTTTTCCTTTTCCGTGTGCAACGCGGATCCGGTTCATGCTCCTGGCCGGTTTCAGGCCTTTCCCTTTTTGCTTACTGCGTGTTGTGGAAACAGTGTTGGAGTTCTGGACTTTTTGGTTCCGTCCAGAGGTGTCAGGGATAACACCCGAAGACCCCGGAGTTCCACCTGTCTTGGTGCACAAACAAACAGAAACACGGGCTTCTCGATGGTGGCGTCAAAGACCAAAGGTTTATTACTGCAGGGACACAGAAGTCACAGAAACTACACATGGGCAGTGTCTAGGAGCCTGTTCGATTTGTACAAAGAGGGTTGCTCCTTATATACTAAATATTGGGCTTCAGGCAAATTCTTTACATGTTACCACAGTTCTAAACATTCGTGTCTTAAACAATAAATATTTGGCGTTGCACAGGGATCGTCAACAGTATCTGATGTCAAAACATTACAAATGAGGGGTTCCCACTAGTCCATCATAATCCCATGTCAATTCTTCATTCAAGACCCGGACCGCCTCATCGTAAATTTCGTTACCTCCCCCTAATAAAGGCCCAGAAGGAAAGGAGCAGAGCCAGGTGCAGAAGATAGAAAGACAGGATAAGAAATGTTTGTGGGTCGTAAATGGGCACGGTTACCAGCTTCGGCCGCCTAATCATGATCAGGCCAACGAACACAAGAACCAGTATAGCAGGACTGGCCTCAGGCTGGGGAGGCAGTTCTTGCCGAGTCATGCTGCTACAGCGTTGCTGGCCTAAGGTGCACGTGTCACTAGCAAGGTGAATTGCCGGTTAAAGCCTACGTGTCCTTTAATGAAAAAGAGGTCATTGCGTGTCCATTGACTATGTGAGGGCAAGGAATACAAAATGGCTTCCGTGTTCTAAGATGGATGCCACGGGTAGAACAGAAATGTGTTTGTAACTGGAGTGCTCTTGCTCGTAGCATAGCGAAAACACCAGGATATACTAAATGGATCATTTGCGGTTCACAGATACCAAAATTATGTATTTACGACAATGTTACAAACACGAGTAAAATCGTCACGGAACCTCAGTGTGCGAATGCCTTCGGGCTGTAAGATTTGCTCGTCTTGTGCGCGTCAGATGTCGACGACGGATCCTCATGCCATCTGCATGTGGTGTTTGGGAGAACACCACGATTCCACTGACGGTGAGGCGTGTCAGCAGATAAAGCTGAAATCCCGGCGGGAGCACCGGATGAAACTCCTTTCGGTACCCATTTCCAGGTCGGTGCCTCAGTCCCCCGCGGAGGGTTTCAAGAACCGTCACCTCAGTCTTCGACATCGTCCTTCTCCCAGGCCACAAGAGCGTCGCTCACCTGTTGGTAAGTGTCACAGTGTGTCCCCGAAGGCTAGTCCCCGGCCTGTTGGGTGCGTAGGCTCTCCACGGGTGGTGCGGCCCGCATGTTGTCACCCTATCCACCGTTTCCCGGTGTGGGGGGTGACTAGAGCCCAGATGGAGACATATGCGTCGGCCTTGCAGGACTCGTTGGCTTCTCCACCTCCTCTTTCTCCTCCTGGGACGTCTGCGGATCCCTTGCCACGTGCGGGGACTTCTGAGGCGTCGCTGGTGGCTCTGGTGCCGACAGGTTCGGATCCAGGTTCAGAAGATGTGGTGCCATTGGGGTGCAGCCCTTGGGGGTTCCCTCCTTTGGACCACGGCGTCTTTGCCTTGCTGCAAACCCCGTGGGGGTCCCTGTGGTGTCGCGGGAGGTCGCAGGGGCTCGGGGCGTGTCCCGAGGCCCCCTTGGTCCTCTGGGCAGGCAGCGGCCTTGGCCGAGGTGACGCCGTTCAAGCGCTGGCGGCGCCACAGGGGCTAGCGGGAGGTCAGGGACACGTCTCGACCCCCCCCTCGTCCCTCCACGCAGGCGGCTGCCTTGTCAGGGTCGAGTCGATACCTTTTCGGCGCCGTTCCCTCGCCGCCCCGTATCCGACTCAGTCGCGGTCTCCTGCGCCGCCGCCTTGTTACGGAGATCATTCCGGCGTCTCCCTCGGCGCCGGTCGACGCTGACCTGCCTCCGGTCGCAGACCGGCGTCGGGTGGTTGATTCGTCTTCAGACGCCTCCTCTTCTCCAGAGGTTCGGCGCTTGCAGGTTTCGTCCTCGCCAGAGACGGGCCACCGCGTCGTGGCTTTTTCCCCTATGTCGTCTAAGGGTAGCTCTTCGCCATCACTGCGGCCGTGGACTTCGCCGGAGGCACCGCAGGTTCCCCACTCCTCGGTTCCCCTTCCTCCTTTCTGGACTTAGCCTTTCCTTCCTCTGGTTGATCTGGGGGATGGCCGCCTTAGCTTGCAGCCATCGCCCACTGACGAGCTGCTTTTCCACCACTGGGCCCTACGGAGGCAGGTGCTGCCTTTATCGGGCTGTTTCCACGGCTGCGGAAATTTTGCACCTGGGTGATCCAGCTGCCCATTTCCCCACCGATCATCTTCTGGATGTCCTCCATCAGGGCTCTTGTGGTATAGGGGCGCAATATCTTTGCCTCCACCAGTGTGGCTTTGCCGGCCCTGAACACTCTTTGTGTTTTCGCTAGGGCCACTTCTTGCTTGCTGGATTCGGCGGAGTCCCTTATGTCTGCCGCCTCTCAGGAGGGTGCCTGTGTTGATCTGCGGAACCATGTCTTGGATGGCCAGGAGCTGGCAACGTTTATTCTTTGCTCTGCTTTGGACGTTTCAGAGGTGCTTGGTCGTGCCATGGCTTTTTCGGTCGCCTTCGTTGACATGCCTGGGATAGTGTGGTAGTGGAATAGGGATAGCCTGGATAGTGTGTTCTGGGAGAAAGTTCAGGAGCGGCTGGTGGACCTTCCCTTTTACGGCGCTCTCTTGTTCCACGCCCCTACAGATTCGGCCATTCAGAGGTTCGGTCGTCTTCCCCCCCCCTGTGAGAGTTGGTCCGGATTTTGGGAGGTGTTATTCCGTTGGGGCGGCTCGCCCCTGTTGTGTGCTCTGTGTGATTACGGTGCATTCAAGTCCTTTTGTTAGGACTGTGATGCTGTTGGCTGCTGGCCCGGGCCTTTTCTGATTGTGGTTTTTGGTTTTGCTAAGCCGTGTTGGCCCTGAGATTAGGCCTTCTGTTTTTTCTTATTGGCTGATTGGCAAGCTGTCTGCGGGTTCTCCGCAGGTCTTTTCTGGTTTTCCTCTGCTGCGGAAAGTTTTTTCCTAAGAGGGTTCCTGTGTATTGGGACGTAACATGCCCTTTGTGGGGTATTGGTAGCTATTATATAGCTCTGTCATATGCTGGGAAGGTGTGGTCACCTTCGGGCCTCTACTCTCCGTGGCGTTACGGTATTTTGCAAGTGCGATCCTTTTGTGGTTTTGGGATGGCTTGAAGTGCTCCCAGGGTTGTCCTTCCCCGGGGTCTCTGCTTGATAGCCTGCTGTCTGCGGCCTTGCGTCATAGCTCTGCCTGATTCCACTTCTTTTTTGGGCAGTGTGTGCAAACTCCTCCCTTGGGGCATCTCCGGGCCCTTGGACTTCCTGGCCTCTGTCTTCGGCTGGCCTGTCCTGGGTGCACCGTTCCGTGGTGTTGTCTGCAGCTGGCTGTGCATGATGTTCTTCTGCATCACTGTGTCTTCTGTCACTTTAGCGGGCAGTCGTCCTTGCCTTGTCCGCTGCTTGAGGCTGGGGTGTGTTCGCCCTTCTTCCAGTGGGCCCAGCCTTCAGTTCGGGAACGGCTGGTGGACCTTCCCTTTTATGGCGCTCTCTTGTTCCACGCCCCTGCAGATTCGGCCATTCAGAGGTTCGGTGTCGTCCCCCCCCCCCCCCCCCCCCTCCCACCCCCCGCCTGCCACTCCCGCTCCCCCTCCTCTTCTCCTCCTCAGTGACCTGTGAGTTGGTCTGGATTTTGGGAGGTGTTATTCCGTTGGGGCGGCTCGGCCCTGTTGTGTGCTCTGTGTGATTACGGTGCATTCAAGTCCCTTTGTTAGGACTGTGATACTGTTGGCTGCAGGCCCGGCCTTTTTCTGATTGTGGTTTTTGGTTTTGCCAAGTCGTGTTGGCCCTGAGATTAGGCCTTCTGTTTTTTCTTATTGGCTGATTTGCAAGCTGTCTGCGGGTTCTCCGCAGGTCTTTTCTGGTTTTCCTCTGCTGCAGAAAGTTTTTTCCTAAGAGGGTTCCTGTGTATTGGGACGTAACATGCCCTTTGTGGGGTATTGGTAGCTATTATATAGCTCTGTCATTTGCTGGGAAGGTGTGGTCACCTTCGGGCCTCTACTCTCCGTGGCGTTACGGTATTTTGCAAGTGCGATCCTTTTGTGGTTTTGGGATGGCTTGAAGTGCTCCCAGGGTTGTCCTTCCCTGGGGTCTCTGCTTGATAGCCTGCTGTCTGCGGCCTTGCGTCATAGCTCTGCCTGATTCCACTTCTTTTTTGGGCAGTGTGTGCGAACTCCTCCCTTGGGGCATCTCCGGGCCCTTGGACTTCCTGGCCTCTGTCTTCGGCTGGCCTGTCCTGGGTGCAACGTTCCGTGGTGTTGTCTGCAGCTGGCTGTGCATGGTGTTCTTCTGCATCGCTGTGTCTTCTGTCACTTTAGCGGGCAGTCGTCCTTGCCTTGTCCGCTGCTTGAGGCTGGGGTGTGTTCGCCCTTCTTCCAGTGGGCCCAGCCTTCAGTTCTACCTCTCCTCCCTGGGGGTTGATGTTGTTCTTGAGTTTTTTGTGCCTCTTCGGGCACCGTCTGTCCCTGCGGGGTGTTGGGTGGTTCTTCCTGGGTAACCTTGGGCTACCCTTTCTGCTTCTGCCTGCCTTATTGCTGGAGGCGCCATTCTGTCTTGTCTATTTCTTTCCGGCTGTGATAGGCTCGACTGCCCTCTTCACTGGGTGTGTTCCCGGTGGGGGGGGGGCTTGCCTTTGCTCTACCTCTTCTAGTTGGAGTCTCTAGGTTGCTCTTCTTCCTCTGTGCTCCTCTTCATTGTCTTCTGGTGGAGATTCTTTGTGCCTTGTATGGGCCTGGGGTGCTCTGGTCCCCCCTTTTGCCTTGCCTTTGTTCTCCTGCTGAGTGAGGGCGGGCTTCATCTTTTCTTGTCTCCTGCAGCCCCTTATAGGGTCAGTGGTCTTCTAGATGTAGGGGTTCCCCTTTGCCTGGGGGACAGGGCTCTTCTTCCTGTCCGTTTGCCTAGTCTCCTGTGGGACCCTCTGTTATGTCCAGGCTGCTGGGGTCCTCTCGCAGACCCTCCTTCCCCTTGGGTATGGCTAGGGTATCTACTCTACGTTAAGGAATCTGCGGCTTGTAGTCTCTAGCAGATGTACAAGTTACTTACCTTCTTTAACGATGTATCTGGTAGATACGGTTCTAGCCGCAGATTTCTTTACGGCCCTGCCCTTCCTCCCCGTTCTGCGAGGACCTTCGGCTTGGTCTTCTGCACTCGTCTCCCTGTGGGTAGCTATGTCTTCTGTGAGTGCATTCTTCGTTTCTTTCCTGGAAGGATGCTTCGTCCTGTTTATTTGTTCCGTTCCTCCATTTTTGGCCATTGGAGGATGGGTTTATAGGTACTCCTGTACTCTTCCGTTCTGGTTGCTCCAGGTTGGGGCCTACCTTCACCCCCCCTTTCTCTTCCTCTTTCATTACTACGGTTTCTGGCTCCTTTGCTATCCTCTTGGTTGGGCTCTTTTGGCTGGGCCTATGCCCTTTGTTCCTTGTGGGGGATGTTACATTCTTTGATGGGGCTGTCTTGGAGTATTGTCTTTACTTGTTTGTCCCGGACTTGTTCCTCATTGTCATTGATTGGGGTTGTAGTCCTGCTACATGTTATCGTGACGGTTTTTCATATGTCCTCCAGGGTGGCTATTTGCGTACTGGCAGGATTGCTGCTCAGGGCGGTGCCCTGTTCTTTCTTCTTTTCCCTGGTTTTAGGAACTGCAGAGTCTGGCACTGTCCCTTATGGTGGTGTTCCTCATAATTTCTTTTTTCCATTTTTCTGTTGTTTTCGCACACTGTTCCTATACACTCACAGTTTTATCTAATGGCTCCGGGTTGTGGCGCGGAAAAGTTTTCCGAAGAAAACTGACGTAGGCTCGCCGGGTTGGGATTTATGTGACCTCGCTGACGTCACGTACGCGGACAACGTCAGGGCGGAGTCGTGTGATGCCATCCCCCCGGCGCACAGGGATGCTGTGGCAATTTTATTTTTCAGATCCAGTCTCACGCCTGGGTATAGTTCTACGTAAAGGAATCTGCGGCTAGAATCATCTCTACCAGATACATCGTTACCGAAGGTGAGTAACTTGTACTTCTGAACCTGTGCAGCCATTGAACCTTTCCAGGTTTACTATCATTAATTTCTTCTACCGAAAATATGCCCATCACTGGTACAGTACACTTGTGTTGATCATTATATCTTCATTAGCAATTTAAAGAGTTTTACGAAAATGTTGGCAGATTTTAATCACATGGACGAAGATACTGGCTGTCATGTTGATACTGAATTGCTGATAAAAAGAGAAGCTGCTGCTAGGTTCCTTGGAAAGAAGGTGGCCCTGACTGGGCAAATACAAAGAGGTCAATAGTACACATGCCCCCATCTAGAATTCTATCTGCTGGTATGAGCAGCTGATGGTTCTTGTGATGATTTGGGGATCCTCCTATGTAGAGACAGACTTGGAGGGTAAGTTGATGCTCAACTAATATTAAATCCAGAATAGGCCTATAGTGCCATGGTATACAGATCTCTGAATAGGATTCTGGCTAGTAAAAAGAATAGTTGCTGTGCTGATAATACATATTACTGATGAGAGAACAAATAGGTGTACAGCAAGTTCTTGGCTACAGGAGATTAAGGTGGTTGACAGTGCTTTGTAATACTGGTTTCATATTTCTACACACAAGCTGATGTGATGAGACTGCATATCCACTGTGCCTGAAAGAAACTAAATGGACAGCAAGTTGGTGCTTTGCCAGTAGTGCTAATAAGCTTGGTGGCTACTCTCTTCCTACCCCTGCATAGGTTACTGACTTCTGTGAGCACTGTCAGATATCTTCAAGTGGCCTAGTCTTCAAGGGTGAATGGGAACTCATTGAGGAGTAACTGTTGTTTGTCTGGAAAATATGATGCTGCTTCTCTAAATGAGAGAAAGGACCAGCTAATTTTTTTAAGGAGATACCTTCGGTTGCGCATGTCTGTTGATGGCTTCATTCAAATTTAGCTTCTAAATCTCATTAGGTTCACAAGCTATTATCATTAAATCACTGAGTCTCTTGTCTACACATGTATTGCTCAAATAATGTTTTATCCTTTTTAAACAGGGGAAGAATCTCAGATATGTAGCAGTTATAATAGGTAATGTAAGAACTAGATGTAAAAGATCCTAGATCTGAGGAAACCCTCCTGGTAGGTACATTAGATACTGCCTGACAGAGTGAATACGTGGTACTTTCTTGTCTGAAAGATATGATTTTGCAGTTTCCAGTTCGAACTGCGGAAGACTTTGGTCTACTGCAGCCGCTGGATATTTGTTAACAATAGTGCAGAGGAAAAGTAAAAAACAAATAGCTTTCGGATTGAACATTTCAACAGCAGACATGAGCCCATGTTGTCTGTAAATCAAGTATCAAACACATTTACAAATCTATCCAAAGTAGAGAAATTAAGTTCCTGCTTTAAGTCCTCAGACAGTTGAGTTTGACTTTCTGAGACATTAAAATGGTTGGGTCTTTACTCCACAGAGGTACTGAGAAAATAATCTGTCAGGTTGTTAGTCAAATTATGGTGTCTGTAAGGTTGAGCCCTTGGATTGGCTTTTTCTTGAATTTGAATGCTAAGTACTTAGCCTCACTTAACAATTTGGCCTCACTAAATTACTTCTTGTTGACTTAATTAGATCAAATGCTCTCGGCAAGTCAAGGTCTTTGCTCTGTAGTACTTTGGATAGACTGTGAATCTTTCGGAGAATGAGTTCCATACACTGCAATGTAAACAAGATACCAACCTTTTCTATATTCTTAAGAAGTCATTCGGCTTCTGAAGTAGCCTCCTTGTCACGTTGTCATTCTATTACACGTAGAACAACGCTAATCGACCTAGACCGCATCTGTACTTTCCTAACAAAGGAGTACCAGTAAAACCACCTCTTACCTGAACATCTTTCTAGATCCATTGCATACAGATTACTCTCTGAGCTTTCACAAAGAGCTTATGCCTTGGTGAACTTTGCAAAAGTAAAACCTAAACTGCTTGCAGTGTTGAAAAGAAATGTTTTACTGGTTGTATGTTAGTTTCTGTTTATTTTTTATTTTTTAAGAGTTATATAGCTTGTTCTAGACCCGAATTTATTGGCTATCAGATCGCTTTACATGAGCACCAGTTTAGTATCAGATGGACACATTCTTTTTTTTTTGTTAGGCACGGGGAGATTAAGTGATTTGCCCAGAATCACAGGATGTTGAGCGTTCCTGCCGAGACTCGAACCCTGTTCCCCAGCTTCGAAGTCAACCTCTCTAGACATAAGGTTACATCCTCTAAGGTTTAGGCAATTGGCATGGCAGTGTATATAAATTGCTTGTGATGCCATCTCTTATTTTTACTTGGACACCATTTAAACAGCCAGTCATAATGGATGCTCCCTCGTTGTACTGTGCAACACATTTCTTCCTGTCACATCCAGCTTTCTGTACTGCTTCAACAATGGCTGTAGAAAGTGTGGAAGCATCTAACTTCTCCATATGGTAACATATTAGTGTATTCTTCTGAACATTTCCATCACCATCAACAAGTGGATAATAAAACTCAGCTGCTCTTTATGCGATACATCTTTGGTTTCATCGACTAGCGCGGCAAAATATTTGATCACTTTTTCGACAATACGCTCACAGACAAGTGATGCCAACAGAGTGGCGATAGAGACCGGAAGGGAATCTCGTTTCGGTTAGGTTTTTTTATGTACAACAAAGAATTTCCTTTGTTCCTCTGCTTGGTTGGGGTTGCTCCAGTCTTCATCAAGGTGTTGGTCTAGGCTTCCGTCATTCACCCACCGGTCTGGGCCCCATAGAAACAAAACAAGAAAACCAGGGTCAGTATGGAGGAAGAATATAGCTTCCTCCTAGAGGGAAAGGGGCATGAGGGAAGTATCACCCAGATACCGCCACCATTGTGTAACTTTACGTGTCCTCCCTCTATGATGATTCCCTCCCCTGCCCGTACCCTGAAAATCCCCAGATCTTCGCCCGTACCTTATATAGCCACCCTCCTCCTGGAGAGTGGCAGGGCGATGCGTGGTCCTGTTGGCCTCCTGGCGTCTAGTTCTCCTTGAGGACGGCATCTCTAGCCACGTCTCTCCTCAGCTCCTCTGTCTCTGCAATACTCTTCGGCTTCGGCGGCTTTGCCTCCTCACCCTCTGTCCTTGCCTCGTCTTCCGCATTCGTCACGGCTCCCGGGGTTCTTGATCCGTCCCGCTCTTCACCCGATAGGAATATTGAGGGAAGCGTCTCTGGCCACACCCCTTGTGGCTCGTCCTGGTGGCTGTTGATAATTCCCTTAAAGGGCTACTCCAGGTGTCGGTAGGGAAATAAGGCACTACAGTCCGATGTCCGTCATCCGTCTCCTGACACAGACATACCATGTCAATTTGGCATCAGGAGAGGTATAGTGCCCATACCTCCTGGACATAGTTTCTTTTAACCTCTCATCTTTATCAGAATTAATCTCTAACAATTTAGTGAAATGTCCTCTATTGTGAGAAGGTGCAGTTTCCTCTGTGGCATGGAATGCAAGTCCTTGACAACCCAAGAAACAAACTACCTTAAGCAGCTGCTACACATGTTGTCTATTCTCCTCAATTTCCTACTCCGCACCTCTGACTATCATGGAAGTAACTGACTGCTGATGGTTGTTAGGCTGCTGTAATCTTTTGAAGTTGGTCCAACTGTTGTATAGCATTTTAGGACCCTACTGTAATTTTCCCGATTCATGCCCTTATATAGGTATAAATCACCATATCCTTATATAGGCATAGAAATCATAACCATATTTAGACATAGCTCAAGCAGTCCAAATACGGCAATATGTACCTCTGAGCTATGCTTATATATGGGAACAATTGGCCTATGTTAGGCTAGAAAGGTCCATCTCTAAGTAACAACAAATGTATATATGTCACCACTACCATTGACCCTACCCTTCCTTTTCTTCACAACGAGAGCACTGTAAATATTGAATGCACTATTACCTGATTGGAGCAACTGTGTTGCTAACCATTAATGTTTTGACTTTATATTGCATTTAATGCCTGCATAATTCATGGAATTAAATTCCGGTTCTTTGAATCATATTAAAGCTCTAAGCGGTGAATGCTTTTTCCATTGTATGTGTTTTTAAGAAAGTACTACCACGACCACTTCTAGAGTATACTGCAACAAATAAACAGCATCTTTAAGGACTGAATACTCTGCAAAAGGATGTTTTTTTTTATTTTCCATTAAACCTATGGAATGCAGTTAAGGTGAATGTTTGAAATTTTGCTGAACTGGGTCATTATAATGATTCAGTGACAAGTGGTCTGCCAATAATTGACTTGTTGGGTGGGAATTTGATGTTGGTGTCTGACTAGTTTCTCTGATTCGAGGTGTCTCTATTATGTCACGCCTCAAAAAAGTGCTGGCTGTGTTGTAATCACAGAATGATAAATCAGCAAAGGCCAGCCAGTAAAGTACCTTTGTCTAAGCTGCCAACATAAGATAAATCCTCATACTCAGTGTGAGATGAGCACTCAGCACTGTCAGCATGTAAAGAAATGTCAGTCATGTCAACAATGGCAGAACTATCGTCTGCACAGGGAGAAGCTGGATGTGGTGGAAGGGGCATGGATTTGCACAATGGAGGGAAAGGAGAAGGGGGGTTAGGGGCAGCAAGTTTGAATGGGGCAGAATAATGGGCAATGCCAGGAAAAGACCCTGCATCCAGCCCCTCTGCTGTGCATGTTGATGGACATCTTACTTTGTTACAAAAACCCTAAAAATTCATTGAAAAAAACAAAGGTTAAAGTGACATATGTAGGAATTGTAAGAATATCTAACTTTACATGAACTAAACCTTATCGGGTCGTGGCTAAGCGCAGACGGAGATGGCCACTGACTAGCGCGGCTCCGACGAAAGTCCACCAATAACCCCCAAATATCAATGTAATTTATCTGAAGGGGAACCAAATACACCAGCAGAGTGTCCAGAGCCAGCGCTGGAGCGAATCTGAGAGCAGACTAATTCGAGGCTCTCGAGATATCTGAGGCCGGAGGTCGGGTCTAGCCAGCCTGCAGAAGCCTCGACATGGCGTGAACGGCGTAGACTGAGTCGGGCTATTGAGGGAGGCTGCCTTAAGACTCGGGGAACCGCGGGTGAAAACTCAAAAGGAAAGGGCGAACGGAGACCAGCGCTCATCAGGTGAGCTTCAAGTACTGGAGATACAGGGCGGAATCGGGCCCAAAGCACGTCGTCCCAGGGGAGGAATCGAGCGAGCAGATTCCCCCCCCACCCCCCCACCCCACCCACCCCAGAGCCAAGCCGCAATCCAGTGAAGACGAAGACAGCACAGAGAGACGTATTGGGAAGCACGAGCAGCGGGGAGAAATGCGGTGGGGACGGGTTCTCCCTACTCCACCCCCGCCAGTTCAACAGTGACGAGGCTCCATCTAGAGGAAATAAACATTTGAAAGAGACGCCCCCTCCCCAGCTGCGTGGAGGAATGGAAGGCCTAGCAGAAAGTAATTTAGGGGCAGAAGACACCAAGGGACCTAATCCCCACGAATTAAGTACTGCCCTCCGGCCTCAACTACTGACACATGGAGACTGAGTGGAGCAGCTGTCCCCCTGGCAGTAAAAGGGACATTGAGGCACTCTTCTGCTGCAATTTCCAACGGCTTGGCAGGGGCCCAGGTGATTAGACTTCCAAATATAAGGGCAGACAGTTGGCCTAGACTCTATAGCACGGGCACTGCGCACTCCAGAGGAAAGTTAAAAGGCGCTGATAACCATGTACAAGGGACCGGTCCAGCAGCGTGATAAAAGACGATACTGGGATTAAAGTTGCTGAGGGCGAATAAAAAAGACATTAAAAAAAAGTTGCTGCGGGTGGGTTGGCTACCCTGCTCCTAGCGATAGCCTCATAAACTCACATGTAGCTGATGGGAGGGGGGGCACCAGACTAAATTGGACAAATTTGCGACAAGCAGAACCCACACCAGAGAGGTAGAGGAGCGTGCCCCTGACTTCTTCCAATGCCCAACAGCCTGCAGATGCAGAGCAACCTTCTCTTAAGGACATTAGGAAAGCCATAAATACAGTGCGACTATCCTTTGAACAAAGAATTGATGCAGTCACGAATGAAGTTGCTTTACTCAGAGCAGATTTGCGAAAAGCGAGAGACAAAGTAACCACAATGGAGACTACAATCGCAGGTATCCAGACAGACTCACTGGCCACGCAGCAACAAGTAAAGAAACTTCAGGCCAGGAGTGGGCCACCTATTCGTTATGAAAAATAGTGAGATCATCTTTTTCCCAGATTTCACGGTGAGGGACCGGATAAAGCGACGGTCCTTCACCGAGATCAAACAGGAACTGCGTAGGAGAGAAGTGAAGTACTCCATGATTTTTCCAGCGAAATTGAGGGTGGAAGCGGAGGGCAGGGCCTGGTTTATGGAGAACCCAGTCGTGGCGAAGGAATGGCTGGAGGGTTGGACGGTTGAGGGCGGAAGTAGTCCCAAAGAACGACATGGGAGATAGGCAATCGCTGCAGAAATACGAGATGCAGCTGAACAGCACCAACGGGGCTAGCCAAAGCCCAGAGGGAGGCGAATAGAGTTCGACGATTTGCCCTGGATCAACGAAATGGACACAGCTAAGTACAATAGGTCAGGGGTGCCATATATAGAATTAAGCGAGATTTGAAATGAAAAGAGACATGTTGATGCAAAGAGACTTATTTATTTACCTGACCTTGATGGGTATTAACAGGTTCCCTTATACACAGAGGGGGTGACGGGTGGAGGATGGGGTAGGCCCCGCAGGCCCCACGAGATTATACAGAACGAGGGTGGGCGACAGGCACTCTGCATAGTTGGGTACCAGGCAGATCTAGAACTGAATTGCAGGGAGGGGGGTATTGTTGTTCGGGGTTTAAACTTAAGATTGCAACAGGAGGGGAGGGGGGCAATGGGCTATTAAAGATAGGGGGTTCAGAGACACAATGTTTAGCTTCTTGATAGGCAGACTGATAAAGGCTGGGATACGTAGTGCAGCTGTTGGATATAGTGACCGGGATGATTTAGGGTTTACGCAGAGGCGACGACTAGTACACCTGAATACTAAGTGGAATACTGAACTGCACACTCATTATGAAAGTTAATGATGAGGGCAGAGGCCTGGGCTTGAGACTCCTCTCATGGAATGTGAATGGGCTGGGGGACAGAATCCAGGGAGGAATGGTACTCCAGTATATAAAACGACACACCCCTGATATAGTTCTTCTCCAGGAGATGCAACTCGAGAGAAATACCTCTAAAGCCCTGGATAGACGCGGTGATAAATTGATTGCTCATGCGGGATTTACTACCGACTCCAGAGGGGTGGCTATACTGCATAGAAGGGCCTTTTCCTTAGAAGTTAGACAAACCTGGGTCAACACTTTGTGACGATACATAGCACAATCTGGGTCCTGGAGTGGGAAGGTGGTAAATATCGTATCGATCTATGTCCCCCAGCAATGCGCACATAAACATTCCAAGACATGGGAGACTTATTGCTGAAGCTTCCAGAGGTAGAACTCCTGATAGGAGGAGATTTTAATGCAGTAGAAACTGGGAGTGTAGATAGATCACCACCGCGACCCACACAAAAAGCTAATTCTAAACTGTCGGAGTTCCTGAGTGCGATGGGACTGGGGGATGTGTGGCATACTTGTAACCCCACAGTAAAAGAGTACACATTTTATTTGGGGGGCCATAATAGTCTCTCAAAAACAGACTAAATCCTCACATTGCCAGATCTAATGGAGAAGTTCAGCGAGATACGACATATGGCAAGGGGAATATCAGACCACTCACTACTATGGGCGGTCTATTCGGCAATAGGGTCCCAACAGGGGGTAAGGATGAAAATAGATGTTTGGTGGCTAAAAATTCCAGAAATCAGAAAGAACTTAATGTTAGCGACAAAAAACTATTTCGAAGAAAACATGGGCTCAGTCCAGTCCGTGCTAAACCTATGGGAGGCGTACAAGCCCGTCATACGGGGACAGGCCATCTTCCCAATAGCTGCTCACAAACAAGAGAAAAACGCAGCAATGGAAATAAATGAGGGTGACATACGAGACATTGAGGATGCGTTAATAGATAGTAATGCAGATGAGGCAAGGCATATCTTAGCTATTAAAACAAAAGAGTATCTGGAACTGGCTATAGTTGCAGCCAAGATCCAGCATATGGCAACCAGGCACAAAGTTTAAGAATTAGGGGATAAGACGGGGAAGCTGCTGGCATGCTTAGACCGGAGAGCGCAAACCCATAGAATAGTCACCACCCTAACCTCCAGAGATGGTGAATAACTCAGGGAGCCCCAAACCATCGCTAATGAGTTTGCATCCTATTACACTGAGGTATATATTCGCCCTCCGGGCTATCGACATTGGAGGAGGCAAAGTAATTGTTGAACGGCATGCCCTTGCCTGCCCTAGACGCAGAGGCCCTGACTCTAACAGAGGGAGACGTAACAGAGGATGAGATAGCACAGGCGATCCGAAATATCTGATCGGGGAAAGCACAAGGACCCAATGGCCTCCCGATTGAGATATATAACATCTCGTCAAACATGGTGAACCCTCATCTCAAAAACATGTACAATGAGAGTCGAGAACGGGGAGCTCTGCCTGAGGCTCAGCGTCTTTCATCAATTGTGGTGATCAACAAGTGGGGCAAACCAAAAGATGAATGCGAGTCATATAGGCCTATTTCATTGATAAACGCGGAAGCAAAAATCCTTGCCAAAGTACTCCCAGATCGCCTTATCCAGGCCATCCCGCGGTTGGTACAACTTGACCAATCTGGCTTCATGCGTAGTAGGAACATTGCGCTCAATCTGTGTAGGCTCAACGGATTGCTGGGAAACAATACAGGAAGATGCAGTGGTCATGTCCCTTGATGCCCGGATGGCTTTCAACACCATAGAGTGGCCATATATGTTTGCAGTGTTGGAAAAATGGAGTTTGGTCCAGACTACAGGGCGTGGGTCAAGCTGCTACACACTGACCCTTTGGCACAGGTGCTGGTCAATAATGCAACATCTCGCAGATTTTCCCTAAGAAGAGGAACGAGACAAGGGTGTCCCCCGTCCCCCTTGATTTTCGCACTAATGTTGGAGCCCCTGGCGTCCTGGGTCTGGAGGGACCTATTGGTTAGGGGTCTATGTTGGTCTCATGAATGGGAGAACAGAATATCCCTATACGCCAATGACATCCTCTTATATCTGGCATCCCCTAAACACGTGATGCACATGGTCTTGAATATATTTACTAATTTTGGGAGATACTCAGACTATAATATAAATTGGTCCAAACCCCCCATTTATGTATCTGATACAGACTACTAGCTGCAGATTCCTTAACGTAGAATTAATGAGACTGGATCCGGAAATGTTTTGCCACAGCATCCCTGCGTGCCAGGGGGACGGCATCACACGACTCCACCCTGGCGTTGTCCGCGTACGTGACGTCAGCGAGGTCACAAGTCCCACCCCGGCGCGCCTACGTCAGTTTTTTCCTTTTCTGCATGCAACGCGGATCCGGTTCGTGCTCCTGGCCTGTTTCGGGCCTTTCCCTTTCGCTTGTCGCGTGTGTGTGTGGGAACAGTGTGCTAATGCCTTCGGGCTTTAAGACGTGCTCGTCTTGTGCGCGCCAGATTTTGGCGACGAATCCTCACCCCATCTCCATGTGGTGTTTGGGAGAACACCAAGACTCCACTGATTGTGAAGCGTGCCAGCAGATGAGACGGAAGTCCCGGCAAGAGCGCCGGATGAAACTTTTTTCTGCCCGCATGTCCAGGTTGGCGTCGTCTCCACGCCCGGCCCCTGCGGAGGGTATCCGGAATCGCCGCCTCAGTCTTCGACATCGTCCTTCTCCCAGGCCCGCAAGAGCTTCGCTCACCTATTGGTAAATGTCACAGTTTGTACCCAAGCGCTGGTTCCCGGCCTGTTGGGGGCGCATCTTCTCCGCGGGTGGTGCGGCCCCGCGTGTCGTCCCCCTATCCGCCGTTTCTTGGTGTGGGGGCGACTAGAACCCAGATGGAGACATATGCGACAGCTTTGCAGGCCTCGTTGGCTTCTCCTCCTTCCCCTCCTGGGACGTCTGCGTATCCCTTGCTGCGTGCGGGGCCCTCCGCGGCGTCACTGGTGGCCCCGGCGCCGACTGGCTTGGATCCAGGTTCGGAGGATTTGGTGCCGTTGGGGTGCGGCCCTTCGGGGGTCCCTCCTTCTGGCCATGGCGCCTCTGCCTAGCCTCAAACTCCAGCGGGACTCCCTGTGGTGTCGCGGGAGGTTGCCGGGCTGTGGGAATCTTGCGCATGGGTGCTCCAGCTGCCCATTTCCCCGTGGATCATCTTCTGGAGGTCCTCCGTAAGGGTTCTGGTGGTAGGGAGCTGCTGCTTCCCTTTAAGGGTTCGCTCCATCTTGTCCGGGGGAACCGGTGCCCCAACACCTTCTGCACCGCCACCATCCGGCGCCGCGTGATCCTGTGTCTTTCCCTCAACCCTTCTACCAGGGGCCCTCTTTTGCAGAATGCCTTTCCCTCTCTGCCGCTGCTGTTGTCTCCCCCGTCACGGGAGGCCCACTGGCTTGACTCCTGGGGGCGTAATGTGTTCGCCTCCACCAGTGCAGCTCTGCGGCCTCTTAACACTCAGTGTGTTTTGGCTAGGGACACTTCTTGCTTGTGGGACTCGGCGGAGTCCCTTATGTCTGCCGCTTCTCAGGAGGGTGCCTGTGTTGATCTGCGGCACCATGTGTTGGATGGCCGGGAACTGGCTGCGTTTATTCTTTGCTCCGCTCTGGTCATCTCGGAGGTGCTTGGTCATGCCATGGCTTCTTCGGTTGCACTTAGTCGACATGCCTGGCTTCGGGACAGGTTGTTCCCGGAGAACGTTCGAGAGCGGCTGGTGGACCTTCCTTTCGATGGCGCTCTTTTGTTCCACGCCCCTGCAGACTTGGCCATTCAGAGGTCCTTGGCAGGGCTTCGGCCTCCTCCTTGTAGGAGAGTAGTATCGGCTTACTATGGTTACCCCCACTTTTTGCTGGTGTTTCACTGTTTTTCGACTTTAGTCTGGCTGGGGCCCTGCTATCCAGAACCCCAGCCTAGCTGCTTCCTCTCTAAATTGATTGCATGTACTTTAGGTACACTCCAGATTGGTTACTGGGTCACCCTTGTGAGTCCCTAGTATATGGTACCTTAGGTACCAAGGGCATAGTACCCCAGAGGCCTACCAGGGGCTGAAGCATGTATTATGTCACCCCTGGGAAGCCTTCCCAAATGGCACTACAGGTCTGCTGCTGCAACCTGGGTCAGGTGGTGCTTGCACCCCTTACTGAGATATAGGCTACCTATATCTACCTTTAATAACAGACACCAGATACATATAAACCTATAAGTCACTACTATGGCAGGCCTTAACAATCCTGAAGGCAGAGTGCTTGGTTTTGTGTGAGAGGGCGCCCATGCATGAGCAGGACCCCTCTGCAGCTTTCTGAATCTATTTTCTGAGGCTGTTCTGTGATACAGCCAGACCATATACTCTTAAGTGCATTATAACCTTGCGGTAAATGCTAACTTTGGAATGGCTGCACCAAAACATGTTGTGTTTGGTGTCACTTTGGAATCCTCCCCTCCCCCTTGCCAGTCCTGGCGACGGGCTAGAATTCCACCCTTCTAGAGGGAGAAGACAGGTACACACTTACCTGACTGGTAAAAATGTAAACGAGCCCCAGCAGCACAAAATGGGTGCTGCAGCCACAGACACAAGTCTGACCACCTGCTGCTGGACCAAACTCCGGCAGGGAAGGCCTGGACAATAGGTTTCCTGTCACAGGGAGATGTAACCACCTCCCCAAACAGGCTTTAGTGTATTGGGGCTGGATGGGTGCATTCAGTGAATTCTTTTCAGACAGTACTGGGGGCACATTTGGTGTCCCTGTGCATACCCCAGTTCAAACCGGTTGCAGGGGCACTTAGACCCTGCTCTGGCACGAAACTGGACAAAGGGGAAGGGGTGTAACCACCCCCACCCTGGGTCCTCCCATAGGTGGGACTCTAGAGTAAGTCCAGCCCCTAAACTCAGTATAAGGATAGGAAACCAGTCCCTAGGACTTTAGGTTACCCTGGACTAAACTCTGCAATATATATCCTGGCACTTCGACATTCTATTTCAACTAGAAGACGGAAGGATCTCCCTTGGGGTCAAGGAGTGACTCCCCTGTTCAAACAGGCACCAAAGAAGCATCTTGCTGGTCTGCATTTCCAAGGCTCCCGCCGGATCCCGAAGGATTTGCGACACAGGACACGGACTTCCAGACATCTCTGAGATCAACACGAGATCACAGCAAAGCTTGAGACGCGTAGCCATCACGAGACGTGCGGCGGGAACTCCTGGACACCGTGCACATTATCTAGTGCACCTACTTCCCGAGCTTTCCCGAAGTTGTGCATTTGGCCACTCGTAGTCCAAGCCCTGAGCACCATCTGCACTGAAGATTGTGGGCCTACACTCCACGAGTGTTCCGTTGGCCCACTTCTAGCATTTCTGCTCGAGGCCCCTTCGCAATCCCTGGTGCGTCGACTGGTGGGTCTCCACGAAAGTAACTCTTTTGTTTCTAGGGCTTCCCTGGTTGCTCCAGATGTGCCCTGACTCCCCTCCAAATGGTGAGTCCCTCAGACCTTGCTGTTCTGCTCCGAAGCCAATCTCTGCATTCTGCGTGGGTTGCTGTTGCCAAGGCTTATCTGAAAGAAACAGGTTAGTATTAGATTCCTTACCTTAGAATATCCCCAGGCGTCAGTCTGGATCCGGAAACTTTTGCGTAGCAGTACCCCTGCGCGTCGGTAGGCATCGTCTGCAGGCGTCCCCTGCGGCTCCGCGTCGTCGGCGTCGTGCGCCGTGATGACATCGCTGGAGTATATAGACGCCGCCTCCACGCGCTGACGTCAGTTCTTCTTTTTTCCGCGCCAGTTAGCGCAGATCCGAAGAGCAGTACTCCGGTCTTTTGACCTAGTTTTTTGATAACTCTAACTCTTTTGGTGCCGGTAGGATGCCCGGTTTTAAAAATTGTGATGGGTGCGACCGCCTGATGTCGGTCACCGACCACCATCGACTCTGCCTCCGGTGCCTGGGCGCGGACCACGACGTCGAGTCCTGCGTCGACTGCCGGGCCTTGACGAGTAAGGCTAGGCGGGAGCGGTCCCGCAAGCTGCTCGAGCTCCGGATGTCGGCCCCGCGTCGAGAGCGGTCCCGGTCCGGCCGGAGGTCGAGGGAGCGGTCGAGAGAACGGTCGCGGAGCCGCCACGAGCGCTCCGGAAGTCGTCACCATTCCTCCGGTTCCTCAGGTAAGCGACACAAGAAGTCGGGGGCGTCGTCATCGCACCCCCGACTCCCCCCGACGCGGCCGGGGGTTCGGGTGGCCCCACCCCCGCGGCTCCGCGTGGGTCGCCGACGCTGCCTGCTCCATACCCGTCGGTCCCTGGGCAAGGCGCGTCGCGCGAGAAGATAGAGGAGTTCCTCATGGCCATGAGGGCGCTGTCTCCTCCGACGGGGCCTACGGCGCCTGTGGTCCCGTCCGGGGGCCCGAGCGGTTCGGGTGCTCCTGCCCCGGCGCCGTCGGGTGCTCCGGCCCCGGCGCCGCCGTCGGCTCCGGCCCCGGCGCCGCTGGGCCCTTCTGGGTCGTCGCGGGCTGGTCACCCGGCCTCTCCGGCGTCGATTCCATCGGGGCAACCCGTGGTGCCGCCTCCGCGCGGCGCTGTGACTCCGCCGGTTCCGGCTGGCGTCGGGGCTCCGGCGCCGGCTCCGGGCGGCGCCACCCCCATTCCCTCTCCAGTTCCGGACGCGGAGTTGGACCGGCGTCGCCCGACGCCGAGTCCGGCGCCGATGGGGCCCATTGACCCCGAGGAGCCGGTCTACATCGTGGAATCCGAGTACGGTGATGATGAAGATTATGGAGAGGGTTGGGAGGGGTCTGAGGACCCTCTGACACGCGAGTGTCAGTATGACGTGGACTGGGCAGGTGACTTGGGTGATGCCAGTGGTCTAGACGAATCACCTAACCCTGGTTTTGTCTCGCCTCCCACTGTGGCGTCGGAGGCTGGGGCTGCCTACTCTGTGGTGCTGATGAGGGCTGCCAAGGCCTTGAACCTTGAGCTCCCCGTCGCAAAGGTGAAGCCTAACATCCTCACCGAGGTCTTCAAACCGCAGTCATGCCCACAGGAGCCTCTGCTGCCGTTTAATGAAGCCTTGATGGACGTTCTGTTGGGCACGTGGTCCAGGCCCGCTTCAGGTTCGCCTGTTGACAGGAACGTTGCCAGGCGCCACCGTCCGTGTCCGGACGACCCTAAGTTCCTGTCCACCCATCCCACCCCTGAGAGTCTGGTGATCCAGGCCTCAACGTCCCAATCCGCATTCCCGTCGGCCCCGCCCAACCGGGAATCTAAGAGGTACGACCAGTATGGCAAGAAAATCTTCTCGTCCCTGAGTGCGGGACTGCGGTCTTGCAATACCGCATGCCTCTTGGGCCGCTACACCCACTCTCTGTGGGATACGGTCGCGGAGTGTCTGCCGCAATGCCCGCAGGAGGTACGGGACAAGCTCGGCCAGACTATGGTTGAAGGCCGGGATGCGGCGAGGTATTCGATCAGGTGTGGTCTTGATACGACCGACTCGCTGGGCAGAGCGATGTCCACGACGGTGGCGATTCGTCGCCACGCCTGGCTGAGATCCGCCAACTTTTCGCCGGATGTCCAGAATGCCTTGATGGACATGCCGTTCGATGGCAGACGCCTGTTTGGCGACAAAGCGGACAACGCGCTTGAGCGCTTCAAGGACTCCAGGGTCACGGCCAAGTCCTTGGGTCTCTCGACCCAGCGCCAGCAAACGGGTTCGTTTCGCTCCTTTCGTGGCCACGGAAGGGGCGGTCCCACACGTGCTGCCAGCCACGCACCGCAGAACACTTCTCAACGCGGTGGCGGCCGTGGCTTCCGCCGTGGTGGCGGTCGGGGACCGCGGCGAGGTCAGGCCACACCTCCCCCCGCAGCAGCCTCCAAATCCTCCTAGTCCGAGCTTTCAGGCCCATGTGACGCCAGTGGGTGGCAGGGTTCGCCATCACCACTCCCACTGGCGCACTATCACATCGGACAGGTGGGTGCTGCAGCTCGTCCGAAGGGGCTACTCCCTCCCCTTCGAGACCACTCCTCCAGCCATGCCACCGCAGAACCACCGTGTGTCGGGGGACCACTTGACACTTCTGCAGGAGGAAGTTACGGCCCTCTTGGCCAAGGGGGCCATCGAGCGCGTTCCTGGGCCAGAAGTAGGGTGTGGTTGCTACTCCCACTACTTTCTGGTACCCAAGAAGGACAAGGGGGGCCTGCGTCCTATCTTGGATCTACGGAACGTCAACGGCTTCCTCCGGAAGGAGAAGTTCAAGATGTTGACTTTGGCTCAGGTCTTGGCTGCTCTAGACCCACTAGACTGGATGGTAGCGTTGGACTTGCAGGATGCGTATTTTCACATCCCCGTCCTGCCGGCCCACCGGCGTTACCTGCGGTTCACGGTAGGCCACGAGCACTTTCAGTTTACCGTGATCCCTTTCGGCCTTACCAGCGCCCCACGGGTGTTCACGAAAGTGATGGCGGTGGTCGCAGCTCATCTGCGCCGGTTAGGGGTTTCAGTCTTCCCCTACCTCGACGACTGGTTGTTGAAGGCGGGCTCGCCCCAGACAGTCGTCCACCACCTCCAGATGACGGCAGACCTCCTGCACGAGCTGGGGTTTTCCATCAACGTGCCGAAATCACACCTGTGCCCCTCTCAACAGCTCCTTTTCATAGGAGCGGTTCTCGACTCGGCGCAGTTTCGGGTTTATCCTCCGGAACGGCGGGTCCGGGATATTCAGGCTTTGATTCCCATCTTTCAGCCGTTATCCCGGGTCTCGGTCAGGTTGACGCTGCGGCTTCTGGGACTGATGGCCTCCTGAATCCTTCTGGTGCATCACGCCCGGTGGCGGATGCGGGCTCTGCAGTGGGACCTGAAGTTTCAGTGGGCCCAGCATCAGGGCAACCTATCCGACCACGTCCTGATCTCGGAGGGCACTGCGTGACAGTTGCAGTGGTGGCTCACGGACCGCGATTGGGTCAGGGGCAGATCCCTCTCCCTTCCCCAACCGGAGCACGTAGTTGTGACGGACGCGTCCCTCCAGGGCTGGGGAGGCCACTTGGGAGAGGCAGAGATCAGAGGCATCTGGTCTCCGGCGGAGTCCCGGCTCCATATCAACATGTTGGAGCTGCGGGCGATTCGCCTAGCACTGAAGGCATTCCTCCCCTTTGTCAACGGGAGTGTAGTGCAGGTGTTCACGGACAACACCACCGCCATGTGGTACTGCAACAAGCAGGGCGGAGTGGGGTCGTGGACCCTTTGCCAGGAGGCTCTGCGCCTCTGGCAATGGCTGGAACGTCAGGGCGTGACTCTGACGGTTCAACACCTGGCAGGTTCTCTGAACGCCAGGGCGGACGAACTCAGCCGTCGGTGCTCGGTGGATCACGAATGGCGTCTGAACTCGGACGTGGCGAAAGGCCTCTTTCTGCAATGGGGAGAGCCTTGGTTAGATCTATTCGCCACAGAAGAGAACGCGCAATGTCATCAGTTCTGCGCGTTGGAGTTTCCAAGACGGCGCTCGCTCGGCGACGCCTTTCGGCGCGTGTGGAGTTGCGGTCTATTGTACGCCTTTCCGCCTATACCACTTCTGCCCAGAGTGCTGAAGAAGATCAGGCGCGACCGGGCCCAAGTTATCCTTGTGGCTCCGGACTGGGCTCGAAGGTACTGGTATCCCGAGCTACTCAGCATGTCAGTCGGTCCCTCGATCCGCCTGCCCCTTCAGGAGGACCTTCTGTCGCAGCAGCAGGGGACGGTCCTCCACCCGAACCTGTCCAGTCTCCACCTCCATGCTTGGAGATTGAGCGGCGACAGTTGAGGCCATTTGACTTGCCTCCTGAAGTCTGTGATGTGATTCTGGCAGCCAGGCGTCCCTCCACAAAGTCGGTATACGCCTGCCGGTGGAACAGATTTGTGGCATGGTGCACAGCAAAGGCTGTGGATCCCCTTTCTGCCCCTCTCTCCGAGGTTCTCCTCTTTCTCCTCTCTCTTGCCCAGCAGGGCTCTGCTCTGGGCACTATCAAGGGCTACCTTTCTGCCCTTTCCGCCTTCCTACGGCTTCCTGATCAGCCATCTTTGTTCAAGTCCCCTATTGTACTGAGATTCTTGAAGGGCATCACGCACATGTATCCACCTGTTCCGTTCGTGATGCCTCAGTGGGACCTGAACCTGGTTCTGACTTTCTTGATGTGCGCTCCCTTTGAGCCGCTTCATTCCTGTCCTCTCCGTCTTCTCACTTTAAAGACGGCCTTCCTGGTTGCCATCACCTCTGCCAGGAGAGTGAGTGAGCTCCAGGCTCTTTCTGTAAAACCTCCTTTCTTGTCCGTTCATCCTGACAAGGTGGTTCTTAGAACTAGACCTTCTTTCCTGCCCAAAGTAGTTTCTGCTTTTCACATCGGGCAGTCCATCACCTTACCCTCCTTCTTCCCGCCTCCGCATCCTTCAAAGGATGAAGAGCGGCTCCATCGTCTGGACCCAAAATGTGCGCTTTCATTTTATATGGATCGCACACGCCAGTTCCGGGTGGATGACCAACTGTTTGTTGGCTACGTGGGTGAGAAGAAGGGAAGGGCGGTACAGAAACGAACCATTTCTCGATGGGTCGTCCTGTGCATCAAAGCATGCTACTCTTTGGCTCGGAAGGAGCCCCCTGTTGGGCTGAGGGCCCATTCCACTCGGGCCACGGCGGCTACTACTGCCTTGGGCCGGGGAGTCCCTTTGCAGGACATTTGCCAGGCGGCTACGTGGGCCTCGCTGCACACCTTTGCGAGGCATTACTGCCTGGACAGTCAAGTCCGGAGGGACGGCTTCTTTGGCCGTTCGGTCCTCCAGGATTTTCTGGTGTAGGATTGTATTGGTTCGCAGACCCACCACCGGGGTTGGTATTGCTGGGGTATCTATTCTAAGGTAAGGAATCTAATACTAACCTGTTTCTTTCAGATGAACAAGTTACTTACCTTCGGTAACGATATATCTGTAAGAAACAGTAGTTAGTATTAGATTCCTTACCGCCCCGCCCATCCTCCCCGTTCTGCGAACTGATACCTAGGGTTAAGGACATCCCTTTTAGGGCCCTAGTTTCACATGGCACCAGTGTTGGTTCTCACATGGCTCTGCGTGTTCTGGCGCGGAAAAGCTGTGTGCAAAGAACTGACGTCAGCGCGCGGAGGCGGCGTCTATATACTCCAGCGACGTCATCACGGCGCACGACGCCGACGACGCGGAGCCGCAGGGGACGCCTGCAGACGACGCCTACCGACGCGCAGGGGTACTGCTACGCAAAAGTTTCCGGATCCAGACTGACGCCTGGGGATATTCTAAGGTAAGGAATCTAATACTAACTACTGTTTCTTACAGATATATCGTTACCGAAGGTAAGTAACTTGTTCATTGGGTCTAATTCCGGTTACCTACATCGCAGCACTCGACATCTGACGTGGGACAGCTCGAATCCAGCTCCTGGTTGTCGTCCACGCCTCCTGGTCCTCGTGGCTGAAGAGTCAATCTTCACCTTCTGCCTCCCTGGTCACTGGCAAGTGACCCAGACTCTGTCCCCCCTGCTTTCAGCTTCTTCAGATCTCCAATCCACCTTTGGATCCATCCGGACACTTTATACTTGGTCGCCTGCAGCGTTTTTCCACAGCTCGCCATAGAAAAAGACGACGAAACCCGACAGGAAAAGGCACCTATGCACCCGGCTTCCCTGGGTGAGGTAACATGAGTACTTCGGTGCTCCAGTGGGCCTTGACTATCGAGCTAACTAGTTCTCAAGGGGTTTGCTCCAAGTCCACTTCTAAGTGTCCCTATGTCGCGGAGGAGTGGGGTTGGGTTGGGTAGCGAAGCAATGACCGGCCGAACAATACTAGGTTTCAGGGTTTTCATTTGAATACACAAAGAATAGGATATCCATCCGAAGACTGGTATGGGCACGGCAGGCTTGCTTCTGGGGTTGGGGGGAGGAAGTTCGATCCTTGTATCCGCCGTCCTTTGAGGAGGTCTCGTCTCTTCAGGGAAGTGGTCTTCGGATTATCTCCAGCGGGATAGGAGAGAAGAGAGACCATATATATAAGGAGTGGGTTCGACGACTACTAGGTTCAAATAGGGGACGGGGATGTGAGGATTCACCACGGGCTGCCACCATGCACTCATTCGACTAAAAGAATGCAGAGAATTGGGAGGGTGTGTACAAAAAGGAAAAACAAAACACAGACCCGTGACCTCCCCAGACTATTCTACCCAGTCCCTCTCTGTGAAAAGGCAAAGCGCAGTATACGGTTTCGTACCTTCTCCAGCCACACTTCCCCAGAAGCGGGGCGAATCGCGGTATCGTTGGCCTCCTAGCCCTTCGGTCCTCCTGACCCCACCGTCTCCAGCTCCGTCCGTTCTCCTTCCGCTGTCTTCAGTACGCTCCTCCAGCTCCTGCTCCCAAACTCCGACTCCACCACCGCCTTTCGCAGCTTCACGTCCCGCTGGCGTTCCTTTAAGCGCCTCTTCCGGGTTTGAGAGGTTCATTGACGATGACGTCAGGGGTGTGGACTCCGCCTCCGGGGAAGCCCAAGCCGCGGTTAAGGGGCCATACGTGTCCTGTGGACGGGGTGGAAACGAACAGCCATTAATGTCCCCACCCTGTCCGTCATCGGCAGAGTCCCTGTGACACCCTAATCTTCAAAATTCTAATCGCAACTTTCTCCATAGAAGTCGATGGTGATTCACAGCTGTGTTTAGACATTGCACACGTCCCCCATGGGTCTCCTGCGTCACTACCTTGGGTGGTTCCCCTGCGTCATTACCTTGGGTGGTTCCTGGTTGCCCCAGCGTTTCTACAGGCAATAGGCCTTGTCTCTGTCTGTCATGGTTCTTATACCACTTTCTTAGTATATGGTTTGTGACGCCCCTAGGGCCAGACGTATACTGTGCTAATTTACTGTGTGCTAAATAAGTTTACTGTATGTACTTTTGGGTTGTGTTTAGATTAAATACATAATATATATATATATATATATATATCTGGTGTGGTTCTCCTTTCATTTGGTCATTCACGAGATTATAGACTGTTAAAACAAGCTGCTTTACATTCCTCCAAGACTTAGCCTGAAGGCCGCTCTCCACAGCTACCACTAGGATAGCTTTCAATATAGGTTGTCTTTAAACCTACCATCAATATGGGTCGTTTGGACTGGTGCAAGGTGCCCATTTGAAAGGTGGACAACATATGCCAGGGCAACTTCTCACACTCCTCCTCCTCCCCCTCAGTGACTTGTGAGTTGATCTGGTTTTCGGGAGGTGTTCTTGCGTTGGGGCGGGTCACCCCAGTTGTTTGATCTGTGTGGTTACTGTGCATTCGAGTCCTTCTTCTTTGGACTATGGTGCTGTTTGCTGCTGGCCGGCCCTTTTTTTAATGTGTGTTTTGGCTTTTGCTAGGCCGTGTTGGCCCTGAGAATAGGCCTTCTGTTTTTCTTATTGCCTGATTGGCAAGCCGTCTGCGGGTTCTCCGCAGGTCTTTTCTGTAGTCCTCTGCTGCGGAAAGTTTTTTCCTAAGAGGATTCCCATGTCGTGGGACATGCCCTATGTGGGGTAGTGTTAGCTATTATATAGCTTTGTCATGTGCTTGGGAGCTGTGGTCACCTTTCGGGCCTCTGCTCTCTGTGGCGTTACAGTATGTTGCAGGTGCGATCCTCTTGCTGAGAGTTTTGGATTGGCTTGGGTTGCGCCCCGGGCTGTTTTTCTCCTGGGTCGCTGCATTGTTGGCCTGGTTTGGCCTGCTGTCTGAAGCCTTGCGTCATGGCTCTGCCTGGTTCCACTTAGTTTTGGGCCATGTGTGTTTATCCCCCTTTGGGGATGTGTCCGGGCCCTTCTTGGCCTTCCTGGTCTCTGTCTTCGGCTGGCATCTGGCTTGCCCTGAGTGTACTCTTCTGTGGTGTTTTCGGCATCTGGCTGTGCATACCGGTGCCTACCTACAGTTTTTTATGCACCATTGTGTTTTCTGACACTTTAGCGGGACAGTCCTCCTTGCCTTGTCCGCTTCTTCCAGTGGGCCCTGCCTTCAGTTCGGCCTCCCCTCCCTAGGGGTTGAGCTGGTTTTTGAGTTCCTTGTCCCTCTTCGGGCGCAGTCTGTCCCTGCAGGATGTTGGGCGGTTCTTCGTGGGTGATCTTGGGCTACCCTTTCTGCTTCAGCCTGCCTTATTTTTGAAGGTGCTGTTCTGTCGGCCGATTGCCTCCTGGTTGTGTTAGGCTCGCCTGTCCTCTTCACTGGGCGTGTTCCTGGTGGGGAGGGGGGGCTTGCCTTTGCTCTGCCTCTTTGCCTTGGAGTCTCTGGGTTGCTCTTCTTCCTCAGTGCTCCTCTTCATTGCCTGGACCTTGGGTGGAGATTCTTTTTTACCTTGTATGGGCATGGGGCGCTATGGCCTCCTTTCGCCTTGCCCTTGTTTCTCCTACTGAGTGGGGACAGGCTACCTCTTTCTTGTTTTATTCCAGCATCCCCTTCGGGGTCGGTGGTCTTCTGGTTGTAGGGGTTCCCCGTGCCTGTGGGGACAAGGTTCTTCACCCTGTCAGTTGGAATCGTCCCGTGTGGGACCCTCTGTTATGTCCAGGCTAGTTGGGTCCTCTCGCAGACCCTCCTTCCCCTTGGGTATGGCTAGGGTATCTATTCTACATTAAGGAATCTGCGGCTAGTAGTCTATCAGTCGTTAACCATGTATCTGGGAGAGACGATTCTAGCTGCAGATTCCTTCACAGCCCGCCCTTCCTCCCCGTTCTGCGAGGACCTTTGGCTTGGTCTTCTGCATTCGCCTCCCTTAGGGTGGCTCTGTCTTCAGTGGGTGCATTCTGTCGCTCTTTCTGACAGGATGTTTGTCCTGTTTATTTGTTCCTTTCCTCCCTTTTTTTTGGGCACATTGGAGGATAGGTTAATAGGAACCTTCTGTGCCCTTGTGCTCTCGTTGCCCCAGGTTGCGGCCTACCTTCTACCCCCGGCCCTCTTCCCCTTTCATTACTAGGGGTTCTACCCCTTGCTATCTTCTAGGTTGGGGTCTTTTGGCTGGGCCTCTGCCCCTGTTCCTTAGGGGGTTGTCACATTCTGTGATGGGGCTGTCTTAGTCTTGTCGTGCCTTGTTTGTCCCGGACTGTTTTCCCCTTCATTGTTATTGGTTGGGGTTGTAGTCCCTCTACATGTTATCATGACGTTTTTTCATATATTCTTTGTCTCGGGGGGGCTATCTCTGTACTGGCAGGGTTGCTGTTAAGAGCTGTGCTCTGTTATTTATTCTTTCCCTGCCCTGCAGTGTCTGGCACTGCTCCTTATAGGGTGTTGTTCCTCAACATTCCTTTTTCCAATTTTTCTGCTCTTTCGCACATGGTTCCTGTACTTTCACAGTTTTGTCTGATGGCTCCGCGCTGTGGCGCGGAAAAGTTCTCCAAAGAAAACTGATGTAGGCGAGCCGGGGTGGGACTTATGTGACCTCGCTGACATCACGTACGGGGACAACGCCAGGGCGGAGTCGCGTGATGCCGTCCCCCCGGCACGCAGGGATGCTGTGGCCAAATTTTTCCGGATCCAGTCTCACGCCTGGGGATAATTCTACGTTAAGGAATCTGCGGCTAGAATCATCTCTACCAGATATATCGTTACCGAAGGTAAGTAACTCCTACATTAATGGGTGCACCCCACAATTACCGCTAATTGTGAGGTGTGAGGAAGTAGTAAGAGAGGGTTTCCGCTACCTGGGCATGTTTATAACAACGGATCCAAATCTTTTCTATGATCTCATCCTGTTGCCCCCCTTGCGGCGTCTGCAAGAAGACTTGAGCCACTGGAAAATGCTGCCCTCTTCAAAATGATGGCACTCCCCCGCTTTCTTTGTTTTATAGAATACACCACACGCGATACCCCCCTAAATATTTTAGGGTGATAGAAAACAAACAAGGAAAGTTATTATGGGAAGAAAAGCCAACAAGAATTAAGCACCAAAAGCTAATTCGGGGATGCTACGATGGTGGAATTACGTTGCACGACGTACAGAGATACTATTGGGTGTTCCAGTTGGTGGCCATTAATCAATACATGTACCATTCCCTGGAAGATCCAGCGTGCCACATGGATAGATATGTTCTGAGGAAGGGAGGATACATGAGAGCGTTGTACCACGGCGCATGGCGTTAACAGGACCAACAAAAACCTCTGTTCAAATGTGGCATACGACCCAGAAGCAGATGGGGTGGGAAAATAAGATCACGCAACACACCTCATTATGGGATGCAGAAATACTGGGACATATGGGCAACTAAGAAGGGTTCGATAAATGGGACCTTATAAGGCTGTCCCAGGTGGGGAACCTGTAGGTGAGGGTAGAGGTACGAACATTCACAACACTTCAGCAAGATTACAAACTATCGCATGCAGAAACCTTTTGATACCTACAGATTAAACATGCATTGCAGGGAGTGATCCCAAAGGGCATGGTGCTCCCGGAGTCTTCTCCTTTGGAAGACAGAATTCTAATCAACCATATGGCAAAAAAAGTAATATCCTTAACCTACCAGAAATTAATAAATAACTCTCCAGATCCCCTCACTGGTCTGAGACAGATGGGCGAAAGACATAGGTGTCCTCGAGGATGAGGATGGAGATACGCATTGTCATCCCCAAAAGAAGTGGCAATATCGAGCAAGCTCCGATTGGTACAAATGAAGATACTCCACAGAATCTATTAATTGCGTAATTGATTAACGAGCATGGGCAAGATAGACGACAACACCTGTGGGAAAGAGTTAACCCCCACTCAGGGCTGGTGTCTCCTTAACGTATGGGAACCAACAGATCTAAGTGAGAAAGAGTGGATCTGGGTCACACTGGGGGCTCATAACTGCGAAACGAACTATTGCCCGACCTTGCGGTGCCCCGGCGATGTCTAGCGTACTAGAATGGGAGAGAGTCCTTGATTGGTGTATCTTGGCAGAGAAGACCATATGTACCAGTAAGGGGTCATCAAGAAGTGGGAACAGATTTGGGGCAAGTGGAATGTGTATCGGGGTAATTTGTGCCAGAGCCCTAGAGTGGAGATGCAGAGGAGAAGAAATCATATAAACAACTCCCCGCAGGAGCGCCACAGGAAGTATAGAAAGCGAAAGGGTTGGATGGGAAAAGAGACATTCCCAGCACTGAACAATGTATAGTTAATAACACAGTGCCTAAAATTCATAAGCTGTTGTATTTCCCCCCCAAAAATCATTCCAGAGGGAACATCTTGCGTCCCGAATTGACTGCCGGAGGGGATGGAGGAAGCCAGAATAGATGATCTTTTAGAGACTGGTTCCGCCCTTGGGTTCCAGCTGACAAACTGTCTTGCTGTTTTGTTGTGGAGCACGTGCACCACACTCTGACCAAAAAGCCTCCTCCTGGGGTCCCTACTAATCCGATGGTGGCGCCCATCATTATTCACCGGGACAGAGACATCATCCTGTGAGAGACCTGACTGTATCCCTACGGTACTCTAAAGCGAGAATTCTAATCTAACGATACTACACCAAAGCAGTCCAGCAGAGACGCCACACATTTGAAGAGTGTAAGCAAAATCTTTTTGCGCTCAATATCCACTACCTGCTCCTCTTTCTGACCCTTAATTTCAAACAATGGTTCTGTCGGGTATGTGAAATGATTACTTCAAACTATGCATTATTTCATCCCAATTTACAATAGTCCTTCAATTACTTAGGACTGTGCTCCAAGCACAGAGCTTGCTCTCAACGCAAATCCAATACCACAATGGTTCAGGGTAATCAATTACTTTTAATCCATGAATTTCATTTTTCATTCATAAATAACCCTGTATACGTATAATTTATTTACAATTTACAACAAACGGCGCAGATTAAAAAGTGAATAAGGTGTGACATCATGTGAAATTGGTGACATTCAAACATGCTTATGTACAAGTGAGTGAAAGAAAAGGGAAGGGGGCAGAAACGACTTATTAGGCCAGTTAAAGTTGGTAATTGTAATTAGCCCAGTAATCCATTCAATTGGTCTAGCATTAGAACTGGGTATTCAACTGATCCAATGTTTTGAATATCGTCGACGTTTCGACCCTGTGGGACGCCTTAGTTGAGGGTCTGGTGCGGGTCTTCTTCAGGACAAGGGGCAGTGGTATAGCGCCTGTTGGTTAGAGGGGTAAGTATATCAGAAAGGATTTGCAGGAGCAATGTGGACAATGAGTGACATTCATATTAATCGTGCACTCACCTATGGGTCTCCATACGATTGACCCCAAAGGTTGTAGAAATTAATTTCAGGTGTAGGTTACTAGTATCTGTTGAGTTAATGTAGGACATCTGAAAGAGACTGTTGGACTTGGGCCTTAGGGCAGGTTCACCCCTAATCTTTTTGCTTTTATTTGTGACCCAGTGTCAGTGATTTTTGGGTCTTGGCGCACTTTTTCCCTGTGTCCCAGAGTGAAAGTGCGTGCGTGTAATATGGCTGGCCTGCCCTCCCATAGGAATGCATGGGGAATGTGTGTGTCCCTGGTAGTTCCTGATGTGTGGGGAGTGCAGGCACGAGTTTGGTATGTGTGAACTCGTGAGAGCGAATGCTGCAAGATGGTGTATGCGGCATGTATGCGTCTAGAAGGGAAGTGCTACTTCTGGACATTGATGTATGTGTGCAGTGAGGTTGCTGGAGCGTGATTGGCTGGAGCTGGCTGGCATGCCAGGCTCCAGGAAGTCTGGATGGGTCTGCCCGGTGGTGAGTGTGAGATCAGCATGAGTGATGTGTGGGAGGAGTAGATCTGTGTCCTGGATGGGCTGGGTTTTTCCCCACACAATGCTGGCTCCGCCCCCCTGCGGTTTGTCTAACGACCCAAGCCTCCCCAGTGAATGAAAGGGGTGGTTGGGCCATCAAGGGTACTCCCAAGCCAGCTGCAACTGGTTTCCCCCCACCCTGCACCCTGAAGACAAAGGAATTTATAGTATAAAAATGGGGCTGTGTCCCCACAGAAGTTGTTCTACTTTTGGATCCTTGCCAGAGGGGGCTGTTGCTGCTGCTGGGGCCAGGAGGACCGCCACTTGGCTTGTCTCCCTGCCTGGAGACCCAGTGTGCTGGCTCTGGCCCTGCCTTGCCCCCCCTGCCTGCCTCCAGACCCTGCTGGAGCCTTTGCTTCACTCTTAGCGCTTGGGAGTGCTTATTTGCCCACTAGCGCTGTGGAGCGTTATTCCTTTTCCTCCTAGCGCTGAAGCGCGCTTTATTTTCCCCCTAAGCGCTGGGTGCGCTTTATTTTGATTCTAGCGCTTTGGAGCGCTTTGCCAGGCCGAGCGAGTGCCTACCTCGCTTTCTATTTTTATTTGAGGCCGGTGCCCACCCGGCATTGCCCCGTTTCATTGAATTTGAGCGGCTGCCCACGCCGCATTTGCCCGGGGAATCACCGCCGCAGCCCGGAGGAAGCAGCACCCGCCTTCAGGCCCAGGCCGCGCTGGGATTGGCCCAGCCGGCCGAGCCCCTTCCGCGTCATCGCGGGGGAGGAGGAGATCGCCGGAAAGCAGGAAGCGGCCAGCGCGTGTCCCTGAGGCTCCCGTGAGAAGAGGAGCCCCGAGCCGCCCAGCGACACAGCCGGTGAGTGAGGCGGGAGAGTAAAGGAAGGGAGGAGGGCATCGGGGCACGTTGTCGGTGCCCGCCCCTCCCCTTCTGTGTGCGGGCTGAGCGAGGCCCTAGCTGTGTTCGAGCCCAGAGAGGCTCCGTGGCATTCGTGTGAGCCCCGAGGCTCTGAGGGGCATATTTTGTTTATTGAGCCACGAGAAGGCTCCCGCCTAAGCCCATAGGTGATTTACGAGCCAGAGAAGCTCGTGGGGGCCCAGTTGTTCTTCGAGCCCAGCGAGGCTCATCGCCCACATTGATTGCGAGCCCACAGGAGGCTCTGGGGACATTTTATTGATTTAGAGCATTGAAGCTCTTGAGCCCACATTTGTTTTGCGAGCCAGAGAGGCTCAGGGGCTCATCTGTTCTTTGAGCCCACGAGGCTCCAACGTGGCCCAGCCCTATTTACAACTGTCCAGCACTTAGTGGACAGTTGCTACGTTTAGGCTTTGTGTGCTGTGCTGCCTGCGCAGCCTCCCCTGACATTGAGACTCAGGGCATTCCAGCCCCTTGCGAGGCCAATTGGCCTGAGTGACCATTCTAGTGTTGTGCTACGTGCACCCTGCGCAATTTATGAGTTACTTGCTTGTTTGATTTCTGCGCAAATGTTCTACCTGCACCTCTGAATGTGTTTTAATGTTTCATGTGCCCTTGTTTGTTATTACCTTTGCTAAAAGTGACCTGCTTAGGTGATTCTTTGTTCTTTTATTCCCCTTTGCTAAAAGTGACCTGCTTAGAGGAATGTTTGTTGTTACCTTTGCTAAAAGTGACCTGCTTAGGTAATTCTTTATGTTTTTATCCCCTTTGCTAAAAGTGACCTGCTTAGAGGATTGTTTGTGTCATTACCTTTGCTAAAAGTGACCTGCTTAGGTAATGCCTTGTGCTTTTATTTCCCTTTGCTAAAAGTGACCTGCTTAGAGGAATGTTGATGTTTTATTGCCTTTGCTAAATGTTACTTGCCTAGGTGATTATTTTATGTTTCCTTCCCTTTGCTAAATGTGACTTGCTTAGGTGATAGGTTTTCCTTCCATAGGTCCTGATGTTAAGGTCCTAGTTCCCTGCGTGATTTCCCTACAGTGTTTAGGGTGGCGTAGGAGGTATTTACCCTTTACCAGTAGTTACTGGTTGTGTGCTACATAAAACTATTTTGTGTGTTACAGTCATTGTATGTTTATGTGCTAAAGTGTTATACCTACAAGTGTTATTTCTAAAAAGTGCATACCCCTGACAGTGGTCCAGGTGGCCCTGTCCTGTACATAATCCCTTGTAAATCTTGCCCGTGCCTGTTGGCACATTGTAAAGTGTGTGTGTTATCTAATGTGTTTTTAGTATTATAATACAAAGGCTATTTTTTATATAACCTTGTGTGGAGTTTCCTTTGTGGTGGGCCTTTGGTTGTTGTCGCTGGGGTGCGCGCGCAAACGCTTTACACATCGCCTCTGAGATTAGCCTTGCTGCTCGCGCCACGTTACCTAGAGGGTGAGCGGGGGTTATCTTGGTGTGTGACTCCCTTGCCCTGACCTTGGAAATGGTGATCCCTGACTGACCTTGGCGCAAGCCTTGGCCAGCCAGGGGTCCCGTTTCTGACATTGGTGGCTAGCGGTGCGGATTGGACTTGCGTTTGCGCTGTACCACAGTGGCGACAGGCCACACTACAAAGCTCTACAGTTTTAGATAACCGCATTTTGGGGATTATTGTTTTTTAGGGAAGTTCAGTTTTGCTTCTCCTGAAAGGTGTCATTTTGTAATTTCTGTCCAGTACATTTGTTCCCCGCCCTGCTTCCAGAGTTTGGTACCTGTGTCACTTGTGGTCAGGTTGAGAAAATCAGGGGTGGTAGAAACTGCCTTACCGGTCCGAGGGGAAGGTGTGTGTGAATGAGTGGTGTGTTACACTGGACAGAGGAGTGCAAGTTCTCTGAGATAGGAATCTTGCTGAATTTTGTAATTGTATACTCCTGTTAAGCTCAGACCCCCAGGTTCCCTGTGTCAAACTCTTCTTGAGAACGTCCGCCAAAATGGAGCCTGTTTTTGATCTCTGTTGTCTTTTTAGGTACAGTAGGTCAGAGCTGGTCAGATTCTGTGAAGAGGGAGGCATGGAGGTGAGTGAGTTGGATACTCAGTCCCAGCTTAGGGACAGCCTGATCCAATGGCAAAAGGGTCAGTGGGATCTTGAGCACAGTGAGAGAGATAGGGCCCGGGCCGCACGTCATGAGGATGGTGAGTCTGTTGGGAGCCCTGAAGAATGTGAAGTGAATGAGGATGACAGTGGATGGATATCAGCAGATAGTGAGGACCCCATAGATAGGGAGTCCCTTGCTGGGTCCAGTGTCAGTACCAGCGCCCCATCCCTTTCCCTGTCCCCAGAGGAGTGGTTGGATAGGAAGGAAGAGAGGGCCTTGTTCAGGGAGAGTAGGTTATCCCCTGAGTGTAATTGTAATTGTCTGGATTCCCCAGGGAAGGTGGAGTCCAGTGGTGGCAGCTTTTTAAATGTAAGTGTAGACAGTCCCACTCTCAGTTCCCTGAGTATGTTGCCTGCTTCCCCCGCAGAAGAGTTTGGGTTGAAGTTCAGGAGACTTAGGAAACAGCCTCATCAGTCTTGGGAAGACTTTGAGGACGAATGTTGTGGAGCACTGTTTGATTGGAGAGAGGCTCACGTGAACGACAAGTCTGGCAGTTTATTTAGCATGGTTGTCACAGAGCACCTGCTCAGTTATTGTTCACCAGGGTTGCGCCAGCACCTGTTGAAGTTTGGATCGTTTATTGCATGTGAGCTTGCAGCGGAAGCAGATCGCTGGGACAGTGCGAGAGGTTCTGTCGAGTCACTAGTGAGTGATTCCAACAATAGTGGGTCAGGTGTCTTCCAGCCCAGTGTGGTGGAGGAGGGTGAGAGTAGCCCAGCTAGGTCCTTGGTTAGTGAGAAGGGTGTAGGGGCTGACTGCCTGTCTCAGTGGAGCGGGAGTGAGTGTGTGACCGAGAGTCCCCGGACGCCCGAAGCCCTGTCACAGAGCCTGGATGGTTTCTTTAGGGAACACCAGGAAGGGAACCTAGACTTGCCTGTTAGTTCACTTGAGGGAGATCTCCTAGTGGGTAGAGGACCTGGAGCATCTGTAAGCGGAGCTTCTATGGTTCTAGAGTCTGGCAGTACCGCTCCAGTAGGGAGGGTACAGGAGTCCAGTGAAAGGAGTGATTGGGGGATAGTATGTGAGTCCCCGGAAGTCCTGGAGTGCCAGGCATTGGTTCCACCAAAGGTTCTAGACCAGAGGTTGGAAGGCCAGGTTCAGGATCCGCCTGACCTGAAGGGTGGGACTACTGTAATCAGTGTCCTGACCAGTTCTTTTTCCAGAGGTACCGCCCCGGTTGGGAGGGAGCAGGACTCTGGAAGGGGGTGTAGAGGGTGGGAGAGCCCACCTCTGACCCCGGTGCAACCTAAGGGGTTAAACCCTAGGTTGGGAGAATGTTGTTTAGAGGGGACCCCTCGCAGGAGGAGGAGGAACCCTAGGAGAAGAGGTAAGGGGAGGAGAGCCTTCCCTGAGACTCCTGGTCCACCTAAGGTTGTAGACCCTAGGTTGGAGAACCAGTGGCAGTCTAGCCCTGTCTTACAGACAGGAAGGGTGGAGAATGGCTATTATGTGCCAGGGGTTACCACCCCCCAATTTGTGAGTAGGCAGGATCCAGTGGTACCTGGATGGCCTAGGGCCTGGTCCTCGCCGAGGGCAGCTGGAGAGTACCAGTGGGGTAGCCCAGTTAGTCCCTACCGTAGTTTTAGAAGGAACCCTAGGGGTTCACCGTGGCGTAAAACAGGAGGGTGTCCCTGCAGTTGTGGGCCCGCGTCCTTGTTTTATCGCCCCAAGCAGGGAAGTCCATCACGGTGGTGATTGGTCTGCCCTGCGTTTTGGCTGGAAGGGGGTTGTGTTGGACTTGGGCCTTAGGGCAGGTTCACCCCTAATCTTTTTGCTTTTATTTGTGACCCAGTGTCAGTGATTTTTGGGTCTTGGCGCACTTTTTCCCTGTGTCCCAGAGTGAAAGTGCGTGCGTGTAATATGGCTGGCCTGCCCTCCCACAGGAATGCATGGGGAATGTGTGTGTCCCTGGTAGTTCCTGATGTGTGGACTGCAGGCACGAGTTTGGTATGTGTGAACTCGTGAGAGCGAATGCTGCAAGATGGTGTATGCGGCATGTATGTGTCTAGAAGGGAAGTGCTACTTCTGGACATTGATGTATGTGTGCAGTGAGGGTGCTGGAGCGTGATTGGCTGGAGCTGGCTGGCATGCCAGGCTCCAGGAAGTCTGGATGGGTCTGCCCGGTGGTGAGTGTGAGATCAGCATGAGTGATGTGTGGGAGGAGTAGATCTGTGTCCTGGATGGGCTGGGTTTTTCCCCACACAATGCTGGCTCCGCCCCCCTGCGGTTTGTCTAACGACCCAAGCCTCCCCAGTGAATGAAAGGGGTGGTTGGGCCATCAAGGGTACTCCCAAGCCAGCTGCAACTGGTTTCCCCCCACCCTGCACCCTGAAGACAAAGGAATTTATAGTATAAAAATGGGGCTGTGTCCCCACAGAAGTTGTTCTACTTTTGGATCCTTGCCAGAGGGGGCTGTTGCTGCTGCTGGGGCCAGGAGGACCGCCACTTGGCTTGTCTCCCTGCCTGGAGACCCAGTGTGCTGGCTCTGGCCCTGCCTTGCCCCCCCCTGCCTGCCTCCAGACCCTGCTGGAGCCTTTGCTTCACTCTTAGCGCTTGGGAGCGCTTATTTGCCCACTAGCACTGTGGAGCGTTATTCCTTTTCCTCCTAGCGCTGAAGCGCGCTTTATTTTCCCCCTAAGCGCTGGGTGCGCTTTATTTTGATTCTAGCGCTTTGGAGCGCTTTGCCAGGCCGAGCGAGTGCCTACCTCGCTTTCTATTTTTATTTGAGGCCGGTGCCCACCCGGCATTGCCCCGTTTCATTGAATTTGAGCGGCTGCCCACGCCGCATTTGCCCGGGGAATCACCGCCGCAGCCCGGAGGAAGCAGCACCCGCCTTCAGGCCCAGGCCGCGCTGGGATTGGCCCAGCCGGCCGAGCCCCTTCCGCGTCATCGCGGGGGAGGAGGAGATCGCCGGAAAGCAGGAAGCGGCCAGCGCGTGTCCCTGAGGCTCCCGTGAGAAGAGGAGCCCCGAGCCGCCCAGCGACACAGCCGGTGAGTGAGGCGGGAGAGTAAAGGAAGGGAGGAGGGCGTCGGGGCACGTTGTCGGTGCCCGCCCCTCCCCTTCTGTGTGCGGGCTGAGTGAGGCCCTAGCTGTGTTCGAGCCCAGAGAGGCTCCGTGGCATTCGTGTGAGCCCCGAGGCTCTGAGGGGCATATTTTGTTTATTGAGCCACGAGAAGGCTCCCGCCTAAGCCCATAGGTGATTTACAAGCCAGAGAAGCTCGTGGGGGCCCCGTTGTTCTTCGAGCCCAGCGAGGCTCATCGCCCACATTGATTGCGAGCCCACAGGAGGCTCTGGGGACATTTTATTGATTTAGAGCATTGAAGCTCTTGAGCCCACATTTGTTTTGCGAGCCAGAGAGGCTCAGGGGCTCATCTGTTCTTGGAGCCCACGAGGCTCCAACGTGGCCCAGCCCTATTTACAACTGTCCAGCACTTAGTGGACAGTTGCTACGTTTAGGCTTTGTGTGCTGTGCTGCCTGCGCAGCCTCCCCTGACATTGAGACTCAGGGCATTCCAGCCCCTTGCGAGGCCAGTTGGCCTGAGGGACCATTCTAGTGTTGTGCTACGTGCACCCTGCGCAATTTATGAGTTACTTGCTTGTTTGATTTCTGCGCAAATGTTCTACCTGCACCTCTGAATGTGTTTTAATGTTTCATGTGCCCTTGTTTGTTATTACCTTTGCTAAAAGTGACCTGCTTAGGTGATTCTTTGTTCTTTTATTCCCCTTTGCTAAAAGTGACCTGCTTAGAGGAATGTTTGTTGTTACCTTTGCTAAAAGTGACCTGCTTAGGTAATTCTTTATGTTTTTATCCCCTTTGCTAAAAGTGACCTGCTTAGAGGATTGTTTGTGTCATTACCTTTGCTAAAAGTGACCTGCTTAGGTAATACCTTGTGCTTTTATTTCCCTTTGCTAAAAGTGACCTGCTTAGAGGAATGTTGATGTTTTATTGCCTTTGCTAAATGTTACTTGCCTAGGTGATTATTTTAGGTTTCCTTCCCTTTGCTAAATGTGACTTGCTTAGGTGATAGGTTTTCCTTCCATAGGTCCTGATGTTAAGGTCCTAGTTCCCTGCGTGATTTCCCTACAGTGTTTAGAGTGGCGTAGGAGGTATTTACCCTTTACCAGTAGTTACTGGTTGTGTGCTACATAAAACTATTTTGTGTGTTACAGTCATTGTATGTTTATGTGCTAAAGTGTTATACCTACAAGTGTTATTTCTAAAAAGTGCATACCCCTGACAGTGGTCCAGGTGGCCCTGTCCTGTACATAATCCCTTGTAAATCTTGCCCGTGCCTGTTGGCACATTGTAAAGTGTGTGTGTTATCTAATGTGTTTTTAGTATTATAATACAAAGGCTATTTTTGATATAACCTTGTGTGGAGTTTCCTTTGTGGTGGGCCTTTGGTTGTTGTCGCTGGGGTGCGCGCGCAAACGCTTTACACATCGCCTCTGAGATTAGCCTTGCTGCTCGCGCCACGTTACCTAGAGGGTGAGCGGGGGTTATCTTGGTGTGTGACTCCCTTGCCCTGACCTTGGAAATGGTGATCCCTGACTGACCTTGGCGCAAGCCTTGGCCAGCCAGGGGTCCCGTTTCTAACAGAGACACGTTGGTGATAGATTCCTTACCTTAGAATATCCCCATGCGTCAGACTGGATACGGAATTTTTTGCGTAGCAATACCCCTGCGCGTCGGTAGGCGTCGTCTGCGGCTCCGCGTCCGTCGTTAGCGCCGGAATGACGTCGTTGGAGTACTTAGACGCCGCCCATGCGCGCTGACGTCAGTTCTTCTTTTTTCCGCGCCAGCTAGCGCAGATCCGGAGAAGCTCTACCCCTAGTCATTTTTTTACTAAACTTTTTGATCTTTTTCGATCCTTTCTTTCTTGAGTCCTCGGCTCTATCGGTGCCGTTAGGGATGCCCGGGTTCAAGCCCTGATCGAAGTGCGACCGACTGATGTCGGTTACGGACCCCCATCGCCGGTGCCTGAAGTGCTTAGGCCTCGACCACGACGACCGCACCTGCTCCGACTGCCGGGCCCTGACGTCGAAGGCTAGGCGGGAGCGGTCCCGCGAGCGACTCGAGCTCCGGCAGTCGGCCCCGCGCCGTTCCAGGTCCCGGTCCCACGGGAGGTCGAGGGACCGGTCACGGGGTCGGAGTCCTCGCAGTTCCGGGAGTGGTCGTCGGGATCCAAGTCCTCAGGTAAGAGGCATGAGAGGTCGGAGCGGCATCATCGCTCCTCCGACCCACCTCGACGCTCGCACGATGCGGCCGGGGGTTCGGGCGACAGCGCCCACGCGGCTCCGCGAGAGTCCCAAGCGTCGCCGCCTGCCCCACACCTTCGGGTCCCATGGCACGGCGCAACGCCGGAGGAGGTCGAGAGGTACCTCATGGCCATGAAGTCCCTCCCTCCTCGGCCGGGCCACACGGCGCCTCTGGGCCCAGCGGTCCCGGCTGGAGGCCCTAGCGGGTCGGGCGCTTCGGCCCCGACGCCGCCGGGTGCTCCGGCCCCGGCGCCACCGGCGACTTCGGTCCTGGCGCCGCGGGACCTCACCGGATCCGCTTCCGGATCCGGGTCGTCGCCGGTCGACCTCACAACCTCACCGGCGCCGGCCCCGAGGGTGTCGCCCCCAGCGCCCATTGTGGACGCCGTACCCAATCTTCCCTTCGGTCCGACTCTGGCGCCGGAACGGCGCCGTTGGGCGCCGCTACCGACGGCCTTTGGAGATTTCTATTTCCATGAGGAGGTCCAGTCTGTTGACCCTGGGTTACAGGAGACTGATGACGGAGGTGATTGGGAGGGGTCTGAGGACCCTCTGGCACAGGATTGCCAGTTACAGGAGGACTGGACATATGAGCTTGGGGAGGCCAGTGGTATTGACACCTCGCCAGACACTGGATTTCTCTCCCCTCCCACCGTGGCTACGGAGGAGGGGGCTGCTTACAGCGTAGTGTTGATGAGGGCAGCCAAGGCCTTGGGCCTGGAGCTCCCCGTCGCGGCCGTGAGGACTAACCTCCTGTGAAAAGTTGGCCTGATATGCAGTGCTCACTATTCTAGTGATCACTATGTATCAGTCCAAACAACCCTTATTGATGATTGGTTGTAAGTCAACCTTATAGACCAGCTATCCTAGTAGCATGGATACGAGCAGTCTAAGGCTAAGACTCTAGAGGGCGTGTTAAGCCAGCTGTTTTACCATCACATTACCCCTTGAACACCCAGTGAAAGGACACCACACAAGTGTTATGAAAATAAACAGTGTATTTATTAGAATCACAACAACCCTGTACTCTTTATGAGGACACGGTGCTAGGCACACAACAAAACTCTTACGAAAATACTTAAGTTAGCACAGTATATACAAATGCCCGAGGGGCACGAAAAACCATATACTCTCAAAGTGGAATGCAAAATTACTAGCAGGTAAGTACAGTACTAATAGGCTTTGGAATCGCTAGGACTTGACTAGGGAATCGTTAGATTACTTCTAGGAGGCCTAGGGGACTCGGGTGCAGAGTGTGCACTCTCACGCGGGATGCGGGACAAAGTCTATGGTAGCTAGTAACGCTAAAGTTAGTGTTCACGGGCGAACCCGACCTGGTAGGGAGAAAACGACAGTGGATCCTGACCCTTGGATAGTGAGGCTATGCTGGGGCACCGAAATGCCGAAGTTACCTAGCCCAGGGGCTGCAGCTGCATATGTCTCAAAAGACGTCGGGAATCCTCGTTGCCGGACCAGGAGCCTGGAAGGAAGATGCTGGCAGGCGACCAGTTGAAGATAGTTCGAGTTGATCCAAGCCTGGATCTGGAAGATGGATGACACCTGAAAGCAGAGGGGACCAAGTTCGTGACTACTAGCCAGTAGTCAGTGGGCACCAGGAGGGCACCGGATGGTAGTCACCTCGACTAGGTGAGTGGGCGACGCTGGCTCTGCAGATCTCACGGACCAGGAGGCGTTGTCGGCGACCAGGATGGAGAGGCGAGCTGTCCCACGATGGATGAAGCTGTCGGCGTCGAAGTACCCGGATTCGGCAACAAAGCCTTGGCTAATTCAAGCCCACGCGGTGGACTCAAAATGGCGTCTTGAGTGGACCAGGAGGGTCCGGGGTGCTCCTCTTCGGGAAGGGAGCAAGGGCCAGTCTGGAGCAACCAGACCAGCAGCAGTGATGTCGTCGGGCGTCGTTCAGAAGGCCACAAGCCAGCGGGCTAGTAGCCAAACAACGCGGTGAGCAGCAAAAAGCAGAAGGGCCCCACGCCGATCGTGGAGATGCTGGGGGGCTGCTCTTCGGTGCTGGAGCTGCTCGGGGTCGGGGCTTCTCGGACCCCAAAGCACTCGCCAGGAAATTACTCGGCGGGCTTGCGGTGCAGAAGTCGTGCAGTCTTGGCAATAGTCGGTCCCTTGAGGTCTCGTCGCACTCACGGTTCTCAGCTTGGCTGTCGAGGTGAGTAGAGGTCGGAGGTGCCAGGGAAGCCGGGTCTTGTCGAGCTGGGCAGTCGGATTCCGGAGGAAGGACTCACAGCAGACCGCAGTGTTTCTTGCGATGGTGCCTGCGGATGCAGGGTGACTACTCCTTAGTCACAAGGGAGAAATCTTAGGAAGAAGTCTTGAGTTCCTTTCGTGGAAAGTAGTTTCAGGATTCAAAGATGATCTAATTTGGAAGGGGGCCTGCTCCTACCTTTATCTGAGAAAAGGGGGCTGGCACGCGACTAGGTCCTGCCCTATGGGTGGGACCAGGAGGGGGGTGGTTACACCCACTTCCTTGGCGGGCTTTTCCCCAGCTCAGGGTCTGGAGTGTCCTTGGAACTGGTTCAAGCCGGCCTATGCATAGTGAGCACCGGGGTGCCACTTGCAGTCACCTTCCTCTGAAGCCCTGCCTACCTAGGATACACAAAATCCTGTCTGGGACGGTGCTGGCACCGCCCCTGGCAGGAAACCCTTTGTCCTTATCTCCTGCTCTGGGAGGACTCCCAGCAGCAGGAGGGCAGACTTGTGTCTCGGTGGCAGCATCCATTTTGTGGAGCTGAGGCTCTGTTTGACTTTAACCGGGGTTAGGGGTTACATACATGTCGTGTCCCTCTAGAAGGGTGGAATGCTAACCCCGTCGCCAGAATTGGCGAGGGGTTAGTATTCCAATTCGTATGACACCTTACTCGACATGTTTTGATAAAGCGATACCAGAGTTGGCATATAACCGCGAGGATTATAATGCACTTAAGAGTATATGGTATGCGATATCATGGAAACGGTTAAGGGATAGATCCCGAAAGCCGCAGACAGGCTCAGCTCATGCCAGAGCACCATCTCACACGATTCCAAGCACTCTGCCTTCAGGATTGTTAAGGCCTGCCATAGGAGTGACTGATAGGAGATCTGTGTGTCCATTTTAGGGTTAGATATAGGTATACTATATCTAAAGCAAAGGGTGAGTACACCACCTTGCCCCAGCTGTCGTGCAGCCAGTTGTGTCAGTTTAGTTAGTCAATCCAGGGGTGGCACAATACATGCTTCAGCCCCTGGGAGACTTCTGGGTGCATCTCAGCCCTGGGTACAGGGACTTGGAGAGGGCCCAGTGCCAATTCAGTACCTGAGTACAATTTGGATAGAGAGAACAGCTAGTCTGTGGGTCTGATTAGCAGGCCCACAGCCAGGGAAAGTCGTAAACCAGTGCAGCAAAAAGCAAAAATCTGGGTGATCATAGGATTGCAGACCCTACTCTCCTACACCTCCTCACTGAGGTTCTTAAACCGCAGGCAAGCTCCAGCGAGCCTCTGCTGCCGTTTAATGAAGCCCTATGTGACGTTCTTGTGGTTATTTGGTCCAAGCCCGCCACAGGTCCGCCTGTGGATAGGAACGTGGCCAGACGCTACCGCCCGGCCCCGGGCGACCCTTGCTTTTTGTCCACCCACCCCACCCCGAGAGCCTGGTTATCCAGGCCTCCACTTCCCAGACCGCATTCCCGACGGTTCCGCCCGATCGGGAATCCAAGAGATACGAACAGTTCGGAAAGAAAGTGTTCTCGTCCCTGAGTTTGGGACTGTGGTCTGTCAACACCGCGTGTCTCTTGGGCCGCTACACCCACACCCTGTGGGACACGGTCGCGGACGTGCTGCCACAATGCCCGGAGGAGGTCCGGGCTAAACTCGCCCAAGCCCTTGTGGAGGGTCGAGATGCGGCACGATACTCTATCCGGTGTGGACTGGATACCACGGACTCACTGGGCAGGGCGATGGCAACGACGGTGGCGGTTCGACGCCACGCCTGGTTGAGGTCCGCCAATTTCTCGGCCGATGTCCAGGCCACCCTCCTGGATATGCCGTTCGATGGCCGTCGCCTTTTTGGCGACAAGGCAGACCATGCGCTGGAGCGCTTTAAGGACTCCAGGGCTACGGCCAAGTCCTTAAGTCTCTCGACCACGCGCCAGCAATCGGGTGCCTTTCGCTCCTTTCGTGGCCACGGAAGGGGCGTCCCCACACGTGCTGCCAGCCACGCACTGCGGAATACACAGCAGCGCGGTGGTGGCCGTGGAAACCGCCGTGGCGGCGGCGGTCGGGGTCAGCGGCGAGGCCAGTCCACACCTCCCTCCGCAGCACCTGCCTCCAAACCTTCCTAGTCCGAGCTTTCAGGCCCATGTGACGCCTGTGGGAGGCAGGGTTTGCCATCACCACTTCCACTGGCGCACTGTCACATCGGACAAGTGGGTGCTGCAAATCGTCCGAAGGGGCTACTCCCTCCCCTTCGAGGCGACCCCTCCAGCCATGCCACCGCAATTCCACCGCGTGTCGGGGGATCACTTGCAACTTCTGCAAGAGGAAGTCACTGCCCTCTTGGCCAAGGGGGCCATCGAGCACGTTCCTGGGCCAGAAGTAGGGTGTGGATGTTACTCCCACTACTTTCTGGTGCCCAAGAAGGGCAAGGGGGGCCTGTGCCCGATCTTGGACCTACGGAACGTCAACGGCTTCCTCCGTCAAGAGAAGTTCAAGATGCTGACTTTGGCTCAGGTCTTAGCTGCCCTGGACCCCGGAGACTGGATGGTAGCGTTGCACTTGCAGGACGCTTATTTTCACATCCCCGTCCTGCCGGCCCACCGGCGTTACCTGCGGTTCACGGTAGGCCACGAGCACTTTCAGTTTACCGTGCTCCCCTTTGGCCTTACCAGCGCCCCACGGGTGTTCACGAAGGTGATGGCGGTGGTCGCAGCTCATCTGCGCAGGTTAGGGGTGTCAGTCTTCCCCTACCTCGACGACTGGTTGTTGAAGGCGGGCTCGCCCCAAACAGTCGTCAGCCACCTCCAGACTACGGCCGACCTCCTGCATTTGCTGGGGTTCTCCATCAATGTGCCGAAGTCGCACCTGTGTCCCTCTCAGAAGCTCCTCTTCATCGGAGCGGTTCTAGACTCGGCGCAGGTTCGGGTTTACCCTCCCGAACAGCGGGTTCGGGATATTCAGGCTCTGATTCCCATCTTTCAGCCTTTATCCCGAGTCTCGGTCAGGTTGACGCTGCGGCTTCTGGGGCTGATGGCCTCCTGCATCCTTCTGGTGCGTCACGCCCGGTGGCGGATGCGGGCTCTGCAGTGGGACCTGAAGTTTCATTGGGCCCAGCATCGGGGCAACTTGTCCGATCACGTCTTGATCTCTGAGGGCACTGCAAGACAGTTGCAGTGGTGGCTCACGGACCGCGATTGGGTCAGTGGCAGGTCCCTCTCCCTACCCCACCCGGAGCACGTAGTTGTGACGGACGCGGCTCCACATCAACCTGTTGGAGTTACGGGCGATTCGTCTAGCGCTGAAGGCATTCCTCCCCTCTGTCCGGGGGAGTGTAGTGCAGGTGTTCATGGACAACACCACCGCCATGTGGTACTGCAACAAACAGGGCGGGGTGGGGTCGTGGACCCTATGCCAGGAGGCTCTGCGCCTCTGGCAGTGGCTGGAAAATCAGGGTGTGACCCTGGTGGTTCAACACCTGGCAGGTTCTCTGAATGCCAGGGCGGACGAACTCAGCCGTCGGTGCATGATGGATCACGAATGGCGTCTGAACTCGGACGTGGCGCAAGGCCTCTTTCAGCAATGGGGAGAGCCTTGGTTAGATCTATTCGCCACCGAAGAGAACGCGCAATGTCATCAATTCTGCGCGTTGGAATTTCCAAGTCGGCACTCGCTCGGAGACGCTTTTCGTCGCGAGTGGAGTTGCGGTCTGTTGTCCGCCTTTCCGCCTATACCACTTCTGCCCAGAGTGCTGAAGAAGATCAGGCCTCTTGCCTCTTGCCTCTTGTATCTCTTTTCCTATTTCTCCCGACATGGCTCTGATCCCTGGTCTATCATTTGGGGAAGACATAGTGTCAGACATTTTGGCGGGACCTTCCCTTTTAGGTGATGCCGCTGTTTCGGAAGTTCTAAGTGATACAAAAGGGGATGATGGACGGAGCGTTTGAACAAATCAAACACTCACCCCCAGTCAACTGATCTGGGTTTAATCCATCACCATTCTTTAGTTCACTCAGCCACCCCAGTTCAGACATGGCTATATGCAAATCAGTCTGACCCTGTGCCTTGTGGGAACAGTCCAGCCCGAACTGCCAAGCCATGTCTTCCCTGGACCGGAAACAAGCATCCTGGGACCGGTTTCGGATTCATAATCCTCATCAGCCAGGCTATCTTGAATCCAGTGGCCAAGTGAACAAGGGACTCACGTCTGAGCATACCCTGCCACACTTAGGGCGAACAAAGCGATACAAAAGGGGATGATGGATGGAGCGTTTGAACAAATCAAACACTCACCCCCAGTCAACTGATCTGGGTTTAATCCATCACCATTCTTTAGTTCACTCAGCCATCCCAGTTCAGACATGGCTATATGCAAATCAGTCTGACCCTGTGCCTTGTGGGAACAGTCCAGCCCGAACTGCCAAGCCATGTCTTCCCTGGACCGGAAACAAGCATCCTGGTACCGGTTTCGGATTCATAATCCTCATCAGCCAGGCTATCTTGAATCCAGTGGCCAAGTGAACAAGGGACTCACGTCTGAGCATACCCTGCCACACTTAGGGCGAACAAAGCGATACAAAAGGGGATGATGGACGGAGCGTTTGAACAAATCAAACACTCACCCCCAGTCAACTGATCTGGGTTTAATCCATCACCATTCTTTAGTTCACTCAGCCACCCCAGTTCAGACATGGCTATATGCAAATCAGTTTGACCCTGTGCCTTGTGGGAACAGTCCAGCTCGAACTGCCAAGCCATGTCTTTCCTGGACCGGAAACAAGCATCCTGGGACCGGTTTCGGATTCATGATCCTCATCAGCCAGGCTATCTTGAATCCAGTGGCCAAGTGAACAAGGGACTCACGTCTGAGCATACCCTGCCACACTTAGGGCGAACAAAGCGATACAAAAGGGGATGATGGACGGAGCGTTTGAACAAATCAAACACTCACCCCCAGTCAACTGATCTGGGTTTAATCCATCACCATTCTTTAGTTCACTCATCCACCCCAGTTCAGACATGGCTATATGCAAATCAGTCTGACCCTAAGGCACAGGGTCAGACTGATTTGCATATAGCCATGTCTGAACTTGGGTGGCTGAGTGAACTAAAGAATGGTGATGGATTAAACCCAGATCAGTTGACTGGGGGTGAGTGTTTGATTTATACAAACGCTCCGTCCATCATCCCCTTTTGTATCATTTCGGAAGTTCTAGCACAAGGGGAAGGCTGGGACACACTTTTGGAATTAAAGAAAACCCAAGTTAAAACGATTTGACATGGGGCTATTCTCACTGAGTACCTGCGGGTCAATGCCGCCCCTAGAGGTCTCCTTGTAACTAATGAGCCTCTCATATTTTAAGAAGATGAGGCCTTTAGACGCGATTGGGCTCTGGTGGCATGGAAATGCACTCCGGACTGGCTAGTCTTGATTATTAGCACGGCCAAGCGACTGGCAGATGCCTTATTGATCCAGATCCAAACTACTGAATCTGGACTACAAACCAAGATCGTTATGGCCACTTTTGACCATAAATTGGATTTGCTCAATACGGAATTGTCTGAATACAGGGACCATTTAATACACTCCAAAATCTCAAAGTTAAAACATTTCTCTAGGGAAAAAGTCTATCCCTACACTAATGATGAATACGCCAAACAGAAATTGGCGGAAAATAATAAGAACAATCAACAGGGCCGACCTCGCCACTATACCACCAGTAGCTCTAGTGAGGGCAGTGAAGGGGATTTTCAACAGAGAAGGAGAGGAAGGAGCCAATGACAATGGCGGGGACCAAGGCCACCGATGTACCAGCAGCCATTGCAACAATACTCTAACCAACCGTTCAATTGGTGTGGAATGGGCTACCTTCCCACGGGACCTTTTCAAAATCCACATTTTCAAAACCCACAATTTGAGAATCCTCGCTTTCAGAATCCACAATATCAGAACCCTCACTTTCAAAATTATCAGGGGCCTTTTTTAGGGAGAGGCTGGAGCAAGGGGCGTGGGAAACCGAGAGGTCAACAACAAGTGACCTGGGAGGATCCGAATCAGGAGATCACACAACGGATCACCAGGAGCATGGCACAGAGCAGCCTTCCGAGTACCAGCATTGTACCTCCTTAGTTGTGAATTTATCCTCCCACTTCTTATCATCGATACAGGAACAGGTATTGAATAAGGGATTGGGCTTTGTCCCTACGAACCCTCCTGATTTATTCAAACTCCGCCAAGACTTGGCAGCCTTTTTCCGTAATCAGAGGCTTAAGGTTTACTTTCAAGATCAGGAACCTTTGGTGTTGGATAGAGGGGATACTTCCCTTCGACCTAAATCTCTATTCACTCCTCCATTATCTTTGTTACCCCCACAAATGGCGGTTTTTGAACAGGGGGTCATCCATGATCTGGAAAATTCCAATCTGGAACAATATCATAATTTCTCTAATTTGTCCAACCTTGAAAAACAGGCTCTCAAGGAACTAGCTGAAAATAAGGGAATTATCCTTAAGCCGGCGGACAAAGGTGTTGCCAGGGTGATCCTTGACCTCGCTACCTACCAGAATGAGTGTAGTCGCTTACTCTCTGATTCCAGAACTTATCACAGACTTATGGCAGACCCTACTGATACTCTTACCAGGGAGATCACTACGGTGGTTGGGGAGGCTCGTATCAACGATTGGATCACGGGACATGAGGCTGATTTCTTGATAAATAAACATCCAAAGATTCCTTATTTCTATGTCCTTCCTAAGATTCATAAACCGGTTAGACCCCCTCCCGGGAGACCTATTGTCTCCGGGATGGGGTCACTGCTCGAACCTCTATCACAATTTTGTGATTTTTTCTTAAAACCCCTGTTACAGAAACTCCCTGTGTACTTAAGGGACACTCTGGATGTTTTGAACTTACTTAAAGACACCCCATTTGACCCCATAACTGAGTTTCTTATAGGCCTGGACATAGAGGCTTTATACACTAACATTCCTCAAAGAGAAACTCTTCGTATGTTGGAAACCATCTTATTTGAGGAGGAATGGCGATACCACACCCCCAGAGCCCTTATACTACACTTGGCAGAAACAGCCTTGACAAAAAACTTTTTTGAATTTGAGGGCACGATGTATTTACAAACCCATGGTACTTCCATGGGAAATGTCTTTGCCCCCAGCCTGGCTTGGTTGTATGTGGGGGCATTTGAACAACTTACCATCTTTGAACAGGGACTCCCTTCTTGCCATAACCACCAGATCAAAGACTAATAAACCTGTATTTGTCTCGACCTTCAACACAGCATCCCAGCAGATTAGAAGACTAGTGCTGCGGAATCTGAAAATCCTCAACACAGGGGGTCTATACATAGAAAAGCCTCTTTTTTCGTTTAGACGAAGCCAGAATCTGAAGGACATGTTGATTCACACGAGACCTAGAGTTACGAATATGAACAGGGATATCATGTCAGTAACTGGCCTTCCTGAACTGATGGGTCACACTAGATGTGGTTCCTGCAGTGTATGCACTTTGACTTCTAACACGAAACAAATTGATCTGGGCCTCCGTACACCCTGGGAACAGAGATCCCACACCAATTGTAATTCCCAGGGTGGGATCTATCTTATTACATGCCCCTGCAACAAATTTTATGTGGGTATATGTGGGGATAACAAGTAGAAAAGTGCGCACAAGAATTAACGAACATCGAAGTATGATGCGATGTGGCAGATCAAATACCAAGCTGACAGCACATTTTGCTGAAATGGGACACCTAGCGGATGAATTAAGATGAACTGTCATTGAGAAATTAAACCTAGGTAGATCCATGACAGATGAACAACGCATCTTACTTCATAGAGAAAAAAAATGGGTATACCGCTTGAGAAGCCACATTACAGGGCTCAATGATGATATACCTTGGCAATCACTGGGCAGGCACTAATATGTCTGTTATGGATGGGCGGACACAACAGAAATGAATCTCTCTTGAACCAACGTGTTTGTCCCGTTTATGACTAGATGGCTGGTGCCTTTTGTAATGATGGCTCTTGTGTATGAAGCCTTTTGTAATGATGGCTCCTGTGTATGAAACACCTGTATCGGTCACGGGAATTGAGATTAGATACATATATTATTGTGCCTCCTGTCTATAGCGTCAGTGTATACCATTTAAGATTTTCCTTTGATTGTTTTTTCAAGTGGGAGAATTTATGGGCTGTCAATATAATATTAAACATGGTTTTACTGACCATCTTTTCAGGCTGCCCGAGTTTACTATGATTTTAGAGGCACACATATATGTACATAAAACCATCTCCTCACATTCCCTCCTACCTGACATAATTCAAAATACCTTCTCTGACTGTAGGGTTCATAATGTCCCTTTTTTTCCCGTATTGTGCACTTTTCCTATACTTCACGACTTAATCAACCAATCGGAGGCTGATGGATGAGCCTTTCCGATAGTTTAATGCAGTACCCGCGATTGGGAACTCCATTTCCCATGAACCCGCGGTCCTCTAGCCGGACGCCTTGACATCAGATGGCGCGCGAAGTGACGAGCGGGGGGCGTGAACAATCCTGAGAATGCCACGGGTACTTTAATGGATTCCGGTAAGCCGCTGTCACCTACGCGGCGATCCGAAAGCAGGCAACTGGACGAGGTCGTTCCTCGGAACAGTAAGGAGTGACCAGGGGGGCTGACAACCATTCTATTTTTAGATGCTGTCTACCTCTGATGGGCTATCTTGAGGGGTTCTCGTTGTGCCTTTCACGCTCACACTCTGCTTTCGATACCTATACCATGGGTTTATTTCATTTCAAGAAGTCTACTACCTGACAGAGTCCGTTTGGGGCACTACCTGTTTTGCTTATTTCTTTCTTGTACATACAGGTTGTGTTCTTGGGAGACAGACCTGCAGGACGCCATGTCGAGTTTACATTAGCAATAAACTCGGTGAGTTTTTGAAATGGTATTATTCCTACACCACGACCTAGGATCTTGAACGTGGGGCATATTCCTTTGTAGATATTACCAGCACCGGATATGTGGCCCTCATCTATGAAGAGATGTATTTAATTAATTTTTATTTGATTATAGCATTGCTCATATATTCAATTCACTGATGTTGTTGGGTGATGAACATGACATGCCCATAGTTGAGTTAAATGGACCAATATCTGGATTCTTCTTTAGAATCCGGGGGATGTTATAATGGTATGTGCGCATCCCCACCTACAACATATTTATTTGGGATTATTATATTCCAGCTTATGTTTCACGTGTTGTAGGGATCCCCTCCACACATGCTGATTCAATTGGAATCCAGGGTGATCAGTAAAATTGGTACTTTGACCGAATTGCGGCTTGACCAATTGCAGGACTGTGATAGCAACACATGTCCTGAAGAAGACCGGAGTGACCCTCATGGCACAGTAAGTCGGTCGAAACATGTTGACAACAGCGGTATAAGGAGGGTTGTTTTGAGAACTTGATTTTCTCTTGGAAACATTACCCATCCTTTCTTTTCTTTTAATCCTGGTTGCGGAACCTGTCAATAAATTCCTGTTTGGTATCCTCAAACCAGTTTTAACACTTCCTGATTAACTGTACGTGTTGCACTTTTGTTCCAGTCACAGGGTGACATTCACTGATCACATTTTTGTTTATGTATATATGTTGTGTGTTGTTATATTGTGTCCAATGGTCTTTTATGTTCAAACCCCCTTCCCTATGCTCGGTCCAGAGTGTGGCTACACCTGGGCGTATTGTAAGCAGACCCGATGATGAAGCATGTCACACACTTCGGTGTGTGAGTGAGGGCAGTATTTAAAAAAAACACTTTTGTTTTTTTGTACGGGTTGCTTTGGGTTTGATTTTGAATCTCTCCATCCCTCTACGTGTGTACAAGTGGATATTAGGGAGTTCGGGTTGGTAGAGTTGTAGATGTGGTTGACCCTCTCCCCTCATCTTGTGTTTAATGCTATGGCATAGCGCCAGGCCTTGTGAAAAGTCCTGGTTAGCTGCAAGAGGTTGTTTTCCTATTGCAGCGCATGCAAGCTGCTATAGGCTTGACCTAAAAAGTAAGGGGTGAAGACCCTGGACCTGTACTCTACATTAGGAATTATGGGTAGATTCCCAAGGTAAACTCCATTAGTTCCAGAAAATTGGATACTGCACCACACTTGAGTGCGTTAATGGAGAGTGTAAATTTGGGGCCAGATGTAGGTAGCCAAATACCAGTCGGTAATGGCCGAAAATCGGTAATTTCGGCCGTTACCGACCGGTATTTGGACATTGAGATGTAGCTCGCCCAAATTTCACAGATTCGGAAAAAATTCCGAATCGGTAGATTACCGGCTCGGTAAATGTTCCGATTCGGTAAAATTACCGAATCGGAAAATATACCGAGTCGGTAAATGTTCCGAATCGGTAAAATTACCGATTCGGAAATTAAGAAATGGAAAAAACAACACCATCGAGATGTAGGTGAGCCATAATTTACCGAATTTCACCAAAATTCGGTATTTATGAATCGGTATTTAACATGGATTGTAAGCAGGTGGTAATCAGGTGCAGCCTATAAAAAAGGGCCCCAAAATGCAACACTGGAACCAGAATGGCGGCTTTCTACGTCACAGCAAGACGGCTAAGGCTACAGGCAGCAGGTGAGAGGGAATGGAGAAGGGAGGAGCAGGTCTACAGGCAGAGGATTACACTCTTCCAATTGACAGAGCCAGAGATACTGCAAAGATACAGACTGCACCCCCAAACCATCATAGACCTGATCAGGGACCTGCACCCACTCCTGGACCACCCAAGACCAAGGGCCCACGCCATCCCACCCCATGTGCAGGTGCTCTGTAGCATACACCTCCTTGCATCTGGGAGCTACCAGAGTGTAGTTGCTGTGGTAGGTGGGGTGTCCCAGAGCTGCCTGTCCCGTTTATTCAGAAAGTTCCTGGATGCCATGATGCAAAGAATGGAGCATTACATCCACTTACCAGACACTGATGCGGACTTGCTCAGAACCAAGACTGACTTTTACCTCATGGCAAATTTCCCACACGTGATAGGCTGCATTGATGGGACCCACATCCCAATTTGCCCCCCAGCTGCCACTGAGCACATATACAGGAACAGGAAGTCCTCACACACAATCAATGTACAAGCAATCTGTGATGCCAAGTACATTATCACCGATATAGTGGCCAGATACCCAGGAAGCACCCATCATTCATACATATTCCAAAATAGTGGGATCTATACCCGCCTGACAGCAGGTGAATTCGGGGAAGGATACCTGCTAGGTAAATAAATGGGTGACACTCCCTTGATAGATGAAGCAGACGTATGTCAATGTGTGCCTCTGAGTAATGTATCTTTTTTCTTTAACATTAGGGGATAGTGCATATGCACTCCGTTTCTTCGTCCTGACATCCTACCTCAACCCCACAACCCCCAGCCAGAGACGTTACAATGTGGCACATAAATCCACCCGCAACATCATTGAGCGCACCTTTGGGCTCCTGAAGAGCTGGTTCCGCTGCCTCCACAAAAGTGGGGGGGCACGGCAGTACTCACCTGTAACATGCTGTAAGATAATTGCTACCTGTGCAATATTGCACAACCTCGCAACTAAGGGGGGCACAGAGGTGGAATTGGAGGACTATGAAGACCATGACGATGAGCAGGCACTACCAGCAGCCAACACAGTAGGAGTACCAACACCCACAGACGGGAGACAGAGACGGGCAGAAATCACACACAACTACTTCTGAGTAAGTATAGTGACAAAGCACATGTTGTACTTCAATGCACGTAGTTTATTTTGCACTACGTTGAAATGACATAAGCCACAGAACACACATACTAGTGTGCCTACCACTACTGTGTGGACGGGGGTTACCTCACCCTCACATGTCCATCTGCATATGGCAGACTCACTGCTTGCGCCCATGAACAGCCACGCGTGATGCCTGAGGTTGATTAAGTTCCGAGTCTGCTGTGCCAGCGCCGGCACTCTGGCGTCTGCGGCTCCTCCTTACTTCAGGGACAGGGGTGCTGCTCCTGCTACTAGGGGTATCTGTGTCCCCAACAACTTCTGCTCCTGTGGTGGCTGACTGGTTTGTCAGCAGCACTTCAAGTGCTGTAGTGACTCTCCCCATCCCCCGGGAGAGATCAGTACAGCAGTGCACCAGCCCCTCCTGCATCGCAACTGAACGGCGACACATCAGTGAAGTCGCAGTTGCAAGTTGGCGCATTCCCCTTGTCTGCTGGTGTGTACGATGGCTCTCCCTGCGCCTTTGTGCACGGTCCTCTCGTAGTTCCTCACACAGTGTCATCACACACTGAGACATGTCCCTGACTCCATCTGCCATGTCACTCATGCTGTCTGCCATTGATGCTATTCCCTTTTTCATGTCAGTGAAATGAGTGTTCAAAAGGCGCATTTGTCTGTGCACTGCACTTATTCCTTTTGCCTGCAGGCGCTGCACCTTGACCATTGTGGTCTAAAGGCCTTGGAAGACATCCGCATCACGGCCACTGACGTTTGACTCCTGGACCCTACGACGTCTTGTTCCACCGGATCGCCTGACAGGAGTGGATGAATGACATGTTGCACTTCCTGCCATTGGCTGTCTTGACTCCTCACACTCCCTTTCCTCATCGGAGGATGTTTGTAGGATCCTTTGCGGGGGACCCTCATGCCTCACGGGCCTGCAGATGTCTGAGACATCTGTGTCTGCTGGTGTGTGTGGTTGTTGTGACTCATCTTGTGGTGAGTCAAGGAGCACTGGAGATGCTTCAAGGTGCATGGTGTCGTCTGCCTCTGGTGTCTCAGCTGCTTGTGTCCAGGGTGCTGTAGGTCTTGCAGTGCTGGGCCCTGCAACCCTGCCTTCTTGCTCACTCCTATCCCTTTGGGGATGTGTCTTCTCCCTCACCTGCAGTGATTTGCGTGATGTCTCCCCTGTGGACAGATATGGACAGTGTCTTAGTGGTGCTTTCACCGTGTAAATCACTATTAAATAACATTAGTATTTCACTATTTCCTGTTCCTCCCATGTCTCTGATTGTATTGTGTGGCATGCCTGTCAACATTTCATGTAGACTGCTCATATGGCTATTCTTATGACTACCACTCTCATAATGCATTGCAGGTGAATACTGAAGTCAGTACTGGATTTCCTGAACTCATAGCCACATTGGGGGAGGGACACAGGCAGGGGGTGTGGGATGATGGACATGTCCCTTACCTTTCTTAGCTGCAGCTCGGGCTGAGCTGTCTGCATCACCAATCCCCAGAACGCACTCTGGCTCCAGTGTGGACTTCACAAGCTCTTCCAGGTCCGTGAGAGCAGGTGCCCTGTTCTTCCCTCCTCCTGTGGCATTGGCCTCCTTGCTTCTTGCAGCCAGTTTTTTCTTGGTAACAATCCTTAGATCGTACCATCGCTTCTTGAGATCGTCCACTTCCCTGGTGGTCACTCCTCTATAGCGTGTACTTTGGTCTGGATCCCCAGCCAGGTGTTCCTCTTGACAGCCTCTGGTATTTGCAGGGACTGCTTCCCAAAGATTTTTGGGTAGTGCTTGACGACCTCCTCCACCAGCACCTGAAGTTCACCAGTGCTGAACTTCATCTTCCTCTCTGCACCTTCCCTCTGAGAGTCTTGGGGATCCATTTGTATGTGGTGTGTGACCATATCTGTATCCGTGACACAATAGGATGCAGGTGTGTATACAGAAGCTGCAGAAAACTAGGTTCAAAACACAGTGTTGTTGAACATAACGGCTAGGTAAGTTCCCATCAGCCCACCTTCATGGTGGAGTTCTTGTCATGTGGGAGTTGCTAGTCATACCTTACCGCATCCGACCAAATAGTGCCGGTGCTGGGAAGGATGTCAATAATCTAGCCATGATGTTCATCCTAGATTAATAATGAATAAAGTGCAGTGCTCAAGTGATAGTGACGAATAAAATTGACTACTTAGATTCTGAAAGAAAATGAAAGCAGAAAACTATGTGTCAAGAGTTAAAAACCGCGCCTGGTAGTAAGACTACCTCATGGCGCTCAGCAGGACGGTCGACATGTTTCAGCCTACGGGACTGTGCCCAGGCTTTCTTCAGGACCTTAAGCATATAATAGCTACTGCAGTTACCCATTAAGTGATAAATAAAGAAATAACAGTGAATAAACTTCAAAAGAGTTACATAGCTACCAGGGCCAATTGAACATTTACATGCCCACTGGAGGGAGAAGCATTTCTTCTTCCTAGTAAATAAATAAAGAATCTTATTATTTATACAGCAACAATGGACTACACACATACAAACTCATGTACACACAGAGACCGCATAGACTCACACACCTGCATGAATAATAATAATTGGTATTCTGCATTGAGAAAGAAGCATATTAGCTATATCAACCAGAGGCATTTCCTCGTAGCGATACTCACCCAGCTTTGTGTGGGTGAAGACCTCACCTCACCCGGCGACCGCTCGGGAGTTAGAGGCCCCGCTCTATAGTGTAGAAAAAGGAACACCGTCAGTACAAAACTGTAAGGTGCCCAGCCAGATTGCTCTACACAATTTAACCCAACGGACGTGTGATAGAACTCCCACTATCAAACCAGAGACCAAACCAAACACTGACTACCATGGGTTGTTTGAGAATTACGCCTCCTGAGAGGCTGCTCATGTCTCAGGACGCATTATAGACACAGATGTGTGCTATTATAAACATCTTGTGTTTGCATTATCACATGAAGAAGTTACTGAAAATGGGTGTTGTGTGGGGCCCATAAACAGTTAAATAGGCCACCTACAGACAATAAAACGACATAAGTATCAAAGATAAAGTTCCAACTTGGGAACAGAGTTGTGACAGATTGCAGGGCAGTCCAGGCTCCTGTTAATCTATTCAAAATGCGGGGATACGTCAGTCTATTCCCTCAATAGTAAAATGTAGATAAAGACCGGCCCCAAGGTAAAGAAAGACATAAACACCGACCCCCAGGTAGCTCACCTGTCCGTCGGTACCTCCAGTTTATACCCAAGCGGAAGTGAAGGTGTGCGAAGAAGGCCACTGTTCCTTCGCACATGCGCAGTGAGCAAACAGTGACCTTCTTCGCGCATATGTTTTTTATTATCTTTTCAAGCCTACACGCCCCGTTCAGCTTCACTTCCAATTACCGGTGGTTATTTAAGGATGAAGGGTGGTACTTAATAATAATATAATAATATCCCTCGTCGTAAGCACTGGATTAGTTCCCTTGTGTATTGCGTTGACTTGCCATTGCCATGGCTGTTGACTATCTTCTCCAGAGATCTGGGGCTGCATCCTTGACGAACTGTTGAAGGTCCTTTTGCGACTCCTGTGGCTTCGGCCCGTGGGTCCTCCTGAGGGTCTTCTTTGGTTTTGGTGGGCTCCCCTGCTTGCCTGCTCTGACTCTCCTGCACTTGGTGAGTCCCTTGGACCTTGCTGGTCCCGAAACTGCACGTTCTTTGCTTTCCTCGTCTGTTGCTGCTGCCACGGCTTGTTGGTGCTCCAACCGGACACGATCCCCTGGTTCTCGACTTCCGCCGTGGAACAGCTTGTGAACGGCGCCTGGTCCTCACAGCTGTAGCAACCAGGTCACTGTCAATCTGAAAGAGACACGTTAGTATTAGATTCCTTACCTTAGAATATCCCCAGGCGTCAGACTGGATCCGGAAATTTTTGCGTAGCGGTACCCATGCGCGTCGGTAGGCGTCGTCTGCGGCTCCGCGTCCGTCGTGGGCACCGTGATGACGTAGTCGGAGTACTTAGACGCCGCCTCCGCGTGCTGACGTCAGTTCTTCTTTTTCCGCGCCAGCAAGCGCAGATCTGGAAAAAGCAGTAACCCTAGTCAATTTTTGACGAACTTTTTTGATCACTTTTTGATTGTTTTCGAAGTCTCTCGACTCCGAACGGTGCCGTAGGGATGCCCGGCTTAAAGCACTGTGACGATTGCGACCGCCTGATGTCGGTCACGGGTCCTCACCGCGTGTGTTTGTCTTGTCTAGGCGTCGACCACGACGACAAGGCCTGCTCCGACTGCCGGGCCCTCTCTTCGAAAGCCAGGCGGGAGCGGTCCCGCAGGCGACTCGAACTCCGGCAGTCGGTCCCGCGCCGCAAGATGTTCCGGTCCCACGGGAGGTCGAGGGACAGGTCGCGGGCTCGGAGCCACCACAGCTCCGAGAGTAGGCCGCACTCCTCCGGGTCGAAGTCGTCGTCAGGTAAGAGGCACAAGAAGTCAAAGCGGCGTCATCGCTCTTCGGACTCGCGCGATGCGGCCGGGGGTTCGGGTGACACCACCCACGCGGCTCCGTCGTAGTCGCGGGCGCCGCGTCCAGCCCCATACCCTACGGTCCCTGGGCTTAACGCGACGCCGGAGGAGATCCAGCACTTCCTCATGGCCATGAGGAAACTCTCTCCTCCGACGGGCTCCGCGGCGCCTCCGGGCCCAGCGGACCTGTCTGGGGCCCCTAGCGGATCGGCGGCTCCACCCCCGACGCCGTCGGGTGCTTCGGCCCCGACGCCGCCGACGCCTTCGGGCCCGGCGCCGCAGGTCCCCACTATCCCGACGCCGCCGGCGCCTTCGGGCCCGACGCCGCTGGACCTCCTTCGGGATCTGGTTCGTCGCCGGTGGATCTTACGACCTCCCCGGCGTCGGACCCTCAGGTGTCGCCTCCGGCGCCGTCCTCGGGCGGCGCCGTCCCCGGTTCCACCTTCGTTCCTGTTCAGCCGTCTGGACGGCCCAGATGGGCGCCGCTCCAGACGTCGTTTGGTGAATTTCACTTTTATGAACAGGCCCCATTGGTTGAGAACCCTGAGTTTCAGGAGATGGGTGATGAAGAGGACTGGGAGGGGTCTGAGGACCCTCTGACCAAGGAGTGTCAGTCTCATGAGGACTGGACAGGAGACCTTGGGGAAGCCAGTGGCCTGGACACTTCTCCAGACACTGGTTTTGTCTCCCCTCCTACCGTGGCTTCGGAGGAGGGGGCAACCTACAGTGTGGTGCTGATGAGGGCTGCCGAGGCCTTGGGCCTTGAGCTCCCCGTCGCGGCCGTGAGGACTAATCTCCTCACTGAGGTCCTTAAACCGCAGTCAAGCTCGGCCGAGCCTCTGCTGCCCTTTAATGAGGCCTTGACCGACGTTCTTCTGGGCACTTGGTCCAAGCCCACTACGGGTTCGCCCGTAGATAGGAACGTGGCCAGACGCCACCGCCCAGCCCCGGGCGACCCATGTTTCCTGTCCACCCACCCCACCCCCGAGAGTCTGGTCATCCAGGCCTCTAACTCCCAGACGGCATTTCCGTCCGCCCCGCTGGACAGGGAATCCAAGAGGTATGAGCAGTATGGAAAGAAGATATTCTCATCCCTTAGTCTGGGTCTGCGGTCTTCCAACACCGCATGCCTCTTGGGCCGCTACACCCACTCTTTGTGGGATACGGTCGCGGATGTGCTGCCAGAGTGCCCGTTGGAGGTACGGGCCAAACTCGGCCAAGCCCTTGTGGAGGGCCGGGACGCAGCCAAGTATTCCATTAGGTGTGGGCTGGATACCACCGACTCGCTAGGCAGAGCGATGGCAATGACGGTGGCGGTCAGACGCCACGCCTGGCTGAGGTCCGCCAACTTTTCGGCAGATGTCCAGAACACACTCATGGACATGCCATTCGATGGCCGTCGCCTCTTTGGCGACAAAGCAGACCATGCGCTCGAGCGCTTTAAGGACTCCAGGGCTACGGCCAAGTCCTTGGGCCTCTCGGCCCCGCGCCAGCAATCGGCTGCTTATCACTCCTTTCGTGGCTACGGAAGGGGTGCACCCACACGTGCCGCTAGCCACGCTCCGCAGGGCAATACCCAACGCGGTGGCGGCCGTGGTAACCGCCGTCCGGGCGGTAGGGGTCAAAGGCGAGGTCAGTCCACACCTTCCCCCACAGCATCCGCCTCAAAACCCTCCTAGTCCGTGCTTTCAGGCCCATGTGACGCCAGTGGGGGGCAGAGTTCGCCATCACCACCTCCACAGGCGCACTGTCACTTCGGACAGGTGGGTGCTGCAGATCGTCCGAAGGGGCTACTCCCTCCCCTTCGAGGAGACTCCTCCAGCCATGCCACCGCAGAACCACCGTGTATCGGGGGATCACTTACGACTCCTGCAGGCGGAAGTTACGGCCCTCTTGGCCAAGGGGGCCATCGAGCGCGTTCCTGGGCCAGAAGTAGGGTGTGGTTGCTACTCCCACTACTTTATGGTACCCAAGAAGGGCAAAGGGGGCCTACGCCCTATCTTGGATCTACGGAATGTCAACGGCTTCCTCCGAAAGGAGAAGTTCAAGATGCTGACACTGGCTCAGGTCTTAGCTGCCCTGGACCCAGGAGACTGGATGGTAGCGTTGGACTTGCAGGACGCTTATTTCCACATCCCCGTCCTGCCGGCCCACCGGCGCTACCTGCGGTTTACGGTTGGCCACGAGCACTTTCAGTTTACCGTGCTCCCCTTCGGCCTTACCAGCGCCCCACGGGTGTTCACAAAGGTGATGGCGGTGGTCGCAGCTCATCTGCGCAGGTTAGGGGTTTCAGTCTTCCCCTACCTCAACGACTGGCTGTTGAAGGCGGGCTCGCCCCAGACAGTCATCAGCCACCTCCAGACTACGGCAGATCTCCTGCACCAGCTGGGGTTTATCCATCAATGTGCCAAAGTCACACCTGTGCCCCTCTCAGAAGCTCCTCTCCATTGGAGCAGTTCTAGACTCGGCGCAGTTTCGGGTTTATCCACCCGAACAGCGGGTCCGGGATATTCAGGCTCTGATTCCCATCTTTCAGCCGTTATCCCGGGTCTCGGTCAGGTTGACGCTGCGGCTTCTGGGGCTGATGGCCTCCTGCATCCTACTGGTGCATCACGCCAGGTGGCGGATGCGGGCTCTGCAACGGGACCTGAAGTTTCAGTGGGCCCAGCATCAGGGCAACCTGTCCGACCACGTCCTGATCTCGGAGGGCACTGCGAGACAGCTGCAGTGGTTGCTCACGGACCGCGATTGGGTCAGCGGCAGATCCCTCTCCCTTCCCCAACCGGAGCACGTAGTTGTGACGGACGTGTCCCTCCAGGGCTGGGGAGGCCACATGGGAGATGCGGAGATCAGAGGCCTCTGGTCTCCGGCGGAGGCCCGGCTCCACATCAACCTGTTGGAGTTACGGGCGATTCGTCTAGCACTGAAGGCATTCCTCCCCTCTGTCCGGGAGAGTGTAGTGCAGGTGTTCACGGACAACACCACCGCCATGTGGTACTGCAACAAACAGGGCAGGGTGGGGTCGTGGACCCTTTACCAGGAGGCTCTGCGCCTCTGGCAATGACTGGAACGCCAGGGCGTGACCCTGGTGGCTCAACACCTGGCAGGTTCTCTGAACGCCAGGTCGGACGAGCTCAGCCGTCGGTGCATGATGGATCACGAATGGCGTCTGAACTCGGACGTGGCGCAAGGCCTCTTTCAGCAATGGGGAGAGCCTTGGTTAGATCTATTCGCCACCGAAGAGAACGCGCAATGTCATCAGTTCTGCGCGTTGGAATTTCCAAGGCGGCACTCGCTCGGAGACGCTTTTCGTCGCGAGTGGAGTTGCGGTCTGTTGTACGCCTTTCCGCCTATACCACTTCTGCCCAGAGTGCTGAAGAAGATCAAGCGCGACCGGGCCCAAATCATCCTTGTGGCTCCGGACTGGGCGAGTAGGTACTGGTATCCAGAGCTACTCAGTATGGCAGTCGATCCCCCGGTTCGTCTGCCTCTTCAGGAGGACCTTCTGTCGCAGCAGCAGGGGACGGTCCTCCACCCGAACCTGTCCAGTCTCCACCTCCATGCTTGGACATTGAGCGGTGACAGTTGAGGCCATTTGACTTGCCTCCTGAAGTCTGCAACGTCATTCTGGCAGCCAGGCGTTCCTCCACAAAGTCGGTATACGCCTGCAGGTGGAACAGATTTGTGGCATGGTGCACAGCAAAGGCTGTGGATCCTCTTGCTGCCCCTCTTTCTGAGGTTCTTCTCTTCCTTCTTTCTCTTGCCCAGCAGGGCTCTGCTCTGGGCACTATCAAGGGCTACCTTTCTGCCCTTCCAGCCTTTCTAAGGCTGCCTGATCAACCTTCTTTGTTCAAGTACCCTATTGTAAATAGATTTCTAAAGGGCATCACTCACACATTCCCTCCTGTTCCGTTTGTGATGCCTCAGTGGGACTTGAACCTGGTTCTTACATTTCTGATGTGCGCTCCCTTTGAGCCACTTCACAACTGTCCTCTTTGCCTTCTAACTTTGAAGACTGCTTTCCTGGTTGCCAGGAGAGTGAGTGAGCTCCAGGCCCTTTCTTGTACTCCACCTTTCCTTTCGGTCCATCCGGACAAAGTGGTGCTACGTACCAAACCTCCTTTCCTGCCCAAGGTTGTCACGGCCTTCCACATCGGGTAGTCTATCACCTTGCCAACCTTCTTTCCGCCACCGCATCCCTCTAAAGAGGAAGAGCGGCTTCACCGTCTGGACCCAAAACGTGCGCTCTCATTTTATTTGGATCGCACACACCAGTTCCGGGTGGATGACCAACTCTTTGTTGGTTACGTGGGCGCTAAGAAGGGCAAAGCGGTACACAGGAGGACCATCTCCCGGTGGATCATCTTGTGTATCCAGGCATGCTACTCCTTGGCTAGGAAGGAGCCCCCTGCTGGATTGCGGGCTCATTCTACCCGAGCCACGGCGACTACCACTGCTCTGGGCAGGGGTGTGCCCTTACAAGACATCTGTCAGGCAGCTACGTGGGCATCGCTGCACACGTTTGCAAGACACTACTGCCTGGACAGCCAAGTTCGGAGGGATGGCTTCTTTGGCCGTTCCGTCCTCCAGGACTTTCTGGTGTGATTATTGGTTTGCAGACCCACCACCGGGGTTGGTATTGCTGGGGTATCTATTCTAAGGTAAGGAATCTAATACTAACGTGTCTCTTTCAGATGCACAAGTTACAAGTTAGTTAGTATTAGATTCCTTACCGACCCACCCATCCTCCCCGTTCTGCGAACCAATATCTAGGGTTAGGGTTATCCCCTTTCAGGGCCCTAGTTTCAATGGCACCAGTGTTGGTTTTTAACATGGCTCTGCGTTTCTGGCGCGGAAAAGCTGTGTCTAAGAACTGACGTCAGCATGCGGAGGCGGCGTCTAAGTACTCCGACGACGTCATCACGGCGACCACGACGACGGACGCGGAGCCGCAGACGACGCCTACCGACGCGCATGGGTACTGCTACTCAAAAATTTCCGGATCCAGTCTGACGCCTGGGGATATTCTAAGGTAAGGAATCTAATACTAACGTGTCTCTTTCAGATTCTACAGTTAGAAGTATCCATCAGAATCAAACTGTTTCTTACAGATATATCGTTACACAAGTAGTAACTTGTGCACCTTCCTTCATCTTCTGCCATCGGTGGTCGTTGATCTTTTGTGCCTCCTGCTCACTGCCCTCTGCTTGCAGGTACTCCTCTTCAAGAATCCACCCATGGATTCCACCGGACTCTTTTTCCTTCTATGCCAGTGGCATCATCACTGAAGTCCTACCTTGTGGTCTTCGTCGGTTTCCAACGTCCCTTTGCACCTATGGTCCTGGCTTCCCTAGTGTAAGTATCCTAGTTCTTGGGCTATCCACGGATGAGGTTACTCTTCAACCTTCCTTCTTCCACAGGGTTTCTTCAGGGTCCTCTTGGAAGGGTCTTTCTTCCTCAAAACTACAACCACAACTTACCGATTGACTTGCATTGAATACATGGCTGTGTTTCCATTCTGCACACAGCCTCCATGGGGTTCCTGGGTATTTACCATGGGTGGTTCCTTACGACGCCGACTCTTTTAAGTCTCCTGGGTCAAGTCTTGACTTTGGTCGTGGTTCGCATTCCACTTCTTTAGTATATGGTTTGGCCCCCCCCTGGAGACCACTGTGTATTTGTGCTATTTACCTTGTCTATAGTGGAAATATTGTGTGTATTACGTGTATATCTCCGGGTAGGTGATATAACAATATACTAGTAAGTCTGTATAACTACACTGTGTGGTTCTTTTTCACTTAACCTACACTATATGATTAGTTCTGGTAAAACAAGCTGCTTAATGCTCCTCCTGGATTAAGCCTGAAGGCTGCTCTCCTCAGGTACCACTTAGAGAGCTTTCTATTGTTGTCTAAGAGCACTAACATCACCATAAGGGTTGTCTAGATTAGTGCAAGGTACTTCACTTCAATTTGTGTGCACCATATACTAAGACAGCCTCCTACAATGATGTATTCCCTGGCATCAGGCTGGATTCAGAAAATCCTAAGCATTATCTCTGTACACCGGTAAGTGACATTGATCAATTAGTCCTAATTTAAACCAGAAGTGATGTGCATGGTGCCATTATAGGTGGCACCTCAGAGTGCTGAGATCCATTATTTGCATCTGCTCCATGAGCACACATCAGGAGAGAGCTACCTCAGTCCTTTTTTGGACAGCCTTTTTTGACGAAATTATTTTTGAGCCAAGCTATCAATTTACTTTTGGGATGTCTTATAAATATTTTGTGGGGTTTGAACCTTGTAGATCCTGTATCAGGCAGATGTCTTTGACAGACCCTTCCCTAGCTTTCTAATGGTGCCTTGAGCCTGGCCACAACTCCAAGGCTTGTCCAGACCATCAAGCAATGAACCTCAAGGCATTCCTGCAGCATGTCCTGAACCTCCTGGTCACCTGACACCAGACAACTCCTCACTGCTCCTGGTCCTGATAAAGGTCCCCGACCCGCTTTCGGAGTTGTTCCCGCTGGTTGTCGTCTCGCTTCAAATTGTTGGGTAAGTCGCAGAAGAAAAAGAAATCTAAGAAGTGGAAGCTTCCTTTGACCTTGTCCCACCAGGCCAAGTCATCGATGTGTGGTGAGCAACGCTACAATTCTAGACCCCGTTCCACAAGTTAGCTATGCAGCCTGAGTCTGGGTCGACCCAATGCCTCCCAGAGTATTCTGGAGCCGGAGTGGTCCCAAACCAAGTTAAATAATTTTATGAGGACATGCACCACATATTTAGACACACTGACCCCTTTAGAGCGCCTTTATACCCCAAGGGTTCGGTATGTACCGCAACTGGATTCCAGTCAGCAGGTTTGCTCCCTGCGCCAGTTTGGCCCTTTGGATCTGTTCCTGGATCCGTATTGGCTCCTGTCAAGATTTCAAGGTCTTCCCCAAAGTCCGTTCCAGTGGCGCTATTTTTGGCGCAGCGGACCCCATTAACAATGGAACACTCCATAGGAAAGGAAAACGTGTCACCTGCCGAAGGATAATTCAGCGGTACAAAAGGGGGGTGGTGATGGACGGAGCATCTGAACCAATCAAACACTCGCACCCAGTCAAAAGATCTGGGTTTGATCCATCACCGTTCTTTAGCCCACCCTGCCACCCCAGTTCAGACATGGCTATATGCAAATCAGTCTGACCCTGTGCCTCATGGGAACAGTCCAGCCCGAACTGCCAAGCCATGCCTTCCCTGGACCGGAAACAAGCTTCCGAGGACCGGTTTCTGGCATTCCAGCCGTCTTCAGCCCGGCTTGCTTGAATCCAGTGGCAAAGTGAGCAAGGGACTCACGTCTGAGCATACCCCCTTTTGAACGGTGATGGATCAAACCCAGATCTTTTGACTGGGTGTGAGTGTTTGATTGGTTCAGATGCTCCGTCCATCACCACCCCCTTTTGTACCGGTAAGGATAATTCAGAGCGCTCAGCGTCTCTCAATAAAATAGGTGAGTCTCTGGTCCAGGGGGTAGAATACAAAAAGCACAACAAACATTCAAGGGAAAGCTTTTCCAACTTCCCTCACCCAGAATCCCACGCTGGAGAGCATAGTCATCCAGGCCTCCACCTCCATGGTTAACCTTTGCTTTTTACCTACCACACCACCAGATAGGAAATCCAAGAGGCTAGGCAAATTCGACAAGAGTATTTTCTCTTCCATCAGCCCTGCACTGCAGTCCGTGAACACCACATGCCTCTTAAGCTGTTATTCACACACAGATTGGGACTCATTTATGCAACTGCTGTCCATGGTCTGAGAGGAGCCCTGAGCTAGCCTGTCCTAGGCTATTGCCAATGTCGGGGACGTAGCAAAGTTCACAGTATGCTGTGGATTGGACACCACAGACTCCCTATGTAGAGTGATTGCTCTATTTGTGGCACTTAATCGCCATGTCTTATTGAGGTCAACCTTCTTTTCAGGTGTTATCCAGGCATCCTGTATGGACATGCTCTTCAATGGGAGTTGCCTGTTTGGTGATCCGGCACATTTGGCGCTTGACTTCTATTACGGGCAGCCGGGCCTCTGCCCCATGCTAGCCGCTTTCTGCCTTTTGCCCCTTCTGTTGCTACAATTGGGGCTACCGTCCATGCCCTTTAATGCCCAGTCACCACATCTACCAGACTCACCAGTTCTTTTGTGGGTGCGAAGAGGGTTCCCATAAGCTTCGTGGAACACAATGCCAGAGATCTGCCTGTACCCCACCAGCTGCAGCCTCCAAAGTCCTTTAATATACCCTCTCTCCATCATGTTCAAAAGGTTGGCGGTAGGATCTGCAGGGTCTTGCTCTGATGACAGTCTACCATCTCAGACAACTGGCTGCTCAAAATTGTTCTGCGGTATTATGCCCTTCCACTCACAGAAACCCTGCCCCCATGCCACCATCTTCAGATTGAGTGATAGAGCACCACCTCTCTCTGTTATGTCAGAAAGAACAGGCTCTTGTAGCCATAGAAACTATTGAGAGGATGCTGACATCTGTAGTAGGTGATTGTTGATATTTTCGCTACTTTCTGGTGCTGAAGGAGGACTTGGGCCACTGTCCTATATTAGATCTACCCCCCCCCTCCCTGTAGTTCAAATGCACTTTCAGTTCTCCCCTTAGGTATTCACAAAGGTGATAGCGGTGGTTGGTACCCATCTGCAGAGGTCAGGGATTCCTGTCTTACCCGACCTCGACATCTGGCTGTTAAAAGCAGGCTCGCACCAGGCAATTGTTGCCCACCTCCATAATACGGCAGTCCTCCTGCATTCGCTGGGGTTCACTATAAATGGGCAGAAGTCACACCTGACTCACTTTCAGTTGCTCTCTTTCATCGGTGCCATTCTGGACACCGTGCAGTTCCGTTCCTAACCCTCGGAAAGGCGAGTCTTGGATATTCTGGCAATAATTCCATTGTTTCACCTTCTATCCTGGATTTCAGGGAGGCAGACTCTGAGGCTGCTGGGTGTCATGCCTTCCTTCATCTACAAGTAAAGCATGTAGGCTGGCATGCAGGCTCTACAGTGGGACCTGGTATCCTAGTGAGCACAGCATCAGAGCAATCTCTTTGACCTGGACTAGATATCAGAGGAAACTGCAAGCATATCACAGCCAACAGCCAAGCGTCTCTATTTGAGAAGTGCCGCATGGCGGAGAACCCGAAAGTGCAGGCGAGGGCCAAGGCAGGGGTGCAGTCTAATGTTGCCACTCTGGCCTGCGTCGACACCCCTCTGGAAGACCTCGCTAGTCGGCAAGTACTCCTTGGGTGTGGCAGCAAAAAGGCTGCACTTGTGAGCCCTACAGGATGCCTGCATTTATTCTGCCTGTATTTTAGAATTCACGCTTTCCTGATTTCTTGAAGATCTCTGCCAGCGTCCGTTATATGCTCTCCTGCGTCTTCATTCTTACTTACAGGGGTGCTAAAGTCCTTTTCAGTTGTCTTTCGATTAGACATTTACCTTGTTTTAATGGAAAGATGACTGGCACTGGGAGCCTGGTTAGCAGGGACCCAGTGCACTTTCAGTAGAAAAGCATCAGTACCAGGGCAAAATGTGTGGGTGACCATGTTAAAAAGGGCACCTTCCTACATAGTAGTACATGTAATTTGATCTTATTGCTGCTCCAATATTGAAAGTTCTCCTCAGAATGCCATGTCTCACCTTAAACAGTCCCACCTTGATACGTGAACAAGAAGCTTATGTTTTTGCCACACTGGTGCAAAGAAACCCGTTTTGGTTCTCTTAACTGTTCAGCTTCAGGAGATAATGTTTCATATTTAAAAGTAGCAGCTGCTCACTAAGACACTGAACTGCCTGAGGAATGCAGTCCTTTTAGAGCGATGTTTAGTGAGAAAAGAGCTGAAACATTTCCACTGCATTGTAGTTATGATTGCCAATTAGATTTAATTCCAGCTGCCAAAATACCATGCAGCCATGCCCTAGCTGAAAACGTGAATACGCTTCTCTTAGAATACCTTGACAAGTATCTGAAGAATACATTTAATCGACCTACCTAGTCACCCACCGCTTCGTCTCTTTTTTCGTTCCAAAAGCCAGCAGGAATTGAGATCCTGTATCTATTTTTGAGCATTAAGTATTATCCCAGTTAAAAAATGATGTTTTTTCGCTCATACCATTTCTTCTTTACCAAGTAAAGGTCAGCTTCAATATAGTGGTAGCAATTGGCGTGGCAACAACTTTTGCACTATTTATTTTTATTTATTTATTTAATACGATGTTATATAGCGCAAACTTTACCCGAAGGTGTCAGAGCGCGTTACATAAGAACCAGTTGCAAAACATAAGGACTAAGGATTACATGCATTACATAAAAGATACAAACAGAAAAAATTGCAAATGTACAAATAGTAAAGTCACTCAAGGAAGAGATACGAATGGATATATTCTAAGAGTGACATAGGAATGGTAGAGAGTACAAAGGTCTACTGCATATACTAGTGATTGGAGTTATCTCTATATACATAGGGAAGGGATACGAATGGATATACTCTAAGAGTCACATAGAAATGGTAGAGAGTACAAAGGTTTGAACCTACTAACGCCAACACTGGACTAAGGAAACCCTCGACCTTTATCCGTCCCATTGCTGGCATTCCTGCGAAGGTCATTACTTTTGGAAAAGCTGTTGAGAACGACATGAGCTTACTTTTCCAGTCCCAATCCAATTCATTTGTGAATTTACCAAAGAAAGAACAGGACGCCCTATGCTGTTTGACATCTAATGAGAGCATCACAATCAAGCCAGCCGACAAAGGCGGAACGATTGTTCTACAGGACAGCACATCTTTTCGCAAGGAATGCATGCGTCAACTACAAGACACTAAATCCTATGCTCTAATGACAGCTGACCCAACAGAACGACTCAAAAACATCATTTGCCATCTGGTGGAAGAGGCAGTTGCCAAAGGCTGGATTACCGCCCATGAGGCCTTGTTCCTGGTTAATACACATCCATCTGTACCCTATTTTTACACCTTACCAAAGGTACATAAACCTCAAAGACCTCCACCTGGACGCCCAATAATATCGGGTATAGGTTCTCTTCTTGAACCCTTATCAATTTTCGTTGACCGTTTTCTCAATCCTGTGGTCAGAAGCATGCCCACGTTCTTGCAGGACACTAAAGACGTTCTCAGACTTCTGCCAAAGGTAGAGTTTGATCGATCAACGGACATCCTGGCATCCTTCGACGTGGAATCTCTATACACGTCCATTCCACAGAACGAAACCTTGGAAGTGGTAAGGAGACTTTTGGAGCAAAATGAACCAGAATCCATCACTCCAATTCCCTTCATTATGAATCTGGCAGAGATTGCCATGAAGGAGAACTATTTCAAATTGGAGGACACTGTGTATCTTCAAATTGCTGGGACCAGCATGGGCAACCTTTTCGTGCCTAGCCTGGCGAATTTATACGTACACAACTTTGAAGAGGAGATCGTTTTAACACCCAGGAACCCTTTTCATCAATCGCTTCGCACTTGGAAGCGATGCATTGATGATATGCTTGTGATATGGCGCGGTACGTTAGAGGACCTTCTTCTGTTCCACCAATGGCTGAACACACAAAAGGCATACCTGAGATTTACAGTCGAACATAGTAAGTTCCAATTGCCTTTTCTTGACCTCTTGATCAAAACAACATCTACTGGTCTAGAGTCTGAACTCTACAAAAAGCTGATGGCTCGCAACTCACTACTCAGTTATGAGAGCTGTCACCCACAGTCACTGAGGAACAATCTACCTTACGGCCAATTTTTGAGGGTACAACGCAACTTTCAAGCAAAATGGCTTTTGAAAAACATGCACTCAATCTAGAGGAACAGTTGCAGGCAAGAGGATACCCCAAAAAGATGGTTCGCCAATCAAAAAAACGTGCCTCGAATAACAACCGTGAGGCACTGTTAGAACCACGCATCGAAAAAGAAAAGATGAATCGACTGACCTTTGTCAATACTTTCAACACCAGATCGAATCAAGTACAGAAGATCGTACTTAAACAATGGTCAATCCTAAATACTGAAGGTGATCAAATATCGCGCCCCCTCTTTGCCTTTAAAAGGGGCCCGAATTTGAGGGACCAACTAGTGCACACACGTCCAAAAAGCAAGACCCCTCGGCCGATTGGAACCCTTTGGGATCTACCTGCAGTGGAAGGTCATCATCCATGCGGGACATGCGCGGCATGCCCACAGACTTCTAAATCTTTGTCTGTAGATATTGGCACCAACAGAGCCTGGCAACAGCGGAGAATCGGAAATTGTAATAGCCAGAATCTCATTTATTTGATAACGTGCTCTTGCAAATTACGCTATGTCGGCATGACGACTAGAAAAATAAAATTGAGGATTTCAGAGCACAAGAGCACCATTTGTTGCCGCAAACAAGCAACGCGACTAACAGCGCACTTTCTGGAGGTTGGTCACGGCCCTAATGAATTCCAATGGACAGTCTTGGAGCAACCGAACATACCAGAACATGTCGCAGACATAGCTAAATATCTTTTTAAAAAAGAGCAGAAATGGGTCTACAAATTAAACAGTGACAAGGCAGGCCTGAACGAAGACATACCCTGGGTGTCCCTCTAAATATACCATCGGTCTGTGGATTACAAATGTTATAGTCCTGTATACATAGAGATATACATATTTCTGTCCTCACGATCGGGCATTATTTGTCTAAGTTGCCTCTCAATATCAGACACTGTATAATAGAGAGCGCTTGGCCACCAGCCATTGAAGTTCTGCCATAAAATAATATTTATATCCACACTTCGGATAAGACACAAGAGTTTACAAGCTTACATAGAGTCCGAAACTACAACTCCCAAGATTCCATGGGAGGTTTTTGTAGTTCTTGTAGGTTCTGGACACGTGTACTGGGTCAGTCACGTGGCGCGATTGGGATCCAGACTCCAAATAAATATGGAGAACAAACTTACAACGGTGCTCCCCCAAATTGCTCAGAGGGACGCCCAGTGTACAGATGGAAAGGTCAGTGACTATACAGAGTGAGATCAGAATTTCCCCCTTGAAATACGCTCAAGCCCAGAGTACAGCTATTTGTTCTCGTGGCACCATGGCCGTTTCTAGCTTCTTTAGCTTTCCTAGCAAAAGGGTCCGGTTCAAAGGGATACAGCTCAGGGAACTGACTTTGACGTTCTCGCCCAATGAGTTCTGGTTTCTGCCACTGTACCGCTTAAACGAGCGTATCTCGTTGCTAAAACATTTGAGTTTGATAGTCAAATTTTTAAACATATTTTTAAACGGTAATTGATTGTGGCTGATCGATTCTTATTAGTGTCCTCCAGTGGACTGCACGATAAGATAGGCGCCCTAAGATTGTCAGATCATTTAAGATCGTCCTTCCATATAATGATCTACTTACCTGAGATTTGTAAATGTGAGTCTTGTTTGTTTTGTCTTGCTTTTTCACCAGAGCGGTTCTCCACACACCTGAGCCGGTGCCAGGTGGGTTGTTGCAATTTTCTCCTATCAAATAGGTAAGCGAGCTTCGATTGGAATAATGGAATTTATTACCATATTCTTTAGATTTGCTGTGTTAACGACACTCCATGGTTGATGAAAATGCTAATGGTCAAACTGTTTTATATTTTTGTGGTTCCCCGTGTTTCCTGTTTTGGGCGTAACTTCATCATTAGCCCGTTGGAGGAGACTGAGTAAAACCTGAAATTACACAGGTGATATTTTTCTTATTTATTTGCAGTAGCTGTTATATCTAGGTCCTGAAGAAAGCAGTGGCGTATCTCTAGTCACAAATGCTGAAACATGTTGACCCCTATTGCAGGCGGATATTTTGTTAAATCTGCTAGTTTATTATACATTTTTTAATGTTGGGAGAATTGAGAGAAATCATTAAAATTGTTCACCTCTACTCAATTTCTACCCAATTTTATAATATCATTTCTTTTTCACCACACATTTAAGCACTGCAATTCAGTTACCCAGATGCACCAACTTTTTCGGTCATCCCCGACACAACTCTTTCATCCATCCTGAGTTGTTTTGTATGTCATAACAATATCTAGTGACAGACTATACCTTCTCCTTGGTATGGAGAGCCCAGATGATGAATAGGGCGGTACCGTATGGGAACTGATGGGCACTTTTTTCCAACTCAGGAATTGAGTGCTGTTTATTGCACAGTTTTGCACTAATCACTTTTTTAGTCCCACTCCAATACACACAGCGGAACCCATATCCTCTCACTGACCCACAGACATTTCTTTGTTATAAATTCTAAGAGTCACATAGGAATGGTAGGGAGTAAAAAGGTCTACTGCATATACTAGTGATTAGAGTTATCTCTATATACATAGGGAAGGGATACGAATGGATAAACTCTAAAGGTCACATAGGAATCGTAGAGAGTATAAAGGTCTACTGCATATACTAGTGATTAGAGTTATCGCTATATACAGAAAAGCAGAGTTCCATTAAGTGGGGTTGAAGGGTAGGAGTGATACTGGGGTATGGAAAAAAGGCAAATCAGAAACATTTGAGGATCGTCAAGGGGGAAACGAGGAAGGAGGGTAAAGGCCGAGGGAACGGACAAGATGGTGGCCCGGGGTCAGGAGAAAGAAGCGGCTGAGAGCAGCAGCAAAATGGCGGCCATAGAGGAGCAGAGCAGAGGGGGGCAGGAGCAAGGAGGGAAAGGGATTGGGGGACTACCGAAGCCAAAACGAGTCAATTAGATGGGCAAACGCTCCGGGGCCACTGAGCAGCAGAGTCGCTGAGGATGTTCAAATGCACAGTGTCTTGGTCGCAAGGGCAGCAGTGCCCCTCGTGCTGTACGCAGCACGCCAAATGTCTGTGGAAGTCCGCGAGGGTGCCAGAGACGCAGTCCAGGAAGGCGCGCACCCCCAGGTTAAGACTGCAAAGAAAAGCCCGGGGACGTCACGCTGTAGTGTGGAGGTTCTCCCCGAAACTGCACCCCTGTACCTGGCAATACGGAAAGGCAACAGCAGCAGAGTGGCTGTAAGATGAAGCGTCCTCATATCGCCTCTTGGTTATTTAGCATCCCTATGCTGAGGGCAGACGGCTGAAAGTGAAAGTAGTAGAAGGGAGAACGCTGCAATGCAGGGCCCACCAGTTGATGCAAAGGTTCAGCAGTGCGCAGATCGATCTGGCAGAGGCAGTGGTACCGGTGGTCTCTAGTCGCCGCCACCCTGGAACCAGGCATGCCACGAGTTAGCGCCATATGGTGAGTTCCGCAGAGGAGAAAAGGGGTACACATTGTTACTCGCGCTGGTGCCCCCGGATCCGACCTTACACCGCCAGATTCCAGGAGTTCGCCCGGCGAACAGCGGGAGTCAGCGGCCCAATGTCGCAATACCGCCATCTTGTTTCTGCTTAAGCAAATTGGAGGCTCCAAGTTATGCCCACTGGCTGTCTTTGAAATTCAGCAAATAGTTTTGAGCCAGGCCTAACGGATTTGTTTAGGAAGAGGCAGCAGGAAGGTATGTAGGGGTGGCTACAGACAGAGCAGAGGACAGTGTTATTAAAATCTAATAGCAACTAACATGTTCCCACCTACTGTTTGCTATGCTCAAGGCTAATAACGTCTAAACAGTTAACCAAAATGTATTTCTTTTAAGCTGAGTGATAATGTAAATATCAGTGCTCAAGAGTGAAATGCTCAGAAAACATATTTGACTATTAATACTTATACAGGCCTACAGTTTAAAGTGCTCATCAGTTCTAGATTCTGAAGTTGGCAGTTTATTGTTTAACTGTCAGTTATCCCAGTGTGGGTTCAGGTGTACATTTTAAGCTCCACTCACTGTTATGACGTCACAAGTGTGCAGGTTTCTAAATGACAGTTGTCCGATCTAAAGCCAAATTAGCACTCAGAATAAACGACGTACAGCAGTGCCCTTTGCAAGGAACAAATATTAAGCATTTGTTTATTTCAAACTCAAGTGTTTATTACAAGAGTCAGATTCTTTCTACACACCGGACTTTGCAACTCTTGATTTAACCAATACTGTGGACCGTAGGGGAGAGGGTAGGTGGCAACGTGCAGCACCTCAATGTCATTGTTCTGCTCTGAAAGTGAAGAGCGGAGCCGCATATAAGCATCACCTATGATCTTGATGTCAGTTCTTTTCTTTCCACACCTTCAGATGTGGATTCAATACTACTCTTTAATCTTTTAACAAGTTTTCCCATATTTTTTGCAGTGTACAAGCAATGTCTGCTCTCAAACAAGAATGTTTAAGCCATGTAGACACTGTTGCAAGCAGATGTCTGAGACAGATTCCCACTAGGTATAACAGGGATCGGAACACAACATGTACGGTCATATTGGATAGTGAGGCGAAACTTCACCAAGCACTGAAAGACTCCACTCCTTGGTAAGTCAAAGCTAAAAGAACGGTCCTGTTTCTGAAATTATTCCTGCTGGAGATCTTTGTCACAGTCGAAATATTGGTCAAAGCCTAAAAAGAAACCTAATAAGTCCAAAGGGGACTCAACAGCTTCTCACGACTTTTGAGCCCCAGAGAAGGCGCTAAAGCTTCAACCTGCCACTCAGTCTCGGTCCTGATCTCATTTAGAGCCAATTCCAAACATGGTCTCTGGGGAGTGAGCAATTAGAGTCTATGAGACCTTGTTTGCTGAAATAACGTTTCTTTTTATTCACTGTTACATCACAGTGTGTCAAATAGTTCACTATAGTCTTTTGTCTCTTTTCTCAGACGTAGTATCGGACCCGGCTTTGTCTTCCTCTTGTAGTGCTCGCCGAAAGTCATGCAAAACAAAAAAAAAAATAGGGGATTTTTAAGACTGGGTTCGTTTTACTATCTCAAGTAGAAAGGGAGGGTCGTGAACGGGACACCAATTTCCAAACCCAGGGTTGTGACCCTTCTTTTAGACCTGGTCTATCAAACCTCCCCTGGCTTGTTTGGGGGTCCCGTTCTATAGACCTCCCCCTCCCAAACAACCCCAGGATGCGCTTATGTACCTCTGGCAGCCACGCTCCTCCAGGGGCGTGGCTGCCTTGTAGACGGTTGCAGAGAGGGTTTGGCTCCCTTCTTTCATCTTCTGCTGTTCGGACACGGCTCGTCTTGTACTCCGTTCCCCTTGTGTCCTCGGCTTCTTCCTTCAGTAGGGTGATGGACCCGCTGCTCCTTTCGTGGGCTCTCCAATTGTTCCACACGCCTCTCTGGTTCTCTCCTTCCTGGTTATAACGCCACGTTCTTCCGTCTCCCCAAAGACCATTGGTGCACGTGATGTAATTACGTGATAGGGGTCAGTCTCCAGGAAGTAGGGCGATTTAAAGGTACCGCTGCCATCCTCATCTATAGGAGACTGAAAATAAAACACAGGAGAGATATAAGGGGGAAACAAGTCTTCACAGTCTGACTCTTCCTTATCCTGGGATGGTCCTGTGTGACAGTCTCTATGCACCCTTGAACTACTGGGGCCATTGGCGATATCGCAGCTAGCTGAGTCATTTCGTAAGGCCATGCTCCAGATCTTCAGCACTTTACTGGTTATCTATGGTGCAACTTCAGGCGCCAAGGATTCGTTAGTGCCTCCAGTTAAACCTCCACTGGCTGGTCCACCCTTGGTGCAGTCTGTGCCATCCAAACTGCTTCGGTATCTGCACCATTCCCAGTGCTGACTTCTGTCTCGGTTCTATCCTCAGTGTGTGTTCCTTTCGGATTCACGCCAATGCAGATGTTCCTGGAGGAAGGGGCTCAATCCACCCTGTTCTGACTTCAGGCTGAAGTTAACCCAACCTTAACTGAGACTTCAAGCATTGAAAACAGTCCACATTCCTCCCAGATAAGTTGTTGCTGAGGACCCCAGCTGCTTTTCTGCCAAAGTGGTCACTCCATTTCAGGCAGGCTATCATTCTTCCAGAATTCTATGCCCCACTTCATCTTATGGAGGAAGGGAGAGACTCCATAGTTTGGGCCCTAAGAAAGCATACAAGTTTTATAAAGATTGCACCAAAAAACATTAGGTGGACAATCCACTGTTTGTCGGGTTCTCCTGGTAAAAGAAGGGGAAGGCAGTGCAAAAACAGACCAACTCCTAATGGATTGTTCTCTACATCTGCTATGCACTGACTAAGATGCAGCCTCCAGTAGGCTTTCAGACTCCATACACAAAAGTCAAAGCTTCTACCCCATTGCTGGCACTACTGCTTCTAAAGTCAGGTCCTTCAAGAGGTGTATTTTGCCCACTCAGTCCTACAGGACTTTTCGCTCTGAGCCAGTTCACAAACCCACCGTCTGGGGAACTACTTCTGTGATTCCTATTCATAAGACAAGTAATCTGTGGTTAGAAGTATCCATCAGAAAAACAAGTTATTAACCTTTGGTGATGATCTCTCTGGTGGATACTCTATCCAGCTACACATTACACATTGACCTCCCTTCCTCTCTGTTCTGTGAGCTGACTCTTTTGCCATATAAAAAGGTCCCACTGTAGAGATCTGCACTCTGGGCATGGCAAGCTGCCAATAGGCTCTATGGCTGAGGCCACAGACAGCCTGGGAAAGCAAAAACTGGCTGCATGCTCGACTGGAGAAGAACAATGTCAGCCCAGATCTGCATGATTCCACATGATACCACCTAATGGTGCACAGGGATACTGCTTTGAAGTTTACTGATCCAGCTACACTCTTGGAGAATATTCTCAAGGTGAAGGATCCACAATTAAACAGAGATTCCCCCTTAAAGATGTAAATCCAAGATAAATAACTGGTTCTTTGAATTATTTAGTATGCAACATTCAGCAGGCAGATCGCTTGGTGCTAGTCCTAAGCTCCTTCCTGCGTGATGACGTTAGGTGGGTGTTTTCTACATACTTGTAGGTGCTCATATCTTAGTCTTTGATGATATGGGCCACAGGAGTCCTGTAGCTAATGAATGGCATTGGTGAGAGTGTTGGTCCCGGAGTGATGCTGCAGGTGTTGCTGTTGGTTTTTAGAGAACCTGCTCTGATGTTCACTATGGTTTTTCCACAAAACTGGCAGCAAGGAAGCATGACTTTGCTGGAGGGTTTCCACATTGCAGAACGGTTTCTAGAAGACCTGGTGGGGTGTTTAAACGGCAACCCCATCCATGATGGGCACTAATGGTTATGAAATTTGGTACTGTTGTTGGAGGTGGAACCCATGATCATAGCATGACGTAGCTGGACAAATCTAAAATCTAGACTACAGTCTAAATCTGTTTTTTGTTGTTTTTTTCCTATACAGTCCAGTCTTGTCAATTACCCTTTTCAGGTTTGGTCACCTGATAAACAGTTGTGGCTAGGTTCATTCTGTTATTATGTCGCTCTTTTGTCTGCAATAAGAGGTTAAAGAGTACACTTTAGAATGTGTCATAAACTACAATAGCATCACACATGTCCATCTCACTACCTGAGAATTGTCTTGGTCGCAGTCACCTGGGAGCTTGGATTTCTTTGTTTCACTCCATTCCCCCCCCACCCCCGCTATTTAATTTGACCAAGATATTAGTACTGTTAGTAGTTGATGGTTGAGATATGAGAGGGATAGCTGTGCCTTGGTGTGAGAAAGTGTGGATTATTATATGGTATGGTTGTGCGAACTTACTGTGTAATAAACTGACAACCCTGTCTTGGGTTCAATCAGGCTCAATTGTCATCCCTTAGCTCAACCCTGGATAATCGTGGCTTCGAGTAGTCCAGCTTAAACAAAAGAATAACTCTAAAGTATTGAAACCGCACAAAAACAATTGAATAAGAAAGAAACGGGACTTTCACAAAATCCAATACCAATTTATGATGTTAGACTTTATTTTTATGAATTTATAGACACCAAAGTGAACAAGATCCTCCAGAGGGTTGAAAAAACTCTAAATCACACATCTTTCACTCAACCGCAAACAAGTATTGATAAGTTCTTCAAAGAAAACTTGCATCAAAGTTGAATGCAGTCACTTCAGGTTACTTTGGGCTTCCAACTCTGTCAGGAGGACTAACCAGCTCTAACAGGAGAGTTACGACAACAAGAAGGTAGTCTCAGCCCAGTTCCAGCATCCCTGGCAAGTAGCCATAGGTTTCAGTGGTTTAGTCCTGATGCAAGGGCTAGAGGAAGCGGGAGATGCTTGAGGATGCTGTAGTTGATGCTCCAGTGGACTGGGATATTTCTGGGACTACTCCTCAGTCCATGAACATGATGGGGCGACTTTGGCCACAGAGATTGATGTTCCTCAACATCCAGATGGAGTCCAGCACTGAACCACTTGCCACTGATCTCCTGCTACAACGATACCAGGGGTTCCCTTCTCCTGATGATAGCTTGACCTCTAGCAACCAAACTGATCTCTGATGACTCCTCGTGTCCAGCAGACTTGGTAGCATCATCCTAAACTTTTGGGGCCCTTGTGCTGCTGCAGGATGTCAGTCAGTTGACACTTGGAGTCATCTGTTCTGTCTGGTACTTGGGGACCACTTTTCCTCGAGCCAGGCACAACAGGTATAGTCCTCTCTTCACTAGCCCAAGGAGCAGCTGCTGCAGTCCAATATTCGGTGCAGCCTCTCTTTGCTGGTTCCAGGGTGAGCAGGGCAGTCCTTCTTCTGTCCTCTCCAGTACAGAAGTACAGACATGATCTGTGGTATGGGGATCAGGGGTACCACTCTTATGCCTAGAAGCTGCCCTTATGGGCGGCAGCGGTTACTAACAATGGGGTACTTGTGTCCACCCGACCAGATGACCACTTCCAGTAAAGTGTGGCTTCTATTTATCACAGAATGCTGTGTTCTGCCCACTCTCAAGATGACAGCTCTTCCCTCTAAACTTATGGGGCAGGATAACCTACCACTGGAGTGTGGCTATCTCTGGGCAACACTTTCACGAGAAAACCAGTCTGATCACTGTCCATGAGACACCCCTGTCTACCTAAGCAAAGGAAAAACCCCTGTTCGCATGCGCTTGCTATTTGCCATTCAAACATTGCTTTCCCTTTTAAGCTCACCTTTTGGACTTGCACCCTGTATTGCCTTTGTGTCAGAAGGCTATAACATCTCCTTGCCGACAGGCCCTTGGTAGGCTTTCTGGGGAGTCGTTCACACTTCTCCCCTGAAGGCATGTTCTGCAGACAGTCCTTTGTGTGCCCTGGAAACCCTTGGCACAACAAAGTGGCAAATTACTGAAGTTGCACTTTGCCTACCAGTGACATTAAATTTGATTTAACCATCAAATCTGATTTCATGCATTGATTCTTTCAATACCTTGAAGTACCAACCTTAGTAGTCCCATTCAGAAGTTAAGAGAGTTAAGAGGTCAGCCTGGAACCTGCACTCAACAATGTGGCTACTAGCCTTTCAACAGTGCAAACAACAATATTGTTTTTTACTTGAGGACTTTGAAACATGAAGAATGTATTTCTTTCAGTTATGAGGCGCTACCGTATGGTCTTTTCTAGTTGTTACCATGTTCACTCACTACTCAAAGACGACCACCATCATTTCTTCTTTAGGTATCTTCTGTTGCCATCACATGTGTTAATCTATAAAAAACAGTTTGTAAAGTAGGTACCCCATTAAAAGCAGTAGATTCCTTTCCAGTCAAATCATGAGCTCTGGCAAATAATCAGTACATGGAGAGAGGTGATTGCAATGCATAGTTCATCCTGTTACTCCATCTCTTGTTTTAACCAGCATCCATCTTTTTTTGCTAGATGTAGTCACGCAGGGCTGGGGTTCAGTGACAACATTCAGCTGTCAATTGTCTCTTTTCTGTTGCTGTCTGCTATTTTTCACAGATGGAGCAAGTCCCAAAGGCTCAGTGGTAGATATTAAGCTGCTGTTCAACTGTTGCGTTCTTTACATTACATTGCACTGCTGTTGGAGTGCTGGTGGAGGAGAAGAGAAGAATCATTTAATTTTACCTCTACAATCATCTCTCCCAGTATATAGACAATTGATAATACCAAGTGATTTTTATAATTTTTTCTTGATCTCCATCAGTGCAGTACAATTCCAGAAGCCGAAGCCTACCAGGATTATCTCAGAGACCCGACTGCTTTGGAATAAGGGTTGCTCTAAACTACCTGCCCACCCACTTTAGCATCTTTATCTACAATTAATTTATATTTATGGAAAATAGATATCAACTCATTCCCGCTATTTGGTGAACTGCTTACCTATGGAGCCTGGGTTTAGATGCTCTGAAGAAATATCAACAGTGCCTCTCTGCTCGTTGTGGCTTTTACTGCTAACATATTCACTGAAGTTGTGGTTAATTTTCTGCAGTTGATCTCTTTACACAAGGCAGTTGATGCTTCAATGTTGGTCCCTGCGGAAACGTGCATGCTGATTCAAAATTGAGATACATAAGAGGTAAAGATGTTTTTCAGATTGACTGTCATTTTGCTTTTGATGAGGTGATCCGATAAGTTTAGTCAAGGTATCGTCATAGGCATAGGGTTTCCAATTAGGTGGCAATCAAACACTACCTTTTAGCTTTTCAGAAACACTATTTATTAGATTTTCTATCTACCCTTAAAAACGTATGGTATTTAGATATTTCAAGTGGATTTGTACAGCAAATATCTAGTGTTGGAAATGTTTGTTTTTTATACACAATTGCGTTTTAAGGCATTTTTCTTCTTTTGCATATTTTTACAGGGCCTTTGTGGAATTTTCACGCAACCCCACGGAGAGATTTAAAACACTTACTTCAGTTTATATGTCACTTAAAATGTCCCAACTAAGAATGCCTCTTCAGTTGAATGTCCATTCTGCAGAGGAAATCGAAGGAAAATTTGAAGAAACTGTGACTGTGCTAAGACAAGCAAGGTATTTAACATAGTTGCTGGATAAAAGGAGTGAAGTTTAATACTGTTTTTGTTTTTATGAATGGATGTCTTGTTGCTGAGTCTGTGAAATATTTATTTCTGATGGGTACTTCTAACAGCTGATTCCTCACTGTAGAATGATCCTCAAGTGCCAGTCTCAATCCGGAAAACGTTTCCATAGCAGTGTACTTGCTGGTCACTAGGTGGCCCAGGCGGCTCTGCTCCGACTCCACCCCACTCCAAAAGTGACAGATTGGAACCATGTATAAGTGCCACCCACCCTTACTTTCAACCCCTTCAGATGGAGATCCGCTCCCATTTTTGTCAGTTTTGCAACAACTTCTAACAACTTAACAGTGTGCCAGGCAACAATGTCCTCACCTTAAAAAACTGGTTCTAAGGCATGCCAAGTGTGCAGGAAGCAGATGTCAGCCACAGTCATGCACAAGGAGTGTCTTTGTGGTCTGGTCTTGGGACACAACTCTTAAGTCGTGTGACAATTCATGCCTTCATGCACACAAAGCGATCTTAGACCAGGAGGAGAAGCTGTATGTTGCTGAACACAGTAAGTTGCTGCTTTAACACCGGTCTTGCTCACACTCTAAGTCACAGGCTTGAACTCGGTGTTGAGCCTGCTTACGCGACATTCACCTTCACGCTTGAAGTACTCTGGTAAGTCAAAGGGCAAACATCACTTTCCAGAGAGAAGGTGCAAGGGCATCACAGTGTCAGTCACACTCCATTGGGGTCTATAGCTATGGAACAAATTCCTTAGCTGATCCCCAGGCTCCCCCGAATTTCCTGGGCCACCGTCTGCTTGCAGCAGATTGAGGCCATGAAGAAAGCCATGCTGCATATTTTCAGTGTGTTTCCAGCTCCCTCTGGCACGCCTTAGAGGCCTCATCCAGTTGTTACTGCTTGCAGGTCCAGAAGAGGCTGGAAAACGAAGGAATTTTCCTGGTGGTGAAGCCCCGGCAGGATCATTGATTGCCAGGGCGGATAAGCTCAGCCATCGTCACCTACTGGATCACGAGTGACAGTTATACCCAGAGGTGGCACAAGGTCTCTTACATGCATGGACAGAAACTTGGATTGATCTGTTCACCACTGCTGAGAACATGCAATTTCAGCAGTTTCCAAGGTGTCTCTCGCTCTGAGACGTGTTCCGCCTCAATTGGAACTCTAGACTCCAGTATGCCTTTCTACCAATACCACTCCTACACCAAGTTCTCAGGACCGAACAGGCCCAAGTCATCCTAGTGGCTTGGGAGGTCATCTGAGTGTGGTGGAAATCAGGGTACTCTGATCTCAGGTGGAGCATTGACTCCACATTAATCTGCTTGAGTTATATCCCATTGATCTGGCTAGGCTCGGGGTTGGTGCAGACTCACACGGACAACACCACTGCCATGTGGTACTGAAATAAGCAAGGCGGGGTTTGCTTCTATGTCAGGAAGTTATACACCTGTACATTTTCCTGATAGCGAACTACCTAGCAGCATCCCAGAAGGCCAGAGTGGGCGACCTCCGCAAGCTACATCTGGCAGATCATGAGCCATTTGCATCATGCGGTGGTGCAGGGCATCTTTCTTCAGTGGGGAGAACCCTGGCTAAATCTTTTCACTGCAGTGAAGAACACACAGTATCAAAAGCTTTGCATGTTGAAGTTTTTAAAAGAACCCTCAGGATATGCATTTCAGACGGCTCCTGTACACATTTCTGCCCTGTCTCCCCTACCCTGAGTTCTGCAGAAGATCTGGAACAACCAAGTACACATCATCCTTGTAGCTCTGGATTAGGTCTATATAGTGTGATACCAGGACCTTCTGAGTATGAGCATCTGTCCTCCGATTAGGCTGCCACTTTGCAAGAATCTCATGTAGCCATAACATAGCACCCGAATCTGCTCAATGTTTACCTGCATGCCTGGAGATTGAACGGCAGCACTTGACTGCATTTGGTCTGCTGCCTGAAGTGGTGGATTTCATCATTGACACCAGGCACGCTTCCCTGAACATTTCTGCCAGGCTATGGGACAACTTTGTGGTGTGGTATGGCGTCTGCAAAGCTGTCCCCTTAAAAGCACAGCTGTTGGACATCCTTTTGTTTGGTTTACCTTTAGCCCAGCAAGACCTTGAAGTGGGAACTATTAACGGATATTTGTCCACCCTTTCATCCTTTAAGCTTTTCTATGTCCTCCTTTATCAGCTTTTGTGATGAGATCTATTTAAGGTTTGACACACATGTTCCCTCCCAAACAGTTTGATTCTGATGGATACTTCTAACTGTAGAATCTGAAAGAGACACGTTAGTATTAGATTCCTTACCTTAGAATATCCCCAGGCGTCAGACTGGATCCGGAAACTTTTGCGTAGCAGTACCCTTGCGCGTCGGTAGGCGTCGTCTGCGGCTCCGCGTCCGTCGTCGTGGGCACCGTGATGACGTCGTCGGAGTACTTGGACGCCGCCTCCGCGTGCTGACGTCAGTTCTTCTTTTTTCCGCGCCAGCAAGCGCAGATCTGGAAAAAGCAGTAACCCTAGTCAGTTTTTGACTAACTTTTTTGATCACTTTTTGATTGTTTTCGAAGTCTCTCGACTCCGAACGGTGCCATAGGGATGCCCAGCTTCAAGCACTGTGACGATTGCGACCGCCTGATGTCGGTCACGGATCCTCACCGCGTGTGTTTGTCTTGTCTCGACAAGGCCTGCTCCGACTGCCGGGCCCTCTCTTCGAAAGCCAGGCGGGAGCGGTCCCGCAGGCGACTCGAACTCCGGCAGTCGGTCCCGCGCCGCGAGAGGTCCCGGTCCCACGGGAGGTCGAGGGACAGGTCGCGGGCTCGGAGCCACCACAGCTCCGAGAGTAGGCCGCACTCCTCCAGGTCGAAGTCGTCGTCAGGTAAGAGACACAAGAAGTCCAAGCGGCGTCATCGCTCTTCGGACTCCCCCCGACGCTCGCACGATGCGGCCGGGGGTTCGGGTGACACCACCCACGCGGCTCCGTCGGAGTCGCGGACGCCGCGTGCAGCTCCACACCCTCCGGTCCCTGGGCTGAACGCGTCGCAGGAGGAGATCGAGCGCTTCCTCATGGCCATGAGGAAACTCTCTCCTCCGGCGGGCTCCGCGGCGCCTTCGGGCCCAGCGGACCCGTCTGGGGCCCCTAGCGGGTCAGCAGCTCCGGCCCCGACGCCGTTGGGTGCTTCGGCCCCGACGGCGCCTTCGGGCCCGGCGCCGCAGGTCCCCACTATCCCGACGCCGCCGGCGCCTTCGGGACCGGCGCCGAGGGGTTCAGTTGTTCCTGCGCCTTCGGGCCCGGCGCCGCAGGACGTCGCTGGACCTCATTCGAGATCTGGTTCGTCGCCGGTGGATCTTACGACCTCCCCGGCGTCGGACCCTCAGGTGTCGCCTCCGGCGCCGTCCTCTGGCGGCGCCGTCCCCGGTTCCGCCTTCGTTCCTGTTCAGCCGTCAGGACGGCCCCGATGGGCGCCGCTCCAGACGCCATTGGGTGAGTTTCACTTTTATGAACAGGCCCCATTAGATGAGAACCCTGAATTTCAGGAGATGGGTGATGAAGAGAACTGGGAGGGGTCTGAGGACCCTCTGACCAGGGAGTGTCAGTCTCATGAGGACTGGACAGGAGACCTTGGGGATGCCAGTGGCCTGGACACTTCTCCAGACACTGGTTTTGTCTCCCCCACTACCGTGGCATCGGAGGAGGGGGCAACCTACAGTGTGGTGCTGATGAGGGCTGCCAATGCCTTGGGCCTTGAGCTCCCCGTCGCGGCCGTGAGGACTAATCTCCTCACTGAGGTCCTTAAACCGCAGTCAAGCTTGGCCGAGCCTCTGCTGCCCTTTAATGAGGCCTTGACCGACGTTCTTCTTGGCACTTGGTCCAAGCCCGCTACGGGTTCGCCCGTAGATAGGAACGTGGCCAGACGCCACCGCCCAGCCCCGGGCGACCCATGTTTCCTGTCCACCCACCCCACCCCCGAGAGTCTGGTCATCCAGGCCTCTAATTCCCAGACCGCATTCCCGTCCGCCCCGCCGAACAGGGAATCCAAGAGGTATGAGCAGTATGGGAAGAAGATATTCTCATCCCTTAGTCTGGGTCTGCGGTCTTCCAACACCGCATGCCTCTTGGGCCGCTATACCCACTCTTTGTGGGATACAGTCGCGGATGTGCTGCCAGAGTGCCCGTTGGAGGTACGGGCCAAGCTCGGCCAAGCCCTTGTGGAGGGCCGGGACGCAGCCAAGTATTCCATTAGGTGTGGGCTGGATACCACCGACTCGCTAGGCAGAGCGATGGCAACGACGGTGGCGGTCAGACGCCACGCCTGGCTGAGGTCCGCCAACTTTTCGGCAGATGTCCAGAACACACTCATGGACATGCCGTTCGATGGCCGTCGCCTCTTTGGCGACAAAGCAGACCATGCGCTCGAGCGCTTTAAGGACTCCAGGGATACGGCCAAGTCCTTGGGCCTCTCTGCCCCGCGCCAGCAATCGGCTGCTTATCACTCCTTTCGTGGCCACGGATGGGGTGCACCCACACGTGCCGCTAGCCACGCTCCGCAGGGCAATACCCAACGCGGTGGCGGCCGTGGTACCCGCCGTCCCGGCGGTAGGGGTCAAAGGCGAGGTCAGTCCACACCTTCCCCCGCAGCATCCGTCTCAAAACCCTCCTAGTCCGTGCTTTCAGGCCCATGTGACGCCAGTGGGGGGCAGAGTTCGCCATCACCACCTCCACTGGCGCACTGTCACTTCGGACAGGTGGGTGCTGCAGATCGTCCGAAGGGGCTACTCCCTCCCCTTCGAGGCGACTCCTCCAGCCATGCCACCGCAGAACCACCGTGTATCGGGGGATCACTTGCGACTTCTGCAGGAGGAAGTTACGGCCCTCTTGGCCAAGGGGGCCGTCGAGCGCGTTCCTGGGCCGGAAGTAGGGTGTGGTTGCTACTCCCACTACTTTCTGGTACCCAAGAAGGGCAAGGGGGGCCTACGCCCTATCTTGGATCTCCAGAACGTCAACGGCTTCCTCCGGAAGGAGAAGTTCAAAATGCTGACACTGGCTCATGTCTTGGCTGCCCTGGACCCAGGAGACTGGATGGTAGCGTTGGACTTGCAGGACGCTTATTTCCACATTCCCGTCCTGCCGGCCCACCGGCGCTACCTGCGGTTCATGGTTGGCCACGAGCACTTTCAGTTTACCTTGCTCCCCTTCGGCCTTACCAGCGCCCCACGGGTGTTCACAAAGGTGATGGCGGTGGTCGCAGCTCATCTGCGCAGGTTGGGGGTTTCAGTCTTTCCCTACCTCGACGACTGGCTGTTGAAGGCGGGCTCGCCCCAGACAGTCGTCAGCCACCTCCAGACTACGGCAGATCTCCTGCACCAGCTGGGGTTCTCCATCAATGTGCCAAAGTCACACCTGTGCCCCTCTCAGAGCTCCTCTTCATCAGCGCAGTTTCGGGTTTATCCACCGAACAGCGGGTCCGGTATATTCAGGCTCTGATTTCCATCTTTCAGCCGTTATCCCGGGTCTCGGTCAGGTTGACGCTGCAGCTTCTGGGGCTGATGGCCTCCTGCATCCTACTGGTGCATCACGCCAGGTGGCGGATGCGGGCTCTGCAGTGGGACCTGAAGTTTCAGTGGGCCCAGCATCAGGGCAACCTGTCCGACCACGTCCTGATCTCGGAGGGCACTGCGAGACAGCTGCAGTGGTGGCTCACGGACCGCGTTTGGGTCAGCGGCAGATCCCTCTCCCTTCCCCAACCGGAGCACATAGTTGTGACTGACGCGTCCCTCCAGGGCTGGGGAGGCCACATGGGAGAGGCGGAGATCAGAGGCCTCTGGTCTCCGGCGGAGGCCCAGCTCCACATCAACCTGTTGGAGTTGCGGGCGATTCGTCTAGCACTGAAGGCATTCCTCCCCTCTGTCCGGGGGAGTGTAGTGCAGGTGTTCACGGACAACACCACCGCCATGTGGTACTGCAACAAACAGGGCGGGGTGGGGTCGTGGACCCTTTGCCAGGAGGCTCTGTGCCTCTGGCTGTGGCTGGAACGCCAGGGCGTGACCCTGGTAGCTCAACACCTGGCAGGTTCTCTGAACGCCAGGGCGGACGAGCTCAGCCGTCGGTGCATGATGGATCACGAATGGCGTCTGAACTCGGACGTGGCGCAAGGCCTCTTTCAGCGATGGGGAGAGCCTTTGTTAGATCTCTTCGCCACCGAAGAGAACGCGCGATGTCATCAGTTCTGCGCGTTGGAATTTCCAAGGCGGCACTCGCTCGGAGACGCTTTTCGTCGCGAGTGGAGTTGCGGTCTGTTGTACGCCTTTCCGCCTATACCACTTCTGCCCAGAGTGCTGAAGAAGATCAGGCGCGACCGGGCCCAAGTCATCCTTGTGGCTCCGGACTGGGCTCGAAGGTACTGGTATCCCGAGCTACTCAGTATGTCAGTCGATCCCCCGGTTCGTCTGCCTCTTCAGGAGGACCTTCTGTCGCAGCAGCAGGGGACGGTCCTCCACCCGAACCTGTCCAGTCTCCACCTCCATGCTTGGAGATTGAGCGGCAACAGTTGAGGCCATTTGACTTGCCTCCTGAAGTCTGTAACGTCATTCTGGCAGCCAGGCGTCCCTCCACAAAGTCGGTATACGCCTGCAGGTGGAACAGATTTGTGGCATGGTGCACAGCAAAGCCTGTGGATCCTCTTGCTGCCTCTCTTTCAGAGGTTCTTCTCTTCCTTCTTTCTCTTGCCCAGCAGGGCTCTGCTCTGGGCACTATCAAGGGCTACCTTTCTGCCCTTTCAGCCTTTCTCAGGCTACCTGATCAGCCTTCTTTGTTCAAGTCCCCTATTGTAAACAGATTTCTTAAGGGCATCACACACCCGTTTCCTCCTGTTCCGTTTGTGATGCCCCAGTGGGACTTGAGCCTGGTTCTTACATTCCTGATGTGCGCTCCCTTTGAGCCACTTCACAACTGTCCTCTTCGTCTTCTGACTTTAAAGACGGCTTTCCTGGTTGCCATCACCTCTGCCAGGAGAGTGAGTGAGCTCCAGGCCCTTTCTTGTACTCCACCTTTCCTTTCTGTCCATCCGGACAAAGTGGTGCTCCGTACTAAACCTTCTTTCCTGCCCAAGGTTGTCACGGCCTTCCACATCGGGCAGTCTATCACCTTGCCAACCTTCTTTCCGCCACCGCATCCCTCTAAAGAGGAGGAGCGGCTCCACCGTCTGGACCCAAAACGTGCGCTCTCATTTTATTTGGATCGCACACGCCAGTTCCGGGTGGATGACCATCTCTTTGTTGGTTACGTGGGCGCTAAGAAGGGGAAAGCGGTGCACAAGAGGACCATCTCCCGGTGGATCATCTTGTGTATCCAGGCATGCTACTCTTTGGCTAGGAAGGAGCCCCCGGCTGGATTACGGGCTCATTCTACCCGAGCCACGGCGACTACCACTGCCTTGGGAAGGGGTGTGCCCTTACAAGACATCTGTCAGGCGGCTACGTGGGCATCGCTGCACACGTTTGCGAGACACTACTGCCTGGACAGCCAAGTCCGAAGTGATGGCTTCTTTGGCCGTTCCGTCCTCCAGGACTTTCTGGTGTGATTATTGGTTCGCAGACCCACCACCGGGGTTGGTATTGCTGGGGTATCTCTTCTAAGGTAAGGAATCTAATACTAACGTGTCTCTTTCAGATGCACAAGTTACTACTTGTGTAACGATATATCTGTAAGAGACATTAGTTAGTATTAGATTCCTTACCGACCCACCCATCCTCCCCGTTCTGCGAACCAATATCTAGGGTTAGGGTTGCCCCCTTTCAGGGCCCTAGTTTCAATGGCACCAGTGTTGGTTTTTACTATGGCTCTGCGTTTCTGGCGCGGAAAAGCTGTGTCTAAGAACTGACGTCAGCACGCGGAGGTGGCGTCTAAGTACTCCGACGACGTCATCACGGCGCCCACGACGGACGCGAAGCCGCAGACGACGCCTACCAACGCGCAAGGGTACTGCTACGCAAAAGTTTCCGGATCCAGTCTGACGCCTGGGGATATTCTAAGGTAAGGAATCTAATACTAACTAATGTCTCTCACAGATATATCGTTACACAAGTAGAACTTGTGCTTCCTCACCTTGTGACTATCCCCAGCCAATAATCTGGGTCCCGCTACTCAAAATTATCACTGGTAGGTGCCACACTGTAACTCTGTGCCAACTCTTTTCTGCCCCAGAAGTGATAAACTGAGTCACATATAAGACCCACCGATACATGCTGATGTGTGCTCCTTTCTGTACTCACCTTCAGACGCATATATATGAAGCTCTGCTCTATTCCTTCATTTCTTAAAGAGATTTGTTCTTCATTACATTTTTCTCCAAATCTATAGTGTGCAATGGAACAGGACACCTCCTAAAACAACAGTTTGAACCTAGAATGGACTGTTCCCCACACAGTGTGCCTCTGGTATTTGTATTTAGCACACAACTCAGACATGCAAAAACTGGTGCTAAATGACACCACTGGCCATCAGAAAATTCGAGGCAAAACTCGACGTGGTGAAACACCTCAAGACTCTCCATACAGGGCCTTCTCCCAATCAAAGTTGAGAGTGCAGAGTCGCTCCCTCTTCTGAATTCGTTCCCACACAGTCTTTCTTTGCAGTTGAAGCTCTCGGGTATGGCAAGTGGGACTGCAACCCTTTCTGACACTCTTGATCACCAGAGAAGGCGTCAGGGTGACACTGTGCCACTCGTACTCACTCCTATTCCCTCTTAAAGCTGATTCCAAACCTGCCCCCAATGCAACCTGAATTTCAACTGCGACATTTCAGCAGATCAAAGCCATTATGGTGACCATGCTATGCATCTTCTGTAAACGTTCAGCTCTGTCAGGTGCACCTTCTGGACCCAAGGATCCATAGGAGCCTCTAATCCGTTTATCGCCAGAGAATCTTTCTTCTGCGTAGTCTGTGCCCCCCCTCAAACTTGTGTAGGGCAGTGGTCAACGGCGGACTCCAGTGGCCGCACCTCTTTGCTCTGTTCCCATTGCAAATCGTTACTAATATGTTCATGAACGGTGGGCACTGACTGCTCCTGCCGTTGTGAGGTGCAAACTGCCAAGCAGATAATCTGAAATTTGGAAAAAGTGGAGCGGTGCACCACCCAGATTCTCTGTTTTAAGTAACAATGCGTAGTCAAGTTCCTTTGGTGCAAAGATAAGTTCTTTATTCAAATATTCAAAAGTTGTGGGGGGCGTGGCCAAGGCGGCAATGGGGGCGTGGCCAAGGCGGCAATGCAGTGAGACGTGCTCCGGAGGAGCTCCCGCTGCACGCCGCTATTATAGGCGATTTTGACACAGCGAGGAGTGCCTGTGACCCTAGACCTCAGGCGGCGGTCATTCGCAATGACGCGCTCCAACAAAGGCAACAAGGCTGAATCGTCAGCAGCCCCCAAGGACAACACTGTTGTAGCGATGTGAGGAAAGACTGGGGCGACTGCAGGCGGGGACGGGCCGTCGCGAGCTCTTGAGGAGTCCCCGCCGGTCACTCAGGCGTTTATGTCCACCTTCATGTCCGAATTGAAATCGGAGATTGGGTCGCTGCGAACTGAAGTGCACACGTGTGTGAAGGAGATGTGGAAGGAGGTCACGGAGCTTGGAGACCGTGTGGACGGGTTGGAGCGGACGATGGATGCGCGCACAGAGGATCAGGAACACCTATGGCAACGCCTGGTGGCCCTTGAAGAGCAGAACATTGAGCTTCAAGTGAAGCAGGAGGACCTTGAGAACAGGGGCTGCCGCAACAACCTCCGTATCCGGGGAATTCCTCTTGGGGAAGAGGGGGAAGACGCCATGGGATACGTGACGCAGCTCCTCCATGAGATCTGGGGGGACGAAAAGGCTTCTCCACCGGCACTGGATCGGGCGCACCGAGTGTCCGCCCCGGCGGGCAGATCGGGACTCCTACCAGACATACTAACGCGGGTCCATTTCTTCACAGAGAAAGAGGCAATCTGGAAGGCCGCACGGGATAAACCGGACCTACAATACAGAGGCCACGAAATTCAGATCTTTCAGGACCTGGAGCCCAACACCCTGAAGAGGAGACGAGGGTTCCGACCAGTGACTGAGAAGTTGCGCAGTATGGGCATTGCGTACCAATGGGGTCACCCGTTCGCTCTGATATTCCAGTGGGAATCCAAGCGGAGAGTCATACGGACCTACACAGAAGCGGCGCAACTCATACGACTGCAGACGACTCCGCCAGCGAGCCCGTCACCGTCTCATAGGCGGGAGAGGAAGGCCGCAGCACCCTCGTGGACTACTGTGCGCCGACAGCATCGCCCGCCGTCCAACGGTGAGCGGTCGCCCTCACAGGCCAAGCAAGATATCATTGCTCATATCCGATCCTTGAAGGGGACAAAGAGGGGCATGGTGAGCGCTCCCCGACACCTTGACTGGTGACATGCTAGCGCTCCACTTTTTCCAGTACTGGGGCTCTACTCCTGGGCCTCGTGCCATCTCACATTACACCCTGGCTCCTGAGGTGCAGGGCGGGGTGCATGTGGGAGCTCCTCGAATACAGGATTTCTAAGACTGTCACGACCCCCCCTCTTCGACTGTCCTTCAGGGAGTTACATCCCAGAGAACGTCCAAACCTATGGGTGTAGGATGCTCTGTACCGGGGACAGAACAGTGAGGCCCTGTAGGCCGCAATTGTTGTTTCTTGCTGGGTGGCCTTCCTGGCTGCTCTTTGCTTTCTCTCCTGTTCTACTTCCTACTATCCTATGCTCTCTCTTCTCTCTCTTTACTGGAGGGTGCGGGGTGGAAACGTCGGTTGATGGGCTGGGGTGGGGTGCTGCGGATGCATGGCTATCGAGCGCGTGAAACACGCGGGATGTATGCTGTGCGATTGTGGCCGGGTGACGCCCAGAATCAGATATGGCAGTGAATGCTCCTAGTCCTTTGAAGGTCCTGACGCTTAACGTGAAGGGCCTTAACTCACCTAATAAGCGTAAGCAGGTTTGGCATTATCTTTTAAGGCAACATCCTGACATCATTTTTCTTCAAGAAAGGCACCTCATACAGGCTGATACTGTGCGCATGGCTCACCCTAAATATCCACTTCAGTTTTGGGCTACCGCTGACACCAAGACGGCGGGAGTGGCAATATTATGCAGGGCTGGTATCAGGCAGGGGGGCGGCAGGCCCCACCGGGATGGCGATGGACGATTTCTTCGTGTGGAGGTGGAAATTGGGCGCCGTCACATCACGCTGTGCAATGTATATGCCCCTAATCAGGCGCAGGACCGTTACCTTCGAGACCTCCTAGGGGGGCAGATACCGCAGACCGGCTCATCCCTTATTGTGGGCGGGGACCTCAATTTGGTATGGAATCCTAAGGTAGACCGGAGTGAGAACTTCTCCAGTGGCACAGGAGCAAAGTCGGCGACTCTGCGCAAGCAGCTGACAGACCTTGGGCTGTTTGACGCCTGGCGGTACTTTTCCCCGGATAAGCGAGGGTACTCATACTATTCGCATGTCCATAGATCCTACTCTCGCATCGACTACTTGTTTGTTACTAGGGATCTCCTCTGTGACACGATGGAGGTCGACATGTCCGATATCTCCCTCTCTGATCACTCTCACGTTGAGCTATTGCTACAGGATCCGGCGGCATGCCCTGGCCGGGAACGGCGGTGGTACCTCCCGCCGAGCATTCGGAGGGACTCGGAGGCTGTGGAAGACATTAGGGGAGCCATTGTCTCCTACTTTGAGGACAACGACCTCCCTGAAACACCCTTCCCGGTGGTTTGGGACGCCTTCAAGGCTACCATACGGGGCCATATCACCTCCCTCGCGATTGCGAGGGCACGTGACGCGCGCGCACTGGAAGATAAACTTGTGGGAGACTTGAGGACGGCGGAAACACAGGACCAGGGCCACTCCACTCGGCACACGAGACGGCACTTAGCTAATCTTAGAGGCCAGCTCAGGCTGATGCGCACAAATAGGGCTGAGAAATCCCTCCTGGCACTGAAACAGAGGTATTTTGAGGGAGGGGACAAAGTGGGGAAGCTCCTGGCGCGGAAGCTGCGGGCCCGAGCCGCGAAGGAACATGTAGCAAATGTCCAACTGCCCGATGGGACCAGGGTGGTGGCGGCAGGGGATAAGTGTCGATCTTTCCAGGACTACTATACGGCATTGTACACAGAAGAGAAGCCACCTTCAGAGCTGGTGGAGGAAGTACTGGGGCACTACGGGGGTGCGACACTGCATCGGCAGCATGCTGAGGAACTAGAGGAGCAGATCATGCCGGAGGAGATAGCTGCGGCGATCCTCGAGCTCCCCTTGGGGAAAACACTAGGGCCTGACGGGCTTCCAGTATCCTTCTATCACATGTATCAGGCACAGCTAGGCCCCTACCTCCTACGCCTGTTTAACTCCTTCACCGATGAGATGGGTCCCTCCCTTGACATGGGACTGGCAGAAATTGCCCTGATCCCGAAACCTGGGAAAGACCCCTCACTGTGTGCGTCGTACCGGCCGATTGTTCTTCTGAACTCGGATTTTAAGATTTACACCAAACTGTTAGCGAAGCGCATGGGCCCACACATGCCGAGCTTGATCGATCCTGATCAGGTGGGCTTCATCCACGGGCGTCAGGGAGCGGACAACGTCCGCAGGGTTGCTCACCTGGTAGGGAAGGCTCACCACTGGAAGATCCCTGCCTGTCTTCTCTCGTTAGACGCAGAGAAGGCGTTTGACCGGGTAGACTGGTCCTTCCTCAAAGCGGTACTGCGCCGGGTGGGGCTCGGTCCGAAGATGATTGCCAGGATCATGGCCCCATATATTGCGCCTCGGGCAAGAATAAGGGTCAACGGGCAGCTCTCGGAGGTGATCCACATTGGACGGGGTACCAGGCAAGGCTGTCCGCTCTCGCCCCTTTTATTCGCCCTCGCAGTTGAGCCCCTGGTGGATATGATACGGAGGGAACCTAATATCCAGGGTGTTCCTCTAGGCGGCCAAGACAATAAGGTTCAGAAAAGGGGGTGGTGATGAACAGAGTGTCTGAGTTAAGCAGACCACTCTTACCCAGTCCAAAGATCAGGGCTTGATCCATCACCGTTATTTAGCTCACTGCCCCATCCCAGCTCAGAACCTGGCTATATGCAAATTAGTCTGTCCCTGGCCCAGTGCATCATGGGAACAGGGCAGACCAAACTACCAAGCCAATTCTTCACCAGAAAGGAGACAAGCTTCCGGGGACCGGTTTCTGGCATTACAGCCGTCGTCGGCCCGGCTTGCTTGAATCCTGATGGAGCAGTGAGCAAGGGACTCATGTCTGAGTATACCCTGCCACACCTATAGTGGCCAAAAACGATTCAGAAAAGGGGGTGATGATGAACAGAGTGTCTGAATTTGTGATGTATTCCTATAGGTTCTGTATCGATCCCCCTATTCCTGACCCTATTCTGGTTAAGCAAACTAACAAGTTAACTAGCAGTCAGCCCATGAGGCAGCAAACCCCCATGATGCAGAAACCGTTATCTGACGAAGCCACACTACGGCACAGGAACGTGTTATCTGATTAGGTCATAACGCTTGCGATCTAATTAGACAAGCGATATTCCTCCAGCCCCTGATAAGGCATACGGAGTTCTCATAACAAATCAAACCTATGACAACCTGGGAAAAACCCTGCGGCCGTTGTTTTGATTTCACCGAGAACTTCAGCAAAAGAATGTGCTAACGACCTGGTCGTATGACATCCTTATTGACGTATCTATGTCCATCCTTACGTCAATCTCGGCACCTTAAAGGTATAAATATTACCGATATTGCCCTATGCAAACACACGCGGTGGTGACGAGACGGAGCAGCCATACTTGCCGAAGCCCAGAGCAGAGCAGACCCCGCTGGCGCAGCCCCGCCTTCCTGACGCGCTGAGAACGAGACGCGCTGCTTTCTCCTGCCGAGAAATCCAGCACCGGCGTTTCCGGGTAGCCCTCGCAGGCAGCCTGGAATATCGAGAGCAGAGAAGAGAGATACCATCCCTCATTCATCCTAACTTCCAGGTACAGAACTGAATAACCCCTCACAGAGAATTCTTTAGTCAGTCACTTGGCAAAAACAAACTTAACTTAAACTGTAACTTTCTATTCCCGCCCACGTATTAGGCTTAGGTCAGGTACACGGGGTAGGCGTATCTAGAAACACCAGTTGAGTACGTTTAGTCAAATGTATATGTGTATGTAATATATTTTATCCATTTTAAACCTTCATATGGCTTAGAAACCATATCAATGTTTTTACAGTATTATTTTATACTTCTGCTTTTAATGTATGCACTTTACTTAACTATAAGTATTGCAATAATATCGATCCATTTCTCTTGTACGAGAAAAGAGACTGATCAATAAATAACACCTTTTTATTGAACACGCCCGTCTCTTCCTTTTCTCTACAATCTCATGAGACTAAGAATGCACGTACTGACTGAGTAAAATAAATTGCCTTTTGTTCACACGACTCTCGAGATACACTCTTGATTAGGGGAGAGCAAAGTTGTCATGTTCTATGGTTGTCAGAAACTAAATCCCTTCTTGTCTAATCAGGGAAGTTAATTCCTTCCTGAACATTCGAGAAAGTTTCTAGTGAACTCTGAGCTAGCTGGCAAACCCAAAACTGTCTAATATCGACAGTAGTAGACCTAGTTAACGTCTGGTCTAGGCCTATACTATTGAAGGTATTATTCCAATGCGCAGAGCCTATTGGGATAATAGGAATTACACTACAAATTAAGCAGACCACTCTTACCAAGTCCAAAGATCAGGGCTTGATCCATCACCGTTATTTAGCTCACTGCCCCATCCCAGCTCAGAACCTGGCTATATGCAAATTAGTCAGTCCATCACCACCCCCTTTTTGAATCATTTTGGCCACCACAAGTGTGGAAGGGTATGCTCAGATGTGAGTCCCTTGCTCACTGCACCATCAGGATTCAAGCAAGCCGGGCCGAAGACGGCTGTAATGCCAGAAACCGGTCCCCGGAAGCTTGTTTCCTTTCCAGGAAAGAATTGGCTTGGTAGTTTGGTCTGCCCTGTTTCCATGATGCACTGGGCCAGGGACAGACTAATTTGCATGTAGCCAGGTTCTGAACTGGGATGGTGCAGTGAGCTAAAAAACGGTGATGGATCAAGCCCTGATCGGTTGACTGGGTAGGAGTGTTCTGATTAACTCAGATACTCTGTCCATCACCACCCCCTTTTTGAATCGTTTTGGCCACCACAAGTGTGGAAGGGTATGCTCAGATGTGAGTCCCTTGCTCACTGCACCATCAGGATTCAAGCAAGCCGGGCCGAAGACGGCTGTAATGCCAGAAACCGGTCCCCGGAAGCTTGTTTCCTTTCCAGTAAAGAATTGGCTTGGTAGTTTGGTCTGCCCTGTTCCCATGATGCACTGGGCCAGGGACAGACTAATTTGCATGTAGCCAGGTTCTGAACTGGGATGGTGCAGTGAGCTAAAAAACGGTGATGGATCAAGCCCTGATCTGTTGACTGGGTAGGAGTGTTCTGATTCACTCAGATACTCTGTCCATCACCACCCCCTTTTTGAATCGTTTTGGCCACCACAAGTGTGGAAGGGTATGCTCAGATGTGAGTCCCTTGCTCACTGCACCATCCGGATTCAAGCAAGCCGGGCCGAAGACGGCTGTAATGCCAGAAACCGGTCCCCGGAAGCTTGTTTCCTTTCCAGTAAAGAATTGGCTTGGTAGTTTGGTCTGCCCTGTTCCCATGATGCACTGGGCCAGGGACAGACTAATTTGCATGTAGCCAGGTTCTGAACTGGGATGGTGCAGTGAGCTAAAAAACGGTGATGGATCAAGCCCTGATCGGTTGACTGGGTAGGAGTGTTCTGATTAACTCAGATACTCTGTCCATCACCACCCCCTTTTTGAATCGTTTTGGCCACCACAAGTGTGGAAGGGTATGCTCAGATGTGAGTCCCTTGCTCACTGCACCATCAGGATTCAAGCAAGCCGGGCCGAAGACGGCTGTAATGCCAGAAACCGGTCCCCGGAAGCTTGTTTCCTTTCCAGTAAAGAATTGGCTTAGTAGTTTGGTCTGCCCTGTTCCCATGATGCACTGGGCCAGGGACAGACTAATTTGCATGTAGCCAGGTTCTGAACTGGGATGGTGCAGTGAGCTAAAAAACGGTGATGGATCAAGCCCTGATCTGTTGACTGGGTAGGAGTGTTCTGATTAACTCAGATACTCTGTCCATCACCACCCCCTTTTTGAATCAAGACAATAAGGTAGCGCTCTTTGCAGACGACCTTATCCTTGCGCTAACACAGCCCCGAGAGTCCCTACCGGCAGTGCATGCTGCGCTGTGCCTCTTTGAGAGAGCTTCTGGCCTGAAAATCAATCACAGCAAGTCCTGGGTGCTCAGCCTCACTATCCCGAAATCGGACATCCCCTCTGTAGAGCAACTAGCCCCTGATAGATGGTCGACCCAGCACATCAGGTATCTGGGCGTGACGTTGTCCCCCTCGTTGGACGGCTGGACGCCAGCCAACTGGAAAGATCTTCGACGCGCGATCCTGGAGGATCTGAGGCGGTGGAGACCGCTTGTACCATCCTGGCTGGGCAGGATCAACGCCATCAAGATGTCCATACTGCCCAAAATCCTGTATCTATTTCAATGTCTGCCTACTCCTATCCCGCTACATAGCATCAGAGGCCTTCGGCGAGATCTAACCAACTTCATCTGGGGGGGGAAGAAACCTCGCTTCTCTCAAGCTCTCCTGCTGGCGCCCAGGGACCGGGGAGGATTGGCCTGCCCCAACCTGGTAGAATATTCCTGGGCTGCTCACCTTAGGTACGTAGTGGAGTGGGGTGTAACGGAGAGCGAAAAAGGGTGGCTCCATATGGATAGGGCCGTGACTGGGCGCACCATATGGGACCTCGCATGGAAACCTAGGGCAGGGCGATCTCCGAGCGCGTACCTAGCGGTGCCCACAAAAACAGTGCTGGAGATTTGGGACAGGATAGCAGTCCGCAAGGGCCTTACAACCTTCCCCTCGCCTCATACCCCTATCGAAGGGAATCCAAGTTTCCCCCCGGCACATCGGACGGGGGCTTTCCGTAGGTCGCCTCAAGGCAACTGTAGGGTGCTCACAGATCTGTTTGATGGGGGCTCCCTCAAGACTTTTGCGGACTGCAGGGAGGAATTTAAGGTGCCGCTTGCAGCTGGACTGCAATATGCTCAACTGAAACACTGGGTGCTAACAGACGATACCTACCATGCGGCCACACGCGCCTTTACTCCGTTTGAGCAATTAGCTCGCTCCTTTACAGAGACGAAGGGGCTGATCTCCAAAATCTATCGGATCCTGCAGCACCCGCGCACTCCGCCTTCCCTGCCATATCAGCAACGCTGGCACTCCCTCTCGGGCGTCGACATCACCCCGGCACAGTGGTCCAGATTGTGGCGTGACATACCCCGGATTTATCGAAGTATATCGCAACAGGAGAATGCCTACAAAATGATGACCCAGTGGTACTACACGCCGCAGCGACTACATAGAATGTTTCCAAACTCTTCCCCTGTGTGTTGGAGGTGCAGATCTGCGACTGGGGATTTCCTGCACATATGGTGGACCTGTCCCTTGCTGACCCTCTTTTGGAAGGAGGTCTTGAGTCACATCAGGAGGGTGCTGGGGTTTCCTCTGCCTGAAGCCACTTGTATGATACTACTGGGTATCAAACCTGCAGGATTGAAGGTCCTCACTCGGAGCGACTGGGCGCTGGCTCTTCAAATGCTGGGAGCGGCTCGGCAGCTCATTGCTCTGTACTGGAAGAAGGTAGAAGCCCCGCCCATCGCTGCGTGGTTTGTGCGTCTCTGGCATGTCATGACAATGGAGCTTCTCACAGCCCGGCTGCAGGCCCGAGATGTGCGCTACAAAGCGGTGTGGCAACCCCTGGTGAAATATCTATGCACCACAGACCAGGCGCGTCACATGCCCCCTAAGCTGCGGGCGCTGCGATTAGTGGAGGATGCTGTAGTTCCTCCTGACCCCGGTAGACTGCTGGCATGAGGTTTGGATGTGTGAGGCTTTGCGCATTAGCAGCGACGTCGATTGCCCTGACGACTGACACAGTGCCCCTTCATCCCCCCTCTCGGCCCCCACTCCTGGCACCCAGTGGCTCTTCGCTCCCTTCGTCTACACCTTTCCTCTACTCCTACTGTCTTCTCTATCTTGCTGTCCCTTTTTCTGTCGTTCTACTGAAGTATTGACCATCTTGGTTCTATAGTTCTACCTCTTGGGTTTAATGGTTCCAGATGTTCCGAAGATTGGACTATCTTGTGCAGTGATTTCACAGGCTCTGTTGCCTGAATGTGACGCGACCGGCCCTTGTGGGTTGTAGGTAAACCGCTGTGTATATCTTTCAGCTTGAGTACTGGCAACGGTTTTCCATTTTTCATGGTGTAACGCGACGGCCCTGTTGGGTTGGAGGCTTAACGCTGTGTTCAAATCACTCCACTGCAACCCCCTGTTATGGGGATGAAATAAAAAGATTTGACAACAAAAAAAAGTTGTGCAATGAGTCTCAGCCAACGCGCTTTGTTCAGCTTGGACACCGAACGGCTCGAGCACTACACGCGGGGCACTTATCAAGGAGGCACCCGTTCATCATCGGATTTGCCATATTTTTCTTTACTGCTACTTCAGCGACACAGGATTACAAGCATTTGAGTATATTGGAATCAATCCTTCTCATCACACATGCCCTGACGAAGTTCACTCTGCTGAACGAAACGCTTTGGCAGAGACTCTTTGCACATCTTTTGAATATTTGAATAAAGAATTTATCTTTGCACCAAAGGAACTTGACTACACATTGTTACTTAAAACAGAGAACCTGGTTGGTGCACCGCACCACTTTTTCCAAAGCCCCCTCAAACTTGCTTTAGGAGTTCTTCACAGGCTTCAGTTCCGGCACAAAAATCTGCATCAGATTGTTTGTCATCATGGGCACCAACGCCCCTGGCGTAGGAGGAGTATCTGCTATATATTGTGGTGTCCGAATTGAAGCAAAAATCATCTCAACCTTGACCGATGTCTCACCACAATCCCGACATGGGGCAGTCAATATGAGTCCTTCCAATTCATACTCAAGTATCATTAATGCACAATCGCACACAGACACTGCACCAACATTTTAGCTCCCATTCTAACCATAGTCAGTCTTATGAAGATGATAATGGGGTGATGGGGACCCGTTTGCCCCACACTATGATAATGAAAACTGCTAAATGTAGACCTACAAGATTCAAGTGGTCTAGATACCTCACTAAATACTAGCTCCTTGTTCTGAATTAGGACAGAGCCCTTCACCCAATTGTTGATCTTCGCTCTCTAAACGCCTTACTGCAAAAGGACACATTTAAGATGCCTACATTAAGCTAAGTTCTGCCTGTCCTTAGAGGACTGTATATAGCATTGTACCTGCAAGGCTCTACTTGTGGTTCATGGTTAGGCAGGAGCATTTTCACTTTACTGTGCTGTCCTTTGCTTTACCAGTGCCTCTCTGTGTTCACCAAATTGAGGGTGGTAGGTGCAGCACATCTTGGTTGGTTGGGTATAAGAATCCTCTCCTACCTTAATGGATGTGTGCTGAAGGGGGACTTGGCACCATCCTTCGTAGACCACCTCCAAACAAAAGCAAACCTTTTGACATTGTTGAAGTTCACTTTCAACACACTGAAGTCACACCTGACTCCTCAACAGAGGCTCCCATCCATCATAACACGCTACGGAAAGTACAGAAGCTGGGCGCCACAATCCGACTCAAAAGCGGTAAATCTCTGCAACGAGTGCCAGAGAGTGAAGAGGGTGGAGCCCTTCATTATTGACATAGGAGCAAGTCATACGGCTCGACGTCACAGCTAATAGTCACCCTTTCACGGCCATTAATCCAGGCTACCCCCTGGTGCTTTAAAGAGAAGGAGACGTTTTTAATCATTCCGTGTAGGGAGATGGTATCATAAATTAACCAGATGCTATATCCTCGTCACTTTTAAGGCCAATTACCCTGATTTTATGCATTTCGACATATCCCCACAGACAAAGGGACGCAGCTTGGGAACCGACCCATCCCTATTCATATAAGGGGAAATCTCAATGACCCCTTGGTTACGACAGATATTGTGCAAAGTCTTGAGAAAGGTGGCCTAAATTTGGGAAATCCACCGAAACGCGTTGACGCTTTCCTCTCCAGTATAATTCTAGACTCTGTCATCGTTGTCGATACATTTATTATTTGAGTACATAACATCGATGCTAGAAAACAGGAGTCTGAATATACGATTAGTATTGTACAATTTTTATGTCTTACTGTTTCTGTCCTTGTGTACCAATTATGCGGGTCATAATTGAATGTTAAGATCTGTTATATAATATTTTTTATCTTTTTTTAGCTTCTAGGATCGTGTTGTCTAGTAATCATTGTAATTTTATTGTACTTTATTACTTGTATACATAATAAATTGTGATCCCCATTTTCAGATTAACTTGTGGTTTTGTCAAAAATCTTTTTATTTAGGTATAGATTGTTTTTGCTATTTGTACTTAAAGTTCAGTTCAAGGGAACTCTGCTTTCACTTGGTCCCAACCATCAGAGCCTTCCTGGATACTGTACAGTTCCAGGTGTGCCCCCCCAATCACCACCATCACCTACCCCCCTAGAGAGCGTTCATGATATTCAGGCCTTGCTGCTGCACCCTCCATATGGATCCATTGCAGGCTAAACTGTCACTTGGTGTTTCTTTGTTTGGTACAGTTGTGATGCAGAAGAACTCCAAGCCTGAAGTTTAGACAGACTTTGTATAGCGTGGCTTGATGGTGTTCAAATATATTGCTGGGTCCAAAAATCATTATGCTGCTGCTGATAGATGCCATAGGATTGTACGCAGTCCTCTATATCCAACAATATTCTTCTCATTCCCAAGAGTCTGCTTTGTCTCTGTTGTCATTGGTAGCAGATCAGAGCATGTGTTCTCTCTCATTACAGCAGTAAAGAACAAAGATGGTATCATGGTTTTCTTCCAGTTATATGTAAATAATGCTTTGGTGACCTAATATAAACATCTAAGCACCCTGATACCACCGTGTTCTTATTAGAGAACCAGTATTTACGTCTAGCTCTGTTTTTGGGAAGATTCTCCTTAGTTTCCTTCATGTGCCAGATCTGCTATTTATCTCTCAGTACAATGGGATATACGATGTTATCATTGCGGATAATCATATTCTTTTGAATGTTTCATTGATGTCTCACCTCCCAAAAGTTTATTTAGTTTTCTTCTAAATGTCTACATTTTGAGGGCCATCTTTCTATAATGCATCTTATAATTTGTTGGAGGATTAGGCCATTTTCCATAAATTTTTTCCATGCTACCACTGGTCTGATTACCGAACTACTGAACTGTCAAGTGTTTCTTCAATCTCCTTATTGTCAATGGACAACCTTGAAAGAAAGTCAGCGGGAAAGTTTTGAGGTCCTGTGACATATTCCACCTTAAAATGGAAGGTGTCTAGACCTGGTTTCCATTTGGCAATCTAAGGTGTGCTCAATTACCATTCTTGGAAGTGAACATGAAGAAAAGAGGTTTATGGTCTTTCGTAGGGTGAATGGTACGCCTTATGGGAAAAACCTGTAATGTTTTACATCCAAAAAGCATGCATTTACCTCCTATTTACAATTGAGTAGTTGGACTCTGCTTTGGTTATACATCTGGAGGCAAAACTATAATTTTCTCTTGGCCATCTGTGAATTGAGAGTGTATGGCTCTAAGCCCCCTATGGCTAGCATCGGTTTGAAGAACAGTCTTCTCCCTAGTATCAAAAACACCCAGCAACGTTGCCTTTTTAAGTGTTTCAAATTTTTTTTATATTTACTATTCCGTTCAAATTGTATCCCTGTTTTTTGTGGCAGGTTCTGTAGTTCACAACTGATGTCTGCAAAGTTTTTAATATATTTTGGCATATACTCTATTAGTCCTAGGAGGAGCTTAAGACCCTCTTTATCACTGGGAGGAAGCACCCTTTTGACTGCATCCACCGGAACCCATTTTGCCTTGAATCCATCCTTAGAAATAGTATGCTTCGGGTAATCCACTGACCTAGTTCACATTTGTCCCTCTTTATAGTGTTGCCCACATCCCTCAATATTATCAGTACTTCACATAAGGTTTGATCACGTTCTTGAGTACTCATTCCATAGACGAGTATATCGTCCTGGAAACAGTTTTTTTTTACTCCTTTAAGAACTTGTTGCATAACTGTAGGAAAGTGCCATCTTTTGACATGGTCACTCCAACGTTTTGCTCACTGATACTGAAGTTGTTGATTGGTAGTGCTCTGGGTCTCTACCAACCAGGCCCCAGTGCCGGTGCTCTTTCCCTAAAAACAAGACAAATGTTAATCTGTAACCCAGTTGGCAGACTTTAGCACCCCTGTAAGTCCGTAGTACATGGTACCCCATGTACCCAGGGCATGGTTACAAAAGAGGATCCCTAAGGGCTGCAGCATGCATTATGTCACCCTAAGGGACCCACACACAAACTGCATGCTGACTGCCATTGCAGGATGCGTGAAATTGTGCAAACCATTCTGAAAAACGACATGGCACACTCACTGTGCCATGCCCTTCTACACTCCATGCACTAAATGTAAGTAACCCCTACAGCAGGCCTTAGAGTCCTAAGGCAGAGTGCATTATACATGTGTGGAACGTCTGCATGAGCAGATGTGTCCCTGTGATGCCTAGCTCAATTGCTTGGCATTGAAAGTGATTAGGTAGCCATCTATTTTTTTAATAACTAATTTTTATTGTGTTTAGAAAGCAAGTAACATCCAAAGCAGTACAATCATTAAGAGCAGAGCGCTTCCGGGTTACAGCTATACATGAGACCGTTATTTCAAAAAGCAGTTCCCTCATTACCTTAATCCATAATAAGACCCCCACTTCCCCCACATGTTATCCTGTTTGAGGACAGCCACATGCATCATAAATAGTTTTTCCTGATGTGCGCACAAATCAACTCTCTTGCGCCGCAGCTGGATCGGGGAGAGGGTGGTGTAGGTTGCCTCCACAGGCGGACATTTCTTTTGGCTACCAGACAGGCAGGCCATTCTTCTCAAAATCAGTCCAAAGCGTGGCCCCCCAGCTCCTCCAAGAGCCCCAGCAGTGTGTTCCGGGGCCCAGGTTGATCGAGCGCACCAGAACTGTCGCGATCTCCCTGCCTACCCTATCCCAGAAGGAGCTCAACGCCGGGCAGTCCCACAACGCATGACATAAGTCTGCGGCCGAGAGAGCACAGCACGCGCAGATGTAACATGAGCGGCAGAGGACATCCGTTGCATGTAGCTTGGGTAAAGATATGTCACATGTAGGTAATTGATCTGAATCGTACAGAATCGCAAAGTTATCGCCAACTCAGTGGGGGCCAGGCATGGTTACCTCCAATCAACATCATCATCCAGTTTGCCCACCTACCTCTAAGGAAATCAAAGGGGCATTGATAATCAAGGCCTGGTACATCACAGATATTGCTCTCCTTCCCAGGTGTCCCATGAAGATTTTGGACTTAAGGGGACTTCAGTCAGGGAGCTGGACATCCAGGGGAAGGTGAGTCAGCAGGGCATGCAGTAGCTGAAGGAAGCTTAGAAACGGTGTGTGGATAAGACATAATGATCTCTCATATCCTGAAAGGACATTGGATTCCAACCCCCCCCTCCCTTGTGGACATCTCCTAAGTACGTAATTCCTATCCGGTTCCATTGAGTAAAGTCCTCAAGGCTGGAGAGCTGCTGAAGCCATGTGCCCTGCTAGTAGGGGGGAGCGGTCAATCCAGTCAAGCGGTGGACCCACCAATAAAGGTGCAGCACAGCTCTCCAACAGTGTACCGCCTCTTGAGTGCAAGATGGCGTTTCTGGGGGCATGTGGCACTCATAAAGCAAGTAAAGAAGTCTCTCAAACCCCATTAGGTGAAGGTGGGTCATCCCAGCCTCCTGCAAACCATTCATTGATGACACAAGCTGTGTTGTTAGATAGTACACGTAGATGTCTGACAACTCAAGACTCCTATCAGAGGGCGATTAACATGCTGAGTTAAACGCCACCCGGTGGCACTTAACAGCCCGTATAAAGGATGCGAGTCTGGAGGTCAGGGAGACACACCACCCTCTGGATACGGAAAATTTGCTAAGACGTCTAAATAACGAGGGAGACATCTTAAAGAGTGCAATGTGTCTGATAGGGTTAAGGGGCAAGTTGCTTCAGTGGCGCACATCACGGTCAAGGGATGAGGCTAATTGTTGAAAATTAAGGGCCCAGGCCAGTGCGGGAGGTATGAAAATTGAATCCCCAGGTACTTAAAGGACTTTGGCCGAAGAGGTATATCAAGGCACCAACATTGCTCGCAGCTTCCCCAGTCACCTCCACCAATAAGGATTTACATGCTTTAACCTGAAGACCGAATGCCTTTGGATCTCCAGACACCAGGAACCAGAGTCCTGGGAGCCGCTGAGAAAAAGGAGAATGTCATCAATGTTCAGCGCTATCCGGTCCTCAAGTCCACTCCCTCATCTCCAGCCTAGTACCCGCACGTCACAGCATATCAGGTACGCCAACGGTTCAATAGCTAGTGCAAACAGTAATGGGGAGAGGGTACAGCCTTGACATGTGCCTCTACGGATCGGGATGGAAGTGGATTGAACGCAAATCACATGGGTCTGAGCAGTGGGGTTGTTATTCAGGAGATGCACCATTTTGCGAAATAAGGGTCCTAAGCCTGCTCACAGGTGAAATGCATCCAGGAAGCCTTACAAAAGTCTACACAAAGGAGGGTACCATCTATACTGTGTCTGGAAGAGAGCAACTTGCACTAGACGAATACAGTAATGGGTACTCTTGCCCGATATGAACACATATTGGTCCAAATGAATGAGGTGGTAAAGGGTTCGGGCCAGCCGAGTCACTGGGCTTTATCAGCATTAATAAGCGAGATCGGGCAGTAGGAGGAGCACCAGTCTGTAGGAAGGCTAGTATTCAATGGGATAGCCATCCGGACCCAAGGTTTTCCCCAATTGGAGTCCAGAGACGGCTTGGTCACCCTCTTCCTCTGTTAAAGGTTGGTCTGACTCATGAGCCAGTGAAAATGGGATTGTGGGCATTTGAATGTCCCACAGAATGGGCCCCTCAGTGTCTGATGGGGGTGTTGGACATCGTGCATACAGGTCTCGATAAATTGCTGCAAAAACCCGAGCGATCATCTGCAGATCTTCCTTGAGATTGCCAACTGAGTCTCTTAACAGCGAGTACTTTTCTCCCTTTGAAGCATCTATCGCCCGTAAATAAAATATAAGTTACAACAGAGAAAGCAAGAAGAAAGTAAGAACACTCTAGGGAATTCCAACGACCGTGTATGCATCCATAAGACAGATTTCATGCCTGGCAGCATTCAGTTATATTGAAGATGTGTTCCTTGGTGAAGATGATCCACACACCGTTGTCGAGAGTAACATAGATTCAAAACAGTAGAGTATGCCCCTAAATTTCCTCCCCTACCACCACCTCCCAACGATCAAGGTGAGGCATTGAAAGACGCATACAACTTCAAGAATCCACAGCAATTCACGTTTTGTGGCAGGAACCCACCGTCTCCAGACGCAGCAGGATGAAACGGAGAAGTTACACTGAAGACGACCTGGGGGTATCATCCAGGGAGCCAAAGACCTGCAGGGGTTCGTAAGGTTCTCATCAGGTTCTACCACAGTTGGAGTCCAATCTCCCAGAAGTGGGCTCACTGACGTATCCACTTCCTGTCAACTGGATCTCCACTTGAGATTTAGAGCGTTTCCTCCCAGGCCTCCGCCGGGTCGCCCAAGCTGCTCTGGATCCGGCCAATCCCCCATTTGCGTGAACCGCAATGATGATCATCTCTCTGAGGCCCATACCCAGGCTTGTTCCGGGGTGTCAAAGAAATAGGTGGAAGATTGTAAGATGACTTTGAGGTTGGCCGGGAAAAGAACCATATAGCAGAGATTGAGAGTGCAGAGTTTCTGTTTCATCTCTTCAAAGGAGTGCCACCGCTGTTGGACCACTTAGGTGTAATCTGGAAAAATCATGACCTTGGAGTTTAGGTGTCTGAGATCGGGCTGATTCCGGGCTTCGTGCAGGATTATATCTCAGTCACAGCAGTTGAGGAGCTGCAGTAACACTGGAAGAGATGGGGCACTAGGCGGGGACTTTTTAGTTATGGCACAGTGCACTCACCAACGAAAAGGTTGGAGAGTTTATCCACTGGGACCCAGGATTGGAACCAGGTTTCGAGGAGTTCACTCAGCTCCAAGCTCTCCACAGACTCAGGGAGGCCGACTAGGTGCAAGTTGCTACGCCTAGAGCGGTTTTCAGCATCCTCTGCCCTTCCGTCCAGGGTCGCCACTAATGCCATCTTTTTGGATACTTGGCACTTAAGTATAGTTACTTCATCTTCAGTCATGGAGATCCATACCTATGTTTCAGTCACTCTGTCAGCCACCGTGCGTAGGTCCTGATGCATCTACTCAACAGTGATACAAGACGTTGAATTTGCTGATACCACTTGGTCAATAGGTGATTCCACGAAGAAATCCACAATTGACATTAATTAGTTTTTTTTCAAAAATTATTATTATTTTTTTTTTTATCTAAAATTTCTAATCTGAACTGTTAGGGCTTTGTGTTAAGTCCGCCAGTCCATTACTTTAGAAATGTAAAAAGTGTAATAGACAATTAGGCCTTGAAAGTCTTTTTCATTTTTTTCTAGATTTTCTAAAAGGGCCCAATTGTCCTATACATCTCTGCCACAGAGGAGATAGTGCAGGGTCTCAACCGAACCCCTTAACTGCCGCTTAGTATGCAGCAGTTAGGGAGCCTCTTTAAACCCAGTAAAATTGCGACAAAACCATACAAAAGGAAGACTCCACGAGGCCCTTGCAGAATTTTAAGCAACCCAAATAGCAAACAGACCTGACACCCCTGAATAGAGAGTAGACAGTGACAATGAGACTGTGATCAGTACTTCAGGGGGGTAACACCCCTATCCTAACCAGAGTGGATGAGGATCCCAACAGCAACCTGTGTCCTAAACATGTACCTAGAGTGCCTTCCCCTACAGAGGGTAGGTTAGGCCTCTCAAGGCACATAAAAGAGCTAGATGAAGAAATGTATATCTTGAAAGACTTTGCAAAAGTGCAGCCATCGAAGCCAAAACCTTGGCTATGGAAAGAAAGAGGGCTGAACCCATCAATTGTTGCAGCAACAAAGTAAATATAGAGAGAAAGGGAACTTTTGACTTCAAAATCCTGAAAAGGAGTGTCCCCACTATGTTAAGGGGAATGTAATTACAAAGTGGTTTACAGCCTTTGAGAGGGCTTGAACAATGAGAAAGGTAGCTTCACTCTGTCTCTCTTGCCTTGATGGAACTGAAGCCTGGGCTGGGGGAGAACTCAAACTGCTGGGGAGACTGCAGCTCCTGACCACCCTGTGCTGATACTGCGTATAAAAGCATGATGCCGACCCAGGGCGAACATGGCCGCTTGACTCTCTGTGTCTCCTGTCTTGAGGTAGGTGAAGCCTGTGCTGGAGGAGAACTTGCCCCGCTGGGGAAACTACAGCTGCTGACAACCCTCTGCTGATACCACTCATAAAAGCGTGCTGCCAGCCCGTGGCATAGGAAATACGCGGGGGCCAAGGGCGGGCCCTTTCACACTGGCCGAGCCACCCCTCCAACTCCCTTAACCCGGCTGGTTCGTTTGTAAGATTCTCCCAAAGCAGAAATGGGCAAACGAAAGGCCAAAGTAGCTGAGCAGGGGGAGGGAAATTATTAACACTTTGTATTCCTTCCTGACATGAGCAGCAGAGGTTTTATCCAAGGAAATTGAACTGACTGAATGCCGCCTCTCCCTGGAAGAGGCGGGGTCTTCTCCCAAATTTACTGTCTCATGTACTTTTACGGAGCCACTCCCGATAATAATCCGATTTTGAGAGACTCTTGGACATTAAGGGACATTGGTGTTAAAAATTATCTTTCAAGGCTCCTTGATGCAGATGACTGTTCTATTGTGGAACCCCATGGGAAAAAAGAAAAAAGGAAGATTGAAGAACTTTGCGAAAATGGAGACCCTAAAGTCAGCCAGATCAAAACTCAGCAAAACATTACAGCCAGCTTCTGCAGCTTGCTCCAATCATCTATCTAGTTCTGACGATCTTTGTTCTAGACTTGAACAGGCTTTTACACAATTATTGCAGCCGGGAATGAGTAGACTGACCAAAATAGAGGAGTGCTTAGCAACACTGTCCCAAAAAAAGCACTCCGTAATAGAATATATCCAAGGTCAATCACCACCCCCCGGCGACAGATCTTCACAGAAGCCGGCACTCACCATCGGGCCCAGTAATATCAAGGGCTCATGAGGGGCAGGGTGGGTCAGGCATGCATTTTAACAACTCAACCCGACAATCACAGATTGTTGGCCATGCATTAACTACGAATCCTCAAGGGACCCTAATTATCCCCTCATCAACACCCCCATGAGGCTTTTATCCTGCACCGAGTCAGCCTTGCCTAACAATACCGGGGTATCAAACAGGGGGCGAAAGGGCCCAAAACACCGCCAGTGGGATCACACTGAATGAGGGAAGGGGTAGGAGGAGGACAGATGAAGGCGGGAGGGGGCTTCCGAACTCCAAGTGGACCCAGAGACCTACAATGAGAACAAGGTTAGATCTTGTCCCCCCCCCCCCCCAGCAGCCTGCCCATACGTTATTATTCTAGCCAACACTCCAGAACTAGGATTTACCCAGCTTGAGACAGCAGACCATTTAATGACCAAGGCCTTACATTGACTGTCTAAATTCAGTACGGGGAGACAAAAGCTTTAGAGTCATTCAATCAAAATGAGCTTTATTCGATTTTGAAGAGTTAAAATCATAAAAGCATACACCTAATCCAACAATACATTTTCATTCTACATATAAAAATATTCAGATCTAAGCAGCAATCATTTTTTGAAAAGTCAGACTTAAAATCGGGATAATTTCATTCTTCCATAAAAACCTGTATTGCTCTATAGTCATATTATTATGGCTAAAAGAGTGACATGGGTGGGACAGGCTCTTAAGACTGTAAGGAACGATTTTATAATTGTAAACTGTAACGGCCGGCGACTGACAGGGGATCTATTGAGCATACTGCCTAACATACCAATGCAAAATAGTCAAATCTTTGTCCTTCCCATAGGTTTTTTCCATAAACCTGGTTACTTACCTCGGGTGTTAACTTAGGTCCCCAGCACTTCAACGTCTTCTGGATATAGTCTTGACTTGAGTTGGTGATTCGCATCCCTCTATTTTAGTATATGGTTTGGTCCCCACCGGTGACCACTGTGTATTCATGCTACTTGCCTGTTTTATTTGCACAGTATTGTGTGCATTGTATATATATCCCGGTAGGACATATTTGTATATGTTAGTGAGTGTCTTATAATAAATACTTATTTTTATAAATACACTGTGTGGTCCTTTACACTCCTTCTGGACTAAGCCTGAAGGCTGCTTCCCACAGCTATCACTTTGGGAGCTTTCTAAGGTTTTCTAAGACCACTAAAATCACCATAAGGTTTGTCTGGATTAGTGCAGGGTACTACACTTACAAAAGTGGGCGCCATATACTAAGCCTGCCTCCTACAAAGAGCATAAGCCAGGCCGCTGCATTGTATCAGAGCAAAATGTGTAAACCGGAGCAACCAGCCACGCCTGGAGACATATCCAGATGACTTCAATACCTGGGCTTTTGCGGTTGTAGCACTCAATCGTACCTGCGTCAGCATACGACATCCAACGACGATAAAAAGCCCCTCATCCCTGCACCGAGGCCAAATTACTAGTATGCAGCCATACTGGTGCGAGGTCATATACGGATGCCGATTGAGGGATGTGGGCATAGGAGGTGTGGCTCTGTCATGGTTGGAAAGCTTTCTTTCGGGTCGCTCACAAGGTGTCAAGTTGGGCTCCCACTTCTCCACCTTTAGGGAGCTCACCAAGGGAGTGCCACAGGGCTCATGCCTAAGCCCCACGCTTTTTAACGTGTACGTGGCCCCCTTGGCAGGCATTATAAGATCTTATGGGTTCACCCCGGTGTCATACGCTGATGACACCCAGCTCTTATTTCCTTTCCCCACTCTTACACCCGCAATCCAAAAATCATTTGCGGACGGAATGAGAGCAGTGGCACACTGGATGGCACAGAATTGCCTCCAATGCAATGTGACCAAAACTGAGGTCATGTTGTTTGGGAGGGCAACTCTTATGTGGTCCCCAGACTGGTGGCCCTTAGAGTTAGGACCTGTCCCAAGTCCAAAACAAATAGTCAAAAATCTTGGTATACGGATGGATCAAGCACTCCTACTCAAGGAACATACCACCCAAGTCACAGGTGCATGCTTCCGTGTGGTAGGACTGCTTCGGCGTGTTTTTCCACTTCTGCCCGACAACCACAGGAAAACGCTTGTTCAGACTTTAATTATAAGCAGGATGGACTACTGTAATGGCCTATACATCTCGGCCAATGAGGAACAACTGAAAAAATTACAAGTGGTCCAAAACACTGCAGCGAGGCTAGTTCTTAATGCCCCCCCCAGAACTCCCTCCCGTCCCCTTCTTCACCAACTCCACTGGTTACCGGTAAAGCAGCGTGTTAAATTTAAGATATGTTGTACCATTCATAAATGTCTGTTTGGTACTGGACCCAAATACTTAAAGGAAACATTTGTTCCATACACCCCTGGACGTACTTTACGTTCCAGTAGCCACCAATTGCTTCAGGTTCCAAGGTTTAGAAGAGCCAGACAGGGAGGTCGGGCCCTTTCTTATAAAGGCCCTGTTCTTTGGAACTCCCTACCCCCTATGCTGAAACAAACTACCAGCCTTGAATCCTTCAGGAAAAGCCTAAAAGCCTATCTTTTTACACTGTCTTAGGTAAAATCTTTCTGATAACACAGCATATAACTCTGATTGAGTCCAACCAGTAGAAGCATAAGCGCAGAGATATCCCTTCGGGAATTGAATCAGGCGCTATATAAGGAAATAAATAAATAAATACCAATTAACAGGACCACCAACAGAGTTAACCTATAGTTGATCAATTCTGGAAGGCATACATTCAACATTGGACCAACCGAAGTAAAAACTGGTCCGCAACAACACCCGTCAATGTTAAGGTTTTTTACACAAATACCAGACATGACATAAGTATATTGGAACCTAGATGAGTACAGGTTGTTTTGCCTCTATGTAAATTAATCTGAAGGGGTATACTACAAGGAATGTAGGAGGAGGAGGGTACTTCTGTCGGCATTCAGAGACCTCTAATGTGTTTCATGATTGTTTCTGGGCTGCAGTTCACAATCAGCCCAGAGACTTCGCTGTAGCGGTGCACTGCAGTTTGGCACCAGTTCAAAACTATTTGGGATGTCTGGCGTGTGACTTCCTAATCCATAAGCCCGTTAATGATCTGTTGCCCCCCTCTTTCTTCCATGTATGAAGCCTAAAACATTTTTTATTTAGGATCTAGAAGGTAGCACATCTCTTGATAGGAACATGGCTTTACAACAATGGTCCAAATTCTGAATAAGCACTGGCCCTTCCAAGAGCAACATTCTCCTTCTCCAAATAATGCTCAAGTGTTGGAGGATTGCATCCCTTGACAGGAAACTGTTTACATGAAAAACAACCTTCCTGATTTCCAAAATGTCTGCAGGATGGAAGCAAGCTTTCAGTCCTTAAGCACATCTGTGGTACAAGGGACACATCTCTCCTACCTCCCAGTGATTGAGGATATTTTTTCTACAGGTTGTATTGCCTAACCTATGCAACTTGTGCTTAGCATTCATGTTGGGTGATGTCTCAAATTGTATTATTTGGACAGAACGAGTGATCTGCAGCCTAGTGCCCAGTTCTTCATCACCCATGGTGTTATGGATAATAATACTGAGCTTATAATAATAATACTGAGCTTATAAAGCGCCTGGTTACACTAGCCAGTGTGTCCCCGCGCTGTGCCGCTGAGGAACCCGTCCTGGCCTGTTCCTGTGAGGTGCCCACTCCTGGGCACCCCAAGGTGAAGCCAGGCATCCTAGCGGTAGGGCCGGTGTGGAGATTAAGCAAGCTATTGCCCAGAGTTGCAGAGTGGGACCCATGATTAGAGTAGGCACCGAGGCGAGAGAATTATCGGGTCCGAAGACATTGAGCCCAAGACCCGGCCACGACGGGAATTGAACCCTGGTCCGGGCCAGACCTTTGCATCAGAGTCTGCCGCTCTAACCAGTGAGCCACACTTCTCCACTGAAAGCAAGGCCACATTCAAATATGCTCCGTAACACCCAGTCCACAGGTTGTCTACTTTTCCTAATATCATATCACCTGTCCCTCTTCTGTTAGACTTAACACTCAGACCTGCAGTCTGTGTTGATCTTGGCTGCCAATATGCTTAAACGCATGTACACATACATTACAGGGCTCTCAGAGATACAAATTAAACTGCTTTAACAAGCATTGTTCCACTCCATAGCTATACCTTACATTGTACCAGCGTTTGTGTAGTAGTAGACACCTATTGGACTCAGAAACCCCATAAAGGTACATAACTTCTACTTTCAGGATTGTTAACATGCTGTTGTGCCATCTTGTTTCTGCACAGAGTGATTATAGGAGTCACAAAGATGGGCGTTTTTTTATTAGAAGTCGCCATGGTGAGTAACTTGTACTTGTTTGAAAATGCTTTTTCAGGTGAATGCTTGTGTATGCAGATTTCAAAACTTGTGATTCTCCTTAGGTGCCAGACTGGCTCTGGAAAACTCTGCCATAGCTCCTGTATGTCATATAGCCACCAGCTCTGCGCGCTGTCATAATATCCTCTTTTTCTATATTGCAAGTGGATATCAGGCGTTCAGATCCTAGCCTCAGTGGTACTTTTTTGATCAAACTTAGTTTACAACTTATTTGGGCAGTGTGCAGGGACTTTTCTCCCTAAAAGAACAGGATTTAAGCCGAGTGGCATGTGCTGCAAACAGATGTCGGTTATGGAATAACCTGAAGTGTATCTTTGGTGCCTTTGCACCAAACATGATTCCATTTTCTGCAACTAATGCTTCGTGATGCATCTATCATAGAGCTATAAGCCAAACACTGTCATAGAACATGGAATACGGTGTCAATCTTGTTAGAAGTCTTGAGTCTGCACTCACTCACATCATTCATACAAGTGCAACTAAAAGAAACTAAAGAACCCGGAAAAAAATCCTCTTCATCCAGTTGCTCTCCTTTGCAGGTGCGGTCACAAAGTCAGCATTTGAAAAAACAAACTCTAGCTTAGACTTTGACTCAATTCCAGATTTGAAGGCAAAGCAATCCCCACTGTTCCCAGGCCATTGTGTACTCCACAGCAAATTGTGTCTTTCAGAGAGGCCATACTGCAACTTTGTAAAGTGGTCCTGGATCCCTTTGACATGTCTGTGGCAGCAAGGATCCATTGCAGGGCTGCATTCAGATGTCTGCTCCTACTTGGTGCTGACTCACTCATCATGAAGTCAACACGATCTGCATCCACTGCCAGACCATACACTAGCTGCTCTGCCAGACATACCTCCTTTGACACCTCACATAGCTGATCTGATTGCGGCAACCAAGTTGAAAGTGTTTTTGGCCTAATCCGTGAGTAGACCTTTTGCGAGATGACACTGGTTAGTGCAAGTTGATGGAAATGTCTTACTCTGCCTCATTAACTAGAGTGATTAGTAATTTCATCCTTCACTGGCAAGGTTTATTCAGACTCAGTTCCTACTGTGATGGATAAACGAGTTTTCTCATCAGCCAGTCTGCCATTTTGTTCCTTGAATTCCATTAGCCTTCCAACTGCTGTGCCCTTAGCCCTTTGGGTCATGGCACGCACAGTTTAACCAGTATCACTAGAGTTCTGCAGTGGTTTTTCCCCAATCACTTAAGGATGGTCAGGAAGTTGCTAAATACATTTTCTTTATGGTGTGGACTGATTTTTTTTGCTTGTGCCATGGGCAGCCAAGTTGTGACCAGATGCGATGCTAAAATGCAGTTTTCTAGATTTTATGGGAATGTCCAGGCTTCTTTCATGGACATGATTTCAGATGGAACCAGACTTTTTGGTAAGAAAGCTGATGAAGATCTTGAATGCTTTAAGGAAAGCAAACCTGCATCTCGCTCCCCGGGGTTACCTTCACCTGCCCGTCACATCCACCAGCAGCACTGGAAATTTAAGGGCTGCTCGAGGGGCATTGCATATAACCAGACGCAGCCTTCTCAACCAGTTCAACAGCACACTTTTTGAGGCCCTAGGGGCACGGGCCATCCCAGGGGATGAGAGCAGTAGTAACTTCAGTCTTCCTCCTCCTCTTTCACTACCACCAAACCTCTGTAGTGTCCTCCCTTGTGGGCAATTTAGGGTCAATAGTAGCAGAATCCCTATTGATCGGCCCTAGGGGTGTTGCAGATTGTTCACTTTTCCTTCCTGAACACTCATTCCCACATTCTTCCAGTTTTTGCACGCCATGTGCATCATGCCAATATTCTCTTGAGTGAATTGCTTATGTGTGATTGCAGAGGTACCTACATTGGAGAGAGGAATGGGATTCTACCCCATGAAAAGTATAGGTCCAATGGCAAATTGAACCTCAGGATTCTGGCTTCGTTAACAAAGTGTTGGCACTGAAAATGACGATTTTTGCCTAAGTTCTGTTGGTCTAGGATGACTAGAACATATTGGAGTCTTTGTACCTACAGTCTGCTTTCATATACAGATATTCCAGTCCTAAATAAATGTTCTCCACTTTGGGGTGGGCTCTGGACACTTTCAGTTCTAGGTCCTGCCCTTTGGCCTTAGAATGACCTTTCAGGTGTTCATGAAGCTCATGTCGATGAATAAAGCTCATCTTCACAGATAGGGGATACACTTATTCTTGTTCTTCAACGATTTGGCTGTTGAAGGCAGGCTTGTCGCAGCTTGTTTCAGACCACCTACAGATGATAATTTCATTAATATCCACCACTGAGTTCTTTTCATCAATGAGCCAAAATTCCTCTTTTCAGCCTGTGCAGGAAATTCCCTCTCCTAGGGATCTGTCTGGGCACTGTGACTTTGAAGACCTTTACACCCCTGCAATGAGTCTAGGACATTCAGGCTACGATCCCACAGTGTCAAGTTGAAGCATTTGTTCCGGCCTCTATGATTGAGCCTTCACCGGCTCCTGAAATTGTGCATCCTACTGATGCTTTATTCCTTTAGACCTATGTGCTGACCTTCTAATGGACTCTGAGACTTCCATGGGTTTGGCACTAGGGATGTTGTGTGGAACATATCCCCAGCTCCATTGGTGCAGCTCAGGACTTCATTGGTGGTTATCAGATGTCAATCCGACAAACCGCAGACTGTTCTACTTGCCCCATCCGAGCTCACAATGGTGACAAACTATTTAGCTCTTCTTTAGGAAGGTGATCTTGACAAGTTGAAGACTGAGTCTCTCATCTCAGACAGAGAAACTCCTTAATATAAACCTTCTGGATCGGCTAGTCATCTCATTGGCCCCGTACGATTGTGTGCCCTTTATCCAGGGCAATATTACCCAAGTGATTACAGATAACATCATGTTGTACTGCAGCAAGCAGGCTGGTGTAGGACCTCATGCTGTCTGGTTGGAGGTTTTGAATCTTTGCAGTTGGCTGGTACTTCATGGGATTTTCATGATGGTCAACCAGCTGCCAAGCAACCTCAGAGTTAGGGCGAAAGAACTCAGCAGGTGTCATCTGCTAGGAAAATTGCAGTCTCTTCAGAATGCTGCAGCACTGACACTTCTGAAAATTCCCAAATTCAAACCTGTATCCTATTTACTGCATGATCTGCACTGGCTGCTAGTGGAGAAAAGGGTGTCCTTCAAGGCACTATGCCTTATGCACAAGGCGCTTTATAAGACAGGTCCATCCTATTTCCAAGAGCGGTTCTCCTTGTACGTGCCCAGCAGGAGCCTTAGATTCAGCTCCGCATATATGGTTACGGTCCCTAGAATCAAACGAGCCAACTGGGGTGGCAGAGCGCTAGCCTATCAGGGAGGAAAACTATGGAACTCTCTCCACCTGGCCCTCCGCGCACAGCCGGCGCTGCAGGTGTTTAGGAAGCAGCTGAAGACCTGGCTGTTTCCACATTAAATCAATGAGGTCACCTGGTCTTTCCTCTCTCTTCAACCCCCACCTCCCCCAATAAACCTATGACTCCCTCGTTTTCTCCGGACTGAATCTGCTCAGCGCTAAGACACCCTTCGGTAATGCGCGCTTTATAAAATCATCTCATTCATTCATTCATCTTAGGTGAGTGGCATCTGCATCTGTAGGTGACTGACTGAGGGTATCTTTGCTAGTTGGATTAGTCTCTCATCAGACATTTTTGCTACTGATAATACAAAGTGACTGACATTGTACAGTCTAGCGTGTTTTAGGAGATGCATTCCACCTTCAGTGGGACTCTGGTCTCCATTACGCATTCCTACCTCTGCTGTTGGTCCACAGGTCCTGAAAATCCTGTCTCTTCAATATATGTCCTCCACTTTGACTGCCTCATTCGGAGGACCTACTTTCCCATTGCAAGACAGGGTGTTTCACCAAAACGTGTTCAATCTATACCTCAAGGCATGGAGATTAAGCAGAAACAACTGAGAGGTTTTGATATTCTGTCAGAAATGGTGGTTGGAATTCTGGCTTACTGCTTCACCTTCAGTCTGTCTGTGTAAACAGGCATTTCATCTAAATTTGTCATGTGATGTGAAGAGGAGCAAGTCGACCTCCAACAGGTGAAACTGTCTAATGTTCTGTTTGTATTGTCTTTGGCCCAGCAAGGTTTTGCAGTAGGCATAGTTAAAGGTTATTTGTGTCCCTTTCTGCCTTCCTTTATTTGCCAGAATAGCCCTCTTTATTCTTTACTTTAAAAAGCCTATATTCGGATTAAACAGTAATCCATAAAAAAGCTTACAAACCAATCAAGCATTCCTTCCATAAAATGCAATAAATAAAAACATACAATTCACCAATTTCCCACAAAAAACACTGTCTCTACAATAAAATCATGAAAACCATGTAAAAATTGATCTTAAAAGCATTCTAAAAAAACATATATATATATATATATATATATATATATATATTTTTTTTTTTTAAATAGTTTTATATAGCGCAAACTAGACCCAAAGATATCAGGCATCAGAACGCTTTACATGAGCACCAGTTTAGTTACAGATGGACGCATTCATTTTTTTTGTTAGGCAGGGGGAGATTAAGTGATTTGCCCAGAATCACAGGATGTTGAGCGTCGTTGCAGAGACTCAAACCTGGTTCCCCAGCTTCAAGTTTGACTGCTCTAACCAAAAGTCTCCATCCTCTCCCCAAATAAAATTATCCTAAACATGGCACCAATATCCCGGGCACTCTTCCAAGTCAAGATTATCGTAACTTTTATTGTACTAAATTATTATTATTGCCCTAAAAGAACCCATCGCTATGGTACATAAAAGTTAATATACTAATATTTTCCCTAACCTAATCACCAATTACTGAATAAAACCAGCCAGGGTGTCTCAGCCTTCAAAGGGGCGAGCATTTTTTTTCAATCTCAACGCACCTGACAAAAAACATACCATGCTAAAATGAACTACAGGAGACTACATCATCTGTAAGTACATCAGAGCTGGTTTGACCAGAAACAAAACCTTTACCTCAGACTAATGGCCGAATATAATGCTGTCTTAGAGTACTATAGTGATAAAAAAGAGGAAATGGATTGTGTCTTGTGCTGAGAAATTATCACACAAGCACAGCCCTATACTTTCCACATTATGGTGGCCCCGGGTTCAGCTAAGAGCCAATGCAAGAGATTTAATCTAAATCGTGTTAATAGAAAACAATGATGGGTTGAGACCAAAGGTTCCATACTTGGGGCTGTTTTCAAAGGAATATAAGCCCTCACAGTAAATACATTTGTATTCCCTTTCTTTTTTTTCAAGTTTAGCTCTTGCTGTAAAATGGTTTTTAGTCCAGGACAGGTCTTTTTTCATGATTTGTTCAGGAGCCCGAAAAAGGCAAGCACAACCCAACGATTTCAAAGAGACTTTGATGTGGTGCAACCACGGTATGGTGGAGTCTTTATCCAAGGCAAGCCAATCTTTTATAATTCTCTGGTTCAACTCCTAAGTCAGAACCTGTCCAGATTTTGAATCATCTCAAAATAGGGGAAAGGGCTAACCTATCCGATATAAAGTCCAGACCCACTTCTTCATGCATAATAAATTTGGATACTGATTGTGGAATATTTGGATACTGATTGTGGAATAGTAAGCAGCCTCCTAAAAAAATATTTTCCACTAACTGTATCTCACCACAATCCTTATAGTCCCATATATCACTACATTATCTAGCAGTTGATAGGCTTTTGAATTGATACATTTTCAACAATGCCTTATATTCTGTCTCGCACTCAGCCTACTCGCAAAGTCAAATACAGAGGCCACTGATCTGACCATCAAATGTTGCATGGTCTGGGGCACCCATGTTCCCCTCATCGAAAATGGCCCCTAGATATGGGAAAGTTACTGCTCTGGTTAGCTCCTGTTCGCCCCCAAAGATGTACTTATGAGGCTTAATAAATTGACCAATCATCATAGCGTGAGATTTGGAGTAGTTAATTTCCATATCAAACGACATCATGAACTCTGTAAGATAGTTCAAGAGTCTCTGGAGGCCCTCCAAGGTTCTAGCTAATAATACAGTATTGTCTGCCCTCTTTATTCAGATCTCCCATTGTGATGCATTTCCTAAAAAACAGCTGTACTGTGGGGTGTTTCACTCTGAAAATTTTATTTTTCATTTCTATCACTTCTGTTTGTTGTTTGCAAGCTAAACACCTTAATATTTCAGCCTCCATATATTTCCTTTTTCCCTTACAAGCTAGTAATTAGGACCAATGTATTCTTTCTCCCAAATGTGGTGTTACCTTTCCATGTGAGGCAGTCCATAATGCTTTCAGCATTTATTTCTACACCACACCCTCCAAAGAGGAGGAGAGGCTTCATTGGTTGAGCCCATAGCATGCCTTTAGTTTCTAAATTGATGGAACTAATGAGTACCACATTTGTTTGTTGGGTTTACAGAGGCAAACAAATGCAGTGCAGAAGCAAACATGATCAATGATTAGTTGTCTATCCTCAATGTTATGGCTTGGCCAGCAAGGATTTTCTGAGGCCACTACAGCTCATTCCACCAGGAAAAGCCAACAATTCATCCCTGGCTTAGGGTGTTATGGCTTTCAATATCTGCCAGACACACACATGGTCAACTATCCATACTTTCACCAGGCACTACTGCAGCAAGGGTAATTTTGACCATTTGGTCCTGCTGGATGTCCTTGCATGTGTCCACTCCTCAAACACCCCTTCTTTGATAGGGTATGGAATTTGCTATCAATCCACAACGTGAGTATTCTGATTTTAGAAACATCCTTCAGCTGGATAACGTATGTTCAATAATGCTCTATCTGATCACTTCTCTCCTTTCTGTGGAGTGAACCTTTATGAATTAATAACGTTCCAAGCTAGATTAACGCACTTACTGTTCATTTGGATACAGCAGCTGCACTGCATCTCTGAGGGCACAGAGAGATATGGAAAATAAACTGATGTCCACATGCAAGGTTGGTGCCTATATGCAATGCTGTGATGTCCTGTTTGGAGTTGGGATGGAGTTGCAGCAAAAGCTGATGGCAGCACCTACCTGCTAGGCAATCTAAAACCGCCCCCTGGTTCTCGGAAAAACTTAAACTTGCCAGAACCAGATGTAAAAACCTAGATCGTAGGGGGAGAAAACACTATAATCCTGAGGATAAACTACATTATAAAAGGGAGCTGAACAAATACCAGAAATTGGTGAGATCAGAAAAAAGCTGCCATCTCAAAAGCAGAATTGACTTAGCAGACAACCCCACCAGAGAACTTTTCACTATACATAGAGAGCTTACGGTCCCTACCAGACTGGAAGCTCAAGATACCTACTCGAAAGAACTGTGTGACTCTATTGCTGATTTTTTTATAGGCAAGATCGACAAGATCTATGCCACCTTCACGGTGGATGAGACCCACCCGAGTAAACATACAGAAGCCAAAAACATCTACACGCGGAATTCTTGTCTCACGTGCTTTATTACACCAGAGAGGCAAGAATTAGTAAGCATCGTTAACAGCATACAATCTGGTTCGCCTTGCGATGTCTGCCCGCCGGCTCGCTGTAAAGGAGTCATGGAGGCTATAATAATAGATCAGATCAGCCTTATTGTGTCGCTCTCTTTCCAAGAATGTCAGGTACTGGATGCGTGGAAAACTGCTCAGGCAATCCCTCTTAAAAAGAAACCCAACATCCATATTTCCCAATTCCAGAACCTTCTCCCTATTTCCCTCCTCCCTTTTTGCGCGAAGATTGTAGAAAAGGTGGTGAATAAGCAGCTCATGAGCTATTTGGAGGAACAATCTCTCCTGCACCCCACTCAATCGGGTTTCAGAGCGGGACACTCCACAGAGTCAGCCCTACTCTTTTCCACCGAGGGCCTAAGGCGCATAGTGGATGATGGAGAGACAGCAGCGTTGGTCCTATTAGATCTTAGTGCAGCCTTTGACACCGTGCTGCACTCAACGCTGCTGTCTCGCCTGTCTGACATGGGAGTGGAGGGACGGGCTCTAGCCTGGATAGAGTCCTTCTTGGTCAACAGGAGCTTTCAGGTGCACTGCCCCCCCCCCCCCCTTTAAATCCTCTCTTAGGAAAGTAAGCCGCGGGGTTCCACAGGGCTCGAGCCTGAACCCTACTTTGTTTAATATCTATATGGAACCCCTGGCCCGAATAGTTGAGACCTTTGGGGTGGGCATTGTCAGTTACGCTGATGACACCCAACTGATGTTTAAGCTCACGCCCGAACACAGAGAAGATGCCACCAACTTCTCTAACTGTCTTTCATCGGTGGCAGCTTGGATGAACCTTAACTGTCTACGCCTTAATGGCGATAAAACCGAGTTGCTGGTTGTGGGGAAATCGGCCTCAGCATGGTCACACATGTGGTGGCCTGCGGAACTAGGCAGCCCACCTCGTCCTGTGGATTCGGTGCGTAATCTGGGCATAACACTCAACTCGACTCAGATCTCTCTTATAAATCCCATGTCAGTAAAGTGACAGCCAGGTGCTTCAGCATACTGAAAGTTCTCCGTAAGGTTTTAGATCTCTTACCCATCGACTCCAGAAAGACCATAGTCCACGCATTGGTAACCCCCCACCTTGATTATGGTAATGCTCTGCTTTTGGGTTTGAGCAAAAAAGGACTACACCAACTCCAGTGTGCTGAGAATGCCGCAGCTCGCCTTGTACTCAAACTTCCCCGCAGAGCATCAGGGAAATCCGCTCTGTCTAAACTTCACTGGCTCCCTATTAAGGAGTGAATTAAATTTAAGTCCCTTTGCTTTGCTCATCGTATCGCTCAGGGCATAGGTCCGGACTATCTTCAAAATCTTCTAACGATACATCGCCCCATTAGGGACCTGAGATCTTCCGGGACGATGATGTTTAAACTCCCCAAAATCACCAGAGCCAGGATGGGTGGATGTTCGTTCAGATACCTAGCTGCCAAATGTTGGAACGAACTCCCGCTTGATCTCCGGATGGAACCCTCTGAAAATAGGTTCCGGAAAAAACTCAAAACCTTTCTCTTTCCCCGGGCGTAACCCTTGTTCCTTTTCTGCTCCCTTTTTGACCCACCCCTGTCCTTTCCTTTGAGCTATTTTGCAGTATTCAGCGCGGGGACACACTGTTTTTGCGTAACCAGGCGCTTTATAAATGGTTTTATTATTATTATTATTATTACCTGCACATAGGATATTGCATAGAGTCCCTGGATGTAGTCATTTGCCTGGGAAGATCGACAGCACGAAGAACCTGTGACTAGACATTGTATCTACCAGAAAAAGGATTACCAAAGGTAAGTAACCTATTCATCTTATCTGTTATGTGAATCATGCCAATGTTTTCTTTAAGATAAGTCTGTAAAACAAAACAAAATTATGTGAGAAGCTTAGTAGCAGTCAAGTACACAGATGTAACTTACTCTGAATTTTATAATTCTGATTCTACTGTCCGATGTTAGTTTGTGTGGGTAAACTTTCATATGATGTATTTAGTTTCCTATTGGAGGACAGTTGTTTAAACATTTAGTACTTTTCTAAGTACATGCATTATGTCCTTGATGCTTCAAGTCAATTTTGAGACTAAAGTAAGTATCTATGTTTGCAGAATAAATGTAGATTGTCAGAAGCAGATGGTTGAACCCGTGCAAATTTCCTTTGGTATTCCTGAACACGCTCAAACTATCACAAGTCTTCATCTATCCATTAATGTCACAGAGGTAAGTCTCTTCATGCATATCTGTCTAGGCTCCCATGTTTTTAATATTTTAAGCTGAGTCTTGTAACTAAATTAAAATTTGAAATAACTTCAAGCTGATATATTTATAACTATATGTATGTATATTTCTACTGGATACTTCTCACTCATTGCTCATCAAGAATCCCTTATGACACCGTTTTATTAAGTTAGTGCCAGAGAAGGTCCAGGCGAAGAGTTGCAAAGCAATGTCACCAGAAGTAAATGTTCTTGTCCCTGTAAGCAAGGCATGCTCTCCTTTCATTTCTTTTTAGGGATGGTCTATGGTTAGAACTAGCCAGAGCTCATGCGGGGAACATATCAGTCACTTTATCCTGTGTTTTGTTGTCGGTATAATTCCCATTGGGCCTAGCCCACAGAGCAGCTATTCGGTGGCTGGAGTATTAGTCCTTCCTTGTGAGTGACTGCATTTTGCTTCTTTAAGCCTGAGTTTTGGAAGGGATATGCATGGTGTGGTAAATTAGTCCTCATTCATTTGTTCTTACTGGTCCCCCAATTTATCATGGGCTTATTTAATCTAACATGGTTAAGCAAGTCAGCTTTATACCGGACAGTTCTGTTAGAGCCAGTATGTAACATTTACCTCGCAAGTAAATACCATACAGGCAAGTGACTTGAATGAGTTTTCACCTTTGCGTCATATCCTTTACCACAAAGTGCTTTATTCCGCAAAGTAAGGTAAGTCTTTTTAAATAAAAAGGGTTAAGATATGGGTAGGTGTAAAGGAGGTTAAATAGTGAGTTGAGGTAAAGGGGGTGAAGTGTATTTAGGGTTACATGGTGGGTTGAGGCATCAGCGGTTTAAAGGTTGGTAAAGGTAATGGGGTAGGGTGATTTTACGGATATGGGGTAGATGGAGGTAAAGGAAGGGAAAGGTGAATTATTGGGTTAAGGGGTAGGTAGAGGGGAAAAAGGATAATTTTAGGGTTAAAGGGTTTGTAGAAGTAAAGAATGTAAAGGTGGGTTTAGGGGTGGGTATAGGTAAAAGGAGGTAACAGCAATTGTATGGTGAAGGGGTGGATAAAGGTAAAATGGGGAAAGGTTTTGTTAGGGTTCTAGGCAGGTAGAGTTAAAGGTAGGAAAGGGGATTTTAAAAAGATGGGGACATTCCCCTCTCAAAACAGACCTGTTAGACCTGACCGCCTTTGGGTGATTTTCCCCCATGCCTTTTGCCTCAGTCCTCCATTTTTTGCGGATCTCGTTTCTGTTAGCCTTAGGACTCTGTGCACTTTACCACTGCTAACCAGTGCTAACGTTTGTGCTCTCTCCTCTAAACATGGTAAAATTGCCTTACAACCAATTGGCACATTTAATTTACTTTCAAGTCCCTAGTAAAGTTTCTGTACATGTATGCATAGCCTGTAAATTAAATGCTGCTAAAGTGGGCCTGCAGCACTTATTATGCCACCAACTTAAGTAGACCTTTCCACATGTCTCAGGTTTACCATTACAGCCTGTAGGTGCAGTTTTCAACTTCCATTTTGTCCTGGCTATTTTAGCCAGGCCAAAATCTCCCTTTCCCTTTCAAATATATATGTCACCCCTAGTGTAAGCCCTAAACAGCCCACTATGTAGGGCCTTGCATGTAGCATGTTCAAAAAGTTGGACATGTACTTTTACATGTTCTAGTAATGTAAAACTCCTACATTCGTTTTTCACTACTACAAGGGCTCCCTATCCCATACAATAACATTGTTACCTTATTATATTTCATAAGTGAAAACTTTCAAATGGGAGCAGTTAGGAATGTCAAGTTTGGTGTCTCAAGAATTGTAATTTCAAACCCTCTTTAATGGTAAAGTTGGATTTTACGACACAATTCTGAAAATGGCCCTTTAAGAAAGTTAAAGGTATATATGATGAACGGAATGCTGAACTATGCAAATATTCACCCCCAGTCACAAAGATCTGGGTTTAATCCATTGTTCCTTTGCTCACAACGCTACCCCTGTTGGACCCAGCCTTATGTTAATCAGTTTTGACCCTGTTCCTCATGGGAACAGTAGAACCCGAACTTCCAAGCCAGGTCCTCCCTAGACCGGAAACAAGCATCCTGGGACCAGTTTCGGGGCATCACCCCTCATCAGCCAGGCTAGCTTGAATCCAGTGGTGCAGTGAGCAAGGGACCCATACCTCGGCATACCCTTCCCATTTAAGGCGAAAAAAGCAAAAGGAACAAATGATGGACAGAATGCTGAACAATGCAAGCATTCACCCCCAGTCACAAAATCTGGGTTTAACCCATCATTCTTTTGCTCACAACGCCACCCCAGTTTGGACCCACCCATATGCAAATCATTCTTGACCCTGTTCCTCGTGAGAACAGTCAAGCCCGAACTGCCAAGCCAGGTCCTACCTGGACTGGAAACAAGCATCCTGGGACTGGTTTCGGGGCATCACCCCTCATCAGCCAGGCTAGCTTGAATCCAGTGGCGCAGTGAGCAAGGGACCCACAATAGGGCATGGTGCGTATGGAGGTGAGTGTTTGATTTGCTCTGCATACCGTCCATTATCTGTGTGTCTTATGCCCTAAGTGCGCCGGGTATGCCCATATGTGGTTCCCGGGCTCACTGTGTCACTGAATTCAAGCTAGCCTCGCTGATGAGGGATGATGCCTTGAAACTGGTCCAGGGAGGACATGGCTTGGAAGTACGTGCTGACCTGTTCCCATGTGGGAATACATTTGGCATTTTTGTTATCCGAACCCTTTGGTGCCTGCAGCCTGTAGCCTGTTTACTCGGTCACATGACTAGGTGTAGCTGATAATTGGTCTTTTTGTATTGCTTCCAGATAGTGAAACCAAGGAGACATAGGTTTTGGCAGAATGAGCCATTTCTGACTTGATGAGGGGGGGGGGGGCGATGTAACTTACCACACCCGCACATCACAAAGGCTCTGCAGAGCACACTTACAAAGGGTTTGCTACTAGTCTTTGTGACCACCGACAAGCTGGGGCCAGGGCAGCAGGCAGAAAATTCCAGACACCTCTGGGGATGGAAACCTCAAACTGCTCCTACTTCAAAGTGGGCACTAGGTATACATAATGGATCCTTAGACCCAACTGTTTAGTACACCTCTGGACGTGTGGAAGACTCAGAAGCACTGCTGTGCTGCTCTGCAAGAAGGACTCCTGCCCTGCTGTCTGAAGAGGAGGACTGGATCTTCATCCTGATCCCAGGATCTACAGAGAGGGCTGGGTGGCCGGACTCCTGATCAAAGCCTCCGGGACAGAAAAGACTCCAATCCCCTTAAACACAGCACCTGGACTCTACCAGTTTTGAGCCTCCCCCCCTACCCCTATCTCCTACCCCCCCCACAAATGGTGCCACCCTAGTCCTAGACCTTTGGAAGTGGGCCTGAAGGTGATCTGTAAGCCCTACTGTGCTCCTGTTGTAGAACCAATTCAGTGTGACACCTCTCCTTGCAGCTCCGCTACAGAACCGCTTCTGCTTCAGCCATTATGCTGCATAGCCTCCTGACATAATTACAACAGTTCAGTGTACTTCATAACCCCAGTGGTGTATGGAGTTTTAGGATCCAAAGTGAATTTTCCCGATTCATGCCCTTATATAGGTGCAATTCACATTGCCCTAATATAGGCATAGAAATCATTCCCTTATTTAGACATAGCCCATGCAGTCCAAAAACAGGCATGGCTACTTCCACCCATACCAAAACGTCACAACGATTTCTTGGAAAATCGGCTTAAGCAGTCAGGGACCTCCCCTTGCTCATATTGATTTTTCCAAGAACTCATGTACTTCACAAAGACCTACTATTCCCTTGGAGTTCTTTCCTGACGTTATTATGCCTGATTTTACGTCAAATCAGGCACCTTCAAGGTATAAATATGCCTTTACTTGCTCTAGCAAGACACAGTGGTTTGGAGCAGTTCAACTATATACTTGCCCGACGCAGCTTGCTACAGCAAGTGCCGAAGGAAGTCAACCCTCAAGCTGACGCACTGATCGAGAGGCTGCATTTCTCCCGGCGAGATTCCAGCTCCAGTGTTTCCAAGCTCCCCTTGCGGGGTGTTGGGAAATCGAGTCCCGAGACTGAGATACCAGACCTCCTTCATTCTAAACTAAGGTATGGAGCTGATTAGAACCTAGAGAAACCTTGGATAGATTCTTGGCAAAGAAAAACTAAACTTATGCTACACCACACTTGCTCCCTCCCACGTATTAGACGTAGGTTAGGTACATTGGGGTAGTTGAGTACTTTAAGCCATTGTTATTTATTTATGTATGTATTTATATATGGTTTAGAAACCATACACTGCTCTTACAGTATTATTTTATAATATTGTTCTCGCTGTACGCATTCTACTTTGCAGTCTGCATTACGATTGTAGCAGTTCACTTTACTTGCATGAGAAAGAAGACTGTTCAATAAAACCTTTTATTGAAAACGCCCGTCTCTCTATTTCTCTGCACCTCTGTTGAAACGAAGCTTGCACGAGTGACTGAGTGAAATACTTATCTATTGTTTCCACAACTCTGGAGATACATTTCTTATTCTTGGGAAACAAAGTTGTCATGTTTATGCGGTTTTCAGAAACTAATCCCTTCTTGTGAATTCGAGAAAGTTTCTAGTGACCTCTGAGCTAGCTGGCACTCACTATTAAGTTTAGTATATTCGATAGAGACCTAGTCGACCTCAGTCCTACGTCTAAACTATAGTATATATTATTCCAATGCGCTGAGCCTATTGGGAATATAGGAACTACACTACACCAGTCAACACTGGCCTATTTACAGCGTAGCTGAGTACTCTGACATTAGATATCTTTTTCATTGCTCAGATCTGGACATCTTTTTTTGGTATCTTACCCAGTTATGTTCTAACATTTTAGAATTTCAAACTGCATTTAATCACATCTGGTTTCCTGCCATGCTCCAAATGCCACAAGTATGTGTGCATGGGGTTGAACACAGTCCTTCCATTTGCTGCATGTGCATCATAATATACCACTAAGCCATCAGCAGGAGGGTGGTTAGCTCTTCCTGGCCTGGGTACTTTGAGAGACTCATACAAGTCAGTTAATCAGCACTCCTACACCCCACTTCCTGGTGGATATTGCAATGGGACTTGTTAATAACTGAGGAATCCATATATAGTAGTAGTAGTAGTACCCTTGAAGAAAGATACTTACCTTTTGTAACAGTATTTGTGGTTGAGACTTTATCTCCTCGCAAAACCATTATTTTCCTTCTCCCCATGGGAGCGGGTGCAGTTCAAAATAAGATTCCAAGATATCCAACTTGTCTTACTGTCTGTGTGCTGTAGTTATTCTTTTACAGCTCTCTGTGGAAAAAAGTAAGTAGCCGAGGATAGTGCTCCAGAAATCACTGACCACAGTCTTGCTTCCACTTGTGATACGTCAGAAACAGGGCTTCATATTTTTCTGCATTCCCCAATGAAATTACTGGTTTATAGTTGGGGTTGCTTGAGGTTCTTGTTTCAGTTGGAATATTCCTGGTTGTGAATCGTAGTCATTCTGCAGTTTGCTGTCTAAGTGCCAGTCTAACATTTGAACTTTAGTGTTGTATGGAAAAATATCCCACCATTGGGGTTAGGCCTTCATAAATGTTTAGAAGAATGCGCTAGAGATGGATGGCAGCAGGTCTTCCTCACTACCCTGCCTGTTTGCCTTGTCTGCCATCTTTGACACAGTAAATTTCTAAATTCTAATTATACTTACTTTTATGTCGGGGTGTTTGGCTCAGACATTGGTAAGTCCCAAAACGTATAACAAACAATTGGTCCCTTTTTAGTTTCCCCTACCTCCCTCAGATGTGGTATTCCCCAGGGTTCACTCTTCTCTCTATTCAATATTGATTTACAGCCAATCGTTTTTACATTTTTACACACCAAGTTCTATAACACTCTTACATTACTTAGACTCAGGTAGCAATTTCTCTTTCTTGATTAGTAGCCTAGCTTGTCGGCCTTGAAATTGTTATGACTTTAGATCCCCTTATTACTGTATCAGAATAAGACAGTACTCACTCTTCTGCTCAGGTGAATAACTTTTGGCATCTAACCTCCTTTCATTTCAGTACCTCTCTGCCTGGCCGTAGAAGCGTCTTGAGTTCTATTTTCAATCTGGCCAGTAATTCCTCCCTCAAGTAAAGGATAGTTTTAAGCCTGGGTGGTAAACTCCTCTCTGTTCACGGAATTTGCATAGTTTTTTCCACTCTGCGGAGCTCACAAAGTTCCAAAAAGCTGTAAGTTGGCAACCGCGAGCGAGGAATATCCAAAGCTAGACCACTTCCCAGCAAGATTTCTCAAAGCAGGCAGTCACGGATGGTTTGCGATGAGGAAGCTGCTGCTTGAATAGAACTTCTACTCGAGCAGCAGAAAGAAGCAGCACCCTCTTGCACTGGGCGAGATGTCGTTTATGCTGATTTTACAGCACAGGACAAACATCCGGAATTAAAAATCTGTGTGAACAACGCAAGGTAACCCACTCCGCATCTCTCGCGGAGCTCCAGTGAGCTTGGAGGAGTTTTTTTTGTCACTTTGCAGAATTCCACATAGCGGAACTCCACGAGCTCTGCCCAGGCTTGGGTATTTTATAAACATCGATTTGTTCCTCTCAACTTTCATCTCTCTGTGTGGTGGTGTGGTTAACTCTTGCATAGACTATGCCAATTTTGTGCCTCCACTCCCTTAATATCTTATTAATTGACCACAGAAAATGCCGAATGGGGCATTTTATTAGTTATTAAGTCCATTATAAACATGATCACATCATGGGCGGCAAAAGAGCTCTTCATTGACCTCCATTCTCTTTCTAGCATAAGTGCCGATCCCCAAAAATAAATACTGGTGCACTGCATTTGCTACCATTGGCTCAAATTAAGCACTGCGTTCTCTAAAACGTTGAAACAAGAGACCAGAAATATCCAGCTTTGAAAAACTTTTCTCTTTACACTCTTGGCTTTTGTTCTTTTGTTGGTGTGGAGGTGACCAGCACCAAGAAACAGATAACACTTCGGTGTGCACTATACAAATGATCTTGCTTACTCATTCTCCTCCGTGAGGAAGTTGGGCCTTTTAAATGAAAGGGATTCCTTTCCAGTGGTACTCGCTCGAGCTCCATGGCCAATAGTTTAGCAGATATGCCTTGCAGCAGTAAACTAGTCCGGTACTGATGGTATAACGTTGTATTAGAAAGATTCTGCTGCCATTCTGGTTGGTAGGGTGGAACCTCTTGCGAGTACTCCAGGCCTTAACCATATGATAAGTTGCGGCGTTGAACATAAATAGTCTCAACTCATAGGGAATATAAAAATCTTGAGAGGTCCTGTCTGCATTTATTGAGACAGGTTTGCAGAATAATTAAATATAAACATGTTGAAACATAAATGCATGAAAAGATAGAAATTGCCAATGCAAAGACTCTCTGTGCAGTTTAGTGCGGAATATGTTAAATGTGTGTTGCTAACTTATATAAAAAATTGTTATTAATGCTATTTATATATGGCATATTTTCTCATGAAAACAAAAGTAAGCATATTTCTAATGTAACTGTTAATTCATTTGTTTTATTTTTACTCTTTTCAAATTCTTTTTAGGTAGTAGAAGTTGGTCATTTCTGGGGCTACAGAATTGATGAGAAAAACATGCGAATTCTTAGAAATCTCACCACTGAGATCTCCAACCATCAGCTGATACCTCTTCAAGTTCGCCCCCATCCTGACTTGGTTTGCTTGGCACCCTTTTCTGATTCAGAAAACTTGAGATACTATAGAGCTCAAATCATATTCATATCTGGAGAAAATACTGAGGTATCTTTGATTGAATATTTTGGATGCAGTTTTGTATTAAGACTGAATATTTGACCTTGAAATTACACAGAATTACTGTTTAATAATGAGGGAATCATTTATCTTGAGGGGTTCATTTCTGTTTTGTTGTGTCATGCTTATCTACACGCTATCATTATTCAATCATTCGTCCATGTGTGTTTTGTTGATTTATTTAATTTTCAGTCAACCTTTAATGCGCCCCAATTTCTACCAGCATTGCCTTTTTTTCTCAAAGATATGTTTATTAAAATGTTATCAAGTAGTACAGAGTTAACTGGCGTATGATACATCCAGATATAGTTAGACATTCAAGATGGCTACATAAACAAAAAAGAAACAACCCTTAATCATAGATATGTACCCCCCATCATATCCCAAAGTCCTAGAGGAATAAGTACAGTGTCATCAATATCAAGGACATGAAGTAAGATAGTAGTGATTAGAACTTACTCCTCATCTACCTTGCGTTTACAATAATAATAATCTAATCCCTCCAACAAGGAGGCAACATTTAATGGGAACCAGTCGTAGCCATATTCTTAGAGAACATGTTAAACCAGAAACCCCTCCCCCCTACCCACCCCAACCCAGCCTTGGTGGCGGCTACTCAAATGCATCTTGGGGACAATGCTAGGAGGTCAAAGCAAGTTAAAATTGAAACAGGTGCATGGCTCTGATCGATGGAGGGCAGACGGCGGACGGTAGAGCCTTTCTAAGGAATGCTACTAGCGGACCCCATCTATATTCGAAATTTTATAGTCATCTCTGCAGATATCCGCCATCCTTTCAAGGCTCAATAGTTTCCAGAGTCTGGAATGCCATAACAAGATGGCGGGGGTTTCCTTGTTCTTCCACGCGGCTGCTATGGCTACCTTCGCATCCCCAAAGCATGTCCACATAATGGTCTTGTCAGCTTTAGTTTGGTTTTTGAGGGAGGGATCACGAAGGCCGAGTAGGGTGGCTGTCATGGATGTCGGAATAGGATACCCCAGTATATCTGTAATTTGTGCGAGAACCTCCTCCCAAAAGGGTCGTATCCCTGGGCAGTCTCACCAAATATGCTGAAAGTCGCCCAATAGGCCACAACCTGTCCAACACAGAGCAGATGACTCCGGAAATATATTTTTAATCTTGGTAGGGTAGAGGTACCAGACCATCATTGTTTTCAAGTGAGCCTCCCTTAGTTCTATGGAATGGTTACATTTTGGAATATCTGACCAAAGTCCCGCCCACTCGCTATCCTGAATGTCCCGCTGTAATGTAGTTTCCCACATGCACATGTAAGGAGCTTCAGGTGTGCATAGAGGTGAGAAGATAGTTGTATAAAAAGGAGATCACACCCTTCATATAATCTACCGTTTGTACATAAGTACTAACATTTTGTGAGGGGTCGAGTGGCTTCCTCATAAATGTGGGGTGTAAGCGCACAGTATTTCAATTAAAGATAGTGATAATATTCTGTATGCTCCAGTCCATGATCCCTCTTACAGCTGTCAAAAGTGAGAATATCATGGTTATGGAAAAGGTGTGTCAGTGATCTGCAGCCTCTCTCCCTCCACAGGTCAAAGGGTCCCTCTCGTAAGGCCGGGGGGAAAGGCCAAGTTGAAGTGTATTGGGGTATTTGGTGACGGAAAGGTGGTCCACCGGTCGTTTTGTGATATAGAATCCTGTACCTTAAGGGTGGTCCGGATAGGCGTGCTAATATATACGTTCTCTGGCCTGTCTCTCTTGGGCTTCCATATGTGGTCCTAGATCGACTTCCCTGTCACCTTCCTGTCCATATGGAGCCAATGTTTCTCTGACTCCCTCTTGGCCCACTTGGTCACCACTCGTAACTGCGATGCTTTGTAGTAGAGACCAAAGTCTGGGAGACCTACCCCACCCTCGCCCCGTGGTCTCCGTAAAATGGAGAAGGAGAAGCGAGCACGGCCGCCCTGCCAAATGAACCGCAGTATCATAGATTTTACTCAGGGGAGAAAATCTTTTTCCAATTCTACTGAAAGGGCTTGGAAGAGATGTAATAGTTTAGGAAGTACTGTCATTTTGATTGCATGGATGTGGCCCAGCCAGGAGATAAAAAGCTGTTTCTAGTGGGTGAGATCTGCCTGGAGTTTCAACAGAGAAGGGGGAAAGTTAGCTTTTTAAAGCTCCTTCACACGGGGTGTCAATTGAATTCCCAAGTATTGGAGCGGTCGGGAAGTACATTGAAGCGGGGTGCTCGACCTGAGGCACTCAACCTCAGCTGTAGGGACTGTGAGGTTAAGTATATAAGATGTATTCAAATTTACCTTGAAACCTGATACCGCTTCAGAATGTGTGAGTTCCGCTTGGAGTGCTGGTAAAGAGGTGGCCGTCTGGACTTGTTCCAAAGCGGTCGCTCCCCACGCTTCCTGACTCCAGAACCTAGCGCCTACAGCTGAAGCGCATCAACCTGCTTTCCGCGACTCCTACAGCTGAAGCGCATTGCCCTGCTTTCCGCGACTGGTATCGTAGCCTGTTTTCAACTTATATTATTAGCCCATTCAGCCGGACATAGCGCATAACAACGGAGCGTCGCACTTTCAGCTTTGATAATTAGCGCGACATTGCTGAGACATTTTGCAAGCATACTGGTATATTTGCTGCATATTTGGGGTTTATTATTGTTGGCTGTGCCCCTGTTTCGCTTTCTCTTTCCGACCACCATCTTGTTGTTGTGCTTTCCCCTGGCCCGCCTCTCCTCCCCGCTACCGCCTCCCAGCTGACCCTCCCACGCTCCGCCCCCCTCCACTCTCCATTTAAGACAGATGGACCTACGCGCAGCGTCCACGCGCAGCGGTCGCGCCGAAGGTGCGCCAAAGGTAAGCCCGTCTACGCCCGTCCGCTCCTGGACCGCGCCCAGCGCCAGACCCCCTGGTCCTCGCAAAACCCACACCACCCGCATTACGTATGACGCCGCTACCCTCTCGGCCCTTAACCCCGGACGCTCACCCCAATGCTACGAAGCTGCCCCGGGACGTACCCACGGCTCCTACGCCTGCCACTCCTGCAAATTTACCAGCATCAAGACCCATACCACTTCCACTAACCCCAAACACAGCTCCGACACTAACCACCTGAAGTGCATCCTGCTGAACACCCGCTCGGTCCACAGGCACGCCACCGAACTCTGGGATCTACTCGACACTACATCACCGGACGTCGCCTTCCTTACTGAAACATGGATGAACGCATCATCAACACCCAACATCGCCATAGCCATCCCGGACAATTACAAGATCATCCGAAAAGACCGCACCGTCCAAACAGGAGGAGGCATCGCCATCGTCCATAAGAACACCATCAAATTCACGACCAGCTCCGACGATAACTTCACAACCGCAGAACACCTCCACTTCCAGATCCACACGACCCCAGGACCACACTTAGAGGCACCCTCATCTACAGACCACCAGGAACCCATAAACAATTCAGCAAAGACATCACTGACTTCATCAGTCCACATGCCCTGGCCTCTGAGAACTACATTCTACTAGGAGACATCAACTTCCACCTGGAAAAGAAAAACGACAGCAACACCACCACCCTCCTTGACAACCTGGCCAATCTCGGCCTCAAACAACTTGTTGACACCCCCACCCATGTAGCCGGACACACGCTCGACCCAATCTTCACCTCCAGCAAACACATCTCCTTCGTTCGCACCACAGCTCTCCACTGAACGGACCACAGCTGTGTTCACTTCAGCTACAAAACCACCACAACCTATCCCCCGAAGAAAATGGAACAAAATCACCACCGACCAACTCCTCACATCGCTCAACCAAAACCCACCCGCTTTATCATCGAACCAAAACCAAGCTGCCATCAAATTCAAACAATGGATCACTCACAGCTCTGACGAATTAGCACCCTTGAAAAACCATCACACCACACAAGACAGCAAAAAGGCCCCCTGGTTCAACGATGACCTTAAGATATCCAAGAAGAGATGCCGCATTCTCGAGAAAACATGGAGAAAAAACCCAACCACCGACAACATGACCACCCTCAAGGCAGCCACCCGCAAACACCACCAGCTGATTAGATCCACCAAGAAATCAGCATTCAAGAACCGACTCGACAACAACGCCCACAACAGCAAGGAACTATTCAACATCGTCAAAGAATTCACCAACCCCACCGCAGCCTCAAAGGACATCACTCACTCCCAAGACCTCTGCGATTCGCTGTCCTCCTTCTTCTACAACAAAATTGCCGACATACATAACAGCTTCGAAAACAGTTCCAACGAACAATCCTCTCCACCCCCCTCAGAACCTAAACCGCCCTCTAACAACCTCAGCGCTTGGAACCCAATCACCACTGAAGACACCATCCGCCTAATGAATTCCATCCACTCTGGCTCGCCAACCGACCCATGTCCCCACCACATCTTCAACAAAGCAGACTCCATCATCGCACCCCATCTCCGCGATGTCATCAACTGCTCCTTCAACTCTGCTACCTTCCCAGATAGCTGGAAACATGCCGAAGTCAGCGCCATCCTGAAGAAACCCACAGCAGACCCCTCTGAACTTAAAAATTACCGCCCCATATCCCTCCTCCCATTCCCGGCCAAAGTCATCGAGAAAGCCGTCAATAGCCAACTCGCCGCCTTTCTCGAATCCAACAACTCCCTCGATCCCTCACAATCCGGCTTTCGAGCCAAACACAGCACCGAAACCGCCCTCATCGCAGCAACAGACGACATCCGAACACTACTGGACAACGGAGAAACAGTGGCCCTCATTCTACTCGACCTCTCTGCCGCCTTCGACACTGTCTGTCACAGCACCCTCATACAACGCCTCAGCAACATCGGCATAAAAGGAAAAGCCCTGGACTGGATCATCTCATTCCTTGCCGGGAGAACTCAAAGAGTCCGACTCCCCCCATTCAAATCAGAGGCCACCGAAGTCATCTGCGGTGTACCACAAGGATCATCACTCAGTCCCACCCTCTTCAACGTTTACATGAGTCCACTCGCTTCCATCGCGCGTCAACACAACCTGAACATCATCTCCTACGCAGAAGACACCCAGCTGATCCTTTCCCTCACCAAAGACCCCAACACCGCCAAAACCAACCTTCACGATGGCATGAAAGAAGTAGCCGTATGGATGAAAAACAGCCGCCTAAAACTAAACTCAGACAAAACGGAAGTGCTCATCCTAGGATCATCCCCCTCTGCCTGGGACGACTCATGGTGGCCTTCGGATCTGGGTTCAGCACCCATACCCACAGACCACGCACGTAACCTAGGCTTCATCCTAGACTCCTCTCTCTCGATGACCAGACAAGTCAACGCCGTCTCATCCTCCTGCTTCAACGTACTTCGTATGCTCAAAAAAAATCTTCCATTGGATCCCCACGAGACAAGAAAGACCGTCACCCACGCACTGGTCACGAGCAGACTGGACTACGGAAACACCCTCTACGCCGGAATCACAGCCACATTACAGAAAAAACTCCAACGCATCCAAAACGCATCGGCGAGACTCATTTTGGACATCCCTCGTCAAGATCACATTACCGGCCACCTGAGAAACCTCCACTGGCTTCCCGTCAATAAGAGAATAACATTCCGTCTCCTCACCCACGCGCACAAGGCCCTCTACGAACTAGGACCCGAATGCCTCAACACTCGACTATCCTTCTACACACCCACCCGCCAACTAAGATCCTCCAATCAAGGCCTCGCAGCAGTTCCACGTATCCAAAGATCCACCATGGGAGGCAGATCCTTCTCCTACTTGGCTGCCAAAACCTGGAACTCACTCCCCACTCACCTCCGCCTTACACAGAACCACATCTCCTTCAGAAAAGAACTCAAAACCTGGCTATTCGATAAATAATGTACCCTCTCCCCAAGCGCCTTGAGACCCTCTGGGTGAGTAATGCGCTATATAAATCCTTGAACTTGAACTTGAACTGGCCGGGTCTGTGAGGGACAGGAGGACGTCTTCCGCAAAAAGTGATATTTCATGTTCTTCTCCACTAAAGGGTATGCCCTTAACCTCGGGAGAAGTGCAGATAGCCATAGCGAGTGGCTCTATACTGAGCGCAAACAGAAGGTGACAAAGGACACCCCTGGCGAGTGCTCCTGGTCAAGGAGAAGGGGGTAAACATTATCCCATTCACCTGTACTCTGGAGCGTGGTTGGACGTACTTGGCCCGGATCATTGTAATGAATTTGTCAGCAAAGCCGAAGGACTTGAGTGCACTAAAAAGAAATGTCCAATCCACCCTATCGAATGCCTTCTCTGCATCCAGTCCCACCAACACAGCCGGAATATGTTTCTTGTTGGCTTTTTCGATTAGGTGAACAATACGTCTGGTGTTGTCATGAGTCTGGCGGCCTTTGATAAAGCCAGACTGGTCTGGGTGAATGAGAATCGGCATGAGGTCGTTCAGTCGGGCTGCAAGGATAGCTGGGTATAATTTCGCATCCAAACTGAGGAGGGCAATGGGGCGGTACGAAGCGCATAATGGCGGGTCTTTCCCCGGTTTCGGAATCACTGTGATCGCAGCTTCTGCCATCGAGGGAGTGACTGCACCTGCCTCTGCCATGGCATTAAAAAGGCGGGTGAGATGGGGAACGAGATCAGGAGCGAAGGTTTTATAGAAGACCCGTCCGGGCCTGGTGCTTTCTGTGGTTTGAGGGATTTGATAGCTATGGCTACTTCTTCGGTTGTTATAGGAGCAGTGAGTCTGTCGTTCCAATCTCGGGGGACCTGGGGAAGGTGCTGTGACTTTAAGTAATTACATTGTGCCTCTGTCTCGTGGCTCCCCCGTTTACAAATGGCCATAAAAATTGCCAAATGCATCGGCCTTTCCGTGTCCTTGTGTGTCAGTTCTCCCCGTTCACGTTTTATGCCTCCTATGTATTCTCTCTCTCGCTTTTCTTTAGCTGTCGAGCTAGATGTCTACCTATCTTGTTTCCTTGGGTATAGGAGAGTTGCCGTAGTTTCAGGAGAGTGTGCTCTGCTCTGTTATATATGGCCCGAGTTTTCCCCTCAGCGCTGTGAGTGTGCGGAGAGTTGATCTAGTGGGCTTGTTTTTCTGGTTCTTTCTGTCGTGGATAACTCAGCCTCCAGGTCAATGCGCTCCTGGACGCGGTATTTGTTTAGCTGAGAGTTAAGACCTATGCACATGCCTCTAAAAACTGCCTTGAAGTCGTCCCAGTTATTAAACAGAGAGGTGGCTTCGGGTAAATTCCTGGTGAAGAAATCTGTGATCGGGTCTCTTAATTCCGAGCATAATACTCTGTCCCTTGTGAGGGAGGCCGGAAAATACCATTTGGGAGATACGGACGGCAAAGTGCCCCATGATAAACAGATCGAGATGAGACTGTGGTCTGACACTGAAAGTGGTCTGAAACTGAAAGTGGGAAGATCTTGGCCTCACCTAGAGCCCCCATTAGACTTTGGCTAATGAAGATATGATCAAGGCGGGCATATGTGCGGTGCACATGTGAGTAGAAGGTATAATCATGTGTCTGAGGGTATAGGGTCAGCCAGGTGTCTTGAAAGCCCATGTCGTGCATCTGCTGTTTAACCTCTGTGGGAAAGACACTAGTCTCCTGACAATGGGGGTGTGTGCTATCTATGCCTGCCTGCCATACGAGGTTAAAATCTCCCATAAGGAGTGTTGTTTCCTCCACAAAGTCCTAAATCTTCCCCAAGAGCCCCCGAAGGAAAGTTGCCTGACCTGTGTCTGGTGCGTATGCCGAAATGAAGGTGCACAATTTACCTTTCAGAACCCGTTTCACCATTATCCACCGACCTTCCTTGTCTGATTTGGTATCTGTGGGTTGAAATTTCATGGAAGTATGAAAGAGGATCGCAGTCCCCCTATGTTTGGTAAGTGCAGAGGCTCTGTAAATTAATGGGTAGGTTTTGTGGCGGAGGCGCGACTTTTCCGCCCGTCGCAGGTGCGTCTCCTGCAGAGCTATTATGTCTAGGTGATGGTCAGAGCTATATTTCCATACCTTTTGCCTTTTTTGAGGCGAGTTAACGCCTTTGGCATTCCAAGATCCCACCGTTATTACCATCGCAACTGTGTCGCCTCTTTCGCTAGAAGAATCCCTGTGTCAGCCTCCTGCGAACTACAAGATATTACCTACTGCAAGGACACCAATCTGAACCTGATGCATAATACCCAGCCTAAGCGCCACAGTTGTGGAACTCTCTGCCGCTCACTTTGCGGGGAGCTACCAGCCTACTTGCCTTTAGAAAAGGCCTTAAAACCTGGCTGTTTACCCAGTAGCCCGCTTTTTGTGTGCCCGCTTGGCCTCTGTCTTTTTTTCATTTTAACTGTGCTATGTTATTAGGATGCAGCCCTCCTTACTAAAAGCGCCGGGACACTCTTTTTGAGTAGCCGTGCGCTATACAAAAGATTAAATAACATAACATAACATAACTAAGCCAAGCGTAATTGCATGAAGGAATGTTAAAAATAAAAAAGTCACCACCAGACTCCCCCCTCCCCCCCCTCAAACCCCAACCCCCAAACTCTGAACATAATCAAACAAAATAATGTCCCAAATGTCAGATCGATGGAAGGCCTCCGACTGCAGGTTAAAAAAACCCGCGTGGGTGGGAAGGAGGTACAGTAGGACTGAGGTCCCGGCCCGCCCCCGGACCTGGTAAGAAACTACTGTCACCCCTTCTGCACCTCCTGATGACTGCGTCAAGACCAGATGATCAGGTCTCGCCTGTTGGAACGGACGGAGTGACAAAGATGTATGTAACTGAACCGAGCCTCATAACTCGATGTAACGGATATTACGTCATCTCACTGTGTGTGATTCTCGAGGGGCCTGTTCATGTGCCCCCTGGTGGTGGTGATGATCAGCTGATGACAACGTTGGAAGTCTAACAAGTCTATTTGTCTATGCACGTATCTCAGGTGCAACACAAAGCAAACAGTTGCAGGGTCGGCTGAGGAGTCCAGGCTTCCTTTCGGTAGCTGCACCCCCAAGTACAGGTCTGAATCTTCTCTCTTCCATCGTCCCCCAGGTAAAAATGTGTCCGCTGTAGGAGCAGAGTCTAGATTATTTGTGGCGTCCTTAGGAGCTTGAGGACCATTGTGAGGTGGGGGAGTTGGTAGACTGTTCGGCCCGTGCACTGCTCTGTGGTTGGTCAGTGTGGTAATGAAAGATCCAGTAAGTCTAGTCCCTTCTTCAGATCCCACACATGTCTCTGTTTGTTAAGATATTCAAAGTGTAAGCTGAAGGGATAGGTCCATCGGTAACGCACTTTATCCTGGCGAAGCTTGGAGGTGATGGGCCGAACCTGTTGTCTCCTGATCAGTGTTGCTGGAGCCAAGTCCTGATATATGGAGCAAGACTAACCTTGGAAGGTCACCACGTCCTTCTTACATGCTGCCAGAAGTACAGCCTCTTTCAAAGGAGTGGAACTTAGCAAGAACATCCCGTGGTCGTTGTCGTCCTCCCGTCGCTAGATTTCCAACCCGGTGCACTTCCTAGAGTTTGATTTTGAGTGTCTGTGGGCTGAGGACCTCTTCAAATAAGCCCTCCACGAAAGCCTCCAGGTCTGGTCCCTCTGCTCCTTCTTTAAGGTCTTGAATCTGTATGTTGTCGCGTTGTGCTCTGTTTTCCAAGTCCTCCGCCTTCAACTGAGTTTGACGGAGCTGCTCCTGGAGAGTGAGGACTGTCTCATGCAGGTCAGAGGAGCGCCTTTCCATTTCTTGTGTATGTGTTTCCAAGTCGAGCACTCTGGTACCCCCTGAGTCTACGTCGTGTTAAAGATCCGCCATCCGCATGGTAAGGTCAGGCTTTACCTGGTCTATTGAAGTTTGAATGTCTTGACTCAGTTCTTTGCACACTTCGAGACTTTAAAATGGAAGTGAGGACATTAAATCTTCCTTGGTAAGAGCCATAGTGGACGTCTCTTCGTTTCGATCTGAAGGCTGATGTTTGTTAGCTGGCGGAAAGAAGTTTGAGACCTTATTCGCTGCTTTAGTTAGTGTCTTCGGCGGAATAGAAGCTGGACCCATCCGCTGGTACAACTGTTGCATGGAAGTGTTGAGGGAGAGGTCTGGAGTGATCTTGCGTCTCGAGGGCACACCGCCGTCACAATTAGTCAAGTGTTATTGGCTTCCATTCTTCTCAAAGTGATTATAATTAAAAGATAGCAGACGGCAGACTGTGTGTGGTGAAGATCCGTCACCGGTTACTCAGATCAGGGAACCACAGGAGCTGAAAGGCTGCTGGCAGCGCAGACCATAGACAACAATATTTCAGTTTGCAGAGGAAACCCTCCTCACATCCATAGCCGGCATTCTCGGAGCTAGTGCTCGCCCTGGGGGATCCCTATGCAGCCACTGATCTTCAGCTGTCTCAAGTGTCCCCGTCTACCGCTGGTGAACAGTGGAGGGGGCATTGGGTAATGTATGCGGCGCTGTGGTGGCTCTATCCGAATGTGTGCAGTTTCTAGAAATGGCGCCTGGCTTCTGTCTCTTAAGTCCTTCTCTTTATTTTGATCCTTGCCCAACAGTGCTCTGCTTTGGGCACTCTTAAAGTGTACCTTTTGGCCTTGTCTGCCTTCTTGAGGCTGCCAGACCAACCCTCTTTATTTAGATCCCCTATTGTAAACAGATTGCTTAAGGGGCTTGTGCATATGTTCCCACCGGACACATTCATCATGCCTCATTGGGACATTTAAATTTGGTTCTCCCCTTGCAGATGTGCGCTCCTTTCAAACCTCTGCGCAACAGCCGCCACTGGTGTTCTTTCCATCAAAACAGCTTTTTTAGAGGCAATAACTTCTGCCATGAGGTTGAACAAATTACAGGCTCTGTCATCCAAGTCTCCTTACTTGACCATTTTTCCTGATATGTTGCTGCTGCGCACTAGAGCATCTTTCTTACCGAAAGTGGTAACACCATTCCAAGTTGGGAAGTCAGTCACCTTGCCCACTTTCTATGCTAATCCACACCACCCTCTAAAGGAGAGTAGCGACTCCTGCATCAGGAGCCAAAAAGAGGGTTGTTGTTCTACCTTGACCTCACTAAAAAGTGTTCCAGGTGGACGCTCAAATCTTCGTGGTCTACGGTCATTGATAAAAGAAAGGTCATGAGGTGCAGAAGTAGACTATTTCGCAATGGGTAGTCCTCTGCATCAAACTTTGCTACGCTCTGGCCAAGAAACAGCCTACCGAAGGCTTAAGAGCTCATTCCACCAGAGCTAAGGCTACAACTACGGCGTTGCAACATGGTGTTCCAGTCCTTGACATTTGTCAGGCAGCAACATGGGCATCACTGCATATGTTTATTAAGCACTACTACCTGCACAGTCAAGTCCGCAGGGACGGCTTTTTTGGGTGCCTTGTCCTGCAGGACTTCCTGGTCTAAACTTGCCCCTCCTCCGGGAATGGTATTGCGTGGGTATCTATTCTAAGGTAAGGAATCTGCAGCTAGATGTGTGTAGCAGATGTTCAAGTTACTTACCTTTGGTAACGCCTTATCTGGTAGAGACATAATCTAGAGGAAGATTCCTTACCTTACCCACCTATCCTACCCACCTTGCGGATGTTGTATTTAGGGTCAGGGCTGATCCCTTTCAGGGTCCCAATTGTTCTAAACACCCTACTTTCAGTGCACTTCATGGTTCTGCGCTCCTGGCGTGGAAAGTGGTGAAAAGTAACTGATGTCAGCGTGCAGTGATGTCAACTATATAGGTACACGGATATCACTTTTGGCGTGGATGCCAATGTCACGTCACGTCACATGGAATCCACCTACCAGCACACAAGGGTATTGCTCGAACAAATGTCTTCCGGATCCAGCTTGGGAAATTGTAGGGTAAGGAATCTGCGACTAGATTATGTCTCTACTAGCTAATGTGTTACCACAGGTAAGTAACTTGTCCTTTCACATCTTGCTCCTGCTGGTTGACCGACAGGTGATCAACATACACATGGATATCTGTGAGGAAATGGGGTGTATTATATGGTGTGGTTGTGCAACCTCACTGTGTAATTGTAGGAAAGCAGATCAATGTACGAGCCTGGCTTAGTATATATTGCACACTTCTAAAAGTGATGCACCTTGCAATAATCCAGACAACCCTTATGCTGATTTAAGTGGTCTTTGATAATGATAGAAAGCTCTCAAAGTGGTAGCTGTGGAGAGCAGCTTTCAGGCTTACCTTGAAGGAGTGTAAAGCAGCTTGTTTTACCAACATTAATCAATAGTGTACGTTAAATTAAAAAGAACCATGCAGTGTTTATATAAAAATGTCTGTTTATTACACAACACAATCGCTAACATATTGAAATATCTCCTACCCGGAGATATCAACACAATGCACAAGTATACTTTGAAATAATTGTGTAAGTATGTGTGCTACTGTGCCTGGGAGGGTACAAAAATGTCAGGGGAGGTCTAGCTCAACCTGTATGAATTCAAACTCCTTGAACACTTACATAGGGACCTCCATCTCTAGCAAGAGGGAGAACTCCTTGGAAATTGAATATTATCTGCTCAAGCTTGAGAGAGACAAGCTCAGAATCAAGAATGAACATTTGGCCCTAGATAAGGAGACCCTAGATGTTAAGAGGGCTTAGGATGGATTTAGGATCCCATTATTAGTGCACCACTAGTGAACCTAGAGTTAGGAAGCATTCCTTTGACACTAGGAACTTGAGCAGGATAGTCCCTCCTTACCATAGAGGGCCTATAAAGTTCAGAAGGTTCCTCGAGGGCAGTGGACAGCTTTTTGTGTGGTTCTTCTTTACTAACAAAGGTAGAGACAAACTGTTGATTGTAAAGAAAGACGATGCAGACAATTACGAAGTCTTGAAGAGTGCCCTCATAGATTGGTTTGGTTTGACCACTGAGCAATACAGGGTTACGTTTAGGAAGACACAGAATGCACACACTCAAGATTGGGTAGATTTTGTAGACAGTGTTAAGGCTGTAGAAGGCTGGCTTCATGGAAGTAATGTGCATTATTTTGAAGGACTGTACAATGTACTAGTGGGGGAACATATCTTTAATAATTGTCCAAATCAGCAACTGCACCAGTACCTGGTAGACTCAGATCTGACCTTTCCCCAAGAATTTGGAAAGAGGCAAACAAATGGGTTTGTACCAGGGTGAAACACAAGTTTCATGGTGGTGGTGACCATAAGATTCTTCTAAGGCACAAGAGAAATGTGCGGAGAAAGCTCAAGACAAGAAAGAGTCTTATGAAGGGCACCAAAAATCATCTTCTCGGAGGTGGGTGCCAATCCTTTTCCTCTAACAGGAAACCTTAGTGCTATTTGTCTAAAGAAAAAGACCATAGGGCAAAGTATGCCAATTGCTCGAAGTCTAGCACAAGGGGTACAGCTACTACTTCACCTAAGACTCCTAGTGCCCCTAGCAATAGCACTGGTAGTAGTAGTGCCCCCAAGAGTTTTGTTGGGTTAACCTTGGGTACTGAAGTGGGTTCTGGCCTAGTCAGGATACCCACTCAGGCTGTTTTAGTCTGTGATGGTGACATGAAGCTTGCCACCCTATTTGTAAGTCCCACTAACTTGGGGAAATACAGACAATAGCCCCTCATCAGTGTCAGGAAGCTGTAGCTTACAGGTACATGGGGGCCAGTGTCACTGTGGTGACTGAGAAACTTTTATCTCCTGCGCAAATCCTACTTGAACTGATTTACCAAGGACCAATGTTAGCGATTTCAGGACAGATCATTCCATGGCAGTTGATAATTTCAGCTAGGGAGGGGTAACTGGCCCAACGTTGCGGTATCCCCAGACCTACCTGTGGACTGTCTACTGGGTAATGATTTGGAAACTTCAGCCTGGTCTGAAGTGAAGTTCTGGACGCATGTAGAAATTATGGGAATTTCAGCCAGTGGCTTTGCAGTCACTAGGGCTCAGGCAAGAAATTATGGACTGAGGGAGCCGAGGACCCTGAAAGAATGAAAACAGCTTGCTTCAAGAGAAGGAGCAGGAAGGGTAAGGATTTGCCTTCTTCTCAGACTCCCAGTGAGAATCTGCCTCCTGAGGGAGATGATCTCAGTACCTGTGAAGGAATTTTTGCAGAGGAGCTTTGGCCCGACAAGGCAGAGCTGCTGGGAGCTGGGGGACCTTACAGAGATGACTAATGCTTGCCCCTCTTGAAAAACTCAGATCACAAGCTGCTGCTGAGGATGCAGGGAATGTCAGTGAGTCCCATAGGACTTATTGGGAAGATGAGCTCCTGTTTTCTGAAAGTAGAGACCCAAAGCCTGGTGCCACTAGGAGGCTGGTCATACCTCAGAAATGTATGGGTTTTCTATTAACCCTAGTACATGACATTCCCCTTGCAGGACATCTTGGACAAAACAAGACTTGGGACAGGCTTGTCCAACACTTTCGCTAATCCCTTGATGACACCAAGGAGTTGTGTTGCTCTTATGTCACCTGCCAAGCCAGTGGTAAGTCAAGTGGCATACATAGGCCCCCTTAATCCCACGACTAGTATTTGTGGTTCCCTATGAGAGGGTAGGGATAGACATTGTAGGTCCCTTAAACTCCTCCAACAGCATCTGGACACAGTTATATCCTAGTGGTGGTGAGCATGCCACTAGATATCCTGAGGTTATTCCCCCTAGGACCACCATAGCTCCTGTGGTAGCCAGGGCCCCCCTGGGATTATTTTCCAGAGTTGGGTTCCCTAAGGAGGCATTGTCAGACAGAGGTACTACCTTCATGTCTAGGTACATCACTGCTATATGGAAAGAGTGTAGTGTTAACTATGAGTTTACCCCACCCTACCATCCACAGAGCAGTGGGCTTGTTGAAAGGTTCAACAAGACCCTAAAAGATATGATCATGGGACTCCCAGAAAAGCTGAGGCGAAAATGGGAAGTCTTGCAACTGTGCCTTCTCTTTGCCTACAGAGAGGTTCCTCAGAAGGGGTGGGCTACAGCCCATTTGAACATATGTTTGGGCATTCAGTTAGGGTCCCTTGTGTCTGGTTATGGAGGCATGGGAGCGACCTCTCAAACCCCCTAAACTGGACATAGTTGACTATGAACTGGGCCTGCGCTCGTACACGAAGAAGGCCAGCAAAATCCTTGAGGCCAGCCAGGAGCTTCAGAAAGTTTAGCTTGACCAAAAGACTATACTCACTGTTTACCAGCCAGGACAGAGAGTGTGGGTATTGGAGCCTTTGGCCCCAGCAGCTCTACAGGACAAGTGGAGTGGCCCCCTCACCATACTTGAGAAGAAAGGTGAGATCACCTTCTTATTTGACCGAGGTACTCTAAAACTTCCTCACAGGGTACTTCATGTGAAGCGCCTGAAACCTTTTATTGACAGGGCTGGCATGAGCTTGCACCTAGCCACTGAGGAGGAGAGTCACTCTCTCCCTGATCTGATCTCTCGCGACCCTGTTGATGGATCAGTGGAAGAGTAGTCTTGGCACACAGCCTCACTGATCAACAGCAAGCTGATTGCAGACAAGTTCTCAATTAGTTTCCTGATCTCTTTTCTTTGGTAGCCAGTCAACCACCTGGTGTACCCATAGCTGAAAGAGACTATTAGTTATAGATTCATTACCTTAGAATTACCCCCAGGCATTAGACTGGATCTGGAGAAATTGTTTCGTAGCAGTAGCCCTGCGCGTCGGTAGGTGGCGTCGGTGGACTCCACGTCCGTTGTCTGCGTCGTGGTCCCCAGGATGACGCCACAGTGTCTACTTAGACACCACCCCTGTTCTTCCTTTTTCCACTCCAGCCAGCGCAGATCCAGAGAGTGCTTCCTCCTTGGTCGCTTTTTGACTAACTTTTTGTTGACGTCTTTTGAGTCTTCGACTCCTGGTGCACAAGGATGTCCAACTGTGGGCCCGGTTTCAAGCACTTTGAATCCTGTCACAAGTTGATGTTGGTTACTGATCCTCACCTTGTGTGGCTTTGGTGCCTGGAGCGCTACCAGGCACCAAAGTCGTGCTCTGACTGCCGAGCCCTGAACCCGAATTCTTTGCGGGAGTTGTCTTGAAAGCTTTTGGAGGCCCGGCAGTCTGCTCCACGCCGCTTGAGGTCCCAGTCGAGGGGAAGGTCGTGGGACCGGTCGCTGAGCCATCACCACTCGTCATCGAAGTCTTCGAACTCCTCGGGTAAGTCGAAGCACAATAAGAAGGCGAAGAAGCATTGTCGCTCTTCGCCTTCTCCCCTTCCTTCAGCCAACACAACGCGGTACCTGGAAGTACTTGCTCTCCGGCTCCGTCCTTGGAGCCCTCTGGGAAGGCTCCGCTCTTCCCTCCCTTTCCTGGAGCATCCCCTGCGGAGCTTCGTTAATTTACAAAGTGCTACACAGCATCTTTGGGTAGCCTGACTCCGCTGGGGCACCTTTGGGCCCCACGGACTCGGCTGGGGGCCCAGGTCCTTCAATGCCGGCTGCTCCAGCACCACAAGGTCCCTAAGGATCCAGGCCTGGATCCAGATCGGTGCCAGTCGACCTCATGGTACCTTCCTCAGCGCTGATTCCACTGGCGACACCCCCAATGCTGGTTGTGTCCCAATCAGGCATCCACCACAGCTGCACCCCCGCAGTGGATGCTAGAGGGTACTTTTGTACTGCTGTTCATCCCTGGCGTTCCCTACTACCCTGAGTGGCAGCCAGAGGAGGGTGAGGAGGACTGGGAGGGGATTATTGATCCTCTAGCAGACCAACTTGAGGAGCTGAACTGGCGAGAGGAGTTTGGTGATGCCAGTTATCTGGATACCTCCCCAGACCTCGGTATGCCTTCTCCCACTGCTGTGGCTACGGAAGAGGGAGCCTCCTAAGCTATGGTGTTGCATAGGGCGGCTGAGACCTTGGGCCTCGAGCATCCTATGCTGGCTGTCAGGACTAACCTCCTGATAGGTGCTTCAGCCTGCGGCAGCCTCTGAGGAAGCCCCTGTTGCCTTTTGATGAGGCCCTCACTGAGACTCTTTTGGGTACTTGATCCAAGCCCAGCACAAGGGCTCCTGTGGACAGGATGATTGCCCAACGCCACCGCCCGGACCCGGGTGACCCACATTTCCTCTCCCAACACCCTACGCCTGAGAGCTTGGTGGTCCAAGCCTCATCCTCAAAGGGCACATTCCCTACTGCTCCCCCATATAGGGAATCCAAAAAGCTGGACCATCTTGGGAAGAAGATGTTTTCTTCCACCAGCTTAGGACTGCGGTCGGTGAACAAGGAATGTCTCTTGGGCCGTTACACACACACGGTGTGGGATTTGGTTGCACAAGTGCTGCCACAGTGCCCGGAGGAGGCCCGGGCCGTGCTCACCCGGGCTGTTGCCGAGGGTTGAGACTCAGCAAAGTTCACCATCCATTATGGGCTGGATACCGCCCACTCGCTGAGTAGAACAGTTTCCATGTCGGTAGCCCTGAGGCTGTCAGAAGGCTCGCACCTGGTCCACCGAAGCCGACGATGATCCCAATGCCCCTCCACCCCAGAAGCCTCCAGAAAACCCGTGGCGACCGCTGAAGCAGGGGGGAAAGGGGAAGTGGATAGAGAGAGAGACTGCCTGGTCGTTGACCTCTGTTCACTGGTCTTCGGTGACAGCTACTGGATGTAGTCGCTCTGCACCTGCATAAATGACAAACCTTAGAACACAACTCTACACAGTTTTAATTCTCTAACCTTGTTATTCCGACAATTGGTACCTTTTTGACCAGGGCTTTAGCTTCCCTCTCGTGGATGCTGCAAGAGACCGTTGAGCTTGTGTTTTAGTCTGTCGCAGTATCTGTAAATACACCATACGTTATTTCTATTCCCATCAGCACAACACTATACTCACTATGCTATTTTTGTTATAAGAAACTCACCCCAATGTTTCATATATATATATATATATATAGATGTAATATCTGTTGTCCTTGAGCGTTCAAGATCAACTAGTATTTTCAACTGACGTGAATAATTGTTCCAAAAATTTCGAGTTCCTCAGCTACTATATACATTTGAAGTTCGAATGTCTTTTTGTGTTGTCTTTACTTGTGACTGAAATTAGCTACAGAAGTCTTTTTAACTAAGTCCAAAAAATACCTGAAAAACATATGCTCTTCACACCGTCACTGGAATGACTGTAGATATCGGTGCTCCCTCGTTGCGCATGCGATACAGTAAACAGAAGATCAGTGCGGTGTTCAAGGAATTATCTATTCGCTTTTCGATTCTCAAAAACGAATTCTTAGAATACCTCAGAACGCGGACTTCAATATACACGCACGCTTCATGGTGCGAAGGCAGTTGAAGTGCGCAGGTTAAAATTAATCAGCGGAGCTTATCGGTTCTGAGATCACGCGACTACAGCCACTAGACCACAGCCGCGAAACACCGATCCCTGGCTCTTTGGCATCCATGTTGCGCAGAGTCAAGTAACCAGTGAATACATTGTCTGAACATGAGGTTGGAGACTATATGATTCCTCCTCCAGCGCAAATACTTCCTCACATAATATCGACCTTTGTGAAGCTTTCCAGGCACCCTACTAGTCACAGAACCCACGATCCTGACAGTACTGTGGTAAATAAATAAATAATACCCTATTTTTTGGATGAATGAATGAATAACAGATAGCTCAATAAATAAGAGTCAAGATTCGAGGTAGTAGGAGTTTCTGCAGGTTTATTACAGAATAAGGACAGGATCAGGACAACCTGCATAGGAATAGGACAATAAGGCCCGGCAGGACAACTGGGGCCTAGCAGGGGAAAAGAGGCCCGGCAGCTGCCGGGGCTGGGTCTGGGATGAGCGCGCTAACATTTAATAATAAAACACAGGCATATATACATAGCGCAAACACATAGCATTACATTGCAGTAGGCGTAACAGTGGGTGGAGCAGAAGGCGTGACGTGTAACAGTCGCGAGAGATAACAGTAAAAAGAGGTGTAACTGGGAGTATACATAGACATGTGATGCGAACGTAACAGAATATGTCATGAATGGACGGAAACATTGGAGGGGGCTACCTAAGGAGCCGGGACCTCTAACCTAATGGTGCGCGAAAACTAGCAATGACGTATTACTAGGAGAAGCTGGGGGCTACGAACTCTGTGCTAGGAGTAGAGACTAGAGTCTAGAGGGTCGGAGCGACATGTACCTAAACCCTATCTGGTATCTAATGTTTAGGGAACATGTTGATATAAACTAGAAGTCATGAGGGGAGAGGCTGACCTGATTTCTAAGACTGGACCACGCATTATTCTACATGTAGTGCGTGAAGAATATTAAATGACCATTAAATACAGTATTCTTCTAACGTGGAGACGAGAAGGCTAGACAATGACGGAAACTATTGATGCAGTTCAGTAGCTTAGGAATGCAGAGGAGGAGGACTGAACTGATAGTAGGAACTATAACATACTTTTGGCAGACTCAGAGGCAGAGCCGGGGTGCACCGGGCACTGCGAAGCAGGAAGTAAGTGAAGGGTCGAGGATACAGGTGGGGGCTGTATCGCTCCTCAGCGAGGCTTTCAGGAGACAGGAGCTGAATCTGTGGTCCGGGCCCTTTTTAGGCCTGGAAACGGGGACTTTATAATTGAATAACGTGCACACTGAGAAACGTGGCAACATTACTTACATAGGCCTGATATTCGTAGTATTCACGAGGACTGGAAACTAACATACTAGAGGTGGACACAACTGTAATTGCGTCATTAATCGGACATGGGGAATAACATATGCATATTGATCATGCACACATAACATATGATGGATGAGGCGTAGGGACACAGAACATGGCAAAATTTACTTTTCCACATTCCCTCCTTGTCACTACGTTTCCATCAGGAAACATCAATATTCATGATACCGTCTATCATTTCATACAGTACCATTTGCTCGTCTCGAATTGTCTTGGAACGGGAGTTAGAACGGGGCTTGGGACTAGGAATACAAGAGGTAGCACACATGCTGCAAATCGCAGGGCCACATTGTATACAGAGGCAGCAGCTAAATATGATCGCTACTGCAATACCTAGAAAGGACAGAACTTTCCATCCCCATGCGGAAATTACATTCCAGAACCAACCGGACCATGTCCAGGTGCCTGGATCTTGGTGTAACAGATGGGCAATTTTATGGAGTCTGGTTATAGCTGAATAAACAGACGGTGCGTTATTTGGAATGAAAATGCAACAACTGGATCCGAGAATTCTACAGGCCCCGCCCCTATCGGCCAGTATGACGTCAAGGACGAGACGATTCTGTAAAACGACAATTCTCATAAAGGATTGTTCTTCAGTTAAGTTACCTAGGGCGGAGGCAGTCTCATCTACTACTGCTTCAAGGGTTCTTGTTAACCTACGAATTAGCTTACTATTTACAACTGTACCTAAATAAGGGAAAACACCTTTATCTATATCAATGAATTGCTCTGCGGCGGTTTCAGTATAATCGACAATCGGGAGATTTCTCTTGTGTCTAGTGTGTACTAAGAAAGAATTCCTATGATAGTCAGGTGGGGCTAGAAAGACAGGTGGCAGTAGGAAAGCAATGTAACAGGTTCCCTCCCAATCGAGGGGTAGACGGACATATGCAGTTTGACCACAAACAAAATAAGAATGACGTGAAGCTTTAAAAATAGATTTCCTACTATCACTATACTTGATAACAGTAGTACATTCACTATGACCTATATGTACAGAACCATAACTACGGACACATAATTCGCCTTTGACTGGTAGTACTGAAATAGCGGGTGAGTCTGGAGTAGTATCAGACTGAACATTCAGAACCATAAAATTCGACGAATAATTTCCTAAATTATATACTTCATTTTCTAAATCTAAACCTGTTCTGTGGGGGAAACCTTGCTTGTCTGGGAAACATGTACTATTAAGAAAAGACATATCTGTTGAGGATGACGTTAACGTGGACCATGCTCCACACGAACCAATGTGTGAGAATGGATAAGGAAAAAGTGGCAGAACTCCCTTCGGTGTCTGGAAAGGGGGGAGTCGACCACACACCCAACAATTAGTGGCATTGCTGGTCTGGTGTGAATAATGTAACATACGGATGAATGTGTTATTACGCATTGCGAGGCGGTATGAATATTCGTGAGGAGGCAGATCACTAAACGTGTGCTCTACTGTAGCATGAGCAGACATATTTACATGAGGAACTGAAAAACACAGATAGAAAGCATAGCTGGTGCAAGAAATCATTATGCTGATGAATAATATGAAACTCAGAAAAACGATACATTGTAGTGAACTTCGACTGACTCTCTCACTATGGGGGTCTATTTTATACATGTCAGAAACAATCTAACCGTTTCACCTAGGGGAGGACTTATACAATCAAACTGGCTGACTTATTAGACCTGAGCTTTAACTTATACTCCTGTTGCGGAGTTTTCTCTAACAAGGGAGGGGTTGTAATAAAGTCTGGTGCGGGACAGTCCTTTAAAACAATGTTCTGGCAATCCTTTGAATCCTGGAAAATGTTCTTGGCAATGTCTTTGAAGATCGGCTTTGGTCCTTTGAAAAGTTTTACATGAGAGAGGTGAACCCACCCCTTCCTGCCTTCCAACTTGACGGCAGTTCGGGTGGTCAAGAGGACCTGACGTGGCTCCTTCCAACGTGGTTCCAGCGGACTTGATCTGTCAAAATTGCGGATCATCACCAAGGATCCTGGAACGATCTCGTGCGGTGCCACCTCGGTATTGTCTGGAAATGCGGCGGCAACCTGTGAACGACATGAGTTGAGGGCAGACATCAAGGAAGCTAGGTAATCTGTCAGCATATTACATGAAACATCGGTAATACTTCGGGGTCTAGGAGTACCCCACATGTTAGGGGGGCGGCCGAAAACGACCTCATACGGGGACAGACCTGATCTGGAATGTGCGACCATACGCATGTAAAACAGAGCGACTGGCAAAGCTACTAACCAGTCCACACCCTTGTCTTTACAGATTTTTGCTATACGGATTTTCAGAGTCTGATTATGCCTTTCGACTAGTCCAGCTGCTTCTGGATGGCGTACACAATGGAACTTCCACTGGTACCCTAACAAAAGGGAAACGTGTCTCATGAGTTCGGATGAGAATGGCTGGCCGTTGTCAGAATATACGACTCTAGGGAGTCCGTATCTAGGGAAAAATTCACGAACCAACTGCTTGGCAGTGGTCGCGGCTGTGTAATCTGGGACTGGATATGCTTCTGTCCATCTGGACAAAGCGCATACTACTACAAGGACATACTTGAAACCTCGACATCGCTCCATCTGAATATAATCCATCTGGAGGACCTCAAAAGGGTGGTCAGGGGGCTGGAAACCACCTTGTTCCACCGGGACACTTTTACCTGGATTAAACTGACAACATATCATACAGGTACGGACTTTCTGCTTAGCTGCAGCTCGTAAATGCTTGTTGAACCAAATGTTCTGGATACTGTCTAACATAGCTTTTTCTCCTAAATGTGCTGGACTATGTGCGGTATTGATAATAACTTGAACCATAGAATCGGGGAGAAACCATGTGGCTCTACCCTTCGTTAACCATCCTTGATCTGTCTGGACCCCTCCTTGTACAGACCATTTCTTGATTTCATCGGGAGTAGCATGTGACTGTATATCTATGACATCTTGTGTAGGGTCCTTAACTGTCATGCATGTAATCAGATCTGGAATATGTGTCTTGTTTACTGGAATGTCTGGAGTCTGTGCTGTAAGCTTGGCTGTGCGGTCTGCTAAATCATTACCTTGGGAAATAATGTCAGTAACTTTCGTATGTGCTTTGCACTTCATGATAGCAATAGATGTCGGTAAATGTATGGCATCTAACAGGGCTTGAATAAGGAGACCATGCTGAATCTTGGTTCCATGAGAAGTCATGAAACCTCTTTCCTGCCAGAGCACTCCGAAGTCGTGTACAACTCCGAATGCGTAACGTGAATCTGTGTAAACATTAACCTTCAGGTTCTTGGCGTGTATACAGGCTTGTGTCAGAGCAACTAGCTCTGCTGCTTGAGCGGACAGGGTATCAATACGGTGTGTTTCAATAACTTCAGTGTCAGTAGTCACTGCATACGCGGCGACTAGTTCTCCTGTACCAGTTCTCATACATGAACCATCCACATAAAGTGTCAGGTCGGGATCTGGTAACGGAATATCTGTCAGGTCTTGTCTTGGCTTTGTCGTAATGTTAATTACTTCCACACAATCATGTGGGTCTGGATTTGAATTAACTGATGGTAACAGTGTAGCAGGATTCAGGACGTTGCAGCGTCTAATTTCTATGTGTGGCTGGAACAGTGTCAATTCATAACCTGTTAAACGTGCAATTGTCAAGTGCTGAGTTTGGGTTCGGTTTAAAAGAACTTCTACTGAATGTGGGACTTGTACTGTCAGGAAATGTCCTAAAACTATAGAATCACTTTGTCTGATAGCTAGTGCTGTGGCTGCAACTGACTTGAGGCACGCAGGCAACGCCTGGGCGACTGGATCTAATGTGCTCGAAAAATAAGCACAGGGCTTGTATTGACCTGCTTGATCTTGTGTGAGAACAGATAATGCTGTACCTTCGCGTTCTGTAACGAAAAGTATAAAAGGCTTACTGTAGTTCGGTGTAGCTAGAACTGGAGCTTGACATAGGGCTTTCTTTAACTCGTTGAAACTAAGTGTATGTTCAGATGTCCAAGGGAGGACAGTCGATACGGCTGCCTCCTGTGTCGTTAACTGTATCAGTGGCTTGGCTAGGAATGCATACTGGGGAATCCATTGTCTACAATAAGAAGTAAGGCCGATAAAAGCACGTACCTCCTTCTGGGTTCTGGGCTGGGGAAGACTCGCTATTAACTGGATACGGTCGGGTGTCAACTGCCTACCCCTCTTGGACAGCAAGTGTCCTAAGTATACCACTTGCTGGACACAGAATTGAAGCTTTGAAGGTGACACCTTGTGCCCCATCTCGGCTAGAAAATACAGAACTGTAAGTGATGCTCGCTCGCAGTCACGTTCAGAACGGGCTGTGATCAGTAGATCATCGACATACTGGAGCAGGGCAGTGTCAGTTGGCATGTGAATATTGTCTAGTTGTCTCTTGAGTGCTTGACTGTAAATACTAGGGCTTTCTGTGAAACCTTGAGGAGCGCGTGTAAACATATAGCTCCTTCCATTTAAACAAAATCCGAAAAGAAACTGGCTGTCTGGATGAATTGGAACACTAAAAAATGCATTCTTGAGGTCAATAACAGTGAAAAACATGGCTTCGGAATCAATGGCTGTTAACAGGGAAGAAATATCTGGGACAACTGGGTACTGAGGAATAATACATTTATTAAGCTCTCGTAAATCAATCACTAATCGATATACTGGGGGTGCATTTGGATCAGTACGTTTCATGACTGGAATGATTGGAGAATTGCATACATTGGAGTCAGTTTCTACAACTACTCCTTGAGCCATGAGCTCGTCAATAATTTTGGATAAAGCTGCTACAGCCTCAGGTGGCAATCTGTACTGTCTGATTCGGGGTAACACTACACCTGGTTTGAGAGTCACACGATAGGGTGTGATTTGCATGTAACCTACATCAGTTGGACCTTGCGCCCATAAATGCTGCGGAACATTAGACAATCTTGAATCAAAATCTCGTAATACATAGTGACCCTTAAAGTCACGTAGGAACAGGCGTATTCCCTCTGGGGAACAGCAAATAACTGCACCTAATTCTTTCAATGTCTTAATGCCTAATAGATTTTCTGGACATGACTTAGTAAGTAACAGATCAGTAGTACGGGACAATGGACCTACTTCTAGAGTAACTGGCTTTGAAATCTCATTAACTATGGGTTTTCCTGAAAATCCAAGGGAAACATTTCTTGAGCCTGAGAGCGGAGCCCCTGGAACTTCGGCATGACTAATTGTGGTCCTACTTGCCCCTGTATCGATCAAAAACTTTCTGTCTTTCCCTAATACTTGACTATGAACATAGGGACCTTCTTGGTCTACAGGTATCTCGACGAGAGGCAAGCCTACCTCCCTCTCTAGGCTGTTTCATGAATATGACTGGTACTCTGGATACTCGGACTGTGCATACTGGTACATCTGTGATGTAACATGCTGTGTTGCAGCAATAGGCTGCGGTACTGTAACTATCTGTTGTGCATTCTGTGACTGAGGAGTCTGTGAAACTTGTTCTTGTCTCGGCGGACGTGGTCTTTCTTTAGTCTTACCAGTAGCTATGTTATGTTTCAGAACTGCACACTCGTTTATAAAATGACCTGGCTGTTTGCAATAATTGCAATTCCCTTTAACGGGAGCCGCAGGATGACTGGCTTGATTCGGACCCCTCTTCTGACTGTCTTGAGGAACAGATTGTGCAACTAGCACTTTCATTTTCGTGTCTTTCATACGTTTTCTTTCGTGTTCTTGCTCTTCTCTGATTCTATTCTGGTGATACTGGAGCATCTGGAGCATCTGGGACGGAGTATTTGCTTGCCAGGTGCTTTCGACTTTCAAAACTCGGTTTTTAATTTGTGGACTTGAATTCTCGACTAATTTGGTAACGAAAAGATGAGGGTACGACTCACTACTTGTCTTGAGACCACTGTTAATACTGAAACATTTCTCGAATCTAGAATAAAAATCACTAATGTCTTCATCTTGTTTCTGTTTACAGGCTGAGATTGCATCCCAGTCTTCTTTCCTAGTTGTCAATAATCTGGGTAAAACTTGAATCAATAATTCTGGTAATTCTTTACATTTATCTCCAAGACCGGTACCTGGTACTCGTGCCTTGTCTTCAGCTTCTAGAGCTGCCCAATCGATCTTTTTCTCTCCCACCTCCCATTCTTTTTCCTTTAACTTTTCATACACCCCTGCGGGCAACAGAACCTTTAACATTTTAATGACATCTGGGTAAGTGTATTCTCCCATACGGAGCATGTCTTTTAATTCTCGATGGAACCCTGCTGGATCTTTGTCATGACAGGGAATTAATTTCTTCATCTCTAGGAGTTCCATCTTTGAAATCGGAGTGTATACAAACACTCGTTGCATTACGCCACCCGCCCCTTGGACTGGGTGGACTTCTCGTAACGGATTCTGTCTGTCTATGTAAAATGGTTTACTTTCTGGGGGTGAGACATGAACAAAATGCGGGTTCAGGAACGTTCTATACTTGTGGCGCTGTTCTAGAATAACACTTATTAAATCGGTACCTAGACCTCTCCATCTGTACTGGAGTAACTCGTTCAGGATATCGTGTAACGGGCCTGGATCAGAGTGTTGACCCTCATACAGGGTAATGAGGTGCTGGATCATATACATACCCACCAGTCGTTGCTCGGCTGGGGGCAGTTTCAGAAACATTTGTGCCACTATTTCGTCTGGAAAAGTGGTAGAATCAGTAATCCATCGGACTGCTGATCGGGCTAGTTCTTGTTCATGCATGGTACTTAATTCGCTATAACCGACTCGTGATTTCAGAATGTGATCGGTAGCTTGAAATACTTGTTCTAGAGAACCTCGTTCTGGTGCTGGATGATGAAAAATAGACATAGGTTCTAGACGTAAATGGCGATCTGGAAATCTGGATTTTCCTACATACGCTATTCTGGCGGGATTCTCGTCTTCCTCTTCAGGATCAGAGATACTTTCTTTCTCGCTTACTTGTGCTGCTTTACGCTGTTCGTGTAACCTTATTATTTCTTTACGAATTTTCTTGTACATACTTTCCATGGCACTAATGGTCTTGTGCTTACCCTCGGCTATATTATCACTCCACCTTGTCAGGATTCTCATTTCGGCGGGATCTTTAGACGGGTAATCTTGTTCTCTTATTAGGCAATTGATCAGGAACTTTAATATCATGAGCTGAATCTCGGCTTTCCTTTGAGACATAATCTCGCCAATACTTTCTGGATCATCCCCTGTACGGATGAAACGATATATTCTGTCTAGATCTTCTTTCATATTCGGCAAGGTGACTAGATACTCGGTCATCCTTCTTACGCGTACGGAATATAAAACCATAGTATATTCGCCTGGAACTGGATCATAAACACATTCGTTAAGGGCTTGCCTGATTTCTGTAACAGACTTATTACTTTTAGGAGTACGCTGTGATGCTTGAGCATGTAATTCGAGTGCTGATAAATGCTTGTGTGGCGGCGGGGTTTGAGGAGGACCTCCTCCTGCGGCCCCTAGACTAGAATCGTCGACTGACATTCTTCGTGCTTGCAGGGTCGGTAATTGTAACGTGGGCTGAACTTGTATGGCAGGCTGACCCGGGGGTACCGTAACAGGTACTCCGGTGTCTGGAGGAACATGAATTACCTGGTTTACAGGGACTGGCGGAGCGCGAACAGGATTGGCATATTCGGGGACTGTGTCGTCCAAATAGGACGAAATAAAAATATCAGCTGCGGTCGGTTTGTGACGTAGCTTGGTCGGAACTAATGGTGGCGGGAAATTACTGGATGCCTCTGGGGTCGCTTTTAGCAAGCCTTCGGCAAGGAGAGGATACATACCCTTAATAAGGGCATGCCTCTGTCTATCTGACTGTTCGGCTTTGACTTGTTCACCTATCTCGATTAATTCTTTTTCTTGGGCTCGTTCTTGGGATTCTCTACTTAACTCTGACTTTCTGACTTCCTTTTCCGTTCTTCTATGCGCTTCCTTACGCCATAACTCGATGGCATCTTTCTGTGACTGTCTGGCTTTCTTTTTCCATAATGCTTCTTCTACTCGCATGATACATTCGGCATCCCATGTACCCGATACGGGCCATCTATACTTTTCTTCTAACTGTTTGGTATACTCTACCCATAAATCTAGATACAATATGGCGCTTATGCCATGTTTCTGATACATAAAGTGACCTGGACTGTCCCTAGGCGGAACAGGAACTGCTGCTTCCAGCAGACCCTTTCTAGTTTTTAACTGACGTAACTTGGAAAAGAGCGGCATTCTAAACTTGAATCGGAACACAATACAATACACGAAAAACAATAACAATTGGGAAAACAATTCAGGCATATCACGACATTGAAAATACATTAAACAACATTATAAATAACAGTTCGAACAGAATACTACCTGAAGATACTGAAAACAGAAATAGAACAGAATTCTCGAGAACGGAACAGACTAGAGTTACTGGATGCACTGCTATAACAGTACGGAACATACCGGTCCCATAAAGGAACACATCAAGACCCGTATCCACCTAGGTGAACACTTCGTTTGTGAGCTTGGGTACCACCAACCCACGGACCAGGAGTCAATTTAGACTGACCCTGTCTAGACACTACCCCAGCAATGGTACTCACCGGGCAGCACGGAACGGAAGGCCTCGGACGGGACTGGACTACGACGACGAACTTCGGACTTCGGACTTCAATTACGGGTGGACCTCCGGATACCTCGGACCTTGGACTCTCGGCTTGGGCTCTGGTCGGGACTCGCCGCGTTCCTCCACCGTCTCGTTCGGATGCTGGACCGCCTCCTCCGTCTCCTCCGTGGGCCTGAGGGATACTTGAGCAGAAATATCTGCCACTGCGCAGAAGAGTTCCGTCACGACTGCAGAGGGTCAGGGGGTCGGCGTGGCTTCACCGACGCGTGGGGAAAGGGCAAGTCCCTATTCGGGCGCCATTATGTGGTAAATAAATAAATAATACCCTATTTTTTGGATGAATGAATGAATAACAGATAGCTCAATAAATAAGAGTCAAGATTCGAGGTAGTAGGAGTTTCTGCAGGTTTATTACAGAATAAGGACAGGATCAGGACAACCTGCATAGGAATAGGACAATAAGGCCCGGCAGGACAACTGGGGCCTAGCAGGGGAAAAGAGGCCCGGCAGCTGCCGGGGCTGGGTCTGGGATGAGCGCGCTAACATTTAATAATAAAACACAGGCATATATACATAGCGCAAACACATAGCATTACATTGCAGTAGGCGTAACAGTGGGTGGAGCAGAAGGCGTGACGTGTAACAGTCGCGAGAGATAACAGTAAAAAGAGGTGTAACTGGGAGTATACATAGACATGTGATGCGAACGTAACAGAATATGTCATGAATGGACGGAAACATTGGAGGGGGCTACCTAAGGAGCCGGGACCTCTAACCTAATGGTGCGCGAAAACTAGCAATGACGTATTACTAGGAGAAGCTGGGGGCTACGAACTCTGTGCTAGGAGTAGAGACTAGAGTCTAGAGGGTCGGAGCGACATGTACCTAAACCCTATCTGGTATCTAATGTTTAGGGAACATGTTGATATAAACTAGAAGTCATGAGGGGAGAGGCTGACCTGATTTCTAAGACTGGACCACGCATTATTCTACATGTAGTGCGTGAAGAATATTAAATGACCATTAAATACAGTATTCTTCTAACGTGGAGACGAGAAGGCTAGACAATGACGGAAACTATTGATGCAGTTCAGTAGCTTAGGAATGCAGAGGAGGAGGACTGAACTGATAGTAGGAACTATAACATACTTTTGGCAGACTCAGAGGCAGAGCCGGGGTGCACCGGGCACTGCGAAGCAGGAAGTAAGTGAAGGGTCGAGGATACAGGTGGGGGCTGTATCGCTCCTCAGCGAGGCTTTCAGGAGACAGGAGCTGAATCTGTGGTCCGGGCCCTTTTTAGGCCTGGAAACGGGGACTTTATAATTGAATAACGTGCACACTGAGAAACGTGGCAACATTACTTACATAGGCCTGATATTCGTAGTATTCACGAGGACTGGAAACTAACATACTAGAGGTGGACACAACTGTAATTGCGTCATTAATCGGACATGGGGAATAACATATGCATATTGATCATGCACACATAACATATGATGGATGAGGCGTAGGGACACAGAACATGGCAAAATTTACTTTTCCACAGTACCCCCCTCCAAAAGGGATCCTCCCAATTTGGGTTTTGTAGGATAACACTTGTGAAACTGTTTGACCAGTCTGGGTGCATGAACATTAGTGGAGGGTTCCCACGACCTCTCTTCTGGTCCATAGTCCTTCCACGCCACTAAATAATAGTTTGTTTCTAGCAATTTTTGAATCTAAAATTCTGCTGACCTCAAATTCCTCACCTGATTCAATGCTAACATAGGTTGGTTTGCCTTTTAATCTAACATTGGGAGGATTCCTTTTCAATAAAGATACATGAAAAGCCAGGTGTATTTTAAGACTTTTAGGAAGTTGTAATCGAACCACCACTGGGTTAATTTTCTTCTGCACCCTGAATGGTGCAATGAATCTAGGCTGTAATTTCCTGCAACCCTTGAGTCTAAGGTGTTTAGTGGACAACCATGCCTGATCTCCCACCTCTAAACTAGTTCCCACTCTTCTCTTTTTATCTGCTTTTCGCTTGTATGACAACTTTGCTTTAGCGAGGTTAACTTGAGCTTGTCGATAAGATTTTTTAATTTCAGCTATCCAATCGACCACAGTAGGGGTTTCCTGACCTATTTTACCTATCCTGAGATTAGGGTGTCGACCATAATTCAAATAGAACGGGGTGAACCCTGTAGAGGCATGGACTGCGTTATTATATGCAAACTCTGCAGACCACAACAGATCGGACCAGTCTCCTTCCTGCTCCAGCAAATATAATCTCAAGTATTGTTCCAATTCTTGATTCACACGCTCCGTTTGACCATCAGTCTCAGGATGGAAACTGGTCGAAAATCGAGTGTCTATACCCAGACTGTGCATATAACTTTTCCAAAACTTGGATATAAACTGAGCCCCTCTATCCGAGATGATAATTTGAGGAATTCCATGACTACGAACCACATGCTGATTAAACACTTTAACCAACTGAGGGGCTGTTGGAACTTTTTCTAATGGAACAAAGTGACTCATTTTGGAAAACGAGTCAACTAAGACCAAAATAGCGGTGTATCCATGACTGCAAGGATGGTCAACAATTAGATCTAAAGAGACAGTGTGCCAAGGGCCTGGGGCGTTTGGTAAAGGCTGCAATAGTCCCTGAGGGGCCTGTCTAGGTGTTTTCCCCTTAATACATGATTCACAGGTTGCGACATACTGTTCCACGCGAACCGCCATGTTAGGCCACCAAAAATGCCTTCGGAGCAAATCTAAAGTCTTTGTAGTGCCCTTGTGGCCCGCCAGTGTATCATCATGTCAACTTTCCAACGCCTTGTCTTGAAGTTCTAGTGTTGGAAGGAATAAGGCTTCTTCAAAATATGGCAAAGACTTTCTAATTGATTTCCGGTCATCATCCGCCGCCCACTTTTCTAGCTCCTGAAGGGAACAATGCTCTCGAATCACCTTGGCAAAATCCTCTAGACAGATCACTCCCACAATTTTCTCCAGTGGTACAATTGGTTCATCTAATGGAATTCTTTTATCCTCCGAAGTGTTCATTCGAGATAGAGCATCCGCCTTCCCGTTCTTCACTCCCGGCTTGTAGGTTATAACAAAATCAAATTCTGAAAAATACAGAGACCACCTCAGTTGACGAGGTGAAAGAGTTTTAGCAGACTTCAAGAATTGTAAATTCCTGTGATCAGTGTACACAGTGACTTTGTGTTTTGCTCCCAACAAATAATGACGCCAGTCTTGGAATGCTTCCTTTACAGCAAGCAGCTCCTTATCCGCAATTGTATAGTTGAACTCCGTCTCTGACAGTTTTCTTGAACGAAAAGCCACTGGGTGGAGCTGCCCAGTCAGCTTACCTCTTTGAGACAAAATTCCACCAGTAGCGAAATCAGAAGCATCAGTTTCCACAAAATACGCTTGCTCTGGGTCTGGATGCATCAAAACGGGAGCTGTAACAAAGGCTCTCTTTAGAAGTTGAAACGCGTCTTCTGCCTTCTCTGACCACTGAAAAATCTTCCCCTTTTTTAACAATTGAGTGATTGGATGAACCTTTGTGGAAAAATCAGGAATAAACCTTCTATAAAAATTGGCGAAACCAATGAAGCTTTGAATTTCCTTGATGTTTCTCTGAGTGAATAGCTTGTACCTTTGAAGGATCCATTGCTACACCATCAGCCGACAGTCTGAACCCTAAAAATTCCACCTGTGTCGCATGGAACGAACACTTCTCCAGCTTGACATACAATTGATTATACAACAACTTCTTCAAAATGGCTCGCACATGAGAGACATGGTTCTCGATGCAATCTGAAAAGATTAATATGTCATCGATGTAAACGACGGCCACTCGATCTAAAAACTCTCTCAGTACATCATTTACAAAGTGTTGAAATGCCGCGGGAGCATTGCTCAAACCAAACGGCATCACCTGATACTCGTAAAGACCATATTTAGTGCGAAACTCTGTCTTCCACTCATCCCCCTCAGAAACTCTTACCAGATGGTACGCGCCACGAAGGTCCAGCTTAGTATACACTTTTGCACCTTTCACTTGATCTAATAACTGAGAAATGAGTGGCAACGGGTACCGGTTCTTAATGGTCGCCGAGTTAAGGGCCCTATAGTCGATGCAAGTGCGCAGAGTGCCGTCCTTCTTAGGCCGAAAAAACAGGGGCGATGAGACAGGCGATTGTCATGGTTGTATGAATCCAATCTTCAAGAAATCTTCCAGATATTGTTTGAGGTACTGATTTTTGGCTTCCGTGAGAGCATAGATCGGGCTGCCCGGCAGCTTGGCGCCAGGTTCTAACTCAATCTTGCAGTCGTACTCCCGGTGCAGAGGAAGCTTCTCTGCGTTAACCTTATCAAAAACACTAGCCAAGTCCTGATATTCCTTAGGAATTTCACTTGTCATCAAAGCAAACACTTGATTATTGAGTTGGGCCAATTCCAAAGCTGGAGAACCCACGGTTTTCTGACTGCCGGTCAATTTACAGTTCCTTTGACAGTGCTCCGAATTCATCTCCACTGTACGTCTTTCCCAATCAATTTTTGGATTGTGCTCCGTTAACCATGGTAATCCCAAAATCAGTTGAAACTGCGGAGCATCTATTAAGTGTAATCTGAGAAATTCTCGATGATCTTGTAGTCCCACCAACTCCAACGTTTCCGTTTCCTCAGTGATGGGTCCTGACGTAAGATTGGTGCCATCCACAGCTTTTACCATTTCACAATGTTTTTTCTTGATGCCTTGAATACCCATCTCCTTGGCGTATTTTAGATCACAAAAATTTCCAGTTGCCCCAGAGTCAATCATGACGGATACTCCTTTGACCTCTTTGTTCCCAAACTTTACAGCAAACGACACAGTAAGATGTGGCGCAGCTGATTGGAGTGTGTTTATCAATTGTTGCATTTCTGGAGTTGAATCCACCGTCTTTCCCACCAGTACAACTCCTTCTACTGGTGGGTACTAAACCTGGCAATATTTGGCATCCACCGGCAACCCCAGAACACGGCCTAATCCCTGCTGATGAGGGGTAAATACCCCGAAACACGTGTCCAGGGATGGCGAAGATAGCAGAGAATCGAAAGAAGATGCATCGCGGAACACGAACTACACTTACCACAGTCCTTAGGGGCGATCCCGCTGGTGTGTGAGTAGTGTGCGACCCCACCCCCATTTGTAATGTTAAAGCTCCCTTGAGCAGTTTGCTGACGAGCCTGGGACCCGCACCTGCACGCCTGAGTGGTACTAAACCTGGCAATATTTGGCAGCCACCGGCAACCCCAGAACACTGCCTAATCCCTGCTGATGAGGGGTAAAAACCCCGAAACACGTGTCCAGGGATGGCGAAGATAGCAGAGAATCGAAAGAAGATGCATCGCGGAACACGAACTACACTTACCACAGTCCTTAGGGGCGATCCCGCTGGTGTGTGAGTAGTGTGCGACCCCACCCCCATTTGTAATGTTAAAGCTCCCTTGAGCAGTTGGGTGACGAGCCTGGGACCCCGCACCTGCACGCCTGAGTGGTACTAATCCTGGCAATTTTTGGCAGCCACCGGCAACCCCAGAACACGGCCTAATCCCAGCTGATGAGGGGTAAATACCCCGAAACACGTGTCCAGGGATGGCGAAGATAGCAGAGAATCGAAAGAGGATGCATCGCGGAACACGAACTACACTTACCACAGTCCTTAGGGGCGATCCCGCTGGTGTGTGAGTAGTGTGCGAGCCCACCCCCATTTGTAATACTGGTGGGATTTGTCTTTTAAACCAGGGCTGGTGATGAGTTTTTTAAGGTAGTCTTTCACAAAGTGGCCAGAGACTCCGCAATACAGACACAAGTTGTTGGCTCGCCTTTTCTCTTTCTCCTCCCTGGACAACGGACCTCTGATTGACCCAATTTGCATCGGTTCCTCTCCTGACCCGTTGTCCGTTTTGGAATTTTCTGATTTGACGCGGTCTAACCTAGGAAAATAAGTTCGAAAGTCCTTCTTCTTCTCAGACTTCCTTTCTAAAAGCCTGTGTTCAAGTTGTAACACTAAATCAATTAGTTCAGATATCTCTCGCGGTCTCCTTGGAATCTGCGCCAGAGCATCCTTCAACTCATCTCTTAAACCACGATAGAATATAGCAGAGCGTTTACTTTCTGGCCACTCGGTTTCGACAATTAACTTATTAAATTGTGCGATATATGCAATTAACTCCCGGTTGCCTTGCTTAAAATCCAATCATTCATTATCCGTGGCTTGTTCTGCGGTCCTTCTGTCAAAAATTCGTAAAAAAATCTTTTTTTAACACATCAAAGTTATAAAGGGCTGGGTCATCTCGAGCTATCAACGGCATTGACAATGCGGCCGCATCACCGCTCATGTAGGACAGCATGAACGCAACCTTCACCTTATCATCCTTAAATACCACAGGTCTGCACAAAAAGTGTAATGAGCACTGCGTCATACAAAAATATTGAAAAAACAGCTTTATATATACTGTACAATACATATATTGGCCTAACATCCCATGTTGTTACCTTTCTATTTCCTCAGAGCGGGGCCTCTTATTGTCCTGAGCGAGTGCCAGGCGAGGCGAGGCCTTTCCCCATAAACTTTTTGGGTGAGTTTTTCTTTCACAATATTTGCCCCACATGGGATGTTAGGCCAATATATATATTGTACAGTATATACAAAGCTGTTTTTTCAATATTTTTGTATGCATGTCTCGTGTCTGTCTCTTTTATTTTAATACAGGTGAGAATCCATTGACCTACCAGATGAGACACGGTAGGCACCCATAGGGTGGTTTTTCTATCAAGTGATTGTCAACTTGTATAGTTATTGTTGCAGTAGTATCCCATATCATAGGTCCTGAAGAAAGCCTTCCCAGGCTGAAACATGTCGACCAAATCCATCTGATTGATAGTAATATTTGCTTTTATACTATCCACATACTGTTGCTTTTAACATTACCTCTGTGATGAACCCTCTAATAAAGTATTGTGCCTTGGCATCACACTAGGTAATTTTAACTCGCTTCCTTTTTTCACTTTGTTTCACTGCAACCTCCCATTCAGCCATGTTATACGTACATTCTTTTCGCCACTGGAGGATCTGTTTTTAGGTCTCCTCACAATATCATCAGGTGAGAGACCTAACAGATACCAGTCCTTGTACAAAAAATCCCAGATGACGATATTCCGCCAAATGGTGGGCTGATGGGAGTATTTTCTGTCTTGTTCTCACACTTTACTTCCCTTTTGTGATCAGACACGTGTTCATGCATGCATTACTATTTGAATTTGACACACAATATTGAGCTTTTGTCTTTACTTGTGACTGAAATTAGCTACTGAAGTCTTTTTAACTAAGTCCAAAAAACACCTGAAAAACATATGCTCTTCACACCGTCACTGGAATGACTGTAGATATCGGTGCTCCCTCGTTACGCATGCGATACAGTAAACAGAAGATCAGTGCGGTGTTCAAGGAATTATCTATTCGCTTTTCGATTCTTAAAAACTAATTCTAGAATACCTCAGAACGCGGACTTCAATATACACGCATGCTTCATGGTGCGAAGTCAGTTGAAGTGCGCAGGTTAAAATTAATCAGCGGAGCTTATCGGTTCTGAGATCGCGCGACTACAGCCACTAGACCGCAGCCGCGAAACACCGATCCCTGGCTCTTTGGCATCCATGTTGCGCAGAGTCAAGTAACCAGTGAATACATTGTCTGAACATGAGGTTGGAGACTATATGATTCCTCCTCCAGCGCAAATACTTCCTCACATAATATCGACCTTTGTGAAGCTTTCCAGGCACCCTACTAGTCACAGAACTCACGATCCTGACAGAGGCGCTACGCCTGGCTGAGAACCTCTGGCTTCTCTTGGGATGTCCAATCTACACTTTTGGATATGCCCTTTGATGACCGTCGCCTTTTTGGTGACCAGGCGGACAACACATTCGAGTGTTTCAAGGACTCTAGGGCTACGGCCAGATCCTTGGGCCTAGCGGAAACTTTTGCCCCTTTTCTGGCTACGGAAGGGGTGCCCCACTGCGTTCCACCCCGAGCCACCGGGCTGCACAAGCTACCCAGACTCTGCGTGGCCGGGGGACCCAGCATCGTGGGTATAGGGGCCAGCGGGCGGACCAGTCCACCAAAGGCCCCCCTCCCTGCGGCAGCCTCCAAACCTTCCTAGTCCGACCTTTCAAGGCCACCAGTTGCCAGTGGGTGGCAGGATCTGCTATTACCTCCCCCACTGGCACAACATCACGTCAGACAGGTGGGATTTGCAGATAGTCCGAAGGGGCTACTCCCTCCCCTTTGAGACTACCCCTCCCTCCATGCCACCAACACTCCATCGCATACTAGAGGATCATTTGGCCCTTCAGCACCACTAATGTACGGCTCTCTTGGTCCCTGTGCCAGAAGTAGGTCGTCTACAAGGGATTTGTTTGATCACTATCATTCACATTACTTGTTGAAACCTTAATCCGTGAGATTGTCATACATGAACTATCTTGCAGGTGTCCACAGGGCAACACTTATGAATCTCTTGGAGCAAAAGTAACACACGGAAGAGCTTATTTATATAGAAAATATATATTCTGTATTTAATTGCTGGATTGCAAATTAATCAGTGTGCTGAAGAAGATCAAGCGCGGCCGGGCCCATGTTATTCTTTTGGCTCTGGACTGGACACGAAGATTCTGGCACTGCCTCTTTGGGACGATCTTCTGTTACAGCAGCAGGGGACGGTCCTCCACCCGAACCTGTCCAGTCTCCACCTGCTTGCGTGGAGAGTGAGCGGCGACAGTTAAGAGATTTCGACCTTCCTCCCGAAGTCTGTAAAGTCCTCTTAGCAGCCAGACATCCCTCCAATAAAACAGTATACGCGTGTAGATGGAATAAATTGTGGCATGGTGCACAGCAAAGGCTGTGGATCCCCTTTCTGCCCTTCTTTTAAATGTTCTCCTCTTCATTCTGTCTTTGGCGCAGCAGGGCTCTGCTCTGGACACTCTTAAAGGCTATCTTTCGGCCATTTCTGCCATTGTTCGCCTTCCTTATAAGCCTTCTCTTTTTAAATCCCCTATTGTTAACAGATTTCTGAAGGGCATTACTCATCTCTTTCCTCCTTTTCCTTTTGTACTGCCAAAGTGGGATTTAAATCTTGTCCTCACTTAACTTATGTGTGCTCCCTTTGAGCCGCTACATAATTGTCCTCTTCGTCTCCTTACTTTGAAGACTGTTTTCTTGCTTGCCATCACCTCTGCTCACAGGGTGAGTGAGCTTCAAGACTGATCTTCCAGACCACCCTTTCTTGCTGCCCATCCGGACAAAGCAGTCCTCCGTACTAGGCCCTCTTTCCTGCCCAAAGTAGTTACCTCCTTCCGCATAGGTCATACCATCACATTGCCCATCTTCGTCCCGCCTCCGCACCCTTCCAAAGAGGAGAGATTCCACTGTCTGGACCTAAAACATGCGCTGTCCTTCTACCTTGACCGCATTAAAGACTTCCGGATGGACAATTAGCTCTTCGTGGTTTATGTGGGCACCAAGAAAGGTCAGGCAGGACTCAAATGTACCAACTCTCGATGGGTCGTCCTATTCATCTGAAAGAAACAGGTTAGTTTTAGATTCCTTACCTTAGAATATCCCCAGGCGTCAGACTGGATCCGGAAATTTTTGCGTAGCCGTACCCTTGCGCGTCGTCGGTAGGAGTCGTCTGCGGGTCCGTCGTGGGAGCCGTGATGACGTCGTCGGAGTACTTAGACTCTGCCTCCGCGCGCTGACGTCAGTTCTTCATTTTTCCGCGCCAGCAGCGCAGATCCGGAAAAAGTGGTACCTTAGTAATTTTTTGACTAAACTTTTTATGATCCCTTTTGATCATTTTTTGAGTCTTTGACTCTGAACGGTGCCGGTAGGGATGCCAGGTTTTAAGCCCTGTGAGGACTGCGACCGACTGATGTTGGTCACCGACCCTTACCGCTGGTGCCTCCACGGTCTCGGCGTCAACCGTGACGACAATACCTGCTCCAACTGCTGGGCCCTGACTTCGAAAGCTAGAAGGGAGCGGTCCCGCAAGTGACTCGAGCTCCGGCAGTCGGCCCTGCGCCGCGAGATGTCCCGGTCCGGACGGAGGTCGAGGGACCGGTCGCGGGGTCGGAGCCATCATAGCTCCGGGAGTCGACATCACTCCTCAGGTTCGAAGTCGTCAGGTAAGCACAAGAAGTCGAAGAGACGTCATCACTCTTCCGACTCCCCCCGACGCTCGCGTGACGCGGCCGGGGGTTCGGGTGACACCGCCCACGCGGCTACGTCGGAGTCGCAGGCGTCGTGTCCTGCCCCATACCCTCTGGTCCCTGGGCAGCATGCGACGCCGGAGGAGATCGAGCGTTTCCTCATGGCTATGAGGTCCCTCACTCCTCTGGCGGGTGCCTCCGGGCCCAGCGGACCTGTCTGGGGGCCCTAGCGGGTCGGGTGCTTCGGCGCCGGGGGGTGCTTCGGCCCCGACGCCGCAGGGTCCCGCTGGATCCGCTTCTGGATCCGGGTCGTCGCCGGTTGACCTGACGACCTCACCGGCGCCGGTCCCTCAGGTGTCACCTCCGGCGCCGTCTTCGGGCGGCGCCGTCCCCGATGCCTCCCTCGATCCGGTTCCGGCGCCGCTCTCGACGCCGTATAGGGAGTTTTACTTCAATGAACCGGTCCCATCAATTGACAACCCTGAGTATCAGGAGATGGGTGATGAGGAGTGTTGGCCAAGGCCTTGGGCCTTGAGCTCCCCGTCGCGGCCGTGAGGACTAACCTCCTCACTGAGGTCCTTAAACCGCAGTCAAGCTCGTCTGAGCCTCTGCTGCCGTTTAATGAGGCCTTGACCGACGTTCTTTTGGCCACTTGGTCCAGGCCTGCTACAGGTTCGCCTGTAGATAGTTACGTGGCCAGACGCCACCGCCCGGCCCCGGGCGACCCTTGTTTCCTGTCCACTCACCCCACCCCCGAGAGCCTGGTTATCCAGGCTTCAAATTCCCAGACCGCATTCCCGTCGGCTCCGCCTGACAGGGAATCCAAGAGGTATGAGCAATACGGCAAAAAGGTATTCTCCTCCCTGAGTCTGGGACTGCGGTCTTCCAACACCGCATGCCTCTTGGGCCACTACACCCACTCTCTGTGGGACACGGTCGCGGACGTGCTGCCAGAATGCCCGTTGGAGGTACGGGCTAAACTCGGCCAGGCCCTTTTGGAGGGCCGGGCTGCAGCACGGTATTCTATCCGGTGTGGCCTGGATACCACCGACTCACTGGGCAGAGCGATGGCAACGACGGTGGTGATTCGTCGCCACGCCTGGTTGAGGTCCGCCAACTTCTCGGCCGATGTCCAGAATACACTCATGGACATGCCGTTGGATGGCCGTCGCCTTTTTGGCGACAAGGCAGACCATGCGCTTGAGCACTTTAAGGACTCCAGGGCTACGGCCAGGTCCTTGGGCCTCTCGTCCCCGCGCCAGCAAATGGGTGCCTTTCGCTCCTTTCGTGGCCAAGGAAGAGGCGCCCCCACACGTGCTGCCAGCCACGCACCGCAGAGCCAACGCGGTGGCGGCCGTGGAAACTGCCGTGGCGGCAGTCGGGGACAACGGGGAGGCCAGTCCACACCTTCCCCCGCAGCATCCGCCTCAAAACTCTCCTAGTCCGTGCTTTCAGGCCCATGTGACGCCAGTGGGGGCCAGGGTTCGCCATCACCTCCTCCACTGGCGCACTGTCACATCGGACAGGTGGGTGCTGCAAATCGTCCGAAGGGGCTACTCCCTCCCCTTCGAGGCGACCCCTCCAGCCATGCCACTGCAATACCACCACGTATCGGGGGATCATTTACGACTTCTGCAGGAGGAAGTTACAGCCCTCTTGGCCAAGGGGGCCATCGAGCGCGTTCCTGGGCCAGACGTAGGGTGTGGTTGCTACTCTCACTACTTTCTGGTACCCAAGAAGGGCAAAGGGGTCTACGCCCTATCTTGGATCTACGAAACGTCAACGGCTTCCTCCGGAAGGAGAAGTTCAAAATGCTGACGCTGGCTCAGGTCTTGGCTGCTCTGGACCCAGGAGACTGGATGATAGCGTTGGACTTGCAGGACGCTTATTTCCACATCCCTGTCCTGCCGGCCCACCGGTGCTACCTGCGGTTCACGGTTGGCCACGAGCACTTTCAGTTTACCGTGCTCCCCTTCGGCCTTACCAGCACCCCACGGGTGTTCACAAAGGTGATGGCGGTGGTCGCAGCTCATCTGCGCAGGTTAGGGGTTTCAGTCTTCCCCCACCTCGACGACTGGTTGTTGAAGGCGGGCTCGCCCCAGACAGTAGTCAGCCACCTCCAGACGACGGCAGACCTCCTGCACCAGCTGGGGTTTTCCATCAATATGCCCAAGTCACACCTGTGCCCCTCTCAGAAGCTCCTCATCATCGGAGCGGTTCTCGACTCGGCGCAGTTTCGGGTTTATCCTCCCGAACAGCGGGTTCGGGATATTCAGGCTCTGATTCCACTCTTTCAGCCTTTATCCCGGGTCTCGGTCAGGTTGACGCTGCAGCTTCTGGGGCTGATGGCCTCCTGCATCCTTCTGGTGCATCACGCCCGGTGGCGGATGCAGGCTCTGCAGTGGGACCTGAAGTTTCAGTGGACCCAGTATCCGGGCAACCTATCCGACCATGTCCTGATCTCGGAACAGCCAACAAAAGGAGGTTTAGGGTCCTATCCCTGACCAGCCTGGACCTCAACAATCGCTAAACAGAACAAAGTGGCTAGTCCGGTTCACTTTATAACAGATTTAAACCCCACCCAGCCAATCTGTGCTACGTGGGACACAATTCATTTAGAAATTATTTATTTTTCCTTTTTTGTTATTGGTTTCCTTGATTTCACATATGACATGCAAGGCACAATTGTCAAGCAGTTGAGTCGACAAACAGACATAGGTGTGCACAATATATACAAGTGACAAATTAATACCAGTGACAAGGTAAATCACAAATGATACTCAAAATTTCGAAACACCAAAGACCAAGTTACTACATACAATACATATTCAAACAATACAACACATTTCATAAAACAACATAGTCCTTCGAATTGTGTACCAATGGATAGGCGGAAACAGACAAATAATTCGGACTGCCTGCCTATCCACAAAGACCTGTGAAAAGGTATTTTTAAGGATTGGACAGCAAGGGCAGCAAGGGCAGGAGGGCACTGCGAGACAGCTGCAGTGGTGGTTCACAGACCGCGATTGGGTCAGCAGCTAATCCCTCTCCCTTCCCCAACCAGAGCACGTAGTTGTGACGGACGCGTCCCTCCAGGGCTGGGGAGGCCACATGGGAGAGGCGGAGATCAGAGGCCTCTGGTCTCCGGCGGAGTCCCGGCTCCATATCAACCTTTTGGAGCTGCGGGCGATTCGTCTAGCACTGAAGGCATTCCTCCCCTCTGTCCGGGGGAGTGTAGTGCAGGTGTTCACGAACAACACCACCGCCATGTGGTACTGCAACAAACAGGGCAGGGTGGGGTCGTGGACCCTCTGCCAGGAGGCTCTGAGCCTCTGGCAGTGGCTGGAACATCAGGGCGTGACCCTGGTGGTTCAACACCTGGCAGGTTCTCTGAACGCCAGGGCGGACTAGCTCAGCCGTCGGTGCATGATGGATCACGAATGGCGTCTGCACTCTGATGTGGCTTTCAGCAGTGGGGAGAGCCTTGGTTAGATCTGTTCGCCACCTAAGAGAACGCGCAATGTCATCAGTTCTGCGCGTTGGAATTTCCAAGGCGGCACTCGCTCGGAGACGCTTTCCGTCGCGAGTGGAGTTGCGGTCTGTTGTATGCCTTTCCGCTTATACCACTTCTGCCCAGAGTGCTGAAGAAGATCAAAAGCGACCGGGCCCAAGTAAGCCTTGTGGCTCCGGACTGGGCACGAAGTTACTGGTATACAGAGCTACTTAGTATGTCAGTCGATCCCCCGGTTCGTCTGCCTCTTCAGGAGGACCTTCTGTCGCAGCAGCAGGGGACGGTCCTCCACCCAAACCTGTCCAGTCTCCACCTCCATGCTTGGAGATTGAGCGGCGACAGTTGAGGCCATTTGACTTGCCTCCTGAAGTCTGTAATGTCATTCTGGCAGCCAGGCGTCCCTCCACAAAGTCGGTGTACGCCTGCAGGTGGAACAAGTTTGTGGCATGGTGCACATCATAGGCTGTGGATCCTCTTTCTGCCCCTCTTTCGTAGGTTCTTCTCTTCCTTCTTTCTCTTGCCCAGCAGGGCTCTGCTCTGGGCACTATCAAGGGCTACCTTTCTGCCCTTTTAGCCTTTCTACGGCTGCCTGAACAACCTTCTTTGTTCAAGCCCCCTATTGTAACTCGTTTTCTGAAGGGCATCACACACATGTTCCCTCCTGTTCCGTTTGTGATGCCTCAGTGGGACTTGAACCTTGTTCTTACCTTTCTGATGTGCGCTCCCTTTGAGCCACTTCACAACTGTCCTCTCCGCCTTCTTACTCTGAAGACTGATTTCCTGGTTGCCGTCACCTCTGCCAGGAGAGTGAGTGAGCTCCAGGCTCTATTGTCCAAATCCCCTTTCCTTTCTGTCCATCCGGACAAGGTTGTGTTGTGGACTAGACCATCTTTCCTGCCCAAGGTTGTCACGGCCTTCCATATCGGGCAGTCTATCACCTTGCCCACCTTCTTTCCGCCACCGCATCCCTCTAAAGAGGAAGAGCAGCTCCACCGTCTGGACCCAAAACGTGCGATTTCGTTCTATCTAGATCGCACACGCCAGTTCCGGGTGGATGACCAACTCTTTGTTGGTTGCGTGGGCGCTAAGAAGGGACGAGCGGTGCACAAGAGGACCATCTCTCGGTGGGTCGTCTTGTGTATCAAGGCATGTTAAACCTTGGCAAGGAAGGAGCCTCCTGTTGGGCTGAGAGCCCATTCCACTCGGGCCACGGCGGCTAGCACTTCCCTGGGCCGGGGAGTCCACTTGCAGGACATCTGTCAGGCAGCTGCGTGGGCATCGCTGCACACGTTTGCAAGACACTACTGCCTGGACAGCCAGGTCCGGAGGGATGGCTTCTTTGACCGTTCCGTCCTACAGGACTTTCTGGTGTGATTATTGGTTCGCAGACCCACCACCGGGGTTGGTATTGCTGGGGTATCTATTCTAAGGTAAGGAATCTAATACTAACCTGTTTCTTTCAGATGAACAAGTTACTTACCTTCGGTATCGATATATCTGTAAGAAACAGTAGTTAGTATTAGATTCCTTACCGCCCCACCCATCCTCCCCGTTCTGCGAACTGATATCTAGGATTAAGGTCATCCCCTTTCAGGGCCCTTGTTTCAATGGCACCAGTGTTGGTTTTTAACATGGCTCTGCGTTTCTGGCGCGGAAAAGCTGTGTCTAAGAACTGACGTCAGCGCGCGGAGGCGGCGTCTAAGTACTCCGACGACATCATCACGGCGCCCACGACGCCGACGACTGACGCGGAGCCGCAGACGACGCCTACCGACGCGCAAGGGTACTGCTACGCAAAAATCTCCAGATCCAGTCTGACGCCTGGGGATATTCTAAGGTAAGGAATCTAATACTTACTACTGTTTCCTACAGATATATCATTACAGAAGGTAAGTAACTTGTTCATTAAGGTCTGTTATTTTTTTTAGCTAAAAAGAAACCTCCAGTATAACTGTGCACCCACTCTACAAGGTCGATGGCAGATACCACTGTTTTAGGACGGGAGTTCCGCTGATTGACATATGCCAGGCAGCCACGTGAGCATCCCTGCACACGTTTACTAAGCATTACTGCCTGGAAAGGCAAGACCGGAGAGATGGCTTCTTTGGCCGTTCTGTTCGCCAGCACTTCCTGGTGTGAACTTAGTTCGCAGACCCACCTCTGGGTTGGAATTGCTGTGGTACCTATTCTGAGGTAAGGAATCTATTATAAGGTAAGGAATCTATAAGTAATTGTCTCTTTCGGTAACAATGTATCTATAAGAGACATATATTAGTTATAGATTCATTACTGCACCACCCATCCTCCCCGGTCTGCATACTGACTTCTAGGGATAGGGACTCCCTTGCCGGGCCCTTGTTCTGTGCACCATTGGTCAGTGTCTTGCATGGCTCTGCGCTTCTGGCGTGGAAAGTCGTCAACAGACGGCAGTACGCATGGGCGGCGTCTAAGTAGACAGCCCGACATCATCCCGGCGACCACGACGATAATTGCGGAGTTGACCGACGCCACCTACCGACGCGCAGGGGTACTGCTAAGAAAATATTTCTACGAATCCAGTCAGACGCCTGGGGGTAATTCTAAGGTAAGGAATCTATAACTAATATGTCTCTTACAGATACATTGTTACCGAAGGTAAGTAACTTGTTCGATGTGGACACAGGTGACAGCCTAAGCAAATAGAAAAGTGGCAGTGGTTTTTGAAAGCACAGCCAGCACCTCTGTCGTGTTTGCGAAGTTAACAGCAATTATATGTTTACGGTGTGCTCAATGCAAATATCGTGAAACCCACAATATTATTCAATACGCAGTAGTAAAACTCCTCGCACAAAGCATATACAAAATAGAACGGATCGCAGAGCACTGCACGTCTAAGAGTTCAAACTCACTGACATACAGTCAGACAATTTATTTTCCAAACGTTTAACAATCAATATGACAGTCTTGATCATAGGTAGATCGTTTTAACAAATTCTATGGCAGGACCAGAGGCTTCTGATTATGCCTTCTTTCTCCGCTTTTATTTTCACAGCAGCGATATAACAACAAACCACATTTCCCATGAACACTTGGGAAAGCAAAAAGAAAGTCCAACAACAATAGTCCTTCTTCACTGACGGCATCCCAGCCAGCCCTGATAGTCCTTCTTCGGTCATTCCTCATCCTCTTTTTTTCACTGCTCAGCAGCAAGTTAAGTCGTTTTTCGTCATCTCCTTGGGTTTGGGGATTGTTTCTGTGCTATTTTTATAACGCTTGTGGGTGATTTCTATTTTCATTTCCAGATTCCCGGTAATCGGGGGACGCTGCTAGCGTGCCTGACGCGATTTGGTACCCATTTAGAGTATGGTGTGGTCCTCCTGCTGCCAGGGGGCGATCTTTCCTCTCGTTGGTAGGGCGAGTTTGGGAGCGCGAAATTCGGCTTTTTCAAGCTGGCGCTGCTCTCAGGAGGTTGTCTGTCCCCTGACATCCGGTTTACGCCCTTGGTGGGTCTTTATGTCATTTATTTTAACCCTGTACGCCCTCTGGGGTCTGTAGAGTGCTTCTTCATAAAACACCCTGTGGAGTCGCAATATGCCACCGTGTGTGTGGTGCGCAGGAACACTTCCGGGTGGTTTTGCCCTAGAATACGGAAGGGCTGGTGTGTCCCTGGGGCTCTGCCCGGTCATTGTGTTCCTTTGGCCACCTACATTCACCTGGGCTCCCTCCCAGCTCCATAATCTGTGCCTCGTTAGTCATATACACTGATTCCTTGTGCTACTGCACGCAGACTGCCTGGCGCTCCCATATCCTGCGGAGCCTACGGTAACTCAGCATGCAGGGGATGAGCAGGATCATTACCAGGAGGAGGATCCAATGAGTTACCTCCCCTGGGATGATATTTTTTACCAGGCGATAGATGACCAAAAAGCCTTTTGTTGAAGGGGTTGATGTGGCGGCCTTTGCGCGTTTGACGAGCGCTTTTATGGCTCCGCAGCCTGCCCCTCCTGACCCACCTGTCCCTGCAGAGGGGCCCCGCCATCTCCCAGACCTATAACTCCAGACACCGTTGATGATGGAGACTCCCCAGATACTGATGAGAAAGCATGCTCATCTTGGTCCTGGGCCCCGGTTCCCGGACCTTCGGGTATGATAGATCCTGATGATATTGTCCACCCGAGGTACTCATGTTGGGTTCCTGGGGATAAGGTGGCCCAGTATGTGGCGGCGCGTCTTCGTGTGTGGTTCAGTGTCTCCGTGCTTACGAAGAAATGACGGATAAGTCTCGCCCTCCGGGCGAAAGGCAACTGCTAATTGCGCTACGCAAGCCGTACAAGGCAGTTTCTCCCCTGACTATCGCCAGTTAGGTGATACTGGAGGCTGGTATAGACGCAAAGCAGTTTGGTGCTCATTCAGCAAGGGATGCGATGGCTTCTAAAGCTTTTGCCCTAGGGGTACTCTGCCTTCAGGATTGTCAAGGCCTGCCATAGGAGAGACTTATAGGTTTATATGCGTCTGTATTTAAAGGTAGATATAGGTAGCCTATATCTTAGTAAGGGGCGCAAGCACCACCTTACCCAGGCTGCAGTAGCAGACCTGTGGTGCCATTTTGGAAGGCTTCCCAGGGGTGGCATATTACACGCTTCAGCCCCTGGTAGGCCTCTGGGGTACCTATGCCTTAGCACCTAAGGTACCATATACTAGGGACTCACAAGGGTAACCCAGTAACCAATCTGGAGTGTACCTAAAGTACATGCATTCAATTTAGAGAGGAAGCAGCTAGGCTGGGGTCCTGGTTAGCAGGGCCCCAGCCAGACTAAAGTTGACAAATCAGTGAAACACCAGCAAAAAGTGGGGGTAACCATAGTAAGCAGTTCCTACTCTCCTACTTTCACCTCCTCCCGGACAGGCCTTAGTGTTTTGGGCTGTGGTGGGGGCACTTGCTAGCGCCACCAGACTGCTTTGAAGGGCCCTCCTTGAATGCACCAGTTTGAGCCAGTTCAGGTACCCTTGGTTCTCGCTATGGCGCAAAATTGGACAAAGAACAGGGGAGTATCCTCTGCTCTGTCCAGCCCCTCCTCTGGGAAGGCCCCCCAAGTCGCTCTAAACCTTTGCTTATGGTATTTAAGGGCTCCTCTGTAGGTGGGTCCTCAGATTATTCTTGGGGCCAGACTCAACGCTGAAACTATTTCACTCTACAATTGTCTGCACACTTGGACTTATTTGGACTTCAACTCGAACCGAGACTGCACCAAGGAAGACTCCTGGTCTCTCTGTTCTTTAAGTCTTCTGCTTTCTCTGTGCTTCATCCAGGTTCTCTAAAAGACCTGTGGGTATCAAGAATACCCAAAGAAATCATCCTTGAAGGAGTCGCACCCCTGCATCTGCATGCACCACAACAAAGCTAACCCGTCTGCTGCTCCTGAAGTCCCACGGACCAGCAACAGATGAGGTGGTTCTTTGGCTCCCTAGAGGCCCGAACGATGTTCCCAGCAATTTGGAGGACAGTATCTCTCGTTACGGCTGCTTGGACCAAACCCCTGTGCACTGCATCAGCTTGCCTTTGCTAAGGCTTGTTGGCTCTGCACTCCAGAAATCTAAGGGGCTACAAGAAACTCCAGCACCTCACTTCCTGAAGAACAGAGTCCTCCCTGCATCATGTGCCTCCGACTTTGGTGAGCTGCTTTCGGTCCTCTTGCGACTGCTGTCCCTCTGCCCTCTGGGTCCTCTCGAGGGTCTTCCTTTGCTTCAGTGGGCTCCTTGGCTTGCTATGGGCCTGCTCTGACTCCCCTTCACTTGGTAAGTCCCTTGGACCTTGCTGATCTTAACGGTTGCTCCTTTCCGTTCTCCATGCCAGTTGCAGCTACCAAGGCTTGTTGGTGCTCTCGCCAGATACCAAGCACCTAGTCACGGACATCGGTTGTGGACAGTTCGTGCACAGCTCCTGGTCTTCCTCAGTGTCGCCTGGTCCTCACAGCTGCAGCAACAAGGTAACCGCTGTCTCTTCTAAGACTCTCGACATCTGTGGGCCTTGTGCTTCCGTGCGTCCTGATCACCTCCGAGTGGCATAGACTCTGTCCCTTCCGCTTGCAGGTTCTTCACTACAAGAATCCTCCCTTGGATTTCACTGGACTCCTTCACAGTCTTTTCCAGAGGTATCTTCTTTGTAGTCTCCCATTGTCGTCAAAAGCAGGGTCTGGCGTCACTTTACCCCTATACACCCGGACTTCCTTGGTGCACAAAACCTGGTTCCTGGGGCATCCACGAGTCGGGTGCCACTCTAACGGTCTGTCTTCCAAAGGGTTTCTTCTGGGTTCTTCTGGAAGGGTCCTTCCTATTTAAAACTGCATCGGCAACTTCTCCATTGACTTCCATCGGGCATGCGGCTATGTTTCCACTCTACACACAGCCTCCATGGGGTTCCTGGATGCTTACCTTGGTTGGTTCCTTATGTCCCCAGCTCATCTGAGTCTTCTGGTCCCAGTGCCCTTCTCCGTCGCAGTTCACATTCCACTTTCTTGATATATGATTTAGTCTCCCCCTGGGGACCGGTGTGTATTTGTGCTACTTACCCTATTATTTCAAAGCATTCTTGTGTATTGTGTTGATATCTCAGGATAGCAGATATACCAATGTGTTACTGATTATGTTGTGTAATAAATAGACTTGTTATTATATAAAAAATATGGTTCTAATGATTAAAGTTGGTAAAGCAAGCTGCTTTACACTCCAAGATAAGCCTGAAGGCTGCTTTTCACTGCTACCACTTTGAGAGCTTTCTATGGTTATCAAAATACCACTAAAATCACCAGAGGGGTTGTCTGAATTAGTGCAAAGTGCATCACTTGAATAAGTGTGCATCATATACTAAATCTTGCTCATTTTCTAGCATAACTGTGGGTAGCTCTGGCTCTGAGCAGCACGACTTAAACAAAGGAACAAGTGTAAAGCATTCAAACAGCACCAACAATTGGAGAAGTAATACAAGACCCTCAAGAAATACAACTCTGATTTATAACAAGATTTGGCAAAGACAATTGGTTTGGTGTTGCCCGCCAGCCTTCTACAATTCTTGTTTTGTAAAAGTGTTTGCAATACTTTATTGTTTGGGAATATGCTGAGTCTATAAAATGTTTGCTACAGGCAAACACGTTTTTGGGGTCTAAACAAACACACACATTACCCTAGTATTCCCAGGCACTGTAGGAATTGTGTGTGGATGAGTTCCTTGTGATAAGGCAAACTTGTAGTGAAGTCAGCCAGTGGCTGAACTAAGCTGAAGCATTTCCCCTTATTGCCTCCTGCAGTGGGTGGAAGAAAATGTAAGTGACACCAACCATTGACTAATGGATGAAATATGGCTGAAACCTCTATAAGTAATTATCATACACATAATTTTAATAAAATCATAAGGTCTTAGCTAACACAGGACTAAAAAAAGTAAATCCGCCTGGTATTGGATGCAAGCTCTTGCTTTTGAGAAAGAAAGAAATAAGATGGAAGGAAATAAATAATGAATCAAAGTTATTAGGAAGGCTAGAAAGAAGGCATTCAAGAAAGAAGGCAGATCAGAAAGAAAGAAGGAAGTTCAGAAAGTAAGAAGGGAGAAAATAAAGAAGGCAAGAATGAAAGAAGGCAGGCAAGAAAGATGATGAGAATGAAAGAAAAAGAGAGAAGGAAAGCCAAAATGAAGAAAAGGGAAAGAAAAAGACACAAAGAAGGCAAGTTTGAAAGAATGAAGGAAATAAGGAGAATAGTAAAAATAGGATAACTTAATACGGAACAGTTGCATATGGACACAATGCGGTATGCTGTTAAATAGCAGGAGCCAGAAAAACAAAACACTCCAAAAGGAATTTACAACAGTATTGCCAGGAAATGGACTCCAATAAAGATAGAATGTGTGCATGTGTTCACATCAGAAGCGTCCTGCTATCACATCAGCATCTAAATACAAAGGCAACACTAAAGTAATTATCAAAAACACTGGCACTGAAGGGAACTTGGCATGTCGTTTCCACAAAATGGTAAAACAAGGTTGTGTTGAGGACAAATGTTCACTTTTATTCTGAAAGTGCCAATAGACTTCAATCCACGAATTATTCAGCTTATTTTCCTATCAAACCTTTGTCTGCAGGGAGGTGTCTGAAATTCGTTTGGAGAAAAATTAGTGTTTCAGGTGATCAGCTCCGTTGGTCATGCGAACACAGAAGTCCTTTTCAATTAGTGAATTGTAAGATGGATCCCAGCTTGCATCAAAAGTTGCCGCTATAAAGCTAACTGACAGTTCTAGAGCGTTCGACCTCGAAGCTGGGTAACCGCGTTAGAGTCTCTGCAACGACGCTCAACATCCTGTGATTCTGGGCAAATCACTTAATCTCCCAGTGCGTAACAAAAATTAATGTGTCCATCTGTAAGGAAACCGGTGCTCATGTAAAGCGCTCTGATATCCGATGTCTCCGGTCAATTTTGCGCTATATAAAACTATCTAAAAAAAAAGCTAAAAAAGATGACTGGATGACTGTATAGATTGAACGCAATGGCAGCTTGAACTGCATGCTTTACTTACATACCATTGTATGAAACCAATAACGCTGCTACCTGACAAACATGCCAAATATAAATGGAGGAATACTTCTTGGATCTCCAGTCTAAAGTCCATTACCCTTTAACAGTGTCCTGTTTGCTGCTCAGCGAAGGTGGTATGGGCCAGTAATAAAAACTACAAAAAGTGGGCTTGATTGTTTACTTTCTATTCCTGCAACAAAGTGACCCATGTCCAGGTGATAAGTTTGCATGCAAGAATTACGCAGTCCATAAACGGTGATAAAACTATCTGTTCTCAGGGAATGCTGACAGGTGAAGTGGGCATCTCTTATTTCAACAAAAATCTCTAAATAAAAAAAAATGAAGATCCTTTACTTCCTCTGCAAAGCCTGGCAACAGTGCAAGAGAAAGCAGAGATGAGAAGATGTTGGAATTGTATAAAACTGCTCTGTACCCTCGGAAAATAGAGACTAGAATAAATCATGCAGGATGGGAGTTCGCTCGACCAAACACAGAGAAGCTTGGCCACTGATTAATTTAGTCCTGCCAAACGCTTTTGTTTCGGAGAAATTATTGTAAATGTTCATTTTTGTTTTGCTAAGTTGTACAGGTTTGTTTGCCTATTTCATAGTTTTGCATTTTAAAACATTATTTTATAAGTAAACTGAAATGGTTTGTTCTTGCCAGGTATTCTTCGTAGATTATGGAAATAGAACAAAGGTGAAAGTAGATATTTTAAGACACATCCCTTCTCATCTGCTACAGCTTCCCTTTCAGGTGAGTGAGTTAGTAGTTGTTCACATTACAGAGGAATCAACATTAAGACCTTGTTGTATTGCACCTTGTAGTATGATGTACATCTGTTACAGAGCACATTGTTTGCCTCCAAAGGGACATCATTGTGTAGGCAAAAGCATACTGCACACCAGTTAGCACAATTACTACACCACTGCTATGGGAATTGCTGGGGATTGTTACTGTTTTCAAATTTATGTTTTGTCATCCTTAAAACTGTCTTCCTCATTGCGATTACTTTCGTGCGCTTTCAGTGAACTGCAGGTGCTGTCAGTATAACCATCATATGCCACCTTCATTTCTTACAAGCTGGTTCTTTGACTTGGGCATCATCTTGTCAAAAAAGATGTTGCTTTTCCTTGTGGGGAAGTGCATCAGGAAATCTGTTTTCTGCTCTTCACCACATCCATCTAAGGAGAGGCTTCACTGTTTGGTGCACAGGAGGACACTTAACTCTTAGATTGATAGAACTAAATAGCACCTTTTGGATGACCAACATTTTGTGAGATCCTCAGGGGCTAAAAAGTTTAGGCCAGTCTAGAAATGGAGCTACTCAAGTTTCAATCAATCAATCAATAATTGCATTTGTATAGCGCACTACTCACCCGGAGGGTCTCAAGGCGCTTGAGGAGGGGGGGGGGGGGGTCCGCTACTGCTCGAACAGCCAGGTCTTGAGCTGCTTCCTGAATGCAAGGTGGTCTTGGGTCAGGCGGAGATGGGTCGGGAGGGAGTTCCAAGTCTTGGCGGCCAGGTAGGAGAAGGACCTTCCTCCTGTGGTGGCTCTTCGGATGCGGGGGACGGCGGCGAGGGCGTGGCTGGTCGATCGAAGCTGGCGTGTGGGAGTGTAGAAGTTGAGGCAGCTGTTGAGGTATCTTGGGCCTTGGTTGTGCAGGGCTTTGTGTGCGTGGGTGAGGAGCCGGAAGGTGATTCTTTTGTTGACCGGGAGCCAGTGCAGGTCTCTCAGGTGTCCGGAGATGTGGCTGTGTCGGGGGATGTCGAGGATGAGTCTTGCTGATGCATTCTGGATCCGTTGGAGTCTCTTCTGGAGTTTAGCGGTGGTTCCGGCGTAGAGGGAGTCCAGTCGGCTGGTGACGAGGGCCTGGGTGACCGTCTTCCTGGTCTCGGTGGGGATCCACCGGAAGATCTTACGTAGCATGCGTAGGATGTTGAAGCACGACGAGGAGACGGCGTTGACTTGTCTGGTCATGGAGAGGGAGGAGTCCAGGATGAAGCCCAGGTTGCGTGCGTGGTCAGTTGGTTTGGGTGCGCTGCCCAGGGCGGGGGGCCACCAGGTGTCGTCCCAGGCGGAGTTCAGTTTCACGCGGCTGTTCATCATCCACTCGGCTAAGGCTGTCATCCCTTCGTGCAGGTTGGCTCTGGCGGTGGCGGGGTCGTTGGTGAGGGAGAGGATCAGCTGGGTGTCGTCGGCGTAGGAGATGATGTTGAGGTTGTGTTGGCGTGCGATGGCCGCAAGGGGGCTCATGTAGACATTGAAGAGGGTGGGGCTGAGCGAGGAGCCTTGAGGAACGCCGCAGATGACTTTGGTGGCTTCTGATTTGAACGGGGGAGGCGGACTCTCTGTGTTCTTCCGGCGAGGAAGGAGATGATCCATTCCAGTGCCTTCTCTAGGATTCCGACGTTGCTGAGGCGCTGCACTAGGGTGCGGTGGCAGACAGTGTCGAATGCCGCGGAGAGGTCCAGGAGGATGAGGGCCGCAGTTTCCCCGTTGTCGAGCAGGGCTCGGATGTCATCGGTGGCTGCGATGAGGGCGGTCTCGGTGCTGTGGTTGGCCCGGAAGCCGGATTGTGAGAGGTCGAGGGATCCGTTCGTCTCGAGGAAGGCGGCCAGCTGCTTGTTGACGGTCTTCTCGATGACTTTGGCCGGGAGCGGGAGGAGCGAGATAGGGCGGTAGTTTTTGAGTTCGGTGGGGTCTGCTGATGGTTTCTTCAGTAGGGCGCTGAGTTCGGCGTGCGTCCAGCTCTCCGGGAAGGTCGCGGTGTCGAAGGAGTCGTTGATGATGACTCGTAGTGTGGTAAATAAATAATTAATTACCGGTACTATTTTTCTATGCATTAAATAAAACAGATAGCTCAATAAAATAAGAGGCAGGATCCGGGGTATCTGAGTTGAACAGGCTTTAATCAGGCACAAGGGAAGGGACAGGATTGAAACAGCCTGGCATGAAATGGAATGGCAGCTGCAACGTCTTATTAACAGTACATGATATATATAGTAAAACATTACAATTGCATTGAATACAGTAGGCGGAACAAGTGACAAACGAAAGATAAGAACATATGGGCGTGAAAAGAAGGCGTGCACAGGGCGTGCACGAAGACATGTGATGTAGACGTCGCAGAAGTGTCATGAAAATGGGTGGATACATGGAGGGGGCTACCTGGGCAGCTGGAACCTTTAACCTAGTGGTGCGCGCAAACGGGCTATGACGTGTACCTGGGGAGAACTGGGGGCTCTGACTTCTACACTAGAAGAGGAGACGAAAGTCTGCGGTGTCAGGACGACATGTACCTATAGCATATCTGGTATCTTGTGTTTTGGAGTACATGTTGATAGAATCTAAATGTCATCAGAGCAAAGGCTACTTGACACTAAGGCTGAGGCGTGCATATATTCTTCATGTATTGCGTGTGCTATGAATCTTCTATGGATATTAATACAGTAATTCACTTGCATGGAGACAGAAAGACTAGACTATAGCTGAAGATGTTTATGTGGTTCGTTAGCTTAGGAATGTGAAGACGGAGAGCTGAACTGATAACTGTAGGCATAACATATTCTTGGCAGGCAGGCAGAGCCAGGCCGGGCACCGCGCTGCGCGGCAGGAAGTAAGCGAAGGGTCAGGGATGCAGGTGGGGGCTGCATCGCTCCTCGGAGTGGTTCAGGAGACTGGAGCTTGAATCGGGTGTCCGGGCCCTCATGAGGCCTAGAAACGAGGACAATTCGATAAATTAACGTGCATAATGTAAAAGGGTGTCAACATAGGCCTAGAAGCCTAATTCACGTTGCTTTCACGGGGACTGGATAACTGACATACTAACGTTGAACACAACTATAATGGCGTCTTTAATTGGTCATAGGGGAATATATGCATATTAATCATGCACATATAACATAGGATGGGGAACACGTAGGCACACATGACAAGGCAAAATTCAATTTTCCTCATTCCCTCCTTGTGCCCTACGTTTCCATCAGGAAACATCAATATTCATGATACCATCTATCGTTTCATATAGCATCATTTGCTCGTCTCGAATCTTCTTGGAACGGGACTTTGGACTAGGAATACAGGATGTAGCACACAAGCCACAAATCGCAGGGCCACATTGTAAACAGAGACAGCAACTGAATATGATCATTACTGCTATACCCAGGAATGACAATACTTTCCATCCCCAGGCAGATATAATACTCCAGAGCCAACCGGACCATGTCCAGGTGCCTGGATTCTGGTGTAACTGATGGGCAATTTTATGAAGTCTGGTTATAGCTGAATAAACAGACGGTGCGTTATTAGGAATGAAAATGCAGCAACTAGATCCGATGACTCTACAAGCTCCGCCCCTATCGGCCAGTATGACGTCAAGGACGAGACGATTTTGAAGCACGACAAATCTCATAGCAGATTGTTCTTCAGTTAAGTTACCTAGAGCGGAAGTAGTCTCATTCACTACTGCTTCAAGGGTTCTGGTTAGCCTACGTATTAGCTTACTATTCTGGACAGGACCTATGAAGAAAAAGAAACCTTTATTGAAGTCTTGATACTGTTCTAAGGCAGTTTCAGTTTGATCAACAATTGGGGACTCGGTCTCCCTTCTATGTCTAATGTGTACTAGATGTGTATTTCTGTGATAATCGGATGGGGCTAGGAAAACTGGTGGCAGTAGGAAGGCAATGTAACATGTTCGATCCCAATCGAGGGGCAGACGTACATATGCGGTCTGACCACATACAAAATACGAATGACGTGAGGCTTTGAAAATAGATTTCCCACTGTCACTATACTCGACCATAGTTGTACAATCACTGTGTCCTAGATGTACTGAACCATTCTTTCTGACACATAATTCGCCTTTCACTGGTAGAACTGTAATAGCAGGCAAATCTGGAGTAGTCTCGGACTGAACATTCAAAACCATGAAATTCGAGGAATAATTACCTAAATCATATACTTCATTTTCTAGATCTAACCCTGTTCTATGGGAAAGACCTTCCTTGTCTGGGAAACATGTTCTATTCAGAAGGGACATATCGTTTGAGGATGACGTTAACGTGGACCATGCTCCACACGAACCATTGTGTGAAATCGGATAGGGAAAGAGTGGCAGAACTCCCTTCGGTGTCTGGTAAGGGGGGAGTCGACCACACACCCAACAATTAGTGGCATTGCTTGTCTGGTGTGAATAGTGTAACATTCGGATAAAAGTATTATTGCGCATGGCAAGACGATAGGATAACTCGTGAGGAGGCAGTTCACTAAAAGTGTGCTCTACTGTAACATTAGAGGAAAAATGTACATGTGAAACAGTAGGAGGAAAATATACATATAAAACATAACTTATGCCTGTAATCGTAAAACTCAGAAATAATAAAATTAAAAGAGTAACAATGCATCGACTTCGAAGATTCTTTCGATAACGTATTCTCTTAGAGTTTCGGCTAACTCTCTCACTATGTGGGTCTATCTCATACATGTCAGGAACCTGTCTAACCGCTTCACCCGAGAGGGACTTAGACAATTAAACTGGCTGACTTACTAGACCTTAATTTTTCTTTATACTCCTGCTGTGGAGTTTTCTCTAACAGGGGAAGTTTAGAGTCAGTATCTGGACAGTCCTTGAGAACGGGGCAGTCTTTGAAAAAAGTCTTTGGACGGAGTCCATGGAATCGTTTCACGTGACTGGAATGAATCCAGCCTTTTCTTCCTTCAATCTTGACGGCGGTCTTTGTGGTCATCAGGACAAGTTTTGGTTCTTTCCAGCGGGGCTCCAGCGGACTTGAACGATCAAAATTTCTAATCAGGACGAGGTCGCCTGGTATGACCTCGTGCGGTTTCACTTGAGTGTTGTCTGGAAAAGCAGCAGCGACCTGTGAACGACAAGAGAGTAGTGCAGACATCAAGGAAGCCAGGTAATCTGTCAGCATATTACTGTCAACATCAGTTATTTTACGTGGCCTAGGTGTACCCCACATGTTTGGGGGACGACCGAAAACTACCTCAAAAGGGGACAGACCTGAACGGGAGTGAGCGACCATTCTCATGTAAAAAAGGGCGACTGGTAGTGCTACCATCCAATCTACGCCTTTCTCTGCGCATACCTTGGCAATGCGGATCTTTAAAGTCTGATTATGTCTCTCAACGAGACCTGCTGCTTCGGGATGTCGTACACAGTGGAACTTCCACCGGTACCCTAACAGAAGGGATACTTGTTTCATGAGTTCAGATGAGAATGGCTGGCCGTTATCTGAATATACGACCCTAGGTAAACCATAGCGGTTGAAAAACTCACGAACCAACTGCCTAGCAGTGGTCGCGGCAGTGTAATCTGGAACTGGATATGCTTCTGTCCACCTGGACAAAGCGCATACAACTACGAGGACATACTTGAAACCTCGACATCGCTCCATCTGAATATAATCCATCTGGAGGACTTCAAAAGGGTGGTCAGGGGGATGGAATCCACCTTGTTCCACCGGGACACCTTTACCTGGATTGAACTGACAACAGATCATGCAGGTACGCACTTTCTGCTTGGCTGCTGCTCGTAAATGCTTGTTAAACCAGAGGTTCTGAATACTGTCTAACATGGCTTTTTCTCCTAAATGTGCTGGACTATGTGCGGTGTTAATAATGGCTTGAACCATAGAGTCGGGGAGAAACCATGTGGCTTTTCCCTTCGTCAACCATCCTTGATCTGTCTGGACCCCTCCTTGTTCAGACCATTTCTTGATTTCATCGGGAGTAGCATGTGACTGTATATCTAGTACGTCTTGTGTAGGGTCCTTAACTGTCATACAAGTCGCCTGAACTGGAACGTCTGTCTGTGTCGTGTTAACTGGAATGTCTGGAGTCTGAGCTGTAAGTTTGGCTGTTCGATCTGCCAGGTCGTTACCCTGGGAAATGATGTCAGTGACTTTCGTATGTGCCTTGCACTTCATGATAGCGATGGCTGTCGGTAAATGTATTGCATCTAACAGAGCTTGAATGAGGGGGCCATGCTGAATCTTGGTTCCATGAGAAGTCATGAAACCTCTCTCTTGCCAGAGTACTCCAAAGTCGTGAACGACTCCGAATGCATAACGTGAATCTGTGTATATGTTTACTTTCAGGTTCTTGGCTCGTATGCAGGCTTGGGTCAGAGCAACGAGCTCTGCTGCTTGAGCAGACAGGGTGTCAATACGATGTGTTTCTATAACTTCAGTTTCAGTAGTCACTGCATACGCGGCTACTAACTCTCCTGTACTTGTTCTCATACATGAACCATCCACATAAAGCGTCAGGTCGGGATCAGGTAATGCAATGTCTGTCAAGTCTTGTCTTGGCTTTGTCATGGTGTTAACAACTTCCACACAGTCATGTGTGACAGGATTTGAAGTAATCAAGGGTAACAGTGTAGCAGGATTTAAAATGTTGCAGCGTCTGATTTCTATGTGTGGCTGAAACAGTGTCAGTTCATATCCTGTTAAACGTGCAATTGTCAAGTGCTGAGTCTGTGTTCGGTTTAAAAGAACTTCCACGGAGTGTGGAACTTGTACTGTCAGGGAGTGTCCTAACACTATGGAATCACTCTGTCTGATAGCTAGTGCTGTGGCTGCAACTGACTTGAGGCACGCAGGCAAAGCCTGGGCTACCGGATCTAATGTGCTAGAGAAATAAGCACAGGGCTTGTATTGTCCTGCTTGATCTTGTGTGAGAACAGATAATGCAGTACCATCACGTTCAGTGACAAAAAGTGTAAAAGGCTTACTGTAGTTCGGTGTTGCTAGAACAGGCGCTTGGCATAAAGCTTTCTTTAACTCATTGAAAACAAGTGTATGTTCTTGGGTCCAAGGGAGGACAGTCAATGTGGCTGCCTCCTGTGTCGTTAACTGTATCAGTGGCTTGGCTAGATATGCGTACTGAGGAATCCATTGTCTGCAATAAGAAGTGAGGCCGATAAAAGCTCGTACCTCCTTCTGTGTCTTGGGCTGTGGAAGATGTGCTATTAACTGGATACGGTCTGGTGTCAACTGCCTACCCCTCTTGGACAGTAAGTGTCCAAGGTAGACCACTTGCTGGACACAGAATTGCAGTTTCGAAGGGGAGACCTTGTGCCCCATCTCGGCCAGGAAATACAAGACTGTAAGTGACGCACGTTCGCAGTCACGTTCAGAACGGGCTGTGATCAATAGATCATCGACATACTGGAGCAGGGCAGTGTCAGTTGGCATATGAATATTGTCTAGTTGTCTCTTAAGTGCTTGACTGTAAATACTAGGACTTTCTGTGAAACCTTGAGGAGCTCGTGTGAATTTATAGCTTCTTCCGTTTAAACAGAATCCGAAAAGAAACTGGCTGTCTGGATGAATGGGGACACTAAAGAATGCGTTCTTGAGATCAATAACAGTAAAGAACGTAGCTTCGGAATCAATGGCAGTCAATAGGGAAGAGATATCTGGAACCACTGGGTACTGGGGTATGATACATTTATTAAGTTCTCGAAGGTCAATCACTAATCGATAAACTGGAGGTGCATTGGGATCAGTACGTTTAAGAATCGGAATGATAGGAGAATTACATACATTGGAGTCAGTTTCTACAACTACTCCTTGAGCAATGAGCTCGTCAATAATTTTGGATAAGGCTGCTACAGCCTCAGGTGGCAATTTGTACTGTCGGATTCGTGGTAATACAACACCTTGCTTTAGAGTGACACGATAGGGTGTAATGTGCATACAACCTACATCAGTTGGACCTTGCGCCCATAAATGCTGTGGTACATTCAGTAATCTTGGATCAAAATCACGTAATACATAATGACCTTTAAAATCACGTAAAAACAATCTCACTCCTTCTGGGGAGCAACATATAACTGCTCCTAATTCTTTCAGTGTTTTGATACCTAGTAAGTTTTCTGGACATGATTTCGTAAGTAACAAGTCAGTAGTTCGGGACAATGGACCAACTTCTAGGGAAACTGGTTTCGATATTTCATTAACAATAGGCTTTCCTGAAAATCCAAGGGAAACATTTCTAGAGCCTGAGAGCGGAGCCCCTGGAACCTCGTCATGACTGATGGTAGTCCTACTTGCCCCTGTATCTATCAGAAACTTTCTGTCTTTCCCTAATACTTGACTGTGCACATTGATCTACAGGAATCTCGATGAGAGGCAAGCCAACCTCCCTCTCTAGGCTGTTTCATGAATACTGCTGATATTCTGGATAATCTGACTGTGCATACTGGTACATCTGTTGTGTAACGTGTTGTGTGGCAGCTATAGGCTGCGGTACTGTAACTGTCTGTTGTGCGTTCTGCGGTGGCTGAGAATTCTGCGGAACATGTTCTTGTCTAGGAGGAGGTGGTCTCTCTTTCGTTTTACCAGTAGCTATGTTGTGTTTCAGAACTGCACATTCGTTTATATAATGACCTGGCTGTTTACAGTAATTGCATGTCCCTTTAACGGGAGCTGCAGAATGACTAGTTTGACTCGGACCCCTCTTCTGACTGTCTTGTGGAACAGACTGTGCAACTAGTACTTTCATTTTCGTGTCTTTCATACGTCTTCTTTCGTGTTCTTGCTCTTCCCTGATTCTGTTCTGGTGGTACTGGAGCATCTGGAGCATTTGTGACGGAGTATTAGCTTGCCAGGTACTCTCGACTTTCAGTACTCGATTTTTAACTTGTGGTAAGGAATTCTCAACTAGTTTGGTAACAAAAAGATGTGGATACGATTCACTACTTGTTTTCAGACCGCTATTAATAATGAAACATTTCTCAAATCTAGAATAAAAATCACTAGTGTCTTCATCTTGTTTCTGTTTACAGGCTGAGATGGCATCCCAGTCTTCCTTTTTCGTGGCTAGTAATCTTGGCAAGACTTGTATTAACAACTCGGGCAATGCTTTTGCTTTTTCCCCAAGACCGGTACCTGGAACTCGTGTGTTATCTTCAGTCTCTAATGCGGTCCAATCTATCTTTTTCTCTCCCACCTCCCATTCTTTTTCTTTAAGTTTTTCATATATGCCCGCAGGCAACAAGACCTTTAACATTTTAATAATATCAGGATACGTGTATTCTCCCATACGGAGCATGTCCTTTAATTCACGGTGGAACCCTGCTGGATCTTTATCGTGACAGGGTATTAACTTTTTCATTTCTAAGAGTTCTATTTTCGTGATAGGGGTGTAAACAAATACTCGTTCTAGATCACCCCCCGCTCCTTTAACTGGATGTACTTCTCGCAACGGATTCTGTCTGTCTATGTAGAATGATTTTCTTACTGGGGGTGGAACAGGAACAAAATGTGGATTCAGGAACGTTCTGTATTTATGGCGTTGTTCTAAAACGACACTAATTAAATCAGTACCTAGACCTTTCCATCTGTTTAGGAGTAACTCGTTCAGAACATCATACAAAGGACCTGGATCAGAATGCTGATTCTCATACAGTGTAATGAGGTGCTGGATCATATACATACCCACCAGATGCTGCTCGGCTGGGGGCAGCTTCAGAAACGTTTGGGCCACTATTTCATCTGAAAACGTGGTAGAATCACTAGTCCATCGGACTGCTGATCGGGCTAGTTCTTGTTCATGCATGGTACTAAGCTCACTATAACCTATTCGTAATTTCAGAATTTTATCTGTAGCCTGGAATACTTGTTCAAGACAACACTGTTCTGGTACGGGAGGAGGAAAAGCTTTCTTGTAATCTAGACGTGAATGTCGGTCGGAAAGTCTAGTTCTACCTACATACGCTATTCTGGTTGGGTTCTCGCTGTCTATGTCTTCACTTGAAGAGTCATTCTCTTTCTCGGTTGCTCTTATTGCTTTCTCCTTCTCGTGTATACTTAGAATTTCTTTACGAATTTTCCTGTACATACTTTCTATACTACCTTGTGTCTTATGTTTTCCCTCGGCTACATTGTCACTCCATCTTGTCAGGGCTTTCATCTCGTCTTTGTTTTTATCAGGTTGATCTTGTTCTCTTATTAAACAGTTAATCAAGAACTGTAAAATCATACTTTGATTCTCGACTTTTCTATGTGCCATAGCTTCGTGAATACTTTCTGAATTCTCCCCTGTACGGATAAAACGATATATTCTGTCTAGATGTTCCTTCATATCGGGCAGGGTGGCCAAATAGTTGGCAACTCGTCGTAAACGTATGGAATATATTATCATGTGATCTTCGCCTGGAACTGAATCATATATGCAATCAGTAAGGTGTCGCTTGAGGTCTGCGTATGTAGTCACTTTTGGCGTGCGCTGTAACGCTGCGTCTCTCAGCGTCAGTCGTTTTACTTGAGGCGGGGTGGTAGGAGCACCTCCCCCCGCTCCTCCTGAACTAGAATCGTCAATTAATACTGAATGTGCTGGTAAGGTGACTGGCAAAACACGTGGTGTGGACTGGTCCGGGGGTACTGGCACATGGACAGGGTTCCCGGGACCAGTGACTGGAGGAACAGGAATTACATTATTAACAGGGTGCTGAGGTTGAGCAGGCGGAATAGGATTTGCATATTCTGGGACTGTATCGTCCAAATAGGACGACAGAAAAATTTCAGCTGCAGTCGGTTTATGACGTAGCTTAGTCGGGACCAAGGGTGGTGGTAAATTACAGGATGCTTCCGGGGTTGCCTTCGGCAAGCCCTCGGCAAGAAGAGGATACATACCTTTAATAAGGGCATTTCTCTGTCTGTCTGACTGTTCTGCTCTAACTCGTTCACCTTCTTCTAGAAGTTCCCTTTCTTGGGCTTTTTCTGAGGATTCCCTACTTAATTCTGCTTTTCTGAATTCCTTTTCGGATCTCCTATGCGATTCTTTACGCCATAATTCTATGGCATCTTTCTGGGACTGTCTGGCTTTCTTTTTCCATAATGCTTCTTCTACTCGCATGATGCACTCGGCATCCCATGTACCTGATACAGGCCATCTATATTTCTCTTCAAGATTCTTTGTATAATCCACCCATAAATCTAGATACAATATGGCATCTAAGCCATGCTTATGATACATGAAATGTCCAGGACTATCCCTAGGAGGGACAGGAACTGCTTCTTCGAGTAACCCTTTTCTAGTCTTTATCTGACGTAACTTTGAAAACAGAGGCATATTTGAGTCTTACTTGAACTTAGACTGGAACACAATACACAATAATCACAGTAATGAAATGGCAAACAAATCACTCATACCACGACATAGAAATACATTAATAACAGTTCGAACAGAATACTACCTGATACACTGAAAACATAATACTTGAATTTCTCGAGAACAGACTTACTAGAAATACTGGATGCACTGCTAAAACAGTACAGAAACTAGATGCACTGCTAAAACAGTACAGAACATACCGGTCTCATAAAGAGACACGTCATACCGTATCCACCTAGGTGAATACTTCGGACTGGATCTGTGTACCCAAACCCATCGGACCAGGGACAAACTAATGAACCTGTCTAGATACTTCCCCCGCAACGGTACTCACCGGGAAGCAGAAACTGAAGGCCTCGGACTGGACTGGACTGCTACGACGTCTGGTTACTGCTACGCATGCGCTTTGAGCTTCGGGCTTCGGTTACAGGTGGGCCTCCGGATACCTCGGACCTTGCTCTCTCGGCTTGGGCTCTGGTCGGGACAAACCGCATTCCTCACCGCCTCGTCTGGATGCCGGACCGCAGTCTCCGTCTCCTCCGTGGGCCTGAGGGAGACTTGATGAAGCAGAAATATCTGTACGTGCACGGTAGAGTTCCGTCACGGCTGTAGAAGGGTCAGGGGGCCTGCGTTACATCGCCGGCGCGTGGGGAAGGGGCTCGTCCCTATTCGGGCGCCATTAAGTGGTAAATAAATAATTAATTACCGGTACTATTTTTCTATGCATTAAATAAAACAGATAGCTCAATAAAATAAGAGGCAGGATCCGGGGTATCTGAGTTGAACAGGCTTTAATCGGGCACAAGGGAAGGGACAGGATTGGAACAGCCTGGCATGAAATGGAATGGCAGCTGCAACGTCTTATTAACAGTACATGATATATATAGTAAAACATTACAATTGCATTGAATACAGTAGGCGGAACAAGTGACAAACGAAAGATAAGAACATATGGGCGTGAAAAGAAGGCGTGCACAGGGCGTGCACGAAGACATGTGATGTAGACGTCGCAGAAGTGTCATGAAAATGGGTGGATACATGGAGGGGGCTACCTGGGCAGCTGGAACCTTTAACCTAGTGGTGCGCGCAAACGGGCTATGACGTGTACCTGGGGAGAACTGGGGGCTCTGACTTCTACACTAGAAGAGGAGACGAAAGTCTGCGGTGTCAGGACGACATGTACCTATAGCATATCTGGTATCTTGTGTTTTGGAGTACATGTTGATAGAATCTAAATGTCATCAGAGCAAAGGCTACTTGACACTAAGGCTGAGGCGTGCATATATTCTTCATGTATTGCGTGTGCTATGAATCTTCTTCTATGGATATTAATACAGTAATTCACTTGCATGGAGACAGAAAGACTAGACTATAGCTGAAGATGTTTATGTGGTTCGTTAGCTTAGGAATGTGAAGACGGAGAGCTGAACTGATAACTGTAGGCATAACATATTCTTGGCAGGCAGGCAGAGCCAGGCCGGGCACCGCGCTGCGCGGCAGGAAGTAAGCGAAGGGTCAGGGATGCAGGTGGGGGCTGCATCGCTCCTCGGAGTGGTTCAGGAGACTGGAGCTTGAATCGGGTGTCCGGGCCCTCATGAGGCCTAGAAACGAGGACAATTCGATGAATTAACGTGCATAATGTAAAAGGGTGTCAACATAGGCCTAGAAGCCTAATTCACGTTGCTTTCACGGGGACTGGATAACTGACATACTAACGTTGGACACAACTATAATGGCGTCTTTAATTGGTCATAGGGGAATATATGCATATTAATCATGCACATATAACATAGGATGGGGAACACGTAGGCACACATGACAAGGCAAAATTCAATTTTCCTCAGTAGGTGGGGTGCGATGTCGGCGTCATTTAAATGTTCTTTGTATACACATTTGCTATACTTTGGCCGAAAAGGAGCCTGCTGAGGGTATTAGCCCTATCATACTAGAGCCAAGACCACCACTATGCACTTGGGAGGGATGTTCTAGTACTGGACATGAGCCTGGCAGCTACATGGGTGTCCCTTCAGAGAGTCTCCATGAATTATTTCTTTAACTTTCACGTCTGTAGGGAGGGTGATTTTACCCACCCAGTCCTGTAGGATCCTGCAGGATTTATTGGTTTGAATTCACTACTCAAACTGTTGAGAGGTGCTATTTTTTAAAAGGTTAGGAATCTGCGATTAAAAATATCCATTAGGGGCAGGAGGAGCTTTGTTCGCATCCGAGATGGCCACGTGACCACAGGGCTCCCGAGACCCTCGCCGCCGCCCGCATTTATCCTGAATAATATCCTGATTCCGAAGATGGGTTATTGAAGGCGCAGCCCAGCTGGTGTACTAGCTGCTTTCAGGAATTGATTTGGACTTCGGGTTCCTGAGCTACGCCATCCTGCACTTTTGTGGCCTACCCCGTGGAGCTACCTGGGCCTTGCGTCGCGGCTGTACCCGGGCAGTAATTCAACAACACCGGCTAAAGGGGTCCAGATCACGGCCCGAATTAACTTTCGGTTTTGTTTTTGCTGCCTGGCGTTCCTCCTCACCGAGACAGACACTGGGCGCAGCTGGCTCCCGTGCTCATCACCTGGGCCTGGGGCCAGCGAGTGCTTGGCTGTGGAATTCCATTGGCTTTTATCCGCTTTTGGTGATCCCGTGGGTGAACTCTGAGGAGCCATTTGGACCAGATCTCAAGCGCCCCTCCGGGGCACCCAGCCCGCCATGACAGGCAAGCCCAAGGGTGACAAACAGAAAGTCAAGACCACCTTCCGAGGAGGTGCAACCCAAACGAATGTTATGGACCGTTACACTCATCCTAAAGGATCCCCCGGTGGCACACCGAAGGTTCGGGAAGAGGCGACTGACGACCCTACTGTGTCGGCGGATCTAACGTTACAAGACGTCATGGGCGCCATTGCTGGCATCAAGACATCTATTGGCCAGCAATACGAGGCCCTGGCCCTGAAGCTAGACACAGTGGCCATCGACGTTAATCTTATCAGAACGGATTTGGCGAAGACAAATGAGAAGGTCAAATCTCTAGATCTGAAGACCTCCAGCCTCACGACGGACATGTCTGACTTGCAAATGAGGTACGCAACTTGAGATCTGCCAACGATTTCTTTGCTCGTCATCTGGAGGATTTTGAGGGCCGTGCAAGGCGCAATAACGTGCGTATTATTGGGGTCCCGGAGAACTCTGGATCACTGTCCACTGATCTTCGTGTCGAGGACCTCATCCTCAATCACCTCACCCCCAAGGGACTGAGTAAATTCTTTGCGGTGGAACGCGCACACAGAGTGCCGGGAGGACAAGCGAAGCCAGGTTTCCCCCCGCGGCCGATCATCGCCAGAATTTTTAACTTCAGAGACCGGGACGCCATTTTGCGGGCTGTGCGGACGGGTGGTCCTACGCAGTTCGAAAACACCACAGTGAACTTTTATCCGGATTTTTCCCAGTCCGTCCAGAAGCAAAGAATGGGATTTCAGGGGGTGAAAAGGCGTCTCAGGGATATGGACTTGAAGTATGCGATGCTGTTCCCGGCCCGGCTGCGTGTGGAATATGAGGATCGGACACACTTTTTTGATCGCCCGGAGGGAGTGAGTGACTGGCTAGATACGTTGCCTGCCCGTCGCGATCGTGGGGAACAAACAGGTGGTGCTGAAGGGGGACTATTGGAACAAGAATGAACAATGGCGCCCGAGTCCCAGACAATGGACACAATGGACAACTGTGGCTTGCTGACTTCTGTGATCGTCTGCTTTCAAGTGCATCCCCGGAGACGGCGGGGAAAGAGCGACCCTTTCCTCCTCTGGGTTTCTTTGTGTAGATTAGTTTTTTGCTAGGGCGACAGGCACACTGCAAGTTGGGGTGGCTTTTGAGGCTATGCAGGGTGGGGGGAGTTGCGCTGGGGTATTGTTGGGGGAGGGGGGTAAGTGAGTTGGGAGTGTTTCATTTTCTCTCTTCTTCAAGGCAACGAACTGCTATGACTTTGGACTTTGGTGTGGTGCTCGTTATGAGGTGGGAGATCATCGTGGGTTCGGATGGGGGGGTAGGGGTTTGAAACTACTGTGCTGGAATGTGAATGGGTTGGGAGACTGGATAAAGAGGGGGGTGGTCTTGCAGATGTTGCGACGCCTTTCCCCTGATGTTGTGCTACTGCAAGAGACTCATTTGATTGGAAATGCTTGCTACGCTCTGAACAGGCGGGGATATCGTCTTGCTGCTCATTCTGGGTTCACCTCTAGTTCTAGAGGGGTGGGTATCTTGGTCAGGAATTCTCTTCCCCTGTAAATCGATGACATAGTTCTGGACGCTAGGGGGCGATATGTTGCACTCACAGGCAGGTGGGAGGGGAAAACTATCTCACTGATATCGGTATACGTCCCACCTGGCTTACAAACCACTACATTTGCAGACTTGCGACGAGTTATTTTGGGTCTCCCAGATGGTGTCCTGATACTGGGTGGTGATTTTAATTCAGTTGTCTCCGGGAGGGTGGATCGCTATCCCCACAGAGACCTCACGAGTGCACAATCTTGGTTGGGTGACTTTTTAGAAGCATTGGGGCTCGTGGATTGTTGGAGGTTGATGCATCCAGAACAGGCGCAGTACACTTTCCACTCAGGCGCACATGGTAGTCTTTCTAGATTGGATTATATCCTGATACCGGCGGCCCAGTCCTCATCAATTGGGGAGATTAGACATCTAGCTCGAGGTATATCGGACCACTCCCCTCTATGGTTTCAGATAAATATGAATATAGGCGCTGAAGGGAGGGTGGCCCCGATTAATCCATGGTATCTACATAACCCCAAAACCCATACTGAACTGATAAAGTCATTGGATTTGTACTTCGCCTGTTTCGCTGTGGGAAGCGTTTAAGACGGTCATCCGGGGACAAGCATTGTCGTTAATTGGGTGTGCTAAGAAAAGTAGAAATGAGGCAGTTGTCCGTCTTGAGACTGAAATTACTGAGTTGGAGAGTGCCTTGGAGCGGAATGTTACCCGAGACACGCTTCACGTCCTCAGTCTCAAGCAACTCGAATATAAGAATTTGGTTACCGACGCAGCTAAAATGATGAGTAGGGAACAGCAGGGACGATTGTATGATGTGGGCAATAAGGCGGGGAAATTGATTGCTTGGCTGGATAGAAAGGAGAGAGCAAGCCGTGTGATTCCAGTGATTGAGAGATCTGATGGTATGCGAGTGACCGACCCAGTTGACATTGTTGAATGCTTTGCTGATTATTTCCGAGAAGTTTATTCTCCGGTATCCGATAGGCCCGAGGAGGATTCTCATTTGTTGCTGAGGGATATCGCGTTGCCTTGTTTGTATGAGTCCGATAGGGACTGGTTGGATGCTGCACCCTCAATTGACGAGGTCGCTCTCGCAGTGCGCTCTATTCGCTCCGGAAAGGCTCTAGGCCCTAATGGTCTTCCCATTGAACTGTATAAGCTGCACCCTGACACGCTAGCGCCATATCTCCGAGATATGTTTTTAGCAACGCGGGAAACTGGCTCCCTTCCTCGTGATCAGCTTCTTGCGACCATTGTGGTGATCCATAAGGAGGGGAAGCCACGGGACCGCTGTGCGTCCTACAGGCCTATCTCGCTCCTAAATGCTGAGCCTAAGATTCTTGCTAAGCTGCTCGCAAACCGCCTGATAAAAGTAGTCAGTGAGCTGATCCATCCAGATCAGTCGGGCTTCATCCCAAATCGTAACACAGCCTTGAATTTGCGGCGCTTGCATGGTGATCTCGCGAGGGCGACGTCACTGCGTGAACCGGCCATCTTGGCGTCCCTGGATGCCACGATGGCCTTTGATACAATCGAATGGCCGTATCTTTGGGCTGCACTTGCAAAGTTTGGTTTTGGCGCTGGATTTATTAGTTGGGTGAAACTTCTGTATGCGACACCACTGGCACAGGTTGTGGTAAATGGCCGGGTCTCCGGGCCCTTTGTTCTTGGGAGAGGCACGCGGCAGGGTTGCCCTCTGTCTCCGCTTCTCTTTGCCCTCGCTTTGGAACCTCTCGCTGCCTGGCTACGGTGGGAGCCCTCGATGAGAGGTATACGCTGGACTCCGAACTTTGAGGACGGCATATCGCTATATGCGAACGATATTTTGCTGTACCTCACCTCGCCTCAAAAATGTATTGTTCGACGTGTTTAACTTGTTCCGGAAAAACTCTGGCCTCGTTATTAACTGGACCAAGTCTCATATACGTGCTCGCTGGTGACGTCCCCCTCCTGCTACGTGGATGTCCTATCCAGGTGTCGCAGTCTGGTTTTAAATATCTGGGAGTTTTTATATCATTGGACCCTGCGGTCCGCTGCGAGCGTAATCTACTTCCCCCGCTTCAGCGTTTACGATCGGACGTAGTGAGTTGGCGTAAATTACCGTTGTCTCCACTAGGGCGCGCGGCTCTCTTTAAAATGATGTCCTTACCGAGGTTTTTATATGCACTCCAGAATACATTTGATGTGATTCCGTCGAGGTACTTCCGAGAGGTAGAATCCTTACAGAGACAATTGATATGGGGCGGGCATTCGCGTATCGCTCTTCCAAAGTTAACGCTTCCCTGGTATGACGGCGGTATAGCACTTCCGGATATCGGGTGGTATTATTGGGCTTCCCAAGCTTGCTGCAATTAACCACGGGATGTATGGCCCAGCGTTGAATCCAGCGTTTGAAATGGATAGATGGCTGTTACCGGGGGGAAACTATAATAGGGCGCTCTATTCTGGATCCTCTCGCTTACAGCTTTCCGGTCCCACGGGGATCGCTGTACGAGTGTGGCATAGTGCGACCGCGGCTATGGGCTTGAGGGATCGATTGACCCGCGCGACTCCGCTTTACGCTTCTGCAAGACTGGGTTGCCTGTGGAGACCGAAAGGATCCGAGAAATGGGATAGGATTGGCATCAATAAAGTGCGTGCTCTCCGGGTTAAGGGCAGGATAAAGACTTTCGCAGAACTACAGGCGGAATACAAGCTAAGTGATAGGGAATTCTTCCGTTATGCTCAAGTCCGCCACGCGTTGAATTCGGTTTTCCCAGTGGGTAGCGACGTTCCGGAATCCTCCCCCCTCGAAGATCGTATATTAGATGGTCATGTGCCGGATAGCACTATTTCTTTGATCTACAAAAAGATGATCAATGATCGCTCGAGCTTGCTCGAGCACCTCAGGGCGACCTGGATTGCGGATGGTGTTGAATTAGACGACGAGGACTGGCAATCTCCTCTCCCAAGGAGGTCGCAATCCCAGCCCGTCTCCGCCTGGTCCAGCTTAAAATCCTTCATCGGATTTATGTTACCGGCCCCCGTCTGATCCGTATGGGCTATTCGACGGATGGCTTGTGTAGGCGTGGTTGTGGTCTGCTTGGTACCTTTCTCCACATAATTTGGGAATGTCCTGAGATTGTGCTTTTCTGGAACCGTATACATGAGGTGATGAATGAAGTAACAGGTGTTGTGATGTTGCCAGAGGCCCAACGATGTTTGCTGAATGTATGGGGGCCAAATGACTATGATGTGTCGCAGTTACGATGGACGACCCTTGGTAATATGATTGCTAAGAGAGACATTGCACAGCTTTGGGGGTCCCAAAGACCCCCACAGTGATGGCCTGGAAAGAGAACATGGACTGGTGCATGTTTAGAGAGAAGACTGTATATGTGGCGAGAGGCAGACCCAGAAAATGGGGGTAAATTTGGAATCAATGGAACTCGTACCGGGGAGATATATGTACGCCCCCTCTCACGGAGATCTCTAGTCCCCCCCAGTCTCCCTGACCCGACATTCCTGATGTGGTATAGCGTGTTTTGTTCTGATTTTGTGTTTCCTGCTTCCGGCCCCCTCATCTGTGTACAACAACTCCTGTATCATACTACTGTGTATCTCCCGTCCTCCTTGAGTACTCGCCCGATTGATGTACTACTGTTATATTGCCTTGTCTGTTTTTCTATGTTTCTTTATTATAATACAAAAGTTACACAAAAAAAAAATATCCATTAGGGGAACAAATTACCTTCTTTCAGTAATGTCCCTTCTGGTTGATACTGTATCAAACCACAGACTCTTTAATGCCTGCCTTCTCACCATTCTATGGAGTGTTCTTCTAGGTCTTAATAAGGTTCTATGTTTTTACATTCTGCACACTCAAAGGTTTCAATCTGTTTCTGATGCTGCTAGTCTAGCAGCATAGATCGCTTTGTTGTAAACTGTCTTCTGAAGAATACTTAAAACTGCATGTTCTCTATATGCCAGACTGGTTCCAGAAAACGTTTTCATGGCAGTGATCCCACGCACTACTCGGTGGCACCGTGTGGCTCTGAGTAGGCTTTGTTACTCCCTGACATTTGTACCCGGGCACATGGATTAGAGTTAAAATAGTCGATGGCACAAGACTGTCAAGGGAAATTCAGACAGAGTTAGGACTAAAGCAAGGTTGTGTACTAGCTCCTCACCTATTCAATCTTTTAATGGCAGATCTTTCTCCTAGATTAGAACAGGTTAATTCCCATCCACAATGCCTGGGTCCTCCATGCATAATACATCTTTCATATGCAGATGACGTAGTCTTGCTTAGCCTAAGAAGAGTTGGCCTTCAAAGAGCACTCAATGAACTAGGAGTCTTTGCTAAAGCTAACGCTCTTGAAATTAACATCACCGAAACAAAAACAATGTCCATCAGGAACCGGCACGGGCATCAATACCCAATCAAGCTTGGTGAGACAAGCTTAGAGGTAGTCAGCACTTATAAATATTTGAAACTGTATATAGACGATCATCTGAATTTCCAATTTCACAAACAATACCTCGACAAAAAAGGAAACTGTCTAATCTATGCGTTCTGCACAAAAAAAGACTATTGGCAATAGTGGCATATGCAAGCCTCAACTTAAATGGCAAAGATGCAAAATTACTAGATAATCTTCAAACGAAAACGTATAAAAAAGTATTTGACCTACCACAGAATGTATCCCTGGCGCAAGTGTGACTGGAATTCGGTCTTATGCAACAAGATATAGGGAGAAGATGTGCCACAATTAAAACATGGTACAAAATGTGGTTAGATCTATCTAACTTATTAAGCAACGCCTTGTGGCGTGCCCAGGAAGAAGATCCCCCATTCTTATTACGGCAATTATTATTTTTTTTAACGCCATTGGAGGAAAAAAACACAGCAGAACTTTGGGTTCATAACATTTCTTTCCCAGTTTTTTGCCTGCTGATACGCCACTCAATACTAGAAGGCAAATGCAAACTAGCCAATTGGTCCCATGACTGAATGGTTCTCCAATCCTATACAACAGCTAGACTGGCTGACTACAACAGCTAGACTGGCTGAATACTTAAACACAATGTTTTCTCTTCATCTGAAACAAAAGGTAACAAGCACTCTGTTTGGGTTGCTGCCAAGTTTGGTCTATCACTTAACATGGAAATCTGAAAGAAACACGTTGGTTATAGATTCCTTACCTTAGAATTACCCCAAAGCATCAGACTGGATCCGGAAAGTTTTTTCGTCAGCAGTACCTCTAAGCGTCATAAGGTGGCGTTGTTCGGCTCCGCGTCCGTCGTGGTGGTCGCTGGATGTTGTCACGGCAGCTACTTAGCCGCCGCCCTCAGGCGCTGACATCAGTACTTTATTTTTCTGCGCCAGCCAGCGCAGATCTGGGAAGAGCGGTACCTCAGTCATTGTTTTTACTACGTTTTCTCGATTTTTTTTTTTGTCAAAGTAGTGTTTCGAGTCTTTGACTCCGAACAGTTGCATGAGGGAGGCCTGCGGTTCCTGTAACCGGCTGATGTCGGTGTCGGATCCACACGCATGCGCCTCTTTTGCCTGGTGCGCGACCACAACCCAAAGTCGTGCTCCGACTGTCAGTTGTTGACTCTGAAGGCTTTGCGGGAGCAGTCCCGAAAGCTGCTTGAATGATGGCAGTCTGCTCCGTGCCGTTCAAGGTCCCGGACGAGAGGTAGGTCCAGGGACCAGTCTCAAACCCTTGCCATTCTGACAAATCATCGAAGTCTACGCACTCGGGGTCCGGTAAGTAGAAGCATAAGAAGTCGTCGAAGAAGCATCATTGCTCTTAGACTTCTCCTCGTGGGTCGGACGACCTGATGAGGCCCGTGGGTGGTGCCCCTCCCGTGGCTCCGCGCGCGAGCCCGTTGAGTCGACTTCGGGCTTCCCTCCCTTTCCGGGGCCTGGAGCGACTCCCGCCCAGCTTCATACGTTCTATGAGGTGATGCATGCCATCTTTGGGTGTACCGACCCCGTTGGCGCGCCTTAGGGGCCCGCGGACTCAGTTGAGGGGGTCAAGGTCTTTGCCGCCGGAGGCTTCAGCCCGATGCCGCAGGCCCGACTTGGATCCAGGCCTGGATCCAGATCGGCGCCGGTTGACCTCATTACACTTCTGCTGGTGCTGCTTCCTCCGGCACCACTACCGCGTTCGGCGCCTGTCGGCTCCCCGGCCAGCGTCGACCCCGGCCTCCATCCCGACATGGACACGGAGCCGGAACGGTGTCGGTTGACACGGGATCCGATGCCAATGGGTACTTTTGTCCCTGTGTTTCACGCTGGCCAATTTCAGCCTCTTTGGCAGCCAGAGGAAGGTGAGGAGGACTGGGAGGGGTCAGGTGACCCTTCAACTGACCAGCTAGAGACAGAGCAGGGCTGGAGAGAGGACCTGCGGGATGCCAGTGGTCTTAACTCTTCACCCTACCTTGGCATGTTGTCTCCTCCTACCGTGGCTATGGAGGTGGGAGCGCTATTCGCTGTGGTGTTGCGTAGGGCAGCCAAGGCTCTCAACCTTGAGTTTCCTACGGTGGCGGTCAGGACTAACCTCCTGACTCAGGTGCTGCAACTGGCAGCGAGCTCTTTGGAGCCCCTGCTGCCGTTTAATGAGATGGCTCTCACCGACATCCTTTTGGGCACGGGTCCAGGCCCAACACAGGGGCTCCCATGGACAGGATGATCGCCCAATGCCACCACCCGGCTCCGGTCGACCCCACTTTCCTCTCCCAACACCCCACCCCGGAGAGCTTGGTTGTCCAAGCCCCCACCTCCCAACATGCCTTCCCTACTGCTCCATCGAAAGGGGAATCCAAGAAACTGGACCACCTTGGCAAAAAAAAATTCTCTTCCGCCAACTTAGGACTGCGGTCCGTAAACACTGCATGTCTCTTGGGCCGTTAATTGCACTCTGTGTGGGATAAGGAGGCGCAAGTGCTGTCTCAGTGTCCGGAGGAGGACCGGGCTGTGCTCTCCTAGGCTGTTGCTGCCGGGAGAGATGCAGCGAAGTTTACGATCTGTTGCGGACTGGACACCGCGGACTCTCTGGGCAGGACCATTTCAATGTTGGTAGCGCTTCGTCGCTAGGCCTGGATGTGGTCCGCTGGCTTCCTAGGGGATGTCCAGAACATTCTGATAGACATGCCCTGTGATGGCTGTCACCTTTTTGGCAACAAAGCAGACAACGTCCTAGAGCGCTTCAAGTTCTCACGGGCTACGGCCAAGTTCTTGGGCCTCTCCTCCTGTCCGGCGCAGTCTTCTTTTTGCCCCTTAAGCGGCTACGGAAGGGGTGCCCGCCAAGTCCCACCCAGGGCTACAGGCTGCAGTAAGTTACCCAGTCTTCGTGCGGCCAGGGACGTGGAAACAACCGGCGAGGTTCTGGGGGCCAGAAGGCAGGCCCAGTCCACCCCTCTGCAGCAGCCTACAAACCCCCCTAGTCCGTCCTTTCAGGCCCATCAAACGCCAGTGATAGGCAAGATACACCTTCACTTCGGACAGGTGGGTTTTGCAGATATTCCGAAGGGGCTACTCCTTCCCCTTCAAGACTACCCCTCCAGCAATGCCACCTCGTTAACACTGCATGCCAGAGGATCATCTGGCACTTCTCCATCAGGAAGTTACGGCTCTCTTGGCCAAGGGAGCCATCGAGCCCGTTCCTGTCCCAGAAGTAGGTTGAGGTTGCTCCTCCCACTACTTTCTGGTTACCAAGAAGGACAAGGGTCTGCGTCCTATCTTGGACCTCCGAGACGTCAATGCATTTTACCGTGTTCCGTTTGGCCTTTCCAACGCCCCTCGGGTGTTCACGAAGGTGATGGCGGGAGTCGCAGCTCATCTGCGCAGATTAGGGATTCCAGTTTTCTCCTATCTCTACGACTGGCTGTTGAAGGCGGGCTCGCCGCAGTCTGTTGTCTCCCACCTCCAGACTATGGCCGACATCTTTCATTCGGTAGGGTTCTCCTTCAACGTGCCGAAGTCGCACCTGACTCCTTCTCAGAAGCTCCTCTCCATCGGAGCGGTTCTGGACATGGCGCAGTTTTGGGTCTATCCTCCCGAACATCGAGTCCGGGACATTCGGGCTATGATTCCGATCTTTCAGCTCTTGTCCCGGGTTTCGGTCAGAATGACCCTGAGGCTGCTGGGCCTCATGGGCTCCTGCATCCTGCTGATCAATCATGCCAGGTGGCATATGCGGGCTTTGCAGTGGGACCTGAAGTTCCAGTGGGCGCACCATCAGGGGAATCTGTCTGGTTACTTCCAGATCTAGGTGGGCACTGCTCAACAATGGTGGCAGTGGTGGCTCACGAACCAGGTTTGGGTCAGTGGCAGATCCCTCTCCCTTCCCCAACCAGAATTCACAGTGGTGACGGATGCCTCCCTTCTGGGATGGGACGGCCACATGGGAGAGGCGGGGATCAGAACCTCCCAGAGCTCTGGGTAATTCAGCTTGCACTGAAGGCATTCCTTCCCTCTGTCCGGGGAAGAGTAGTGCAGGTGTTGACGGACAACACCACCGCCATATGGTATTGCAACAAACAGGGCGAGGTGGGGTCATGGACCTTATGTCAGGAGGCCCTTCGAGTCTAGACATGGCTGGAACATCAAGGCATTTCCTTGGTGGTTCAACACCTGGCAGGTTATCAGAATGCCAGGGCGGACGAACTCAGCCGCAGGTGCATGATGGATCACGAATGGCGTCTTCACTCACAGGTGATGCAAGGTCTCTTTCAACAGTGGGGAGAGCCTTAGTGAGATCTATTCGCCATTGAAGAGAACACGCAATGTCAGCAATTCTGCGTGTTGGAATTTCCAAGGCAGTACTCGCTCTGCAACGCTTGTTGACGCAAGTGGAGTTGCGGTCTGTTGTACGCCTTTCCGGCCAATACCAATCCTGCACAGAGTGCTGAAGATCTGAAAGATACACGTTAGTGATAGATTCCTTACCTTAGCATATCCCCAGGCGTCCGTCTGGATCAGGAACGTTTTTCATCAGCAGTACCCCTGTGCGTCGAAAGGTGGTGTCGTGCGGCTCCGGATTCGTCGCTGGCGTCGTATGCGCAGAGATGATGTCACGGAGACTACTTAGGTGCCACCCATGCTCGCTGACGTCAGTTCTTATTTTATCCTCGCTAGCAAGCGCAAATCCGGTTAGAGCACATACCCTAGTCACTTTTTGACTAACTTTTTGAGACTTTTCGTCTCCACTTTTTTGAGTCTTTGACTCCTGGTGCCATGTAGGAATGCCTGGGTTTAAATCCTGCGGGGCCTGTCGCCATACGATGTCGGTGTCCGACCCCCATGGCGTCTGTTTGTACTGTCTGGAGCGCGACCCTGACTCCCGGTCATGTTCCGACTGTCTGGACATGGCTCCGAAGGCCTTACGGGAGTGGTCCCGTAAGCTGCTGGAGGTCCAGCAGTCGTCTCCGCACCGTTCGAGGTCCAGGGGTTGATCGAGGAACCATCCGCGGAGCCATCATCATCGCTCCTCAGGGTCGAAGTCTTCACACTTGGAATCAGGTAAGAGACGTCCTAATAAGAAGTCGAAGAAGCGTTTGCGCTCTCTATTGTCCCCCCGTCGGTCTCCGGACGAGGGCGCCGGGGGCACCACCCCCGTGGCTCCTTTGGAGCCTGAGAGTCCCGCGGCCTACCCATCTTATCTGGGTCCGTCGGCGACTCCTGCCCAAGTGCAAGATTTTCTTGCTGCCATGGACATCCTTTTCAGGCCTCTGGCTCTCGCCGGCATGCCTTCGGGCACCGTGGTCCCAGCTGAGGACCCTCCTTTGCCGCAAGGTCCTCCGCTGGCAGATCCGTACCCGGCGCCGCAAGGTCCTCCTACGCCGGTGGCTCCGTTTTATGGCGCCGCAGTGGCTTCCGTTCGTTCCACCGCCGCCCTTGCTCGGGTTCCCGGTCAATTTTCCTCCTAGTTGGGAAGAGTTGGAGGATGCAGGTGGCCTTGACCTCTCCTCTGAACCTAGTTTTCTTTTTCCTCCTGCTGTGGCTATGAAGGAGGGTGCCACATACACTGTGGTGCTCCGTAGAGCACCTGAAGCCCTTGACCTTGACCTGTCTACGGTGACCCTCAAAACTAACCTCCTCACTGAAGTACTTCAGCCGGCGGCAAACTCTATGGAGCCTCAATGAGGCGTTAACTGACGTATTGATGGGCATTTGGTCTAGACCAGCTAGAGGGGGTTCCCGTGGATAATAACGTAGCCAGGCGTCATTGCCCGGCCCCGGGTGACCCTCACTTTTTGACAACCCATCCGACTCTGGAGAGCCTGGTCATCCAGGCACCCACTTGCACCCACTTCCCAAAGCGCAATCCCTACCCCGCTGCCAGATAAGGAATCCAAGAAGCTGGAACAGTTTGGCAAGAAATTGTTTTCATCTGCCAGCTTAGGTCATGCGGTCGGTGAACACTGCATGCCTCTTGGGCCGCTACTCCCACACTGTGTGGGACACGGTTGCGCAGGTGCTGCCTCAGTGTCCTGAGGAGGTTTGGACAGTGCTTTCCCAAGCTGTTGCTGAGGGGAAAGATGCAGCAAAGTTCGCCATCCAGTGTGGACTGGACACGGTGGACTCACTGGGTAGGGCAATTTCCACGACTGTGCCCCTTCATCGCCACGCCTGGTTCCGGTCCACTGGGTTTTCAGGGGATGTTCAAAGTTCTCTTAGGGACATCCCCTTTGATGGTACTGGCCTTTTTGGCGAATAGGCAGATAGTGAACTGGAGCGTATTTAAGGACTCCCGGGCTACGGCTAAGTCCTTGGGTCACTCCCCCATGCGCCCAGCCTCGTCTACTTTTTGTTCCTTTTGTGGCCACGGAAGAGGCGCCCCAACACGTTTGTTCGGCCAGAAGCCTGCGCAGAACCAACCTCAGCGCGGACGTGGTTCCGACGGCGGCGGGACAGGGGACCAGCGTGCGGGTCATTCCACCTCTGCTCCCGCAGCATCCGCCTCAAAGCCTTCCTAGTCCGAGCTTTGGGGCACATCCCACGCCGGTGGACGGCAGGATTCGCCATCACCTCCCCCGCTGGCATTCCGTTACCTCGGACAGGTGGGTGCTGCAAATCATCCGAAGGGGCTACTCCCTCCCCTTCAAGGCTGCCCCTCCAGCCATGCCACCTCAGTTCAACCGCATTTCGAGGACCATTTTGCGCTTCTCCAACAGGAAGTCATGGCCTCTTGTCGACGGGGGCCATCAGGCGCGTTCCTGGGCCAGAAGTAGGACGTGGTTGTTATTCCCACTACCTTCTGGTCCCTAATATGGAGAAATGGGGCCTGCGCCCCATCTTGGACCTCATGAATGTCAACCGAGAAGTTCAAGATGTCTACTCTGGCTCATGTCTTGGCTGCCCTTGACCCTAGAGACTGGATGGTAGCGTTGGACTTGCAGGACACATATTTTCATATCCACGTCCTGCCGGCCCACCGGCGTTACCTGCTGTTCACGGTAGGCCAAAAGCACTTTGAGTTTGCTGTGCTCCCCTTTGGCCTTACCAGTGCCCCTCGGGTGTTCACGAAAGTGATGGCGGTGGTCGCGGTTCATCTGAGCAGATCAGGGGTTCCAGTCTTCCCCTATCTCGCCAACTGGAAGGCAGGCTCGCCCCAGGCAGTCGTCTCCCATCTCCAGACTACGGCCGACCTCCTGCATTTTCTGGAATTCTCCATCAACGTGCCGAAGTCGCACCTGAGTCCCTCTTAGAAACTCCCCTTCATCGGAGCAGTTCTGGATTCAACACAGTTTCGGGTTTATCCTGCCGAGCAGCGAGTCCGGGATAGTCAGGCTATGATTCCGATCTTTCAGCCTCGATCCTGGGTTTCAGTCAGGGTGACCCTCCGGCTCCTGGGCCTAATGGCCTCCTGCATCCTGCTGGTGCAACATGCCAGATGGCATATGCGGGCTCTGTAGTGGGACCTGAAGTTCCAGTGGGCACAGAATCAGGGCAACCTGTCCGATCACGTCCAGATCTCTGAGGGCACTGTTCGACAATTGCAGTGGTGGCTCACAAATCGCGATTGGGTCAATGGCAGATCCCTCTCCTTTCCCCAACCAGAGCACACAGTGGTGACGGTCCTTACTGGGATGGGGTGGCCACTTGGGAGAGGTAGAGATCAGAGGCCTCTGGTCTCCTGCGGAGTCCCGGCTCCATATCAACCCTTTGGAGCTTCGGGCGATCCGACTTGCACTGAAAGCATTCCTTCCCTCTGTCCGGGGAAGTGTAGTGCAGGTGTTCACGAACAATACCACCGCCATGTGGTACTGCAACATCAGGGCATTACCTTGGTGGTTCAACACCTGGCAGGTTCTCTGAACGCCAGGGCGGACAAACTCCGCCGCCGGGGCATGATGAATCACGAATGTTGTGTGAACTCGGACGTGGCGCGAGGTCTCTTTCTTCAGTGGGGAGAGCATTGGTTAGATCTATTCGCCACTGAAGAGAACACGCAATGTTATCAGTTCTGTTCGTTGGAATTTCCAAGGTGGCACTCGCTCGGCGACGCTTTTCGTCGCATGTGGAGCTGCTGTCTGTTGTACGCCTTTCCGCCTATACCACTTCTGCCCAAAGTGCTGAAGAAGATTCAGCGCGATCGGGCCCAAGTCATCCTTGTGGCTCCAGATTGGGCACGAAGATACTGGTAAGGAATCTATCACTAACGTGTCTCTTTCAGATGCACAAGTTACTTACTTGTGTAACTATATATCTGTAAGAGACATTAGTTAGTGATAGATTCCTTACCGCCCCCGCCATCCTCCCCATTCTGCGAACTGATTTCTAGGGTAAAGTCATCCCTTTTCGGGGCCCTATATTCATGGCACCAGTGGTCAGTTTCTTGCATGGGTGTGCGTTCCTGGCGCGGAAAGTAGTGTACAGAACGGACGTCAGCGTGCATGGGTGGCGCCTAAGTAGTCTCCTTCATCTCGGCCCATACGACGCCAGCGACGGACGCGGAGCCGTACCATGCCACTTTCCGACGTGCAGAGGTACTGCTGACGAAAAACGTTGCGGATCCAGTCTGACGCCTGGGTATATTCTAAGGTAAGGAATGTGAGAAGTTGGCCTGATATATAATGTTCACTATTCTAGTTAACACTTTGTATCAGTCCAAACAACCCTTATTGATGATTGGTTGTAAGTCAACCTGATAGACCAGCTATCCTAGTAGCATGGACAAGAGCAGTCTAAGGCCAGACTCTAGAGGGCGTGTTAAGCCAGCTGTTTTACCATCACATATACCCCTTGAACACCAAGTGAAAGGACACCACACAAGTTGTTATGAAAATAAAAGGATATTTATTTAGAACACAACAACCCTGGACTCTTTATGAGGACAGGGTGCTAAGCACACAACAAAACTCTTACGAAAATACTTTAAGTTGCACAATTTACGCAAATGCCCGAGGGGCACGAAAAACCATATACTACACAAGTGGAATGCGAAATACTAGCAGGTAAGTAACTAATCTCAGAGGCTTTGGGATCGCTAGGACTGTACTACTGAACCTTTAGATTACTAGCAGGAGGCCTAGGGGGGTCGGGTGCAGAGTGTGTACTCTCACGCGGGATGCGGAACAAAGTCTATGGATGCTAGATTTCGTAAAGTTAGTGTTATCGGACGAATCCGACTAGATAGAGCTGAAACGAAAAAGGATCTGGACACTTAGATAGTTAAGCTATGCTGGAGCACCGAAATGCTCAGGTTACCTAGCCCAGGGGCTGCGGCTGCATAGGTCTGAAAAGACGTCGGGAATCCTCGTTGCAGTCTATGGAGCCTGAAAGAAGAAGTTGCTGGCAGGCGACCAGTGAAGAGATTCGGAGGGATCCAAGCCTGGATCGGTGAAGAAGGATACCTGTAAGCAGAGGGGACCGAGTTCTTAATCACTAGCCAGTGATAAGGTGGGCACCAGGATGGCACCGGATGAAGTCACCTCGACCAGGTGAGTGGCCGACGCTGGGCTCTGCAGTCTCTCGGACCAGGAGGCGTTGTCGGCGACCAGGATGGAGGTGCGAGGTGTCCCACGGAGGTATCTGCTGTCGACGTCGCTGGACCCAGGATTGGGGCAACAACTCTTGGCAAATGCAAGCCCACGCGGTGGACTCAAAATGGCGTCTGGAGTGGACCAGGAGGGTCCGGGGTGCTCCTCTGTTGGAAGGGGAGCAAGGGCCAGTCTGGAGCAACCAGACCAGCGGTGTTGTCGTCGTGGTGCGTCGTCAAGAGGGCCACAAGCCAGCAGGCAAGTAGCCGGACAACGCGGTGAGCAGCAAAGAGCAGAAGGGCCCCACGCAGATCTCGTGGATGCTGGGGGGCTGGACTTCGGTGCTGGAGCTGCTCAGGGTTAGGGCTTCTCAAACCCCAAAGTACTCACTCGAGGATCCCTCGGCGGTCATGCTGGGCAAGCGTCGTGCAGTCCTGAAGATGGCCGGTCCCTCGAGGTCTCGTCACACCCACGAATCTCAGCTGGGCTGATGATGCAGGTAGAGGTCAGAGGTGCCAGGGAAGCCGGTTCTCGTCGAGCTGGGCAGTCTTGATCCGGAGGAGAGACTTACAGCAAACCGCGATGCTTGGATGGTGCCTGCGGGTGCAGGGTGTCTACTCCTTAGTCACAAGGGAGAAATCTTAAGAAGAAGTCTTGAGTTCCTTTCGTGGAAAGTAGTTTCAGGATTCAAAGATGATCTAATTTGGAAGGGTCCCCGCTCCCACCTTTATTCTAAAGAAAGGGGCTGGTACGCGACTAGGTCCTGCCCATGGGTGGGACCAGGACGGGGGTGGTTACACCCCTCTCCTTTGTCCGGTCTCTCCCCAGCTCAGGGGCTGGTGTGCCCCCAGAACTGGTTTGAGCCGGCCTATGCACAGTGAGCACCGGGGTGCCACTTGCAGTCACCTTCCTCTAAAGCCCTGCCTACCTGGGATACACAAAATCCTGTCTGGGATGGTGCTTGCACCGCCCCTGACAGGAAACCCTTTGTCCATGCCTCCGTTGCTGGAAGGACTCCCAGCAGCAGGAGGGCAGACTTGTGTCTCGGTGGCAGCATCCATTTTGTGGAGCTGAGGCTATGTCTGACTTTAACCGGGGTTCCAGGTTACCAACATGTCGTGTCCCTCTAGAAGGGTGGAATGCTAACCCCGTCGCCAGAATTGGCGAGGGGTTAGTATTCCAATTCGTATGACACCTTACTCGACATGTTTTGATAATGCTATACCAAAGTTAGCATATGACCGCGAGGTACATAATGCACTTAAGAGTATATGGTATAGCGTTATCATGGAACAGCTATTAGGACTTGGTTCCGCAAGCTGCAAACGGGCTCAGCTCATGCCAGAGCACCATTTCACATTATTCCAAGCACTCTGCCTTCAGGATTGATAAGGCCTGCCATAGGAGTGACTGATAGGAATATATGTGTCCATTTGAGGGTTAGATCTAGGAATACTATATCTAAAGCAAAGGGTGATTACACCACCTTGCCCCAGCTGTCAAGCAGCCAGTTGTGTCAGTTTTAGGTAGTCGACCCAGGGGTGGCATAATACATGCTGCAGCCCCTGGGAGACCTCTGGGTGCTCCTCTGCCCTGGTTACAGGGAATCAAGAGAGGGCCCAGTGCCAATTCAGTACCTGGGTACAATTTGGAATAGAGAGAACAGCTAGGCTGTGGGTCTGATTAGCAGGCCCACAGCCAGGGAAAGTCGTAAACCAGTGAAGCAAAAAGCAAAAATCTGGGGTGATTATAGGATTGCAGACCCTACTCTCCTACAAGGAATCTATCACTAACTAATGTCTCTTACAGATATATCATTACACAAGCAAGTACCTTATGCATCAGGCGCGACTGGGCCCAACTCATTCTCGTGGCTGCGGATTGGGCACAAAGAGACTGGTATCCTGAGCTACTCAATATGACCATCGATCCTCCAATCAAGACTGCCTCTTCACGAGGATCTTCCGTCGCCAGCAGCAGAGGACGGTCCTCCACCCGAACCTGTCCAGCCTCTACCTCCATGCTTGGAGATTGAGCCGCGGCAATTTACGTCTTTCGACCAGCCTCCCGAAGTCTGTGATGTAATCTTGGTAGCCAGGCGTCCCTCATCTTAGTTGATATACACCTGCCGGTGAAACAGATTTGTGGCCTGTAGCATAGCAAAGGCTGTGGATCCCCTTTCTGTCCCTCTTTCCGAAGTGCTCTTGTGCCTTCTCTATAGCCCGGCAGGGCTCCGCTCTGGGCACTATCAAAGGCTACCTTTCTGCCGTCTCTGCTTTCCTTCGGCTGCCAGATCAGCCTTCTCTTTTCAAGTCCCCGGTAATTAACCATTTCTTGAAAGGCTTAACGCATCTTTTTCCTCCAAATCCATTTGTTATGCCTCAGTGGGACTTGAATCTTGTGCTGACGTATTTGATGTGTGCTCCCTTTGAGCTGCTTCATAATTGTCCTTTACGTCTTCTAACTCTTAAGACTGCTTTCCTGGTAGCCATCACTACTGCTAGAAGGGTGAGTGAGCTCCAGGCTCTTTCCTCAACACCTCCTTTCCTGTCTGTCCATCCGGACAAGGTGGTTCTCCGTACCCGTCCATCCTTTCTTCCTAAGGTGGTCACTGCCTTCCACATCGGGCAGACCATTACTTTGCCTACCTTCTTTCCGCCGCCGCATCCTTCAAAGGAAGAAGAGAGGCTCCACCCAAAATGTGTGTTCTCCTTCTATCTGGATCGCACAAAACAGTTCAGGGTGGATGATCAACTGTTTGTTGGATAAGTGGGTGCAAAGAAGTGTCAGGCCGTAAACAAACACCCCATTTCTCGGTGGGTCGAAGTGTGTATTAAGGCTTGTTACTCTCTAGCTAAAATTGAGCCTCCAGTGGGGCTGCGCACGCTCTCCTCCAGGGCGACGGCAGCCACTACTGCCTTGGGAAGAGGACTGCCTCTAAATGACGTCTGTCAGGCGACCACGTGTGCAGTGATGCACACGTTAATCAAACACTACTGCCTGGACAGCCAAGTCCGGAGAGACTTCTTCTTTGGCCATTCTGTTCTCCAGGACTTTCTGGAGTGATGTTGGTTCGCAGACCCACCACCACCGTGGTTGGTATTGCTGGGGTATCTATTCTAAGGTAAGCAATCTATACCTAATGTGTTTCTTTCAGATGCACAATTTACTTACTTTCGGTAACAATATATATGTAAGATACATTAGTTAGTTATAGATTCCTTACCGCCCCACCTATCCTCCCCGTTCTGCAAACTGATTTCTAGGGTTAAGGATATCCTTTCAGGGCCCTAGTTTTGTGCACCAATGGTCAGTGTCTTGCATGGCTCTGTATTTCTGGCGCGGAAAGTAGTGTAGAGAACTGACGTCAGAGCGCAAAGGCGGCGTCTGAGTAGCTGCCACAACGTCATCCCGGCAACAACGGACGCAGAGCCGACCTACCGACGCGCAGAGGTACTGCTGCCTAAAAAACTTTCCAGATCCAGTCTGGCACCTGGGGGTAATTCAAAGGTAAGGAATCTATAACTAACTAATGTTTCTTACAGATATATTGTTACCGAAGGTAAGTAACTTGTGCATATTGTGGCTCCAGGACATGTAGCTTATGTGGTGCAGCAGTGCAAGATTTTATTAATCTGATCGGTTTGTCCCTTTTTAAAATCTATTCAGGTTTTATTATTGAAAAAAGCTTTCAATGATAGGGGCATTCGTTCTTGCGGATCAGCTATAATTAAGGGCCTTGATCCAACAGATTCCCAACTAAACTGCAAAATGATGAAATTCTTGATGCTCTACGAAAAAGTAACACGATCGGAGCAAACTACAACTCCATATGCTGATCAATATCTGTGTAATGGTCAGGCAGTAATAATGCACTTGAAGACCATGAGCTAGTACTGGAGCTGGGGCCTCAGTCACAAAAGCTATTTTATTGTGTAGACTTTAATGATACTAATGCACTTTAGATCGAGGATCAGGAGACCTTAGTAACTGATCTAGTAATATATTCAGCCTGTGACAATCCTTTTTTTTTTTTAAATGACAACAAACCAGTTTAAAAGTAATTTTAAATGATTTTGGGATATTGAATTGTGTTTGGAATATTGTTATGATTTTATTACCTTAAACATAAAGTATTGATTGAATGAAGCTGCATTTAAATGCCACCCCTATGCGCTAACATCAGTTCCTTTCTTTCTGTGCCTTCAAATGCAAATCCAGAGTTCTGCTCCCACATTCATCTGTCCTTGGATGACTCCCAAATACTCAATCTAGTGTGCAAGGGAAATGTACCTCCCAAAACTGCTGGTTTGAAACAATTGTGCTACTGCAGGAAGCAGATGTCAGTCAAGGACCTTCACGAGACGTGCCTTTGGTGTTTCAGCTCAGGGCATGACAGGTTGTGTGATGAGGGCACCCTCATGCACCTGTAATTGATCCCAGTGTTTGAAGTAAAGCTGTATGTCACCAAACACAGGAAAAAGTCACAGACATAGCTTAAGTCCCAATCTCGATCCAAGTCAAGGGTACTGAACCACTCTTGAGGTTGCGCTCTTCCGAATTCCTAGTCACAGCCAAAGTCATCAGGTAAGTCAAAGTTTGAGAGGAAACATAAGAACGCAACGTGGGACTCAACCCAATTCCTGGCACATCAGGGCTGGAACATCAGGGCATTTTCCTGGTGGTTCAACACCTGGCAGGTTCTCTGAACATCAGGGCGGACGAACTCAGCCGCCGGTGCATGATGGATCACGAATGCCGTCTGCACTCGAACGTGGCGCAAGGACTCTGTCAGCAGTGGGAAGAACCTTGGTTAGGTCTATTCGTCACCTAAGAGAACGCACAATGTCATGAGTTTTGCGCGTTGGAATTTCCATGGTGGCACTCGCTAGACGCTTTTCATCGCGAGTAGAGTTGCTGTCTACTATTATCCTTTCTGGCTATATTACTTCTATCCAGAGTGCTGAAGAAGATCAAGCGCTACCAGGCCCAAGTCATCCTTGTGGCTCCGGACTGGGCTCGAAGAGTATGGTATCCCGAGCTACTCAACATGGCTATCTATCCCCCAATACGACTGCCTCTTCAGGAGGATCTTCTGTCGCAGCAGCAGGGGACGGTCCTCCACCTGAACCTGTCCAGTCTCAACCTCCTTGCGTAGAGATTGAGCGGTGGCAGTAGACGTCTTTTGACCTGCCTCCCGAAGTTTGTGATGTAATCTTGGCAGCAAGGCGTCCCTCCACTAAGACGGTATACGCCTGCAGGTGGAATAAATTTGTTGCATGGTGCACAGCAAAGGCTGTGAATCCCCTTTCTGCCCCTCTTTCAGAGGTCCTTCTATTCCTGCTTTTTTTGGCCCCGCAGGGCTCTGCTCTGGGCACCGCCAAGGGCTATCTCTCTGCCATTTCAGGCTTTCTATGGCTTCCATATCAGCCTTCCCTTTTCAACTCCCCTGTTGTAAATAGATTCCTTAAAGGCATTACTCATCTTTTCCCTCCTGTTCCCTTCATAATGCCTCAGTGGAACATGAACCTGTTTCTAACATATTTGATGTGTGCTCCCTTTGAGCCACTTCACAACTGACCTCTCCGTCTTCTTACTTTGAAAACTACATTCCTGGTGGCCATTACCTCTGCCAGAAGAGTGAGTGAGCTCCAGGCTCTTTCTACTAAAACCTCCTTTTCTCTCTGTCCATCTGGACAAGGTTGTTCTAAGGACTTGTCCTTCTTTTCTGTCAAAAGTTGTCTCTGTCTTTCACATCGGGCAGACCCTCACTTTGCCCACCTTATTTCCGCCTCCACATCCCTCTAAAGAGGAAGTGAGGCTCCACCGTCTGGACCCAAAGCATGCGCTCTCTTTCTATCCGAACCGCACACAACAGTTCCGGGTGGATGACCAGCTCTTTGTTGGCTACGTGGGCGCCAAGAAAGGTTGGGCCGTGCACAAGCGGGCCATCTCTCGGTGGGTTGTTCTGTGCATTAAGGCTTGTTATTCTTTGGCTAAAAAGGAGCCTCCGATGGGGCTGCGCGCCCATTCGATCAGGGCGACGGCAGCCACTACTGCTTTGGGATGAGGAGTTCCCTTGCATGACATCTGTCAGGCAGCTAAGTGTGCCTCGTTGAACACGTTTACCAAGCATTACTGCCTGGAGAGCCAAGTCCGGAGAGACGGCTTCTTTGGTCGTTCTGTTCTCCAGGACTTCCAGTTGTGATCTTGGAACGCAGACCCACCACCGGGGTAGGTATTGCTGGGTTATCCATTCTAAGGTGAGGAATCTTCTCTCAGATGCACAAGTTACATACCTTCGGTAATGATAAATCTGTAAGAAACATTAGTAGTGATAGATTCCTTACCGCCTCAACCATCCTCCTCGTTCTGCGAACTGATTTCTAGGGTTAAGGTCATCCCTTTCAGGGCCCTAGTTTCAAGGCACCAGTGGTCAGTATCTAGCATGGCTCTGCGTTCCTGGCGCGGAAAGTTGTGTACAGAACTGAAGTCAGTGCGCGTGGGCTATCTAAGTAGATCCAGCGGCATCATCTCGGCGACGACCACTCCAGCGACGCTCGCGGAGCCGCACGACGACGCCTACCGACGCGCAGGGGTACTGCTGACGAAAAACTTTCCGGATCCAGTCTGACGTTTGGGGGGTAATTCTAAGGTAAGGAATCTATCACTAGTAATGTTTCTTACAGATATATTGTTACCGAAGTTAAGTAACGTGTGCATTAATGCGTTTGTTGAAGAGATCTGTGACTTGTCTACTCCGTTTCGGTTCATGATAAAGCAGACTAGAGGGTTAATATTCATGCTGCAAAGCACAACCTGTAACCTGCAGAAGGCAAGAAGGCATATTTGTATTTTATTTAGATAGCTCAGTGGGTTACTGCTTTAGTCACAGAGAACCTTTTGTTACTTGGAGTTCATAAGTCCTTCTAATATAGCACACTGAGCTATGAATGGACATGAAAGTACTGCATACCAACTGCATAAAATAGGTTTAGAACATTGTTTTTCCCCTCAATCTTTCGATATTCTGTGGTTTCCCAAATAGGGTTCCTTTGAGTAGCAGTACATTTGTATTAGTATAGATACCCCAATCATTGTGTTCGGTTTCAAATTTTGAGTTTGAAGCAAATTTACTAACACTTTATACCTGAGTGCAAAGTGATTTGGGATTTAATTCCAGACGAAATCCTGAATTGCATTGGAAAGTAGCCCTAAAACAACTCATAATAGTATTATGTGCTACTTTATTTCAAGGAGACATACCATGTGCAGACGTTCCCATGTACCTAACCATGGATTGTGATGCTAGTCTGTAAATGCTAAATTTGATATAAAGGGGTTTGCATTGTAAATTCACATCTCTTTAAGGCAATTGCAAACCATACATACAAAGTGATAAAGCATTAAAATGTGTCAATGTATAGAACTTTGTGCTGGAAGGTTATCCATTTCGTCTAAAGCCTATGCATGCAAGGTAGCCTTAGGTATGCCAGCATTAGAGTGAGCATCACTGCTATATATTAATTGATATGGTGCTGTTGTGCTCGATCCTTTTCACACAACGCAGTAGAGCAACTCTAACACACTAAGTTGAAATGAATAGTGCTATAAAATGAATGAGAGAGGGGCTGTTTTGTGCCATTGTAAAGTCGTATTGTCAATGTGAGAAGCTGGCTTAGTATATCGTGCACACTTATGTAGGTGGGCGCCCTGCATTAATCCAGAACACCCTTATGGTGATTTTAGTGGTCTTAGACAGCTCTCTAACTGGTAGCTGTGGAGAGCAGCCTTCAGGCTTAGTCCTGAAGGAGTGTGAAGCAGCTTCTTTTACCAGAACATATTCCTATTGGTCTAAATTAAGTGAAAAAGAACCACACAATGTATTTATATATGTTTTTATTTATCATAAGACACTCACTAACACATACAGATATTTCCTACCCAGAGATATATACAGTGCACACAAAACAGGTAAGTAGCATGAATACACAGTGCTCGCCAGGGGGAGACCAAACCACGTACTAAAATAGTGGTATGCAAACCACGACTCGAGTCAAGACTATACCCAGAAGACGTTGAAGTGCAGGAGACCCAAGGAACCACCCAAGGTGAGTATCTAGGAGCCCCACGGAGGTCGTGTGCAGTGTGGGAATTTACAGTGTACTCAATACAAGTCAACAGGTAAATTGTGGTTGCAATTTTAAAGAAGGACCCTTCCCAGTAGTCCCTGAAGAAACCCCATGGGAGAGAGGAGGTTGGAGAGCTAACCCACCCATGGATACCCACACCAGGGAAGCCGGGTGCATAGGTGTGAAGTGGTGTTGGAAGCCACAGTCAAACTCAGTGGAGGACTTTAGGAAGATACCGCTGCTGGAGAAGGTGAAAGTGTCTGGTGGAACCCAAAGGTGGATTCAAGATGAGAAGTACCTGCAAGCAGGTGGGACAAAGTCTATGCCACTCAGGAGTGACTAGGAGGCACGGAAAAAAGAATGCCCACAGATGTCTGGTGTTGCAGCAGAGTTGGCAATGATCTTCGAGCTGCAGCTGTGAGGACCAGGCGACGTTGTGGAAGACCAGGAGCCGTTCCCGAGCTCTCCCACGTCAGATGTCGAGAGTTGAGGTGTTGGTGTCCGTCCGGAGCACCAACAAGCCGTGGCAACTGTAAACAATGTGGAAAGCGAAGAAGGTGCAGTGTCGGACTGGCAAGGACCAGGTGACTCACAACAAGCAGGGAAGTCAGGCCAGGGCCCAAGAAATCGGGGGAGCTCGCAGAAATCAAAGGAGACCCTCAAGAGGACCCACAAGCCGGAACCACTGGAGTTGCAAGAGGACCTTGAGCAGCTCACCAAAGATGCAGGCCCACGTTGCAAGTGATGCAGTGAGGACGAAGATCGTGGTCACAAGATGCTTGACGTTGGGGCTACTTAGAGCCTGAAGATCTTGGAGGACGGAAGCCACCAAGCCTTTGCAACGGCAAATTGATACGGTGCACAGGGGTTCAGTTCCTGCGGCTCTAACGAGGTATGCTGGCCTCAAACTTGGTGAGAGGGCAGGCCTCGAAGGATGTGAAGAACCACCACCTGTGTTTTGAGCCTTTCGGAGTCAGTGGGAGCTCGGGATCAGCAGACTGGTCTACTTTGTTGCTGTGCCTGCAGATGCAAGGAAGTGACTCCTTCCCTTCAAGGGAGATTCCTTCAGGTGTCTTGGATGTCTACATACCTTTGAAAGGTTTCTGTGTGGAGCACAGGCCCGGACGTTGCAGCAGATGAGCAGGGCGACAAGACCAGGAGCAGCAGGAGTCTTCCTAGTTGCAGTCTCGATACCCAGGGTGAAGTCCAGAGTCCCCAGATGGTCAAAGAAGAGGTGTCTTGAAATGAATCTTGTCCCACAATGAATCTAGGGACACACCTACAGGTATGCCCTTAAGTACCCTAAGGAAGGGGTTGGGACGTGTCAGGGTTCCTTCCCAGGGGAAGGGTTGGAGAGTGGGGAGGATACTCCCATGTCCTTTGTCCAGTTTCGCGACAGAGCGGGAGCCAACGGCTCCCTGAGCTGGTTTGAACAGGACCATGCAAGGAGGGCACCAAATGTGCCCCTCAAGCAGACTGAGTGGTGCTGGCAAGTGCTCCCACCCGGCCCCAATACACTAAACACTGTCTGGGAGGTGGTCACACCTCCCTGTTACAGGATACCTATTGTTCAGCCTTTCTCTGCTTGAGCTTGGCTCAGCAGCAGGAGGGCAGAATCGGGTCTTTGGTCGGCAGTAGCCATGTTGTGCTGTCCGGGTCTAGAAGTCTCCTCCGAGAGCACGGAGGGCCTCCCAGAGGAGCTATATAATGCATGGAATCATACCTCTTTCAGCGTATGCCATTGTTTGTGTATCCACTGTTGTGCATGCTCAGCCTGTATGCTCTGACTCTGTCATACCGTCTTGTCCCTTCTCTCTGTCTTTCTCTCTGGCGGATCCAACGGATCCTGTGCTCAGTTCAACTTCTTTTGCAAGAGTTTCTGGACTCCCACATTCAGCACTGCCATTCAGGTTCTATGCTTCCTGTCATCCCTGTCTGGTTTAGTCCCTTGACGGATTGTGGTGCCTTTGCCTCCCCTTGTTTTCTGCTCCTTACCGGTCTAACTGGTCTGGTGTAGGTCACGCTGGCATATCTGTCCCCACTGTGTTTTCGTCACTTTGATGGCAACTAAGTTCTCTTTGGAACTTGGTGGGTTTCAGTTGCAGACCCTCCTCCAATGGATTCTAACTTAAGGAATCTGCGGCCAGATGTTTCTACCCGATGATACTCCAATATGAAAAGCGGTGAGGGTAACTAGATTAGCACAGACAAAAACCAAATTCATGCGTACAATAATTGCAAATATATTCGTGATACAATGTCAGCTCAACACCTCATCTGGATCCACCGAAAAAATCCAGTAACGTCCAAAATGTATTCAAAAGTGTAGGAGAGTAGGGTCTGCAATCCTATGATCACCCAGATTTTTGCTTTTTGCTGCACTGGTTTATGACTTTCCCTGGCTGTGGGCCTGCTAATCAGACCCACAGCCTAGCTGTTCTCTCTATCCAAATTGTATTCAGGTACTGAATTGGCACTGGGCCCTCTCCAAGTCCCTGTACCCAGGGCTGAGGTGTACCCAGAAGTCTCCCAGGGGCTGAAGCATGTATTATGCCACCCCTGGGCTGACTAACTAAACTGACACAACTGGCTGCACGACAGCTGGGGCAAGGTGGTGTACTCACCCTTTGCTTTAGATATAGTATACCTATATCTAACCCTAAACTGGACACACAGATCTCCTATCAGTCACTCCTATGGCAGGCCTTAACAATCCTGAAGGCAGAGTGCTGGGAATCGTGTGAGATGGTGCTCTGGCATGAGCTGAGCCTGTCTGCGGCTTTCGGGATCCATCCCTTAGCCGTTTCCATGATATCGCATACCATATACTCTTAAGTGCATTATAATCCTCGCGGTTATATGCCAACTCTGGTATCGCTTTATCAAAACATGTCGAGTAAGGTGTCATACGAATTGGAATACTAACCCCTCGCCAATTCTGGCGACGGGGTTAGCATTCCACCCTTCTAGGGGGACACGACATGCATGTAACCTATAACCCGGTTAAAAGTCAGACAGAGCCTTAGCATCCACAAAATGGATGCTGCCACCGAGACACAAGTCTGCCCTCCTGCTGCTGGGAGTCCTCCCAGAGCAGGAGATAAGGACAAAGGGTTTCCTGCCAGGGGCGGTGCCAGCACCGTCCCAGACAGGGTTTTGTGTATTGTAGGTAGGCAGGGCTTAGAGGAAGGTGACTGCACTTGGCACCCCGGTGCTCACTGTGCATAGGCTGGCTGGAACCAGTTCCAGGGTCACTCCAGACCCTGTGCTGGGGAAAAGCCCGCCAAGGAAGTGGGTGTAACCACCCCCCTCCTAGTCCCACCCCTAGGGCAGGACTTAGTCGCGTGCCAGCCCCTTTTTACAGGATAAAGGTAGGAACTGGCCCCCTTCCAAAACAGATCATCTTTGAATCCTGAAACTACTTTCCACGAAAGGAACTCAAGACTTCTTCCTAAGATTTCTCCCTTGTGACTAAGGAGTAGTCACCCTGCATCCGCAGGCACCACCTTAAGAACACTGCGGTCTGCTGCAAGTCTCTCCTCCGGATCAAGACTGCCCAGCTCGACGAGAACCGGCTTCCCTGGCACCTCTGACCTCTACCTGCATCATCAGTCACGCTGAGATTCGTGGGTGTGACGAGACCTCGAGGGACCGGCCATCTTCAAGACTGCACGACTTCTTTCCAGCAAGCCCGCCGAGTAATTTCCTGGTGAGTGCTTTGGGGTCCGAGAAGCCCCGACCCTGAGCAGCTCCAGCACCGAAGTGCAGCCCCCCAGCATCTCCACGATCTGCGTGGGGCCCTTCTGCTTTTTGCTGCTCACCGCGTTGTTTGGCTACTAGCCCGCTGGCTTGTGGCCTTCTGAACGACGCCCGACGACATTTCTGCTGCTGGTCTGGTTGCTCCAGGCTGGCCCTTGCTCCCTTCCAAAAGAGGAGCCCCCCGGACCCTCCTGGTCCACTCAAGACGCCATTTTGAGTCCACCGCGTGGGCTTGAATTAGCCAAGGCTTGTTGCCCAATCCGGGGTAACTTCGACGCCGACAGCTTCATCCATCGTGGGACAGCTCGCCTCTCCATCCTGGTCGCCGACAACGCCTCCTGGTCCGTGAGATCTGCAGAGCCAGCGTCGCCCACTCACCTAGTCGAGGTGACTTCGCCCGGTGCCATCCTGGTGCCCACTTAATCACTGGCTAGTGATTCAAGAACTTGGTCCCCTCTGCTTTCAGGTTTTCTTCTTCCTTGATCCAGGCTTGGATCCATCGAACTTTTCTTCACTGGTCGCCTGCCAGCAACTTCCTTCTTCCAGGCTCCTGGTCCGGCAACGAGATCCCCAACGTCTTTTCAGACCTATGCAGCTGCAGCCCCTGGGCTAGGTAACTTCGGCACTTCGGTGTCCCAGCATAGCCTCACTATCCTAGGGTCAGGATCCACTGTCGTTTTCCTCCTACCAGGTCGGGTTCGCCCGTGAACACTAACTTTGCCTTTACTAGCTCCCATAGACTTTGTCCCGCATCCCGCGTGAGAGTGCACACTCTGCACCCGAGTCCCCTAGGTCTCCTAGAAGTAATCTAACGATTCTATAGTCAAGTCCTAGCGATTCCAAAGCCTATTAGTACTGTACTTACCTGCTAGTAATTTCGCATTCCACTTTTAGAGTATATGGTTTTTCGTGCCCCTCGGGCATTTGTGTATAACGTGCTAACTTAAGTATTTTCGTAAGAGTTTTTGTTGTGTGCCTAGCACCCTGTCCTCATAAAGAGTACAGGGTGGTTGTGATTCTAATAAATACACTGTTTATTTTCATAACACTTGTGTGGTGTCCTTTCACTGGGTGTTCAAGGGGTAATGTGATGGTAAAACAGCTGGCTTAACACGCCCTCTAGAGTCTTAGCCTTAGACTGCTCGTATCCATGCTACTAGGATAGCTGGTCTATAAGGTTGACTTACAACCAATCATCAATAAGGGTTGTTTGGACTGATATATAGTGATCACTAGAATAGTGAACACTGCACATCAGGCCAACTTCTCACAAAAAGCAATTGAGGGAGCGACTAAGTTCAATCATAAAATCACAAGGTTCACAGATGTGAATTCCCAAGAATGTTCTTTAATCAATCTTGTTCAACAGAGATGACGACGATCAATTAATGGTACATCTTCATTCTTTCGTAAATCAATATACAACATAAACAGCCAACGCGTTTCGTCCACAGATGGACATCATCAGGGCTGTAATTACCAAAAACATGAAAAACATTTTTATTAATGACCTTTATATACATAAATAATGAAAAATACAGCAAATATTACCAATTATCTACAAATATCCATCAGTAATATATATTAAAGACACCTGCCTATATAACAATCTACAAAAATCAAGAACATATATATAATAAACATTTTAACATACTCCCTAAAACTCCTATTCAAATAAATATTGGTGATGAAAAAGTGTTTAGCCTACCTCCTGTTAATATGCACTTTTCAAAAAATGAAGTCTTGTTTCAGTATTCGAACAATCCAACTGCAGTACAACCTGATTGAAAATTATTAATAAGTTTTCATACATGATATCACTGATAATAGTGCAAGAAAATATCATCTCAAATAGGAATAGACTCGGCACCGCAGAGAGGCTCCATCAACAGCACCTCGACCGAAAGCAGGAAAAACATTTTGAGCCCGCCACAAGCAGCCAAGAAGACTGGCAAAGACAAGACCGAAAAGAGGCACAACTCACAAACAGCCACAGACTCACCTAACAGAGAAAATCAAGAAAAAACTGAACAGAGCGTTCAAAACCCCACCAAAAATCCCAAGAAGAAAAGGGAGGAAAAACAACATCAAGCAACTCCAGAGAGGACTGCTATAATGAGGGAAAATACTCCTAAACAAGAATTGCAGGAAATCAACAAATCGAACGTCCAACGCAATGTAGCAGGACTCAAGGAACTTTCCAACCAAAGCGAACCCTTAATCAACACCACAGAAAATACTCAGTCACAAGACAGAGGACCTGACGGCATTGCCACACTAATGTTTCACCCTGAGTACCAATCAAGAGGCCCAATGGATATCCTTAATAGGGGAAATATATTACGGCTGCTGAAAACCATAGACAGCCTCAAAACTATATCATCAGCTGACTTGGAATCAGTAGAATTTATGGAAACCCTGAGGCATCCCGGAGTAGAATCAACAAAAACAGTATGGGTCTCAGGCGAATTCCCTAAGAGAATACTAAAAGAAAAAGAAAAGCTTGACTCTTGGGGAATAAAATTAGAACTTTCTTCTCAAACAAGATACCCAGACCCCTTACTATATGACAGTCAACAAAAGAAAACAAAAGAGCCATCTATCAAAAAACTGTCCTAAGAGGAGCACGAAGCAAAACGCCAGATCACCTAGTGCATTCAGACCAGTCCGACACCAGAACACTGGACAATGACAGCCAGCCCTCACCTAACTGGAGCTGGCTCGCAAGGACCATAAACGCAAAAGAGTCAAACCAATGACAAAACAAAACAAAATTAACGAACTCCATCAGCACCCTTAGCTTATGCTCATGGAATATCAACGGCCTAAGCGACAAGCTCTCAGACCCTGACTTAAATTCCTATCTGAAAAAATGTACTATCATCTCTCTGCAAGAAACTTGGTCCGACTCTCCACCAGCGCTATCAGGATATAATCTGATCTTTCAACCATCCACTCAGAGCTCACTGTTCGGCCACAAGAAAGGCGGTCTCGCCATATACAGCACACTTTTAGTGATAACGAAGGCCGTCCCACTAGACTACAACATAGCCCCCCCAAATGCACTGCAAGCGATGCGACTGTCATTCCGTGCGCAAGACACAAATGAGGACATCATCTTAGTGAACCTCTATTTGCACCCCAGGGAGAAAAACAAGGGAGCGCAACAACTGAAGGAAGAACTTATAAAACTAGTGAAAACCGAGAACACAAATAGCCTAATTATCACCGGGGACTTCAATCTACACATGCTTAGCACCTTGGACTCCGAAACCAAAGACGACGAGGACCCGTTCGCCTGGGAGTACAACCATCAAGACTGTACCTCGGGAGGCAGAACCACAAAAACATCAAGGAGCCTGCTGGCCAAACTAGAAGAGCTGGGCCTTAGGGCACTCAATGGCAGATTTCCAGGCGATCGACCGCAGTCTGCAACATTCCACAGTACACTGGCAAGCTCTACAATTGACTTTACCTTCCTTTCTCGCAGCCTGTACCACAGGGTAAGAGATTTTCACATCTGCCCAATGGATTACAGCGACCACTTGCCCCAGGAAACAACGATAAACATACCGACAATACCAAACCCGCCAGGCGCCAACAATCTGGGTACGGACTTTACAACAAATGAAAGACGGGTAAAATGTAAAGTTACCAACCCACAAAACCTTTTAGAGCAAGCGAAGCACGCTCTCCACGAAGCGCAGTCCGAATCATTAAATTTGATAACACGTTGGGAGGCATTCACAAAAAAAATGAAAGACATCGCTGAAAGAAAAGTGCACACAAAGCGAGTTGGCAAGACCAGTGAAGCGATACACAAGAGCCATCATAACTTCCGTAATGATACCAATCTAAAAAGACTGAAGACACAAATTAACCACACTCTGCAAAGAGCAAAAACAGATCCGTCCGCCTACCAGGTTTTAAGACAGTTAAAAGGCGACCGAAAGAAATTAATATGGCAACTAAAAAAGGACGCAGATGAGACATTCTGGGGAAAACTCCTACACGATGCCAAGACAAACAACAGCGCACAGCTCTGGCAAAAGATTAATGGCCTGATCAACCAACAAAGCCAGGCGATGGAATCCCACGTGACGGAAGATGCCTGGACAACCCATATCAGCACACACTTCTGCGACACCAACGAAGTATGGAAAGAAACTGGCAAAACCAACATCAGGAGCAAAGAACACCTACCTCCACTCAAAGAACCCTTGACAACCAACGAAGCACTATCAATCACGACTCTACAAATAACTAATAGGATTTCCAAAGGGAGAACAGAGGGAGCTCCAGGCCCCAACGGAATACCCCCAATAATATTCAAGCAGGCACCAGAATACTGGGCACCTACTCTAAAACCAATGTTTGAAAAAATATGGCAGACTGGGACAATTCCACGATCATGGAGAGGGGCAATAGTCTCACCAATATACAAAAAAGGAGACAGGAAAGATTCAAGAAGCTACCGGCTAATTGCCTTATTAGACAACGAAGCAAAATACTACGCTGGCCTCTTACTTCAGGAACTGGCACTATGGGCGGAAGAAACATCAGCAATCCCACTTAATCAAACAGGCTTTAGAAAAAACATGGGGACGACCACAAATATCCTTGCCTTGTCACTCCTAATCGACTCAGCTCTAGAAGGAAAACAACCCTTGTACCTGTGTTTTATTGACTACAGCTCTGCCTTTGACCGCGTAAACAGAAATCTGCTGTGGCAAAAACTGGAGAGAAAGAAAATTCCAGCAACATTACTGAACCAACTAATCCTCCTGCACAGCGACACATGGGTCCAGGTCAAACTAGGTACCGGTGATTTTTTAACTAAGAAAATTCCAACTAACACAGGAGTAAAGCAAGGATGTGTGCTAGCGCCAACCTTATTTAATCTCTTTATGGCCGACCTATCTACCACACTAAATGAAATCAACTCACATGCACCAAAACTGGGGGGCACTCAATTGTCTAACTTATTTTACGCTGATGACTTGGTGCTAATCAGCCGGACTCCGATCGGCCTACAGCAGCTCCTCGACATCACAGCACAACACTCCAAAACAAATAAACTCAGTATCAATTTTGGCAAAACAAAAGTCATGCGCCTCAACTACCGCAAGAAGAAACCAAAATTCAGTTGGAACCTGGATAAAAATAAATTGGAAGTCACAAACAAATACCGTTACTTGGGAGTGACTATTGACCACAGAGGGAGCTTCAAACCGCAATGTGAGGAGATAAAAAAGAGAGGCTTAATGACAGCTGTATCGCTAAGGAACCTGAAAAATAAGATCATCGGCCCAAGCTTCACCCCACTCCTAAAACTGATACAAGCCAAACTGATACCATCCATTACATACGGCAGCGAAGCATTGAGAGGCAGGGATACCGGAACCTTAGAAGGAGTAATTACAAGAGCAATGCGGATGATGTTTGGCCTCCCGAGATACACTTCTCCTGCGCAGATTCGACTCGAATTTGGGCTGGTTAAGGAAGAGCTTGCCCGCAAGGGAGCATACCTTAAGACCTGGCATAAAATTAGCAGAGGGGAAGCAAACACCCTCAACGCTCTCCTCTGGAAAGATCTACAAAGCAAAGACAACTGCCCAGCAAGACTCTTTCTAGAAGATGCAATAAAACAACTGGGGGCGAGTCAACTATGGGATCTGCAAGGGAGCCTGGCAGGTTTCAAAAAAGCTGTAAACAATACAGTTAGGAAAGAATCCCTCTTACAAGACAAAGCCTCACTAACGGAGAGAACACATGGCTGGCTGACAGTACAAACCTACAATAAACTCACACCACAGGCATACCTTCTGACCAGCTTCACCAAAAAAACAAAAGAATCATTCCTAAAATCACGATTAGGAGTATTACCCTCAGCTGACCATATGGCCCCTTGGCTGCGGCCCCCAACACCGGCAAACTGTCGCCTGTGTGGAACTCATGAGGAAAACATAGTACATCTCATTACTACCTGCAAAGAGCTGCAGCAAGACCGCAGGAACCTACTGAGACCCCTACTCATAAAAAAAGGAATCAGGACGTGTAGACAAGCAACTCTGGGTTGCTTCAGAGGTGACGAAGTTCAAATGGCTTGCCGACTGGTAAAATACCTCGGAGTTGTAGAAAGCAGATTCAACACAAAGAAAGAACAAACGGACAAGGACAGCACACCCTCAATATTGCGAGTGCCAAAACATCAAGACAGCTCAGAGACTTAAACTGAATTAAACCACTGGCATACTAGAACTAAAAGTTATGAACATTCAGGGTAATGGCCAGCTAGTCTTTCAAAAAGGAATATGCACTGCAATACCTAACTTTGTATAGGAACGAGGGCCGGGACTGACAAAAGAAACCCTCTCCCTAGAAGGATACGAGCACCTAAACGGCAGACGGACACTCTGTTCTTTTTAACCTTTTTTAAACTGCACTTTGTAACATAGCTTAAATCGAATAACTCCATCATTTATGCTGCTATAAATATTTTTAATACTTTCCTTTTTTACTGCTGATGGTTTTTGTAATGGTTTTTATTAACTGTACAATAAAGTATTACCTTACCGTACCATATATTTGACAGAATTCATAAGGTGAATCCACCTTCTATCATATACTAATTTATACATGAATTTCCTGTACATGCAAATAAATTCATTCTAATTCGATTTCATCATGGTTAACAGTAAATTACAAAAAAGAGTGCTTGCCAAAGACATAGCTAAGTAACTTCATAAAATATATGGAATTGTATTGGCTAAAATACATGAAAGAACACGACCAAGTCAAAAAGTACATCTTACCTGAAAATACCACTTATAATAAATTCTTTGCCTGAACTTCCCCTTTCTTTTTTCAAATTTAATTCTTTTTCTTAAAGTCACTGTAAGATTCAAAAGATGCATTTAAAAAGAGCTGACATGGTAACTGGAGGAAGCATCACACTTCTGTCTAAATAACTGTGAGTTACACTACTGGAGACTTAAATTCTACATTGTCAAAGAAGGCAGAACACACCCATTATCTAATAGAAGACTCTACCTGTATTAGTCCTCTGACTATTAATCACCGCCCAAAACTTCCATTATAATTCATACTCCTCACCTAATCTCCACGTATTCCACAAGCACCATTCCTATTAAGAGAAAAAATAAAAAAACAATCCTTAAAAGCCAACCTCTGGCTCAAAAGTAAATAGACAAAGTTTAAATAAACAATGCAGTTTTACCCAGAAAAACTATCTAAACCGGTCTACACCTCACCTTGCATAAGTATGAAGCTCATATGTTATGGGGAGTCTCGGCAGGCGACGTCTGGCGTCCTTCCCGACAGCGTGCAAAGACCCAACTTCTGCTGCCTCCATTTAAGCCCCATATTAGCCAATCAAAAGCCAGCAAGGCTGTTCCTGCTCACATTCTCCTCCCCAGTTCCCAATCCGGTCCGTCCTGCCTCCTATGCATATCAAAAGGCTGCGCAGCAAAATCCTCAATGAGCTCTCTATAACGTCCGGACCTAAATTAAGCGGACGAAATAACATCCGGTTTCAGTACATATCCGGTATGAATGACTCCAACTTATTATATCCGGTATTAATGCATTTCCGGTATAGCAGTAACCAATGCGATATCTGTGGATCGCAGCAAAATCCTCAATGCACGCTCTATAGCGTCCGTACCTAAATTAAGCGGGCAAAAACACATCCGGTTTCAGTGCATATCCGGTATGGATACCTCCAACTTATTATATCCGGTATTGAATATATTTCCGGTATAGCAGTAACCAATGAGATATCTAGTAATAGCCACCTCTAGATTCGCTAGTTAACATACCATAACAACCAATCACAGGCAGACTATATCGCCGGAAGCATACTAGTAAAGTGACGTATACAAAATGATTGAAAATACCAATTCGTATTATGAACTTAGTAAGCTGGCTTGCCGCGCCATACGATACACTGCTGAGTTTACTAAAAGTGCCTTTTACGTTCAACCCCTAACTATTTAAATCAGGAAATTACTAATATAACTACAGTTATCACAATTGTCCCAACGCATACCAAAAAATATCAGCTCACACTCTTCTTATAGTTGAAAGCATGCTGTACAACAAAGAAATTGTTTGTGGTTTACAAAAAGAATCATCAAAACCTATGTTCCATCCTCCGTCAAACTAGCAACAATACTCCAATGTATATCACTACTTGTTATTTAAAACCCTAAATATTAATCGTGACCATTAGGCTCCAGAACACCAAAATAATAAGAGGCAAAAATGCATAAACTGCTGTGGTAGTCAGTCCAGTAAAAGTAAAAAATATCTAAAAACTTTGATACTGCTCTATCTATAGGTACCAATTCCCTCAACGATATCCCAATGTGTTACTGTAAGCTGAACCAGATAACAACTAGTAATCCATCTCCAGAAGTTACTCTAATCTCATAGCATTACATCAAAAACCAACAAGAGATCATGTTATCTAACCATACTCTAACAGACTTATGCTAGATAATATCATAAGGGTAAAAACAGATCCTAAATATAAAAGATCCATTAACCCTATAAGAATTCACCCCCAATTTCTACCAGATGAACGAGTTACTTACCTACGGTAATGATGTATCTGGTAGAGACACAGTCTAGCCTCAGATTCCTTAACGCCCACCCACCCTCCCTGCTCTGTGAGGATCTTTTCAGTGGGTTTTACCCACTCGTCGCCTTTCAGGTGGCCTTTGTCTTCCTGCAGGGTGGCTCTTTCTCCTCCCTCCTGGACAGGGTGGCTCATTCTGTTTTATCTGTTATTTTTCCATCCATTATTGTGATTGGGTGGTAGGTTCATATGTCGGTCAACGCTCTTACACCCTGGTTCTTCCAGTGTGGGGTTTGGTCATGTTCTTCTTCCCTCCCTTCCTCCTTTCCTTGTCTTTTCTCCATTACTTTGGGTGTTTCTTGACTCTGCTACAGTCAATTGGTTCGGGGTCTATTTGACAGTGCCTCAGTCAATAGGTCTCGTGGGGTGTATGGTTGCACATTCCCTGTTGTTGCAGAACTGTGGTTGATTATTGTGAGTCATGCTGTTCGCGTCTAGTTGCCCTTCAGGGTTGCATCCTGTGGTTGCAGACTTCTTGTCGTTTGTCATGCAGTTCATTTCAAATGCAGTTTTGCCAGTTAGGAGGGCACAGTGTTTGCTTTTCTAAGAGCGGATACCTGCACTTTCTCTTCAATTTCTTTTAGTATATAGTTCTCTTTCACTGTCATTTATGGTGTTTTCTCACCATTCTACTCTCTGTCATTGTTTCAATGTTTTTTCATCTTTTTTTGCACACTATTCCTACACTCTCACAGTTTTAGTAGCGGCTCGTGTTGTGGCGCGGAAATGTTTCACCAAAGAAAACTGACGTCAACGCGCCGGGAGGGACTTACATGGCTCCACTGACGTCATGTCCGTGGACAACTTCAGGGCGGAGCCATGCGACGCCGTTCCCCGGTACTGCTGAGGTAAATTTTCCGGATCCAGTCTGATGCCTGGGGATATTCGGCTAGACTGTGTCTCTACCAGATACATCGTCCACCTCGCCTGTATGTAGAATGCTCTCTTTTCCACCTAAAAAGGTTCTAGTTCAGTAGTCTGTGGACTTATACTTCTGATTATTGTTGGGCTCTGCATTGAGTGGCACAGACTGAGTTTTGAAAGACTCTGATGTTGATGATGGAGTAGCATGCTGCTCTGTTGTCACTTTTGTGGCAGAATGAAGTTCGCATAGAACCACATGGGGCCGCCTGCATTCTCGGGGAAGCATTGACGCTTAAATCTTCTGGGTCCAGTCTGGCAGCTGGGGATAGTCTAAAAAATTGAGGAAATCTGCAAATAGAGAATCCACCAGAAAGATTGTTACCAAAGGTAGGTAACTTGTTCATTTAGATCTCATTCTGGGCTTTTTTTGGTTTCGTTTTAAGGAAGTCTGTTTGGAAACGTGTTTCATTACATAGTGTGGTTGTGAGACCTCACCATGTGTTAAACTCACAACCCTGTTTTGGGTCCATTCAGGCTCATTTGTCAAACCTTAGCTCACCCCTGAGTAGCTATGGCTTCGAGCAGTCAGACGTAAACAAAGGAACAGTTGTAAGGCATTTAAACAGCAATAAGGTAGAAATACGACTCTTAAGAAATCCAACAATTTACATAATTAGACTTTATTTTTCCTAATTCAAAGACACCAATACAAACGGGGTCCACTGGAGAGCTCCGGAGATATAAATAATTGAAGAAACAGTGAATAACTTTTCACTCAACCGCAAACAAGCATTGGCTAATTCAACTAGTTTTGAACTCGGAAAACTTTTCAAGAAATATTGCATCCAAGTTATATTTGGTCACTTCCAGTTGCTTTCGGTGACCAACTCCAGGATGGAGTAGGTTGGGGAGACTAACAAAGTCCCGAAGAACAGTAACCATGAAGAGAATGAGTGAGTGAGAATAGGTGAGATTGAGAGTAAAATTGAGCGTGAGTGATTGAGAAGATACAAGTGAGAGTTTAAGAGCGAATGTGACTGAGTAGGTTAATGAATGAGTGAGAATAGGTGAGACAGAGTTAGGGAGTGGTGTAAGAGTTAGTACAAATGAGTGAGAAAATATTAGGAAGGCATGGTGAAAAAGATTAAGAGTGAAGTAAATTGAATAAGTAAGCAAGGGGGTGCAGGAGAGTGAGAATGAATGAGTGAGGGTGTGAGTGAGAATGAGTGATTGAATGTAATTATGTGGCTTACTGAAAGTGATTCTTGTCTTATTGAAGCATCCATTGGAAAACATTGGCATTAACATACGGGGGGTTTGTCATTTTGGGCACCCATGATAAAATGCTAGAATACTCGAGTAAATGTTTTCCAGAGGGCGTACCCATAGAAAATTGCTGTCTCTAGCACATTGAAGTTAAATATTGGCATACGGGAGAATGGCAGATTCATATGGGCGGGGTGCGTCTATGACACAATACTGACCCTAACACAATTATTGACAAACACAGTGTATTGTATGCAGTTTTTGGCATATGTTTGCACCTCTGACAAAATGCTGGCCCAGGCACAATCTTTGACATAGGTGAGCACTATGAAAGATATTGGGGAAACTTCTGGGGAGAGTCAGATTTCACTGGGTTGCCATGAAAGGATTTAAATATTTAGTGAGTGTCCTTTCAATGCCCATGAAGTTGTAGCAAATCGATACGCGAATTTGTGCTTTAAAATACACTATTTCACACCATTTCTTTCAATAATATTTGATGGAGAACCCCCTGAAGCTCCTTTGGAAGAAGACTGGCTACCTTACTTCGCTCGCTAGGTAGATTGTAGGGCAACATTATGCCACAGCACTTTCAAAGATAATGTCAGCATCAGGACCTTGCTATAGGTGGTATCTAAAATAGACATTTGACTATGTTCTCTTGTTACATTAATTATGATGTCATCAGGGTTAAATTCTTGTGCTATAACTTTCTGACGGGGGGGATTCAGGGTCAAATATAATATAACATTGTGACCTGTAATTTTATTTAACTCAAAGGGTGTTTGATAGTCCGGGACCTGTCCTGTGACCCAGAGGGTGCACAAGTGTGCCTCATAGAGACAGTAAACTGCTGTCCCTTTCCTGAGTGCATCACAGGAGGCACTGGCTGCACCCTACTGTGTTTTTCAACTTAAAGCTTAACCAGACCTTTTTTCTGTATCATTCAAAGCATGGTCTACTGACCCTTCTCATGTAATGTTTTACTGTTATGTGAATCCCCAAACTTTGCCCTGACATTCTGTGTGCATGTTGTGTGTGTCCTTGTATATGTATGTATATGTGAGTTCAGTGATTGTAATTCCTCTATGGTGATAGGGCTCTTTGTGTATGAATGAGTACTGAAGCCAGTGGTATTCATTTTTAATGCCCCTGTTGCAACCCAACACAAGATGGAAAATGACAACTTCTCCAGGCAGTAAAAGTATATAGCCTGCATTCCTGTGGCTGAAGAGTGGAGATCCAGGCACAGAAATGAGGCGAAAAGAAACAGGGCTACATTTAGAAATTCTAAGGGGCTGCTGATTAGCGCTTCCAGAGCACTGCCGTTTGGTTGATAGTAGGGGTGTGACTGCATATTTTGTAATGCTGGGTAAGGGGGTTTCTAGGTGAGGTGTGCTCTTTTTTTTAACACCTGGTTGTTGCTTCACATAGGCTGATGACAGCCTGGTGCAATGCTTCTCATCATTGTTCATGTTGTGGGTATTCCAGTCTGGAGACCAACTGTGTGCTACCTGCTGTGAGAAGCATCGCTCTACTAAAAAAAGTGCTTGTAGAGGAGCCTGAGAAGGATTCTTGAAAGAACCACCCAAAGATGTTCTGAAGTTTGAAGTATAACTTTCACTGCCATATATTTCAGATGTAATCAGTGATGTAATATTTAAGATCATAGATAGAGCATCACAGTGGTGCAAGTTATACTTGTCAGTTACTTATAACTGGTGATTTTCCCAGTTTTTTTGGGTTCTAAATGGTAGTGCTTTTTCGGTGAATTTATAAGGTTTTTTTCAAGTTAAAATCTTACTGGCCTCCTCATGTGTAGCTTCACTTTAACCCTTCATTTTTTCACTGATATTTTATGTTTTTTTAAGGTAAAGTCTTAGTGTATTACAATACATTTGTGCTTACCCCGCAAATCACACAGGCTTCAACCTTGCACTGCAGTGAGACCCAAGGCCCAACCGCCTGCAAGCAATCAACCTCGCTGTGCACAGCCTTCAGGCATCCAGCCACAGACCCTCACCGCTCTTTTTAAAAAATGTTATGTATTTATTTTTTTTATCCCACAGGGGCCACACTGGCTCCAATGGGAGTCCCACAGAAACGGGAAAAAGCTAATGATGCAGTTTTGTCATTTTTGACCGCGCAGTGGGGAATGCTCTGGGACTGAACCCTTAAGTGCCAAAGTGCCAGGTTGGCAGGGTACTAAAATCCTGCCCCCTATGCTCCTTTCTTTTAACACAAATTTTCAGGGCACCGAGACTCAATTCTCTAATGGCGGACACATAATTTTTCATGCTTCTGTGGGACCGAGCCAACAGACGAGAACAAAAACCATTCATGACTAATCAGATTGCTCCAGTTTTTTAATTTGCGATCCAGGGGAATATATATATATATATATATATATATATATATATATATATATATAATCCAGCTCCGAAGTACCCAACGTACAAAGGAGCACCCGGACCTCAGCTGCACACAAGGAGCCTCGAATGGTAAGCACGCCTCCAGCACAACGATATCCTTTAACTGTTCAAACTGCCCTGGATGTAGTGCCTCACGTCGCGCTAATGTTCAGTTGGTAACTTTTCAAGCCCACAGATGGGCCTCGCTGCGTGGGGACACTTCGAAACGCGTCAGGCATCCAGGGCAGTTTGAACAGTCAAAGGATATCGTTGTGCTGGAGGCGTGCTTACCATTCAAGACTCCTTGTGTGCAGCTGAGGTCCGGGTGCTCATTTGTACGTTGGGTACTTCGGAGCTGGAATATTTACGCGGCGACCCATGCCGCGAAAGGAGCACCACCCTGAAAGAACCAGGGGCCATGCGGTCTTGACTACGGGCCGAGAACATGGGACAGCAGTGTATGGATCTTGCACGAATTCCACACAGCGAGGCCCATCTGTGGGCTTGAAAAGTTACCAACTGAACATTAGCGCGACGTGAGGCACTACAAGTCCCATAAGTCCCCTCCAGGGCGTGCATCTAAGCAAGAAGGGGTGTGGTGCCTCAAGCGCTCCTTCATAACTGCCAAAGCCTCTGAAGAGAAGTGGGGACACTTCGAAACGCGTCAGGCATCCAGGGCAGTTTGAACAGTCAAAGGATATCGTTGTGCTGGAGGCGTGCTTACCATTCAAGGCTCCTTGTGTGCAGCTGAGGTCCGGGTGCTCCTTTGTACGTTGGGTACTTCGGAGCTGGAATATATATATATATCAGCTCTGCATAATGCATTTCGGCCTGCCGGCCTTCTTCAGATGCTGCTGAGGTCAAGGAAATGCTTTTCACCCCTCCTTTAAATAGGCCTGTGTCTCTCCCATTGGCGGTAGTCCGCCGACCGTAGTCACATGATGAAAACTCTGCTGCAGCCTGGACACAAACTACAGCTCCCAGAGTGCCTTATTTCCGGGTATGTATTGCTGGAAAACACTGTTGGATAGACACTGTAGGTGTCAGAATCCTGCTGGCAAAGGCGCTGGGTATTTCAATAATGAAGTCCTTGTCAGGAATAGCAGATTTCCCTCGGGTCCCCTTATGACGTATATATATCGCTCCGTTTGCATCGTGATTCGGGTACTCTCGGACGGGTGCTTTTTACGTGGTGGTGCCCCACGTAATATTGCCCCTGCCAACTCTCACTTCCTGCATGAAAGAGTCAAGCACTCACGGTTTCATGCTGTTAATTGCCACAACAAACACTTTTCGGAAATACCTTCTTCAGTGTCTACTATCGGCACTGAGAGGAGCCTTTTAAATATCATTGCATCATAATATCACAGACATAAAAATCACAGACATAAAAAGGAGACTTCGCTCAAGTCGTGATTGCGACGCCATCTTAAAACAGTAAATCTGCACAATCATTCTATGTACATATTTACATTTATACAATTTATAATCTGCTGTTAATACTGTGGGTCAATACCTTCAGAAAATAATGTTGTAACCACTATTTCACGCGATTTCATAAATCTATCATGCAGGATCCCTTCAAGCAATGTATTTGCTCAGGGGTGGTTCTATCTTAACCTGCTTAATAGCAACTTTATATCACCAGGTAATCGCACTTCCAAGATTAAAGTGCACACAACCCCCACATTTTGTACCACGTGATTCAGCCATGTATCGGCAAATGTCACAAGTTGAGACACTCCTTCCCTATCTCGCCATGGATTGGCAAATTCGTATGTCTGTGAGACTAAAAACTTTTTTATAACTCCTAAATTTTATCTGAAATAATCTCATTCTGACGGATCAAGTCTGTGGAATCCGTATCCTGTATCTGTTTCATCTACCCAGATGTACCGCCAGCTCTTCGCCCCCTATTTAATCCATTTTGTGCCTTTTTCTGTAGATTAATGATATAGCGGGATTCTAATCTCGGAGTCTCAGTACTCGGTCCCCACCCCTGGGGTCCATCGGTACGTGATCTATTCCAAAGTATTATAGCAGCTCTCTGTTGCTTTGATGTTTAAAGGCGAAGAGCCTGGCTACTGGATAATTGAAATCGCTGTTGGTGATTGCGCGTTGATGTTCAAGAACGCACATTTTTACACTATGTGCAGTACTGCCTATATATCTCAGCCCGCACGGCATGTGAGACAATAGACAGTATGTGTTTTGTGACATGTCAAAAATGTGTTAATCCGCTTCCTTTTCTTCAATCCCATTATCTCGTAAGACAATACCCTTTTGCTATTGGCACACGCCTTACACTTCGCACAGGGGAAGAAACCTCTCATGTCCCTGATGGTCCCTGGGTGCTTTCTGTAGATGACTGTGGACTCATTTGTCCCGCAGTGATCTAGCATTTCTGAATGTCATCAGGGTGAATGAAGGAATGTCATTACCAATGATGATGTCCGTTTTTAGGATATGCCAGTTTTTTCTTACTATGCCCATAAAAGGATTGGTGATTAATCAGAATTTCCCTTCATCCTTCTCCTCGATGTTAGCTTTTTTCTTATCTTTTACCTTGAGTAACTCATTGCTTGGGATTTTCTCTACCCTTTTCAGAGTGGTAGCCAACAGATCCCTTTTGAATCCTCTGGCTATGAATCTCCCTATACTGTCCCTTGCTGCCGCTACAAAAGCACATTCTCTGGAGCAATTTCGTTTCAGTCTAAGGAGCTCCCTGTATGGAATGCTCCTAATAAGTTTGGGAGGGTGGTTACTGCCGGGATGCAAGATGGAATTGCCAGCATTAGCTTTTCGAAATAGCTCCGTTTCCGGTGCTCCATCCTTAACATACACCCTTAAATCTAGATAGTTCACTGCCACTGAACTGATTTCTGATGTGTATAAATTCCTTGGCAGAATCTGGTGACCCCCTCCATACAAGGAAGAGGTAGTCGATATACCAGGCTACAATATCGCTGGCCCACTTTGCATTTTCTTGAGCTAGGGATACCTGCTCCTCCCACCAGCCCACGAATAAATTTGCGTAGCTGGGGGCGAAGCAGGTACCCATAGCTGACCCAGAGATTTGTCTGTAGAGATCCCCCTGGAATATAAAGATATTATTCAACATGCAGAATTCAATCAACATGTTGTTGTGTTCTGCAAACTACATGGATCTCTTATTCAAAAAATATCTAACAGCCTCCAGTCCATGTTGGTGATTAATGCACATATATAGGCTGCTAATGTCAAGTGCAATCAACGTATAGGTAGGTTCCCATTTCAATTCCTTGATCTGGATGATGAAATCCTTAGTGTCCTTGATATATGAGGTTAACTGCAGAACCAGTTGAAAGAGAAAATGATCAATGTAAATGGATTTATTTTCTGTGAGGCTTCCTGTCGATGAAACTATAGGCCTCCCATTTGGGTTTATCTCGTCTTTATGAATTTTGGGAAGCTGATAAAACGTCGGTACCACTGGATTGCTGTTTCTCAAGAAGAAATATTCCTCTGTGTCAAGCATCGATTTTTCGTGCCATTTGTTGATTAGAACCTGGTGTTGTATGGGACTCTCATTATACTGTCCTTTGCTGGCTCTCTCATAGAATCTATCATCATTGAGTTGCCTCAACGCTTCCCGGCAGTATTGGTCCTTAGTCAGCAGGACAATGTTGCCCCCTTTATCTGAGGGTTTGCAGATGACCTCAGTGTCTTCCTCCAAATTCTTTAGTATTGTTTCTTGTTCTTTAGTCGGGTTCTGTTTTGTTTTACTTGAAAACGTACTATGTTTTCGAAATTTTATCAGATCCTTGATTACTGCGTCTGAGAATGAGTCTATGGCATCATATGGCATCTGCGGGATGAGCTGAGGTATAGGTTTGAATGATGTAGATGGTGCTTCTTGTTCAATACTCACCTGCCTTGTTCTTTGTGCCAATGCTTCGCTATGATCTCTCTCTCCTCCTTGCTCTGAGCGGAGATCCTCTAAAATCTCTAACTCAGAAAGGTCATCAGTTGTTAAAATATCAGTGTCCTTTTATTTTGATTGCCTTCATTCATTTTCATTTCATTAAACTTTATTCGGTTTCAAAAAATAAAACCATAAAAGTTACATTTTATCAGGAATACAAACAAGTTTAAAACAGGGCGGCACAGGTCAGGTTGCATAAATTCATGGGGCCAATACACATGGGCTTTCATAGAAATATGGAAAATCACAATATAATATTAAAAACAATTCATAATAGTACAGTTAAGTCGCAATCGATTAAAAGTCCAGACTTTTCTTGTATCTTAGGGAACATTTTAGAAAACCTACAATCATCGGAATACATTCAGGTTTTAGCAATTGCAGGTAAAACAAAGCTGGACGTGCCTATGAAAAGTTTCGTTTCTTTAAAAGAGATTTTAAAAACAGTCTGCGGGGGGCCTCATAATAATCACAAATAAGGACAAAGTGTAAAAGGTCCTGTGGAGACAGATTGTCGCAGCCACAGGGTGCTAACACCTGTCCTTTGTGGATCCCCCTAGGTACTGCCAGTAAAAGGTGAAAATAATCCAGTCTGAACCTTACTAAAAAAAATTTTTCGTGCATTGACAGAGGCCATGAGAGATAATCCTCCATTCCGGAAGAGGTTCTGAGCATTAGGTGTTTGTGAACTCTGATTTTCAGAAGTTCGTGCTCCTTGCGCTTAACCTGCTTGCGCACTAGATAGAATTCCCTCACAAAGGCCACGTCTGCCTTTTTTTATGCACTCTGGGGTTAGAAAAAGGTCCAAACGTCCCAGCTTACTAAAAGACTTCATTAAGTATTTAAACCATGGTCTTACAGACATATGGTCCAAATTCAGCTGTTCCCTGTATATTTTGTGTGTGAGAACGAGATCCTTATTTAGCCAACTTTTCAGCCAGAAGAGCAGGGGCACAAACCCAGAGTATCACTGATATATTGGGTGCCAGTTTCTTCATGAACAGAAAAATTTGGCGCCCCTTGAGGGACCCCCAACAGTTGTTTTAAGAAGGTGTTTTCAATCACCTGGATCCTTTCCACTCTGGTGTACCCCCACAGCTCGCTCCCATAAGTGGCTGTAGATACACTACTTGCTTGATACATTTTCAGCATTGCGGCCACTGGACGATTACCCATATTGCCTGCAAAGCTGAGAACTGCAGCATTGCTCCTAGACACCTCCCCCCTCTTCTTCTTAGTCTAGGGGTCCCAGTTCAAGCGTTCGTCCAAGAGGACACCCAAGTACGAGAAGGTAGAGGTTGTTGGCACTCTCGTTCCATTTACCACTAGGGGATATTGTCGCTTAGATCGGGGCCCTACCTGCATAATGAACGATTTTGCATAATTTATGGCCAGATCTCTTTCTGCCATGAACCCCCGAAATGTGTTAAGCAGGATTTGCAGGCTTTTAGGGGTGCGTGCCAGGAGAACCGCGTCGTCTGCGTATAGCAAGACGGGCAGTCCCCTGTCACCCACGTACGGAAAATCAACCCCAGTTTCCTGCAGAGTCCGGTCCAGATCGTTGATATAAAGGTTAAAAAGAAAGGGGGCTAAGATACATCCCTGACGTACCCCCCTTTCTATGTTAAAATCCTGTGTGACCCTTAGGTCTTGCGAGTACCTAATGTTTGCCCTGGTCTCTCTGTGGAGATCTCTCAGGAAATCCACCAGATTAGGTTCGACCCCCATGGCCTCCATGGACCCCCACAGCCCCTCCCGATTAACACAGTCGAAGGCTGAGGATAGGTCCATGAGTGCCATGTAGATTGTTCCCTGGCGGGCGATGGTATATTTTCCCAGTATAAGGTAGAGATTGACGCATTGTGCATGGTAGATCTTCCCGGGCGGAACCCATACTGCACTTCAGATATAATGTTATTTTCTTCCGCCCATGCGCTCAGTCTGGTCAACACTACTCCCCCTACGACTTTCACATCTGAAAGAGACACGTTAGTGATAGATTCCTTACCTTAGAATATCCCCAGGCGTCAGACTAGATCCGGAAAATTTTACGTAGCAATACCCCTGCGTGTGCCGGCAGGCGTCGTCCGCGGCTCCGCGTCCGTCGTCCGCGTCGTTAGCGCCGGAATGACGTCGTCGGAGTACTTAGACGCCGCCCTCGTGCGCTGATGTCAGTTCTTCTTTTTCCCGCGCCAGCTAGCGCAGATCCGGAGAAGCTTTACCCCTTAGTCTTTTTTGACTAAACTTTTTGATCATTTCTCTACTCGAGTCTTCGACTCCGACGGTGCCGGTAGGGATGCCCGGGTTTAAACCCTGTTCCAAGTGCATCCAACTTATGTCGGTTACCGACCCCCATCGCCGGTGTCTCAAGTGTTTAGGCCTCGACCACGACGACCGCACCTGCTCTGACTGCCAGGCCCTGACGTCTAAAGCTAGGCGGGAGCGGTCCCGCAAGTGACTCGAGCTCCGGCAGTCGGCCCCGCGCCGCTCCAGGTCCCGGTTCCACAGGAGGTCGAGGGACCGGTTGCGGGATCGGAGCCCTTACAGCTCCGATCGTCAGTGGTCATCTGAAAGAGACACGTTAGTATTAGATTCCTTACCTTAGAATATCCCCAGGCGTCAGACTGGATCCGGAATTTTTTGCGTAGTAGTACCCTTGCGTGTCGGTATGCGTCGCCTGCGGCTCCGCGTCCGTCGTCGGCGTCGTGGGCGCCGTGATGACGTCGTCGGAGTACTTAGACGCCGCCTCCGCATGCTGACGTCAATTCTTCTTTTTTCCGCGCCAGCAAGCGCAGATCTGGAAAAAGCAGTAACCCTAGTCAATTTTTGACTAACTTTTTTGATCACTTTTTGATTGTTTTCGAAGTCTCTTGACTCCGTACGGTGCCGTAGGGATGCCCGGCTTCAAGCACTGTGACGATTGCGACCGCCTGATGTCGGTCACGGATCCTCACCGCGTGTGTTTGTCTTGTCTAGGCGTCGACCACGACGACAAGGCCTGCTCCGACTGCCGGGCCCTCTCTTCGAAAGCCAGGCGGGAGCGGTCCCGCAGGCGACTCGAACTCCGGCAGTCGGTCCCGCGCCGCGAGAGGTCCCGGTCCCACGGGAGGTCGAGGCACAGCTTCGAGAGTAGGCCGCACTCCTCCGGGTCGAAGTCGTCGTCAGGTAAGAGGCACAAGAAGTCCAAGCGGCGTCATCGCTCTTCGGACTCCCCCCGACGCTCGCGCGATGCGGCCGGGGGTTCGGGTGACACCACCCACGCGGCTCCGTCGGAGTCGCGGGCGCCGCGTCCAGCCCCATACCCTACAGTCCCTGGGCTTAACGCGACGCCGGGGGAGATCCAGCACTTCCTCATGGCCATGAGGAAACTCTCTCCTCCGACGGGCTCCGCAGCGCCTCCGGGCCCAGCGGACCCGTCTGGGGCCCCTAGCGGGTCGGCGCCTCCGGCCCCGACGCCGTCGGGTGCTTCGGCCCGACGCCGCCGAAGCCTTCGGGCCCGGCGCCGCAGGTCCCCACTATTCCGACGCCGAGGGGTTCAGTTGTTCCGGCGCCGCAGGACGCCGCTGGACCTCCTTCGGGATCTGGTTCGTTGCCGGTGGATCTTACGACCTCCCCGGCTTCGGACCCTCAGCTGTCGCCTCCGGCGCCGTCCTCGGGCGGTGCCGTCCCCGGTTCCACCTTCGTTCCTGTTCAGCCGTCTGGACGGCCCCGATGGGCGCCGCTCCAGACGTCGTTTGGTGAATTTCACTTTTCATGAACAGGCCCCATCGGTTGAGAACCCTGAGTTTCAGGAGATGGGTGATGGAGAGGACTGGGAGGGGTCTGAGGACCCTCTGACCAGGGAGTGTCAGTCTCATGAGGACTGGACAGGGGACCTTGGGGAAGCCAGTGGCCTGGACACTTCTCCAGACACTGGTTTTGTCTCCCCTCCTACCGTGGCTTCGGAGGAGGGGGCAACCTACAGTGTGGTGCTGATGAGGGCTGCCAAGGCCTTGGGCCTTGAGCTCCCCGTCGCCGCCGTGAGGACCAATCTCCTCACTGAGGTCCTTAAACCGCAGTCAAGCTCGGCCAAGCCTCTGCTGCCCTTTAATGAGGCCTTGACCGACGTTCTTCTGGGCACTTGGTCCAAGCCTGCTACGGGTTCGCCCGTAGATAGGAACGTGGCCAGACGCCACCGCCCAGCCCCGGGCGACCCATGTTTCCTGTCCACCCACCCCACCCCCGAGAGTCTGGTCATCCAGGCCTCTCATTCCCAGACCGCATTCCCGTCCGCCCCGCCGGACAGGGAATCCAAGAGGTATGAGCAGTATGGAAAGAAGATATTCTCATCCCTTAGTCTGGGTCTGCGGTCTTCCAACACCGCATGCCTCTTGGGCCGCTACACCCACTCTCTGTGGGATACGGTCGCGGATGTGCTGCCAGAGGAGGTACGGGCCAAACTCGGCCAAGCCCTTGTGGAGGGCCGGGACGCAGCCAAGTATTCCATTAGGTGTGGGCTGGATACCACCGACTCGCTAGGCAGAGCGATGGCAACGACGGTGGCGGTCAGACGCCACGCCTGGCTGAGGTCCGCCAAGTTTTCGGCAGATGTCCAGAACACACTCATGGACATGCCGTTCGATGGCCGTCGCCTCTTTGGCGACAAAGCAGACCATGCGCTCGAGCGCTTTAAGGACTCCAGGGATACGGCCAAGTCCTTGGGCCTCTCGGCCCCGCGCCAGCGATCGGCTGCTTATCACTCCTTTCGTGGCCTCGGAAGGGGTGCACCCACACGTGCCGCTAGCCACGCTCCGCAGGGCAATACCCAACGCGGTGGCGGCCGTGGTAACCTCCGTCTGGGCGGTAGGGGTCAAAGGCGAGGTCAGTCCACACCTTCCCACGCAGCATCCGCCTCAAAACCCTCCTAGTCCGTGCTTTCAGGCCCATGTGATGCCAGTGGGGGGCAGAGTTCGCCATCACCACCTCCACTGGCGCACTGTCACTTCGGACAGGTGGGTGCTGCAGATCGTCCGAAGGGGCTACTCCCTCCCCTTCGAGGCGACTCCTCCAGCCATGCCACCGCAGAACCACCGTGTATCGGGGGATCACTTGCGACTTCTGCAGGAGGAAGTTACGGCCCTCTTGGCCAAGGGGGCCATCGAGCGCGTTCCTGGGCCAGAAGTAGGGTGTGGTTGCTACTCCCACTACTTTCTGGTACCCAAGAAGGGCAAAGGGGGCCTACGCCCTATCTTGGATCTACAGAACGTCAACGGCTTCCTCCGAAAGGAGAAGTTCAAGATGCTGACACTGGCTCAGGTCTTAGCTGCCCTGGACCCAGGAGACTGGATGGTAGCGTTGGACTTGCAGGACGCTTATTTCCACATCCCCGTCCTGCCGGCCCACCGGCGCTACCTGCGGTTCACGGTTGGCCACGAGCACTTTCAGTTTACCCTGCTCCCCTTCGGCCTTACCAGCGCCCCACGGGTGTTCACAAAGGTGATGGCGGTGGTCGCAGCTCATCTGCGCAGGTTAGGGGTTTCAGTCTTCCCCTACCTCGACGACTGGCTGTTGAAGGCGGGCTCGCCCCAGACAGTCGTCAGCCACCTCCAGACTACTGCAGATCTCCTGCACCAGCTGGGGTTCTCCATCAATGTGCCAAAGTCTCACCTGTGCCCCTCTCAGAGGCTCCTCTTCATCGGAGCGGTTCTGGACTCGGCGCAGTTTCGGGTTTATCCACCCGAACAGCGGGTCCGGGATATTCAGGCTCTGATTCCCATCTTTCAGCCGTTATCCTGGATCTCGGTCAGGTTGACGCTGCGGCTTCTGGTGCTGATGGCCTCCTGCATCCTTCTGGTGCATCACGCCAGGTGGCGGATGCGGGCTCTGCAGTGGGACCTGAAGTTTCAGTGGGCCCAGCATCAGGGCAATCTGTCCGACCACGTCCTGATCTCGGAGGGCACTGCGAGACAGCTGCAGTGGTGGCTCACGGACCGCGATTGGGTCAGCGGCAGATCCCTCTCCCTTCCCCAACCGGAGCACGTAGTTGTGACGGACGCGTCCCTCCAGGGCTGGGGAGGCCACATGGGAGAGGTGGAGATCAGAGGCCTCTGGTCTCCGGCGGAGGCCCGGCTCCACATCAACCTGTTGGAGTTACGGGCGATTCGTCTAGCACTGAAGGCATTCCTCCCCTCTGTCCGGGGGAGTGTAGTGCAGGTGTTCACGGACAGCACCACCGCCATGTGGTACTGCAACAAACAGGGCGGGGTGGGGTCATGGTCCCTTTGCCAGGAGGCTCTGCGCCTCTGGCAATGGCTGGAACGCCAGGGCGTGACCCTGGTGGCTCAACACCTAGCGGGTTCTCTGAACGCCAGGGCGGACGAGCTCATCCGTCGGTGCATGATGGATCACGAATGGCGTCTGAACTCGGACGTGGCGCAAGGCCTCTTTCAGCAATGGGGAGAGCCTTGGTTAGATCTATTCGCCACCGAAAAGAACGCGCAATGTCATCTGTTCTGCGCGTTGGAATTTCCAAGGGGGCACTCGCTCGGAGACGCTTTTCGTCGCGAGTGGAGTTGCGGTCTGTTGTGCGCCTTTCCGCCTATGCCACTTCTGCCCAGAGTGCTGAAGAAGATCAAGCGTGACCGGGCCCAAGTCATCCTTGTGGCTCCGGACTGGGCGAGAAGGTACTGGTATCCAGAGCTACTCAGTATGTCAGTCGATCCCCCGGTTCGTCTGCCTCTTCAGGAGGTCCTTCTGTCGCAGCAGCAGGGGACGGTCCTCCACCCAAACCTGTCCAGTCTCCACCTCCATGCTTGGAGATTGAGCGGCGACAGTGGAGGCCATTTGACTTGCCTCCTGAAGTCTGTAACGTCATTCTGTCAGCCAGGCGTCCCTCCACAAAGTCGGTATACGCCTGCAGGTGGAACAGATTTGTGGCATGGTGCACAGCAAAGGCTGTGGATCCTCTTGCTGCCCCTCTTTCTGAGGTTCTTCTCTTCCTTCTTTCTCTTGCCCAGCAGGGCTCTGCTCTGGGCACTATCAAGGGCTACCTTTCTGCCCTTTCAGCCTTTCTCAGGCTACCTGATCAGCCTTCTTTGTTCAAGTCCCCTATTGTAAATAGATTTCTTAAGGGCATCACACACACGTTTCCTCCTGTTCCGTTTGTGATGCCTCAGTGGGACTTGAACCTGGTTCTTACATTTCTGATGTGCGCTCCCTTTGAGCCACTTCACAACTGTCCTCTTCGCCTTCTAACTTTGAAGACTGCTTTCCTGGTTGCCATCACCTCTGCCAGGAGAGTGAGTGAGCTCCAGGCCCTTTCTTGTACTCCACCTTTCCTTTCTGTCCATCCGGACAAAGTGGTGCTACGTACCAAACCTTCTTTCCTGCCCAAGGTTGTCACGGCCTTACACATCGGGCAGTCTATCACCTTGCCAACCTTCTTTCCGCCACCGCATCCCTCTAAAGAGGAAGAGCGGCTCCACCGTCTGGACCCAAAACGTGCGCTCTCATTTTATTTGGATCGCACACGCCAGTTCCGGGTGGATGACCAACTCTTTGTTGGTTACGTGGGCGCTAAGAAGGGGAAAGCGGTACACAAGAGGACCATCTCCCGGTGGATCATCTTGTGTATCCAGGCATGCTACTCCTTGGCTAGGAAGGAGCCCCCTGCTGGATTGCGGGCTCATTCTACCCGAGCCACGGCGACTACCACTGCCCTGGGCAGGGGTGTGCCCTTACAAGACATCTGTCAGGCAGCTACGTGGGCATCGCTGCACACGTTTGCAAGACACTACTGCCTGGACAGCCAAGTCCGGAGGGATGGCTTCTTTGGCCGTTCCGTCCTCCAGGACTTTCTGGTGTGATTATTGGTTCGCAGACTCACCACCTGGGTTGGTATTGCTGGGGTATCTGTTCTAAGGTAAGGAATCTAATACTAACGTGTCTCTTTCAGATGCACAAGTTACTACTTGTGTAACGATATATCTGTAAGAGACATTAGTTAGTATTAGATTCCTTACCGACCCACCCATCCTCCCCGTTCTGCGAACCAATATCTAGGGTTAGGTTATCCCCTTTCAGGGCCCTAGTTTCAATGGCACCAGTGTTGGTTTTTATTATGGCTCTGCGTTTCTGGCGTGGAAAAGCTGTGTCTAAGAACTGACGTCAGCACGCGGAGGCGGCGTCTAAGTACTCCGACAAAGTCATCACGGCGCCGACGACGGACACGGAGCCTCAGACGACGCCTACCAACGCGCAAGGGTACTGCTACGCAAAAATTTCCGGATCCAGTCTGACGCCTGGGGATATTCTAAGGTAAGGAATCTAATACTAACTAATGTCTCTTACAGATATATCGTTACACAAGTAGTAACTTGTGCGACGAGTGGTCGTCAGGTAAGAGGCATGAGAGGTCGAAGAGACGTCATCGTTCCTTCGATCTACTCCGACGCTCGCGCGATGCGACCGGGGGTTCGGGTGACACCACCCACGCGGCTCCGACGGAGTCGCGGACGTCGCCGTCTGCCCCACACCTTCGGGTCCCTGGGCATGACGCGACGCCAGAGGAGGTCAAGCGGTACCTCATGGCCATGAGGTCCCTCCCTTCTCAGCCGGGTTCCGTGGCGCCTCCAGGCCCAATAGCCCCGGCTGGAGGGCCTAGCGGGTCGGGTGCTTCGGCTCCGACGCCGTCGGGTGCTTCAACTCCGACGCTGTCGGGTGTTTCAGCCCCGGCGCCGCCGGCGACTTTGGTCCCGGCGCCGCAGGCCCTCACTGGATCCGGAGCCGGGTCGTCGCCGGTCGACCTTACGACCTGCGGGTGTCGCCCCCGGCGCCTGCTATGGTCGCCGTCCCCGATCCTGCCCTCGGTCCGGTTCGGGCGCCGCTCCCGACGTCGTTTGGAGATTTCTATTTCCACGAACCGGCCCCCTCTGTTGACCCTGAAATGCAGGAGATGGGTGACGAGGGTGATTGGGAGGGGTCTGTGGACCCTCTGGCACAGGAGTGCCAGTCTCAACAGGACTGGACATATGAGCATGGGAAGGCCAGTGGACTTGACACTCTCCGCCAGACACTGGATTTGTCTCCCCTCCCACCGTGGCTACGGAGGAGGGGGCTGCTTACAGTGTAGTGTTGGCGCGGGCGGCCATGGTCTTACACCTTGAGCTCCCCGTCGCGGCCGTGAGGACTAACTTCCTCACTGAGGTCCTTAAACCGCAGGCAAGCTCCACTGAGCCTCTGCTGCCTTTTACTGAGGCCTTGTGTGACGTTCTTGTGGGCACTTGGTCCAAGCCCGCCACAGGTCCGCCTGTGGATAGGAACGTGGCCAGACGCTACCGCCTGGCCCCGGGCGACCCTTGCTTTTTGTCCACCCATCCCACCCCGAGAGCCTGGTCATCCAGGCCTCCACTTCCCAGACCGCATTCCCGGCGGCTCCGCCCGATCGGGAATCCAAGAGGTATGAACAATTCGGGAAGAAGGTGTTCTCGTTCCTGAGTTTGGGACTGTGGTCAGTCAATACCGCATGCCTCTTGGGCCGCTACACCCACACCCTGTGGGACACGGTCGCGGACATGCTGCTACAATGTCCGGAGGAGGTGCGGGCTAAACTCACCCAAGCCCTTGCGCAGGGTCGAGATGCAGCGCGATATTCCATCTGGTGTGGGCTGGATACCACGGACTCACTGGGCAGGGCGATGGCAACGACGGTGGCGGTTCGACGCCACGCCTGGTTGAGGTCCGCCAACTTTTCGGCCTATGTTCAGGCCACACTTCTGGACATGCCGTTCGATGGCAGTCGCCTCTTTGGCGACAAGGCAGACCATGCGCTTGAGCGTTTTAAGGACTCCAGGGCTACGGCCAAGTCCTTGGGCCTCTCGGCCCCACGCCAGCAATCGGGTGCCTTTCGCTCCTTTCGTGGCCACGGAAGGGGCGCCCCCACGCGTGCCGACAGCCACGCACCGCAGAATGTTCAACAGTGCGGTGGCGGCCGTGGAAACCGCCGTAGTGGCGGTAGGGGACAACGGCGAGGCCAGTCCACACCTTCCCCCGCAGCACCTGCCTCAAAAGCTTCCTAGTCCGTGCTTTCAGGCCCATGTGACACCAGTGGGGGGCAGGGTTCGCCATCACCTCTTCGACTGGCGCACTGTCACGTCGGACAGGTGGGTGCTGCAAATCGTCTGAAGGGGCTACTCCCTCCCCTTCGAAGCGACCCCTCATGCCATGCCACCGCAATTCCACCGCGTGTCGGGGGATCACTTGCAACTTCTGCAAGAGGAAGTTACGACCCTCTTGGCCAAGGAGGCCATAGAGCGCGTTCCTGGGCCAGAAGTAGGGTGTGGTTGTTACTCCCACTACCTTCTGGTACCCAAGAAGGGCAAAGGGGGCCTACGCCCTATCTTGGACCTGCGGAACGTCAACGGCTTCCTCCGGAAGGAGAATTTCAAGATGCTGACTTTGGCTCAGGTCTTAGCTGCCCTGGACCCCGGAGACTGGATGGTAGCGTTGGACTTGCAGGATGCTTATTTTCACATCCCCGTCCTGCCGGCCCAGCGGCGTTACCTGCGGATCACGGTAGGCAACGAGCACTTTCAGTTTACCGTGCTCCCCTTCGGCCTTACCAGCGCCCCACGGGTGTTCACGAAAGTGATGGCGGTGGTCGCAGCTCATCTGCGCAGGTTAGGGGTGTCCGGCTTCCCCTACCTCAACGACTGGTTGTTGAAGGCGGGCTCGCCCCAGACAGTCGTCAGCCACCTCCAGACTACTGCCAATCTCCTGCACCTGCTGGGGTTCTCCATCAATGTGCCGAAGTCACACCTGTGTCCCTCTCAAAAGCTCCTCGTCATCGGAGCGGTTCTAGACTCTGCGCAGTTTCGGGTTTATCCTCCCGAACAGCGGGTTCGGGATATTCAGGCTCTGATTCCGAACTTTCAGCCTTTATCCCGGGTCTCGGTCAGGTTGACGCTGCGGCTTCTGGGGCTGATGGCCTCCTGCATCCTTCTGGTGCATCACGCCCGGTGGCGGATGTGGGCTCTGCAGTAGGACCTGAAGTTTCAGTGGGCCCAGCATCAGGGCAACTTGTCTGACCATGTCTTGATCTCGGAGGGCACTGCAAGGCAGTTACAGTGGTGGCTCACGCACCGCGATTGGGTCAGTGGCAGAACCCTCTCCCTACCCCACCCGGAGCACGTGGTTGTGACACACGCGTCCCTCCTGGGCCGGGGGGGGGGGGGCACATGGGAGAGGCGGAGATCAGAAGCCTCTGGTCTCCGGCGGAGTCCCAGCTCCACATCAACTTTCTGGAGCTGCGGGTGATCCGACTTGCACTGAAGGCATTCCTCCCCTCTGACCGGGGGAGTGTAGTGCAGGTGTTCACGGACAACACCACCGCCATGTGGTACTGCAACAAACAGGGCGGGGTGGGGTGGTGGACCCTATGCCAGGATGCCCTGCGCCTCTGGCAGTGGCTGGAACATCAGGGCGTGACCCTGGTGGTTCAACACCTGGCCGGTTCTCTGAACGCCAGGGCGGAAGAACTCAGCCGTTGGTGCATGATGGATCACGAATGGCGTCTGAACTCTGACGTGGCGCAAGGTCTCTTTCAGCAGTGGGGAGAGCCTTGGTTAGATCTATTCGCCACAGAAGAGAACGCGCAATGTCATCAGTTCTGCGCGTTGGAATTTCCAATGCGGCACTCGCTTGGAGACGCTTTTCGTCGCGAGTGGAGTTGCGGTCTATTGTACGCCTATACCACTTCTGCCCAGAGTGCTGAAGAATATCAGGCGCGACCGGGCCCAAGTTATCCTTGTGGCTCCGGACTGGGCACGAAGATACTGGTATCCCGAGCTACTCAGCATGTCAGTCGATCCCCCAATTCGTCTGCCTCTTCGGGAGGACCTTCTGTCGCAGCAGCAGGGGACGGTCCTCCACCCGAACCTGTCCAGTCTCCACCTACAAGCTTGGAGATTGAGCGGCGACTGTTGAGGCCATTTGACTTGCCTCCTGAAGTCTGTAATGTCATTCTGGCAGCCAGGCGTCCCTCCACAAGTCAAAATCATTTAACACGTCATTTAGGGCATCCCCTTGTGTAGTATGCTCAAAATGTAGGCCCTTCACCTTCGGGCAACCTAGTTCGTTCATTTTAGAAAGCCCAGTCGCTCCACATGGGTGTATGTTAAAGTCCCCCGTGATCATTATGCTGTTTCTTTGTGGACCACAGTGCAACTTAACAAACTTATCCAGCTCAGTAATCTTACTACCTTCTTCCCTGTTAACAGCTTTGTAAAAATGTATTAGGCATAAACTGAGGTTTCCTTGTTCGAGAACAATAGCCTGTAAGTCTCAATAGTCTTAATTTTGCATTTTAGGGACAAGGAAGTGAAAATGACCAGCCCTCCCATAGCTCTCCTTCTAGCTATGGGAGTCGCGGGAACGTAGAAGGCTTTGTACCCCTAAAGAAAAAGGTTGCAGTCGACCAACCAGGTCTCCTGCAAACATATAACTGAGAAGTTACTAATGAACTGGATCCAAATAGGGTCAATGATCATTTGCAGATGGCTGAACTAACTGGAGTGGAAACACTATACTACCATTTAGTCAGTCGCACTCACTCAACCCAGATAGGGCTTCAAATCTAGTCTGACCCTGGGTAAAGACACCCCAGGGCTTAGCCCTGTCGGCGTCAAATCTATTCAATTCCTGCGTAGGGACTCTCCGGGGGTTGACACTGACCATCCATTGGCTAGATCTGCAAGTTCTATTATCTGGCACTAAATTTAGAGGCCAGGATGACTTTTCATTACGATAGTGATATTCCCTACTCTCTTCTGCCCTATAAAAGTAACCCTGGGGTAGTGCCTGTATGCCACGGGCTTTGTCCAATGGTCCAGTTGCGGCCTCTCTCGGCATATACAGGGTTACTAAAATTCACCACTATGCAGTCCCCCCTGACCTGTTTCCTAGAGCCTCCAACCCAGGCAACTCGCTGTACCATATTGATGTCATGTGCAATGTTGGTGCCTACAGATGTGTTCCTATGCAACCAATGCATAACTTTATTTTTTAACTGATCGTAGTCCTCCGTTGCATCGTTCATGAGAGGCGGGACATTTCCTAAAATAACCACCAACAAGGTTGATTGGGGGGCAGATCTAGAGTTACTAATTTATGTGGAGCTACATTAAGGGGTATCTGGTGCGCACTTGATATATTTCCTACATCTTTAGCTACTATTGCAATACTTTCTAGTGGGTCCTGTTTCCAACCCCCCCCCCCCCCCCCCCCCCGGGTTTAAAACTCAATTCCGCTGCTCTGTTACTCGTTTTATGGACTGTAACCCCTGAAGCCCCTGTGTTTTGTGAGTGTAAGAGCTCTTCCCGCCCCATGGCAGGCACCCTCGGAGTATCAGTATCAGTAGTAGCTGGTGTAACATCTACGGCAGAACCTCCAAGATTGATCGAAGATTGTATGTTATTGTGTTTTGCGGCTATTATCTGCTCGATGTTATGTAGCTTTGTGTATATTGGACCTAGTTTCTCCTCTAGGATGCTGTTCAGGGTACACTTAAAGGCTTCTATTAATGGCAAATGCGACATTGTCTGATCTACCCTACCTGTAATGCTGGTGACATTGCTTTTACGCTTTTTGGCTTGGCTACCCATCTTGTTGCCCTTCCTCTTAATACTGCCAACAGGCCATCGCACCCCCCTTTATGGTGTGGTGAGAAGGGAAGGCAGATGGCCTTAGAGTTACTGCCAGTGTTAACAGCGGAACTGGTGCCCCCCTCCTGGGATTCCACCGTTAATTGAACAGATTGAACAAACCCTTGTTTATTGAGTAGAATGACAGTGGGGCTTAGGGGAATTGATGTAACACCCAATGCTGGTTCTACACCCAGGGAGAGGACCCCCAGGCTTAGAGTATCTTTCTCTGAAACTTGTAGGTGGGTGGAATATTCAGGATCCCCTAGGTCGGGAGTAAAGTGGGCTAACTCGCCCTCTTTGGTCGGCCCTATACTTGCCGAAGGAGATCTTGATAGCCGTCTGTTAACTCTCTCTCTCAGCTCTATCTCTCTATCTATGGCGGTAGCTGCCCTGGACAAGTATGCATCCAATGTATTAACTGATGTTTTACAAATCCCCGGTGGTTCCTCTCTATTTGCTTGTGTATTGCGTTCATTCTTTAATGGAAGGTTTCAATTTGAAAAATGTGTGCAGTTTCAATTTTCTCACTAACTTAAAAAGATTAATTCTCGTTTGTGGGAACTTCAATTTGTCATTGGGACAGAAGGTTAAACCCAATTTCAGTGTCGATTCTTCTAAGGGTGTTAACACTTTCGATGTTAAATTTATGATGGTTAGATTTTCTTCCTCCATCACCACCTTCCTCCTCTTTTGCTCTGTATCACCCTCGTAGTGATATTCCCTCTTCCCCTTCCAGCCACCTCTCCTTGTTCTCTGGTGGCTTCCAGTGGTTTGCTTTTTCCTCGTCACAGCCATCATTGGCGAATAAGGCTGAATTCCTTGTGAAAAGGGGTCTTCCGTTTATCACGTGAGGTAGTTGGCGTATCATCCTCTGATTGTTCATTCTCAGTGACTTAAGATTCTGAAGCTTCTACCCTTGCTGGTGGCGGAGTGGATTTTTTCTTACACATTTCTTTTTGCGGTGCTCTAGACTTCTTCGCGAAAGTTAGTATCCTGCCCTGTGAGTAATCCCTTTCGTCCCTCTCAAATTTCTCCTGTTTTCTTTATCGTATCTTGAGCTCATGTTTCTACAAATTTTTCTTCATCGCTTTCCTCAGCTCCTCTTGTTTATTTTTATCAGTATCCTTCATGATTTCTTCTTCCAGTGTTATTTCAATTAACGCATTCTTTCTGTCACTCCAAGCAAATTTGATGAGGAGACCCAGCATTCCTTTGCATGACAAGGCTGTATGCTCTGCCCATAGTTCTAATAGCAGGATTCTCATACGCAAGAACAGTATATATCCTTAACCCCTTCAGTGCTGCGCGGATTTCGCTGCAGTGCTGAAGGGTTTAAAAGCGTATTGGCTCATGACGGAAATGTTCCGTCATCAGCACCGGAGCACCGACGCTGATGACGGAACCGTTCCTTCATGAGCATGGAAGGGGTTAAGCCCCTGGGGACTCTATCAACATCCATGTAATTCTGGAGGGAAGTGTCCTCCCACCACTTCCTCATTTTTTAGGTCGAGCGACCTATCTCCATGCGCATTGAGCGGGAGCGAGATATAAAGGGGCTTAAACAGAGGTTTAACTAGCTGGCGATTTGGTGCTGTGCCCGTGCGCTTTTAGGTCAATGCGCAAGCGCATTGACCTAAAATGCGCGTGCACAGCATCAAATCGTCAGCCATCTGTTGCCCAGCTTGGTGCCGCTCCACCCCCTGCGGCATCAAAGGCTTTCACGGCCGGCCGGCCGTGCTTTCAGTTTCAGGAGCGCTGCATTGCTTTCACGGCCGGCCTCCGGCCGTGACTCGCATTTCTCCTTCCTTCCAGCGCTGCCTTGTTTGCTATAACACTCCATTTATTTTGGTACACTTCATAGTTGTTTGCTTATCGGACACTTTCTATCTGGTACCTTTACATGTTCAGCCCCGTTTTTCAGTTTTTAGGATTGACTTTAACGTAACTTTATGCATGTGTTTTTCTTTGGACACAAAGCACCCATAGTCTTTCTTCTATGATCACTTTATTACGGTCTGTCACGCCTACCCGGGTTATTCAACATCACTTTGCGATGATATTGTTGGAAATGAGCTCGGTCTCCCGTATCACGCTTACGGTAAGCACTCCATACCCACTTAACTTTGGGTATCGCACTACGTGCGCAATTGTTTAATCTACCGTTCACACGGACGTTGAATATACCCTTCACTGACCGCACTCACTGTGTTAGATGTTTCAAAGTTCCTGAATCACTCGAAAGCTTATCTTCTGTGACGAAACTGGTGCTCATGTAAAGCGCTCTGATACCCGACGTCTCCGGTCCAGCTCTCCAGTCTAGCTCGCGCTATATAAAACTAAAAAAATAAAATAAAATAAAAAGAGCTGTTTGTTACATGTAGGGTTTCTGCCCTGTCGTGTATTTCTATAGGTTCTGAATCAGTCCCCCTATTCCTGACCCTATTCTGGTTAAACTAACTATCAAGTTAACTAACAGTCAGCCCATGAGGCAAGAAAACCCCCATGATGCAGATACCGTTATCTGACGCAGTCACACTACGGCACAGGAACGTGTTATCTGATTAGGTCATAACGCTTGAGATCTAATTAGACAAGCGACATTCCTCCAGCCCCTGATAAGGCATACGACGTTCTCATAACAAATCAAACCTATGACAACCTGGAAAATCCGTGCGGCCATTGTTTTGATTTCACAGAGAACTTTTGCAAAAGAATGTGCTAACGAGCAAGTCGTATGACATCTTTATTGACGTACCTATGTCCATCCTTACATCAATCTCGGCACCTTTAAGGTATAAATATTGCCGACCTCGCCCTATGCAAACACACGCGTGGTGACAAGACGGAGCAGCCATACTTGCCGAAGCCGAGAGCAGAAGCAGACCCCGCTGGCAGCAGCCCCGCCTTCCTGACGCGCTGAGAGACGCGCTGCTATCTCAAGCCGAGAGACCCAGCACCGGCGCTTTCGGGCAGCCCTCGCAGGCAGCCTGGAATATCGAGAGCAGAGAAAGAGATACTATTCCTCATCCATCCTAACTTCCAGGTACAGAACTGAATAACCCCTCACAGAGAATTCTTTAGTTATTCACTTGGCAAAAACAAACTTAACTTAAACTGTAACTTTCTATTCCCGCCCACGCATTAGACTTAGGTCAGGTACACGGGGTAGGCGTATTTAGAAACACCAGTTGAGTACGTTTAGTCAAATGTATATGTGTATGTAAATATATTTTAATCATTTTAAACATCATATGGCTCAGAAACCATATCAATGTTTTTACAGTATTATTTTATACTATTGCTTCTAATGTATGCACTTTACTTAACTATAAGTATTGCAATAATATCGATCCATTTCTCTTGTACGAGAAAAGAGACTGATCAATAAATAACATCTTTTATTGAACACGCCCGTCTCTTCCTTTTCTCTACATTCTGATGAGACTAAGAATGCACGTACTGACTGAGTAAAATAATTGCCTTGTGCTCACACGACTCTTGAGATTGACTCTTGATTAGGGGAGAGCAAAGTTGTCATGTTCTATGGTTGTCAGAAACTAAATCCCTTCTTGTCTAATCAGGGGAGTTAATCCCTTCCTTGAACATTCGAGAAAGTTTCTAGCGAACTCTGAGCTTAGCTGGCAAACCCAAAAATTAAGTCTAGCATCGACAGTAGTAGACCTAGTTAACGTCTGGCCTAGGCCTTTACTGCTGTAGGTACTATTCCAATGCGCAGAGCCTATTGGGAAGATAGGAGCTACACTACATGGCGCCCAACGCGTTTGGAAAGGGCGATAAAACTAACGTACGACATTTAGAGTAACTCAGTCGTGCTTTCTCACTCAGACCCCTTTTCCCGAATACTCCAAAGACGTCTGGAGTGGGTGAAAGGTTATATCCTCCAAAACCTCGCAGGAGGGAACTCCTATGTATGGTTCTTGGTCAAGTCAACGTTGAAGGATAAAACAGTTCCGAAATATTGTGCATCTTATCTTTGTTCCATAAGAAACCTGATCTGCAAACAAACATAATACCATCCTGTCTGTAAAATGGCAGAGAGTGATGATGAAAGAGAGGCAGTTAGATTAGCAACTGAACTCGCAGATGCTGATGCTACCATGCAAGCAGCAGACGCGGATATAATACTCATTCCGGTCATTAAAAGGAGATCTATAACCTTAAAACTTATAGAAAATGGACTGACACCTAGAGGTGGCACAGTCATATTCGTAATCGAGGCACACGAATATCGGCAGACAGAGGTATACTATTCATGGATACATTTTCCAGCAGCAAATGCTGTAACAAAGTACTTCCACTATTACAAAGTAGAGGAACCTCCTGAAACGTACACTCCTTTCGAGGAGGTGGAAGTACCACTCAAATTCCAAGAGCATTTGCTCTTATTTGATGGCGCCCTAAAACATAACAATCACATTACAAGGCTCGGTCCTTTAGGAAGACCAGGAGCAACGTGGCCGGTCTTAGCCGGATACACACCACATCCAGACATCGAAAGAATGCCTGCAGCAGAGCTGTTAATACAGCTAAAACAACTACTAAAAATTCACAGACAATTAGTTCAGTATGTAATGCGGACTTCAACAATTCAGCCAGCGATTAAACTTCCACAGCTGACCCCTCACCAGGGGAACACAAATAAAATTACACCACAGAACATCCAATCCTGCCTAGGTAAAGTTCCAGCTAAACGGGAACAGATACCATTCTGGTTGGCACAGAAAATCACCCAAATAGAGGCGGTGTTTCCTGACACCACCCCGCTGGAAAAACACAGGATTCTGACTATATGTCTCCCAATGGGAATCGCACCACACATTGAGGACTGTGACACTTGGGGTACAGTCTTTGCTTCCATCTACACAAAAACGCACGGTGTCCCATCCATTTCGGTGATACCAGATGTGCTAAAACAAATTCAAGATGAATACGGTCCAGAACCTGCTTTAACTCTTGGTATGAAATTACTAAAAGACTTCAAACAGGTTTCGGCTATATTACTAGCCAACATAAAAGGTGAAGCAGCAAACGTGGCGATCCGCTAGAGGTTAAAAGAGACAGATATAGCAGACCAACCAGCTGAAATTGCCAGAATCATAGAAAAATCCTATGAAGAACTAGGCAGAGATAGTCTAGGTGGAATACCAGTAAAACCGCAACTGACTACAAGTCCAGAAAAAATATTTTTTAATAATAATAATTCACCAAAAAAGAACTGGGATGGAAACAAACAATCCAATCCTAAAGAAAAGAAATTCCAGTCCAGAGGAAGGTCTCCTAGGCGAAGAGAGAAATCTCCAAACCAAAGACAGAGGTCACCGCAGAGTGACCCCTCTGGGAATAGATATAACCTTAGAAATAGGGATAATATTAAAAAACCTGATAGATATCAAGACATTGATACACGTCCCTCTCAATCTTTTCAGACTTCCTCGCAGAAATCGGAAAGAAGAGGACGATCAGAAGAGCACGCCAAGTCCAAAGACAAGGAACCTGCTCAACAAAAAAAGAAATTACAATTTCCAAAAAAGAAGGTAGCCAGTATCAAGGTAGTTAACAATGCCGAGAATACTGAGGACACAACTGAAAAACGGAGAGTGGGCTCAGACAATGCTAGACAGCGCAGCAGAGGTGAGCATAGCTCGCAAAGTCCTTATGAATCATCTGGAGACAGTGGACACGAATGAATACCTTCAAGTGGAAACTGCAGACACCAGAGTTAGCAAGCCCCACAAGATATACGAGATAACATTACGTATAGAGGGAGATAAGACTAGGAAAATAAGGGGACTATTTTGGGATAACCTCTCCAAAGGCTATGACATCCTTCTAGCTGAAAAAGACTGGCCACCAGAGTTTGTCAGGGAGTGCCCTCATGGCGAAGAAGTAATTATGCCTGCCTTCTCGAATCAAATACCGATTCATAAAAAATACACACTTGCTAGAAAGTGGGCAGTGGCCTTAGCACCTGCTTTATATAAAAATCATGTAGGATGGGATGAGGATTCTCCTCCTCACAAAATCCAGTTAAAATCACAACCAACTGCACAAAGGCAGTACCCAATTAAGCAAGAAGCTAAAAAACAAGTAAATGAAATACTAGATCAGCTAGAATACCAGGGGGTGATTGAAACTTGCACCTCACAAATGAACAATCCTTTGTTTCCGGTCTCCAAACCAGACAATTCGTACCGTCTAGTTTTGGATTACCGACACCTTAACACATGTTGCAAAACCTTTGCAGTGCAAAACTCACACAGTGCTGCACTAATGAATAACATAGTGCGCAAAAAATACAGAACAACCTTGGACATCTCCAATTAATCTTTTGTCAAAACATAGCACCAGAGAGCAGATATTTAACTGCATTCTCAGTAAATGGCACTCAAAAACAATTCTGTCGGTTAGCCCAGGGGTACAAGAACAGCCCAGGGGTATTCTCAGCGAGAGTAACAGAATTACTACAACTATATGATGATGAAGCATTATCTTATGTCGATGACATTTACTTAACAGATGATGACTTGGATACTCACTTGAAAAGAGTGAACACCATAATACTTGGGTTCGCTGCAGAGGGTTACAAATTTAACTTCAAAAAGTCCAGAATTGCCCATCTGACGGTCCTATTCTTAGGATATGAGTTATCAAGTGAAGGCAAAAGCCTGGCAGACAATTTCCTAGAGAAATGTGCCGTAATCCAAGCTCCTAAAACACTAAAAAAACCTACAGTCAATTCTAGGCTTCCTAAATTTCGGAAGAACATACATTGCAAATTACGCAGAAAGGGTCAAACCCCTTTATGACCTAATTAAATCAGAGTTAAAAAAATCCAGTTGGACTCAAACACACACAGAAATTTTGAGATCCTTACAAACAGACATGCTAATTAAAACAAAATTAGAAACACGTGATAACACACGCAACCTTGTGATCCGAGTCATCCCAGGGAGATGCGGATTCACATACCTAACCTCTAATGAGGGAGAAAAGGTACCAATTGCATTCAAATCACACTTGTACACAAAAGCTGAACAGAGATTCAGCAACCAAGGAAAAATTGTTCAAGCAGTTCAAACCGCAATAGCTAGAGAAAAAGACATAGCTGACGGTAGACATATCACAGTCAGAACAGCTGAATCAGCCTTTGAGGCATTAGCAACACCGTGTAATTTACCATCAACAACATTGGATCCAGAATGGATACAATGGGTGAATTCAATCACAACGGACAAAGTATACTACTACTTTGATCCAGAACTAGAAGAATTAAAAAATCTAAAATATGAAAAGACGTATCCTCTGCCAATCGACATTCTGCCTCTACGACATTACGCCTGTGTAATCTATACAGACGGACATGCTCAACCCTCCGTTTGGGGAGAACATGCATACAATCCCACATGTGAGATTACAAAAGAAGTGTGGCGCGGAGGTAAACTAAGACCTCTATTAACAAAATCACACTCAGTAGAAACTAATTCAGAACTACAAACTGAAATAATAGCTTTGAAAATGGCGCTAGATAATGCGGATCGCGAATTCCCGACACTTATATAGTGTCAGATTCATATTACTGCGTCAAATCATACAACAAGGATTTGCAGACATGGATTCAAAACGGTTACAAAGATGACACAGATGCACCAATAAAGCAGAGACTGCTCTGGGAACAAATAGCTCTTTTACAAAAAGAACTACCAAAGACTCACGTGACACACTCACTGAGTCATCAGCGTGATGGCGTTCACGTTGCAGGGAATTCATTGGCTGAAACAGCCGCAGCGGCTGCCACTAAATCGGCTCCCGTAGATCGAAAAAAGCGTACATTAAAATACATTGACGGTGAAACAATGCTGGCGGTGAAAACATCATCAAAAGGCGACTGCTCAGCGTTACCGATCAACTATCCACTCAATTATACATACATAATCGATGCAAACTCCGTCCCTTTTGCTCGAATCCCTGGAGTGGGGGATAGAGTGATTCCAAACATGGACAGGAGAAGCTTGTTAATCGCAGACGCACACATGGGCGAGGGTCTCAGACACCTTAAATTAAAAGATTCTCTGGAAGAATTACAATCACGGTACTGGTGGCCAGGCATGAGCCTGCACTACACCATGTTTGTAAAAAACTGCCCAAACTGCAACAGAGATCGCAGTGGGGAGAGAAGCAGTTTAATACCTCGTCGAATCAAGGCAGATAATATTATCAGCAAAAAGAATGGCTTGCGATTAACATATACAGGCTAGTTTCCACTTATAATGTAGATCACCAGCACTCGGCTGACGTCCGGACTGTTATACAAGATTTGCGAGTCTAAATGGCATATACGCTAAGAGCATGCTACGTTCGACCATTGTTTTCACTCAGGCAATCCAGCCTGGGGGGGGAAACATGGCCAAATGAGCACAGCCCAGCGGGAATCTTCTCACTTCCTTCCTGAGGGTACGGGATGGTGTAAAGAAAAAACCAAGGCAGAAAGCAATCTATAATAGAAAGGATATTAGGTTCGGGAGCTGGGTGGGTCAAACATCTAATAAGTGTCCAACGTAGTCTAAATAACTTGCCAAGAAATTCTCTGAAGGGATTCAGTCCGTACGAATTATTATTCGGAACTAGGATGTTGATCTCTGACCTTGATAGTCAGACTTCAGTGGTAATAGAAAAAACCTTTGATGTCAAAGACCGTTTGGCTATTTTGCAGGACTTAAACAAAACAAGAAAAGACCTGAGCAACATACAGTTGAAACAACAGCCAACGACCACTGAAGAATCACCACCTGTCCCAGCAAGACCTGTCTGGATTCCAAAAGTTGGGGATCTAGTCAGGGAGAAGATCGCGGTAAAGAAGGAATTTGGGCCTTCTTACAGAAAAGCAGTTCCTGTCTTGTCTGTCAACGGGACAAGATCAGTTGTACTACCGCCACTTGCTGGAAAAAAGGAGAACCGAGTTGTATCCATCGACCTGGTAAAACCACAACATGTGGCCAATAACAAACAGTAGGCCAAGTGGACTCCCAATAAGTAGCAGAACACCAAGGTTTGCTACCAGCACAGAGGTCCTAACAAAAAGGCTCATCACATTCGAAACGCCTAAAGAAGAACAAGAAGGACTATGCAACAATGCAATAGAACTCAGACCTCTGAAAACCCAAATAAAGACATTTAGCAGAGACACACCAATCTATACTGAAGTACCAAGTGAAAATGCAAAAAACAGAAATCCTGAACCAATTGGAACAATTGACAGAACTGCATCCGGCTACTTCATCAACTTCGATGATTCCTCTGAAAGCCTCAGTGAATCAAAGACACAGCCATCATCAAAATCCTTTAAGGACAAAGCTAAGGAACTTTTGAAACAACTGAAAGAAACATATCTGGTTTCTCCATGGATTGAATTTTGGGTGGGTTTTGGTGCATTTATCCTCATACTTTGGCTCATCATGGTATTTACTTTGGGACGCTTCATTGAGGGAAAATATGCTAAAATGGACACAGCAAGTCAGAACATCAACTTGATCCTCAAACCACACACATCTTCACACGTCGAGAAAAGAGAACTTTCTTCAGAACTTTCTTCAGCCAACTTCACAGCCAATCCGATACCTGGTGGGGTAGCCTGGGACAACACTGACTATGAAATTTATGGTCCGGTCGAGATCCTGAAATATCCACACCAAAAAAAAGGAAACTCTAGAACCGTTTACGACAAATATTCATATTTTTCAGGTTTTAACACAAGTAATGCTGAAACATTTTATTTTAAATTGTCAAACAAGACAGGGATGAAAACCATGATAACCAACACAAAATTGATATATTCAGATTCATTCTTTGAAAAAATGAATACTTTTGGATTTGATTATTGGGACAAAAATGTTGATTTGAAAAGTGTTTGGGGTACAAAAGAATGGCAAGTACAGGGTATAGAAGCTTTGTTTAGAGCCTGCATGATCCCAGAACAAATGATATTTTTAAATGACACTGTTCAACAAACCACCTGTCTTGGCTTAGCCAAAATCAAAGATTTAAATAACCCGTCTATTCCAAAGCCAACAATGTTTAGCAACAGCTCTGATACAGATGAAGAGATAGACGTAAACCATATATTAAACCAAAACAGAACACATCCTGATTGGAAACAATGGTTGATCTGGCCCACAGATACAAATTACTGTCAAGATAGATTCCTGAATAAAACACAGGGTTTCAAAATGACCAGGCCAGACCCTAGATATCCCCAAAGACATCACCCAGGGATAATAACAACCTACAGTGTGGGCAAATTATGCCTTCAATGGCTACTGACTTCCACACTGCCTGAAATTAAGCAACACCTAACTTTACTTACTGATGGTGCTGACTTGCGTGATTTCATACTGGGACCACGCAAACAGCGTCAAAAGCGTTTCATAGCAGCCTCTGTATATGCAGCATACAATGAGGCCTGGAAGGTTACTCAAATTGAGACAGCAGAAAGAATACGGGAAATTGACCGTATCAATTTGGAAAAATCACTTTCTGTAGTGGACAATGGGTTAATGACTCTGTCCTCCAGAATTTTTTCATTGGACAGCATTGTGTCTTCAGCAATCGATATATTATCGCAAGACTTACTGTTATTACAACATGGACAGTCACAATTGCGTTCCATTGTACAGCTTGGCTGGACGTTACAAAATCTGCGTTCAGGCTATGTGCCTTGGCGTTTAATCAACACAACGTCACTATTCCAAATCTTTAACCTTACTGATAGACAAATCGGTATGGCGCAAAAGGGTGCTGATTATACAATCTTGAGCATTGAAAAACTAGAAAGATTACCAATGACAATGTCAGAACGACCTGTCAGTGAATGGATAATCCACGGAATCATAAATATTCCAATCTCAACCTTCAGGTTTCAATACTGCCAAAAATATATACAGGCTGGCATGTACGAGAAATTGGGAAAGGGGTACCTTAAAACAACTTGGAACCTGCCCTATTCACATGCATGTGTCAGTAATAAAGGACAGAAAGTGTTTCTTAGTGGCAACAATTGTGCTATGTCACTAAGCGGCACGCTTCTGTGTAACGGAATTAGTTTGCATGGAGCCTGTGAAGGGAATTCATACAACCTTTCATGTCACCAGCAAGGCGCACCTGCAACTGAAATAGAACCATTCTTTCAAAGACTCTATAATGGGAGTTACATTCTTATTGTAGACCGCAGATGTTGCAGTCTTATGCCCGGGACTCCTTATCTAGTAACTACAACAGCGAAGGTCAAGTGCTGTGGACGTTCTTTGTTCCCCAGCTCCTTTCCAGACAGGGAGGCAAGGGCATGGCCCAGTTTGAAAATTACTTCTATTCGAATAGACACTTTAAGCAGAATGAAAACAGTGCTTCTTCAGACGCCTACAAGGCTCACGTCATCAAAAGAAACATATGATCTACAAGTCGCAAGGACGACTGCAGAGATACATACATTATTATCAACTAATTCCCCCGTACATTTCGCGGAAATCCTAAGCGAAATCTTAAATATTTCTGATACCACTGGGGTCTCAAAGGTATTTAAGACAGTATTTTCGATGGCATTAACACCATTCAAAGCCATACTGGGTATTTTTCCAGATTTCGTCCATTTGATTTTTGGCGGACTTCCCCTGATCCTAGGACTAATTGCGGGAATCCTATTCCTAGTCCTTATTTTTCGTTATGGCAACCCATGTCACAGATCAAACTCTCGCGACAATGGAAGATACGATCCTAGCCATTGGATACCGGGACCGGATATCAAAAATCCTGGGACTCTCCCGGCTTAGAGACCTAAACATGACTTGGTTTCTATCATTTCGACCAATGTGGCAAAGGTGTGTTTTACCTGTACTAAGGTGTCTGCTATGCGGAGAAGAATGCGTGTTAGACACCTGTCTGACGCTACAATCGGATGCGCCAGTGGATGCAGATACACTGTTGGTTCCTACCAAGGTTCACGCTTTGTGCTGCCCTCAAAGGCTGCCAATCCTGATGACGGCATTCCTGGAATCTTCACCACTACGATTGAAGAGTAGTGAAGTTCAAGATGAAAGCAGCATCGAACAGGTACGACCTTCTGTCAGCAATGCAAATCAGAATGTCAATGGAGACAATCATGCGCACGAATGCATGGTTACCCCTATTTCCGACTTAGTGGAACTTTCCCATGAAGCTGTTGACAGTTTTTTCGAAAGCCTGAATGATATGATGTTCTCTCCAGAACAGAAATAGAGACTTTTGAGTAAACTCGCACACGGCGTTCCCTGAATTCGGCCTTCAACTTTAAAAATAAAGTCACATGAACAATTACAATCCAGTTCACGGACAGCAATTTTTTCAGCAAGCCCCTAAAATATTTTTCTACATATTTTTTCCCGGGACACTGATCTTCTGCTTAAAGTAAGAAACTATTCCTAGAGAACTAAGATTTCTATTTTTAGATACTTTATATAGACTTTAGCTGCCCGCTGGTAGGTTCACAAATATTTTATTATGTGATGAAATGGTCTCGAACTTCCTTTCTGTATAGCCATATTAAGAGCCATTTCATGTGTATTTCTCATATACCAATAAGCAATAATGCATAACAATGCGTGTTTACTTTTGCATTTAATTCATAGCTTAAGTGCATACAATATATATGACTGCAATTTTTCAGTATATTTGAAAATTTCGAAATGCATTTATGTATTTTGGGGTGGTAAGGTATACACTTTACTCTATAGTATGTTGTACTATGTTATACTATGCATAGATTAGTAGATATGACCATAGTTAGCGTGGAGTGGGTGTCGTGTATTTCTTTAGGTTCTGAATCAGTCCCCCTATTCCTGACCCTATTCTGGTTAAACTAACTATCAAGTTAACTAACAGTCAGCCCATGAGGCAAGAAAACCCCCATGATGCAGATACCGTTATCTGACGCAGTCACACTACGGCACAGGAACGTGTTATCTGATTAGGTCATAACGCTTGAGATCTAATTAGACAAGCGACATTCCTCCAGCCCCTGATAAGGCATACGACGTTCTCATAACAAATCAAACCTATGACAACCTGGAAAATCCGTGCGGCCATTGTTTTGATTTCACAGAGAACTTTTGCAAAAGAATGTGCTAACGAGCAAGTCGTATGACATCTTTATTGACGTACCTATGTCCATCCTTACGTCAATCTCGGCACCTTTAAGGTATAAATATTGCCGACCTTGCCCTATGCAAACACACGCGTGGTGACAAGACGGAGCAGCCATACTTGCCGAAGCCGAGAGCAGAAGCAGACCCCGCTGGCAGCAGCCCCGCCTTCCTGACGCGCTGAGAGACGCGCTGCTATCTCAAGCCGAGAGACCCAGCACCGGCGCTTTCGGGCAGCCCTCGCAGGCAGCCTGGAATATCGAGAGCAGAGAAAGAGATACTATTCCTCATCCATCCTAACTTCCAGGTACAGAACTGAATAACCCCTCGCAGAGAATTCTTTAGTTATTCACTTGGCAAAAACAAACTTAACTTAAACTGTAACTTTCTATTCCCGCCCACGCATTAGACTTAGGTCAGGTACACGGGGTAGGCGTATTTAGAAACACCAGTTGAGTACGTTTAGTCAAATGTATATGTGTATGTAAATATATTTTAATCATTTTAAACATCATATGGCTCAGAAACCATATCAATGTTTTTACAGTATTATTTTATACTATTGCTTCTAATGTATGCACTTTACTTAACTATAAGTATTGCAATAATATCGATCCATTTCTCTTGTACGAGAAAAGAGACTGATCAATAAATAACATCTTTTATTGAACACGCCCGTCTCTTCCTTTTCTCTACATTCTGATGAGACTAAGAATGCACGTACTGACTGAGTAAAATAATTGCCTTGTGCTCACACGACTCTTGAGATTGACTCTTGATTAGGGGAGAGCAAAGTTGTCATGTTCTATGGTTGTCAGAAACTAAATCCCTTCTTGTCTAATCAGGGGAGTTAATCCCTTCCTTGAACATTCGAGAAAGTTTCTAGCGAACTCTGAGCTTAGCTGGCAAACCCAAAAATTAAGTCTAGCATCGACAGTAGTAGACCTAGTTAACGTCTGGCCTAGGCCTTTACTGCTGTAGGTACTATTCCAATGCGCAGAGCCTATTGGGAAGATAGGAGCTACACTACAGCCCCTAACATGCATGTCTTAGCTACAACTTCATGCTCTTTAATTTAAATATCTTTCCGCGTCACACGCGTTTGTCACTCTCTTTCTAGTTTAATGCAGGAGCCTATGACCTATGCCCTTTGCAACCCTCCCATTCCTTGTCTCATGTAACGTTCGTGTGTTTTTGTGCTCGGAAGCACACAAGTGCTTCACACCCTTCTGGGTGGAAGGAAACGCCAGCGGGTGGCTTCCTGGCAAACATTCACTGCGCAGGAACCTCTGTTCAGCAGCTCACCTCTGACATTACTTTCAATTTCCCATCCTTCTGTTTGCAACCCCTGACCTTCTGCCTCTATTCTCTGCCCATCGCTCTTCTCTCTGCCCTTCCATCTCCCTCCCTTGAACTCTACACTCTCATCCCACTTACATTCTCTCTGCCTTTGTGCTCTCACTTCTATATTTCTGCACTGCACTTCTCATCTATCCTCATTTGACTTTTTTATTCTCTCTTTTTCCTCACTTCTCTCTCTCTACCTCCTTTCTGCACTTTCTTATTCTCTTCACTATGCCCAGTCGTGCTCTTTGCCTTCTACATTTTGTCTACGTTGTCATCTTACATGCATGCCTTTTTCCAGGTAACAGTGGTTATGCTTTCATTCTCAGACACATTTTTATGATTTGTTTTGTAGTTTCGGATGTTTGCTCAGTACCAGAATCTCAAGATAAGTCGTTGCTTTGGCCTGTTAGTCTCATCCAAAGGCCTTGTTCACTTAGTCCTTGCAGCATGCATGGGATGTCTTCTCCTCCACTTGTGTGTGGCAAACCCAGCTGCGAGCCTGGGCAGGCCTGGCCCCCTGATCATCACCAACTCCTTTAGACCTGAGCTGACTTTCAAGGAAACCTGTATGTCTTCTTTAAAAATAAACAAGCATTTGCAATGCAATAGGTCTCGCAGTTGTGAGAGTTTGAGCTATTGGCATTTTAAATGCCAATGCCTTTTATTTATGTATTGGTTTTTAAAACACAAATAAAAGGCATTGTCATTTACAATGCCAATATCATGTGTAAATTACAAGAACTTTTATTTAACTATTAATTATTTTAAAAAATTAAAAGCAATTTGTATTTGTTATATCAATACATGTAAGTCACGTACATACAAAACATGTGGCATTACAAATGCTATAGGTGTCACATTTGAAAAAGTTAAAAGTATTGGCATTGTAAATGACAAAGCAATTAATTTTGCTATTTTCAAGACCAACACATAAAAAAAAAGTTGTCATTTACAAAACCAAAGCTCCAAATTTTCTAATGCGAGACCTATTGCATTTCCAATGCTTGTCTTTCGTAGAGTCTCTCTAGCTTGGTAAACAAAGTGTGTAAGTTGTTAGAAACATCCAGATCCTTTTTCAGATTTCCGTTTTTTAAACATATTGATGGCCGCCTCTCTGCGTGCCGATTCGCTAAACGTTTTCTCGACAATGTTGTGTCTGTTACTATGACTTTCCCCTGCGTCCTGTCCCTGGTCGCTTGCGCTCACATGCGTTCATCCAGCACATGCCGCGGCTTACCCGGTTTTGATTCCTCATTCACCTCTGGTTGCGGGTCTGCGTGTAATCTTTGGCGCTTCGTATTCCGCTGTGTAGACCAGGGACGGTGCCTCCGTAATTAAATACCGCTCCGTTTGCACCGTGATTCGGGTCACTCTCGAACTGGTGCTTTTAACGTGGTGGTGCCCCACGTAATATAGCTGCTGCCAACTCACCTCCTGCACAAAAGAGTCAAGCACTCACGGGGAAAGTTTCATGCTGTTTATTGCCACAACAAACGCGTTTCGGAAATACCTTCTTCAGTGTCTACTATCGCACTAAGATGAGCCATTTAAAGTTCATTGCATCATAATATCACAGACCTAAAAAGGAGACTTCGCTCAAGTCGTGATTGCGGCGCCATCTTAAAACAGTAAATCCGCACAATCCTTCTATGTACATATTTACATTTATACAATTTATAATCTGCTGTTAATACTGTGGGTCAATACCTTCAGAAAATAATGTTGTAACCACTATTTCACGCGATTTCATAAATCTATCATGCAGGATCCCCTCAAACAATGTATTTTGCTCAGGGGTGGTTCTATCTTAACCTGCCTAATTAATAGCAAATATTAAAGTGCACACAACCCCACATTTTGTACCATGTGATTCAGTCGTGTATCGGCAAATGTCACAACTTGAGACACTCCTTCACTCTCTCGCCATGGATTGGCAAATTCGTGTGTCTGTGAGACTAAAAACTTTTTTATAACTCCTAAATTTTATCTGAAATAATCTCATTCTGACGTACCAAGTCTGTGGAATCAGTATCCTATGTCTGTTTCATCTACCCAGATGTACTGCCAGCTCTTCCCCCCCCTATGTAATCCATTGGGTGCTTTTGTCTGTAGATTAATGATATAGCGGTATTCTAACCTCCGCAGTCTCAGTACTCTGTCCCCACCCCTCGGGTCCATCGGTACATGATCTATTCCAAAGTATTGCAGCAGCTCCCTGTTGCTTTGATGTTTAATGGCAAAGTGCCTGGCTACTGGATAATCGAAATAATTGTTGGTGATTGCGCGTTGATGATGATATATATATATATATATATATATATATATATATATATATAGATAGATAGATAGATAGATATATATATATATATATATATATATATATATATATATATATATATATATATATATATATATATATATATAAACATCAAATCTTCAATCTTTACATAAAGAAGACACGGACCCGAGGCTGCAGTAAGGGAGATTTTATTCACCTCTCAGGCGACGCGTTTCGAGCGACTCGTGCTCTTGATCACCAATATATATAGATAGATAGATAGATAGATATGAATTTTTAACCATATCTTCTCAAAAACGATAACAAAGATTTGCACTCAGTCACAGAAAGCATGCTTTCTGGGTACAGATCTAGCTTTCTGCCAAATTTAGTGTAATTCTGTTCTGTCTTTTTTTTCTCTATCCTTTTCTAATTTTTCCTTTGGAAAATGCATGGGGGAAAGGGTTTTGAAACCCCCATCCCTTTTTCTCTGCTTTGCTTTACGTATCACACCGAAACTTTACAGGAAAGAGCTGAGGTGGATTAATGTTTTTGATACGTTTCGTGAAGACTTGTCAAAGTGTGCCAAATATATTAGCAAAACAAAAAGATATTCTTCCTTTGGTAATTCTGACTCCAGTATACCTACAGAATGGCAGTGAGAACATTGTGATACATAAGGACTCATTAAGTGTTACACTATAAATGAACATTCTGTATTTATTACAACAGTGTTATACTGTATCTAGTCTCAGCCTAAACTATTAAGTTAGGCCTTGGCTGCTTTACCACTTACACAGTGTTTTCATATCTAGTGAACATGAAGGATATGGGGATAGCCTGACCCAAAGTTTTGTACATTTAATTTTGTGTTTAACGTAGCTGTCATTTCTCAAAATGTACCATTTGTTATTTTATTGATACATTTTACATCCCTTCCCCACTATCCTATAAATAATTATGGAATACATTTGCACGGTTTCTCATCTTTGTGCTGAAGAAGAAAGATTGTTATAAAGTACTTTATAAAAACTGCTTAAAACAAGCCTTAATGTGTAAAGAATGAGATTATTTACAAGATTACTTTGTGCCTATATTCATGGGTGACTTGATGACCAGGACCGCTGAACTGAAATTGTAATGTAATCATTGTTACAGGCTTTGTTTTCTTACATTTTCGAACCCCTCTCCAACTACAACCTTGTTTGAGAATGTTGGATGTTTGAAAATACCATTTTATTAAGTCAGCAGAGAAGTGGTTGCCATGTTTTAGCGAAGTGGTCTAAAACTAAAGGTACATCAACTGATATGATGAACTGTCTCTCTTTATTTTTAGGCTTTGGAATTCAAGATTTGCAAGATGCGTCCCTCAGCCACATCTCTGATCTGTGGAGAACAGTGGAGTCGTGCAGCCAGTCATAGGTTTGCATCCCTGGTTAATGGATGTGCCCTTATAGTTAAGGTGTACTCAATTGTTCACAGTGTTCTGCATGTAGATGTTTACCGCCATTTTGGAAACCAAGAGGAATTGAACATCCGAGATTTGCTTATAACAGATGGCTTTGCGGAGCCTGCTGAAGAATCGTATGAATCAAAGGTATGCATTTCATTTGTTATAAATATAGAATTATATATCGGTGGCTGGTGGTCAAGTGTAGAAATAATTGAATCGCTAAACATTTGCAGTGCACTAGTAGCCTTGGCCGTGATATAGCTGAGATGAATGACTGTGCCCACCAAGTATACTGCTCGATACTCAACAGCTGTCCCAGGACCTAAAGAAAAGCATGACACAGAGCAAGAAGGCACAATCCACAACTATGAAGCATCTTTGGCAATCAGCCTTGTCAACTTTTGTTCTTGGAGTTGCATTCCAGTCACTGAAAATTTCTATCTTCTGCTGCTTCTAGCAGTGTATTTTTAAGTACTCTCTTGCTCTTATGGTTGAGTTCACAATCTAATAATATTCATAAAATAAAGGAAGTTTGAAGTCACAATCCTCTCATCCTGAACCTGTTGCTGCCAGACTTACAGGATGCAGGTTGGTGGGGATGAACTGAGGTTTGTACGTTTGATAGTCCGCATTCTGTTCTGTCATTCGAGGCTGGAGGATTGCATTGTCCTTTCACAAATGACTATGTTTCTGAGCTCCTGAAACAGTTGTGCTAGATGAATCTTCAGACATATCTAACTAACTCTGTTTTGTCCCAGAAGTGTTTACACTTGGATGATAGTTTGAGCCAGCTGCATGCTGGTGATGCTCACTGCTTCCAATACAAAATGGTCCCACCAAATGTGTCTACCCTCCCACTTTTTTAATGGGCTGATGTACAGTACTACTGGCAATGCTCTGACACTTTTCTGGGGTGGCATCTGGTGTGAACCAAGTAGCATTCTGTGGAAAACTACACCCAACTACCAGTCAGAACCTCTTATGAAGTCAGTCATCTCAGTATGTTTTTAGAAGGGATGTGTCTGAGTTGCATGTGTTTGAATGCTCCTAAAAGCATGGGTGATGTGGATATCTGATGACACACTGCAGTTCAGATCAGATGTCCTTCATTAGGATTTGCATAATTTAATATATTAGACTACAACAGTGTGGAGTTAGTCCTCTACTTTAAACATGTCTTCTATATTATTTTGTAAAACTCTCCAATTACAAAGTAGCTTTTTCAGAATGCTGTTGACATTCATTACTTCCTGTACACAATGGTCCCATCTAGTGTGGCTGCCTTCCCCCTTTTTAATAGGCTGATGTATATTATTTTTGTTCTGTACCTTGCTGAATCTTTATCTCAGTTTATTCGTGTGCTGTGGCAGAATATGTCAGATATACCCTTCTACCTAAGGATTTGGGCTTTAAGTCGCCTTGTTGATGCTAATGTCGGCATGAAATTTCCATATGGTGTCTGTCCCACGAAAGACAGGCCCTATGTTCTGTGGACGTTCATGCATCGTATTCCTATCAGAGAGACGGAGGCAAAGCTTTTTTTTTGTACCTTCTGGCCCTGAAGAGCTGTTCTTTGGTTGTGCCAAATCCTTCTATCTTAATTAATGAGCGAGAAACTGGTATGTGAGTTTGTCTTTGAACAGTGGCAACTCATTAAGAACTAAATCCTTTACTCACGTTAGAGGCGTTTGGCTGACCAGGAGTGAGGTAGCAGAGCAGGCAAGTGGAGCGAACGGAGCCAGAACCAGAACAAGGTGCACTTGGCTCCTACAGCTGTCTTTGCCCGAGAATTTGGACCAGAATTATACCGGAATTGCACCAGAGGGTTGTGCCGTCCACAGTACCTGAGCACTGAGTGGAACCTGAGCCGGGAGCCGAGCCGGAATTTAGGCATGTTGGTTGGGCTGACGGGCTTGAGTATTCGTGGTAAGGCGGTAAGAGCTGTAGTGGCTGCTTGCTTGCTGCCTGCACAGTGAGGAGCCTTTCTGTGACTGTCCGAGATTGTCAGCAGAACGTTTCAGCTGAACATTTCAGTGAGAGATGGACGGACTGGGAGGCACAGAAACACCAGCTGGTTAAGCCGCAGGACAGCAAGTGTCCGACTCCGTGGCTACAGGCAGAGGCAAAGGCGGAGTTGAGGGTAAGCTGTTGGTAGCGCTTGCCTGACTTTTCCATTGTTTCTAACATGCCTCTGTGTGGCCTTTGTTCTTTGCTCGGTTGAGCATTTGCTCTAAGGGCAGAGACAGGAGTGGGAGCTGCGTAGGAAGTAGGTGTTCTGCAACCTCTGCTTTAAACCGGGCGGGGCTCTCAAGGAGGGTGCCGCAGCTATGTCCTCTCAGCGGTAGCTCAGTGCCTGGCTGTGTTCGTGTTATGCTTGTGTGTGCCCCAGGTCTCCGGAGGCGGTTGTGTGGGCCCATGAGAATCAATGGGTGCCTCTATCCACAGATCTCTGAGACCGAGGGAGACCGAAAATATCTCTGAACCACCTAAACTGAAGAGTGCAGTGTTAGGCTGACGACAAGGCTTGTTAAAAACTGCGCATTACCACCTCTTTGATACCACTAGCAATACGGTAACGGTAAGGAACAACAACAACAACAAAAATTCACATGATAATTCGTAGGAAAACTACAAACACCTAAAGGAACGGAAAGTGACAAACCTAGTGGGGAAAAAAGCCAGACAGTTTGTGCTAGTTAGAGACATCTGTGTGTGGATGAACTGAATTTCAAAACCGCCATCTACCCTTAAATTCAAGCAAACTCAAGCAGGGCTTTAAACAATTAGATAAACCCTCGCTCCGTCGAGACTGTGCTGTGACATTAGAAGTCTTATATTGCAAGCACCACAGACTACCAAACAGTCCCATTTAGCCGCAATAATTACAAATACAACACAAATAAGAGACAGACAGATAGATAGACAACAGACATGAGGTCGGGTAAAGAAAGGCGGAGTATTGCAACTGTCATCCATAATCGGAAAAGGAAAAATAAGATCCTTAAAGTAAGTACCAGTGTGTCTGCCAGTACCCAGTAAAAAATGGCCGCAGTGGGCACAACGGCTAATATAGAGTATGAAGTGTTAGTGGAATTAGACAGGGAAACAGAAACAGAAGGAGCAGCGTCAACATCAGTGAAAGCAACAAAAATCTCCTATCAATCAAAAATCTATTCCAAATGTATTTTGTAAAAGATGCTGGGGCAGTGTTAAACTTCACTAACGACACACAAAAGGGACTCCCCTCCCCATTCTGCCCAGATAAAACCTCCTCAAAAGGAACAGAGAGAACAGACACAATAGGAGTAACAACCGAGTTTGCACAGAAAAATGATAGTGGAAGAGAGGAGTATTTGGAGTCAAAAACTGAAGGAAGCAGAGAAATGACGTGCAGCCAAGACCAAGATCATGAGCAATATTGTAAGCAAGTCAAAGGCAACAAGGACAGCAAAGAAGAGCCTCCAACAAAGAGCAACGAGAAAGGAGAAGAGAAAGGAAACAAGGACGCCAAGCAAACCTTAGGAAATTCCCACCTTTCCCTTTCCCCGGAGCTCCCGAGAACTCCATTAGAACCAAATATAAAAAGTCGACTCCACCAACATGTAACAAACGCAACAAAAGACATAGAGGCGCTAAGTCCAAATGCAGTAGTCACCGCTTCCATCCCTGGTAAGCCCCCGGAAAGGCTAGACGGTACCTCCAGCACAGTCGAATTATCAACAAAAAACAGAGAAGAAAGGACCTCACAAAAAAGTATAGATAAAGCCCCCTAGACCATACCAGGTTGGTTGCAGAATACTCCTTTGCCGGGACCAGGGGCAGGACCAGGGAAGGATTTCAACTAATATAGTCCCCACCGTCCGAGTCTTAGAAGGACATCAGTCAACTTCCATGCCCGCAATTTCAGACAAAAGAACTGAGAATACCGGCGCCTCACAAGAAGAGACTCCTAGTCTTGCTGGAACTAATACATCCTTCCTCACTTAGCGGAAGAGTGGGAAAAACAATTTTCCAAATACTCCTTGGGAAAGGCTGACACACCACAGCAGGACACAGGACAGGCAACGAGGGATGAGATCGAGGATTTAACATTAGAAGAGAATAAGCGATGGGCGTCTCTATTAAATACCATGCAACTTTCATCAAAGGCTATGGAATACCACTCCGATAAGATGGATATTCAATTAACTCTTCTAAACTGTCTAGCTACACATGTTACAAGTATTGACAACAAACTTTCAGAATCGAACAATTTGACTAAGAGAACCCAATACGAAACTGCAATAAATCCACCAAGCTGTACCTGCTATTCAATTATTGATAAACTTGCCATACTACCGGCAGTAATGGGAGATCTCCTAACAGACTTAAAGAATGCAAATAACAGAAAACAAGGGAATCCTAAAAGCTGATGGAAACGGAGGAAAAAGAGAAGGAAACACACTAGAAAGGGAACCTCAAAATAACCAAATAGAAGAGGCATCTAACCATTCCGAATTAAACAAAGAAGGAAACAACATAGAGGTACTGCCCTTTAAAGAAAGGAACGACCTAAAGATAGAAGAAGGATTGGGCGACCCAACAGGAAAAACCTAGGGATCAAGTTATCCTCAAAGGGTGTAAGCCTACCGGGCCAGATCAAACAGGACTTCCAGACAAAATCCAACCAGAAGAGCAGCACCTGAGCAGCCCTACCGAGTATTCAAGCAATTTAGAAGAAGGAGATCCACAGTTCAGTAAAAAGCAATCATTGAAACGACGACGTAACCTGAGGATAAAAGGGAGGAATAAAACCTCGACTATAAAGTCCTTCTTTCAATCAGCAAGCAAAATCCCAATAGGGACTCAGGTGGAACAAGGAGAAATCAGAGATTTAACAACTCTGCATGAGAAGCAGGAAATCACTAATGAACTCTGGCCAAAGGGATCCGAAAGTACGACCTTACAGACCAGTCGTCCAACAGCTTCTGTTTTAAGAAATGTGGGAAAAGGAAAAGAGGAGGAAACAGATTTGCAAGACAACCCAGGAATGAATGCAATGACCGAAATTCAAATTTTGGAAATCAAAAGAAGAGTAAAACAAACCGCAGATAGTGCGGAAAAGCTAAAATAGGAAAAATTGACAGCCAGGAAGTCATCGCTACAAAAGCATCAAAAATGCCGGCAGAAGAAACCGAAGCTAACTTCAAAGTGGAGACATGGAACCAGGGGGGAAAAGACCCTCGACCATCCAGGAAACCACAGAGGACAGAAACAAAGCTAAACATGGAAACATTTCAGAACAGCCTCCGACAGAATGATCTCAAATCAATTTTGTTTATTCCAGAGTTTAAATCAAAGTGTCGAGGAGACATTTTAAACAGAAGCAACATTCTTCGATTACTAAACTCCATCAGTAACCTGGCCGGACAAGTTACTCAAGATCTGGAATCTGTAGAATTTGAAAGACTCAAACATCTGTTGGAACAGGAAATAACAAAAACTACCTGGATCGCAGGAGAAATAGTGGATTTAAAAAAAAAAGAGCATCAATTAGAAGCATGGGGGATCCGTATACAACCCTATCATAATGTCGGTTACCCAGAGCCATTACTTTGACACTACCAAGAACATAACGAGAATACACCAAGAAGAGGCTGGTCAGGAGGGCCCACTAAATCTGTGTTAAATGGAGCCCAATAAGTCTCAGTTGTATCTAAGGTCAGAGATACCCCGATTCCCTGGGACAAAAGCGAAAACGATTTAGTAAAAGATTGGACCTGGGTAGCAAAATACATCAATACTAGATCGGTAGGTCCATGACAGACCATGGAAGAAGACAGGAATTAGCCACAGTTAAAACCATGTTCTTGGAACATAAATGGCCTAGTATCGAAAACCATGAATAAAGATCTATCAATGTACTTCCAGCAGTTTGACTTAATCCTACTCCAAGAAACCTGGTTGCAAGAGCTGTTCCAATTACAAGAAGCTCAAAGTTTGGTCACCTGAAAGGAGGTCTTACCACGTATGCCTCAATAAAAACAATAAATACAGTCAAGGAATTGCTGAATAGGAATATATCAAACCGTGGAATCAATGCAATACAGATTGAGAAATTAGACCCCAGGAAAACTAAACAGCAGCTAATTCTGGTTAATATTTACTTGCACCCAAATGAGAAAAACATCTGTGCAAAATTTCGAGTGTCAGAACTGACAAAACTTATTACTGAAGTGGAAACACCTAATTACATTGTATCAGGAGACTTCAATATGTTGCTTTCAAGAAGTCCTAGGAACAATCAGCCTGCAGAAGATCAATTGCTCGAATGGGGGGTCCCACCTCAGGAGGTGTGCATATGGGGAAAACAAACTAAGATATCCAAAGACCTACTAATGGATTTAACAAGTTTGGGCCTGATAGCATTGAATGGACGTTCACCGGGTGACCACCCCCAAGCAGCAACTTACCACAACACGGTGACAAGTACCGCAATAGATTATACTTTTTTGTCCCATCAATTTGTCAGCATTTACTTTCTCAACTGAAGCCCAAAATGTAATAGTCTAATCAAACTGCAAAAGAATCAAATACAAAACGAGCAATCCGAAAAAACTTTTGGCAGAGGCTAAAACTTGCTGGGAAGAAATCAAACTACAGAATGACAATAGCATAAATGCCTGGGAGGATTTCTTGAAAAACTTTGGACCAGCCAATTCCAAACTAAAACCATCAAAAGTAATAAATAGAACCAATACCCAAAAGGAATTATCCATTAAGCCCACAAATAATCAAAAAAAAACCTTCCCCCAGCAACTCAAACCGTCAAGTTAAGGCAGATAAAAAGCGATATCAACAGAATACTCCACAGACTCCGTCAAAAGGCCCCAACACCAGCACACAGATGGAGCTGAGGAAGTTAAAATGCAGTAAGAATCATTTGGCGAATAAAGCCGGAAAATACAGAAAAAATATGGGCTAAACTATTATATGACGCAAAAGCCAATAACAGTCCTAGATTCTGGTACACTGTAAACAACATAGAGAACCCAATGACTCCTGGAATCAATTCCTACATGACTGAGGAGGCCTGGGTAAAACACTTAAAGTACTACTTCAAAAAAGAAGTTGACGGAATGAAACAAGATGTTGCGCTTCGCCAGCGGGATCAGCAGGCCTTAAAAAAGTCAGATGAGGAGAACAACTTCCCATGCACAACAAAACAGATGAGGGGGCCGCTTGGCCCAACAGCATTCCACCAGTTCTATACAAGCAGGTCCCAAATTATTGGGCAGAGCAACTGCGACCTCTCTTCAAAAACATCTTGGAAGCAGAAAGAATCCCCAATTCCTGGAAGGGATCAATTATTGCCACGATTTATAAAAAAGGCAACAGGAGCCAATCAAAGAACTATAGGCTCATCGCACTAATAGATATAGATGCTAAATACTTTGCAGGACTTTTATTGGAAGAACTAACTGAATGGTCACCAACGAAAAGCCTAATTCTTATTAACCAGACAGGTTTTCCAAAACGCACAGGGACAACAACAAATATTCTTGCTCTCTCACTTTTAATAGATGCCACCATAAGAATTAAAAAGCCACTATTTGTTTGTTTTATCGACTATTCGTCTGCTTTTGACAGTATAGACAGAGGGAAACTAGGCTAAATTATCAGGCTGGGAAATAGAGCCGAAACTTCTGAATCAACTAATTTTACTCCATTCTGAGACATGGATTCAAATAAAGCTGGGGACAGGCAATTGCTTATCAAGGGTAATACCAACTACCAAGGGGCTGAAGCAGGGTTGCTTCCTTGCCCCAACCCTGTTTAATCTCTTTATGTCTGACCTTTCAGCAGAACTTGATAATTTCAACCATCATGCCCACCATCATGCCCCTAATGTAGGGGTCCTTACACTGTCGAATCTTCTGTACGTGGACGATTTAATATTGATTAGCCGAACCCCAGAAGGCCTTCAATATCTTATAAATAGTACAATCAGCTTTTCTGATAAGAACGGGCTAAGTATAAACCTAGAAAAATCAAAGGTGATGATATTAAACCAAAAGTGCAAAAAACATCAATCTTGGGGGTCCTGTGGGAACAGAGGTTGGTGGTCATCCAAGAATAAACATATCTGGGCATAATCTTTGACAGGACGACGTTTGGGCAACAAAATGCGGCGATCAGAAATAGAGGGATATCTCTGGCCGGGGCACTAAAGAGCATCAAACACAAAATAACGGGTCCAAATTTAATTCCTTTACTAGAAGTGTTTAAAGCAAGATTGCTATAGAATATAACCTACGGCAGTGAATGTATGAGAGGGAGAGACAAAACCACCCTGGACAAAGTGGTGTCCAAAGGAATGCAAATAATATTCAACCTCCCACAGTACATTTCGCCAGCGCAACTAAGGTTTGAGTTCGGTCTTAAAAACTAAAAAATAGCACGCAAGGGTGCCTACACCAAATGTTGGCACACAATGAAAGGAGCTGAAACAGGTACCGTGAGCTCATATTTATGGAAAGGAAAAATGACAACCCAGCAATGGTCTATCTACAGACAGCAATAAGCTCTCTTACGTTACAAGACCTCTGGGAAGCGAATGAGACCGACAAAAGCTTCAAGCAGCTTGTAAATAAAACCGTGAATATATTATCTCTGGAAGAAGATAAAGCCACACTTACCAGGAAGGCCTATGGGTGGTTTGTCATCCAGAGTTATACCAGGTCCCAACCACAAGCTTATTTGGCAATAGGGTTTTCAAGGTCCGTGAAGGAATCTTACCTGCAATTGAGGATGGGAGTCCTACCAGCAAAACAACCCCAACCCCCCCCCCTTGGAAACAACAATGAACTGTAGACTCTGCAGTGACCAAAAAGAGGACGCATTACATTTACTGTGCAGCTGTAATGGTCTAGAGAAAGAGCGGTGGACTAGTACTAAATCAACTCTGGAACCAAAGACTGATTCAAACACGCAAGCATTAAAAGCCTGCTTTGCAGGAGGAGACATTCAATTAGCTCGTAGACTGGTTTGCTTTATGAATATAGCTAAAACTACATTAAATCCATCTGCTAGCACATGAATTGTCTATAAATACCCACATTTAAAATCCAGAACCAGTCGCACAATTGTTATCTGATAAGCAGTCTTCATTGTTAGGTTCGGTAAGAATTTTTAGGGTACAGCAAGTAAAAAAAAACTTAAGTTACACATTCGTCATCTGAAAATCATAGGCCTTTCAACTTTTAATCCCGACATAGCTCAAGAGAGTTTATATTTTTTTATTTTAACAAATACTATAAGCACACTATTATAAACACATTCTTCATTTTGTTTAATTAAGCTCATTGCAATGAAATGATTTGTTTTATGCGTTTTTGTACAGGTGCTTGCTTAATGTATTTCTTGCTCCATTGCAAAGATTTTTATTAATCATGCAATAAAGATAAATATCAAATATCAATTAATGAACATTGTGAGAAATTGAGTTACTTGTCAGGAGCGTGAAACTCTATTCAAGCAAAAGCTGCAGTCCTTGTCATGGCGAACCACAAAAAGTCACTAAATTAACCTGTGCTTAACCCTCTGGTAGCTTGGCACAAACACAGCCAGGCTTAACCTAAGGGCACTGTGTAAAGTATGCATGCAGCATAAAAACAGTAATAAAGTGAAATCACAACTCAAAAAATACCATACTAATTTAGAAATAAACTGCACAATTTAATATATTATTTGACACCAAAACAACAAAAATCCAATCAGTTGAAGGAGATATGCAAATTCAAAGGTTTACATTTTTCACTCGTAAGGTTTTTCACCCCCAGTGCGAAGCCATTTTTTTGGCTGTTTCTGGTAGTTCGTGCCTAAGCCTCCATAAATTTTCATCCAAATATGCTATCCACACCCAATTTGCGTCCTTTTTTCCCCAGCATCCTGGGGATTCTAAAGGTATCCAGAGTTGGTGGATGCTCTCGTAGGGAACCGATAAAATGGCCAAAATATGGCTACATTTTGAATTTTTTGAGAATATTAGGAAAATAGTGCTCTGGATAAAAGTGTCTTTTTTTCTCATAAAAATGGCATTAACGAGCGGTTTCATATGCTAAAGTCACCATCTTCACAGCTTTCAGGAACATGCAGATCTAAATAAAAAAAAAAATGTTTTGCCTCAGTTATGGCATTTTTCAAAGATGTAACCCATGTTTCCTATATCTGATAGTGACGTCTGGCTGCAGATTTCTTACTGTAGAATTATCGCCAGGCGCCAGACTGGATCCGGAAACTATTCAAATCCAGTATCTCTGATCATCGGTAGAGGGTTGCGATCGACTCCATAACTATGTCGCCCACCGGATGTGACATTGGCAGAGTCAATATAAGCTCTTCCCCGATGCGTGGATGTCAGTTTCTTCCTTTCTGGGACTCCACGCGGATCCGGAGAGAGGTACATCTGGCCATTTCTGGACTTCTCCATGTCAACTAAACAGTTACCTTTTTGTGGATTTTTTTCGGGGTCCAATTAACTACGATGTTAACCCCACACACTCATTCTAGTTGCATGTGGTGTCTGGACATGCACCTTGATTCTGAACGGTTCTGAACGGTTTGGCTCATGTCTTCAGCTTCAGTTGTTGGCATTGCAGGAGCATCACATGACACCGTTAGGGGCGTGGTAGTCCAAGGTCCCTCGTCAGTCGCGGTACTCTCCTCCCTCCGAGGGCCACTCAAGGGCCAGCTCACAAAGTCCTCCCTTCTCGCTGTCTACTGGTAAGTCACGCCGTAGGTAGTTGGTGCTGCGGCCTTCTTCGACTATACCGCATAGGTGCTGTGTCCCTGGCATGTCTCCTATTCCTCCGATTTCGAGAATTTGTCCTGCGCCTTCTGGTGTTTCCCAGCGCCGAGATGACTCTGGCTCAGATGAGGGAGTACTATCTCACCCTTCATGCTATTTTTGGTTCTCAGCCTCCCTCTGGTGTGCACCTCAGCCCCAGGAGGTCCGTGAAGCCTTGACTGACTCCAAACCGGTGGGACCTCCCTCAGTGGCAGTGATGCTCTCCGAAACTGTGATCGAACCCTTATCAGCTCTGGTGCATAGTCCTTCAGGGTTCCCACCTGGGAAACCAGTGTTGGATTCGGCGGCGCCACCTTCAGCGTCCAAGGTGCTGATCGCCGCAACTTTGTCCCCTACCTGATGCCCAGGTGTCGCCCCTTCAACGCCGGTTGACATCGGGAACAGTTCTTTTTCGGGCTACCTTCTTATGCTTTAAGAGGAGCCCCTGCTGTTTTCCCCTTGGGGCACAGGTATATTGGTGAGGTCAGCGATGACATAACTGACATTCCTCAAACCTCCCCCGGAGTTTCATTGAGTGTCTGACCTTGGTGAGGCTAGTGACCTTAAATCGTTCCCATCCTCTGGCTTGTTTTCTCCTCCTAGCATTGCTTTGCAGGCTAGCTCGGCTTTTGCTCACCTTTTGCAGAGAGTTGCCGTTGTTCTGGGGCTGCATCTTCCTTCAGTGGAGGTGGCCATTGATCCCCTACTTGGGGTGCTTCATCAGGTCTAGATGAGGACTGAACCTTTGCTCCGTTTCAGTGAAGCCCTCTTTGATATTCTGTTGGGCACTTGGGCTAAACGCATTTCAAGGGCCTTCGTGGACCGGTCAAAAGCTCAAAGGCACCATCCTGCCCCTGGGGACCGTCCTTGCCTTTTCCAACAGCCTATCCCGCCCAGCTTTGTGGTTCAGGCTGGTAAAACAACCCCTCGAACATAGGCACCGTGCCTAATGTCCCTCCAGACAGGGAATCTAAAGATCTTTGTTCTTGGTTGATATCTCTTTTCTGCCAACAGGTCCCCTATGCGGTCTCTTCATAGCGCTGGACTTTCAGGATGTTTTTCTCACGTGTTGTGGGATTTTGTCTCGCGCCTTCTCCCATCCATCTCTGGCACTCTTACTCCGCTGTTTGAGGATGACCGTCAGGTGGCTAAATAGCTGTGGCATATATACCACAAATTCTACTGGATGAGCCATGGCTCTTTCAGTAGCTCTTCGCTGGCGTGCCTGGCTTTGCTCCTTTGGCTTCTCTGAAGTTGTTCATTCTGCCTTGGTGAACATGACTTCGATGGTCAATATCTGTTTGGCTCTCAAGTTGACTCCTCTTTATGCTGTCTTTGGGCTAGTTGGAGTGGAGCGAAACCATAATCACTGCTTGCTATACCGTGCTCCCCCGTACTATGTCTGGCCGGGGATGGCCTTCTTGATTTCTTTTCTATCTGAGCTGTTATAGGTCGGTGCCCGTTGGCTTCTTTCACTCGTTGCCTCAAGTGACATCAGGTGTGGTGCTCCTGCCCTGGCACATATTTTCCCTACTTTTTCTCTTACCCTGGCAATGACGGGTTGTGGTTCCCGGTTGTTTTTTTGAGAAGCATCTTATTTCTTAACCCTATTGGGTTTCTATACTGGTGACTGCACAGTGTTCTTTTGCTTTTTTCCTCAAGTTCTCATTGGGGTATTTTTATGATATTGTGCCAGTGCACTGCTGCCTTGCTCTCTGTCCTACTTTTACTGACATGAGGGTACCCCTTATGGGGGGCTCGACATGCCGTGCTTTGGTGCAATTGTGCTGTTGAGTGTTTCTCCACACTGGCCAGGGGGTTCTTCCATCCTCTCTATCTGGCATCCTTCTTCCCTAGCAGACACAAGGAATGAATGGGGCATGGTTCTTTGCTTCAGGTTTATTCTCTGGCCCTTACCTGGATGGTGTTCATTCTTTTATCTCATCAGCTGCTAGCCCTTCTTGTGCTAGCTCTCTCTAAGCATGGGCAAAACAGGCTCCTGCCCATTCTTTTCTCTCTTTATTTCCCTTGAAGACGTGTTGCATCACACCTCCGATGCCAGGCCCAATGTTGGTACTGTCCTGTCTGCTCTTCAGACGTGCCTTCTGACCTGTTGGGGTTAATAGGCATTTTTTCATCCTTTGTCTCTTCTTGTACATGGACCCATACCCTCCCACTCTGGGTTGGTTCTTACGGAGGTTGGGGACCACAGGGAGTTTTTTCCCTCACTTCTCGGGAGCACGGATACTGTTCCAACCTCTTAGGTGGTTCGCTCTCCCTCGTAAAGAGCATGTAAATTTTGAGTGAGGTTATGACCATTAATTATGATGCCACATGGCTTGTTTTCGGGGCACAGGTAGTCCCGTGCACCCAAAACTTTCCTTTTCCTTCTAGCCCACATTCTTGTTAGGTTATAGGCACTACCTCGATATCTGTTGCTTCTGTTCTTTACGCTGGTTTCTCAGTTTGGACCTTTACTTGTAGCATTGGTCTTTCCATGCTATTTCCTCCATCTTGTCCACTGCTTATTCTTTTTCCTCCTAAAAAATCCTGTAGCAACAAATTTCATCCATCATGTGTTTGCTTAATACTTTTAGCCCTAAGTAGGATGGGTATGCCCATACGTGGGTCCCTTTCTCACTGTTCCACTGGAATCAAGCTAAATTGGCTGATGAGGGGTAAAAGCCCAAAAGCAGTTCAGGCTGGATTGTTCCCATGAGGAGCAAGTGCAAGACTGATTTGTATATGGCTGGGTGTAAACTCTGGTGATATAGTGAGCAAAAGAATGATGAATTTAGCCCAGATCTCCTAACATTTGTTTGGGTGCCTTGCTCGCTGTGAGTCCCACCTTCCAGCAGCTCTGACTCAGGCTTAATGGCACAGAGTATAAGAGTGGTCAGATAGGGGGGAAGAGAAATGGTGAGGATACTGCGGGGAGGGAGACCCGGAACAAAGTGGTGAAATCAGTTAGTACTGTTGTACTCTGCATGCTTAACTCTATTAATAGATCACTTCCAAGTCGTATAGCATTGATTTAAATGCAAATTGCCCAGGAGCCGCTCCCACAGAGTTGAGGCATCCAAATGAATTCCAACACTCTGTAAATGTCTGCAAATTGCCCAAGGGCCACTCCCAAGAGCGGAAAGTCTGACCGAGTTCTCAGCACTCTGCACACGTTCTGCTATGCAAATTTGCCCGAAGACTGCTTACGCAGCACAATGAAGCTTTGCCGAGTTCCTGCACTCAACACAAGTTCTAGTATGCAAATATACCCAATGACTGCTCCCGTGGCACAACGAAGCCTGGCCGAGGTCCAGCACTCGACGCAATGAATTACAAACTCTCCATGCAAAAGAAGCAGGCTAGATCCTACATAGTTCTAATTCTGGGGATTATTGTCCGCCGATCAGTCCGAATTGGAATGAAGCTGCTACTCCCTGCAGCTATACTGTATTCTGGCACGTCTCAGAATAATCTGCACTTGGGGGCAGGGAATGGCTGGTTTTATAGCATCTTCAGCAAGACTGTAGCCACCATCTTATGCCACTGGAAACTAACAAAGGACAGGAAAATGAAGAAAGGGAATAAAAACAGTAGCACCATGTTGAGTTGGTGCATGAAGTCTATCCCACATTCTAATAAGTGCATGCAGTTTATCCCAGCGCAGTATACATGTATCTGATAGAGACTACTAGCCGCAGATTCCTTCACGTAGAATTATCCCCAGGCTTGAGACTTGATCCGGAAAATCTTTTGCCCAGCATCCCTGCGCGCGGGGGGGTGGGGGGGGGGCGGCATCACACGACTCCGCCCAGGCCTTGTCCGTGTATGTGATGTCAGCGAGGTCACATAAGTCCCACCCCGGCGCACCTATGTTTGTTTTTTCCGTTTCCGTGTGCAGCACAGATCCGTTTCGTGCTCTGGGCCCGTTTACGCCTTTCGCTTTCGCTATTGCTTGTGTGTGGGAACAGTGTGCGAATGCCTTCGGGCTTTAAGACGTGCTCGTCTTGTGGACGCCTGATGTCGGCAATGGACCCTCACCTCATCTGCATGTGGTGTTTGGGGGAACACCACGACTCCACTGATTGTGAGGCGTGCCAGCAGATGAAACCGAAGTCCCGGCGGGAGGGCCGGATGAAGCTTCTCTCATCCCGCGTGTCCAGGTCGGCGGCGTCATCTCGCCCGGCCCCTGCGGAGGGTTCTTGAAACCGCTGCCTCCCTCGTCGTCATCGTCCTCCTCCCAGGTCGCAAGACCGTCGCTCGCCTGTCGGTAAGTGTCGCAGTTTGTCCCTGAGGGTCGGGTCTTGGCCTCTCGGGGGCGAGGGCTCTCGGCGGGTGGCACGGCCCGCGTGTCGTCCCTTGATCCGCCGTTTCCCAGTGTAGGGGCGACTCTAAACCAGATGGAGACACATCTGGCAGCTTTGCATGCCTCGCTGGCTTCTCCCCCTCCCCCTTCTCCTCCTGGGACATCAGCGGATCCCTTGCAGTGTGCGGGGCCCTCCGTGACGTCGCCGGCGGCTCCGGCTGGCTCGGATCCAGGTCCGGAGGATGTGGTGCCGTTGGGGTGCGGCCCTTCGGGGGTCCCTCCTTCGGAACACGGCGCCTCTGCTTTGCCGCAAACTCCTGCGGGAGTCCCTGTGGTGTCGCAGGAGTTCGCCGGGACTCATGACGCACCCCCGAGTCTCTCTCGGTCCTCTGGACGGGCGGCGGCCTTGTCCGAGGCCGAGGTGGCGCCTCTTCGGCGCCGGCAGCTGCTGGCTTTGGCGGCGCCACAGCGGTCGGCGGAGGGCCCCTTTTGCCACATCAGGGGTCGAGGCTGGCTGGGGTCTCCTAGTCCCTCCCCAGGTCCCTCTCGTCCCTAAACGCAGGCGGCTGCCTTGTCGAAGGTCGGGTCGACGCCTTTCTAGCGCCGTTCCCCCGCCGGCCCGCCTCCGGCCCATCCCCGGTCTCCTGCACAAAATTCTGTGTCGGAGGTCGTTCCAGCACCATCCCCGGTGCCGGACAACGACGATGTCCTGCCTCAGATTGCGGACTCTACGGCATCAGACCGACGTCGGGTTGTTGACTGGTCTTCGGACGTCTCCTCTTCTCCAGAGGTTTGGCACTTGCTGGTGTCATCGTCGCTGGAGATGGGCCGCCGCGTCGTGGCTATTTCACCGACGTCCTCGAAGGGCGGCTCCTCGCCAGAGGAGCTGTAGGTTCCCCACTCCTCGGTTCCTCCTCATCCTTCTTTCCGGCCTGGCCCTTCCTCAGGTTGGCTTGGGGGTGGCCGCCTTAGCTTGCAGCCATCACCTAACGAGGAGCTGCTTTCCCCTCCACGGGGCCCTACGGAGGCGTGTGAGGCCTTCGCTCGCGCTGTTTCCAAGGCTGTGTGAATTTTGTGCATGGGTGATCCAGCTACCCATTTCCCTGGAGATCATCTTCTGGAGGTCCTCTATCAGGGCTCTGGTGGCAGGGAGCTATTGCTCCCCTTCGAAGGTTCACTCCATACCTTCCTCTTGGGGACTAGGGGCACCAGGTCACGCCTTGGGTGAACTGGTGCCCAACACCTTCTGCACCGCCATAATCCGGCACCACGTGATCCAGTGTGTCTTTCCCTTCACCCCTCTACCAGAGGTCCCCTTTTGCAGACTGCCTTTCTCTCTCTGCCGCCGCTGTTGTCTCCCCCGTCACAGGAGGCCCGCTGGCTGGACGCTTGGTGGCGCAATATATTTGCCTCAACCAGTGCGGCTCTGCGGGCCCTTAACACGCTGTGTGTTTTGGCTAGGGCCACTTCTTGTTTGTGGGACTCGGCTGCGTCCCTTATGTCTACTGCTTCTCAGGAGGGTGTCTGTGTTGATTTGAGGCACCATGTGTTGGATGGCCGGGAGCTGGCGGCGTTCATTCTTCGCTTCGCTCTGGACATCTCAGAGGTGCTGGGTCGTGCCATGGCTTCTTCGGTTGCCCTTCGTCGCCATGCCTGGCTTCGGGACAGTGTGTTCCCGGAGAATGTTCGAGAACGGTTGGTGGACCTTCCCTTCGATGGTGCGCTTTTGTTCCATGCCCCTGCGGCCATCCAGAGGTTCCTGGCAGAGCTTCGTCCTCCTCCTCCTCCTCCTCCCCCTCCGTGACCTGCGAGTTGATCTGGATCTTGGAGGTGTCGCCCCGGTTGTCTGTTCTGTGTGTTTCGTGGCCACTCGAGTCCTCTGTGTTGGGACTGTAGTTCTGTTAGCTACTGGCCTGCCCTTCTTGACTGTGTGTTTTTGTTTTGGGTTATCTGAGAGAGACTACTAGCCGCAGATTCCTTCACGTAGAATTATCCCCAGGCGTGAGACTGGATCCGGAAACTTTTTGCCACGGCATCCCTGCGCGCCGGGGGACGCGGGGCGACATCACGCGACTCCGCCAAGGCGTCCGCGTACGTGACGTCAGCGAGGTCACATACGCCCCACTCCGGCGCGCCTACTTCAGTTTATTCCTTTTCCGCGTGCAACGCTGATCCGGTCCTTGCTACGGGCCTGTTTTGGGCCCTTTTTTCTTCATCATTGTCTCTTCTTTTGGTGAAACAGTGTGCGAATGCCTTCGGGCTTCAAGACTTGCACGTCATGTGGGCATCTTATGTTGGCGACGGACCCTCACCTCATTTGTATGTGGTGTTTAGGGGGAGGATCACGGCACCACTGATTGTGAGGCACGCCAACAGTTGAAGCCGAAGTCGCGGAGGGAGCACCAGATGAAACTACTCTCGGCGCATCTCTCCAGGTCAGCTTCCTCTCATCGATCAGCCTCGGCTTCAGATACGGCCGCAGGGGTGTGGAAATCTTTAAAAATTCTACTTGGCCAAGGGAAAAAATGTTAAGGAAATCTACTTGCCCTCTGTAAATTCTGCTTGCCCTACCTACTCCATAAATCACTAAGAGAGATCTGCACAGAGAGCACCCGCACTGCAATCAGTGCAACATACCATGCAATATATTTTTCTAATTCCAGTACAATTATGTAGTGAACGGTGCACCCTTACATGCAAATGTTGTACTGGCTAGTTGGACAGCATGTGTTAAGATGTCATTGTGCACTGCACCCACTTATCAGTCAGTCTGCCTGTGACAGATTTTCATTCATAGAAAAAAAGGCAGAGTGCAGACTGGTAATTGACTACATTTCTTGCTGTGTCTTTGGGGCAGAATGTGTCGGAATATGAACCTATTGGACCGAAGGGTTGTCTCCTTCTTAAAGCCAACTTGTAGCTCTCCAGCTTCAAAAATAAGCAAGAGATGTTCTGATAAACATGTGTGGGTGGGAATAACTGCACTTCTTGGCGGAGCTTATCAACTCTCCATGGGGCAGCAAAATCACATAGCAGAGGTACTGTGGTTCACTGAGACAGTATCCACAATTCTTGTCAGAGTTTCTATACTTTTAATGGGAAAGTTAAATCAATTTCCCCTTTTATGCTCCTGGGCTGGTGTAACAAGCATCATATAGAAAGCTGGCAGTAACAACAAGTTTCTCCTGCACAGTACATGTGCAGTAATGGCAGCAGCAGCACAAGGTTCACGACATGAAAAGATGCAACTCTTCTGTAGATGTGGAAGTTTCTCACTCAGATATAAAATATATGTAGTATATGTAGGATACCACTCACACACACTCATACAACAGCAAATCAAACTTCATTCTATTTTCACAGCAAAGGGAAGGAGAACCAAGTTGAAGAAACTGTCAATCTAGATGTGAAAGGATCAGGATCATTGAGATTGAGGGGTAGTGAGTAATTGGAAGGACTCAGCATTCCATGTCACACCGAGCAAGGACATCTGGGCTCAATCATAGTAGAGTTGGAAACACTTTCTTAGCCTGATGGTTAGTTAGAGGCTATCTGACAAATTACGTTTATTTATGCTTCAGCTATCAGGATGTCTAAATCAAATATTAGCTATTCAGCTGAAAAAACGTCAGAAAGTGCCACTACTCATTTTCATGTTCTCTCTTAGTCATTGAGGTCAGTGACCATCACCTAACCTATTCTGCAGCCTCATGTCTAGTATTTCCCTGGAGGACCAGAAAAGGTTGTTGGAGGAAGGGAGCAGGAAGTACACCAGAACCATAAGCAGAGCACGGACCAGCACACTGCACAAATGCCAACATATCAAAAGCCCATCTCTCCCTGCTTCCTAGCCCTAGCCACATAAGGTGTAAAGGCCTTCAAATACACAAAACCCCTCCATGTATAGTGCATTTGATACCTTAGCAATTAAGGAAAATCTACAACTCCTCTTAACATGAACCTCCCCACCACTTCAGACAAATACAATAGAAACGCACACCTTGCACTGGCAACAAATAAAGTAAACACCCCTATTAATAACAATAAAATATAGCAATGTATACAGCACCTACTCTGATGGTTTCAGGCACAAAGACACTCCAGTAGTCGTCCCCACTCTTCATTCCAGTTAAAATGTAAATACAATGAGACACAAATGTATGCTACTATTTCTTCACACGTTTAGCTAGAAGCGGTTTAGGGGTGGGTTGCTAAAATATAGATCTGTAGCAATTATGGAACCAGTTAGATTTTAATAGCTGCCAGGCACACTCTGAGAGTGAGCCTTTAGCCTGAATGCTACTGCAACCAGAACTCCTCGTCTCACATTTCCGGGCGAGGCAGAGAAAGAAGACATTAGGAATGTTGGAGCACCGTGCTACAGTACGGGTGAACTAAGCAATTACAGTTATGGTGGCAGTAGGTATGTGAACCCACTGAGCTATTTTTCTTGCTCGTGCACCCTGTATTGCCATTCCTGTAGGTGCTCTGTTCTGCATCTTGAAGGATAAGTGATGGGGTGTCCCAGGTACTTCGCCCTACACTCAAGAGATGCATAGCACAAGATTTATGCAGCAGGTGCGCTCACAGGCTGTGCTATCTCACAGGTATGTGGTGTTCTCCCTCACACTATAGAATGACCCTTTCCATCCCACCACAAGCCCAGCTCTTAATCTGCTACTACATTCTAATTTCGAAGGGATCCAGGGTCAGAGCACAGCATTTTTCTTTTCAGTTGAGAGGAACTGGCAGAAAGATCCTTGCACATGTGCGCATCAACTGCATATTTGTTTTAATTGCCGCAGAAGCATTGGGGTTGATGGGCCAGTACTCTGCTGCAGCACTGAATAAATATAGTGGCCCTGCTTCTGCACCTGCATTCCGGATACCTGTCAGTTTCTGATAAAGTAGTTTATCGGAGGCAGGCAGTTTAAGTGAAACTGCAATGCATGGCCAGCTTCAGCCTCAGTGTCAGAGAGACAGATTGGAAGTGTAGCCCCTGTGAAAACTTGCTTTTGTGCTAGCAGCACACCATGGAGCTTGTTGTATATCCTTTATGACCATTCAGCGCTGTAGAGGGTGCTCAGGGGGGCAGATCTCTGAGCACAGGGCCACACAGAGTGAAATAAGTGGCTGACCAGACAAGAAAAGACAGGGAATGAAAATTCCACTCCTGCCCCACCCCCTCGCCAGCCTCTTACAAGTGAATGCTGGAAGTGCGTTGCTTTGAAGCAAGGTTTTCTCGCACCTTTATGTGCAGCTTTCCTGGGTCATTGAGATTCCCTGTATTTCATAACCTTGGGAAATGCACTGGCATTCTTTTTTTTCCTGCGCAGTGCCCCTAAGCCCACCACCAGGCTGAGTTTACCGATAGTCTTAAATCAATATCGCCTACAGCCCCGTTTCCCAAAAATCCCATTTAATCGTGGATTCCCTTATTGATGATTTGTGACCCTGACAAGACAAGTTGACCTCCCAGTGTCTCATGAAAACCACGAGCGCTTAGAAACAGGCCGAATGCATCTATGTCACGCTCTATAAATTCCGGACATTTGAAGTCACAGTTCATGAACAACCAAGTGAGACACAAAGTGTCCCACTCTGACGGGTTGCACACATACTCCTACGGCAGAACAGACCTATGTAACACACCCAAGCACGCTCACACTAGACAACCCCCATGCCTCAGGCGCATGCAGCTTCACAATTAACCTCGTCACAATCCCAGACCTCCCCACTGACCTCCGATTCTCACCGCTTTCCTCCGACAGCCCACAGCCAGCTCTGTACCCTGCCATGTGTCTTGCACGCCTCCTTCTTGGTGTTCTCTACAAAATACAGATTAGTAAAAGTGACGACGAGAGGACGCCCCCTGCAGCAGCTGGTTCCTCAGGCCCCACGGCCCATTGCATGGGTGGCCTTCCGGCACGACAGGCACTTATGCCATTCCTCGGTGGTGGCGGGTAGAGAGGTGCAGCCATAGGCCAATGTTAACTCGCGTATTTCGATGCTGAGCTGCTGACAGTGCTTGGATCCATGTTTTAAGGGGGCGGCGCATAGATTTTTCCTGTGCCTGGTAATTTTATGGTGTTGCAGGGGGGTGGGGGGAGCGCGGTCTGGCGCTCACGTGGATTAGAGGCCTCCAAAGGTTGTCTGACTTTCTCTTACCCATTTCTGATTGATTGTGAGCCTCAAGGTGCCCACAGCTCTGATATTATATACGTGATTTAATGTCTACATGTCCGTCGGACAAAATAGACATTAAATCTTCTTGCCCATCATAAAAATCAACATGGTTCGGGCGTCGGGCGATATGATTCCCCCACCCCTGCGGCCGTTGTCGTCGTCCTCGCCCTTCTCCGATGTCGCACGAGCGAAGCTCCCCGGTGGGTAAGTGTCGCAGTTTGTCCCTGGGGGCTGGTGTTCGGCCTGCCTGGGCCGTGGACTCTCCGCGGGTGATGCCGCCCGTGTGTCGGCCTCCTAGCCACCGTTTCCCGGTGATGAGGCGTCGAGAGTCCAGATGGAGACATATGCGGCAGCTTTGCAGGCCTCGCTGGCGTCTCCTCCTCCTTCCCCTCCTGGAGCATCAGCGGATCCCTTGCCTTGCGCGTGGCCCCGGCGCCGACTGGTTACAGATCCAAGCTTGGAGGATGTGGTGCTTTTGGGGTGCGGCACCTCGGGAGTCCCTCCTTCAGACCACGTTGCCTCTGCCTCGCCGCAACTCCCGCGGGAATTACTGTGGTGCCGCCGGAGGTTGTCGGAGCTCGGGTCGCATCCGCAAGCCCCGCTCGGCCCTCTGGGCAGGCAGAAGCTTCGTCCACGGCTGAGCTGACGCCGCCACGGCGCCAGTGCCTGCTCCTCCGAGCGGCGCCACGGGGGTCGGTGACCTCTCCATGTCCCGCTCTGGGTCAAGGCAGTGTGGGGACACCTTGTCCCCCTCCGGGCCACGCCCATCCCTCCCCGCAGGCGGCTAACTCTTCGCAGGGCGAATCGGAGGTTGAATCGTCCCTGGCGCCGCCGCATGGGTCGCCGGGCCACCTCCGCCACATTCTGGGCCAAGGCTGGCGGAGGGCTTTGTGTCACTCACCCGGTCCCTCTCGTTCCTCCACGCAGGCGGCTGCCGCGGCGGAGGCCGCGGTGGCGTCGTTCCGGCACCGCCCTTTGGCCACTTCGGCTCCGGTCCCCGGCGCGGTAGGAACCCTGTCCGGTGTCTCCTTCGGCGCCGGATGGTGTTGGCGCCCTAACTCAGACGGCAGACTCTACGGCTCCACACAGGGGTCGTGCTGCGGATTCGCCTTTGGACGCTCCCTCTTCTCCGGAGGTCGGCTGCATATTGGTGTCATCCTCCCCGGAGACTGACTGCCGTGTGGTGTCTTTTTCACTGGCATCGACGAAGGGTGGCTCCCCTCCGTTTCTGAGGCAGAGGTGTTTGTCGGAGGAGCAGCATTCTTCGGTTCCTTCTGACTTCCAGATCTGGCCTTTGCCCGTCCCGCTTGGCTTCGGGGATGGCCGCCTTAGTTTGCAGCCGTCGCCCACGGAGGAGCTGCTTTCTCAACCGCGGTGCCCTACGGAGGCGGGTGCGGCCTTCGTTCACGCGGTGTCCCCGGCTGTGGGCATTCTGCGCATGGGTGACCCTATTGCTCACTTTCCGGCGGACCATCTCTTGGGGGTTCTCCACCAGGGCTCTGGTGGGAGGGAGATCTTGCTTCCTTTTGAGGGTTCGCTCCTTTCTTTCCTGATGGGGGCTTGGAGGCGTCCCACCTCAGGGGATCCGGTGCCTCAACACCTTCTGCACCAGCACCTTCCGGCGCCGCGTGACCCGCTGTGTCTTTCCCTTTACCCCTCTGCCGCCAGTCCACTTTTGCAGACTGCTTTTCTCTCCCTGCCTCCACTGTTGACTCCGCCGTTTGGGAGGCTCGCTGGCTGGACTCTTGGGGGCGCAACATGTTCGCCTCGACCAGCGCTCCCCTGCGGGCCCTTAACACCTTGTGTGTATTGACTAGGGCCTCCGCTTGTTTGTGGGACTCGGCTGAGTCTCTGTGATCCGCAGCTTCCCAAGAGACTGTTCAGGTGGACTTACGGCATCATGCGTTAGATGGGCGGGAGCTAGCGGCGTTTATCCTCTGCTCCGTTCCGGACATCTCAGAGGTGCTGGGACGGGCCATGGCTTCCTCAGTCGCCCTCTGTCGCCATGCTTGGCTTCAGGACGACGTGTTCCCCAAAAATGTTGTTCCATGCCCCGGCTGACTCCGCCATCCAAAGGTTCCTGGTAGGGCTCCTTCCTCCTCCTCTTCCTCCTCTGCCTCCTCCTCCTCCTCCTTCCCCTCCTTCCCCTCCTCAGTGACTGCTGAGTTTATCTGGTTCTGGACCTTCTGGGGACGGTCGCTTTTGCTGTAGAGCGTGTTTTCTAGCCATTGAGTCCTTCTTGCTGGGAGTTAGGCATTGTTGGCTGCTGGACAGCCCTTTGTTGACTGTGTGTTTTTGCTGGAGTTGTTACACAGACTTGGCCCTGAGATTAGGCCTTCTGTAATTTCTTTTGGCTGCTTGTCAAGCCTTTTGCGGGGGTGTTTTTCCCCGTGGCTTTTTTGTTTTTCCTCTGCTGCGGCAGTTCTTCCAAATTGGGTTCCCATGTCTTGGGACTTAACGTACACTATGTGGGGTAGTGGTAGCTGTCATATAGCTAAGCTCTGCTGGGGAGTTCTGGCCGCCTTCGGGTGCCTGTTCTCCATGGCGTTCTGTATGTTGCTTTTGCTTCTTACGGTTGTGTGCGCGGCTCCCTGTAGGGGTGTGTCTGGGCATTCCTCTCCTTCTTACCCCTGTCCGGAGGGCTGGGATGCTTCTGTGTCCTCCTTGTCTGGCATCGCCTGCCCGGTTTTTCTGGGGGCCTGGGCTGTTCTTCTAGCTTCTGGCGGCTTATGGCTATCGTTGGCATTCTGGCGTGCCTGTTGCCTTCCCTCTGGGTGGGCTCGCATTCTTTTCCCTTGTTTCCTTGGGCCCTCTAGGATTCTCTTTTTCTTCTTGTTCCTCTGCCTGTCCTGGCATTGGATGGAAGCTCTGTCGCCTGGGGTACGGGCTTCTTCAGTCTTCTTTCTTCCTCCTACTTCCCTCTTGGGGTCAGTGGTGTTCGGCTGTGGGGGTCCTCTTGCCTGGAGAGGACGAGGGTGCTTCCCTGGTCCGCAGGTCTGGTCCCCTGTGGGACTATCTGTCCTGTCTAGGCTGGTGTGGTCCTTTCGCAGACCCTCCTTCCCCGTGGGTATTGCTAGGGTATCTATTCTACGTGAAGGAATCTGCGGCTAGTAGTCTGTCAGATGTACAAATTACTTACCTTCGGTAACGATGTATCTGGCAGAGGCGGTTCTAGCCGCAGCTTCCTTCACGGCCCGCCCTTCCTCCCCGTTCTGTCAGGACCCTTGGGTTGGTCTCTCGTATTTGCCTCCCGGCAGGGGGCTACGTCTCCTGTGAGTGCTTTCTTTGCTCCTGACGGGTGGCTCCGTCTTGTTGCTGTTCCTTCCGCCTCTTTGGGTCTTTGGATGGTGGAGTTATGGTGCTCCTGTACACCGCTGCTCTGGCTGCTCCAGGTCTGGAGCGGTTTGCCTTCAATCTCCTCCGCACCCCATCCCCCCCTTCTGTTCCTCTGGCTGCTAGGGGTCCTGGCCCTTCTGCTCTGAGTTGGGGTCATCTGGTCATGCCTTGCCCTTGTTCCTTGGGGAGTGGTTGTCCTCTATGCCGAGGTGGCTTGGAGGTTGGTTGTTCCTGTACATTTTGGGACTGGCTCCCCTTCCTTGTTTCTGCATGGGGGTTATAGGCCTGCTACATGTGTCGTGACTTTTTACACATGTTCATTGTTTATGGGTGAAAGGGGGGAGGCTGTCTACGTACTGGCAGGGTGGTTGTTCAGGGCTCTGCTCTGTTATTCTTCTGCTCCTGCCTTTGGACACTGCTGTGTTTCACTGTTCCTTATGGTGTCTTCCTCTTTTTCTACTCTTTCGCACACTGTTCCCATGCTCCCACAGTTTTTGTCTGGTGGCTCCACATTGTGGTGTGGAAAAGTTCTCCGAAGAAAACTGACATAGGCGCGCCGGGGTGGGGCTTATATGACCTCGCTGACATCGGGGATGCGGTGGCAAAAAGTTTCCGGATCCAGTCTAACGCCTGGGGATAATTCTACGTGAAAGAATCTGCGGCTAGAATGGTCTCTACCAGATAAATCGTTACCGAAGGTAAGTAACTCGTACTTCTACACCATGCTGGCCCTGAGATTGGGCCTTCTGTGTTTTTCCTCTCTGGCTGCTTGATAAGCCTTCTGCAGGGTTTTTGCCGCAGGTCTTTTCTGTTGTCCTCTGCTGTAGAAGTTTTTTCCTAAGAGGTTCCCATGTCTTGGGACGTGACCTGCCCTGTGTGGGGTAATGGTAGCTGTTCTATAACCCTGTTATGTGCTGAGGAGCTGTGGTCGCCTGCGGGCTTCTGCTCTCCGTGGCGTTATGGTATGTTGCTGATGCAATCTTCTTGCTGATGGCTTGGACTGGCTTAAGTTCCGCCCCAGGGTGGTGTGCTCTGGGGTCGTTGCGCTGTTTGCCTTGTCTGGCCTGCTGTCCGTGGCCTGGCGTCATGGTTCTGTCCGGATCCACTTCTTTTGGGGCTGGGTGGGCCGGGTGTGCAGCCTCCTCCTTGGGGCGTGTCCGGACCCTTCTTCGCCTTCCTGCTGTCTGCCTTCGTTTGGTGTCTGGCTTGCTCTAAGTGCTTTGTTCAGTGGTGTCCTCGGCGTCTGCCTGAGCTTGCCGGTGCCGACCTGTTGTTTTTCTGCACCATTTTGCCTTCTTGGGGCTTTAGTGGGACTGTCCTCCTTGCCTTGTCCGCTTCTTCCAGTGCGCCTGGCACTTGGTTTTGCCTCTTATCCCTGTGGGAGGAGATGGTCCCTGCCTTCTTGTCCCTCTTGCCGGTGCTGTTTGCCCCTGCAGGGTGTTGGTCTGTTCTTCCTGAGTGACCTTGAGCTACCCTTTCGGCTTCTGCCTGCTTCTTGCGTATGGCGCAGTTCTGTCTGGGCTTGCCTTTGCCCTGCCTCTTCTCCTTGGAGTCTCTAGGTTCCTCTTCTCCTTCGGTGTTCCTCATCCGGGCCTTGGCCTTGTGCGGTGGTTTTGTTGCCTTGTATGGGCATTGGGTGCTTGGCCTCCTTTCGTCTTGCCTTGCTTCCTCTGCTGAGTGAGGACAGGCCGCTTCTTCTTCTTTTCTTTTTCCTCCTCCCCTTTGGGGTTGGTGGTCTTCTGCTGACGGGGGTTCTCCTTTGCCTGAGGGGATGGGGCTCCTCGTCCTGTCTTGGGACTTGGCCTCTGTGGGACCCTCTGCTATGACCAGGCAGGTGGGGTCCTCTCGCAGACCTTCCTTCCCCTTGGGTATGGCTAGGGTATATATTCTACGTGAAGGAATCTGCAGCTAGTAGTCTCTATCAGATGTACGAGTTACTTACCTTCGGTAACGATGTATCTGGTAGAGACGATTCTAGCCGCAGATTCCTTCACGGCCCGCCCTTCCTCCCCGTTCTGCGAGGACCTTTGGTTTGGTCTTCAGCACTCGCCTCCCTGTGGGTGACTGTGTCTTCTATGTGTACACTCTTTCCCTCTTTCTGACAGGATGTTTGTCCTGTGAATTGTTCCTTTTTTTCTCTTTTTGATAGATTGGAGGATAGGTTTATTGGTACTTCTGTGCCCTAAAGCTCTTGTTGCTCCTGGTGGGGGGGCCTACCTTCCACCCCACCCCCCTCCCCTCCCTTCCCCCTTTTCTTACTAGGGTTCTGGGCCTTCTGCTATCCTCTAGGGTGGGGTCTTTTTGGCTGTGCCGCTGCCCTTTGTTCCTTATGGGGGTTGTCACACACTGTGATGGGGCTGTCTTGGAGTTTTGCCGTTCCTAGTCTTTCCCGGACTGGTTCCCTGTTATTGTTTTTGGTTCTGGCTGTAGTCCTGCTACATGTTATCATGACATTTTTACATATGTTCTTTGTCTCCAGGGGGGCTATCTACGTACTGGCAGGGTTGCTCCTCAGGGCTGGGCTCTGTTCTGTATTCTTTTCCCTGCCTTTGGGTACTGCAGTGCCTGGCACTGCTCTTTATGGTTTTGTTCCTCACCACCCCTTTTTACTGATTTTTCTGCTCCTTCGCACACTGTTCCTATATGTTCAGGGCTCTGCTCAGTTCTTCTTCTGCCCCTGCCTTTGGACACTGCAGTGTTGCACTGTCCCTTATGGTGTCTTCCTCTTTTTCTACTCTTTCGCACACTGTTCCCATGCGCCCTCAGTTTTTGTCTGGTGGCTTCGCGTTGTGGCGCGGAAAAGTTCTCAGAAGAAAACTGACGTAGGCGTGCCGAGGTGGGACTTATGTGACCTCGCTGATGTCACGTACGCGGACAGCGCCTCGGCGGAGTCGCGTGATGCCATCCCCCCGGCGCGCAGGGATGCTGGGCAAAAGATTTTCCGGATCTAGTCTCACGCCTGGGGATGATACTACGTGAAGGAATCTGCGACTAAAATCGCCTCTACCAGACCTATCGTTACCGAAGGTAAGTAACTTGTACGTTAGGTCTAGACTGTTGTTGTTTCCCCAAAGGAGAGCGGGAGACAATTGAACCAGTTGCACTCTCCTGCTATCGATACTCTCACACACGAGAAACTGATTTATCAAAAGAATTTTCAAGGAAAAAGTATTTCCTTCTATTTTGGGAGGGTATGGGATTCCCTCCTTGTCAAGGAGTTTGTATTCGCCTCTGCAGTATCCACAGATGTCGGGATATCCAAAGATATTGGATATCCCGATGCCTCAGTCACTTACCGTGACATGCTTCATCATAGGTGCCTATCCACACCATGGTAAGATGGTACCACCAGGGCGGATTCAGCCATAAATTGAATGGGAGTTCTTAGATAAAGTCAAGCTGGACATGCGGGGATCCAGTAGAGTGATTACTCAAAAATATCTCTAGATATACCCAAAAATGCTTTTTTATTATTAGGGTAGCTGGCGTATGAATACAAATGTTATTTTTACGGTTCTATTGAATGTAATCGTTCAATTATACCCTTTTTGCCAACATGTTTCGGCCCTCTCCCCTGGAGCCTAATCGGGTCTGGGGCCTTCGTCGGGGCTGACTTTTGTGTATTCCTGCTCTCTCTTGCATGCACGCCATGCACACTCATGAGGCCTAACGCTCTCACCTGTCTGTAAGACAGAAAGTCAATCAAGAAGTAAACAAACGAGGTAACTACCAACCCAATGTTACATTCTGAATTTGTATTTGAGAGTCTTTAATCATATTTAATGATGAGCGACTATTCATTGAGATGTGCTACTTATCCTTATACATCTATTATGACACTGACTATATCCTTTCAGAACGATAATAGGGTGCTCCCCTGTGGGTGTAGGTAACATTTATGACTTACTCACATTATTTAGGGTGAATGGTGCCCACTTCTTTAATTTCTTATATACATTCAAATCTAGCTCCAATTCTTTGGTCAGATTAAATTTTATCTATATGATCAGCTATGTGAGTTGACTAAGTCTGGACCAACTATGCATAGTGTCTGGCAAAATCTGCACAATATTTCTGGCTTACCCTCTACTTTTTAAATCCAAGGGTCATGCGGGTGGTGTCATCATGTAGTCACACTGTTAGGGAAAAAGGGTATAGAGTGTATAAATACTGGGTAGATAAGCAGGTTACTACCTATCAGAACAATGTCTACTCTCGCTAGATGTAAGAATGTAGCATCGCTTCCTCCACCTTATACTTTCCCTTGTTTGTTTCTAGGATGATCCATACGTTCGCTATAGTGACATTTATTCTCTCATTCAATGACACACTTACATCTCCTTTTGTACGATTTTCTAAGTACAGAAAAAAACGATAGTCACATAATTGTGCCTACCTGCGGGAAATAGCCCGCTAAGGTGCCCATAGCTTGCGGGTACGTTACTGTTACGACTTTGTGACAAAAGGACCACCTATTCAGGGTGCCCGGACTCATTTTTCCTTCGTTGTCGTAAAACATTTTTTCAAGGATCTATTTCAAATATCACCCCTTAAATGATTCTTTGTTGTATGCTTTTATTTGGTTCTGCCGCACTCATTCTCAATTGCTTAAGGAAAAATGCTTTCAAACTAATGTTCACTGGAGATCACTTATATATGCGTGCTGGACTTATTTCTTCATAGATCGGATACCGGGGGGCGTGGCCAGGCATCGAGCAAAATGGTGCGTAAAGTGTAGCTCCGCGACCGGCCCCGTCCTTTCGCCTCTCCTGAAAATGATCCGGCCCATCCAACAGCTGTCCTATGTGTCCAGCCGACCCCCGGAGACCGACTCTACAGTGCTGCAAAAGTGAGGCCTTTCCTCGGCGCTCATGCCGGGTCCCACAGTGCTGCGTGGGGCCGGGTACTCGTCGATCCGGATGCTCCAGAGTGTTCCCGCGGTGGCACCGCACCTGGGGAGGGCCGCCGCCTAGAATGAGGATTAAGTCTATGAGGGTGGATCGAGGCTCACCAGGCCCAGCCGTATACATCGACTGCCTGCTGATGGCCCGGACGGAGCCTGGAAATCTATGATTGACACCCGATCGGCGGCTGAATTAATCCAATAAACGCTGTTGCGCTGCTCAGGTCTGGGTGTACAATTGACCTGCCTGGGGTCGGGAAATGGAGTGCTTTAATTTCCCCCCTTTTTCCTTCCTTTTTTTAGGTCTCCTGGCGTTTAACAGCGCGTCAGCGCTGTGTCCGCCAGGAGATCTTTTGTCGCTGACTCTGCTTCCCAGGAGACAGCACCTGGCGCGCGCATTTTCTCTCCGAGGAGGCGATTAGAGCTGGGCACGCGAACGAGCGCTGTGGCCAGCTGCTGTCTCCTGGGAAGCTCCTACACGCATGCGCATTCACACAGACACAGACACACACACGAGCACCCATGCACGCACGCACGCACATACATACATACATACATACATACAGAGACACACACTCTCCCATGCATACACACACACGAGTGCGCCGAGGCCCCCCCGCCGTCGCACACATACATACACACACGAGCATACACACACACACACACGTGCACCGATACCCCCTCCTACAACTAAGTTGTCCGGTCCTGTTCTCTTCCCTGCAGTCCTTGGATTCCGCCGGTTTCTCCTCTCGTTGCCCGCTGCCCGTCTCTGCCGGTCTGTGATCCCACTTCTGGCCGTTTAGCGCGCATGCGTGTGATTGCACGCATGCGCTTTCCAGATCCAGCGGCGAACACTACTCCTGCTTGAGCAGCGTTAACCCCATCGCTGCCAGCCAAGGCTGAAAACAGAGCAGAAGCAGCCAGGCAGCGGCTGCACAGCTCACTAAAGGCAGAGGGCACAGGCAGCTCAGAACGATGAAGCATCAATTGTATTTATTAATAGCAGCCACAGCAGGTCAGCTGCACTCCTATATACCGGCGCGCGCCGCGGGTTCAGGGAGGTACACTGGCAGGGAGAGCTATATCAATATAATACTATACTGCTGACTTTCAAAGGGGCTGCTTCCATTAGGACCGGAGTATCACGGGGTCAACTGGTGGCAATGGAATATTTATATACCTTATATAGCTGCCACCGAGCACTCAGGATGGTTTGCAGTGACTGCTAGGAGTCAGTGAGCTTACAGAGAGCCCCCTTTTCGGTCACAGGCTGCTCTGAAGACAGGCAGTAGCAGTAAAACACACTACTGTGTGTGTCACTACACTGTCCGAACACCGTTATCTTACTGGGACATGTGGTATGGTAACAGTTATGTATTACACTGGTGGCCAAAGGAGCTAATGTGCCTACTCCAAGGATCTGTGTTTGCTCTCCTATACTCACATGTTCACTTGTTTGATTTCACATGAGTTTACATGGCTTTTCATCCTTCTAAGGTCGATAAAATGAGTACCATTGAACAAAGGATCTTTGACCATTCAATAGCACAACTAAACTTTTCAGTGAGCTTACAGAGAGCCCCCTTTTCAGTCACAGGCTGCTCTGAAGACAGGCAGTAGCAGTAAAACACACCACTGTGTGTGTCACTACACTGTTTGAACACCGTTATCTTACTGGGACATGTGGTATGGTAACAGTTATGTATTACACTGGTGGCCAAAGGAGCTAATGTGCCTACTCCAAGGATCTGTGTTTGCTCTCCTATACTCACATGTTCACTTGTTTGATTCCACATGAGTTTACATGGCTTTTCATCCTTCTAAGGTCGATAAAATGAGTACCATTGAACAGAGGATCTTTGACCATTCAATAGCACAACTAAACTTTCAGTGAGCTTACAGAGAGCCCCCTTTTTGGTCACAGGCTGCTCTGAAGACAGGCAGTAGCAGTAAAACACACTACTGTGTGTGTCAGTACACTGTCCGAACACCGTTATCTTACTGGGTCATGTGGTATGGTAACAGTTATGTATTACACTGGTGGCCAAAGGAGCTAATGTGCCTACTCCAAGGATCTGTGTTTGCTCTCCTATACTCACATGTTCACTTGTTTGATTCCACATGAGTTTACATGGCTTTTCATCCTTCTAAGGTCGATAAAATGAGTACCATTGAACAGAGGATCTTTGACCATTCAATAGCACAACTAAACTTTTCAGTGAGCTTACGTAGAGCCCCCTTTTCAGTCACAGGCTGCTCTGAAGACAGGCAGTAGCAGTAAAACACACCACTGTGTGTGTCACTACACTGTCCGAACACCGTTATCTTACTGGGACATGTGGTATGGTAACAGTTATGTATTACACTGGTGGCCAAAGGAGCTAATGTGCCTACTCCAAGGATCTGTGTTTGCTCTCCTATACTCACATGTTCACTTGTTTGATTCCACATGAGTTTACATGGCTTTTCATCCTTCTAAGGTCGATAAAATGAGTACCATTGAACAGAGGATCTTTGACCATTCAATAGCACAACTAAACTTTCAGTGAGCTTACAGAGAGCCCCCTTTTCGGTCACAGGCTGCTCTGAAGACAGGCAGTAGCAGTAAAACACACTACTGTGTGTGTCAGTACACTGTCCGAACACCGTTATCTTACTGGGTCATGTGGTATGGTAACAGTTATGTATTACACTGGTGGCCAAAGGAGCTAATGTGCCTACTCCAAGGATCTGTGTTTGCTCTCCTATACTCACATGTTCACTTGTTTGATTCCACATGAGTTTACATGGCTTTTCATCCTTCTAAGGTCGATAAAATGAGTACCATTGAACAGAGGATCTTTGACCATTCAATAGCACAACTAAACTTTCAGTGAGCTTACAGAGAGCCCCCTTTTCGGTCACAGGCTGCTCTGAAGACAGGCAGTAGCAGTAAAACACACTACTGTGTGTGTCAGTACACTGTCCGAACACCGTTATCTTACTGGGTCATGTGGTATGGTAACAGTTATGTATTACACTGGTGGCCAAAGGAGCTAATGTGCCTACTCCAAGGATCTGTGTTTGCTCTCCTATACTCACATGTTCACTTGTTTGATTCCACATGAGTTTACATGGCTTTTCATCCTTCTAAGGTCGATAAAATGAGTACCATTGAACAGAGGATCTTTGACCATTCAATAGCACAACTAAACTTTCAGTGAGCTTACAGAGAGCCCCCTTTTCGGTCACAGGCTGCTCTGAAGACAGGCAGTAGCAGTAAAACACACTACTGTGTGTGTCACTACACTGTCCGAACACCGTTATCTTACTGGGACATGTGGTATGGTAACAGTTATGTATTACACTGGTGGCCAAAGGAGCTAATGTGCCTACTCCAAGGATCTGTGTTTGCTCTCCTATACTCACATGTTCACTTGTTTGATTTCACATGAGTTTACATGGCTTTTCATCCTTCTAAGGTCTATAAAATGAGTACCATTGAACAAAGGATCTTTGACCATTCAATAGCACAACTAAACTTTTCAGTGAGCTTACGTAGAGCCCCCTTTTCAGTCACAGGCTGCTCTGAAGACAGGCAGTAGCAGTAAAACACACCACTGTGTGTGTCACTACACTGTCCGAACACCGTTATCTTACTGGGACATGTGGTATGGTAACAGTTATGTATTACACTGGTGGCCAAAGGAGCTAATGTGCCTACTCCAAGGATCTGTGTTTGCTCTCCTATACTCACATGTTCACTTGTTTGATTCCACATGAGTTTACATGGCTTTTCATCCTTCTAAGGTCGATAAAATGAGTACCATTGAACAGAGGATCTTTGACCATTCAATAGCACAACTAAACTTTCAGTGAGCTTACAGAGAGCCCCCTTTTCGGTCACAGGCTGCTCTGAAGACAGGCAGTAGCAGTAAAACACACTACTGTGTGTGTCAGTACACTGTCCGAACACCGTTATCTTACTGGGTCATGTGGTATGGTAACAGTTATGTATTACACTGGTGGCCAAAGGAGCTAATGTGCCTACTCCAAGGATCTGTGTTTGCTCTCCTATACTCACATGTTCACTTGTTTGATTCCACATGAGTTTACATGGCTTTTCATCCTTCTAAGGTCGATAAAATGAGTACCATTGAACAGAGGATCTTTGACCATTCAATAGCACAACTAAACTTTTCAGTGAGCTTACAGAGAGCGCAGAGTAGTGAATGCAGAGTAGTGAATGGAGAGTAGTGAGTAGTGAGTGCCGAGTAGTGAGTGCAGAGTAGTGAGTAGTGAGTGCAGAGTAGTGAGTAGTGAGTGCAGAGTAGTGAGTAGTGAGTAGTGAGTGCAAAGTAGTGAGTGCAGAGTAGTGAGTAGTGAGCAGTGAGTAGTGAGTGCAGAGTAGTGAGTGCAGAGTAGTGAGTGCAGAGTAGTGAGTGCAGAGTAGTGAGTAGTGAGTGCAGAGTAGTGAGCAGTGAGTGCAGAGTAGTGAGTAGTGAGTGCAGAGTAGTGAGTGCAGAGTAGTGAGTGCAGAGTAGTGAGTAGTGAGTGCAGAGTAGTGAGCAGTGAGTGCAGAGTAGTGAGTAGTGAGTGCAGAGTAGTGAGTAGTGAGTGCAGAGTAGTGAGCAGTGAGTGCAGAGTAGTGAGTGCAGAGTAGTGAGTGCAGAGTAGTGAGTGCAGAGTAGTGAGTGCAGAGTAGTGAGCTGCCTCAAGTGAAGTACTCTGGTACCCAAGGATGACTAGCAAACAATATTATTCACAACGTTGCTTACTATTCAGCAACATTTGACAGTTTGCAAATCATCTTTATACAACAATTCAGAGTTTGATAACAAGTTAATGTAACACATTGTAATATACAATGCCAATAGCTCAAACTTTAAAGCTGGGAGACCTATTGCATTGTAAATGCTTGTTCTTTCTCTATCTTGAACTATTTCTGGGGGGACGGGCACTCAGCCAGTTTATCGATGGGCAGTTTTAGGCCCAGAGTGCACGGCAACGAGGTGGGGAGTTGTTGGGAGGGGAACTTTTGTTATGTTTTATGTGGCATTTATTACATCAGCGGCTTCTATTGCAACATTAGATGGGTGTGAATAGTTGGCCTGGTATATGATGTTCACTATTCTAGTGAACACCTTGCACCAGTCCAAACAACCCTTATGGTGATGGTTGTAAGTCAACCTTATAGACCAGCTATCCTAGTGGTAGCGTGGACAGAACAGTCTTAGGCTAAAAGACTCTTGAGGGCGTGTAAAGCCAGCTGGTTTTACCATATGTAACCCCTTGAATATCAAATGAAAGGACACCACACAGGATATATATAAAATATATATGTATTTATTTAAAAACACACTCCTCTGAACTCTTTATGAGATCAGAGGCCAAAGCACATAACAAGATACTTAGTCAGAATACGTTAAGTTGCACAATTTACGGTTAGGTCCTAGGGGCGAAGCAAACCATATATTAAGAAAGTGGTATAAGTACCACGTCATGAGAAAAGGAAAGGCCTAGAGCCTAGGGAATCGCTGGGGCTACACTATCTGAACCTTAGTTTAGAAGTAGGAGGCCCACAGGCGGCGCGTGCAGTGTCTTTACACACACGCGTGAGTCAATGGGAACTTAGAAGTTAGATTTAGAAGGATTTAGGACACTTCCTATTTAGCTAGGAGGAAACAACTAAAAACCTAGACACTTTGATAGTCAATACACTTGGGGGCACCAAAGTACTCGTGTTACCTCACCCACGGACGGCGGGTGCATAGTTGTGAAGATGTGTCGGGTTTCGCCGTTGAATCCTATGGAGCCTTTGAAGAAAGATGCTGCAGGCGACCAGGAGGAAGATGTCCGGGTTGATCCAAGGGTGGATCGAACATGAAGAGGACATGAAAGCAGAGGGGACAGAGTCTGGGTCACTAGCCAGTGACCGGGTGGAACCAGGAAGGAACCAGACGACGTCGAGGAGCAAACAGGTGCTGTCGTGAAGGTTGTCTTTGCTGCCATGCGGACCAGGAGGCGTCGACGACGACCAGGTGCTGGAGAGGAGCTGTCCCACGAAGGATCTCGCAGATGGAGGGGTCGACTTCCGGATTGGAGTCAACAAGCCTTGGCAAAGGCAACCCACACAGGATACAACAAGGTCTGTGGTGCTTCACCTTTGCAGGACAGCAAGGGCCTGTCTGGAACAACCAGACCAGCGATGTAGATAAAAAGGATTTTCGTCACAGAGGCTACTAGCCAACAGGCCAGCAACCGGACAACGCTTCGAGCAGAACACAAGCAGAAGGGCCCCACGCAGGACTCGTGGAGTGTGGAGGGCTGGTCTTCAGGGCATGTGGAGCTCGGGTTCGGGGTTTCTCAATCCCCAGTGCACAGCTTGGAGGATGCCTCATGAGCTGCACAGTTAGCAAGTTGCAGGCTTTCCAAGATGTCCAGTCCCACGTGTCTCGTCGCCTCCACGGATCTCAGCTATGCTGCAGTCGTGAAGAGATGTCTCAGAGAGGTCTGGAAGTCTGGGTCTTGTCAGGCTCTGTGCTCGGGTTCCGGCGGGAACGTCGACAAAGCAAGCCGTTGATTTGCTGGATGGTGCCTGGTTGCCCAGGGTGGTCACTCCTTGGCCACAAGGGAGATTCTTCAGCTTCAGCAGAATGTCGAAGGTCCAGAGTTTCGTGTCCAGTTTCGATTCAGGATTATTCTAAAGTCTCAGGACTCAGCTCCTACCTTTATACAACTAAAAGGGGCTGGATTACTTTCTAGGTCCCTCCTATGGGTGGGACCAGGAAGGGGGGTGGTTACACCCCCTCTCCTTTGTCCAGTTTTGCGCCAGAGCTGGGGCTGGAGTGCCCCAGCAACCGGTTTGAACTGGGGTATGCATGGAGCACCTTGTGTGCTCCAGGCAGTGTCTCATTCTATTCAGCCCTCCCTGTCCCAATACACAAAGTCCTGTCTGGGGTGGTGCTTGCACCTCCCCAGGCAGGAAACCTAATGCCCAAACCTCTGTGACTGGAAGGACTCCCAGCAGCAGGAGGTCAGACTTGTGTCGGTGGCAGCAGCGTCCATTTTGTGACGCTGGGTCTCTGGTTAACTTTAACCGGGATAGTCAGCAACAACATGTCTTCTCCCTCTAGAAGGGTGGAATGCTACCCCCGTCGCCAGAATTGTCGAGGGGGTAGTATTCCAAAGCGTATGACACCTTACACGACATGTTTGGATAAAGCCATACCAAAGTTAGCATTTAACCGCGAGGATTATAATGCACTTAAGGGTATATGGTATGGCGATATCATAGAAAAGCTATAAGGACATGGTTCCGAAAGCTGCAGACAGGCTCAGCTCATGCTAGAGCACCATCTCACACATAACCAAGCACTCTGCCTCCAGGATTGTTAAGGCCTGCCATAGGAGCGACTTATAGGTTACTGTGTGTCTATATATAAGGGTAGAAATAGGAATACTATACCTAAGCAAGAGGTGATTACACGACCTTGCCCCAGCTGAGTGATCAGCCAGTTGTCAGTTTGGGTGGCCAGCCAGGGGTGGCATAATACATGTTGCAGCCCCTGGTAGGCCTTGGTTGCACCTATGCCCTGGGCACCTATGGTACACTTGTACAGGGGCTGATAAGATGAACCAATTCCCAATTGTGGATGTACCTAGAGTACATGGTATAAATTTAGAGAGAGTGCATCTGGGCTGTGGGTCTGATTAGCAGACCCACACCCACATCTAAGTCGAAAACCAGAGAAGCAAAAGCAAAAAGTGGGTGTGACCATAGGAAGCAGGCCCTACTCTCCTACAATGGGGAAGTAGAAACCGGTACTGCAAGTCCTGCAACCGGTATGGAGAATTCCATAACTTATTATGGCAACATGTTGGGACGGGGGGATTAAATTGCTAAATTGAAATGTCAATAGGTTGGGGGACAAGATAAAACGTAGTGTGGTCTTTCAATATATAAAGCGCCAGGTCCCCAACGTCATCCTACTTCAGGAAATTCATCTAATTGGTAATGCTTGTAAGGCGTTGCACCGGGGTTACGTGATGTTGACCCATGCAGGATTCACCACAGGCTCCTGAGGGGTAGGCATACAGATGAAAAGTCATTTCCCCTTGTAGTGCAGGAAACCTGGACAGACGACAGGAGTCTCGGGCACCTGGGACGGACACCCAATTACACTTTTATCAGTTTATGTGCCTCCGGGCCTCCAGGCCGTTACCTTTAGGGACCTGGGAGCACTACTGTTGAACATACCGGAGGTCTGTTACTGTTGGGGGGAGACTTAAACTTAGTGGTCTCAGGCACATTAGATCGTCATCGTCCGCGTGAGATTGCTCACTCATCTAGCTGCTTAACCGATTTTCATGGGACTGGTGGACGGGTGGCGGGCCTTTCACTCTGACACTCTACAGTACACCTTCCATTCCGGGGCACACGGGAATCTTTCACGGATTGATTAATTTCTTATTCCAGCATCTCAAATTGCCCATGTGCGGGAAATTAAACATCTTGATAGGGGCATCTCTGATCATTCGCCGTCTGGCTTCACGTGGCTTTTAATTACAAACCGGTGAGACGGGTGGCCCCCATTAACCCATGGTATCTTCGTGATCCTCACATCCGTAGGGAACTCCGTGTAGCGATGGACAACTACTTTATTGAGAATGAGTGCTCTGTGGAATCTCCGCAGATGCTATGGGAGGTCTTTAAGATGGTAATTCTGGACCTGGCCTTCTCTTTGATTTCGTGGAAAAAGAAGGAGCACCGGAGGGAGATGGAGGCAATGGAGGTGGAAGTCAGGCAGTTAGAACTAGACCTAGAATCAGATGTCCCATCCGACAAGCTCCACCTTCTTAAACTCAAGCAGCAGGATTATCGAGCACTGGCGACCGACCAGGCTAAGGGAGATCGGTGCAGGGGCAGTTGTATGAGGTGGACGATCAAACAGGGAAACTACTAGCATAGCTGGTTCAAAAGGATTGGGCAAGTCAACTAGTGCCGGAGCTTCATGGGCAAGGTGGTAGACCCATTACAAACCCACAAGACATAGTGGACCTGTTCGCGGCCCATTTTGATAAAATCTATTCTTCGGTTTCGACTTATTCTAAAGAAGATTCCCACCAAATGCTCGCTGACATAGTACTGCCCAGACTGTCAGTGGACGATCATAATTTCATGGAGAGTATGTTTTCTAATGATGAGATAGCCGCTTCGATCAGGTCCCTTAAAACGGGCATGGCTTCTGGTCCTAATGGGTTGCCGATTGAATTTTACAAACTCAAACCAGACAGTTTCGCCCTATACCTAAAGGCTATGTATGAGGACTCTAGAGACACAGGGCTCCTGCCCCTAGACCAAAGGACGGTCACTATTGTGACTATCCATAAGGAGGGGAACCCTAATACCGTCTGCAAATCATATAGACCTGTTTCCCTATTACACACAGAACCCAAGATTCTGGCCAAACTCTTGGCCACCCGGCTTTTAACAGTGGTGGAGAACTTAGTTAATCCGGATCAGTCCGGTTTTATTCCACATCGCTACACTCCACTTAACTTGCGCAGGGTACACGGTGTGTTGGGCAGGGCAGCCTCTATCCTGGAGCCAGCAGTCATAGTTTCCCTAGATGCCGCCATGGCTTTGGACACCATTGAATGGCCATAATTGAGGGCGGGATTGGTGAAAATGGGATTTGGCCCGAAGTACATACAATGGGTCAGCTATTATATTCCATACCCCTGGCCCAGGTCGTGGTCAACAATAAAAAGTCAATGTGAGAAGTTAGCCGGGCCTATGTTGTCCACTATTCTAGTGGGCACCTTGCACCAGTCTAAACTACCCTTATATTGATGGTTGTAAAGTCAACCTTTCAGACGAGCTAACCTAGTGGTAGCATGGATAAGCAGTCTTAGGCTAAAACATCAGAGAGCATGTGAAGCCAGCTGTTTTACCATATATAATCCCTTGAATACCAAATGAAAGTACACCACACAAGGTATATATCAAATATATATGTATTTATTACTAACACAACCCCTCTGCACTCTTTATGAGGTCAGAGTTTGAGATACATCACAAGTTACTCATTAAGCATACTATAAGTCGCACAAATACAATTCTGCCCTAGGGGCCTCACGAACCATATACTAAGTAAGTGGTATAAGAGCCACTTCAGGAAAGGTGAATAGGCCTAGGGAATCACTGGGGCTACACTACAGGACCAAAGGTTTGGAAGTAGGAGACCCACGGGAGACGTGTGCAGTGTGGGAACACAGACGCAAGCTACCATTTACTTACAATGGTGAGCGAAGAAGTCACAAAGTTACTGATTAGGGACACTTCCGGACGGACTACGATGAAACCCCTTTAAACTAGGACACTTAGATAGTCAATACCCACGGGAGCACCGGAGTACTCGAGTTACCTCACCCAGGGAAGCCGGGTGCATAGGTGTCTTTTCGTGTCGGGTTTCGTCGATGCTTTCAATGGAGACCTGCAAAAGAAGTGCTGCAGGCGGCCGAAGGAAAAGTGTCCGGGTGGATCCAAGGGTGGATCATGGAGCTGAAGAACCTGAAAGCAGAGGGGACAGAGTCTGGGTCACTAGCCAGTGACCAGGATGGAACCAAGTGATGTCGCGATGCAAACAGGTGAAGAGGTGAAGCTTGTCTCTGCAGCCACGAGGACCAGGAGGCATCAACAACCACCAGGAGCTGGAGTCGAGCTGTCCCACGAAGGCTCTAGTTGACTGCGGTGTCGGTATCCGGATTCGACCCAAGAAGCCTTGGTAACCGCAACCCACGCAGGAAGTGAAGATTTGCTTCAGTTCAAACCAGCAAGGTCTGAGGAGCTTCTCTTTTGGAAGGAAGCTGGAGCAAGCCTAGAGCAACCAGGCAAGCGTTGAAAATTAAAAGGATCGTCTTCAGGGGGCTCACTAGCCAACGGGCTAGCAACCGGGAAGACGCGTCGAGCTGAAATGCAGGAGCGGGCCCCACGCGGCACTCGTGGAGGGCTGAGCTCTGCTCCAGATGTTGCTCGGGTCTGGGGCTTCTCATGCCCCAATGCACAACTGCGAGTTACCTCAGGAGTCGATGCAGTTAGCAATTTGCAGGATGTCCAGGGAGTCTGGTCCCACGTCTCTCTTGTCAGCCACGGGTCTCAGCTTTGCTGTGGATGTGGGTCGGAGTCCAAGAAGTCTGGAAGTCCAGTCCTGAGTAGCTGAGTCGTCTGGTTCCGTCTGGAGCGTCAACAAAGCAAACCGGCAAGTTACTGGTGGTGCCTGTTTGAACAGGGTGGTCACTCCTTGACCGCAAGGGAGATCTTCTTCAGTCTTCTAGTCAGGATAGAATGTCGAAGTCCAAGAGTTTCGTGTCGATGTCTCTAGACACAGCCCCATACTTTATACCAAACTAAGGGGCTGGATTACCTGTTAGGTCCCTCCTATGGGTGGACCCTGATAAGGGGGCCCCAGCAACTGGTTTGAACAGGGCTATGATGGAGCACCTTGTGTGCCCCAGGCAGTGTCTCATTTTGCAGCCCTCCCTGCCCCAATACACTAAAAGCCTGTCTGGGGACGTGCTAGCACCTCCCAAGGCAGGAAACCTATTGTCCAGGCCTCCCCTGCCGGAGTTTCGTCCAGCAGCAGGAGGTCAGACTCGTGTCTGTGGCAGCAGCATCCATTTTGTGATGCTGAGGCTCTGTTTAACTTTAACCGATTAAAGCAGTAACCAACATGTCTTCTCCCTCTAGAAGGGTGGAATGCTACCCCCGTCGCCAGAATTGGCGAGGGGGTAGTATTCCAAAGCGTTTGACACCTTACAGGGCATGTTTTGATAAAGCCAAACCAAAGTTAGCATTTAACCGCGAGGTTCATAATGCACTTAAGAGTATATGGTATGGCAATATCATAGAACAGCTATAAGGACATGGTTCCAAAAGCTGCAGACAGGCTCAGCTCATGCTAGGGCACCATCTCACACATAACCAAGCACTCTGCCTCCAGGATTGTTAAGGCCTGCCATAGGAATGACTCATAGGGTACTGTGTGTCTATATATAAGGGTAGATATAGGAATACTATTCCAAAGCAAGCGGTGATTACACAACCTTGCCCCAGCTGAGTGATTAGCCAGTTGTGTCAGTTTGAGTGGCCAGCTAGGGGTGCCATAATACATGCTGCAGCCCCTGGTAGGCCTTGGTTACACCCATGCCCTGGGCACCTATGGTGCACTTGTACAGGGGCTGGTAAGGTGAACCAATTCCCAATTGTGAGTGTACTTAGAGTACATGGAGTCCATTTTACAGTGAGAGCAGATAGCCTGGGGCCCTGATTAGCAGGATCCCAGGCCAACTAAGTCGAAAACCAGCTAAACATTAGGTAAAAAGTTGGGTGTAACCATAGTCTGGTATCCACCATCCTACAATCTAGACCATTTGTCTTGGAGTGCTGCTGGGGCCACTGGCTCCAACACCCACACTTTCTGTCCCGGCTAGGAAACAGTCAGCACAGCCTTTTGGTCATGCCAGGCTTTTTGGAGTTCCTGGCTAGCATCAAGGTTTTTAGATGCCTTTTTCATATCTCAGCCATCCTGAAGCAGAGACCAAGTACATAATCCACTATGTCTTGTTTAGGCTTTTTGAGAGGTAACTCCCATCCTTCCTTCACCAGACACAGGGGTCCTCTTACAGGGTGCCCAAATAGAAGTTCAAAATGGCTGTAGCCACCCCCCTTCTGTGGGACCTCTCTGTAAGCGAATAAAAGGCAGGGCAGCAAGATATCCCATCTTCGCCTAAGCTTTTCAGGGAGTCCCTTGATCGTGCCCTTCAAGGTCTTGTTGAATCTTTTAACTAGACCATTGTGTGATGTATTCCTATAGGTTCTGTATCGATCCCCCTATTCCTGACCCTGTTCTGGTTAACAAGTTAACTAGCAGCCATCCCATGATGCAGAAACCGTTATCTGATTAAGCCACACCACGGCACAGGAACGTGTTATCTGATTACGTCACAACGCTTGCCATCTAATTAGACAAGCAATATTCCTCCAGCCCCTGATAAGGCATACGGAGTTCTCAAAACAAATCAAACCTATGACAACCTGGGAAAAACCCCGCGGCCATTGTTTTGATTTCACCGAGAACTTCAGCAAAAGAATGTGCTAACGACCAGTTCGTATGACATCCTTATTGACGTATCTATGTCCATCCTTACGTCAATCTCAGCACCTTACAGGTATAAATATTACCGATATTGCATTAAGCAAACACGCGGTGGTGACGAGATCGGAGCAGCCAGACTTGCCGAAGCCCAGCGCAGAGCAGACCCCGCTGGCGCAGCCCCGCCTTCCTGACGCGCTGAGAAGCACACGCTGCCTTTCTCCTGCCGAGAAATCCAGCTCCGGCGCTTCCGGGCAGCCCTTGCAGGCAGCCTGGGATATCGAGACCAAAGACGAGAGATACCATCCCTCAACCATCCTAGATTCCAGGTACAGAACTGAATAACCCCTTGCAGAGAATTCTTAAATCAGTCACTTGGCAAAACAAACTTAACTTAAACTGCTACTTCCTATTCCCGCCCACGTATTAGGCTTAGGTCAGGTACACTGGGGTAGGCGTAGTTAGAAGCACCAGTTGAGTACGATTAGTCAAATGTATATATGTATGTATCTATTTTATCCATTTTAAACCACCTTATGGCTTAGAAACCATATAAATGTTTTTACAGTATTATTTTATACTTCTGCTTTTATTGTATGCACTTTACTTAACCATAAGTATTGCGATAATATCGATCCATTTCTCTTGTATGAGAAAAGAGACTGATCAATAAATAACATCTTTTATTGAACACGCCCGTCTCTTCCTTTTCTCTACAATCTGGTGAGACTAAGAATGCACGTACTGACTGAGTAAAATAAGTTGTCTTTTGTTTTCACCCGACTCTAGAGATACACTCTTGATTAGGGGAGAGCAAAGTTGTCATGTTCTATGGTTGTCAGAAACTAAATCCCTTCTTGTCTATCCAGGGAGGTTCAACTCCTCCTTGCCTATTCGAGAAAGTTTCTAGTGAACTCTGAGCTAGCTGGCAAAACCCAAAACTTTAAGTCTAATATCGACAGTAGAAGACCTAGTTAACGTCTGGTCTAGGCCTATACTATTGAAGGTATTATTCCAATGCGCAGAGCCTATTGGGATAATAGGAACTACACTACATGGCGCCCAACGTTTGGAAAGGCGATAAAACTAACGCAAGACATTAGAGTAACTCAGTCGTGCTTTTTCACTCAGACCCCTTTTTTTCCCCATAATACTCCAAAGACGTCTGCAGTGGGTGAAAGGTCATATCCGCCAAACCTCGCAGGAGGAAACTCCTATGTATGGTTCTTGGTTTAGTCAACGTTGAAGGATACACTGTTCCAAAATATTGTGCATCTAATCTTTGTTTCCATAAGAAACCTGATCTGCAAACAAACAGAATAACCTTCTTGACAGTACAATGTCAGACAGTGAAGGAGAAAGAGAGGCAGCTAGATTAGCAGCTGAACTCGTAGCAGCTGATAATACTATGCAAGAAGCAGACCCGGATATAATACTCATCCCGGTCAACATAAGAAAATCTATAACTTTAAAACTTATAGAAAATGGACTGACACCTAGAGGTGGCACAGTCATATTCGTAATAGAGGCACATGAATATCGGCAGACAGAGGTATTCTATTCATGGATACACTTTCCAGCAGCAAACGCTGTAACAAAGCACTTCCACTATTACAAAACAGAGGAACCTCCTAATGAGTACACTCCTTTCGAGGAGGTGGAAGTACCACTTAAATTTCAAGAGCACCTGCTCTTGTTTAATGGCGCCCTAAAACATAATAACCACATCACCAGGCTCGGTCCATTAGGTAGACCAGGAGCAACGTGGCCGGTCCTAGCCGGATACACACCACATTCAGACATCGAAAGAATGTCTGCAGCAGATCTTTTAATACAACTAAAACAATTAATAAAAGTACATAGACAATTAGTCCAATATGTAATGCGGACTTCAACAATCCAACCAGCAATTAAAATTCCACAGCTGACCCCTCATCAGGGGAACACAAATAAAATTACACCACAGAACATACAGTCCTGCCTAGGTAAAGTACCAGCTAAACGGGAACAAATACCATTCTGGTTAGCACAAAAAATCACCCAAATAGAGGCGGTGTTTCCAGACACCACCCCGTTAGAAAAACACAGGATTCTGACTATCTGTCTTCCAATGGGAATCGCACCACACGTGGAGGACTGTGACACTTGGGGTACAGTCTTTGCTTCCATCTACACAAAAACGCATGGTGTTCCATCCATCTCGGTAATACCAGATGTGCTAAAACAAATTCAAGATGAATATGGTCCAGAACCCGCTTTAACTCTTGGTATGAAATTACTAAAAGACTTCAAGCAGGTCTCGGCAATACTACAAGCCAACATAAAGGGAGAAGCAGCAAACGTGGCGATCCGCCAAAGGTTAAAAGAGACAGATTTAGCAGACCAACCAGCTGAAATTGCCAGAATTATAGAAAAGTCCTATGAGGAACTAGGTAGAGATAGTTTAGGTGGAATACCAGTAAAACCCCGACTGATTGAAAGTCCTGAAAAAGTATTTTTTAATAATAATTTAACATCACAAAAAAAAAAGCTGGGATGGAAACAAACAATCCAATCCTAAAGAAAAGAAATTCCAGTCCAGAGGAAGGTCTCCTCGGCGGAGAGAAAGATCTCCGAACCAAGGACGCAGGTCTCCCCAAAGTGAGCCCTCTGGGAAAAAATACAACCTTAGAAATAGGGATAATATAAAGAAGCCTGATAGATATCAAGAAATTGATACACGCCCCTCTCAATCTTTTCAGACTTCCTCGCAGAAATCGGAAAGAAGAGGACGATCAGAAAACAGAGAAGAGCACGTCAAGTCCAAAGACAAGGAACCTGCTCATCTATAAAAGAAATTACAATTTCCAAAAAAGAAGGTAGCCAGTATTAAAGTAGTTAACAATGCCGAGAATACTGAGGACACAACTGAAAAACTGAGAATGGGCTCAGACAATGCTAGACAGCGCAGCAGAAGTGAGCATAGCTCGCAAAGTCCTTATGAATCATCTGGAGACAGTGGACACGAATGAATACCTTCAAGTGGAAACTGCAGACACCAGAGTTAGCAAACCTCACAAAATATATGAAATAACTTTACTTATAGAAGGGGATAAGACTAGGAAAATAAGGGGCCTATTTTGGGATAATCTCTCCAAGGGCTATGACATCCTTCTAGCTGAAAAAGACTGGCCACCAGAGTTTGTCAGGGACTGCCCTCATGGCGAAGAAATAATTATGCCTGCCTTCTCAAATCATATCCCAATTCATAAAAAATATACACTTGCTAGAAAATGGGCAGTAGCTCAAGCTCCTGCTTTATATAAAAATCATGTAGGATGGGATGAGGACTCTCCTCCTCACAAAATCCAGTTAAAATCACAACCTACTGCACAGAGACAGTATCCAATTAAGCAAGAAGCTAAAAAACAGGTAAAAGAAATCCTAGATCAATTAGAATACCAGGGGGTGATTGAAACTTGCACCTCACAAATGAACAACCCTTTGTTTCCTGTCTCCAAACCAGACAATTCATATCGTCTAGTTTTGGATTACAGACACCTTAACTCATGTTGCAAAACTTTTGCAGTGCAAAACTCGCATAGTGCTGCACTAATGAATAACATAGTGCGCAAAAAATACAAAACAACATTAGACATCTCTAATGGATTCTTTTGTCAAAATATAGCACCAGAGAGCAGATACTTGTCCGCGTTCTCAATAAATGGCGCTCAAAAACAATTCTGTCGGTTAACCCAGGGGTACAAGAACAGCCCAGGATTATTCTCAGCGAGAGTAACAGAGTTACTACAAACCTATGATGACGAAGCATTATCTTATGTCGACGACATATACCTAACAGACGATGACTTGGATACTCACTTGAAGAGAGTGAACACCATAATACTTGGGTTCGCAGCAGAGGGTTACAAATTCAACTTAAAAAAATCTAGAATTGCCCATCTAACAGTCCTGTTCTTAGGATATGAATTATCAAGTGAAGGCAAAAGCCTGGCTGACAATTTCCTAGAGAAATGTGCCGTACTCCAAGCACCTAGAACACTAAAAAACCTACAGTCGATTCTAGGCTTCCTAAATTTCGGAAGAACATACATTGCAAATTACGCAGAAAGGGTCAAACCCCTTTATGATCTAATAAAACAAGATTTTAAAAGAAGGAATTGGACTCAAATACACACAGAAATTCTGAGATCCTTACAAACAGACATGTTAATTAAAACAAAATTAGAAACACGTGATAACACACGCAATCTTGTGATTCGAGTCATCCCAGGAAGATGTGGATTCACATACCTGACCTCTAATGAGGGAGAAAAGGTACCAATTGCATTCAAATCACACTTGTACACAGAAGCTGAAAAGAAATTCAGCATTAAAGAAAACATTGTTCATGCAGTTCAAACCGCAATAGCTAGAGAAATAGATAAAGCTGACGGTAGACGTATCACAGTCAGAACAGCATAATCAGCCTTTGAGGCATTAACAACACCGTGTAATTTACCAACAACAGCATTGAATCCTGAATGGATACAATGGGTGAATTCAATTACAACGAACAGAGTAAAATACTACTTTGATCCAGAATTAAAAGAATTAAAAAATCTAGAATATGAAAGAACATTCCCTCTGCCAATCGACATTCTGCCATTACGACAGTACGCTTGTGTAATCTATACAGACGGACATGCTCAACCCTCCGTTTGGGGAGAACAAGCATACAACCCCACATGTGAGATTACAAAAGAAGTGTGGCGCGGAGGTAAACTAAGACCTCTATTAACAAAAACACACTCAGTAGAAACTAATTCAGAACAACAGACTGAAATATTAGCATTGAAAATGGCGCTAGATAATGCAGATCGCGAATTCCCGACACTTATAGTGTCCGATTCATATTACTGCGTCAAATCATATAACAACGATTTGCAGAAATGGATTCAAAACGGTTACAAAGATGACACAGGTGCAACAATAAAGCAAAAACTGCTTTGGGAACAAATAGTTCTGTTACAAAAAGAACTACGAAAGACTCACGTGATACATACACTGAGTCATCAGCGTGATGGCATTCACGTTGCAGGGAATTCTTTGGCTGAGACAGCCACAGCGGTAGCAACTAAATCGGCTTCCGTAGCTAGAAAAAAGCGTACAGTGAAATACATTGACGGTGAAACAGTGCTGGCAGTGAGAACGTCATCAAAAGGCGACTACTCAGCGCTACCGATCAACTATCCACTCAATTATACATACATAATCGATGCAAACTCCGTTCCTTTTGCTCGAATCCCTGGAGTGGGGGGATAGAGTAATTCCAAACACGGACAGGAGAGGCTTGTTAATAGCAGACGCACATATGGGTGAGGGTCTCAGACACCTCAAACTAAAAGATTCCCTGGAAGAATTACAATCAAGGTACTAATGGCCAGGCATGAGCCTGCAGCATCACATTTTTGTAAAAAAATGCCCGGACTGCAACAGAGATCGCAGCGGCGAGAGAACCGGTGTAATACCATGGCATTTCACTCGAAAAGGGCTAAACAAGAATCAATAGAACCAGTGTAAATAATGCGTCCAGTTAACAAATAAAGACTAGTTTCCACTTATAATGTAGACCCCAGCATTTGGCTGACGTCGGGACTGTTATAAAAAGATTTGCGAGTCTAAATGGCATATACGCTAGGAGCATGCTACGTTTGACCAACGTTTTCACTTTAGCCCTCAAGCCTGTGGGGAAGCATGGCCAAATGAGCATAGCACAGCGGGATTATTCTCACTTCCTTCCTGAGGGATACGGGATGGTGTAAAGAAAAAACCAAGGCATAAAGCAATCTGTAACAGGAAGGATATTAGGTTCAGGAGCTGGGTGGGTCAAACACCTAATAAGTGTCCAACGTAGTCTAAACAACCTGCCAAGAAATTCTCTGAAGGGATTCAGTCTGTACGAATTATTGTTTGGAACTAGGATGTTGGTCTTAGATCTTGACAGTCAGACTTCAGTGGTGAAGGAAAAAAGCTTTGATATCAAAGATCGTTTGGCTATTTTGCAGGACTTAAACGAAACAAGAAAAGACCTGAGCAACATAAAGTTGAAACAGCAGCCAACAACCACTGAAGAACCACCACCTGTCCCAGCAAGACCTGTCTGGATTCCGAAAGTCGGGGATCTAGTCAGAGAAAAGATCGCGGTAAAGAAGGAATTTGGGCCTTCTTACAGAAAAGCAGTTCCTGTCTTGTCTATCAACGGGACAAGATCAGTAGTACTACCGCCGCTTGCTGGTAAAAAGGAGAACCGAGTTGTATCCATCGACCTGGTAAAACCACAATCATGTGGCCGATAACAAACAGTAGGCCAAGTGGACTCCCGATAAGTAGTAGAACACCAAGGTTTGCTACAAATACAGAGGTGCTAACTAAGAGGCTCATCACATTCGAAACGCCTACAGAACAACAACAAGGACTATGCAACAATGCAATGGAACTCACACCTCTAAAAACCCAAATACAAACATTTAGTAGAGACACGCCAACCTACAATGAAGTAACAAATGAATATGCTGAAGCTGCAAGAAACTAATCCTGAAGCAATTGGAACAATTGACAGAACAGCATCCGGCTACTTTATAAACTTCAATGATTCCTCTAAAGACCTCAGTGAATCAAAGACACAGCCATCAACAAAAACCCTTAAAGATAAAGCTAAGGAACTTTTGAAACAACTGAAAGAAACCTATCTGATTTCTCCATGGATTGAATTTTGGGTGGCTTTTGGTGTATTTATCCTCATACTTTGGCTCATCATGGTACTATGCTTGGGACGTTCATTGAGGGAAAATATGCAAAAATGGACACAGCAAGCCAGAATATCAACTTGATCCTCAAGCCACACACGTCTTCACACGTCGAGAAAAGAGAACTTTCTTCAGTCAACTTCACAGCCAATCCTATACCGGGTGGGGTAGCATGGGACAATACTGACTATGAAATTTATGGTCCGGTTGAAATCCTGAAGTATCCACACCAAATTCAGATCTCGTTGAGTGACTTTGTAAAACCAAGCTCATTTGCTGATGATTGGGACTTTGAAAGCGTTAATGATATGATGTCTGACCTAGTGATGTCTGCTAAATTTACCAAACATGATTATTTGCAGGGTTCGTCTAATTATGATAGTATGTACTGCTACAACCACTATGGTAACCATTTTCTACATAAATCTGCACAACCTAGAAATGTTTTAAATTATAATCAATGGGAACACTGTGCAACCCCTCCAAAAGGAAGCTCAAGAACCTTTTATGACAAATATTCATATTTTTCAGGGTTCAACACAAGTAATGCTGAAACATTTTATTTCAAATTGGCAAATAAGACAGGAACAAAAACCATGCTTACAAACACGAAATTGATATATTCAGACTCATTTTTTGAACAAATGAATACTTTTGGTTTTGAGTATTGGGACAAAAATGTTGAAGTAAAAAGTGTTTGGGGTACAAAAGAATGGCAAGTACAAGGTATAGAATCATTGTTTAGAGCCTGCATGATCCCAGAATAAATTATATTTTTGAATGACACTGTTCAACAAACTACCTGTCTTGGCCTAGCCAAAATCAAAGACTTAAATAAACCGTCTATTCCAAAGCCAACAATGAACAGCAATAGCTCTACAGATGAAGAGATAGACGTAAACTATGTATTAAACCAAAACAGAACACATCCTGATTGGAAACAATGGTTAATCTGGCCCACAGATACTAATAACTGTCAAGACAGATTCCTGAACAAAACACAGGGGTTCACATTGACCAGGCCAGACCCTAGATATTCCCAAAGACAACACCCAGGGATAATCACCACCTACAGTGTGGACAAACTCTGCCTTCAATGGCTGCAAACTTCCACACTGGCAGAAATGAAGCAACACCTAACTTTACTTACTGATGGTGCTGACTTGCGTGATTTCATTATGGGACCGCGCAAACAGCGTAAAAAACGCTTCATAGCAGCCTCTATATATGCAGCTTACAACGAGGCCTGGAAGGTTACTCAAATTGAGACAGCAGAAAGTATACGGGAAATTGACCGTATTAATTTGGAAAAATCACTTTCTGTAGTGGACAATGGGTTAATGACTCTGTCCTCCAGAACTTTTTTCATTGGACAGCATTGTGTCTTCAGCAATCGACATAATATCGCAAGACTTACTGTTGTTACAACACGGTCAGTCTCAATTACGTTCTATTGTACAGCTTGGCTGGACGTTACAAAATCTGCGTTCAGGCTATGTGCCTTGGCGTTTAATCAACACAACGTCACTATTCAATATCTTTAACCTTACTGATAAACAAATCAGTATGGCACAGAAGGGTGCTGATTATACAATCCTGAGCATTGAGAAACTCGAGAGATTACCAGTGACAATGTCAGAACGACCTGTCAGTGAATGGATAATACATGTGATAATTAATATTCCAATATCAACCTTCGGGTTTCAATACTGCCAAAAATATATACAGGCTGGCATGTACGAAAAATTGGGAAAAGGGTACATTAAATCAACATGGAACTTGCCCTATTCACATGCATGTGTCAGTAATAAAGGACAGAAAGTATTTCTTAGTGGCAATAATTGTGCGATGTCACTAAGCGGTACACTTCTGTGTAATGGAATTAGTTTGCATGGAGCCTGTGAAGGGAACTCAAATAACCTTTCATGTCACCAGCTAGGCGCACCTGCAACAGAGATAGAACCATTCTTTAAAAGACTCTATAACGGGAGTTACATTCTAATTGTGGATCGCAGATGTTGTAGTCTTCTGCCCGGGATTCCTTATCTCGTAACTACGACTGCGAAGGTCATGTGCTGTGGACGCTTATTGTTACCCAGCTCCTTTTCAGACAGGGAGGCAAGGGCATGGCCTAACTTGAAAATTACTTCTATTCGAATTGATACTTTAAGCAGAATGAAAACAGTGCTTCTTCAGACGCCGACCAGGCTCACGTCATCAAAAGAAACGTATGATCTCCTAGTCGCAAGGACGACTGCAGAGATTCACTCATTGTTATCAACTAATTCCCCCATACATTTCGCAGAAATCCTGAATGAAATCTTAAATATTTCTGATACCAGTGGAGTCTCAAAAGTATTTAAGACAGTATTTTCGATGGCATTAACACCATTTAAAGCCATACTGGGTATTTTTCCAGACTTCGTCCATTCGATTTTTGGCGGACTTCCCCTCATTTTGGGACTAATTGCAGGAATCCTATTCTTGGTCCTTATATTTCGTTATGGCAAACCATGTCACAGACAAAACACCTGCGACAAGGGAAGAAACAATCCGAGCCATTGGATACCGGGACCGGATATCAAAAATCCTGGGACTTTCCCGGCTTAGAGACCTAAAAATGACTTGGTTTCTTTCATTTCGACCAATGTGGCAAAGATGTGTTTTACCTGTATTAAGGTGCTTGCTGTGCGGAGAAGAATGCGTGTTGGACACCTGTCTGACGCTACAATCGGATGCGCCAATGGATGCAGAAACATTGTTGGGTCCGGTAACGGCTCATGCATTGTGCTGCCCTCAACGGCTGCCAATCCTGATGACGGCATTCGTGGAAACTTCACCACTACGATTAAGGGGTAGTGAAGTTCAAGATGAAAGCAGCATCGATCAGGTACGACCTTCTGTCAGCAATACTAATCGAAACGTCAATGGAGACAATCATGCACACGAATGCATGGTTACATCTTTTTCCGAGTTAGTGGAACTTTCACAGGAAGCTGTTGACAGCTTTTTTCGACAGTCTCAATGATATGATGTTCTCACCAGAGCAGAAATAACGACTTTTGAGCAAACTAGCACACAGCGTTCCCAACACCCTGAATTTGGCCTTCAACTTTAATAATAAAGTAGCATGAACAATTTTCCCTCCAGTTCACGGACAGCAATTTTTTCAGCAGCCCCAAAATATTTTTACGATTTTTTCGGGACACTTATCTTCTGCTTAAAGTAAGAACTATTCTTAGAGAACTAAATTTCTATTTTTAGAAACTTTATAGACATTAGCTGCCCGCTGGTATGTTCATAATTATTTTTATTCTGTGATGAAATGGTCTCGAACTTTTCTTCTGTATTAATAGCCATTTTCATGTGTAATTCTCATATTTGATTAATAATAATGTATACATATGCGTGATTAATTTAGCATTATTCTACAGCTTGAGTGCATATAGTACATGTGACTATTTTTTTTCCCGTATATTACATAATTTCGAAATGCATTATATGTATTTTTGGGGTGGTACGGTATACACGATACTCTACAGTATGTTTTACTATGCCTAGATTAGTAAATATGGCCATAGTTAGCGTGGAGTGGGTGTGATGTATTCCTATAGGTTCTGTATCGATCCCCCTATTCCTGACCCTGTTCTGGTTAACAAGTTAACTAGCAGCCATCCCATGATGCAGAAACCGTTATCTGATTAAGCCACACCACGGCACAGGAACGTGTTATCTGATTAGGTCACAACGCTTGCCATCTAATTAGACAAGCAATATTCCTCCAGCCCCTGATAAGGCATACGGAGTTCTCAAAACAAATCAAACCTATGACAACCTGGGAAAAACCCCGCGGCCATTGTTTTGATTTCACCGAGAACTTCAGCAAAAGAATGTGCTAACGACCAGTTCGTATGACATCCTTATTGACGAATCTATGTCCATCCTTACGTCAATCTCGGCACCTTACAAGTATAAATATTACCGATATTGCATTAAGCAAACACACGCGGTGGTGACGAGATCGGAGCAGCCAGACTTGCCGAAGCCCAGCGCAGAGCAGACCCCGCTGGCGCAGCCCCGCCTTCCTGACGCGCTGAGAAGCACACGCTGCCTTTCTCCTGCCGAGAAATCCAGCTCCGGCGCTTCCGGGCAGCCCTTGCAGGCAGCCTGGGATATCGAGACCAAAGACGAGAGATACCATCCCTCAACCATCCTAGATTCCAGGTACAGAACTGAATAACCCCTTGCAGAGAATTCTTAAATCAGTCACTTGGCAAAACAAACTTAACTTAAACTGCTACTTCCTATTCCCGCCCACGTATTAGGCTTAGGTCAGGTACACTGGGGTAGGCGTAGTTAGAAGCACCAGTTGAGTACGATTAGTCAAATGTATATATGTATGTATCTATTTTTTCCATTTTAAACCACCTTATGGCTTAGAAACCATATAAATGTTTTTACAGTATTATTTTATACTTCTGCTTTTATTGTATGCACTTTACTTAACCATAAGTATTGCGATAATATCGATCCATTTCTCTTGTATGAGAAAAGAGACTGATCAATAAATAACATCTTTTATTGAACACGCCCGTCTCTTCCTTTTCTCTACAATCTGGTGAGACTAAGAATGCACGTACTGACTGAGTAAAATAAGTTGTCTTTTGTTTTCACACGACTCTAGAGATACACTCTTGATTAGGGGAGAGCAAAGTTGTCATGTTCTATGGTTGTCAGAAACTAAATCCCTTCTTGTCTATCCAGGGAGGTTCAACTCCTCCTTGCCTATTCGAGAAAGTTTATAGTGAACTCTGAGCTAGCTGGGAAAACCCAAAACTTTAAGTCTAATATCGACAGTAGAAGACCTAGTTAACGTCTGGTCTAGGCCTATACTATTGAAGGTATTATTCCAATGCGCAGAGCCTATTGGGATAATAGGAACTACACTACAATTGCACTGTGGATGGTAGGGTGGGATTAACTTGTAGTTCACTCCTCACTCTTTCCACATAGCAGTCAAATATCCAGACACAAAGTTTGCCCCTCTGTCTGAGACAGCCTCTTTCGGAAAACCCACTCTTGAGAAAACTCCCAGGAGGGCTCTTGCCACAACAGGGGCTGTTGTGGTCCTTAAGGGAATAGCTTCTGGGTATCTGGTGGCATGATCCACTACCACCAGAATAAACCTGTGCCCAGAGGCTGTTTGGGGATCCATTATTATTATTATTATTAAGGGCATTTTGTAAAGCGCTTGGTTACGCTAAAAGCGTGTCCCCGCGCTAACTGAAGCACTCATAAGACATAAAAGGGGAAGGGCCGACTGTTTTGAGAAGAGGTGTGTTTTCAATTTCCTCCGGAAACTTGATTCAGAGGGGTCCAGACGTAAATTGAGAGGTAGAGCATTCCAGCTCTTAGCCCCCAGGTATCGGAAGGATCTTCCTCCCATGCGAGCTCTCTTTACCCTCGGGACCTTAAGTAGGCCTCCCTGAGAGGAGCGCGAAGCGCGGGATGGAATGTACCTGGTGACTAGGTTCTGGAGTGGTGCTGGTGCCTTGTTAGCAAGGATACGGTGGCAGGTGCAGAGAGCTTTGAATTCAACTCTGCTCTTTATAGGTAACCAATGAAGGGACTGGAGGGCAGCTTTGGAGTCTGATCTGTTAGGTAGTTTTAATATAAGACGAGCTGCCGCATTCTGTAGCACCTGTAGTCGATTTATTGCCTTACAGGTAGCTCCCAGATAGAGTAGGTTGCCAAAGTCCATGCGTGAAGTAATCAGAGCGTGTACCAGTGTTCTGCGTGCGGCCATAGGGAGGAGAACTAGGACCTTTCGCAGAATTTTTAAAACGCTGAAGCAAGTGCCCGTGACCCTGTCTATCTGGGGTCCGAGAGACAGGTCAGCATCGAGCCAGATCCCCAGGTTTCTGACTTCCTGCCGGGGCGTAGGTACCTCACCCAGGCACGAAGGCCACCATGCCGACGACCAGATGGAGGGATTTCCTCCCACCACGAGCACCTCGGTCTTGTTGCCATTTAATTTCAGGCAATTTGTGGACATCCAGGTAGCAAGGTCCTGCATGCAGGCCCTGAAGCTGTCCATGGCAAGGCCGGGTGCACGCGAGAGGGAGACAACCAGCTGCGTGTCGTCGGCATAGGATACAATTTGCAAACCGTGTCCCACGGCAATCGGCGCCACCGGGGAGACATAAAGATTGAAAAGGGTTGGGCTCAAGGACGATCCCTGAGGGACTCCCTGGCCCAGACCCATGTCTCTAGAGTAGTGGTCTCCTTGACGAATCTGGAAACTTCTCCCAGTCAGGAAGGATTGGATCCATTGGAGTGCGGCTCCTGATATGCCTCCGTTATTCAGACACTGTAGCAAGGTGGAATGCGCTACAGTGTCGAATGCTGCATTTAGGTCCAATAGGATAAGGGCCATAGTATGTCCCTCATCCACCCCCTGCCTTAGGGACTCCACAGCCATCAGAAGTGCCGATTCCGTTGAGTGGCGGGGGCGGAAGCCAAACTGGGTGTCGTGCAGTAAGGCAGCTTTATCCACGAAATCCATAAGCTGGAGATTAACCGTTTTTTCGGCCACCTTTGCCAAGTAAGGTAAGAGAGAGATAGGCCGTAGGTTGTCTAATTTATCGAAGCTAATGTTAGGTTTTTTCCTAAGAGGAAGGACTACCGCTTTTTTCCATTCTTTGGGCACTGTCTTTGTGTTAAAAGACACATCTAGTAGATGCCTGATATAAGGCTCCAGAACCGCTAGGCTGTCCTCTAGGCGTCTAGGAGTAGTAGGGTCCCGTGGAGAGCCTGACTTCACGGACCTACAGATTTTAACAAGATCTTCCGAGGGTGGGGTGACAAAATTCGTCAGTGTGGGTGCGTCTCCCCATTCTCTTGGGTTTTCCACGAAGTCAATCCCATTCATGGGAGGAGTTGGAAATGCCGAATAAATTTTGGATATTTTTTCGGCAAAAAAGTCTGCGATTCTGTCGCAAGACTCGGGTGAGCAGTCATCGGGGGTAATGGCAGATTTCCCATTTGAGAGAGTTTTGTAGAGTAGGAACAGCTCCTTCGTTGAGTTACCGGCTTCGCTGATCCTAGCCGCATAATATGTGGCTTTCGACTTTCTAATTAAGCCGTGGTAAAGTCTTCTCTCTGACAGGTAGGTGTTGTAACTTCCCTTTCTTCCCAACCCCCTTTTCCCCCCTCTCTCGCTCTGCTGTATTGGTATGACCCGCGCTCCACCCTGGAGTGCGAGATAGAATGTTGGTGATTGATGAAACCGCCAAGCCGGGAGCACCTGTATTATCTTACTACAATAAACTTACTTTGGAATCCACGTCGAGTAGTGTATTATTACTACATTCTTTGGCGACGAGGACGTGGAGCTGAGCCAGGGTCAGCTGGTGTCTCTCCCCTGGACAGATTTATGCTTGGGCGGAGGAAAACCGTTAAAAGGAAGACTTACCCGTAGGGGATTGAAGAGTCGGCACAGCAGTTTGCTGGTAATGAAAGGGAGAATGAGCACGAAGCAGATGATGTTGTAAAAAGCGGACGACTTGTAGCGAAAGCGTTCCGTTTCTGGCTTTGAAGGGGCGTCTCCTGGCACCGTAATAAGTCCCCTCTGTGGAGCGGTAGGCTGCCATGCTGTCTGTGTAGAAGGGAATTCAGTGTGTGACAAGACGGAGAGTCTTGCTCCGAGGAACCGTCGAGTCGTTGACAGGAAGTTCCGGTTCTGCCATCGGGGGTGAGAAGTAGGACTCAGAAGCACTATCTCTCCCACCTCGATAGTGTGCAAACCGAGTGTCACGCCGGGCACAGGAGGGCAAAGGCGGAGTGTGAAGGCAAGGACGGCGTCAGTGAGTAGAACCTACCTTCGGCAGACACTCCTCAGAGAAAGTGACGGGCGGCGCTCTGCGCACAGCGATACCGGAGCCAGTGGTGCGAAGTAGCAGGAGATAATGAAGTAAGGCATAGTTCTCCATTGGCCGTAGAACTGCGCAGGTCTATGTTGTGAGACCTTGAAGCTGCGTGAAGTGAAGTGAGCGGTGCGTGTATTAAAAGTCGCATTTTGAAGTAACGCAAAAGGAACTGTTTTGTGGTGAGCGACAATTGAAAGGAGCGGAGCGTGTATTAAAGTCGCATTTGAAGCATCGCGAAATGAACTGTTTGAGGTGAGCAAAAAATTATTCGAGGCATGAGTTAATGACAGCGTTGGGAAGATGCTTGCCCCTGACTCCCAGAAATAAGGGAGGTGTGTAAAGGAAAGTCTCGGGGAATCCAGTAGGATTCACACATTCATTTGGGTGAAGGAGATTAACCGTGGGGGACCCTGGCTGGACTGCATTATTGTGTTGAGCCTCTGAAATACTGAGAGACGCGTGGAGCGTAACCTTTGGTGCCGAATCCTCATGACACTGTATAGAGGCAGTGCATGGCAGCAGTGTGAAGAAAAAAAAAAGTGGAAAATAAAATAATAAAACCAGTGAAACAGTGTGTGTAGCGAGCCACGTTTCCTGTGAATGGAAGTTTAGCTGCGGCAGCATAGTGAGCGACCTAAACTACTGAAGACGATCTGAGAGGGGAGTTTTCTTTCCCCCTCCCCCCACCCCCCCCCCCCCCCCCCCCTCTGCAGCCACCTGAGTAAGGATCAGTGGCAGAGCGTAGAAGTTGGAGTGAGGTCAGTTCAAAGGAACAGAGGGAGTGAGGCAAATCTACAGGGTTCTGTGTGGTGAACTTATTCTAAACGGCTTGTAGAAGCGGCACAAGGATATCTCAGAAATGAGGCAGCCTTGGCTAGTGGCGTGAGGAGATTTTGAAGGAACTGAGGGAACAATGCAAACATCAGGGCCCGGTGAAGTAAAATAACTGCAGCAGTGTTGAAGAGTTAAAAAACCAAGGCAGCATCTCTAACGGGTGTGTGGAGACTTCAGGAGTGTAACAAAACCTCAGGGCTCTAGGAAGTAAACTTAACCACAGCAGCGTGTTGAAGCAGCGTGAGTAAAATTTCAGAACTTTGACAGCGCATGGTAACGGTTTGAGGAGATTTCAGAGGAATACATGGGGCGTGGCAACCCACGTGGTTCCGAGTAGAAAACCTCAGAGTGGAAGAGAAGTGTGGCAGCTTGGGAAACCTTGAGGGGCTGATTGTGCAAGGAAATCTTGGGGCAGAATCAGTACAGTTGTGAAGCAGCTCGATGTGAGAGGAACAAGTATCTCTTTGTGAAAGTGAATGAAGATTTTCAAGGGTCCCAAACCCAATTACGACGTGAGCAAAGCAGTTTTAGGGATTACGGAAAGTCAAGTGCACCGTTAATCTAAGGGACTCATCCAAGGAACTTGGGGTCTGTAGCGTGCAAGTGTGAGAAGTACCCTACACCCTGTATCCCAGCACGAGGAAGTGGGCATCTCAGGCACGTCACCTTACATTTCACGAGCCTCTTTCATTACGCACTCAGTCACAACAGCTCAGTAATTACCATCTATCATCACCCTTCTGTCTTTAGTGGCCCTTTTACCTGACATCTCATTTCAGTAGTTCCAGTCAGAGTCTTGGCGTGACATTCATATTGTTCTAACGCAAGTGCTTTATATCCATAAGGGCCCTAGGGCGAGACGTAGCAAATAGATTAGCAGAGCTGTGGTGCTGTATTAGTGGAGGGGTGGCATCTTCCGGTTTTGCAGCACACCATGGAGTGGGGCCGAATGTACAATCTCCCTCCGCCTGAGCCGTTCATGGAGGAGGTTAATAAAAACATTGCAGAGTGGAGGGAGTGGAAAGTGTATTTTGAAAACTATTTATCAGTCCTGGAGGAAGAGGTAGCATCTCTGTCACCGGAAGTAAAAGCGGAAATTATACTCCACAGTTTAGGTAAGGGTGGAAGGAAAATGTATCACAATATGGAGAAGGTTTTCATGACAGGTACTGACAGAAACATATATGAGAATATGCTGAACGTGTGGGATGAATATTATATACAAGCCACAAGTGGAAAGGCACTTAGGGATGAAAGGTTCAAAGAAAGAATGGATGGCAAAGAGGATGTCAGAGCCAGCAAGATATCTCAGAGATGCACGGTTAAAATAGAGGAAGTTGAGACAGAAATGATTACTGACTCTGGTTCGAGAAATAGCATGGTAAGCAAAAGAGATTGGGACAGAAAATTTGCAAAAAAAACAAGGTAATGAACTAAAAGAGGCCAACTCCGTCCTGAAAACATATGCAGGGGAGGATATACAGATTATTGGTTACAAAGTCATGGATGTAGTTTATAAAGAAAACAATACTAGGAGTACCATATACATAACGAGTGGTGTTATCAACATGCTAGGGTGGAGAGATCAACAGAAGTTGAGGATATCATGGGAGAAAGAAATAAAAGGACACAGGAATGAGCTGACATGGTATCAAAGCAAACAAGATACTAGAGGTGAAACGGTTAATGTTTGCAGGCAACCACCTGAGAGAAATGCAGCATTTGAAAGAGCTGCAAAGGAAAAAGAGTGGGGGAGATAAGCTATTAGGGATGAACACTACCAAAAGAAAAACACATATCAAAGCCAGGTAGAGGAAAGAGAAATATGTAAGAAACCAGAGAGAATGGACAGTAGGATACAAAAAGTGAAGACGGATGGAAAATTGGGAAGGGTGGTGATGAATGTAAATACCACAACCAAAGAACGAGGATGGCAGATGAATGAAATCAACCAGTCCTTTGGCAATGAGTTGAGGCACAGGATGATGCCGGATGGGTCCCGACCCAAGTGGTCAGAGGAGCATATGGACAATTGCGACCTAGAAAAAGTGAGAGGTGCAAGTTACATCGAGCCTAAAGGAGGGAACAAAAATGTATACATACAAGGGATCGAGTATGGAATGATGGAGAGGGAGAATAATATAAAGCCGAGAGAACTAAAAGGATCCCCACTAAAAGGTATGGAAGGGAAGAGGGGTCCAGTCTATGACCTTTGGAAGAAGCCGAAGTGCAATGGCTCAGTAGACACGTGTGATTTCTTGTATGGCAAATCTAAGAAGGATCAGGTGGTCACTCTTAAGCCTGATGAGACTCATGCAAATGATCGGGGGCTGTCTAAAACAAAATGCGACAAAGATTGCAATACTGGTCATGGCCAAGGTAATGGGAGCAGAAGAAGGCCCAGTCCCGGCATGGATAAGGACATGGAAACGGAAGCTTGTTTCATCAGTGGTAGCCTTAGGGGAGTGTCCTGGCCCAAGCTGCTGCCTAGAGAAAAGGACGGTACAGCCATTCTAAATCTTCTGGTAAGGGATGGTAATTCCAGCAGAAGGAGTTTGGAATCCCCGGGAGGAATAGATGGTGTAGCAAGCTCGGACATGGGAGAGCTAAGTGTGAAAAGGTGGTGATTCTTCGTGTTCACCAATATGGGGATGCCCTTAGTGTTACGTAGTGCATACATTGATTAGCTTTACCCATACCCTAATGGTACACTCCCTGTTGGCTCCAGACGGTTTGAGTTGTTTAACGTCTGACAAAGTAACCTTATAGCTGTCCCCTTCCTTTTCTGAATGTTAAATGCACCAGACTGTTACAGTTTATTGACGTTGGAAATGTAACCTGATAACAATTTTAAATGCACATGACAGTTACGGTTGATTAACATTGGAAATGTATCCTGATAACTTTACTTATTCTTTTTGAATTTTAAAAGAGTCTTATCTATTCTCTGTGGATGTACGTGAGAATAGGGCCACTCACTCTATCTACATAGAACATGCTTTGGGACTACATACGCATTTTCCCCCTTGCTCTGCCTGCTGGGGCTATTCTCAAATCTGTCCAGAGATACTGACTACAGTTCGTGTGCTTATAGGACTGTTCTTATGCTTAAAATATATAGGGGTTTCTGGCATCTGACCCAGTTATGCTGGGCTGCATACCTTACCTCCATCTTTCCTTTCTCCCCTTTCTTTTCCCCCATACCCACCTTAAGCCGCCCTGCTCCCTCTGGGTGGAACCTTCTCCTTCTCCCCCCCCTACCTTTCCTTAAGGAGGGAGGTGTGTTGTAACTTCCCTTTCTTCCCAACCCCCTTTTCCCCCCTCTCTCGCTCTGCTGTATTGGTATGACCCGCGCTCCACCCTGGAGTGCGAGATAGAATGTTGGTGATTGATGAAACCGCCAAGCCGGGAGCACCTGTATTATCTTACTACAATAAACTTACTTTGGAACCCACGTCGAGTAGTGTATTATTACTACAGTAGGCTTCTCTAGTATCTTTTGAGAGAGATCTCCGCCATAGCCTTTCAGTTCTCTTCAATGCGATTTTTACGTCCCGCAAGTTATTACTGAACCAAGGTGCTGTTTTATTAACACGACCACCAGGTTTGGCTTTTGACAGTGGGGCTGTAAGATCGAGAGCATCATTGATGCGCTTGCAGAGAAGAAAGTTAGCTGTGTCTGCATCGTCTCCCCCAGGATCCCCTCCTTTGGTAAGGGCCTGACAGAACTTAGACTGAGTGAAGGTGGCCCATTTTCGCTTAAGATGGTACCGTGCAATGGGTCGCAAAGATTTGCCTTCAGGAATTCGGATGGCGAAAGGTACAAAATAGTGATCTGACCATGGGATGGGGGTAGGAGTTGTCGCTTCTACTTCCCCCCAGTTAACGAATATAGGATCTAGGAGGTTACCTAGCTGATGGGTGGGGCCGCTTACAATTTGGTTCAGTTGTTAGGCTCCTAATACTTTACAAAAATTCATACTGGTGGTGTCAGAGGGGTCATTGAAATGTAGATTAAGGTCACCAAGTACCATAAATTTGTCTTTGGATAGCGAGCTCTCTATAATGCTTTCAACCAGGCTCTCCTCAAACCTGGCTGAGGGGCCAGGAGGTCTGTAGATCAACATACCTCTCAGTGTGCAGTTGTTATTCACTTTGATCGTAAAGCTCCCTGTCTCACTGTCCAGAATGGGCGCGTGGTCTAATTGGCATCGTAAATTTTCCTGGGCAACAATAGCAATGCCCCCTCCTCTACCTGTTTGCCTATCCTGCCTGTGTATTATATAGCCCTCTGGAAGTGCTTCTAGGGCATCAGGCGTGGACTCATCATCCAGCCAAGTTTCGGTTAAGAATGCCAGTTCCCATTTTTTTTCCAGGAGCAGATCATATAGATCTAACTTGTGTTTACGTAATGAGCGGACATTTATCAGACCGCATCGTATGGTGTATTCCAAAGTGACCCTGCTCTTACCGAGGTCATAGGAGAAGTGGCAATGTTCGCAACCTGTGTTATCCTCTACTCGTCAATTGTGCCTACACGGCTCAGCAATGTCATAGCGGAAGGCTAGTAGTTCTTGCTTACTCCACCGTATATGGTTCTCCCGAGGGACAGGGAGTGTGGCCCTGGACCGCGTACGATCGCGGACGGGCGCAGACGGGCTTGCCTTAGGCGCGCCTTCGGCGCGCAAACGTCGCTCCCGCTGCGCTCGTCCGCTGCGCTTGCGTGAAAGACACATTTGTAGTAGGAAAAGTGGGCGTGTCCTCAAAAGTGGGCGTGTCCTAGCGTTTGAGCCGCGATGGCGGCCGAGCAATCCTACCCTGTCTCAGCGCTAAGATCCGCTGGATCAGGGTCACTGACAGGCGAAGTTTAAGCAAGTGATCAGGGTGAGTACCCAATAGTTTTAAAATCAAATTCAACACAATAATACAATTTTAAAAGAAATGCGGGCAAAACACCTCCGGCTTTCCGCCTCAGAGGACAACAGTAATAGTTTTGGCGCGCTTGCAGTCAGCGCTTTAATAGGTCGGGGTGGGCGTGGCCTCCAAAGTGGGCGTGTCCTAGCGTTTGAGCCGCGATGGCGGCCGAGCAATCCTACCCTGTCTCAGCGCTAAGATCCGCTGGATCAGGGTCACTGACAGGCGAAGTTTAAGCAAGTGATCAGGGTGAGTACCCAATAGTTTTAAAATCAAATTCAACACAATAATACAATTTTAAAAGAAATGCGGGTAAAACACCTCCGGCTTTCCGCCTCAGAGGACAACAGTAATAGGTCCAACAATGTCTATCCCAACTCTTTCAAAGGGACACCCACCACAGGTAGTGGTATTAGGGAGGCCTTGGTGGTGCCACCTGATTTGCCACTGGCTTGGCAGGTGACACAGGAGTGACAAAACTCCTTGGCATCTTATGACATGTGTGGCCAGTGAAAGTGAGGGACAAACCTGTCCCAAGTCTTGTTCTGGCCAAGATATCCTGCTAAGGGAATATCATGGGCTAAGGTAAGAAGGAAGCCCCTGAATGCCAGGGGTATGACCAACCTCCTGGAAGCACCAGGCTTGGGGTCTCTAGCCTCTGAATATAGGAGCCCTTCATCCCAATACACTCTATGGGTACCTGTAGCATACCCAGCAGCCTCCGCTGCAGCTTACTGTCTGAGGGCTTCAAGAGAGGGGCAGTCCAGCTGCGCCTGCCTCAAATCTGCCCTTGAAGGTCCCCCTGTCCCAAGAAACTCAACCTGATCAGGCTCAAGCTCTTCTAGGACAGTTCTCACTATCTGCTTCCTCAGAAGGCTGATCCTCATTCTGAGGCAGGGGGAAGGCACTGCCTTAACCCTACTGCTCTTTCTCTTGGTAGGCAACTGGTCCATAGTTGCAGGATCCAGGGCCTGTTCAGTTTTTCACGTTTTGGCCTTTGACCTGGTCACAGCAAGGACACGTGCTGATATACCTAGCATTTCTGCATGAGTCCTATACTCCACATCAGACCAGACTGAAGATTCCAGATCATTGCCCAACAAACATTCTACAGGGAGGTCTGAACTAACAACAACCCCTTTGAGGCCAGTTACCCCTCCCCAGGAGAAATTAACAATTGCCATACTATGGGTGGTAGTGACATTGCTTGCATTGGTCACTAGGTAATTGTCACCTAGTATTATCTGTCCAGGGTCCACAAAGTTAGGCGTCACCATGGTGACACTGGCACATGTGTCCCTGTAGGCCTGAGCCACTTTGTTATTGATTAAAGGTGTTTGCCTGTACTTCCCCAAGTTATTGGGACTCACAGTACAGGGCATAGCCATGTCCACATCACAGACAAGAACAGCTTGAGTTGGTATTCTGACTAGGCCAGAATCCATCTCAGTACCCAGGGTTAACCCCACTAAAGCCTTGGGTTGAGAACCACCCCTATTAACTGTACTAGGGGGTGCAGGTGCCTTAGGAGCAACAGTGGTTGGAGCTGCCTCCTTGGAGCAATCACTAGTCCAGTGAGAATTAACCTTACAAGTTTTGCACCAGGGTTTCTTTGGGCCTTCCTTTTTCTTAGATTGTTGGGAACCCCCACCATTAGAAGCTTTTTGGGGACCTTGAGAAGGCTTCTGTTCTTTTGCTTTCTCCCCACCCTTTTGGTCTTGCTTCTTCTGATCACCACCTTGGTTCTGGACCTTCTGCTTCACCCTGGTTCTGACCCACTTGTCTGCCTTCTTTCCCAATTCTTGGGGAGAGGTCAGATCAGAGTCAATCAGGTGTTGATGCAGTAACTGGTTCTGACAGTTGTTAAGTATTTGTTCTCTCATGATCAAATTATACAATCCTGTATAGTCCTTAACCTTACTGCCCAGTAGCCAGCCTTCCAGAGCCTTAGTGGTACAATCTACAAAGTCAGTCCAGTACTGAGTCTGTGTCTTCTGGGTGTCTCTGAACAGCAACCTATACTGCTCAGTGGTTAAGCCAAGCCCATCTATTAGAGCACTCCTCAGGACATTGTAGTTGTCCGCATCCTCATCACTAACTGTGAGGAGCTTGTCTCTACCTTTTCCTGAAAAGGAGAGCCATAAGATTGCTGCCCACTGACTTTGGTGTACCTGCTGTACTTTGCAAGCCCTCTCCAAAGCAGTTATCCACTTGTGGCTGTCATCCCCACTCTGGTAAGCAGGGACAATCTTACTTGGGTTTCTATGGTCATTTGACCTTTCCCTACCTCTAGGGATGTTGCTGCCACCAGTGGAATCTAATCCACTCAACTTTTGCTCTCTAGCAATAGCCAGGGTCTCTTTGGACAGGGCAATCTTTTGCCTCTGGATCCTAAGATTGACTGCCCTCATCCTAGCCTTATGCTCTCTTCTCTGAGGTGAAGTCATCCTCATCACTGCTGAGGTATTTGACCCTACTGAGTCATCAGAGTGGTGGGAGTCACTGGAAAGTGACCTCCTCCTTCTGTGCTCGGTGTTAGGCCTACTTGGGGGCCTGGATGGGATTCTCTCCTGTCCAGCCCCAGGTAATCCTAGGTTGTCCTGGTCCAGTTCTTCAACTTGGACCTGGTCATCCTCCTCCTCATCAGACCCCTCTGGATTGTCATCCTGGGAATCCTCTGTGGATGGACCCCCCCCTTCCACTACCAGTTTGATCTGGGGCTGCTGCTTTCCCAGCATCATACTCCATTAACAAATCTATAAGGTGTCTTAGGGTTGGACTCTGTCCTTGTCTCAGTTTCCTGAGTGAACACAAACTTCTAAGTTCATTAAAAGTAAATGTGTCATAGTGGGAAGGGATCCTGGGAGGATTCACTTCCTCTGGGAGAGACACACTAGGCACTCCTCAAGGACATTCTCTAGTGAGGTGTGGTGTGTGCACCTACCTACACTAAGTGTTACCTACTAGAACCTCTCTAGGAGTTGTAGTCAGGGTGTGCTAGGCCCTTTCCTCTACAACAACTAAGTTCAGTAGAACTTAAGTATTATAAGACTTGATTTATATGTACCTCTAGGTACCTTAATGTAATCTTTCAAATGATATCTCAAGATTATATGGCGAAACAACAGCAAGCTCTTATCCAAACCGCTGCACACCAATGTGAGAAGTTAGCCTGGCATGTGTTGTCCACTATTCTAGTGTGCACCTTGCACCAGTCTAAACGACCCTTATGGTGATGGTTGTAAAGTCAACCTTATAGACCAGCTATCCTAGTGGTAGCATGGACAAGCAGTCTAAGGCTAAAACTTCAGAGAGCATGTGAAGCCAGCTGTTTTACCATATATATTCCCTTGAATACCAAATGAAAGGACACCACACAAGGTATATATCAAATATATATGTTTTTATTACTAACACAACCCCTCTGCACTCTTTGAGGTCAGAGTTCGAGATACGTTACAAGTTACTCATTAAGCATACTATAAGTTGCACAAATACAATTCTGCCCTAGGGGCCTCACGAACCATATACTAAGTAAGTGGTATAAGAGCCACTTCAGGAAAGGTGAATAGGCCTAGAGCCTAGGGAATCGCTGGGGCTACACTACAGGGCCAAAGGTTTGGAAGTAGGAGACCCACGGGAGACGCGTACAGTGTGGGAACACAGACGCAAGCTACCATTGACTTACAATGGAGAACGAAGAAGTCACAAAGTTACTGATTAGGGACACTTTCGGGTGGACTACAGTGAAACCCCTTTAAACCAGGACATTCGGATAGTCAATACCCACGGGAGCACCGGAGTACTCGAGTTACCTCACCCTGGGAAGCCGGGTGCATAGGTGTCTTTTCGTGTCGGGTTTCGTGAATGCTTTCAATGGCGACCTGCAAAAGAAGTGCTGTGGGCGGCCGAAAGAAGAGTGTCCGGGTGGATCCAAGGGTGGATCGAGGAGCTGAAGAACCTGAAAGAAGAGGGGACAGAGTCTGGGTCACTAGCCAGTGACCAGAATGGAACCAAGTGATGTTGCGATGCAAACAGGTGAAGAGGTGAAGCTGGTCTCTACAGCCACGAGGACCAGGAGGCGTCGACGACGACCAGGAGCTGGAGTTGAGCTGTCCCACGAAGGCTCTAGTTGACTGCGCTGTGGGTATCCGGATTGGACCCAACAAGCCTTGGTAACCGCAACCCACGCAGGAAGTGAAGATTTGCTTCAGTTCAGACCAGCAAGGTCTTAGGAGCTTCTCTTTTGGAAGGAAGCTGGAGCAAGCCCAGAGCAACCAGGCAAGCATTGTAAATTAAAAGGATCGTCTTCAGGGGGCTCACTAGCCAACGGGCTAGCAACAGGGAAGACGCATCAAGCTGAAATGCAGGAGCGGGCCCCACGCGGCACTCGTGGAGTGTGGAGGGCTGAGCTCTGGTGCAGGTTTTGCTCAGGTCTGGGGCTTCTCGTGCCCCAATGCACAACTGTGAGTTACCTCAGGAGTCGAAGCAGTTAGCAATTTGCAGGATGTCCAGGGAGTCTGGTCCCACGTCTCGCGTGTCCGCTACGGGTCTCCGCTTTGCTTTGGATGTGGGTCGGAGTCCAAGAAGTCTGGAAGTCCAGTCCTGAGTAGCTGAGTCATCGGGTTCCGTCGGGAGCGTCAACAACGCAAACCGGCAAGTTACTGGTGGTGCCTGTTTGAACAGGGTGGTCACTCCTTGACCACAAGGGAGAACTTCTTCAGTCTTCTTGTCAGCATAGAATGTCGAAGTCCAAGAGTTTCGTGTCGTAGTTTCTTTCCAGGGTAATCTGATGTCTCTAGACACAGCTCCTAACTTTATACCAAACTAAGGGGCTGGATTACCTGTGAGGTCCCTCCTACACCCCTTTCTCTTTGTCCAGTTTCGCGCCAGAGCTGGGGTTGGAGTGCCCCAGCAACTGGTTTTAACTGGGCTATGCATGGAGCACCTTGTGTGCCCCAGGCAGTGTCTCATTTTGCAGCCCTCCCTGCTCCAATACACTAAAAGCCTGTCTGGGGAGGTGCTAGCACCTCCCAAGGCAGGAACTTATTGTCCAGGCCTCCCCTGCCGGAGTTTCGTCCAGCAGCGGCAGGTCAGACTCGTGTCTGTGGCAGCAGCATCCATTTTGTGATGCTGAGGCTCAGTTTAACTTTAACCGGGTAAAGCAGTAACCAACATGTCTTCTCCCTCTAGTAGGGTGGAATGCTACCCCCGACGCCAGAATTGTATATTGGGGGTAATATTCCAAAGCGTTTGACACCTTACTCGACATGTTTTGATAAAGCCAAACCAAAGTTAGCATTTAACCGCGAAGTTTATAATGCACTAAAGAGTATATGGTATGGCTATATCATAGAACAGCTATAAGGACATGGTTCCGAAAGCTGCAGAGGGGCTCAGCTCATGCTAGGGCACCCTCTCATATAAAACCTAGCACTCTGCCTACAGGATTGTTAAGGCCTGCCATAGGAGTGACTTATAGGTACATATGTGTCTATATATAAGGGTCGATATAGGTATACTATATCTATGCAAGGGGTGATTACACCACCTTTCCCAGGCTGAGTGATCAGCCTGTGGTGTCAGTTTGGATGGACAGCCAGGGGTGGCATAATACATGCTGCAGCCCCTGATAGGCCTTGGATGCACCTATGCCCTGGGTACCTATGGTACACTATACAGGGGCTCACAGAGGTGACCCAATACCCAATCAGGTATGTACCTAAAGTACATGGTATCAATTTAGAGAGAGAACAGCTGGGCTGTGGGTCTGATTAGCAGGCCCACAGCCACACTAAAGTCGAAAAACCAGAAAATCACAGCAAAAAGTGGGGGTGACCATAGGAAGCAGACCCTACTCTCCTACAGTCAACAATAAAAAAGTCAGCCACCTTTGAGCTGGCAAGGGGGACCCGGCAGGGATGCCCCCTATCCCCCCTTTTATTTGCCCTGGCGTTGGAGCTCTTGGCAGCCTGGATACTCAGAGACCTGATGATTCGGGGCATGTGCTGGTCACTGGAGTCAGAGGACCGTATCTCCCTTTACGCCGACGATATACTCCTTTATTTCACATACCAGAAGCGATCCCTGATTGTGGTCCTCATAATCTTTGGTAGATACTCCGGCTACTCCATAAACTAGAGCAAGTCCCTCTTGTTTGTAGTGGCGGGGGAGCCGCCGATCCCACCGCTGGACTGTCCTATACAAATATGCAAAGATGGATTTACATATCTGGGAATCTTTCTCTCCCTAGATTCCTCCCTCCGCTATGCCCATAATCTGCACCCTCCCTTGCTCAGGCTTCGAAAATATATGAAATCGCTCCCCCTTTCCCTGTTGGGGAAGACGGCTCTTTTTTAGATGATGCCTCTACCCTGGTTTGTGTATGCCCTGCAAAATTCTTTAGACCCGGTACCTGCATCCTATTTTAAAGAAGTGAAGGGCCTATTGCGAGATCTACTATAGAATGGCAAGCCGCAAATCGCTCTTGTTAAGCTTTCCCTTAACTGGTATGACGGAGGCATCAGCCTTCCTAATATCAAATTGTACTACTGGGCGGCCCACCTCTCCTCCATCAACCACTGCACTTACGCCCCGCCATGAGACCCAGGTTACAGTATGGATATATGGCTTCTCTCTGGGGGGAACTTCAACAGAGCCCTCTACTCTAAGCCCCGGCGCAATACACTTACACACCCCACTAAACATGCTGTACATGTCTGGCACACTGCCACGAAGTGCTTTGGTTGGAGGCGGAGGCTTACACTCGCGACACCATTATGGGACTCTGAGCAGTTGGGTAATTTGTGGAGGAGTAAAGGGTTCGACAAATAGGACCTTATAGGCATTTCTTGTATAGGTGACCTGTGGGATAAATCGGACATTAAGACATTTGCCGCGTTGCAGCAACAATTCAAGTTGGCCGACTCGGAGCTTTTCTGCTACACATAGGTCAGGCACATACTCCGTACCAATCTGCAGCCCGGGGTCACGCCACCTGAATCCTCACCGTTGGAGGATAGAGTATTGTACGGCCATATTCCTAACAGCACCATTTCATTGATGTACCAAAAATTGGTTAACAACTTGCCAGATCCTCTTCAGGCCCTTTGTAAGAAATGTTCCAGGGACGGCATTGAGATGGACGATGAGGAGTGGCAGGAATCTATCTCCTCGCCCAAAGTAGTGGCAATACCAGCTCGTCTCCGGCTTGTCCAGCTACAACTCTTACACAGGGTATAAGTGATTGGGCCTCAATTGGTGTGAATGGGGAGGGTTGACGGGGGGGATTATAGACGAGGATGTTGCCAATTGGGTACCTTTATCCATATAGTTTGGGAATGCACATCGATCCAATCATACTGGCGTAACATTCACAATATCCACAAACCTCCAAATGGAAGCCCGCAGGTGTTTATTAAATATCTGGGAGCCAACAGATTTTAACGTTTACTTGACACTGTGGGTCACCTTGGGACTAATTCTCGCCAAGAGAAACATTGCCCAGCGATGGGGAGCGCCACTTCTTCCTACGGTGGGGGATTGGGAAAGAGACTTGGTTTGGGCTATGTTTCAGGAAAAGACAATGTATGTGGCCCGTGGATGTCTCAAGAAATGGTCCCGTGTTTGGGATTTGTGGAATTCCTACCGAGGAGATATACGCCGACCTCCCCATGTCTCTAGTAACGAAGATCCCCCCCTCACCCTAGAACTTCCAAAATATATTCTGTACTATGTGTATTACCTACTGTTCCCATGTAGCCTGATTTACTACTTCCTCTGAAATGTGATTGTAATGCTGATGTCTGTTTATCAATAAAAAGTTATACAAAATTAAAAACGGATACCCCGTGATTACCTGAGTACTTTGCACGCAGACCGCCACCGGGTGACTGGCTCGGATCTGCTGGTCCGCTAGGCCTATCATTTGTCGCTGGTAAAATTGGGAGATGGAATCCTATCCTGGTTTATTAACTGTTTTTACGCATTATAAGTCGTTCACAATCAGATATTTAGGACGCCTAGATAGGCCGTTCTCTGTGCTAAACTGGAAATCTGAAAGAAACAGTTAGTTATAGATTCCTTACTTTAGAATTATCCCCAGGCGTCAGACTGGATCCGGAAAGTTTTTCGTCAGCAGTACCCCTGCGCATCGACTGGTGGCGTCGGTCGACTCCACGTCCGTCGTCTCAATCGGGGTCGCCGTGATAACGTTGCGGAAGTTACTTGGACGCCGCCCTTGCACGCGCATGTCTGTATTTTCTTTTTCCCCACCCGCAAGCGCAGATCCTGAGAGAGCAGCACCCCCAGTCACTTTTTGACTGATTTTTTTTGCAACATTTGTCGAATTCTTTTCGAGTCTACATCGACTCCTGGTAGACAAGGGATGCCCGGTTTCAAGGCCTGCGGTTCCTGTTATCGACTTATGTCGGTGACGGATTTGCACCGCGTGTGCCTCTACTGCATGGTGCACCACCACGACCCCAAGTCATGCTCCGACTACCGAACCATGGCCCGAGGTCTTTGCGGGAGCAGTCCTGAAAGCTACTTGAGGCCCGGCAGTCGGCTCCGTGTCGTTCAAGGTCCTGGTTGCGTGGGAGGTCGAGGGACTGATCGAGGAGCCACTATCACTCCTTTTCTAAGTCTTCACACTCGGGTCAGGTAAGTCGATGCACAAGAAGAAGTTGAAGAAGCATAGTCGCTCATTGACTTCCCTGCATCCGTCAGCCGACACGACAGGGTTGCGTTTGGCGCCCCTCCTGCGGCTCCGCATGCAGAGCCTTCAGTTTTGACGCCAACCTTCCCTCCCTGAGCGACCCCTGCCCAGCTTCATCAGTTCTACGAAGCGATGCACGCCATCTTTGGGCAGCCTGACTCCGCCGGGGGCCCTAGGCCCTCGATGCCGGCGGCTCCGGCCACGGCTCCCCAGGGCCCCCTTGGATCCAGACCTGAATCCGGATCGGTACCCGTCGACCTCGTAACACCTCCACAGGCGCCGATTCCACCGTCTGAAAGAAACAGATTAGTGTTAGATTCCTTACCTTAGAAATCCCCAGGCATCAGACTGGATCCGGAAAGTTTTGCGTAGCAGTACCCCTGTGCGTCGGTATGCGTAGTCTGCGGCTCCGTGTCAATCATCGCCGTCGTTGGCGCCGGGATGACGTCGTCGGAGTACTTAGATGCCGCCCTCAAGCGCTGACGTCAGTTCTTCTTTTTTCTGCGCCAGCAATCGCAGATCCGGGAAGAGCAGTACTCCTTAGTCACTTTCTGACTAACTTTTTTCGATTTATTTTGGATTTTGTTGAGTCGTTTATCGATGCCGGTGCCGGTAGGGATGCCCGGGTTCAAGGCCTGTGACTACTGTAGCAGACTGGTGTCGGTTACTGACCCCCACCGTCGGTGCCTTTATTGCCTCGGGGCTGACCATGATGACAAGTCGTGCCCCGACTGCAGGGCCTTGACGTCGAAAGCTAGGCGGGAGCGGTCCCGTAAGCGACTCGAGCTCCGGCAGTCGGCCCCACGCCGCTCGTGGTCGCGGGGCCGCAGTCATCACAGCTTGGCGAGTCGGCACCACTCGTCAGGTTCAAAGTCCTCAGGTAAGTCGAGGCACAAGAAGTCGAAGAAGCAACATCGCTCTTCTGACTTCCCCCGACGCTCGCGTGACGCAGCCGGGGGTTCGGGCGACACCGCCCACGCGGCTCCATCGGAGCCGCAAGCGCCGCGTCCAGCTCCATACCCGCAGGTCCCTGGGCTACTCGCGACGCCGGAGATCAGCACCTTCCTCACGGCCATGAGGTCGCGCTTCCCTCCGCCGGATTCCGTTGAGGCGCCTTTGGGCCCCGCCGATCCGTCTGGGAGCCCAAGCGGGCCGGCAGCACCGGCCCCGGCGCCGTCGGGTGCTCCGGCGCCGTTGACGGCTCCGGTCCCGATGACGCAGGGCCCCTCAGGATCCAGGCCTGGATCTGTGATGACACCGGTTGACCTCACGACCCCTCTGCCGGCTTCGATGCCGAGGGATGAGCAATTTATTTACGATCCGGCTCCATCATTTTACCATATCAGGAGATGGATGTCGGGGAGGACTGGGTGGGGTCTGAGGACCCTCTGTCACAGGAGTGCCAGTTCGGTCAGGACTGGGCAGTTGAGCTAGGGGAGGCCAGTGGACTGGACACTTCGACGTACACTGGATTTGTCTCTTCTCCTACCCATGGCTACGGAGGAGGGGGCTGCTTACAGCGTGGTGTTGATGAGGGCGACCAAGGCCTTGGCTCTTGAGCTCCCCATCGCGGCCGTGAGGACTAACCTCCTCACTGAGGTGGGCTTGTAGGGCCAGCGCCTGCAAACTTCTGCCTTTCGCCCCTTTCGTGGCCAAAGAAGGGGCACCCCTTCACTTCCTGCCAGCCACATGCCGCAAAACCAACCTCAGCGCGGTGGCGGACGTGGGAACTGCCGTGGTGGTGCCAGGGGACAACGGCAAGGCCAGTCCACATCCACTTTATTTTGAGGATTTAAATTAAATCGGCAGCGCCTGGTGATCGAAAATGTCTGCAATTAAAAGAAGCTGGTGAGGCGATACTATGCTCCGGCGTGAATACTGAACCCCATAAAACAGGAGGACCTTTGTAAATTTGGATCATTTCCAGATACTTCGGGCAATTGGTAAAGGAAGCTTTGGCAAGCACCACTGACCTTGGGCCAACAGGAGTGCGCGGGATAAGGTGCACGGGACTCGCGGTCCCAGGAGGCAGCAGCGGGGCACCAGCCCCTCCCCCTTACACCGGGCTTCTAAAGGACCTCGCGCTTCGCGAGAGATGCAGTGTCACTGACCTTGGGCCAACAGGAGAGCCAACAGGAGAGCGGGGGATACCGTGCACGGGACTCGCGGTCCCAGGAGGCAGCAGCGGAGCACCAGCCCCTCCCCCTTACACCGGGCTTCTAAAGGACCTCGTGTGAGAAGTTGGCCTGGTATATGATGTTCACTATTCTAGTGAGCACCTTGCACCAGTCCAAACAACCCTTATGGTGATAGTTGTAAAGTCTACCTTATAGACCAGCTATCCTAGTGGTAGCATGGACAAAGCAGTCTTAGGCTAAACTCAAGAGGGCATGTGAAGCCAGCTGTTTTACCATATGTAACCCCTTTAATATCAAGTGAAAGGACACCACACAGGTTGTATATCAAAATATATATGTATTTATTTCTAACACAATCCTCTGAACTCTTTATGAGGTCAGAGGCACAAGCACATAACAAGATACTCAATTATAATACAATAAGTTGCACAAAATACAGTAATGCCCTAGGGGCACTTCGAACCATATACTAAAATAGTGGTATACGAACCACGTCACAAACAAAGGAAAGGCCTAGGGCCTGGAGAATCGCTGGGGCTACGCTGTACTACCAAAGGCTAGGGAGCAGGAGGCCAACGGGATGGGCGTGCAGTGTCTTTACACACACGCGAGTTACCATAGAGTTATAATGGGAACGAAAGTAATGGAAACTAGTTATTTTAGGTCACTTCCGGATGGACAAGGAGAAAGCTACTTGAAAGTTAGACACTAGGATAGTAAATACCCACAGGAGCACTGAAGTACTCTTGTTACCTCACCCACAGGAAGCGGGTGCATAGGTGTCAAAGTGTGTCTGGTTTCGTTGCTGAATCCTATTGAGCCTTGGAGAAAGATGCTGCAGGTGACCAGGATAGAAGTGTCCGGTTGGATCCTAGGGCGGATCGAGGATGAAGAGTACCTGAAAGCAGAGGGGACAGAGTCTGGGTCACTAGCCAGTGACCAGGAAGGAACCAGGCGATGTCGCGAAGCAATCAGGTGACGTCGTGAAGCTTGTCTCTGCAGCCACGTGGACCAGGAGGTGTTGATGACAACCAGGAGCTGGATACGGACTGTCCCACAAAGGCCCTCGCTGTCGGCGGTGTTGGCTTCCGGATTGGAGGTAACAAGCCTTGGCAAAGGCAACCCACGCAGGAATCGAAGATGGCTACTTGATCAGACCAGCAAGGTCTGATGGGCTTCTCCTTTTCAGGGAAGCAAGGGCCAGTCTGGAGCAACCAGACCAGCGGTGCAGATTCAAGGTTTGGTTGTCACAGAGGCCACTAGCCAATGGGCAAGTGACCGGACAGACGCATCGAGCAGGAAAATGCAGAAGGGCCCCACACAGAACTCGTGGAGTGTGGAGGGCTGATCTTCGGTGCAGTTGGTGCTCGGGGCTGGGGCTTCTCAATCCCCAATACACAACTGCGAGGGTGCCTCAGAAATTGCACGGAAAGCAATTTGCTGGCTTTCCAAGATGGCCAGTCCCACGTCTCTCGTCGCCTCCACGGGTCTCAGCTCTGCTGTGACTGTGGATCGGGCTGTTGGAAGTCTGGAAGTCCGGTTCTTGTCAGGCTCTGTGCTCGGGCTCCGGCGGGAGCGTCGACAAAGCAAACCGTTGATTGCTTGATGGTGCCTGCTTGCACAGGGTGGTCACTCATTGACCACAAGGGAGATTCTTCAGTCCTCTATGTCGAGTAGAATGTCGATGGTCCAGAGTTTCGTTTCAAGTTTCAGTCAGGATAAATCTAAAGTCTTGGGACTCAGCTCCTACCTATCTACGAAATTTAGGGGCTGGATTACCTGATAGGTCCCTCCTATGGGTGGGACCCAGGAAGGGAGTGGTTACACCCCTTTCCCTTTGTCCAGTTTCGCGCCAGAGCTGGGGCTGGAGTAACCCAGCACTGGTTTGAACTGGACTATGCATGGGACACCTTGTGTGCCCCAGGCAGTGTCTAATTTCATTCAGCCCTCCCTGTCCCAAAACACTATGGCCTGTCTGGGGTGGTGCTAGCACCTCCCAAGACAGGAAACCTATTGTCCAAGCCTCCCTCGCTGGAAGGACTGCAAGCAGCAGGAGGTCAGACATGTGTCTGTGGCAGCAGCATCCATTGTGTGATGCTGGGGCTCTGGTTAACTTCAACCGGGATTAGTAGGAACAACATGTCTTCTCCCTCTAGAAGGGTGGAATGCTACCTCCGTCGCCAGAACTGGCGAGGGGATAGTATTCCAAAGCATATGACACCTTACACGACATGTTTTGATAAAGCCAAACCAAAGTTAGCATTTAACCGCGAGGTTCATAATGCACTTAAGAGTATATGGTATGGCTATATCCTAGAACAGCTATAAGGACATGGTTCCGAAAGCTGCAGACAGGCTCAGCTCATGCTAGAGCCTTATCTCACATAAAACCAAGCACTCTGCCTCTAGGATTGTTAAGGCCTGCCATAGGAGTGACTTATAGGTATATATGTGTCTAGATATAAGGGTAGATATAGGAATACTATACCTAAGCAAGGGGTGATTACACGACCTTGCCCCAGCTGAGTGATCAGCCAGTTGTGTCAGTTTGGATGGCCAGCCAGGGGTGGCATAATACATGCTGCAGCCCCTTGTAGGCCTTGGGTGCACCTATGCCCTGGATACCTATCGTACACTATACAGGGACTCACAAGGGTAACCCAATATCCAATTGGAGATGTACCTAGAGTACATGGAATCCATTTTACAGTGAGAGCAGATGGCCTGGGGCCCTGATTAGCAGGATCCCAGGCCAACTAAGTCGAAAACCAGCTAAACACAAGGCAAAAAATTCTGGGGTAACCATAGTCGGGTATCCACCTTCCTACATAGAGGTCGGCAATGTCTGGCCAAACAACCACAGGAAGATCACACCCATACTAGGGCTGAAAAGAGTCACCCGGATAGCACTAAAATTACTTTACCCCAAGAGTGCCTTTTTAGTGCACCTAACATGGGGAGTTCAGGGGCTACTAGTGTGAGAAGTTGGCCTGGTATATGATGTTCACTATTCTAGTGAACACCTTGCACCAGTCCAAACAACCCTTATGGTGATGGTTGTAAAGTCAATCTTATAGACCAGCTATCCTAGTGGTAGCGTGGACAGAACAGTCTTAGGCTAAAAGACTCTTGAGGGCGTGTAAAGCCAGCTGTTTTACCATATGTAACCCTTTGAATATCAAATGAAAAGACACCACACAGGATATATTTAAAATATATATGTATTTATTTACTAACACACACCGCTAAACTCTTTATGAGAACAGAGGCCAAAGCACATCACAAGTTACTTAGTCAGAATACGTTAAGTTGCACAATTTACACAACCCTGACAGCGGTCACGCATAGGTCATGCCTGACCTATTTGCCAGTAGAGGGGGGGGGGACAAGGGGGGGGGCTTAGAAGGGATCAGGGGGGGGAGGGTGGGGGGGGGGGGGGTGAAACGGGCACAAAGTTTTGGTTGGTTTTGTATGATTCATTCAGCACTTTGGTACACAGTATAGAGCACATGGGGTGAGATATATGAATTGGGCACTGAGATATGGTAATGTGTATAGGGTGCTAATAAGCAGGGGGTTCTCTCCGTTTTCTTCTTCAGGATCTTTCTATTGACTACACTGGCCTGTAGGATAGCTTCAATTAATATATGTGGTCTCAACGAAGCAAATAAGAGATTGAGGGTGGTGGCATACCTTAGGACCCTGCGACTAGATCTGATTTGCTTGCAAGAGACACATATTGAAGGAAATAAGAAGTATCTCTTGGGGCAACTAGGGGTTGATGTATTGGCCTATACTAAGCAAGGGACCAAAACTAGGGGAGTAGCAGTTTTAGGGAGAAGAAATGAGGTGGTAGTAAAAAGGAAGAAGGAGGATCAATGGGGGAGGTGGGTTATTTTGGAAGTAGAGGTTAAGGCGCAGAAATTTACATTGGTCATAATTTACGGGTCACGGAGGATGATCCAGAGATCTTCCACTTTCTTGATGCAGAATTAGCCCTATGGTCTGAGCCGATTGTTTTCTGTGGGTATTTTAACATTCATGATCCAGAGAGTTCGTTCGTGCAGGCAGGGGCGAAATATCGGGGAAGGAAAAAGAAAGTGTTTGGGGCATTAGCCGCCATGGTGGCTCATAATTCCCTGGAGGATCCGTGGGTTAAGCTACATCCTCACATGGATGGGAACACCTTTTACTCGGCCCCACATAAGATTATGGTTAGGCTATATTATTTCTTAATCTCCAACTCCTTGCTCGCTGAGTCTCTAATTGAGAAACACCCTCGTATCCTGTCGGATCATAGTCCATTAGTTCTCACGCTAAGGAAGGGACAGGCTCTAAGAACAGTTACGCAGTGGTCTTTCGAGAGAGCTTTGTTAAAGGACCCCGCATACAGGGAACATATAGTAGGATGGATTAAATACTTTTGGGACTTTAATAGAGGGACAGCACCCCCAGGGGTTGTTTGGGATGCCTTTAAGGCCGGGGTGAGGGGAGAGACAATGAGTTTTGTATTGGCAAGACAAAAAAAGGAGAGGGTTAAGAGGGAAGTAGTACAACAGAAACTGCTGAAAGAAGAAGAAGACCTAGCTTTAGCCATGTTACGGAACTCCCCTTTTGAAGCACATTTACTTAAAATTATAGCATTAAAGGCCGAAGCTATAGAAGGCTTCGCTAGGAAGGCAGCTGATAATTACTTAACAAGGAAGGAGAGAACGTATGAGTTCAGCGAAAGGGTGGGGCACGTTCTGGCCATAAGAACCAGACAGAGAACAGCTATGGCTAACATCAAAGAAATAAGGGATGCGCAGGGTAACCTGGTTATGGATTCTGAATTAATAAGGGAAGTTTTTAGGAACTTTTATACAGAGTTATACGCAGCTGATGATCTAGGGGGATTGGAAGCTATAGAAACCTATCATAGGGATATCCCTGCCCCAGGCATGCTTGAGGAAGATAGGGAAAGGTTGGAGGCACCCTTGCAACTAGAAGAATTTTTTGGAGCCTTAGGCAGTTTGCCTACCGGAAAGGCAGCGGGCCCGGACAAAATTCCGGTTGAATTTTATAAAGTATTTAAGGACGTATTGTTGGTGGATATGTTTAATATAATGCAACAGGCACAATTGGGGGAATCCAGCCCGGAATCCTGGGGGGGGGGGGGGGGGGGGGGGGGGCAGATATTGTTGTAATTTAAAAAAAGGGAAAGTCACCAGAAGCTCCCGGTTCATACAGGCCAATCACTTTAATGAATGCGGACGTTAAAGTTTATTCTAAAATACTGGCAAAGAGACTGGCAAGGATAATTGAGCAATTAGTGAGTCCCACGCAGCACGGGTTTATACCTGTGAAAGGCACAACACAGCACGTTAGGAGGGTAATCACCATGTTTGACGCAGTAGGTGTCCTAGGAGACCCAATGGCAGCGCTCTTTTTAGACGCAGAGAAAGCGTTCGACAGGGTCTCCTGGGACTACCTATGGCGAGTTATGAGGTGGTGCGGGATTCCCGAAGGGTTTATAAAAGCTATACATGCGCTGTATAAGGTACCCACTGCCAGGATTAAAGTTAATGGAGGCTTTTCTGCTGCGGTAAAGATTGCTAGGGGAACTAGGCAAGGCTGCCCCTCTTCACCTTTACTGTTCGCACTGTATCTGGAGCCACTGCTGCGGACATTAGAAAGTAATCCTGCGATCCCACCGGTGAGGGCAAATGGTTGTATTGTGAAGACCTTGGCTTACGCAGACGATGTGGCCATTTTGACCTCGAATCCATCCTTAGCTATCCAAGAGGTGGAGGCTGAGGCTCAGGCGTTCGGGCAGATATCAGGATACAGTCTGAATAGATCCAAGACCCAGATAATAGAAAATGTATATTCATGTTGTAATGACACAAGAGTGGTCAGTGCTGCGGTATACCTTGGAGTGTCAATATCTGCGGATCTGGATTCAGTGATTGAGAATAATATGGCCCCGCTAATCTCAAGGGTTAGGACAGATCTGGAGAGGATGAATAATCTACACCTTTCTCTAATGGGCTGCACCAATGTCATCAAAATGCTTATTCTGCCTAAGTTTCTTTACTTTTTCAGATCCATCCCCTTACTCTTTGAAGTAAAATGGTTCAATATGATAGAGGGAATATTGAATAGGTTTATATGGGCTCACGGTAAGACCCGGCGTGCCTATAGATTTATGTCCCTCCCGAGAGAGAGAGAGGTGGATGGGGGGCCCCTGACTTTAGGCTTTATCATATGGCTGCAGTTCTACAGTATATGCAGGGTTTAATTGGGGGAGGAGGGATGGATCAAGGGGTCACAATTATGTCCACGGAGGTGTATGCAGCAGTGTTGGGAACAGAGGCAGAGAACGGTTTTCTAAACAGCGTGGACTTTGGCTATTACAAGAGGACGAGATTTAAGACTGTCTTGGCGGTACTCAAAATGTGGACTGCTTTTTAAAAAAAGGCCGGGTTAGGGAGGTACAATAGATACACCAGGTTGTACAAGAATAAATCCTTCCCAGCGGCAGTATTCGCCGATCTAACAATGGCTGGTTGGGCAGATAAAGGGATTATACAGATAGGAGATCTAAGGGATTCAGAGGGAATAGCCCAGTTCTCAGCTCTCAGCTCGAAGTATGGCTTTGATAGGAGGGATTTTTTTAAATTTCTTCAGGTAAGGAGCTTTCTTAGTAATAAGCAGGGGGGAACAGCTGGCTTTGAACGGAATCAAATACTGGAAAAAATAAAGCTGGGAGGTGATTGTACGATCAGATCCTTTTATGCAAGCCTTGTAAAAGGGAAGACTGACGACATTAATAAATTTAGTAACAAATGGGCTGAAAAACTAGGGGGAGAACCGGAAAAAGTTCAGGAATCGCTGGACTTGGGCCGCACCATTTTGTGTTCAGCTAACCTGCAGTCGCAGCATTATAAGACTTTGTATTCCTTGTATTATACCCCAGCTAGAATAGCAAAGTGGGGAGGTTCTACCGGCACGACTTGCCCTCGATGTAATTCAGTGAAGGCAGATATCGTTCACATTTTCGTGCTCTGTCCCCAGCTGTATACCCTGATTAGAGAGATAGAGGGATTTTTTAATAGGACATTAGGCTTACAAGCCTCCTTAAAGCCCATGTGGATATTGCTGGGGAGAGGTTTAGAGGAGGAAAACGTACATAAGGAATTTATGTTCATGGCAATGGTGGTGTATAGGTTAACTATAGCAAGAGCATGGCTGGATAAGAACCCTCCTCCCATGCAAACTTGGGTGGCGAATCTATTAGCCACGTACAATCTTGAGAAATCCATATACACACGTAAGGGTAAGAGAGGAAGGCTGCAAGGACTAAAGATTTGGGACCCAATAGCGAGATGGAAGGAGACTGTGGGTGCATAGCATCATGTATCTGAAATGTATTACATATTATGTATCATGAATTATAAGTGGTTGTATGTATAGTGTACAATGTGCTTTTGTTTGGAAAAAACAATAAATATATAAAAAAAAAGAACAGTAGTCATATTTGAAAAAGATGACAAATTATCAACTGACAAAGATAATAACTGGAGAGAATTCTCACATGCTCTAAGGAGACGTCTGGTCTGACAAACAGAACATTTCTTAGGGGACTCTGCAGTAGTGACACCCCTTGCACCTTTTGAATTAAAATGTTTTTTAACACATTTCTGCTAGATGTGCAATTCACAATGATGTTTTCTGTCAATAAATTATTAGTTACATCATGAAAAAAAAAAATAGTTGCACAATTTACGGTTAGGCCCTAGGGGCGAAGCAAACCATATACTAAGTAAGTGGTATAAGTACCACATCACGAGAAAAGGAAAGGCCTAGGGCCTAGAGAATCGCTGGGGCTACACTATCTGAACCTTAGGTTAGGAGTAGCAGGCCCACAGGCGGCGCTTGCAGTGTCTTTACACACACGCGAGAGTCAATGTTAAGTCAAGGGGAACTTAGAGGTTTAGAAAAAGAAGGATTTAGGACACTTCCGGTCTAGCTAGAAGGAAACAACTAAAAACCTAGACACTTGGATAGTCAATACCCTTGGGAGCACCAAAGTACTTGCGTTACCTCACCCACAGGAAGCGGGTGCATAGGTGTGAAGATGTGTCGGGTTTCGCGTTGAAGTCTATGGAGCCTGTGAAGAAAAATGCTGCAGGCGACCAGGAGGAAGATGTCCGGGTGGATCCAAGGGTGGATCGAGGATGAAGAAGACCTGAAAGCAGAGGGGACAGAGTCTGGGTCACTAGCCAGTGACCAGGTGGAACCAGACGATGTCGAGGAGCAATCAGGTGCTGTCGTTAAGCTTGTCTCTTCAGCCACGCGGACCAGGAGGCGTCGAGGACGACCCGATGCTGGAGAGGAGCTGTCCCACGAAGGTTCTCGCAGATGAAGGGGTCGACCGCCAGATTGGAGTCAACAAGCCTTGGCAAAGGCAACCCACGCAGGATTCAAAGAAGGCTTCTGATGCAGACCAGCAAGGTCTGGGTTGCCTCACCTTTGCAGGGAGGCAAGGCCAGTCTGGAGCAACCAGACCAGTGAGTTGATTCAGAAGGATTGTTGTCACAGAGGCAACTAGCCAACGGGCCAGCAACCGGATAACGCGTCGAGCAGAACACAAGCAGAAGGGCCCCACGCAGAACTCGTGGAGTGTGGAGGGCTGATCTTCGGTGTAGGTGGAGCTCGGATTCGGGGCTTCTCAATCCCCAGCGCACAGCTTCGAGGATTCCTCAGGAGCTGCACAGTTAGCAAGTTGTGGACTTTTCAAGATGGCCGGTCCCACGTGTCTCGTCGCCTCCACGGATCTCAGCTAGAGGTCTGGAAGTTTGGGTCTTGTCAGGCTCTGTGCTCGGGTCCCGGCGGGAGCGTCGACAAAGCAAGCCGTTGATTTGCTGGATGGTGCCTGGTTTCCCAGGGTGGTCACTCCGTGACCACAAGGGAGATTCTTCAGTCTTCAGCTTCAGCAGAATGTCGAAGGTCCAGAGTTTCGTTTCAAGTTTCAGTTCAGGATCAAATCTAAAGTCCCAGGACTCAGCTCCTACTTTTATACAGCTAAAAGGGGCTTGATTACTTTCTAGGTCCCTCCTATGGGTGGAACCAGGAACGGGGGTGGTTACACCCCCTCTCCTTTGTCCAGTTTCGCGCCAGAGCTGGGGCTGGAGTGCCCCAGCAACCGGTTTGAACTGGGGTATGCATGAAGCACCTAGTGTGCCTCAGGCAGCGTCTCAATCTATTCAGCCCTCCCTGTCCCAATACACAAATTCCTGTCTGGGGTGGTGCTCGTACCTCTCCAGGCAGGAAACCTATTGTCCAAACCTCCGTGACTGGAAGGACTCCCAGCAGCAGGAGGTCAGACTTGTGTTGGTGGCAGCAGCGTCTATTTTGTAACGCTGGGGCTCTGGTTAACTTTAACCGGGATAGTCGGTACTAACATGTCTTCTCCCTCTAGAAGGGTGGAATGCTACCCCCGTCGCCAGAATTGGCGAGGGGGTAGTATTCCAAAGCGTATGACACCTTACACGACATGTTTGGATAAAGCCAAACCAAAGTTAGCATTTAACCACGAGGTTCATAATGCACTTAAGAGTATATGGTATGGCAATATCATAGAACAGCTATAAGGACATGGTTCCGAGAGTTGCAGACAGGCTCAGCTCATGCTAGAGCACCATCTCACACATAACCAAGCACTCTGTCTCCAGGATTGTTGAGGCCTGCCATAGGAGTGACTTATAGGTTACTGTGTGTCTATATATAAGGGTAGAGATAGGAATACTATACCTAAGCTAGGGGTGATTACACGACCTTGCCCCAGCTGAGTGATTAGCCAGTTGTGTCAGTTTGAGTGGCCAGCCAGGGATGGCATAATACATGCTGCAGCCCCTGGTAGGCCTTGGGTGCACCTATGCCCTGGGTACCTAGGGTACACTATACAGGGACTCACAAGGGTGACCCAATATCCAATTGGAGATGTACCTAGAGTACATGGAGTCCATTTTACAGTGAGAGCAGATAGCCTGGGGCCCTGATTAGCAGGATCCCAGGTCAACTAAGTCAAAAACCAGCTAAACACAAGGCAAAAAGTTGGGGGTAACCATAGTCCGGTATCCACCTTCCTAAAACTAGTAATACTCCTCAGCAAACCAAGGGAAGCCTGCCCCTAAATAATATCCAAGGGGCAAGAATTATTGATGTAGGTGGTGGGAAATCCTTTAGGACCCCCCTTAGGTAGTAACAGGCCTATTAACCCTAATGGCTTTACCCTGGATCTTCCACCAGACGCTGCTCCTCTGGTGGCTGTTTTAACTGGGGATCTCCCCCTAAATAACGATATGGTAGAGTCTACCCAAGATCTTCTTGGGAGGTCTAGAATTTGGTGTACCCAGCTTTGTAGTGGAGGTTTAGATATATCATCATGGTTGGATGGGTTGGGAGGCGCATCAAGAGTATTAAGGGGGACTGTGTGGTAGTTAACTTCAATAGGTGCAATGTGGCAAACAAATTGTTTTGGGATGCCTCAGACATTGGTTATTCTGATATGAGGTCACTACCATTGGGCTATTTTTATCCACCGGTAGCTGCACATACAAAGACTCATGCCACACAACCCTCATTGCCTTTCCGGAAGAGTATATCTTTTGGCTTGAATCATCTTTATGATGCTCCCCAGTGTAAGCCAGTAAGAGGGCCCCCTCAGAGAGAGGAGAGATTTGAACCAGTTCTTCCTCACCCAACCTATAATCCATCAATCCAACGAGATACGGATATAGCTCTTTTAAATCATTTTTCCCCACTGAGGATAATGTATGACTAAAGGAACCAACCCAACATTTAATGGAACAAGCCAGGGTGTCAAGGCACGTATCTACATGTAAAATACTTAGTTGGAATGTGGAGGAATTAGACAAAAAAGAAGTGATGATAACTGGGTTGATTTTGTAAAGCAACATGACGTTATTGCCCTCCAGGAAACATGGGATACATCTAAAAGCTTTAGCCTGGATAGGTATACAAGCTTTGTTGTTCCAGCAATCCCTGGGCTAGGGGGCAGACCTAAAGGAGGTTTAATCCTCCTCATCTCGTTAAAATTGAGAGGTCCCCTGAAAATGCTGGAGTCTGGCTCTAATAGCATTTTAATTCTTGAGTGGGCTATTCCAGACCTGCTTAATATTCTATTAATTAATTTTTATAATGCCAGTGAGAAGGATTCGATTAACCACCACTTAGGCTCCCTGGCTGGTATTTTGTCAGATTATAAATTAGAACATGACACTTTATTCGATATTATTATTTTGGGCGATTTTAACATTCATCCATGTAGCTGGGATTGTTCATTAGATAACCATCAAGGGCCACAAGGCTCTGTGGTCCCGCACTTTGAACATAGCAGGCCGGGAGAGGCCCTAGAGGACCTCTTAGCTAACATGAACCTTTTTGAGGTAGCTTCTGGTCTGAGGGAGGAGAGGGTCCCCACATTTAAGGTTAAAGATTCTGGTACTGTCATTGATTACATTTTTTTATCCTCTGATGTGTTAGCTAAAGCCATATCTTATAAATTAGTGCCATCTGTTATCTGGAAGAAACAAGTTAGTATTAGATTCCTTACCTTAGAATATCTCCAGGCGTCAGACTGGATCCGGAAATGTTTGCGTAGCAGTACCCATGCGCGTCGGTAGGCGTCGTGGGCGCCGTGATGACGTCGTCGGAGTACTTATACACCTCCGCGCGCTGACGTCAGTTCTGTTTTTTTTTTTTTTTTTTTCGCACCAGCAAGGGCAGATCCGGAAAAAGTTGTACCATAGTCAATGTTCGAGGCATGTGGGCTGCTAAATTCATATCTTAGCATTAGATCGCCGCCTAGTGTTGGGCTCGGATGATTGCACATTGTTGTCCTGGAAGAGTCTTCGAAGTATCCTGAGATAGGTGGCTCCTCCCCTGGACTACAGTGCGCATGGGCATCGGCTCCATCCCCAGATTGTTTTTTTCCGCCATTGGGTTCGGATGTGGTCTCGACGTCTTACTGTCGGAACCAAGTAAAACTACCTTTTAGCGGCCAAAAGGCCTCGATTTTCTTGCGTCGGTATTGTCTGCGCACGGTCTCGAGTCTTCCGTCTCTTGGAGCCGGAATAAGCGGAGTTTTCTTCGCTCGCTGAACTTTGAGGCCTTCTCATCGCGACACGACTGCAAGCCTTTACGGACATGGAGCGGAGCCCGTTTAAATACTGCCCGCTCTGTGGGTCCAAGTACCCACACATCGATCTACACCCCGTGTGTAACAAGTGCCTTTCGCCGGACCACGACGACGGCAAGTGCAAGGCCTGTGCACAGTTCCGCTCCAAGAAAACTCTCAAGCTTCGGCGCGCGGTGCGCTTGGAAGCTAGGCAAGCGGCCCCGGATCCGGAGAACATCTTCGGCGACCAGGAAGAAGAGGTCCAGGGTCACCATCTACAAATCTCCCCATCACAGACGGAGGTCGAGGCGGATCCGGGAGACGACGACGGAGTCGCGGGTCAAGTCCTCGAATACGTCGAAGAGGTAGGAGACGACGATGAGATTTATGGGGCCGCGGCAGACAGCTCGGGGGACGAGCTCTGCCCTGAAGGTTACGAAGATACCGACCGGGACACGGGATCGCCTGTCGGCCTTACCCAGGACCCGTTGCCGCAAGCCACAGCCCCGCCTTCAGGCCCGGCTACGGACTCACTTGCTGGGCACGCTGTTTCGAAACCGAAACTGAAACCATCGGGGTCGTCGACACCTAAAATGGCCGACCCGAAATCGAAACTGAAACCTAAGGACTCGAGTGTCCCTAAGATGGCTGCCGTGCCAGTGAAGAAATCGGTGCCCGTCGCCCCATCGGCTCCGTCGACCTCCGGTCCGCAGAAGCCGAGGAAGTCTGTCGATTCCGATGCTCCAAAATCGAAACCGACGCTCGAGGAAGGGGCCTCCAAGAAAGATGGTCGGCACGGATCAGCGGCTACGGCGCCGTCCAAGCCCGCCAAGGTCGGCTCCAAAGAGGCTACGCACAAGAAGTCTGCGCACCGGCCTCAGGAATCGGAGGTGCCGAAGACGGTTTCCGCGCCCAAAACGCACAAGGCCCACGAAGAAATCGGATCCGAGGGACCGCTCAAAGCATCCTTGTCGGCGACGAAAATCACTGGCAGTGTACCGTCCCCCATTGCGGAGTCACTGCAGTGGATCAGGGAGAAAGCCTTTGCTCCATCGGCTCCGAAGCCATCACCGCAGCCGCAACAGGACACTCCGGCAAAGCCTTCTGGAAAACTCCTCTTTCTCTTGCCACCTAAGGAGGCGCCGAAAGCGTTTTCGACGAAATCGGCTCCGAAACAGGGTTCCTCGCTGGCTGACCCTCTTCCACGTCGTGTACTCGAATCGGAAGACGATTCAGAGCGTTTCATCGATGCTGCCACCGGCAAGCTGACGCTCTATAAAAGGAAGATCACTTCTGAGCCGGTGGACTCCTACATCATCCCACTGAAGAAAAAGAGGGTGCCCCTTGACGCCTCAGGCCTCACGGAACCGATCCAGCCTCCTCCAAGACGGAGCCCCACTCCCTCCCCAGAACACTCTGTGGGTGAGGGGTATGATGAGGATGAGCAGTACAATTTCCCTATCGATGAACCTGATGTACAACCGGATTCATACGATGACACTGGTGACCAGAACACCCAAGGTGTGGGCCAAGACCCGCAGACCTTTAATGCACGTGCATCCCCGACTGAGGACTCAGCAGGATTTCATGCACTAATTGAAAGGGCGGCGGCCAATCATGATGTGGACATGCATGCCGACCCGGTTGAGGAAGACTTCCTTTTCGACACCTTTGCAATTTCTGAAAGGACAGTAAAAACACTTCCTATGCTGAAAGGTGTCCTCAAACATGCTGGGGACATCTTTAAGGAGCCTACGAGGGCGAGAGTGGTCAACCCTCGCATCGAAAAGAAATACAGGCCTGCACCTGCGGACCCCGCCTACATCCGGGGACAATTGCCACTGGACTCTCTTGTGGTTGCCAATGCCAGGAAACGTGCCAACTCCCAGACAACGGGTGAAGCTCCTCCCCCGGATAAGGAGTCCAAAGTGCTTGAGGCAGGAGGCAAAAGAGTGGCTGCACAGGCAGCAAACTTTTGGCGCATCGCCAATACACAGGCGCTCCTGGCGCGTTACGATAGGGCGCACTACGACACCCTAGAACAGGTTATACAACACCTGCCCCCACAGTTCCAAGAAGGCACCAAAATGCTTATTGAGGAAGGAAAGCTAATATCAAACGCAGCCATCAAGTGTGCACTTGACGCTGCGGACACAGCTGCTAGGGCTATCAACACTAGCGTTATGCTGAGAAGACAAGCGTGGCTCCGCATCTCAGGGTTTAAGCAGGATATTCAGACAACAATTCTTAATCAGCCAGTCAATCCTGATAGTCTGTTTGGTCCGGATGTTGACACCACCCTAGAGAAAATAAAGAAAGACACAGAAACTGCTAAGTCTATGGGGGCCCTACAGTCCCAACAGTTTCGTGGCAGCAATTTTCGTCGCTCAGGTGCACGTGGCGTCACCAGAGGACAGATGGGCCAACAATCCCAGTTCTCCAAAGGTGGGGCGCAGTCCTCGTTCACTAAACAGAACAAGGGAGGTTACAGGAATAACAGCAACAGAGGTCGCGGCAGAGGAAACAACAGCTCCCGCACCTCTACTCCAAGCAAACAGTGACTCTCTGTCACTGCCCCCCGACCACCTAACACCTGTCGGGGGGAGACTGCAGCAGTTCCTGCCCGTCTGGAGACACATCACCACAGACAGGTGGGTGCGACAACTAGTCCAATATGGTTATTGCCTAGAGTTGAAATCCACTCCACCCAACATCCCACCAAGGCAAAGGCCTATGTCCGCAGAGCACTTGCACTTATTGCAGCAGGAAGTGGTGGCGATGCTGCAAAAAGGCGCAATCGAGCTCGTGCCGGTGGGGGAGGAAGGCACAGGGGTATATTCCCTGTACTTCCTTATTCCAAAGAAGGACGGATCTCTCAGGCCCATTCTCGATCTACGTCCCCTCAACCTGTACATACTATCGGAACATTTCCACATGCTTACACTGCAGCAGATTCTTCCCTTGCTAAACCAGGGAGACTTCTTAGCAACCTTAGATCTCAAGGATGCTTATTTCCATATTCCACTACACCCGTCACACAGGAAATACCTCAGGTTCACTATTCAAGGCAGGCACTACCAGTTCAAAGTCCTACCCTTCGGAGTCACAACAGCCCCGAGGGTGTTCACCAAGTGTCTAGCGACAGTGGCGGCGCACCTCAGGAGGCAGAATATCCATGTCTACCCCTACCTGGACGACTGGCTCGTACAAGCCAAGTCAGAGCAACAGTGCGCCGCAGACATGTCGACTACAATTCGCCTGCTTCACGATCTGGGTTTCTCCCTGAACTACCCAAAATCGCATCTTCAGCCGGCACATGTCCGGCAGTTCCTGGGTGCTACGATCAACACCCTGACAGCCATGGCTCAGCCAAACCAAGTCAGAATCGACAGCATTCAGTCGCTAATCCAACGATTCAGACCACGACACTCCCTGCCAGCGAGAGTGTTCATGCAGTTGATAGGCATGATGGCCTCCTGCATCTTCATAGTCCCTCACGCACGGTTGCATATGCGCCCGCTCCAGGAGTGCTTAGCGAATCAGTGGACACAGGCTCGTGGGCAATTGACAGACCTAGTGTTGGTTACCAGTCGGGCATACGACTCTCTGCATTGGTGGACTCCACACAACCTTTGCAAGGGCCGACTGTTCCAGGAGCCTGTGCCGCAGATTATCCTGACAACGGACGCATCTCTCCAGGGATGGGGAGCTCATGTGCTCACTTACACGGTGCAGGGACTATGGACGACGCAGCAACAAAAGATGCACATCAACTATCTGGAACTGATGGCAATCTTCATGGCGCTCAAGTCCTTCATTGTACATCTGAGCAACAAGGTCGTGCTAGTCCGGACGGACAACATGACCGCGATGTACTACATTCAAAAGCAGGGAGGCACCCACTCGCCACAGCTGTCTCATCTGGCTCAGAGCATGTGGAAGTGGGCCATTCAGAGGAACATTTTCCTCATGGCAGAACACCTCCCAGGAAAGGACAATCAGATGGCGGATCTGCTCAGCAGATACAGCCATCAGATGCACGAGTGGGAGATACACCCTTCTGTTCTCCACCCGTACTTCCAGCAGTGGGGTCATCCGGAGATAGACCTGTTTGCCACAAAGGAGAACGCAAAATGCCGACTCTTTGCCGCCAGGTTCCCTCACCCACAGTCGCAGGGGAATGCGATATGGATGAACTGGTCAGGCAAATTTGCGTACGCTTTTCCGCCAGCCCCTCTAATACCGCTGGTCGCAAGAAAGCTAAGGCAGCACTCCATGACTCTCATCCTGGTTGCTCCAACGTGGGCACGCCAGGCTTGGTACACCACGTTCCTCGAACTCTCAGTGGTGCCGCATCAAAGACTGCGCCTCACGCCCAGTCTTTTGACGCAGAACCATGGAGACATTCAGCATCCAGATCCACGACAGCTCAACCTGGCGATCTGGCTCCTGAAGTCCTAGAGTTTGGATACCTTAACCTGCCTCCAGAATGCATGAGTATCATCAAGGAGGCGAGGAAACCAACTACTAGAGCATGCTATGCTGCTAAGTGGAAGCGTTTTGTCATCTACTGTACGTCCAATGACATCAACCCACTAGATGCATCTATCCCCAACATCATCTGCTATCTGCTACATCTCTACAAGTGCAATCTGGCGTACACTTCCATTAGGATACATCTATCAGCCATAGCGGCTTATCTTCAGAACAGGCAGCACCTCTCTGTCTTCAGAGTGCCCGCCATTAAAGCCTTCCTTGAAGGTCTGAAGAGAGTCATTCCCCCAAGGACGCCACCAGCTCCGGTGTGGAACCTCAACGTCGTTCTCACCAGACTGATGGGACCACCATTTGAGCCACTGCACTCGTGTGAGCTCCAATTCCTTACGTGGAAAGTGGCCTTTCTTATAGCTATTACGTCTCTGAGGCGTGTCAGTGAGCTGCAAGCGCTCACAATACAAGAGCCATTCATTCAAATTCACCCAAATAGGGTAGTGCTACGCACTAACCCTAAATTCCTTCCTAAGGTGGTGTCACAGTTTCATCTAAATCAGACCATTGACTTACCAGCATTCTTTCAAAACCCGCAAACGGTGGCGGAAAGGATGCTCCATACCTTAGATGTACGAAGGGCGTTGATGTACTACATAGACAGGACACAACACTTTCGAAAGACAAAGCAACTCTTTGTTGCCTTCGCACCACAACACAAAGGCAACCCAATCTCCAAGGCAGGGATAGCCAGGTGGATTGTTAAGTGCATCCAGATATGTTATCAGAAAGCGAAGCGCACTTTAACAATACCCCCCAGGGCGCACTCCACGCGCAAACTGGGGGCATCCATGGCTTTCCTGGGAAACATTCCTTTGGAGGACATTTGCAGAGCAGCCACGTGGGTCACACCACACACCTTCACGAAACACTACTGTGTTGATGTGCATTCCAAACAGCAAGCTGCTGTAGGACAGGCTGTTCTCAAAACACTTTTTCAGGTTTCTGCAGCTGGCACGGGCAACCGCCGCTGATGGAGGGACTGCTATGTATTCTATGCTAAGATATGAATTTAGCAGCCCACATGCCTCGAACTGAATATGCTACTTACCAGTATGCATCTGTTCTTGGCATGTAGGGCTGCTAACATTCATATCGCCCGCCCTCCTCCCCGGTGCCTGTCGCAGCTGCAGATATACTATTGTATTTATTCATTAGCATGGACATCCTTTACACTTTCACTCCATCTTCTGCCACAATGGCGAAAAACAATCTGGGGATGGAGCCGATGCCCATGCGCACTGTAGTCCAGGGGAGGAGCCACCTATCTCAGGATACTTCGAAGACTCTTCCAGGACAACAATGTGCAATCATCCGAGCCCAACACTAGGCGGCGATCTAATGCTAAGATATGAATGTTAGCAGCCCTACATGCCAAGAACAGATGCATACTGGTAAGTAGCATATTCATTTTGACTAACTTTTTACGATCCTTTTTGATCTACTTTCGAAGTCTCTTGACTCCGACGGTGCCGGTAGGGATGCCCGGGTTCAAGCCCTGCGCCGACTGATGTCGGTTACCGACCCCCATCGCCGGTGCCTGCACTGTCTAGGCCCGGACCACGATGACAAGTCCTGCTCTGACTGCCGGGCCCTGACGTCTAAAGCTAGACGGGAGCGGTCCCGTAAGCGACTCGAGCTTCGGCAGTCCGGCCTGCGCCGTTCGAGGTCCCGGTCCGAAAGGAGGTCGAGGGATCGGTCGCGGGGCTGGAGTCACCACAGTTCCGGTAGTCGTCATCGGTCTTCGGGCTCGAAGTCCTCAGGTAAGAGGCACAAGAAGTCGAAGAGGCACCATCGCTCTTCTGACTCCGCCCGCCGCTCGTACGATGCGGCCGGGGGTTCGGGCGACACCGCCCACGCGGCTCCATCGGCGCTGCAGGTGTCGTGGCCTGCTCCATACCCACCGGTACCTGGGCAGAACGGGACGCCGGGGGAGATTGATGACTTCCTCATGGCCATGAGGTCGCTCGCTCCTCCGTCGGGTTCCGCGGCGCCTTCGGGCCAAGCGGTCCCGACTGGGTCCCCATGCGGGCCGGGTGCTTCGGCCCCGGCACCATCGGGTGCTCCTGCGCCGTCGGCGACTTCAGTCCCGACGCGGCAGGGCCCCACTGGATCTGGCTCCGGATCGCCGCCGGTCGACCTCACGACCTCGCCGGCGCCGGCCCCAAGGGTGTCGCCCCCGGCCCAGGACGACGCCGTCCCTGGTCCTGCCCTCGATTCGGGTCTGGCATCGGAGCGGCGCCGCTCTCGACGCCGATGGGAGATTTTTACTTCTACGACACGGCCCCATCCTTTGAGCCTGAGTACCAGGCGATGGGTGACGAGGGGGATTGGGAGGGGTCTGAGGACCCTCTGGTACGTGAGTATCAGTCTTCTGCGGACTGGACAGGAGAGCTTGGGGATGCCAGTGGTCTGAACACTTCGCCCGACACTGGTTTTGTCTCCCCTCCTAGCGTGGCTACGGAGGAGGGGGCTGCCTATAGCGTGGTGCTGATGAGGGCGGCCAAGGCCTTGGGCCTTGAGCTCCCCGTCGCGGCCGTGAGGACGAACCTCATCACTGAGGTCCTTAAACCGCAGGCAAGCTCGACCGAGCCTCTGCTGCCGTTTAATGAGGCCTTTATCTGACGTTCTTCTGGGCACTTGGTCCAAGGCCACTACAGGTCAGCCTGTGGATAGGAACGTGGCAAGGCACCACCGCCCTGCTCCGGGCGACCCGTGCTTTCTGTCTACCCACCCCACCCCCGAGAGCCTGGTCATCCAGGCCTCTAATTCCCAAACCGCATTCCCGTCGGCTCCCCCCGACTGGGAGTCCAAGAGGTACGAGCAGTACGGAAAGAAAGTATTCTCCTCCCTGAGTTTAGGATTGCGGTCAATCTGAAAGAAACAGGTTAGTATTAGATTCCTTACCTTAGAATATCCCCAGGCGTCAGTCTGGATCCGGAAACTTTTGCGTAGCAGTACCCCTGCGCGTCGGTAGGCGTCGTCTGCAGGCGTCCCCTGCGGCTCCGCGTCGTCGGCGTCGTGCGCCGTGATGACGTCGCTGGAGTATATAGACGCCGCCTCCGCGCGCTGACGTCAGTTCTTCTTTTTTCCGCGCCAGTTAGCGCAGATCCGAAGAGCAGTACTCCGGTCTTTTGACCAAGTTTTTTGTTAACTGATTGATCTTTACGGTGCCGGTAGGATGCCCGGTTTCAAGAGTTGTGACGAGTGCGACCGCATGATGTCGGTCACCGACCACCATCGACTCTGCCTCCGGTGTCTGGGCGCGGACCACGACGTGGAGTCCTGCGTCGACTGTCGGGCCTTGACTGGAAAAGCTAGGCGGGAGCGGTCCCGCAAGCTTCTCGAACTCCGGTTGTCGGCCCCGCGTCGAGAGCGGTCCCGGTCCGGTCGGAGGTCGAGGGAGCGGTCGAGGGAGCGGTCGCGGAGCCGCCATGGGCGCTCCGGGAGTCGCCACCATTCCTCCGGCTCGTCAGGTAAGCAAGAAGTCGGGGCGTCGCCATCGCACCCCCGACTCCCCCCGACGCCCGCGTGCTGCGGCCGGGGGCTCGGGTGACCCCACCCCCGCGGTCCCGCATGGGTCGCCGACGCCGTCTGCCCCACACCTGTCGGTCCCTGGGGAAGGCGCGTCGCGTGAGGAGATCGAGGCCTTCCTCATTGCTATGAGGGCGAGGTCTTCTCCGGCGGGGCCTTCGGCGCCTGCGGGCCCGTCGGTCCCGTCTGGGGGCCCGAGCGGTTCGGGTGCTCCTGCCCCGGCGCCGCCGGTGGCTCCGGCCCCGGCGCCGCTGGTTCCCTCTGGTTCGTCGCCGGCTGGTCTCCCGGCCTCTCCGGCGTCGGTTCCTGTGGGCCAGCCCAGGGTACCGCCCCCGCGTGGTGCAGCGACTCCGCCGTCGGCTCCGGCCGGCGTCGGGTCCCCGGCACCGACGCCGCGCGGCGCCACCCCCCTTTCCTCCCCGACTCCGGACTCGGAGCCGGACCGGCGTCGGCCGACGCCGGACCCGACGCCGATGGGGCCTGTTGACCCCGATGTCTATATCGTCGACCCAGAATATGGGTATGACGAGGAGGAGTATGGTGAGGGTTGGGAGGGGTCTGAGGACCCTCTATCCCGTGCCTGCCAGTACGATGTGGACTGGGTAGGTGATCTGGGTGATGCCAGTGGCCTGGACGAGTCGCCCAACCCTGGGTTTGTCTCTCCGTCCCCTGTGGCGTCCGAGGCGGGTGCTGCCTATTCGGTGGTCCTGATGAGGGCTGCCAAGGCCTTACACCTTGAGCTCCCCGTCGCGAAGGTCAAACCGAATATCCTGACGGAAGTTTTTAAACCGCAGTCATGCCCCCAGGAGCCTCTGCTGCCGTTTAATGAGGCCCTGACGGATGTCCTTCTGGGCACCTGGTCCAGGCCCGCCTCTGGTGCGCCGGTTGACCGGAACGTTGCCAGGCGTCACCGTCCCTGCGCGGACGACCCTGCCTTCCTGTCCACCCATCCCTCCCCGGAGAGTCTGGTGATCCAGGCCTCCACTTCGCAGTCCGCATTTCCGTCGGCTCCGCCCGACCGGGAATCAAAGAGGTACGACCAATTCGGAAAGAAAGTGTTTTCCTCTTTGAGTGCTGGACTGCGGTCTTGTAACACCGCGTGCCTCTTGGGCCGCTACACCCACTCCCTGTGGGATACGGTCGAGGAGTGTTTGCCGCAATGCCCCCAGGAAGTGCGGGACAAGCTCACCCGGGCCTTTGTTGAAGGCCGGGATGCGGCGCGGTACTCGATCCGTTGTGGTCTGGACACCACGGACTCCCTGGGACGGGCCATGTCCACTACGGTGGCGATTCGTCGCCATGCCTGGCTGAGATCTGCCAACTTCTCACCAGACGTCCAAAATACGCTTATGGACATGCCATTTGATGGCAGTCGCCTATTTGGTGACAAAGCGGACCACGCGCTGGAGCGCTTCAAGGACTCCAGGGTCACGGCCAAGTCCTTGGGTCTCTCGACCCAGACCCAGCGCCAGCAGACGGGTTCGTTTCGGCCCTTTCGTGGCCAAGGGAGAGGAGGTCCCACACGTGCTGCCAGCCACGCGGCGCAGAGCGCTCCCCAGCGCGGTGGCGCCCGTGGTTTCCGCCGTGGTGGCGGTAGAGGCCAGCGTCGTGGTCAGTCCACGCCTCCCTCCGCTGCGGCATCCAAGCCTTCCTAGTCCGAGCTTTCGGGCTCACGTGACGCCAGTGGGTGGCAGGGTTCGCCATCACCACTCCCGCTGGCGCGCGATAACATCGGACAGGTGGGTGCTGCAGCTTGTCCGAAGGGGCTATGCCCTCCCCTTCGAGTCCACTCCTCCAGCCATGCCACCGCAGAACCACCGTGTGTCGGGGGACCACTTGACACTTCTGCAGGAGGAAGTTACGGCCCTCTTGGCCAAGGGGGCCATCGAGCGCGTTCCTGGGCCAGAAGTAGGGTGTGGTTGCTACTCCCACTACTTTCTGGTACCCAAGAAGGACAAGGGAGGCCTGCGTCCTATCTTGGATCTACGGAACGTCAACGGCTTCCTCCGGAAGGAGAAGTTCAAGATGTTGACTTTGGCTCAGGTCTTGGCTGCTCTAGACCCACAAGACTGGATGGTAGCGTTGGACTTGCAGGATGCGTACTTTCACATCCCCGTCCTGCCGGCCCACCGGCGTTACCTGCGGTTCACGGTAGGCCACGAGCATTTTCAGTTTATCGTGCTCCCATTCGGCCTTACCAGCGCCCCACGGGTGTTCACGAAAGTGATGGCGGTGGTCGCAGCTCATCTGCGCCGGTTAGGGGTTTCAGTCTTCCCCTACCTCGACGACTGGCTGTTGAAGGCGGGCTCGCCCCAGACAGTCGTCCACCACCTTCAGATGACGGCAGACCTCCTGCACGAGTTGGGGTTTTCCATCAATGTGCCGAAATCACACCTGTGTCCCTCTCAAAAGCTCCTTTTCATCGGAGCGGTTCTCGACTCGGCGCAGTTTCGGGTTTATCCCCCGGAACGGCGGGTCCGGGATATTCAGGCTCTGATTCCCATCTTTCAGCCGTTATCCCGGGTTTCGGTCAGGTTGACGCTGCGGCTTCTGGGGCTGATGGCCTCCTGCATCCTTCTGGTGCATCACGCCAGATGGCGGATGCGGGCTCTGCAGTGGGACCTGAAGTTTCAGTGGGCCCAGCATCAGGGCAACCTATCCGACCATGTCCTGATCTCGGAGGGCACTGCGAGACAGTTGCAGTGGTGGCTTACAGACCGCGATTGGGTCAGGGGCAGATCCCTCTCCCTTCCCCAGCCGGAGCACGTGGTTGTGACGGACGCGTCCCTCCAAGGCTGGGGTGGCCACTTGGGAGAGGCGGAGATCAGAGGCCTCTGGTCTCCGGCGGAGTCCCGGCTCCATATCAACTTGTTGGAGCTGCGGGCGATTCGCCTGGCACTGAAGGCATTCCTCCCCTTTGTCAACGGGAGTGTAGTGCAGGTGTTCACGGACAACACCACCGCCATGTGGTACTGCAACAAACAGGGCGGTGTGGGGTCGTGGACCCTTTGCCAAGAGGCTCTGCGCCTCTGGCAATGGCTGGAACGTCAGGGCGTGACTCTGACGGTTCAACACCTGGCAGGTTCTCTGAACGCCAGGGCGGACGAACTCAGCCGTCGGTGCTCGGTGGATCACGAATGGCGTCTGAACTCGGATGTGGCGAGAGGCCTCTTTCAGCAATGGGGAGAGCCTTGGTTAGATCTATTCGCCACAGAAGAGAACGCGCAATGTCATCAGTTCTGCGCGTTGGAGTTTCCAAGACGGCACTCGCTCGGCGACGCCTTTCGGCGCGAGTGGAGTTGCGGTCTGTTGTACGCCTTTCCGCCTATACCACTTCTGCCCAGAGTGCTGAAGAAGATCAGGCGCGACCGGGCCCAAGTTATCCTTGTGGCTCCGGACTGGGCTCGAAGGTACTGGTATCCCGAGCTACTCAGCATGACAGTCGGTCCCTCGATCCGCCTGCCCCTTCAGGAGGACCTTCTGTCGCAGCAGCAGGGGACGGTCCTCCACCCGAACCTGTCCAGTCTCCACCTCCATGCGTGGAGATTGAGCGGCGACAGTTGAGGCCATTTGACTTGCCTCCTGAAGTCTGTGATGTCATTCTGGCAGCCAGGCGTCCCTCCACAAAGTCGGTATACGCCTGCCGGTGGAACAGATTTGTGGCATGGTGCACAGCGAAGGCTGTGGATCCCCTTTCTGCCCCTCTATCTGAGGTTCTCCTCTTCCTCCTTTCCCTTGCCCAGCAGGGCTCTGCTCTGGGCACTATCAAGGGCTATCTTTCTGCCCTTTCCGCCTTCTTGAGGCTACCTGATCAGCCATCTTTGTTCAAGTCCCCTATTGTGTTAAGATTCTTAAAGGGCATCACGCACATGTATCCTCCAGCTCCGTTCGTGATGCCTCAGTGGGACTTGAACCTGGTTTTGACTTTCCTGATGTGCGCTCCCTTTGAGCCCCTTCATTCCTGTCCTCTCCGTCTTCTCACCTTAAAGACGGCCTTCCTGGTAGCCATCACCTCTGCCAGGAGAGTGAGTGAGCTCCAGGCTCTTTCTGTTCAACCTCCTTTCTTGTCTGTTCATCCTGATAAGGTGGTTCTTCGGACCAGACCTTCTTTCCTGCCCAAGGTAGTCTCTGCTTTTCACATTGGGCAGTCCATCACCTTGCCCTCCTTCTTCCCGCCTCCGCATCCTTCAAAGGATGAAGAGCGGCTCCATCGTCTGGACCCAAAACGTGCGCTTTCATTCTATATGGATCGCACACGCCAGTTCCGGGTGGATGACCAACTGTTTGTTGGCTACGTGGGTGAGAAGAAGGGAAGGGCGGTACAGAAACGGACCATCTCTCGGTGGGTCGTCCTGTGCATCAAAGCATGCTACTCTTTGGCTCGGAAGGAGCCTCCTGTTGGGCTGAGGGCCCATTCCACTCGGGCCACGGCGGCTACTACTGCCCTGGGCCGGGGAGTCCCTTTGCAGGACATTTGCCAGGCGGCCACGTGGGCCTCGCTGCACACCTTTGCGAGGCACTACTGCCTGGACAGTCAAGTCCGGAGGGATGGCTTCTTTGGCCGTTCGGTCCTCCAGGACTTTCTGGTGTAGGTTGTATTGGTTCGCAGACCCACCACCGGGGTTGGTATTGCTGGGGTATCTATTCTAAGGTAAGGAATCTAATACTAACCTGTTTCTTTCAGATGAACAAGTTACTTACCTTCGGTAACGATATATCTGTAAGAAACAGTAGTTAGTATTAGATTCCTTACCGCCCCGCCCATCCTCCCCGTTCTGCGAACTGATACCTAGGGTTAGGGACATCCCTTTCAGGGCCCTAGTTTCAAATGGCACCAGTGTTGGTTCTCACATGGCTCTGCGTGTTCTGGCGCGGAAAAGCTGTGTGCAAAGAACTGACGTCAGCGCGCGGAGGCGGCGTCTATATACTCCAGCGACGTCATCACGGCGCACGACGCCGACGACGCGGAGCCGCAGGGGACGCCTGCAGACGACGCCTACCGACGCGCAGGGGTACTGCTACGCAAAAGTTTCCGGATCCAGACTGACGCCTGGGGATATTCTAAGGTAAGGAATCTAATACTAACTACTGTTTCTTACAGATATATCGTTACCGAAGGTAAGTAACTTGTTCGTCAACACCGCATGCCTCTTGGGCCGCTACACCCACTCTCTGTGGGATACGGTCGCACTGCCAGAATGCCCGGTGGAGGTCCGGGCAAAACTCCGCCAAGCCCTTGTGGAAGGCCGAGATGCGGCACGTTATTCTATCCGGTGTGGACTGGATACCACCGACTCACTGGGCAGAGCGATGGCAACGGCGGTGGCGATTTGTCGCCACGCCTGGTTGAGGTCCGCCAACTTCTCGGCTGATGTCCAGGTCCAGAATACACTCATGGACATGCCGTTTGATGGCCGTCGCCTTTTTGGGGACAAGGCAGACCATGCGCTTGAGCGCTTTAAGGACTCCAGGGCTACGGACAGGTCCTTGGGCCTCTCGGCCCCGTGCCAGCAGATGGGTGCCTTTCGCTCCTTTCGTGGCCAAGGAAGGGGCACCCCACACGTGCTGCCAGCCACGCACCGCAGGGTAATACCCAACACGGTGGCGGCCGTGGAAACCGCCGTGGCGGTGGTCGGGGACAACGGCGAGGTCTGTCCACACCTTCCCCCGTAGCATACGCCTCAAAACCCTCCTAGTCCGTGCTTCCAGGCCCATGTGACGCCAGTGAGGGCAGGGTTCGACATCACCTCCTCCACTGGTGCACTGTCACATCGGACAGGTGGGTGCTGCAAATCGTCCGAAGGGGTTACTCCCTCCCCTTCGAGGCGACCCCTCCAGCCATGCCACCGCAGAACCACCGTGTATCGGGGGATCATTTGCGACTTCTGCAGGAGGAAGTTACGGCCCTCTTGGCCAAGGGGGTCATCGAGCGCGTTCCTGGGCCAGAAGTAGGGTGTGGTTGCTACTCCCACTACTTTCTGGTACCCAAGAAGGGCAAAGGGGGCCTACGCCCTATCTTGGATCTACGGAACGTCAACTAGCTTCCTCCGGAAGGAGAAGTTCAAAATGCTGACACTGGCTCAGGTCTTGGCTGCCCTGGACCCAGGAGACTGGATGGTAGCGTTGGACTTGCAGGACGCTTATTTCCACATCCCCGTCCTGCCGGCCCACCGGCGCTACCTGCGGTTCACGGTTGGCGGCGAGCACTTTCAGTTTACCGTGCTCCCCTTCGGCCTTACCAGCGCCCCACGGGTGTTCACAAAGGTGATGGCGGTGGTCGCGGCTCATCTGCGCAGGTTAGGGGTTTCAGTCTTCCCCTATCTCGATGACTGGTTGTTGAAGGCGGGCTCACCCCAGAGTCTTTATCCCGGGTCTCGGTCAGGTTGACGCTGCGGCTTCTGGGGCTGATGGCCTTCTGCATCCTTCTGGTGCATCACTCCCGGTGGAGGATGCGGGATCTGCAGTGGGACTTGAAGTTTCAGTGGGCCCAGCATCAGGGCAACCTATCCGACCATGTCCTGATCTCGGAGGGCACTGCGAGACAGCTGCAGTGGTGGCTCACGGACCGCAATTGGGTCAGCGGCAGATCCCTCTCCCTACCCCAACCGGAGCACGTAGTTGTGACGGACGCGTCCCTCCAGGGCTGGGGAGGCCACATGGGAAGGTGGAGATCAGATGCCTCTGGTCTCCAGCAGAGTCCCGGCTCCATATCAACCTTTTGGAGCTGCGGGCGATTCGTCTAGCACTGAAGGTATTCCTCCCCTCTGTCCGGGGGAGTGTAGTGCAGGTGTTCACGGACAACACCACCGCCATGTGGTACTCCAACAAACAGGGCGGGGTGGGGTCGTGGACTCTTTGTCAGGAGGCTCACCAGGGCTCACCAGGGCGTCACCATGGTGATTCAACACCTGGCAGGTTCACTGAACGCCAGGGCAGATGAACTCAGACGCCGGTGCATGATGGATCACGAATGGCGTCTGATCTTGGACGTGGCGCAAGGTTTCTTTCAGCAGTGGGGAGAGTCTTGGTTAGATCTATTCGCCACCAAAGAGAACGTGCAATGTCATCAGTTCTGCGCGTTGGAAATTCCAAGGCGGCACTCGCTCCCAGACGCTTTTCGTCGCGAGTGGAGCTGCGGTCTTACCACTTCTGCCCAGAGTGCTGAAGAAGATCAGGCGCGACCGGGCCCAAGTCATTATTGTGGCTCCGGACTGGGCACGAAGGTGCTGGTATCCCGAGCTACTCAGCATGTCAGTCGATCCCCCGATTCTTCTGCCTCTTCAGGATGACCTTCTGTCACAGCAGCAGGGGACGGTCCTCCACCCGATCCTGTCCAGTCTCCACCTCCATGCGTGGAGATTGAGCGTGGGCAGTTGAGGCCATTTGACTTGCCTCCTGAAGTCTGTGATGCGATTCTGGCAGCCAGGCGTCCCTCCACAAAATCGGTATACGCCTGCAGGTGGAACAAGTTTGTGGCATGGTGCACAGCAAAGGCTGTGGATCCTCTCTCTGCCCCCCTTTCAGAGGATCTCCTCTTCCTTCTTTCTCTTGCCCAGCAGGGCTCTGCTCTGGGCACTATCAAGGGCTACCGTTCTGCCCTTTCAGCCTTTCTCAGGCTGCCTGATCAACCTTCTTTGTTCAAGTCCCCTATTGTAACTTGTTTTCTGAAGGGTATCACACACATGTTCCCTCCTGTTCCGTTAGTGATGCCTCAGGCGGACTTGAACCTTGTTCTTACCTTTCTGATGTGCGCTCCCTTTGAGCCACTTCACAATTGCCCTCTTAGTCTTCTAACTCTTAAGACTGCATTCCTGGTTGCCATCACCTCTGCCAGGAGAGTGATTGAGCTCCAGGCTCTTTCTTCCACACCTCCTTTCCTGTCTGTCCATCCGGACATGGTTGTGTTGCGGACAAGACCCTCTTTCCTGCCCAAGGTTTTCACGGCCTTCCATATCGGACAGTCCATTACCTTGCCCACCTTCTTTCCGCCTCCGCATCCCTCGAAAGAGGAAGAGAGGCTCCATCGTCTGGACCCAAAACGTGCACTCTCTTACTATCTGGATCGCACACGCCAGTTCCGGGTGGATGACCTACTCTTTGTTGGTTACGTGGGAGCTAAGAAGGGAAAGGCGGTGCACAAGCGGACCATCTCTCGGTGGATCATCTTGTGTATCCAGGCGTGTTACTCCTTGGCTAAGAAGGAGCCCCTGTTGGATTGTGGGCTCATTCCACTCGGGCCACTGCAACTACCACTGCCCTCGGCCGAGGTGTGCCCTTGCAGGACTTTAGTCAGGCAGCTACGTGGGCCTCGCTGCACACGTTTGCGAGACACTACTGCCTGGACAGCCAAGTCCGGAGGGATGGCTTCTTTGGCCGTTCCGTCCTCCAGGACTTTCTGGTGTGATTATTGGTTCGCAGACCCACCACCGGGGTTGGTATTGCTAGGGTATCTATTCTAAGGTAAGGAATGTCTCACTAACGTTTCTCTTTCAGATGCACAAGTTACTGCTTGTGTAACGATATATCTGTAAGAGAAATTAGTTAGTGATAGATTCCTTACCCACCCACCCATCCTCCCCGTTCTGCGAACCGATAACTAGGGTTAATGTCATCCCCTTTCAGGGCCCTAGTTTCATGGCACCAGTGTTGGTTCTATCATGGCTCTGCGTACCTGGCGCGGAAAAGCTGTGTATCAGAACTGACTCCGATGTCATTCTGGAGCTAACGACGACGGACGCGGAGCCGCGGACGAAGCCTGCCGGCACGCAGGCGTATTGCTACGCAAAATTTTCCGGATCCAGTCTGACGCCTGGGGATATTCTAAGGTAAGAAATTTATCACTAACTAATGTCTCTTACAGATATATCGTTACACAAGTAGTAACTTGTGCTTCACTGGCAGAGAGTTCAAGATTCGCGGGAGCTATAATGGAGAACCTACGCTCTCCCGTTTGTTGTTTTTTACACTGTGGGACCAGCAAGTAATATAAATGCTCGATCTTAGTTGTCTGGTAGGACAGTACTTGTTGATCTGTGACTTCACGAAAGCAGGACAGTTCAGATTCAGCTCACCTTGAACCGGGTTCTCTGCTCAATTGGCAGAAAGTGAAGATCCTTCATCACGTGGGAGATATGGCCATATTTGGGCAGACAGCACATCAGTGGTGCAGCCTTATTTTGAATTAGCTGGAGTCTGCGTAGAAGGATTTTGGGGAGACCCAAGTAGAGAGAGTTAGTATAGTCAATTCTGGACATGACTAGGACTATTATTACCTGAATCAGAGCCTCCCTAGTTAGATATTTCCTTATCTTTTTTATGTGCCACAGTTGATAAAAGCTTGCTGATGTAACAGCGCCTACTTGCTGCTTGAATGAAAGCTCCTCATCAATAATAACCCCAAGACTTTTTACCGCCTTTTTAAGGATAGGTGGAGAACCCATCTCATTGGGCCAAAGTGATGGAACGCAGCAGTCCACCATACTCTTCGTGATGACCTTCTCCGTTTTATCGGAGTACAATTTCAGCTGGTTGCAGTTCATCCAATCCCGGATGAATGTCCTAGTGTCCTGCAGTTGTTGTCTAGATGAGGGGATGTCGTTGATCGTGAACAGTAGTTGAATATCATCCGCATATTTGAACATGTTAATGTCTTTGTTCTTAATATATCTAACCAAAGGTCAGAAGTAAATGTTGAATAGGTGAGGAGATAACCAGGATCCCTGAGGCATTCCACAATTCAGCTGTACCTCAGATGACAAATAGGTGGTTAGCCTGACTGATTGGTATCTCTTGCTCAGGAAGGAGGTAATCCAACTCAGGGCTGTGTCTCGAAGCCCTGCAGCCCTGATCCGGTCAGCTAAAACAGCATGATCGACCGTATCAAAGGCTGCCGACAAGTCCAGTAGCACCAGGGCCTGAGTATTACCGTTATCCACTTCCTTTCGCATGTCATCATCAACTGACATGATCACCACCTCTGTGGAGTACGCCGGCCTAAATCCCGCCTGACTAGAGTCCAAGAACCCTGATTCCTCAGTGAAGGAACAAAGGTGGCAGGCTACATGCGCCTCCATAACTTTTGCCAAGAACGGTAAAAGATATTGGGCGAAGGTTTTTCATCTCCCAGGGATCTGCTCCCACTTTCTTTTAGTATAGGGACAATAATTGCTCTCTTAAATGCCCTGGGGATGGATTGGTTCAAGAGCGCAAGTACCAGGTTCGCAAAGTCGACAAATACCGCCTTTACGACCTTTGGAAGGCAGATGTCATTCGGAGACCCTGACTTGACTTTTTTCAATAGTTTAACTAGGTCCTCTTGTAAAATTTGAGGGCAGCGAGTGATCGTATAACTATTCTCCTTTCCACCTTGTAGCATAACGATTGAGAAACCCGAAGGAATGCTTTTTTAATGGCCTCAATTTTGTTGATAAAGAAGGTGTTGAGTGAATCACACAGATTTTGTATTGGGGTAACTGAGAGGGTGGCTCTCTCAGTGTTTGAAAGATCGGAGACAATCTTAAATATTTTCTTAGATGTATTAGGGGCTTTGAAGATTTTGCTCGTGAAGAAGCTTACTTTAGTCTGCTTTAACAGAGATTTGTAATTTTTCACTGTTTAATATGCTCGATTTTAGAGTCTGGCGCGTACTTGGACCTCCACTTCCTTTCAGCTTGCCGAAGGTGAAGTTTCGCTAGTTTCACTTAATCTGAGAACCATTTATTCACCTCATATGTTCTTGCTGGTCTAGATCTATGGATTGGGGCGTGAGCATTACTAGCCTCCCCAGCCAGCTCGTAATCTCCCGCTCAAAGTCCTCAATATCCTCCTTAGGACCAGGCATCACCTTTCTTAATCTTGAAAAAGCGGGTAGTAAACAACTGTTACTCCCTGACGCACAGCTGAAATTTGTTAAACTACTGATCTTAATAAATTCACAATTTTTACTTAATTTTTTCATCAATTTCTCTTGGTTTTATTCACCATGTTATTTCTATAATGCAAACATTATTATGTCATGTTTTATCTATTCATTTTGGTAATACCACATCGAAATATTATTCATTTGCTATACAGTTAATCTTTGGTGTGATGCTTGTCACACATTAACACAACCCATAACAATTATTATCGACGATTGAGGCGTAATTGGCCCGATGCATTTCGGGACCCAGTCCCTTCTTCGGGGGCCTTCCTGTAAATAAAATACATTTCTATCATTTTCTGTTTGATATTTACATCATTACATTTACTTATGTACTCAAGGGTCACTTTTAAGTTTCAAATCAACCACCATTGCTGCTTGTGTTGGTATGTCTACTGGCATATCCATCTTAACTGTGGAGTTTCTCTCTCATATTTTACGGGTACTTATCTGATGGTAACTGCCTTGTGCTAAATCTTATCTTATTGCCTGGTTATTCATGGGTGTTTAACAACTGCTGCAGGGGAAGCCTTTCATGTTCTATGGATCAGATCATTGCACTCAGTTACAGACTTAATGTGATTAAAAGTTCTTTTTGAAAAACACTAATTTAAAGTTCTTATTAAAAAACACTGAATTCCCTCTATCAACAACTGAACTAGATAATGGACGAAAACGACATAGATGTCAAGTTCTGGTGTGATTTTAATTTTTACCTTATCGTTCACTGTTGGGTTCTTTAAGGTTATGCTTCACTCTGATGTGTAAGTATACCGGGGAACTGTAAAAAATAATTAACCTGGTATAATGCTGCGCTGAGAACTGATCGCTTAAAAGTCAAAAGATAAGAATCTCTGCTGTTCGTGCCTTACCGCCTTTAGTTACTTTTTCTACGAGTGCTTGCGGGATATAAGTACATGCTCCGTAGTAACCACTTCCGTTCTGTTTTCTACCTAAGGGGGTAACATGAAATTAGATTCAGGGTTAAGCTACTGTAAAGTGTGAGAACGTGAGAAACCTTGAAAGACCTTAAATTCTAACTATGAGTTAGCTTACCGGCTCAAGTTCACGATCCGAGCTTAGTTACTCGATCTGCTGAAGGACTCTCGCGTGTCGAAATCTCGAGAGATTAGGACACGTAGCTTACATTTAAAGTGTTTCCTATCTACTGACTCTGTTTAGGTCTGTATGTTAAACGCCATCTTGGAGCGGTGTCAAGGCACAGGGATAGTGAAAATAAACGTAGAATTAAATAGTGACAATGTAGGTGAAACAAATCATCACGCTGATAATTAGTTCCTAATCAAATTCTCGAAAGATTTAAACCAAATGCTTACATTTAAAGCATTTCATTTCTACAGGCTCTATCTAGATCTTCATATTGGACGCCATGTTGGAACGGTGTCGAAGCACAGAAATAGTATGATATGAGGGTTAAAATGAATTATGACTGTGTGGATAAAGCAAATCATCGTACTTATGATTGGCTGGAAAGATTGACGCTAAGAATTTAAATAACGCTCGGTTTCTCACTGTACATTAATTGAATCAGAGGTGGGAATATTACACTACCTCGTTTTCATCATAAATTTAGAGGAATAGTATTAAGTGCCTAGCGTGTCTCGTAGAGACTGACTAGGTGCGTACCAATGCTGTGTTCATGCCCAATGTCCATCAATAAACAATCATGTAAAATTACTGTACATATATATATATTCCTACTACATAGCTGTTTATATTGCTGATATAAGTGAAATTGAAGCGGGTAACTTCAAGTTCGAGCACGCCGCATTTGCCGGAACGGCATATATCAAAAGTTCATCAATAATTTCGCTTTTTAATCCTTTTATTTGTATTAAAATTTATTTCCTCAGTTGTGCTTGTTACAAGGTAGACCGTGAAAAGTGACAATGCTTCTACACGGCAGCTGTGTTAAAAACTTCTTGCTGTCGCATGCTTGTACTTTCAAACAAATCTTTGTTGATTTTGCTGGTTCCCAATGCATTTCGGGCTTATAATATAGGTCTACCTTGTAACAAGCACAACTGAGGAAATACATTTGAATACAAATAAAAGGATTAAAAAGCGAAATTATTGATGAACTTTTGATATATGCCGTTCCGGCAAATGCGGCGCGCTCGAACTTGAAGTTACCCGCTTCAATTTCACTTGCATCTATTCACCATGTGGTTTCAGGACAGACCGCTATCGAGCGCACGCCAAACATTGCAAACCTGGATTAAACTGATAAAGAGTTTCAGCAAATAGGAGTGCACTTGACCTCGCACTTGTTTTTCATATATTGCTGATACTACACATTGTAATCATTAGACATTTTTCATCTTCAGGCAGAAATTTGAATCCGTGTTTCATGTACCTTATGTCAATTATAAAAAACATCCCATATCCAGTTTGTCATTTAACCCTAGTGGTTCCATGGTTTGGAATTCTTTGATTAACAATACTTCTCTTTGGGACAATAATTTTTGATTATCCCTTCCTGGTTTGATTTCAATTTTCTCCATCACTAAGAATCTTAATTGTGAAATGTTGTGATGCTTTTCTAACCAATGGGCTGCTAAATTGGAGTTGGTGTTCTTATTTCTTATCATACTTTTAAGCTCTCCTATTCTGATTTTCACTTTTCTTTCCGTTTTTCCGATGTACATAAGTCCGCAGGGACATTTTATACTGTAGATAACAAAATTAGAGTTGCAGTCTGCTGTTAGTCTGAGGGATATTTGTTCTCCTGTTCTGGGGTGAGATACATACGATTGTTGCATGACGTTGTTACAATGAATGCAGTTATTGCATTTCTTCATTCCTTTATATTGTAATGTCTCTTTCTTTTTTTTTTTTTTTGGTTTTTTTTTTTTTGAAAACCTTTATTAGATAATAGAAGTCAACAAATACGGGCCTACAACCCACAGGCCGGCCTCGACAGCTTGGAAAGCACAATAGCAGGAATTGGGCGACTCAGCAGCAGAGCAAATCAATCAGAATTAACCCAAGTTACATTATAAGCAAGTGTGCCGCCGAGAATCAGGATAAGTGAAGGTTTTAATTTTAATGTTAAGCGTGTCCAAGGCAAGAAGAGTCAACAAGGATCCGAATCCAAACAATACGTCCAGGACAGAAGTGGGCAGTGGTCTTCAGAGAAATCAGTAAACATTATTCACAAAGCACGCGGCTGGAGGCGAGCAGGTCAGGATAGAAGACGAATACACTCCGTATGATACACCCCAGCCATCACCCACATATCCCAAACCCCCCCATGACCCAGAGAAACAAGAGAAGAAAAGAATAGAAGAAGAAGAAGAAAAAAAAAACCCTGCACACCCCCCACCCTACACGCATGCAGAGGCTACGGCCTACCCCCCCCCTAGCAGTGTGTCTGTCGCCCCAAAAGAGTACCCGAAATTCAGAAGTAAGAAAAAGAAGGAAAAAAGAATCACAGAAGACCGGAGGAGGGCCAGAGAAATTACCGAAACAATCAGTACTTTTACCCGCGGCCACCCAACCCCGGACCCCGACCCAGCACCTAATTAAACTGTACCTCCAACAATTGTCCATTACAGTCCCAGCAATACACACAGCAGGTTACAACAAAAAGGAGGAAACATCCTCAGCCCTGTCCCTTACGATCCAGCATGAGAGCAGAGTCCAGATCTAAAGCAGCCAACGTGGACGGAGAAGGCAACTGTGAAATCCACCGCAGAAGTCGAGGCACTTGAGATGAGTCACACCGGCTGGGAGGTCGATAACAAAAGTCAATGGAAGCCACTGCTGCCCGCCCGAAGATGGTGCAGTAGGAAGCAAGACAAAACAAAAGTTCAATCGTTGCAGCAGGCCAAGGCAAGGGCATCAAATCCAGGAAGAAGCGAAGAGACACGCCATCCGAAGACAAAGGAAATGGAAAACATGGCGTCCGAAGCAGATGCACCAGCCATCGAGAAAAACCTTTATCGCCAGACCTCCTCAAATCAACTACGGAGCGTACTGCAGCGGAGACTGAGGCCTGACCAGCTAGTGCCTCCACACGCTCCAGGATAGACAGTTCGCCATAAACAAGTTGAGGATGTGGCATAGTGTGCAGCACCGAAAGGCAATCACTACCAGCCGGAGAAATCGCATCAAGCCGGTCCCCCAATCCACGGGCAGTGTCATGAAAGGCCACCATCAGATCCTCCAAAGCAGCTAACACATCACGAGGCCCCAGCGGTGAATCCGGGATGAAGGAAGCAACATTGTCCCTCGCCCAGGGCGAACGGCAGCAGATCCCTTCCGAAGACAAGCCGCCATTGTCAACCATCGACTTACGACCGGACTGCATGGGATCTGCGGAGCACCGCAGGGACAGAAACATGAGGACAGCTGATCATTAAACAGCGCCAGCTGTGGTAATGCCGGCAATCAATCAGCCTCCGAAACGAGCAGAGAATTCCGCTGGCAGGCGCTGAGTGCCCGACGCGGAAAATGGCGTCCGCTACTGGGGTAGAGCAACAAAGAAGCAGGTCAGGCACCTCCAAGGTGGGCAAGGATACAATGTAGAAGCGCCGGTATAATGTGCCCAGGCGCAGGATCGTCGAGCAGAGGGAAGCGCTTCAGCGATAAGCCCAGCCCGACAATGCGACTCCAGCCGGCCGGCTCCTCCTCCACCACGGCGGCCGTTGTTGTTGCGGCCGCTTCCGGCCGTACCCACAGGCTATGGCCCGGCTGCGATCCCTCGGAGGGCCGGGAAGAGAGCAGGGACGCCTCACCACCAGTCTCGCTCGGATTGCGCCGGGCAGCACATCGGCGCGTTCAGGAGCACTTCGCAAGTTCACTCGATGTGTGGAGGTACAGGATATGAGGCAGGATTACAGGAAAAGGCACAAGGGTCGGCGGAGCCGAGAGACTAGGCGGTCATCGCGGCTGCAGGCCTAATGTCTCTTTCTTACTTTTGCTTTTCAGTTCTTCTTTTAAGTACCTGCTTCTTGTGTAAGCGAAAGTTGGCTTTTCTTGAAATATGTTGTGAAAATCCTCGTCTTGTAACAGTTCCCAACGTTTCAGTATGATTTTTTTGATGTTTCGGGATTTTGTTGAGTACTTAGAAACAAAGACGTTGTTAGGCTTAGGAGATGATTTCCTTGTGCTCTTAAGTAAACTTTCGCGACTCAATTTATTCACTTTCTCTTCAGCTTTGTTGATGCACATAGTAGAGTATCCTCTTTGTTTACATTTTGTTTTAATGCTCCGCATGTCTTCTTCCTGGGCCTCAGGTGTGGAACATATTCTTTTGCTTCTCAACATTTGTGAAAATGGTAAATTCTCTATCAATTGCGGCGAATGAAAGCTTCTAAACAGTAATGTGTTGTTCCGGTTGGTTGGTTTGACATACGTTTGTGTATGTATTTTCTTTTCTCTCTGTGTTATTTTCACATCCAAGAAGGATATTTCTTCATTATTTATTGTGTGGGTGAATTGTATCCTTGGATTATTTTGATTTAATTCCAAAATGTTGCTTTCAAGTGTCTCTTTTGATCCTCTCCAGATCAAAAATATGTCGTCTATAAATCGACGATACATCAGTAATGAAGTGTTCCATTTATTGTCTGTTAGAATGTATTGCTCTTCAAATTGCGCCATAAATATATTAGCATACGTTGGTGCTCCTCCAAAACCCATGCTGGTTCCACTGATTTGTAAGAAGAATTTCTCTTCGAAATTAAAATAGCTGTGCTGTAAACAGAACAGCAGTAATTTAAGTAGAAAGACTTTATTGACTCCAATGTCCTCTATTTGCAGTAGTGCCCATTCAATAGCTTCTATTCCTTCTTTTAATGGTATAGATGTATAGAGTGAGTTGACATCAATCGTGCAGAATGTCCACTGATGAGTGTCTTCTAATGTTAACGTTCCTAATTGGTTGAGAAAATCAGTGGTGTCTTTGATGTTTGTTTTCCACTGGACCACAAGTTTTGGAATAAAAAAGTCTATATATTTGCCTAAAGGCTCAAATATCGATCCTACTCCCGAAACAATGGGTCTGAATGGTGGGTCTTTCAAATGTTTATGCACCTTGGGGAGCATGTATATGTGTGGTCGTCTGAGTTCTACTTCTGAAAGAAATTGCAAAGTTTTTGTTGAAATCCAACCCATAGTGAGGGCGTTTTGAAGTATTGTTTCTAGCGTCCTTTTTATTTCATTGGTGGGGTCCATATCCAGTGGTAAATACGTTGTCTCGTCCATCAAGTGTTCTTCAACTTTCCTTCGGTAAAATGCAGCATCCATAATTATAAGGGCACCTCCTTTGTCTGCTCTTTGAAATTCTAAGTTATCCATTTCCGCTAATTGTTGGAGGGTTTTCCTTTCATGTTTTGAAAAATTAGTTTTGCTTTTAGTTTGAAAGTTTAACTTCTGGAGGTCTTGTAGAACTAACTTCTCAAACATGTCGATCGTTTTATGTGATGTGGGAGCTGTAAACTTGCTCTTGGGTTTAAATTCTATGTATTCCTTAGGAGTTGCCGGTGTAGATTCAGGTAATACATTACTGAAAAAGTGGCGTAATCTTATTGTTCTCATGAATTTAAAGAAAGCAATTTCAGTCTCTGGTAAGTTTGAGTTGTATGTCGGTACAAACGATGTTCCTTTATTCAACACTTCTATTTGCTGTTTGCTTAATTGGATTGAAGAAATGTTTATTACGTTGTTTTCTCGCTCCTCAGGTAAGGTACTTTCTTTTCTTTTTGTTTTTCCTCTCCTGGTTTTTGTACATTTGTACTCGTTTTTTGCGTTGGTTGATCCGGTGGTTGGGTTGTTTCTTGGTCCTGTAACAAAAAAGGATCTGATGCGGTTTCTCCCTTTTGTTTCCGTTGTTCTTGTTCAATTAAAATTGCTGGTTCTCTACTTTAAACTGGTGCTCTGGATGCGGCTATATCGCTGTCTGACACAACGCTTTCATTAGATGATATGTACTGTTTCTTTTGCGGTCTTCTTTGAGCATACATCTCTGCCCATGTATATACCTCATTTAGACGATAATCTATAGTATCTCGCTTGAATTTTCTCAATTTTCTCTCTTGTAAGTCTTTTTCATATTGTTCCAGTCTTTTGTTAATATCCTCAAGGTTTTTGTTCCATTCTTCATTTTCAAATCTTTTTGATAGGTCTCTTTGTAGATTGAAGATCTCTTCCTCTAATTCTTTTATGGTCTTTGCTAACTCTTCTACTATTAGAAGGATCAAATCCAGGGAGCATTTATTGAGCACTGAATACCACTTATCCATAAATATTTTATTGTGTTGTAATCTGAACAGGAGTGGTTTAATCGCCAGTCTTAGTCCTCTAGGAATACGCTGATGCTTGTGGTATTGGATAAGTGTAGTTGCATGCAGACGTTGATTGAGTTCTCTGCGCATTATGAATTCCATGTGTTTCAGTTGTTGTATTGTTGAGCCTTGGTGGGACTCAAAACTTTTTGTGGCCTTGATTAAGCCGTAAATTTCCTTTGCATCATCCTCTGTGAAAACTCTTGTGTTTGCTCTATTTTCTGTCGTACTTGCTATACTTTCAAATGTAGACATACTGTTAACGTGGGTGCTCTGGCCAAAAGTGGCAGTTAGGAGTACTAAACTTTAATATAAAGTAGGCACTAGGCACACCTTGATATTTCTATGTTTTATCTTTATAGTTATTTTTTAATGCACTTTATTCAACCTATGGCGTGCTATCAGGTGTCATGGGGCTGCCTTTCCCCTATGTGCATAGAACATTGAAAAAGCGGGTAGTAAACAACTGTTACTCCCTGACCTGATGCACAGCTGAAATTTGTTAAACTACTGATCTTAATAAATTCACAATTTTTACTTAATTTTTTCATCAATTTCTCTTGGTTTTATTCACCATGTTATTTCTATAATGCAAACATTATTATGTCATGTTTTGCCTATTCATTTTGGTAATACCACATCGAAATATTATTCATTTGCTATACAGTTAATCTTTGGTGTGATGCTTGTCACACATTAACACAACCCATAACAACTATTATCGACGATTGAGGCGTAATTGGCCCGATGCATTTCGGGACCCAGTCCCTTCTTCGGGGGCCTTCCTGTAAATAAAATACATTTATATCATTTTCTGTTTGATATTTACATCATTACATTTACTTATGTACTCAAGGGTCACTTTTAAGTTTCAAATCAACCACCATTGCTGCTTGTGTTGGTATGTCTACTGGCATATCCATCTTAACTGTGGAGTTTCTCTCTCATATTTTACGGGTACTCATCTGATGGTAACTGCCTTGTGCTAAATCTTATTGCATGGTTATTCATTGGTTTTTAACATCTGTGTGTCTATATATAAGGGTAGAGATAGGAATACTATACCTAAGCAAGGGGTGATTACACGACCTTGCCCCAGCTGAGTGATTAGCCAGTTGTGTCAGTTTGAGTGGCCAGCCAGGGATGGCATAATACATGCTGCAGTCCCTGGTAGGCCTTGGGTGCACCTATGCCCTGGGTACCTAGGGTACACTATACAGGGACTCACAAGGGTGACCCAATATCCAATTGGAGATGTACCTAGAGTACATGGAGTCCATTTTACAGTGAGAGCAGATAGCCTGGGGCCCTGATTAGCAGGATCCCAGGTCAACTAAGTCGAAAACCAGCTAAACACAAGGCAAAAAGTTGGGGGTAACCATAGTCAGGTATCCACCTTCCTACAACTAGTAATACTCCTCAGCAAACCAAGGGAAGCCTGCCCCTAAATAATATCCAAGGGGCAAGAATTATTGATGTAGGTGGTGGGAAATCCTTTAGGACACCCCTTAGGTAGTAACAGGCCTATTAACCCTAATGGCTTTACCCTGGATCTTCCACCAGACGCTGCTCCTCTGGTGGCTGTTTTAACTGGGGATCTCCCCCTAAATAACGATATGGTAGAGTCTACCCAAGATCTTCTTGGGAGGTCTAGAATTTGGTGTACCCAGCTTTGTAGTGGAGGTTTAGATATATCATCATGGTTGGATGGGTTGGGAGGCGCATCAAGAGTATTAAGGGGGACTGCATGGTAGTTAACTTCATCTGAAAGAGACACGTTAGTATTAGATTCCTTACCTTAGAATATCCCCAGGCGTCAGACTGGATCCGGAAACTTTTGCGTAGCAGTACCCTTGCGTGTCGGTAGGCGTCGTCTGCGGCTCCGCGTCCGTCGTCCGCGTCGTGGGCGCCGTGATGACGTCGTCGGAGTACTTAGACGCCGCCTCCGCGTGCTGACGTCAGTTCTTCTTTTTTCCGTGCCAGCAAGCGCAGATCTAGAAAAAGCAGTAACCCTAGTCAATTTTTGACTAACTTTTTTGATCGCTTTTTGATTGTTTTCGAAGTCTCTCGACTCCGAACGGTGCCATAGGGATGCCCGCCTTCAAGCACTGTGACGATTGCGACCGCCTGATGTCGGTCACGGATCCTCACCGCGTGTGTTTGTCTTGTCTCGGTGTCGACCACGACGACAAGGTCTGCTCGGACTGCCGGGCCCTCTCTTCGAAAGCCAGGCGGGAGCGGTCCCGCAGGCGACTCGAACTCCGGCAGTCGGTCCCGCGCCGCGAGAGGTCCCGGTCCCACGGGAGGTCGAGGGACAGGTCGCGGGCTCGGAGCCACCACAGCTCCGAGAGTAGGCCGCACTCCTCCGGTTCGAAGTCGTCGTCAGGTAAGAGGCACAAGAAGTCCAAGCGGCGTCATCGCTCTTCGGACTCCCCCCAACGCTCGCACGATGCGGCCGGGGGTTCGGGTGACACCACCCACGCGGCTCTGTCGGAGTCGCGGGCGCCGCGTGCAGCTCCACACCCTCCGGTCCCTGGGCTGAACGCGTCGCAGGAGGAGAACGAGCGCTTCCTCATGGCCATGAGGAAACTCTCTCCTCCGGCGGGCTCCGCGGCGCCTTTGGGCCCAGCGGACCCGTCTGGGGCCCCTAGCGGGTTGGCGGCTCCGGCCCCGCCGCCGTTGGGTGCTTCGGCCCCGACGCCGCCGGCGCCTTCGGGCCCGGCGCCGCAGGTCCCCACTATCCCGACGCCGCCGGCGCCTTCGGGCCCGTCGCCGAGGGGTTCAGTTGTTCCGGCGCCGCAGGCGCCTTCGGGCCCGACGCCGCTGGACCTCCTTCGGGATCTGGTTCGTCGACGGTGGATCTTACGACCTCCCTGGCGTCGGACCCTCAGGTGTCGCCTCCGGCGCCGTCCTCGGGCGGCTCCGTCCCCGGTTCTGCCTTCGTTCCTGTTCAGCCGTCAGGACGGCCCCGATGGGCGCCGCTCCAGACGCCGTTGGATGAGTTTCACTTTTATGAACAGGCCAGATGGGTGATGAAGAGAACTGGGAGGGGTCTGAGGACCCTCTGACCAGGGAGTGTCAGTCTCATGAGGACTGGACAGGAGACCTTGGGGATGCCAGTGGCCTGGACTCCTCTCCAGACACTGGTTTTGTCTCCCCCCCCCCCCTACCGTGGCTTCGGAGGAGGGGGCAACCTGCAGTGTGGTGCTGATGAGGGCTGCCAAGGCCTTGGGCCTTGAGCTCCCCGTCGCGGCCGTGAGGACTAATCTCCTCACTGAGGTCCTTAAACCGCAGTCAAGCTCGGCCGAGCCTCTGCTGCCCTTTAAGGAGGCCTTGGCCGACGTTCTTCTGGGCACTTGGTCCAAGCCCGCTACGGGTTCGCCCGTAGATAGGAACGTGGCCAGATGCCACCGCCCAGCCCTGGGCGACCCATGTTTCCTGTCCACCCACCCCACCCCCGAGAGTCTGGTCATCCAGGCCTCTAATTCCCAGACCGCATTCCCGTCCGCCCCGCCGGACAGGGAATCCAAGAGGTATGAGCAGTATGGGAAGAAGATATTCTCATCCCTTAGTCTGGGTCTGCGGTCTTCCAAAACCACGTGCCTCTTGGGCCGCTACACACACTCTTTGTGGGATACGGTCGCGGATGTGCTGCCAGAGTGCCCGTTGGAGGTACGGGCCAAGCTCGGCCAAGCCCTTGTGGAGGGCCGGGACGCAGCCAAGTATTCCATTAGGTGTGGGCTGGATACCACCGACTCGCTAGGCAGAGCGATGGCAACAACGGTGGCGGTCAGACGCCATGCCTGGCTGAGGTCCGCCAACTTTTCGGCAGATGTCCAGAACACACTCATGGACATGCCGTTCGATGGCCGTCGCCTCTTTGGCGACAAAGCAGACCATGCGCTCGAGCGCTTTAAGGACTCCAGGGCTACGGCCAAGTCCTTGGGCCTCTCGGCCCCGCGCCAGCAATCGGCTGCTTATCACTCCTCTCGTGGCCACGGAAGGGGTGCACCCACACGTGCCGCTAGCCACGCTCCGCAGGGCAATACCTAACGCGGTGGCGGCCGTGGTAACCGCCGTCCGGGCGGTAGGGGTGAAAGGCGAGGCCAGTCCACACCTTCCCCCGCAGCATCCGCCTCAAAACCCTCCTAGTCCGTGCTTTCAGGCCCATGTGACGCCAGTGGGGGGCAGGGTTCGCCATCACCACCTCCACTGGCGCACTGTCACTACGGACAGGTGGGTGCTGCAGATCGTCCGAAGGGGCTACTCCCTCCCCTTCGAGGCGACTCCTCCAGCCATGCCACCGCAGAACCACCGTGTATCGGGGGATCACTTGCGACTTCTGCAGGAGGAAGTTACGGCCCTCTTGGCCAAGGGGGCCATCGAGCACGTTCCTGGGCCGGAAGTAGAGTGTGGTTGCTACTCCCACTACTTTCTGGTACCCAAGAAGGGCAAGGGGGGCCTACGCCCTATCTTGGATCTACGGAACGTCAACGGCTTCCTCCGGAAGGAGAAGTTCAAAATGCTGACACTGGCTCAGGTCTTGGCTGCCCTGGACCCTGGAGACTGGATGGTAGCGTTGGACTTGCAGGACGCTTATTTCCACATTCCCGTCCTGCCGGCCCACCGGCGCTACCTGCGGTTCATGGTTGGCCACGAGCACTTTCAGTTTACCGTGCTCCCCTTCGGCCTTACCAGCGCCCCACGGGTGTTCACAAAGGTGATGGCGGTGGTCGCAGCTCATCTGCGCAGGTTGGGGGTTTCAGTCTTCCCCTACCTCGACGACTGGCTGTTGAAGGCGGGCTTGCCCCAGACAGTCGTCAGCCACCTCAAGACTACGGCAGATCTCCTGCACCAGCTGGGGTTCCCCATCAATGTGCCAAAGTCACACCTGTGCCCCTCTCAGAAGCTCCTCTTCGTCGGAGCAGTTCTATACTCGGCGCAGTTTCGGGTTTATCCACCCGAACAGCGGGTCCTGGATATTCAGGCTCTGATGTCCATCTTTCAGCCGTTATCCCGGGTCTCGGTCAGGTTGACGCTGCGGCTTCTGGGGCTGATGGCCTCCTGCATCCTACTGGTGCATCACGCCAGGTGGCGGATGCGGGCTCTGCAGTGGGACCTGAAGTTTCAGTGGGCCCAGCATCAGGGCAACCTGTCCGACCACGTCCTGATCTCTGAGGGCACTGCGAGACAGCTGCAGTGGTGGCTCACGGACCGCGATTGGGTCAGCGGCAGATCCCTCTCCCTTCCCCAACCGGAGCACGTAGTTGTGACGGATGCGTCCCTCCAGGGCTGGGGAGGCCACATGGGAGAGGCGGAGATCAGAGGCCTCTGGTCTCCGGCGGAGGCCCGGCTCCACATCAACCTTTTGGAGCTGCAGGCGATTCGTCTAGCACTGAAGGCTTTCCTCCTCTCTTTCCGGGGGAGTGTAGTGCAGGTGTTCACGGACAACACCACCGCCATGTGGTACTGCAACAAACAGGGCGGGGTGGGGTCGTGGACCCTTTGCCAGGAGGCTCTGCGCCTCTGGCAGTGGCTGGAACGCCAGGGCGTGACCCTGGTAGCTCAACACCTGGCAGGTTCTCTGAACGCCAGGGCGGACGAGCTCAGCCGTCGGTGCATGATGGATCACGAATGGCGTCTGAACTCGGACGTGGCGCAAGGCCTCTTTCAGCGATGGGGAGAGCCTTGGTTAGATCTATTCGCCACCGAAGAGAACGCGCAATGTCATCAGTTCTGCGTGTTGGAATTTCCAAGGCGGCACTCGCTCGGAGACGCTTTTCGTTGCGAGTGGAGTTGCGGTCTGTTGTACGCCTTTCCGCCTATACCACTTCTGCCCAGAGTGCTGAAGAAGATCAGGCGCGACCGGGCCCAAGTCATCCTTGTGGCTCCGGACTGGGCTCGAAGGTACTGGTATCCCGAGCTACTCAGTATGTCAGTCGATCCCCCGGTTCGTCTGCCTCTTCAGGAGGACCTTCTGTCGCAGCAGCAGGGGACGGTCCTCCACCCGAACCTGTCCAGTCTCCACCTCCATGCTTGGAGATTGAGCGGCAACAGTTGAGGCCATTTGACTTGCCTCCTGAAGTCTGTAACCTCATTCTGGCAGCCAGGCGTCCCTCCACAAAGTCGGTATACGCCTGCAGGTGGAACATATTTGTGGCATGGTGCACAGCAAAGGCTGTGGATCCTCTTGCTGCCCCTCTCTCTGAGGTTCTTCTCTTCCTTCTTTCTCTTGCCCAGCAGGGCTCTGCTTTGGGCACTATCAAGGGCTACATTTCTGCCCTTTCAGCCTTTCTGAGGCTGCCTGATCAACCTTCTTTGTTCAAGTCCCCTATTGTCAGTAGATTTCTAAAAGGCATCACACACGCATTCCCTCCTGTTCCGTTTGTGATGCCTCGGTGGGACTTGAACCTGGTTCTTACGTTTCTGATGTGCGCTCCTTTTGAGTCACTTCACAACTGTCCTCTCCGCCTTCTTACTCTGAAGACAGCATTCCTGGTTGCCATCACCTCTGCCAGGAGAGTGAGTGAGCTCCAGGCTCTTTCTTGTACTCCACCTTTCCTTTCTGTCCATCCGGACAAAGTGGTGTTGTGTACTAAGCCATCTTTCCTGCCCAAGGTTGTCACGGCCTTCCACATCGGGCAGTCTATCACCTTGCCAACCTTCTTCCCGCCACCGCATCCCTCTAAAGAGGAAGAGCGGCTCCACCGTCTGGACCCAAAACGTGCGCTCTCATTTCACTTGGATCGCACACGCCAGTTCCGGGTGGATGACCAACTCTTTGTTGGTTACGTGGGCGCTAAGAAGGGGAAAGCGGTGCACAAGAGGACCATCTCCCGGTGGATCATCTTGTGTATCCAGGCATGCTACTCCTTGGCTAGGAAGGAGCCCCCTGTTGGCTTACGGGCTCACTCCACCCGCGCCACGGCGACTACAACTGCCCTGGGCCGGCTGCCCTTACAAGACATCTGTCAGGCAGCTATGTGGGCCTCGCTGCACACGTTTGCAAGACACTACTGCCTCGACAGCCAAGTCCGGAGGGATGGCTTCTTTGGCTGTTCTGTCCTCCAGGACTTTCTGGTGTGATTATTGGTTCGCAGACCCACCACCGGGGTTGGTATTGCTGGGGTATCTATTCTAAGGTAAGGAATCTAATACTAACGTGTCTCTTTCAGATGCACAAGTTACTACTTGTGTAGCGATATATCTGTAAGAGACATTAGTTAGTATTAGATTCCTTACCGACCCACCCATCCTCCCCGTTCTGCGAACCGATATCTAGGGTTAGGGTTACCCCCTTTCAGGGCCCTAGTTTCAATGGCACCAGTGTTGGTTTTTAACATGGCTCTGCGTTTCTGGCGCGGAAAAGCTGTGTCTAGGAACTGACGTCAGCACGCGGAGGCGGCGTCTAAGTACTCCGACGTCATCACGGCGCCCGCGACGCCGACGACGGACGCGGAGCCGCAGACGACGCCTACCGACGCGCAAGGGTACTGCTTGTAGGAAGGTGGATATCTGACTATGGTTACCCCCAACTTTTTGCCTAGTGTTTTGCTGGTTTTTGACTTGGTTGGCCTGGGATCCTGCTATTCAGGACCCCAGGCTTCCTGCTCTCTCTGTTAAAATGGACTCCATGTACCCTAAGTACATATCTAATTGGATACTGAGTCACCGTATCAGTCCCTGTACAGTGTACCTTAGGTACCCAGGGCATAGGTGTACCCAGGGCCTACCAGGGGCTGAAGCATGTATTATGCCACCCCTGGCTGGCCATCTAAAACTGACACAACTGGCTGCACGACAGCTGGGGCAAGGTGGTGTAATCACCCTTTGCTGTAGATATAGTATACCTATATCTAAACCTAAAATGGACACATAGCCTCCTATCAGCCACTCCTATGGCAGGCCTTAACAATCCTGAAGGCAGAGTGCTTAGAATTATGTGAGATGGTGCTCTGGCATGAGCTGAGCCCGTCTGCAGCTTCCGGAACCAAGTACTAATAGCTGTTCCATGATAACGCTATACCATATACTCTTAAGTGCATTATCAACCTCGCGGTTAAATGCTAACTCTGGTATAACATTATCAAAACATGTCGAGTAAGGTGTCATACGAATTGGAATACTACCCCCTCACCAATTCTAGCGACGGGGGTAGCATTCCACCCTTCTAGAGGGGCACGACATGTATGTAACGTGAACCCCGGTTAAAACTAACTCGAGCCTTGGCATCACAAATTGGATGCTGCCACCACAGACACAAGTCTGACCTCCTGCTGCTGGGAGTCCTTCCAGCGAGGGCGGCTTGGACAAAGGTTTCCTGCCTTGGGAGGTGCTAGCACCACCCCAGACAGGATTTTGTGTATTGGGTAGGATAGGCCTGAAAGGAATGAGACATGCCTGGGGCACACAAGGTGCCCTGTGCATACACCGGTTCAAACCAGTTGCTGGGGCATCCCTGCCCCAGCTCTGGCGTGAAATCCGGACAAAGGATAGGGGGTGTAACCACCCCCCTTCCTGGTCCCACCCAGGGGAGGGACCTAGTCAGTAGTGCAGCCCCCTTTAGCAGGATAAAGGTAGGAGCTGGTCCCATTCAAATTAGATTAATCCTGAACTACTCTACAAGAAGAAACTCTGGACTTCGACGTTCTGCTCCACAGAAGACTGAAGAAAATCTCCCTTGTGGGCAAGGAGTGTCCACCCTGCAACTGCAGGCACCATCAAGCGTCCAGCGGCTTCACTTTGTCGTCTTCCCTCGAGGATCCAGACTTCAGAGCCCGACGAGACCCGGATTCCCAGACCTCTCCGACCTCAACCTACATCTGCAGCACAGCTGAGACCCGTGGGTGCGACGAGACACGTGGGACCGGCCATCTTGAACGAACCTGCACTTCGCTTTCAGCACGACTCCCGAGGTAAACTCGACCAAGTGCTTTGGGGACTGAGAAGCCCCACCCCGAGCAGCCCCTGCACCGAAGATCAGCCCTCCAGCCTCCACGAGATCTGCGTGGGGCCCTTCTGCTTGTTTGCTGCTCGACGCGTTGTCTGGTCACTTGCCGGCTGGCTAGTGATCTCCTAGACGACGAACCTTGAAATCTTTGCTGCTGGTCTGGTTGCTCCAGACTGGCCCTTGCTCCCTTCCAAAAGAGGGGCACCCCGGACTCTCCTAGTCCGCACCAGACGCTTTTTCTACTCACCGCGTGGGTTGCCTTTGCCAAGGCCTGTTGACGCCGATTCCGGATCCAACACCGCCGACAGCGAGAGCCTGCGTGGGACAGCTCATGCCTCCATCCTGGTCATCGAAGACACCTCCTGGTCCACGTGGCTGCAGAGTCAAGCGTCCACTCTTCACCTGATCGCGGCGACGACATCTGGTTCCTTCCTGGTTCCACTCCAGTCACCGGCTAGTGACTGTGAACATTGTCCCCTCTGCTTTCAGGTCCTCTTCTTCACCGATCCACCCTTGGATCGCACTGGACATCTTCCTCCTGGTCGCCTGCAGCATCTTTTCTTTCAGGCTCCATTGACTTCAACGCGAGAACCCCACACAACTTCGCACCTATGCACCCGCAGCCCGTGGGTGAGGTAACAAGAGCATTTCGGTGCTCAAGGGTAGCTTGACTCTTCTAGTGTCCAGTTCCACAGTCGTTTTAGTCCTAACTAGTCAGGATTGTCCGTACTTACCTTTTCTTTGAACTGTACTGTCCATAGACGTTGTTACGCATCCCGCGTATGAGTTCACACTCTGCACCCGCGTCCCGTGGGCCTCCTATTACTTACCCAAGGTTAGGATAGCGTAGTCCCAGCGGTCCTGCAGCCTCTGGACAGCTCCATTTCTTCCATTGACTCTCACATTCGATTTACTTAGTATATGGTTTGCCGTGTCCCTAGTTTTGTGCAACTTGTCGTATTTTTCTTAAGAGATTGTCATGTGCTTAGCCCTCTGACCTCATAAAGAGTTCAGAGGTGTTTGTTATTAATAAATATACTGTTTATTTTCATAACAACCTGTGTGGTGTCCTTTCATCTGGTATTCAAGGGGTTATATTGTGGTAAAACAGCTGGCTTCACATGCCAAAAGAGTTTAGCCTAAGACTGCTTTGTCCATGCTACCATTAGGATAGCTGGTCTATAAGGTTGACTTACAACCAATCACCATAAGGGTTGTTTGGACTGATACAAGGTGGTCACTAGAACTAGTGAACATCATATATCAGGCCAACTTCTCACACTGCTACGCAAAAATTTCCGGATCCAGTCTGACGCCTGGGGATATTCTAAGGTAAGGAATCTAATACTAACTAATATCTCTTACAGATATATCGTTACACAAGTAGTAACTTGTGCTTTAGCCTTCTAGAAGTACACAATTGTCTCAATTCTTGGAAGGCTAAGGCTTTATATCTCAAAGCAGTCCTCAAGGGATCTACTTCTGCAGGCAGAGAACCACTGGGGTTCACTGGATGAGACATGGTTTCTAGTGAGGTGGGGTGTTGCACCTACCTACACTATGTGTTTTCCTACAGAACTGTCTAGGAGTTGTAGTCCGGGTGTGCTAGGCCCAGGCTCTACAACAGCCAAGTTCAGTAGAACGTAAGTATACTAAGACTTGTTTTTATATGTACCTATAGGTACCCATGTGATATTTCAAATGATATCTCAAGATTACAAGTGGTAAAACAACAGCAAACTCTAATCCCACCGCTGCCACCAATGTGAGAAGTTGGCCTGGTATATGATGTTCACTATTCTAGTGAGCACCTTGCACCAGTCCAAACAACCCTTATGGTGATGGTTGTAAGTCAACCTTATAGACCAGCTATCCTAGTGGTAGCGTGGACCGAACAGTCTTAGGCTAAAAGACTCTTGAGGGCGTGTGAAGCCAGCTGTTTTACCATATGTAACCCCTTGAATAACAAATGAAAGGATACCACACAGGATACTTATAAAATGTATATGTATTTATTCACTAACACACTCCTCTGAACTCTTTATGAGGTCAGATGCAAAAGCACATAACAAGTTATTCTTAGAAATACTTTAAATAGCACAATCTACAGTCAGGCCCTAGGGGCGTGTAAAACCATATACTAAGTAAGTGGTATAAGAACCACGACTCTGGAAAAGGAAAGGCCTAGGGCCTAGAGAATAGCTGGGGCTACACTATCTGATTATAACAAAAGGGAGAGTTAGGGAAGTTACACAGGCTATGTGAGGTGGGAACTCCTAGTCCCTGGGATTAATATTAACAAGTAGTTTTACCGCCAGATGACCGCATACCGCAAGTAAGTACAGACTTAGCGGGCTGGGTACAACGAGATGTGCCTGCTCCGCACCTGAGTGTTACGACTCTGAGTCTGACACGAGCATTATTTTTGATCTGTGTGTGCTTGTGTTTTAAACTTCCCTAGGTGACGGATACTTGCCGTCTTGGTAGTTGAGAAGCCCATGAAGCGACAATTACCGCTTCGAGTGTAAGCATTGCATGAATTGAGTTTTTTTCACAAGCACTGGAAAGATACTAGTAGCACGCAACAATGAAATTACGAGTCGAATGTCTATCGGCCGGTTACGAGTCTAATATCTATCGGCCGGTATCAATTCCGTTGAAAAACTCACGAGCATTCCGCCTCATAGCACAAAAGAGATCACTCCTCACTCCACCCCACCAGCTTAAATAAGCCCAGTACTTCGCAGAACTTGCCTCTCATCCACGGTACTTACCTAAGCGCGATCCGGCAATTGACACTGGAGCACATTTAGATCTTGCACGAACTATGTACCTGTGCGATCGAACAATATAGGTAGTCACCTGACGGGGGTGACCTCACTCAGCACTTTATATGTTAAGTGTATACCCTTGTTATGTCTTCCCTAGTACGCAATCCCAACCCCGTTTCCCTTTTCTTTCTTACAGGTTTTTTTCCTGAACGAGAAAAGACACATCCTTTTACGCTAGATCACAATTTTGTGTTCTTTAAATTGCGCGAGGGTTGGGCGCACCTTAGCGTGTGCGTACCTCCCCGTGCAATCTTCACGGTCCTGACGAAAACCATAGAATTTTTACGATGGTTGAAACATGTAGACCTTATTATCTTTCTTTGTAAATATGCACATAGCACACTTCGCTATTTTTAAATACATTACACTTCTTGAGACACCAAAGCCTTCCTAGTTAGGCACAGGTGCCACATTGGTTTTATAGGGGTTCATGCACTCAGGAATAAAGTCTTGAAGTGAGTAGTACTGGCCCCTTTTTAATACACTTTCACTGTAATTTTAAGCACATATAAAAAAGAAATAATAACCCGCTCCACTGTAGTCAGGTGTCGCAGCACACCCTATGGGCATTTGGCCTATGGGGTGGGACCCCGATGATGAAGCATGTCACCAACTAGGTTGGTGAGTGAGGGGTCTTCTCAAAGGGCATGCACTGTCCGGTAACGGGTTGGGGCACACTGTGCTAACCTGGGCCTTCAGAAGGAAGCAGAGATTTTTCTGCTTTCATTCCCTACAGGGGGTACTCCTCCTTTGTTGTTAATAAAAGCTACACTATCTGACCCTTAGGTTAGGAGTAGGAGGCCCACAGGCGGCGCATGCAGTGTCTTTACACACACGCGAAAGTCAATGTTAAGTCATGGGGAACTTAGAGTTTAGAAAAAGAAGAATTTAGGAAACTTCTGGTCTAACTAGAAGGAAACAACTAAAAACCTAGACACTTGGATAGTCAATACCCTTGGGAGCACCGAAGTACTTGCGTTACCTCACCCACAGGAAGCGGGTGCATAGGTGTGAAGATGTGTCGGGTTTCGCCGTTGAAGTCTATGGAGCCTGTGAAGAAAGATGCTGCAGGCGACCAGGAGGAAGATGTCCGGGTGGATCCAAGGGCAGATCGAGGATGAAGACGACCTGAAAGCAGAGGGGACAGAGTCTGAGTCACTAGACGGTGACCGGGTGGAACCAGGAAGGAACCAGACAACGTCGAGGAGCAATCAGGTGCTGTCGTGAAGCTTGTCTCTTTAGCCACGCGGACCAGGAGGCGTCGAGGACGACCAGATGCTGGAGAGGAGCTGTCCCACGAAGGTTCTCGCAGATGGAGGGGTCGAAAGAGACATGTTAGTGATAGATTCCTATCAGACTGGATCCGGAACGTTTTTCATCAGCAGTAGCCCTGCGCGTCCGTCGCTGGCGTTGTAGGCGCCGAGATGATGTCACGGAGACTACTTAGGTGCCACCCATGCTCGCTGACGTCAGTTCTTTCTTTTACCTCGCCAGCAAGTGCAGATCCAGTTAGAGCACATACCCTAGTCACTTTTTGAGACTTTTTGTCTCCACTTTTTTGAGTCTTTGACTCTTGGTGCCATGTAGGGATGCCTGGGTTTAAATCCTGTGGGGCCTGTCGCCGTACGATGTCGGTGGCCGAACCCCATGGCATCTGTCTGTACTGTCTGGAGCGCGACCATGACTCCCGGTCATGTTCCGACTGTCTGGCCATGGCTCTGAAGGCATTGCGGAAGCGGTCCTGTAAGCTGCTGAAGGCCCAGCAGTTACCTCTGCGCCGTTCGAGGTCCTGGGGTCGATCGAGGGACCGACCGCGGAGACATCATCATCTCGCTCCTTGTGGTCAAAGTCTTCACACTCTGAATCGGGTAAGAGACGTCATAAGAAGAAGTCGAAGAAGCGATTACGCTCTTTGACGTGTCCCCGTCGGTATCCGGATGAGTGGGCCGGGGGTACCTCCCCCGCGGCTCCGTTGGAGCCTGAGAGTCCCACGGCCTACCCACCTTATCCGGGACCGTTGGCGACTCCTGCCCAGGTTCAAGATTTTCTTGCTGCCATGGCCCGCCTTTTCAGGCCTCGGGGTCCCGCCGGCGCGCCTTCGGGCCCTGCGGGCCCAGCTAAGGGACCTCCCATGCTGCTCGCTCCTCTGCCGGTGGCAGCTTCGGACCAGCACTGCAAGGTCCTCCGCCAGCGACTCTGTTTCCGGCACCCCCCGCTGCTCCGTTTCCGGCGCCGCAATGGGTTCCGTTCGTTCCACCACCGCCCTTGCCCGGGTTTCCGGACAATTTTGCTCCGGGTTGGGACCCTAATTGGGACATGGAGCTGGATCGGGCTGTTCCCGGCGCCGTTAGACCATTTATATTCCCCTGTCCCTCCCCCACCGCCGCTACCTGTGCCACGGGCAGTGGAATAAGGGGATGACTGGGAGGGGTCTGAGGATCCTCTTGCACGGCAGTGCAAGTCGGAACAGGAATGGACAGAAGAGTTGGAGGATACAGGTGGCCTTGACCTCTCCTCTGAACCTGGCTTTTTTTCTCCTCCTGCTCTGGCCATGGTGGAGGCCCTTGGCCTGCCTACGGTGACCCTCAAAACTAACCTCTTCACTGAAGTCCTTCACCCGGCAGCAAGCTCTACGGTGCCCCTGCTACCGTTCAATGAAGCGTTACCTGATGTATTGATGGGCACCTGGTCTAGACCAGCCATGGGGGTTCCTGTGGATGAGAACGTAGCCAGGTGTCATCGCACGGCCCCGGGTGACCCTGCCTTTTTAGAAACCCTCCTAACTCTGGAGAGCCAGGTCATCCAGGCCTCCACTTCCCAAAGCGCATTCCCTACCGCCCCGCCGGATAAGGAATCTAAGAAGCTGGAACAGTTTGGCAAGAAACTGTTTTCCTCTGCCAGCTTAGGGCTGCCGTCGGTGAACACCGCATGCCTCTTGGGCCGCTACTCTCACGCTGTGTGGGACATGGTTGCGCAGACGCTGCCTCAGTGTCTGGAGGAGGTTCGAGCAGTGCTTTCCCAAACTGTTGCTGAGGGTAAAGATACAGCAAAGTATTGCCATCGGGTGTGGGCTGGACACCGCTGACTCACTGGGTAGGGCGTTTTCCACGACAGTGGCCCTCCATCGCCACTCCTGGTTGCGGTCCACTGGGTTTTCAGGGGATGTTTAGAGTTCTCTTTTGGACATGGCCTTTGATGGTACTCGCCTGTTTGGTGATAAGGCAGACTGTGCGCTGGAGTGTTTTAAGGACTCCCGGCTACGGCCAAGTCCTTGGGTCTCTCCACCACGCGCCCGGCCACGTCTGATTTTCGTTCCTTTTGTTGCCACGAAGGGGCGCCCGACATGTTCGTTCAGCCAGAAGCCTGCGCAGAACCAACATCCGCTTGGCGGCGGATGTGGTTCCCGTTGTTGCAGGACAGGGGGCCAGCGTGCGGGTCAGACCACCTCCGCTCCCGCAGCATCCGCCTCAAAGCCTTCCTAGTCCGAGTTTTGGGGGCGGTGGGCGGCAGGTTTCGCCATGACCCCCCCTGCCCCCCCCCCGGTGTTCTGTCACCTCGTACAGGTGGGTGCTGCAAATCATCCGAAGGGGCTACTCCCTTCCCTTTGAGTCTGCCCCTCCAGCCATGCCACCTCAGTTCCACCGCATGTCGGGGGATCACTTTGCGCTTCTCCAACAGGAAGTGTCAGCCCTCTTGGCCAAGGGGGCCATGGAGCGCGTTCCTGGGCCAGAAGTAAGACGTGGTGGTTGTTCCTACTACTTTCTGTTCCCCAAGAAGGAGAAAGGGGGCCTGCGCCCCATCTTGGACCTCAGGAACGTCAATCGCTTCCTCCGGAAGGAGAAGTTCAAGATGTTGACTCTGGCTCAGTTCTTGACTGCTCTCGACCCTGGAGACTGGATGGTAGCGTTTGACTTGCAGGATGCATATTTTCATATCCTTGTCCTACCGGCCCACCGGCGTTACCTGCTGTTCACGGTAGGCCAGGAGCACTTTCAGTTTGCGTGCTCCCCTTCGGCCTTACCATTGCCCCTCGGGTGTTCACGAATGTTTTGGAGGTGGTCGCAGCACATCTGCGCAGATCAGGGGTTCCAGTATTCCCCTATCTGGACGACAGGTTATTGAAGGCGGGCTCGCCCCAGGCAGTCGTCTCACACCTCCAAACTACGGCCATCTTCCTGCATTTGCTGTGGTTTGCCATCAACATGCCGAAGCTCGCCTTCATAGGAGCACTTCTGGATTCGACGCAGTTTCGGGTTTATCCTCCAAAGCAGCTGGTCCGGGATATTCAGGCTATGATTCCGATCTTTCAGCTTCTATCCCGGGTTTCAGTCAGGATGACCCTCCGGCTCCTGGGCCTGATGGCCTCCTGCATCCTGCGAGTGTGACATGCCAGATGGCCGCTGCGGCCTCTGCAGTGGGACCTGAAGTTCCAGTGGGCACAGCTTCAGGGCAACCTGTCCGATCATGTCCAGATCTCGGAGGGCACTGCACGGCAATTGCAGTGGTGGCTCACAAATCGAGATTGGGTCAATGGCAGATCTCTCGTCCTTCCCCAACAGGAGCACACAGTGGTGACGGATGCGTCCCTCCAGGGATGGGGCGGCCACTTGGGAGAGGCGGATATCAGAGGTTTCCGGCGGAGTCCCGGCTCCATTTTTTTTATTGGTTTTCCACAAAAAGCCATACATGCAGCCCCATGGGCATCATAAGAAAATAGTTCGGAAGGGGACATGTGTTACAGTTGTATACAATAATATTCATGCGATTTGTCCCAGAGCTGGCAGGAAGCCAAGATTTCCTTCAAGAGGTCTTCAGGAGTGCTTCGCCGATTCCCCGCCACCCTCTTATAGGTATTCCAGCATACAGCTCGATTCGTCCCCAGATACGGTAAAGTCCAATAATGTAGATTCACATAAGAAACTCCCAATACCCATCCCACCCTCCCGGTCCTTAAACTCTCGAGCAAAACTCCCCCAACCCCATCCACCCCCCCCCCCAAGACTGCCGCTAACCATTAAAATACTCAGGAAGTCGATCAGATCTCCTGTACCATCCACTAGCATCCCTGCCTCGTATGCCTCAATCCAGGGCAGTCTGGGAACACCGGGAGAGGGTCCCTGCCATGCCCCTATCAGTTGCACCATGCCTCTCTGTGGAGTCCCAGCTCCATATCAATCTTTTGGAGCTTCGAGCAATCCGACTTGCACTAAAGGCATTCCTTCCCTCTGTCTGGGGAAGTGTAAGGCAGGTGTTCACGGACAACACCACCGCCATGTGGTGTTGCCACCAACAGGACGGGTGGGGTCATGGACCCTATGTCAGGAGGCACAGCGCCTCTGAATATGGCTGTAACATCAAGGCATTACCTTGGTGGTTCAACACCTGGCAGGTTCTCTGAACTGTATCAAAAGGAGGGAGATTAGAGAAGGAGATCAATCGATCAACGGACACGGTTAACCACCCAAGGGGTGGGTGGAAGGTCCAGTTGCAGCTTGTGTCCGTGTTTAGCACTAGGGAAACAAGAGAGGTCGCTGTACTGTTCCTAAAGGAAATGGAGGAAGTGTCTAGCTGGCATGACCACGGATGTTGGAGTAACATCCTGGGGCATCCATTTTGTTGGATATAGAGGCCTCACACACCCCGAAGGATGTCATGCTTCATCATCGGCAGTTGCTCCTCGTCGGGGAGGCGGTGCAATCCCCGACGGGCTCACCTCAAAGAGGGGCTCTTTGGCGGAGATCTTTTTCCAACTGCCTTTTGGTGAGGTGGGGGTGTGTGGACCGGGCTAGGTGTGGTGGTGTGTGGGGTATTAAAATGTAGCAAGGGGTACCGGAATTTAATTTATTCTGGGGGTCCCCTGGCTGCAGTTAAAAAGAGGGGTTAGGCTCACTCCGAGTCAACAAGTTAGGTCAGGTGACCCTAGATGAGGCTAAAGGTGATGAAGGTCGACATGTTTCACGCTATGGGTCTAGTCACCCGCGATTCATCAGGACCGTGTAAATGTGCAGTGTCAAAGCATGCTAGTGTCATGTATGTTTAATGTTTACCTCTGTGGGTACTCCTATGCCTAAAGGTTGAGGACTACATGCCACATGAGGCGTCGGCGGGGCAAGACATCAGGGAGAGCCCAAGGCTAAAGCTCATACCTCCTGTGTCCGCGCAGTTCGACCTACCCTTCACCGCCGAGCTCGAGTAGGTTCTCTGAACGCCAGGGCGGACAAACTCATGATGCATCACGAATGGCGTCTGAACTCGGACGTAGTGCAAGGTCTCTTTCTGCAGTGGGGAGAGCCTTGGTTAGATCTATTCGCCACTGAAGAGAACGTGCATTGTCATCAGCTCTGCACATTGGAGTTTCCAAGGCAGCACTTGCTCGGCGTCGCTTTTCGTCCCAAGTTTAGCTCTGGTCTGTTGTACGCCTTTCCGCCTATACCACTTCTGCCCAGAGTGCTGAAGAAGATTCGGCACGACCGGGCCCAAGTCATCCTTGTGGCTCCGGATTGGGCACGAAGATACTGGTATCCCGAGCTACTCAGCATGGCGATCGATCCCCCGATCCGCCTGCCTCTTTGGGAGGCTCTTCTGTCGCAGCAGAAGGGTACGGTCCTCCACCCGAACCTGTCCAGCCTCCATTTCCATGCATGGAGATTGAGCGGTGACAGTTGACGGCTTTCGACCTTCCTCCCAAAGTCTGTGATGTCATTCTGGCAGCCAGGGTCCCCCCACTAAAACGGTATACACCTGCAGGTGGAACAAATTTGTGGCATAGTGCACGGCAAAGGCTGTGGATGCCCATTCTGCTCCTCTTTCCAAGGTCCTTCTGTTCCTTCTCTCTTTGGCCCAGCAGGGCTCTGCTCTGGGCACTATCAAAGGTTTTCTTTCGGCCATCTCCGCCTTTCTATGGCTTCCAGATCAGCCTTCTCTTTTTAAGTCTCTGGTTGTTAATCGCTTCCTCTATAGGCATTACACAAATGTTTCCTCCCATGCATTTCATAATGCCTCAATGGGACTTAAATCATGTTTTGACCTATCTGATGTGCGCTCCCTTTGAGCCTCTTCATAGCTGTCCCATACGTCTTCTCACTCAAGACTGCTTTCCTGGTAGCTATTACCTCTGCCAGAAGAGTAAGTGAGCTCCAGGCTCTTTCATCTAAACCTCCTTTTCTTTCTGTTCATCCGGACAAGGTGGTTTTGAGGACTCGTCCTTCTTTCTTGCCAAAGGTTGTCACGCCCTTCCACATCTGACAGACCATCACTTTGCACACCTTCTTTCCGCCTCCTTCAAAAGAGGAAGTGAGGCTCCACCGTCTCGACCCCAAACGTGCGCTCTTGTTCTACCTGAAAAACCAAAGGTGATGATGGACGGAGCGTTGACAATACAAACACTCACCCCCAGTCTACTGATCTGGGTTTAATCCATCACCGTTCTTTAGCTCACCCCGCCACCCCAGTTCAGACATGGCCATATGCAAATCAGTCTGACCCTGTGCCTCATGGGAACAGTCCAGCCCGAACTGCTAAGCCATGTCTTCCCTGGACCGGAATCAAGCTTCCCAGGACCGGTTTCTGGCGTAACAGCCGTCTTCAGCCGGGCTTGCTTGATTCTAGTGGCAAAGTGAGTGTTAGACCCCGTAACTCAGTTACACTACCAAGACCATAATGCACCAGTAAGGGGTAGAATGTGTGCTATTCCAGACTGTCCTGTGATTGGTCCACCAGCAAGGCGGGAGGTTCTTAAACCTCCTGAGAGGTAATGGCGGCGCTTGGCTTTCCTTTCCTGCCCTGCTTCGTGCCGTTGTGGATCCTTGCCTCCTGTTCTTCATTTTTCCTTCGTGTCAAGCCCAGACCTTTCATGGGAAAGGCTCCCGTGTTCTATCCGACCTGGCCCCGAGAGTTCGGCATCTCGGATCTCCGTGTATTCAAGGACGTTTAAACTGGACCCAGTTACAGAGCGCCCCCGTGGAGAAACTGGCGCATGCGATTCTTTGTTTTGCCTGTTTGGTTGTTTATCGATTAAACTTTTTTGAGGAAACTTTATTGCTCGTCTGCAACGGTCAACACCGCCTTTTCAGTGCTGCCCCGCCCGAGATATTTTTGAACGCCCTTTACACACCTGAACTTATTGTTTGAAAGCCTTCTCAGCGCTGCCCCGCCTGGATTCTCGGCAACGCTTCTTGCGTGTGATCCTTCTCAAGACCCAGTCCTTTTTCAGCGCTTCCCCTCTTGGATTTGGAAAACTTACAACGCGAATGTTGCCGCTCTGTCGTGGATCTACCCCCACAGACCCCAGGATTTGTAATACCCTTGAGGTTAGAGGGGAACATTCTACAATCCACATATTGCTGTGGCAAACCTCGTGTGAGACCTTTGCGAACTCGAACTTTGGAGTTACACTGTTACTTTTTTTGTTTTGAGGAAAGACTGTATTTTCCGTACATTTGGTGACTAGAACCAGACACCTTCTTTTGAAAGAGATCAAGACCTCTCCAATCTGGCACACTGTTAAGTCTGGGGTAGCACACGTTAAGTGGTGAAGAATATTCCAGCTAACGATGTAGATTTAGGTCAACCCTTTTATGTTTTTTCTGTTCTTTTCCCATTGTAGTTCCTGAGCCCACAATTCAGTAGGAGGCGGTCCACCCATCCAATCTGAGACCCTCCAGAGGTGGACATCTTGTCCTTGGTCTCTTCATTTTCCGGAGGTGTTCTTCCCTCACTGGTGTGTTCTTTGTAACACGGAGAGGGAAGCACCTTTGGGAAAAGTCGAGGCATTGGCTTCGCTCCTGGGTTCATTGGATTACAGCCTGGACACTTTAGAAGCCCGATAGTGAGCAAGGGACTCACGTCTGAGCATACCCTGCCAACTTAGGGCGAACAAAGAAAAACCAAAGGTGATGATTACGGCTGTAATGCCAGAAACTGGTCCTGGGAAGCTTGATTCCGGTCCAGGGAAGACATGGCTTGGCAGTTCGGGCTGGACTGTTCCCATGAGGCACAGGGTCAGACTGATTTGCATATAGCCATGTCTGAACTGGGGTGGCGGAGTGAGCTAAAGAACGGTGATGGATAAAACCCAGATCAGTTGACTGGGGGTGAGTGTTTGTATTGTCAACGCTCCGTCCATCATCCCCTTTGGTTTTTCCTTGTTCTACCTGAAGCGCGCACAACAGTTCCGGGTGGATGACCAACTGTTTGTTGGTTACGTGGGCACCAAAAAAGGTTGCGCCGTGCACAAACGAACCATCTCTCGGTGAGTCGTTCTTTGCATCAAAGCTTGATACTCATTGGCTAAAAAGGAGCCTCCTGTGGGGCTGCGTGCCCATTCTACCATGGCAACGGCAGTTACTACTGCCTTGGGACGCGACTTTCCCTTCCAGGACATTTGTCATGCAGCTACGCGGGCCTCGCTGCACACGTTTACTAAGCATTATTGCCTTGACGGTCAAGTCTGGAGAGACTGCTTCTTTGGCCGTTCTGTTCTCCTTGACTTTCTGGTGTAATCTTGTTCGCGGACCCACCACCAGGGTTGGTATTGCTGGGGTATTTATTATTGGTTCCTGGGATGATGTATGGTCCGGGCTCCGCGCTGTACGATTGATATTTCAATCGACTTTAAACGAATCGGAGTGTGATTCGGTCAGCCGGTATGAGATGCCCATGCTGGCCTGGGTGTCCAAAAAAGATGTTCTAAAATTGGTGCAGTGACCGAGTGTTGAATACCCTGATGAATCTGCCGAAATTATTGGGGCAGTGAAACATGTCGGTATCAGGTACTGGTAGGCGATATTAAGCTACCAACCTCTTTTTTAATTCATCAGTTCACACTAATACAAAGAATAAAGTAATTGAGTGGGTGTGTCTGCTGATTTTATGTCACTCTGTCCTTTTGGTCACATTCTTGAGTTATTGTTGTAAAACTCTTTGTGTAGCACCTTTCACACGCATTTCATTTTATGTGTTGTAACAAATTTGTTTTCGTTTGGGATTGGAAGGCAACCGATGATGAGAAAGGGGCATTGAGTTGGTAACATCTGCCAATATCCCCGAGGGTTGTTCGCCTGTGAGGTGCCTTCCTTTCCACCACACATTTTTTCTCAGTTAAGTGCACATGTGGTTGAGTGTGGGTGTATGTACTGCCAGAAAAGAAGGCAGGCATTTTTTGGATGTTTTTTTGGATATTGTTTGAGTTGAGAACTCAGTAACCCTTTCGGAACAGTAGATTATGGGGACAATAAGACATTAGAGAATCTATACCCCACTGCGATATATAGCAGGGGGTCTACTCTGGTATGTTATAAAAAAAAACACAACCTGAGTGATGTGTACTCATGTCAGCCAAATGTATTAATTGTCCCAGGTATAGGGATCTTATTGTAGATTGATTGCTTAGAGTGGAGGGCGATCCCTTGCATACCTTTCCGTTCCCTCTTGGCTCCTTTTTGTTATTGCATGCGCGCGCGTATTTATTCTAAGGTAAGGAATCTTTAACTAATGTGTCTCTTTCAGACGCATAAGTTACTACTTGTGTAACAATATATCTGTAAGAGACATTAGTTAGTGATGGATTCCTTACCGCCCCACCCATCCTCCCCGTTCTGCGAACTGATTTCAGGGGTTAAGGTCATCCCTTTCAGGGCCCTAGTTTCATGGCACCAGTGGTCAGTTTCTTTCATGGCTCTGCGTTCCTGGCGCGGAATTTCGTGTACAGAGCTGACGTCAGTACGCATGGGTGGTGCCTTAATAGTCTCCGTGACGTCATCTCGGCGCCTACAATGCCAGCGACAGACACGTAGCCGCACGACGCCACTTTCCGACGCGAAGGGGTACTGCTGACTAAAAACTTTCCGGATCCAGTCTGACGCCTGGGTATATTCTAAGGTAAGAAATCTATCACTAACGAATGTCTCTCACAGATATATCGTTACACAAGTAGTAACTTGTGCATCACTGACAGTGCAAGAGCTTTCTAGACTTGACCTAAAAAGGAAGGTCAGTACAGTCACTTAACTTACAGTCCCTGGGACCACATACTAGGGACTTACAAGTAAGTTAACTTATGCCAATTGTGGGTAAGCCAATTAGACCTATATCTTTTTGAGGGTCAGAGCACTGT